>NC_135581.1:76254146-77464979 GCF_965152235.1 Eretmochelys imbricata | reverse complement strand
ATCTGCATTCCCATTCTCCAGAGACTGATACAAAATGTGGCTGTGAGGGGTAATACCATGGTAAGAAGAGAAGTCCATCTGTTAGGATTCTACTGTGCTGCTATTCGTGCCCCATTCTTTGGGGCTGCTTTTCCATAAGCCTCCAGCTGGTAGGGGGCAGATGAGTTTGAGGTGACCTTTCCTGTTTCTTCCCCTGCATATTGGGTTGCTGCATGGAAGAAAGATCTCTTCCTCCATCAGAGCCTACCTATTCAATCTGCCAGCTCCTGGGTGGAAAACACCACTACTCTACCCATCTGTCCTAGAGTCTTTCCTTCTGTGGGGTACAGACTTTTCATAAGTTGTTGCAAAAAAATGGTCATCTGTTCATTCTGCACCTCTGAAACTATAGATTAACCTAGGCACCAGTGGACAGAAGTAGGGACTGAAAAATGTGCAGGGAAACTTTTCATCTACACAAAATTAGCTTCAAACTGTTCTGTCATCTGCACAAACTTGAAAATACATTCTTAGTAATTAAAAGAAACTTATTTTCCTAAATTTTTCAAAAACTTTCGGGGGGGGAGAGAAGGAAAGTAGTAGCTTAAACAAAGTCAGTATCTAGGAGGTCCCAAATATTGTTCTTCCCTCTGCATCTGACTGGTATTCATACTTTACAGTTATATAGTCCTTAGTAAGGACTCTAGATGGTACTTTCAAGGGCACTCAGCGTTAGCCTAACACAGTTCCCTTTGACTTCAATGGGAGTCTTATGCCCAATGTCAGTGGGGACAGAGTTAGGTTAACACTGAGCACTTTCTGAAAATTCCACATTTAGTTTTGGAGGAGCTTGATTGTTAGCCCATCTTGAAACTAGAAACTTAGGCTCAGAAGCATGTCATGTTGGAATAGCTTGGACGTCGTATATCAAACTTCATTGCACTCCTCTGACAACAAAAATAACTACATGACACACCCATACCCTGTGTGCCTGAGGGCTTCAGTCCTAGGCAGCAGGGCCTTAGCCTGAGCCCTGCTGCCCAGGGCGGAAGCCCATGGGCTTCAGCATCAGCCTCTGGTGGTGGGGCTTGAGCTTTAGCCCTGGGCCCCACTGAGTCTTAATGCCAGCCCTGGTGACCCCATTAAAGCAGGATAGCAACCCACATTGGAGTTGCAACTCACAGTTTGAGAACTGCTGTCTTATATGGTTCTTACCACTGTACGTGATTATTGCTTTTATGGAAGGAAGACCGCATTTCAAGAGAATTTAAAAGGGAGGAAATTCTTAAAACAAATGGTCCTCCTGAGTCGCTTTTTCCTGTATGTTTGACTTGTACTGTGATGTGCTCTGTCTATAAACTTAACTTTGTATTTTCATTCTAGAACCTGGTCCAAAACCATTCCTGGCAAGGTTGAATTCTTCTCCAGTGAGGGTTCGGACACCTCTGTTCCAATCCCAATAGTGCCGCTACAAGGCGTGGATGACTCCTACCCACCCCAGAAGAAATCCTTTATGATGCTCAAGTACATGCATGACAACTACTTGGACAATTACGAATGGTTTATGAGAGCAGATGATGATGTTTACATTAAGGGGGACAGACTGGAGAGCTTCCTTAGGAGTTTGAACAGCAGTGAACCCCTCTTCCTTGGACAGACTGGGCTTGGCACCACCGAAGAGATGGGGAAACTGGCCTTGGAACCTGGTGAGAACTTCTGCATGGGAGGACCTGGTGTGATCATGAGCCGAGAGGTGCTGCGCAGAATGGTGCCTCACATTGGAGAGTGCTTGCAAGAGATGTACACCACTCATGAGGATGTGGAAGTGGGAAGATGTGTGCGGAGATTTGCAGGAGTGCAGTGTGTCTGGTCTTATGAGGTAAGAACATGAACACAAGAAATGAGGCATGTGGGGGCGAAAGGTGTGATGTTTTGTACAGGATAATAGCATGTCCCAAATACAAGCAAATGGGATATGGCCTACCTGACATCTAATTTTGTATAATATAAATTTAAAATCGGTTAAAGTAGTTCTGGATATTGCACCTGTCCCAGAGTTCCCCTGCTTTTCTTTCTAGCTTTACAATAAAATTGTCCTATCGCTCTTGAAAATAGTTTTTCTCCTTCCTGTCATTCTGTGAAACCCCCACACGAACGGATATGTGACTGCACGGAGAAAAATGTCTCCTAAATGAACCAAACTGTGGGAAATCTGGTAACTAGTCTACCCTTTCAGTTACACTACTCTTGGATGTTAATTTGTTGCTATATATATATATATATATTTTTTTTTTTTTTTAAAAGTCTTCAGGTAGAGGTGTGACATGTAAGCTGAGTGTCTCATAGTTTTACCATCCCTGTGCTATGAGGTAAGAATATTCATCACCCCCGTTTTACAAATAGAAACTTGAGGGGAAAGCTAAATCAAAGTGGTGTCTTTCTTTCTGTCTTGTTTTAGTTTATCAAATGGGGCTCAGCATTCACAAGCCCGTATGAATTTAATAGGGAGCTGCAGGTGCTCACCACCTCTGAAATTAGGTCCCTGAGTGATTTGCTGACAGAGCCATGAGTGGGAGTTCTTGGTTTCTAGTTTGTGCTTAACCAACTTGTCTGTGAGATCAGTATTGAAAACTAATGGAAAACCAGACTGCTTACCAGTGTTGGAGCACACAAGGCCTATAGACATGTAAAATAATTACATGTATCTCTTAGTCTTTCACCCAACGTATACCTATTGCCAGACAAATATTTAATCTCTCCAGCATTTAACATTGTCACACTGCATACAGTTCTGAGTCTGCAGATAATTAAACATGAAACTGCCTACAGGGAAGTGTCTACAGCTCAGGTATGGTTCTGTAACTTGTTGGATATTTGCTGATTCCTGCTGTTGGACTTGTGGGTGAAGACTGGCCTTCAGAGGGGCTTATCCTCCTCCTCCCTTCCCCCCACCTGTACTGACAGCCACTGATACCTGCCCAAAGAGATCTGATTGCAGCTTCAGGATCTCAAAAACCCCACAACCTGCTGTTTACAATGCTGTTTATTATTTACACTTTGTTATCCTCATGGACAATTCAGATCCATACAGTTCTCTAGGCTTTGAAGTTTGGTTGTAAATGTTGCAGAAGAATAATTCTGTTCAGCTGCTTACATTGGAGTTTTTAAAAAAAAATACAGTGGAATCACTTCCATCAATCTGTAGTTCTGTAAAAGCCTGTCCCTACAGAATCTAAATATGTGGCCAAACATGAGTTCAGTTCTCTTTAAAGGGACACCAACTTAATCACACTTGGAAAGAACACTGAAGATTACTTCCGATAAAAGGTCAGAGGAAGATTGCTTTACACTCATATTTTTGTTCCAAGGGCTTACTCTTTGTTTCTGGCAGCTCTGTGTATAGTTTCCCCTAACTGTGAGCTCTCACGTAGGAAAAGGGGGAGGTTTTTTTTAAAAAAGAAAATTGTAAAACCACAGAAATTGACAGAGGGACTTGAGTCAGAGATAGTACCTGAAGCTGTTACTAACTAATTGACTTGGAAGCTATTATTAACTAAGTGACTTGGTTTCATTTTGACAGCAAGTCAGTTTAAATTTTTGAAATAGTTACTGATTTGCTTCTCCTGAGAAGTTACCATTTAGTGCCTTGTGGGCCCAATTGAAGCTCAGTGGAGTCAATGGGCATTGGATCAGGTCCTTGAGATGGAGAGAGCTTTTCAACTGCATTCATCTTGGCACGTGTAGATGTTTTATATATAAAAAATGAAATCTGGACACCGGCGAAGATGAGCTCTGGAATGGCAGTGGTGCTGTCACTTCTTCTATATTTCTAGACCTGAAATGATTTACTAGTGTGGTAGGTGCCTTACAGAGAAAGGATCAAACCACTTTTTTCTTAGTTCTCCTGTTTAAAATAGTTATTGGGCCTAGAGCAGACGATTGTAACAACTTCCGTGTAAATAGCTACATCAGGTATCACTTGAAACTATTAAACGCTCAAATCCTGGTCCCATTGAAACAAATAGCAAAACAGCCATTGATTTCAGTAGGACCAAAATTTGGCCTGAAATCTTGAATCATTTTTAGAGCTGTCACACTTTGAGGAGGTAAGAGAAACAAAAAAAAGTGAGTGACATGTAGCAGAACTAGATTGCTAATAATGCTGAGGAAAAGCAAAACGCTTGAGCATTTTTAAGCTATTCAGAATGTTGTCTTCTCTCAGATGTGGTGGATTGTCTAAAATTAGTGTGTGTGGAGGGGGAAAATAGCACAAACTCTTAAAAATTACCCCTGCAGTGTGAGTGAGAATGTAAGGTTTAGTGTTCCCTGGGAGAGAGGGAGAAGGAGGAATAGCTGGGTAGCAGTTTCAATTATGAAACCACATTACTGCTTTAGGGAGTAGCTGCACTTTCATTTCACTGAGGGCTTTTTAATTTAAAAACTGTCATAATTTGGTCTTTGATCTGATTCCCTCAGTGCCCAGACAACTGAATTAAATGTGCCTAGGGAATGTTATGTAAAATAAAACAATGGCTCTGTTAAGCAATGCAACTGTCTTAACCAGCTGTGTTAGGAAAGGTTAGTGTTTAAACAACATTTTCCATGTCTTAACTGTATTCATGAGTGTCAAGCAAGAGATCACTACGGCTAAAATGCAATGCATTGTATTGCAACAGACTTTGGGTGGAAGGAAGTTTTATTCCATCCCCTGCCTTCTTGGGGTATTAGTAGTGCATTCTTTAGGATACCTCAAATTAGTTCCCTCTTTACAGTTCTTGCAGGGCTTAGCAAATTAGACTCTAATTGCTTTAAAAAAAAAAAAAAAAAGTTCCTTGCTTATAACTTCCATTTAGAAGAGTTCCAAAGAGCTTTAATGGCCCAAATCTTGAAGCCCCTATTCATGTGAGTAATTTCACTGATGTCAGTAGGGGCTGCTTGCATGAGCAAGTGTTTACCAGTACTTTGCCATACATTTGTGGAACATCGTTGGGGAAAACTCTGCTAGGCCCTGTATCTTCCCCCCTCTACTCTCCATTGCTGTTACCCTTATTGACACCCTGGGGGTCACATGTATTTTGATAACTGCAACCACCTCTTCTCGCTCACCCTTTTAACTCCAGCCACCACCAAAACAGTCATCTTCTGTCCTGACCATTAGACACCCCTCTACTGCTGCATCAAAGCTCTGTCCCAGCCTACATGTCTGGTCCTTGATCCTCGTGTTCCTCCTGTACCTTCTGCTTGATCAAAGATATCAGCCTCAAAACCCATCTTGTTTCATTCTTGTATTTGGTGCTGACTTCTGTGCTGCCTCTTACTCATGAAGTGCACTCCACTAAGCTATCAACCTTATTCATTACAAATCTCATGTAAACTCACTACTTCCATGATGCCCACAAGAAAGTTGTGAATAAACTTTGTTGGCCTGAATGCTTGGGTGTGTGTGAGGGGGAGATAGCATTGTCCGTTGTTCCCCTCTCTGGGTTTTATCCTTTCTCTGGTGTGTCTGAGGTTGTAAAATCTCTTTTTATCAGTGATTGTTCCTTTTTTGTGTGTGTGGTAGAGTGCTGAACCTGTCATTTGTGCTTAACAAGTAACTATGAAATGCAGCCACCTCCTAGGGTCAATGGGAGTAACCACTCAACAATTAGGGCACAACACATTGCATGACAGCAGGGGGACAGGACAAATTATGCCAAGGATGAACAGGGCCATGGAATATCGTATGTCCACAGAGAACAGACAGGACCTAGGTTATAAGGTCTTTCTTTCAAAACCTGACACCCCTTCCCATCCCCAGCATAAAGTATGTGGAGCTTAATTTACCTACGTTGGGGAGGATAAAGGGCTGAGTTGATCCCATGAGGACTGGACCCCACAGTCCTAGAGAATCTAGGTATTTCAATCTTAAAGGGATGTTGCCAGGGCTGAGGAGAGAATGTTTGATATACCTGTGTTAAAATCTTCTCTTTCGCTATTAGTTTACTACTTTGCATTTGTCTCTGCTTGGAGAGTGAAGACTGGCTAGTTCAGTTTCTGCCTTAGTGCGACATTGTGCCAGTGTACCAATTTCAGTTGCTCATACTGAAGAAAGCTGGCTTCCGTTCTGATGCAAAGCTATTGCAGTGCCTTCCTTTTTTAAAGAAAATTCACTTTTCTATTTTGAGTTTCATTTATTTTGAGTTTCATTTTGAATCTTGTATTTTCTTTAGCAACATCTCACCTATGGGGTCATCTTTCAGTAGCAGGTGATGCATTTTTTTTTAGTTGCTCTTGCCATAAAAATACTATGTAAAGAGTTCCATTCCTGTTCACAGGAATCCTGGTCACTTTTATCCAAATTATTCATAACTGCTGGTACAGGTGAGTCGCATCATATGCATATTTAACTTACGCGAATTCAACTATATGTGCTCGGCAAAAAAAAAAAAAGAAAAATAACAAGATACCTGTAAATGGTGTGGGCGATTCCACCCACCATTCCACTCAATGAGTGTATGCCCCGGTGTGAGCATGAGATGGGAGACGTGAATCTGCTGTTCCCTCAGTCGGTCTGGGTTCCCGCATGACTCTCATAGTGTGAGCATCTTGCCCTGCTGAGTGTGATTCTAGTGTTTAAAGATACTGTAAGTATTTTTCGTACAACATGGCCCCTAAACGCAAGCCAACTACTTCATCTGGCGCTCAACCGAAGAAACAGCGATCTGTTCCAACGCTGGAGGAAAAACTGGCTGTGTTGGATTTATTGAGAGACGGTATGTCGGTCTCCAACGCAGCACGTAAATATGGTCGCAATGAATCTAGCATCCGTGCCATCAAGATTCGAAAGAGAAATTCGTCAAGCCATGGCATCAAGTGCTCCAATAATTGCCAAGGTGACAAGCCAGGTGCGTGATAAGACTTTAGTGAAGACTGAAAAGACATTAAATTTATGGCTGGAAGACATGAACCATAAATGTGTGCCTATCGATGGCAACACGTTGCAAGAAAAGGCTCTTCACGCTGTTCAAACCTCCCGCTGAAGAGGGACAGCCTTCTCATGAGAAGGAATTCAAAGCCAGCCAAGGTTGGCTTAATAGTTTTAGGAACCGCTTCAACCTCAAAAATGTGCAGACTACCTGTGAAGCTGCATCTGCCAATGAAGAGGCAGCAAAAGCCTACCGCGAACAATTAACCTTTTTCTTCTATGATTTTCTTTATCTTCCGGAACAAGTTTTTAATGCTGACGAGACTGGGCTCTTCTGGAAAAAAATGCCCAACTGCACTTACACTTCAAAATCAGAAAGACAAGTCCCTGGCTTCAAAGCATCTAAAGACCGTGTGACTGTGGTGTTTTGTGGCAATGCGGTTGGGCATTTAATAAAGCCAGGCTTACTCTACAGGGCTGCAAATCCCCATGCCCTATAAGGCAAGAACAAAAATCTCCTGCCTGTGTTCTGGCAATCAAATAACAAGGCTTGGGTGATGGCAACATTATTTTTGGATTGCTTCCACAAGTGTTCCATTCCGGAGGTCAAGTGGTACTTCAGAGAGAAAGGACTTGACTTTAAAGTGTTGCTGATCTTAGACAATGTTCCTGGCCACCCTGCGGCACTTCGGTTTGCTCAGAATGATGTTGAAGTCGTCTTTCTCCCCCCCAATACCACCTCCAACCTCTTGAAACTGCTAATCACGCCTTGGTCAAGGCCACATACACGAGGCTCAGATATGCAGCACTATGGATGCTGATTCCAATCTTAATGTGATGGAGTGTATACTGTACTTTATGGGCGATTTAAGGGATTTTCAAGGGTAATTTTGAGTATACGCGATTTTTGCCTTATGCGCTGACTTTAGAACCTAACCCCACGTAAGATGCGACTCCACTGTAATTGGCAAAGCTGCAAGATATGCATCCAACTTTCTTCAGTTGTGTTATAAACCATTTGTGCCATTTTGCCCTCTCATAGTGTCAAACGCTTTTCTTTCCTCCTATTACAGTGATTGGTGCAGAATAAGAACCTAGACAGTGTTGTGCCCTGGTGAAAGTCTCTTACATGATTATTCTTTTGAAAACTGAAGTTTCCAGTAACACTTTTCTATTTTAACTAGATCTGAAAAGTCATTTTAAAAAATGTATTGGTCCATGTGTCTTAATAGAAACTCCATTTCCTGGTTTACCTAGCAGTATCGGGAGGGGAGTGCTTTCCACACCAAAGCATCAAAATAGAAAACATATTTTCAAAACGTCTTTAGGTGTGAGAGGTAATGTAAAGGAAGCCAGGGAGAGTCGAGTGCTTTATATTATTGTATTCTATTGTGGGTTGAGAAGAAGAAGTTTGTCAGATTCACATAAGTCCAATTATGAATCCTTAGTGGAAAGGAAATGTTTGGAAGAAGGGGGAGTCTTGCATTAGTATTTTTGTCTGGCCTTTTTCACTCAGATTTAAATGAGGATAATAGCTTCTCTGAAGTGCAGCTATCTAGAACAGGGTTTCCTTCTAAAACATTTGCATTGCATCAGATAGAGACGTAGGCATCCCCCCAAATGTTCCATTCCTGTATATAAGGCTCTCAAATGTGGGGGCAGGAGGAAAGTGTTTAGGGGCTCTAAAGTGGCCAGAAGTCAGAGAAATCCTGTGATGGTCAGGGAGGGAAACAGCAAGTACTGGCACAAATATACAACTGTTAGTGTGTGACTAGTCTCCAGTTCTGTGGGTTTCTCTCCTGAGAAGGAAACTTCTCCTTCACTGTGTCAAAAAGGTATTGGAGACTAACTGGCTGACTGACTGGCAGTGCTGACAGGCTTCATGTGGCCCACTTAGAGCTTGATCCTATGCTACATTAATTTCAAGGGCAGAGCTTCTATTGACTCTCTGATGCTGCACCATTAGCCCCGATGAGATGATTTTATTGGAATATTCTGTACTTGCCTGTTTAGTCTAATAAATATTAAAATAGAGTTGTGAAGGCCTTTGAGAAGCAGGGTACAGCATGTGTCTTTGTTAACCTTGAGGACCAATGTAGCATCATGTCAGTTCTTGAATTTGTCATCTCCAACATTTTTCCACAATGCTGAGTATCCACGACTCCAGCTGAGGTCAGTATTTCTGGAAATCAGGCCTTCAGTATTGCTTTACATCAGTGTCTCTCTGACATGCAGTCCGTTCTGACATCAGGCCATGTACTACTTTAAAATAAACCTGTCCTTCAAAAAACGTGGGTAGCCGGGTTATAAATTGATGCCATCAGTGTACGTGTTGCCATGTGTACCCATGCACAAGGTGCCTAGATGAATCTGATGCAGACCATCCGTATGTATGCCATGATTAGTTTGGAGAGAACCTTGAATTACTGAAGACTTTTAAACTGTAACTTTGATGGCACTGTCATTGAAAGACTTCATGGAAGTCTGCTTTGTCTTTTTAAGAGCAATTCCATTTAGCATACAGGAGCTGAAGAATGGATTTCAAACATAGTGTGTGACCATATGTAGGCAGGGGCAGAATTGCGCAAGGCCTTGGAAATGAGTGCAAAAAAACTTGACCTTGATGCGGCAGGCAATAGGGAACCAGTGAAGAGCTTGGGGGGAGGTAGAGGGAGGTGAGCAGAGCATCATAACTCTAAAAACAGCACTTTCGGCAGATTGGTGAGGGGAGAAGCAGGGAGGTCAAAGCTGAGGAAGCTTCTCCGTAGATGCAGGAAGGCCACAGGGTGGACAAGGGTTTCAGCATTTGGAATGGGAGGTAACCTAGGATTCACATCTAAACTCTGTAACTTCTACATCATCTAAGTTACTTAAAAGAAAGCAAAATCTGACTGAAAACTCATAAGCCTTTTCTTAGTAACTTCTGCAGTCGCAGATCAGCAAAGCCTTAAAGCAGAAGTTTGAGGTTTGTGAAGTATTTTGATTGCTGTTTGAACCCAAAGACCCTGGAGACAGCTCCATTTTGTGTATGTGCAGTTTTAGCACAAATACTTCTTGACTCCTGGCCATGTTGTTGGGGGTGGGAGGAGGGAATTGTACGGTGTGCACTTGTATCTTACTTGTACGTTTGTTTTTGTTAGGGTTTGACCCAGTTTTCATGAGAATACAGAGAAATCTGCTCTTAGATGACCTATAGTAATGTCTAAGCTGATGGTTATAAAAATTTGAAAGTTGAACAATGAAATGTAGTCTCTGCTGATGCCAAGCATAAAAATAAAAGTACCTTAGGTCTTCCTTCAGTCTTCTGAAGTTCAGCCATTCTTTCATGAATTAGTATCAATGTAGTGTGAATGTGGGGAGCTATCAAGATTAGTCATTATCTTGAGTACAGTCAGCAAAGGCTTTATTGCTTCGCTGGATAAAAAACTTCAGTAGAATTTCCCTCATCCCAGATTCCTAATTCGGACATGTACTTGTGGAGAGAAGTTGTGTGAAGACTTGAGAAACCATTGGAGAAGGGGGAAATTCTTCGAAAAGTGTCTTGATAGACTTGATAGTATATCCACAATCAACTTGAAATCTAGTCTTTTTTGGATATTACACCTGCCCAAAGGATCCCTTGGGTCTTGCCAATCTTTATGGGTTGGCAGTACCACATTTCTTTTTTAAATGGCTGTCTCATTGTTTTGTGTTGGCTTTTCTCCCAAAGGGGAAACCCTATATAGTCAATTTCACTGCTTCACTGTCTAGGCAAACTTGTCAAATGCACAAAGCAGTTAAACTATAAAGAGAGATTACTACAACAAAGACTAGAATCTTAGGTGGTACTTATAGTAATAGGCACCGTGCTTTCAGGGTTGCTTTTTTAGTTGACTGTATCCCTTTTAATGTCAAGTGAAAATGACCTTTTTAAAAAAAAAAAAGTGAAGAGGGGGATCTGCTTTCAATCCCTCAATCTTTAAAAATAAGTCTTAAATTACTATTTATGTAGCACCAACAGTGTGCTGGGTTTGTCTGGACCTGTGCTACTGCTAGACTGTACCTGTAGTCCTGGGTGCTCCAAAACAATCAACTTTGTAAAAGCCGGTTGCACTAATCTGTTTCCAGGGCCTTTATTAATGCTGTTGGGAAGTCAGCATGGCAAAATTATATACAATAGATCTCTCCATCCTGATGTATCACTAAAACAGCTGCTTTCTAAGCAGCTCTCTTTGCTGGTCATGGTATGCTAGTGTATACAAAGGCTTTAGTAAACTGTCAGTTATATTTTGTTGATACAGCAGGATCGGTTCCTGGCATGTTGTATTCGTATCTTCCCAATTCGTATTCCTGATCTTTTTTTCATTCTTACCCGTACAGTATGCCTCCAACTGAGAGAAGAAAAGGGGAAAAAATACTGAGAAGAATTAAGTCTCTTAAAAAAATAAATCTCCTTCTGCTTCAACAGCTTCCTTTTATAAGGTCACTGTCTGTGGGATACAGACATCCATTAGTGCTGCAGTTTTTCCTTTTTGCTGACTTGGCTGGGATGAAACTTCATGTGCTGTGATGTGTTTAGATGTACAGCTGCAATTAATAATGGGAGCTGAATATCTTAACCCTCCCATATACACTGCACTAAAATGTTTCTGTGTGGTAAGCTAGAACTTGGCTTTGTACTGCAGTGGAGGTTCCAGCCCTCTGGTAGATAAAAGTGGCTGTGAAACAGCAATCTGCAGCACCAGCTCCCTGTCACAAAAAGGAACACTTCTAACACTCTGCTGTGTACTACACTGTATAAGATCTCTACTCTTTTCTCTACATAATCTGCTGTCTACAGTTTGTACCGTCCATCGTATGGAGAACTAGTTGTTCAGGATGTGTCTAGCCTCGTCTCATTTAGCAAGTTTCCTGCTGAAGAGTTGCTGTGAGTTGTGCCCTGAAGCCCTCTGATTTTGAAAATGGAACTTGGTTCTCTAGTCTACTGGGCTGCCACATATCCTTAATTGAGTCTTAAAAGGCTTTAAACACTTAGCACTAATTTCCTGTGTTTAAAAGCTTAGCTGGACTCCTGATGGTGTAAACTTTCATGGTTATCAGCTAGAGACATCTTAAATTTTTGCCAGAAATCCTCATTATCTAAAAGGTAGGCATTTTGTTCTTGCATACCTGGGACACCATGACCTTTAAGTGTCCTCAACTTCTCTGCAAGTACTATTGGGAACTCTCAGAAACCTTGCTGTTAAATTTCATCTGGAAGAGGATTCACTGGTCCTGTTGCACTTAAAACTTAGTTCTACTTTATTTCTTGCTTTAAATTGGATTTCTGCTTGTATTACCACTTGAAGCAAACTGTCAAGAATTGCCTTCAGCTATGTTTGAGCAACTTCACATACAATAATAATGACACAAACTTGACTCTAGTTTTCATTTTCACCAACCGGAAATTTGAGAATCTGGTTAACTGGCAAGTTATGTTACAGATGGTGGTTGTGTTTTGTGGTGTTTTTTTTTTTAAATTTCATTAAACAAAAAATAGCCAAAGTTAGCTTAAATTCAGATATATTGATGATGCAAATGCCTTTTGTGTGTGTGTGTGTGTGTGTGTGTGCACATGTGCATCAGAGGAGATCTACTCACTTAGGTTTGTACACTACATTTAAAGTAGTGTTGGTGTTTTGGTTTTTGAATTAGAGTCGGAGAGGACATTCCACTATCATATTTAGACCCCAAGCCTCCATTTGGATCTGCTAGCAAAGGTTTCTCCAGCCGTGCCAGATCCTATTTGACTGTAGAATGGGGGCCTGAATGCTTTGCTACATGGGGAACTAGTTAGAAATGGCTAATCTAGAATAATTCCATGATAGATACTCATATTCCACACCAAGTGTCTTATTCAGACTTGGAATAAGTGGATTGAACTAATTTTGGAATAAGGCACTGTTGTTGTGGAATAACAGCATCCACACATGGCATTAATCAGGAAGCACTACCTTATTCCAGATTTATTTCTATGTGTAGACAAGCCTTTAGTCTGTGAAGTTGTCAGGGAAAGGGATAGTCTTCACGTATCTGCGAGAACGCAGTTGGTGCTTAACAAATAGGTTGCAGATCTTAGTTAACTATTTTTGAAGCTTAGCAGGTAGCATTTTCCTATTAAATAATATAGGAAGATGATAAATGTCCTAGTAAGAATCTTCTGAAATTTCAGAGGTGAGTTGTCTTCCTCCTGTGCAGTAAGAAGGGTGGGGAGACACACAACTGTGCAAATTCTGACTATTTGGAGTAGCTTTTCCCTTTATACCTTCAGAAATACTGAGAATATACGGCAAATGGATACTTCTCTCCATCCCAGTATGCCTGCATTGGCACTTGAAGTTGGTCTCAACATCTGTTCTAAAAGGCTGAATAAGTTGCTTCATGAATAATAGTGGGCAAGTTTTCATATACATAACTGTAAATCAGTGTGACTGGTTAGAACACTGTTCCAAGAATAAGTTAGTGCTAATGAAGGTACCAGCCCTTATAGGCCTTCAATGGGTTTAATTACTTGGCAGTAACTCCTTTATTTGAATTAAAACTAAATGTTTTGGCGGGTTATGTCACCACTGTATTATTGTGGAATGAAGGAGAGAGTGTTAGTTTGCCTCCACTGAACTGCCTCTGGATTCATAGTGCACTTCAGACAGCCCAGACTCTGCAGCAACATTGTCTGTCTTGGTGGTATAATGCAGTGGTTCTCAGCCTTTCCAGGCTACTGTACCCCTTCCAGGAGTCTGATTTCTCTTGTGTACCCTCAAGTTTCACCTCACTTAAAAACTACTTGCTTACAAAATCAGACATAAAATACAAAAGTGTCATAGCAAACCATGTCTGAAACATTGCTTATTTTCTCATTTTTACCATAGAATTATGAAATAAATTAATTTGAATATAAATATTGTACTTCCATTTCAGTGTATAATATATAGAGCAGTATAAACAAGTCATTGTATGAAATTTTCGGTTGTAGTGGCTTTTTATGTAGCCTGTTATAAAACTAGGCAGATGTCTAGATGAGTTGATGTACCTTCTCTGTGTACCCCTAGGGGTACGTGTACCCCTGGTTGAGAACCACTGGTATAAAGTAAATTCATTGCTTATACAGTGACATTTGCTGGCTTGGGCACTTTAAGGATATGTAGGAAAACAAATTCCTGCCCCAAAGAGCTTACAACCCAAGATCCCGATCCTACCGTGGGGCCCAGAATTTAACAAGGCAGGGTGCTCTGAAAGTGAATCCTTTTTTCTGCACAAAAACTCCAGCTCTATTCCCTGTTTAATGTTACTACTTTTTAAAAAAAAAAACTATATAGAACGTGAATTCCAGTATTAAATACGTGTTTACCACACTACGCACTCAAGGCCCCAGAAAATGCCTTGTTCCTCTTCAGTTGGCACAAGGGTTTTGGGTTTTTTTGTTTTTTGTATCTGCTCAGTCATAAGTCTGCTTTGGTACCCCAAACCATTAGTACTGGCTGCCTTTTGAGATATGCAAACTCTGAGGCAGTGATATCCTGTAATACATTGGCACAGTTGGGATGGGACATGTGGGAGGGAGAGTACTCTGCTCCCCATTAGCATCCCCCCTTTCTTGCTAAATCCAGCTTTTAAAAGTTGATATCTATATTTAGATCCATTAGAATGGATACATATCTATGTACAAAAGCTGAGGGCAATAAAGGGGAAAGTGATAAGAAGTGGGGCTATTGGGGACAAGTAGTGGGGTAGGGAGGCAGAGGGAAGCATGGGGGGACAATTAGATTGGGATGGAATGGGGCATTACAGGGGAGCATGGAAGGAGAGCAGCATTTGGGGTTAGGGCCAACAGGAGTTTTCTAAAAGACACCTACCTATCCACACTAGTAGAAAAACTACATTAGCTGACACAATTCTTTATCAGGTTTCCAAAATGGTGTCTTTTCTTTTGAAGTATGTATGTGGTGGGTGGGTTCTTGAGACCAGGGTTTCCTTTGCTTCTGTTAGCAGTGTACCATGCAGATTTTCATATGGTGCAAGAGATTGTGTTCAGTGGTTCATCAAGTGAATGTTGTAGGCAGAAGAGACCCTGTTTACTTGAGACCTACTGCTGCATGTTATTTTGTGATAGATGCTTGGTACATTCCTTTACGATTGCTGTATTTGTATCCCTGAAGGGTGATCCTGTGCACACTACAGTTCTGCACTAATGCTGCACTATGCACAGGGACTGTACGGGGTTCTGTCTTGAGCTACTTGGATGACCCTTGCTCTATTCTCTGGTAGAAATGTTCTTCCAGTGTAGGGAGACAGAACAGCTTACCAGTTTTTACTAAGCCTCTTTAACTCACTTAAAATCCTTCAGTTGTCTCTACTGATCAGACTTCAGGCATATAGTGGACTTCTTTCACAACAGGGTGAGGAAATACTTTTCAGCTTACTTTTAGATGGGCTAATGCTGTGTGTTCAAGTAAGCTTGAAGGAGTCTAGTTTTAACCCTGACCGCCAAGAAAATTGGGGAAAATGATTCATTTGTACTTTGAGAGGAGTTGTAATCCTGTGTCTGCAATTTTATGAAGTGTTTCAGCAGCAAAGCGTTTTGCAACACCTTTTCCTCACTGCACCTCTGTGATAATTACAATGATCTTCCTCTTGCAAAGGGGTTTAAGTAACTAGCCCAAGGGCACAAAGGGAGGCTCTGTCAGGGCAAGAATTAGAGCACAGGAGGTCCTGACTCCTCCTCATATACTCAAATGACAGCGTCTTTTCTAGTTATTTCAATTAAAATTCCATAGTCAGGGCTGACACTAAGAGAAGCTTGAGCAGACATGTTCTTCCTCTTGCTCTAGGAAACCATGTGTTCTATCAGATCTCTCGGCATCCCTATGATTTAGGGTCCAGACTGCTAGTTGCAAGTTGGTTCCTCAACACAGTTAATGGTAGGATATCATGGCAAACTTGGTCTTCAGTCTAAACATTGTTATCTATCAAATCAAAAAAGCAACTCAGCGGCTCCAGTGAGCAAACTTGTGACATGAGGGGGCGAGGAACCAGCATCTTGTCAGTAGGAGAAGGGTATGAAGCAGGGGGGCAAGGATGAAATTTAAGGAACTGTTAACTAACACAAGTGGTGGAATGGAGTCCAAATAAAAAACATTGAGTTAAATCAGAGGTGGGCAAACTATGGCCACATCCGGCCTGAGGGACTGTCCTGCCTGGCCCTTGAGCTCCCAGCCGGGGAGGCTAGCCCCCGGCCCCTCCCCCGCAGTCCCCCCTTCCCCTGCAGTCACGTCGCTGCGCGGGCAGTGCAGCAGCGTGGCTAGCTCCAGCCGGGCGGCGCGGCTGCCAGACATGCCGCTCTGAGCGGCATGGTAAGGGGGCCAGGGCCGGAGCTGGGGGGTTGAATAAGGGGCGGGGAGTCTCGGAGGGGGCAGTCAGGGGACAGGGAGCAGGGGGCGGTTGGATGGGGTGGTCAGGGGACGGGGAAGGTGGGGGTTGGATAAGTGTGGGAATCCCGGGGGGCCTGTCAGGGGTCAGGGCAGTCAGGGAGCAGGGTGGGTTGGATGGGGGTGGGGTCTAGGGGGAGGGGGGTGGCGGCTAGGGGGAGGGGGCAGTTAGGAGACAAGGAGCAGGATAGAGATGGGAATAGAGTTGCTATAGAACCAAACCTCCTGGGAACTTTCTAAGGGTGAAACCTTCAGTCCTGCTTGTAGTAGCAAATTCGCTAGAGCAGCTGCTCTGATGCTGTAGTCTGCTGAATGCTTGCTGGTTGGCTATTGCAGGATCTGCCTCCTTCCTGCATAACTGCTGCTTCAGGTGACCAGGCTTCTTGCTAAAAGGAAGAATCCGGTTGCTACAGTGGCTCTTTTACAGCCATTTCACATATTAGCCTTTGCTAGAGGCCACAGTTACTATAAGAAGGTGGAGAGCAGATATTTGCCAGCAGGAAAGGAGTTGCCCTCATCAAGGAACTTGGGCTGAGAGGGGGAGCTGCAAAAGGTGTGAACCTTTGATCCACAATGGCTCAGTTGCAGGCAGTCTCTTAGTATTGGGAGCTGAAGATCAGGCAGAAGGGAGCTTGGGAAAGCAATATACGGTAAGCAGGGGTATGCGTTGGGAAATCAGTCTGATTTTTAGAGTTAACTAAACTTGTACAAATGAGTTAGTGTACTCTGGAAGTTATTACATGGTGCCAGCTTCCCTGGCATGTCGCAGATATAATCTGCAAAGCACCTACAGGAATCCACTAACCTTTCTACACCTGGATCATAGAATCATAGAATATCAGGGTTGGAAGGGACCTCAGGAGGTCATCTAGTCCAACCCCCTGCTCAAACCAGGACCAATCCCCAATTTTTGCCCCAGATCCCTAAATGGCCCCCTCAAGGATTGAACTCACAACCCTGGTTTTAGCAGGCCAGTGCTCAAACCACTGAGCTATGCCTTCCCTCTAGGCCAGGACGAATACCTACCAATAAAGCATGTACTTTTAAAGTCCGCAATCTTGGTGCTGTCACAAAGCTCTGTCGTGCACAAAAGTGACAAGACTCGAAATCAAATCGGAGGGAGTTGAATCATGCTGTGGATAACAGGATGACTGTCTATTGAGGGGCCCCTGCCTTCATGGACAACTATGGTACACTGGGTCATAATCTATTGGTAGGTTTCACTGTTGCTAATTCAGGTTTTCACAGCGCATTGAAGCACTGAATGCAGGGCACTGCCAAGAGAGGGTTAACAGGCTGGAAGATTTAAGTAAACATAGACTTAGTAATGGGGATTTACAGTTTATTAAGGCATGATAAGTATTTAGGAAAGTAGAAAGGAGCAAAGGAGCTGTAATTATAAGGTTTAATTTAAAACTAATTATAGCTATGCAGGTGGCTTGTTAATGAGTCATTGAAATCTTGCTTGCCCACCTTTTTATATGTAAGAAAAAAAAATGTATGCTGCCTGTATATTATGAATTTACCAATGTTTAAAGCCTTATGTCCTTGTCACTGCTAATCTTACATTTCCTCCCCCATCCCCATCCACCACACCCTTCTCTGTGTACAACACCATTCCTCTCCTGTCTCATCCTTATTTTCATTGTAAGCTGTTTGGAGCAGGAGACTATCTTTTAGTTGTGTGGGTTGTATAGCACTCAGCAAAAGGGAACCCCATTCGTGCCTTGGGCCTCTGGGGACTATTTTAATACAAATAATGAATAACTGTATTTCAACAAGTAAGTGCAAAAAAAAAATCCTTAACTGCCTCAGTTTCCCACAGTACTGGAAGTGCATGTTAACTGCATAACCAAAGGATGCTTGCTAGTGGCTTTAAGAACAAAAAAGTTGTCTACCATTTGCAATATCCAAGTTTACAAAAAGCTTTGTCACTCAGAAGAAAAGGCTTTGAAAACGTGCATCACCTTAGTTTAAATAAATACCACTTACTTTCCCTCTTTTTAAAACAAACAAACAAAACCCCTTGTAATAACTGAAATGGGCAAGCAAGGTACAATTGTCCTTAAAAGCAAATGTGCACAAGAAACTCTCTTGAGCTACTGTAAACCTTGTATTGTAAGGAAACAAATGTATTTGTATTGAAGGAGTAACTCAGCCCAACTCCTCTTCATTTTGAGCATGGGGCATTAGTCCACCGTTCTGTACAGAGCAGCTTTAAATCCCCTTGCAATGAGAAGTTAATAGGTCCTTTTTCTTGAAAAGCAGTTCAGGAAACGTGGAGGAAAGAGTCAAACGACTGAGCACTATTTTAGTTGTTGGAGTAAGGAACTGCTTGGTTGGCACATGAAGAAAATGACTCTAAATGCTAGTCTTGGCATTGAGGTTTGCAGTCATCTGTTGATGGATGGGGTCTTCCTTGGTGTTGGAACAAAGGGTGGAGAAGTTGAAAGGGATGTATATATGCAAAGAAAATTGTATTACAGCAACTGTACAACTGGGCCTGTGGTAAGATGCTAGTATAGACCAGATCTGAGTGTTTTTACGGCCATGTCCTGAGTATCTGCTTGCGTCAGGGTCTTCTGATATAGAGGTAAGCCATCCCCACTGCCTCCCAAGACCTATGTTCACTAGTGCTCACTGTCATTGCAACCATCCAAGCAGCTACAAGTGGTACATTTTTCCAGCATAGACTAGGTCACGAGGAGAAGAGCGCCATCTCCTTCAGAGCAGCTGACATTGCTGTGATGTAATGCAGGGGTTCTCAACCTTTTCCTTTCTGAGGTCCCCCGCAACGTGCTATAGAAACTCCACAGCCCGCCTGTGCCACAACAACTGCTTTTCTGCATATAAAAGCCAGGCCCAGCTATAGGGGATAGCAAGCAAGGCAATTGCCTGTGGCCCCAGAGCCCCACACCACAGGGGGCCCTGCAAAGCCAAGTTGCTCGGGCTTTGGCTTCAGCCCTGGGTGGCGGGGCTCAGAGTCCTGGGCTTTAGCCCATGCAGTGGGGCTTCAGCTTTCTGATCTGGGCCCCAGCAAGTCCAAGGCTGGCCCTGCTTGGCGGACCCCCTGAAACCTGCTTGTGGTCCCCTCAGGGGGTCCCGGACTCCTGGTTGAGAACCACTTAATAGGAGGGCCACTGCTGTCTGCGCTGGTTGTGAAAAATGATGTAACTGAGCAGTATGGGTTTTTTTAGATACATGCTGGTCATGTGTCAGATCCCACCTTGTAAGCAAAACACTGGGCGGGAGGTTGTGGTTCTTCGAAGGGTGGTCCCTAATTACACACACACACACACACACACGCGCACGCACACACACACACACACACACACTCCCCCCCCCCCCCCCCCCCCCATGGACACTGCTACGAAAAATCAGACTCCGGCACAGGTGCACCAACATTTGGAATATATATGTATTCCAAACGTTGGTGCACATGTGCTGGAGTCTGGTTTTTCATTGCGGTGTCCATTGACCTGCATGTGCATCATGCATTACTTCATGTCTCAGGTGAGGTTATATTAGGCAGTGTGGGTCGAAGCCTCTTCCGTTCCTTCTTACTGCCACATGGTCGGTATCAGAAGTGGAAGGATTGGGTCTCTGTACTGACTCTCTGGAACCAGGGACTGTCAGTGCATTTGCACGGTGGCAAGTTCAAAACTGATAAAAGAAATACTCTTTTCATACAACACAGCCTATGGAACTTACTGCCATGGGATGTCACTGAGGCCAAGAACTTGGCAAGGTTCAATGGGGGATTGGTAACCTACGTGGATAACAAGAATATCAAGAGTTGTTGTAACTAATGCCTAAGTGTTAGTTTTGTTTTTTGTTTTTGTTTTTTAACAGTATATAGAACCTTGTGCCTCATAGCATAAGACCTTTAAGGGTTAATATTAGACCTTTGTGGGGGGGCAAATTATCCCACATCTGCCTAATGAGGTTTCTTGTACCTTCTCCTGAAGCATCACAGACTGGATACTGGACTAGATGGACCTATGTGACTTAAAACATTTTTGATCTCCCTTGAGTTCCTACCTGGTCGGCTGGTCTACATAAGCGGTTAGATAGTTCTATCCATCCTGATATCCTAGCCTGCTGTGCATCATAATAGATGCTAAGAAGGGCTTGTAGGGCTTGATCCAACTCTGGTTGTAGTCCGTGAAGCCTCAGCTCATTTCTGTGAGACTCGGTTTGTCATACCTGTTCCTGGTAGTTGACACCTCAAACAGCTGTTGGCTTGTATGGGGAGTCCAACTGAAGGCGCTTTAGCAACAGTTCCTGTACTGTACTTTGCTTTCAGTCTGCTTTACAATTCAGTTTCACTCAGATTTTAAAGTTAGAAGGAAGTAGTATGCTCCTCCAGCATGACCCGCTACTGAACATGAAACCAGCCATAGAACATTTCACGGTAACTCCTGATTCAAGCCCATAACTTCTAGAAAGAGATCCCATTCTTGATTTTTGGTGCTTTTTCTTTTCCTTGTAGAAAACACTGATAGAATTGCTTGTCTGGCACTTAAGAAACCTGAGCTGCTCTAGCCCGGTCAACAGTTTTGCAGGTGGAGAAACTCAAATGAGACGGAGAATAACTGAGCTTTACAGTGTGCCCTGAAGCTCAACAAACTTTGCCTTCTGCAGACCAATGAAGGAAGAGTTCCAGAATAGAGGTTGCTTTGTAGAAAATGCCTTGCTAGTGGTCATTTGACCTTTTCAGCTGGGGAGCTGTTACCAACTACAGCAGTGTTGCATGAAGAGTGAGGAAAGGGGAAAAATAACTTGTGACACTGACCCCTGGAGTAGGACATGTTAAACAGTTGGAGCTTATCTAAACTTTATTTCTGTCTGTGCAATAATGGTGACTTCACAGATCTACAAGAGGCTCATATTAATCAAATAACTACCCTGCACAGACCCACATCTAGGCCCTTTGGAGGAAGCAGTTTGGCAATACGTCAAGCTAACAGTAAAAAATAAGAGATTATAACACAGACCTACTCAAATTGAATGCATAACTGATGGCCACATGTATTCTGCTGTATCAAAGGTCAGGCAGACAGCTGAGTGCCACAGGGACAAATTGTTAATGTAATCCAGCTAAAACAGTGGACAGTTCAGACTGTGCTGTAAACAGATACGGGTTGGGATGTGATTTTTAGCTAGCCGATTTTTGAGGAAACGTGAGACAAAGCAATCTTTGTTGGAGTCTGCTGCAGAATCTCTCACTACCAAACACTTTATCGTGTCAGTTAGTCTATGGTGGGTGATACATTACAGTAACAGGTTTGTTACTGTGCAGAACTGCTGCTGTCTTTAGCTGGAGAAAACTGACCTTTGAGCGTTGCTTGAAAGGGTTTAATGCTAAACTTGCTAAGAAAGCCCTTTTAGGGGAGAACCCTGAACTTTCAGCTGAGCGATACAGCCCTAGGATATGAGAGTTTTTTGTTATACCTTGTAACCTACTGCAGAAACAACATGCTTAGGTGAATCTTCTGCATCCCTGAACTTGCTCATGAACAGCAGCAGAGAGAAAAGCATCGAGTTTCTACCATGGAAAGTATTTCTTAAAGTTACAACCACCGAATAGCCTTTGAAATACTATTGTGTGTATTATATAAAATGCTAGAACACGTGTATTAGTGTGTTTTCTACACTCTGTACAGGTTCTGGTGTTATCCAGCTGATAAACTTATCACAGTTGCAGTTTATCACTCCCTTTGGCCCACCCAACCTGCACTTTGTCTTTTAACATTCCAATACTACCAGACAGCTCTTGGAGGTAGGCTGGTTTTTTTGTTCGTTTGTTTTGTTTTGGGGGCGACAGGAGGAGGAAGGGGCAAGGGAGGATGTAAAATCAACCTATCAGAAAAGCTTCCTGCATCTGTCCCAAATGTGGAGTTTTTCCCCTCAAAGTCCCCCCTGTCCAAGGCACAGGCTACACAAGATCCATTTGCTACCAGTAACAGATTTTACATACATAAAACCCACCACAACTTTAGAGTCTGGTCTTAAGTGCTGAAGGGCTAGAAAAGGGCTTTATCCCACTGCAAAAGGGAGAATTCCCAGCTGGCCAGCTAGCTATACATTGCTTGATTCTAGCACTGCAAGGGCCCAAGAAATTGGGCTTTAAAGTCATGCCAGTTTTATGTACATAATAGCTATTTTAGGTCTCTTTTTGAAGTTTTTATGACTCCTTCCAAGCCCTACACAGTTGGAATCATGATGACTAAGGCTTTGCTGGCAGATGGATACAAGAAATAATTCCAATTTAAAAAAAAAAATTAAACATTCCATGAAGTTTTTCTGTAGCATAAGCTTATCCACACAAGGATCATGTGCTATGAAGATTTTGGGCAGAGGATCAGCTGGTGCAAGGGAGCATACCTCTGTCTGTTTGGAGCTATGCCCGTGTAGAGCAGCTGAGGCTCTGAGCCTTTATCAGGCCTCATTTGGGATGACCTGAATAGCTCATTTGTAGCTCTGCCACTACTGTGCAATGTGACCATCCTAAATTCATGCCGATAAAACATTTATACACCAATTTTGGGGGGGAGGGGCAGTAGGGTGACCAGGTGTCTGGTTTTTGAATGGAACACCCGGTCAAAAAGGGACCGCTGACCGGGCCATTAAAAGTCCGGTCAGCGGTGCTGCGGCGCTAAGGCAGGCTAGTGCCTCGGGGAAGAGGTGGGGCTAGAGTGTTCAGTTTTGTGCAGCTAGAAAGTTGGCAACCCTAAGAGGCAGGGACTGTATTCCCTTTTATACCAATCTATTTCCCATTACGTATATGGTAGAGAAAGCTTAATTCAAATCTGCTGAGGCATAAGATGCTGTAGAAAGAGCAACAGAAGAATTTAGGGGTAAAACTTTTTAATATAAGGAAACCGTGAAAAATGATACTTTTTATGAGGTGAATGAATGAATGATAGACCCACCACTGATCAGCCTGGCCAGTGAGTGTTGGTACAGCTGGATGCAGAGTGTGAGAAATGGCACAGTGGGAGTCTTGAGTGATTGATCCAGCTGCAGTACACCTTACTCTGCTGCACCTAAAGCAGGGGTGGGCAAACTATGGCTGCGGGCCACATCCAGCCCGCGGGACCGTCCTGCCCAGCCCCTGAGCTCCTGGCCGGGGAGGCTAGCCCCTGGCCCCTCCCCCGCTCTCCTGTCGTGGCACCGCTGCAGGGGAAGCGCGGCTTGCGCCTGCCCACCTCCCAGGCTTTCGAATAAGCCAGTCCTGCCGCTCTGAGCGGCCTGGTAAGGGTAAGGGGGGAGGGCAGGACGTCCTGGGGGGCAGTCAGGGGACGGGGCGGTTGGATGGGGCAGAGGTTTGTGGGGGGGGGGCGGTCAGGAGCCGGAGCCGGGGGGGGTTGAATGGGGGTGGGGTCCCAGTGGAGACAGGGAGCAGGGGGGGTTGGATTGGGGGGGGCAGTTAGAAGGCAGGGGGGATTGGATAGGCATGGGAGTCCTGGGGGGCCTGTCAGGGGATGGGGGTATGGAAAGGGGTCGGGGCAGTCAGGGGACAGGGAGTGGGGGGGTGGATGGATGGGGTGTGGGGTCCTTGTGGGCAGTTAGGGGTGGGGGGTCCCAGGAGGGGGCGGTCAGGGGACAAGGAGCAGGGAGGGTTGGATGGGTTGGGGGTTTTGAGGGGGAAAGTGGGAGGGGGCGGATAGAGGGCGGGGGCCAGGCTGTTTGGGGAGGCACAGCCTTCCCTACCCGGCCCTCCATACCGTTTCGCAACCCCGATGTGGCCCTTGGGCCAAAAAGTTTGCCCACTCCTGGCCTAAAGAGAAGAGAGTTCTGGACCGTGGACCTACAGCCTAGAACTTGAGATATCTGTTGCAAAGATTCAGTTCTCTTTCCATCATAAGTTGTCCATAAGCATCATTAAGGCCAGATAGCGGGCCTGGGATCCACCCGTGAGCATGCAACCAAGTATGTATGCACACCTAGGGATCATCTGAACTCTAAAAAGTGGAGGCTAGAGTCTGAAGAAGAAACTCTGCAGGCTTAGAGTACTTATTCTGTTCATGTCCTGGGAGCAGAAAGGGCATCTGCTCTTTAAACAATTGTAAAACAATAAAAACCAGCAACTGAAAAATGGGACTCAAGTACTATTTGAAAAATACTAATAGCAGGATTGTTAGCATATATGTACCTTCGTTTTCAATAACAGGGCATTATTCTGAGATCTTTAACATGACGTGCACAGTTGCAAGCCCCCTCTGTTAAACAGGAGTGATTAATTAACTTTGTTTTGCTTAGAAGTCAAATTAGCAATTAAATTAATCACTGAATGTTTCCTGCCAGAGAGAATAAAAGGGAAACTTCACCTTCTCTGGGCAAAATGTAGTTCCCAAGGAATTTGAGAAGCAAGTGAGCAAAACCGTTCCAAAAATGTGGCCGATCAGACATTCAGCCACCCGAAAAGGAAAGAGACAGGAAGTGAGACAGATTTAAAAAAAATACAGCTGAGTGGAGGAAATGACTCGTCCTTTGAGAAGAAATCTATATAAGGCACATAAGGCAGACTATTCTTTGTGGCTTTGAGTAATGGAAAAGAAAACATTAAAGAACAAGCAAAGAGCACCCTGTATATCTTACAGGGCAGCTCCAAGTTAATGTTTTAGCCCTATCCATCTGAGATGGAAACCTGAACAGAATTTGGTTACTGCTGTTAGGACTTCTAATTTTTAAAAAGATATTAATCTCACAGTTGACTGAAAAACATTGTTTTTAAAAAAGCCAAATGTGTTTACAGAAAGTATGCAGTGTTGTAGCCATGTTGGTCCTAGGGTACTGAGAGACAAGGTGGACGAGGTAATATCTTTTATTGGACCGACTTGCGTTGGTAAGAAAGACAAGCTCTTCTTCAGCTCTGTAAGCTTGTCTCTTTCACCGACACAAACTGATCCAATGAAAGATATTGCCTCACTCACCTTGTCTCTCTCCTAATGAAAAGTATCATTTACTGTGTGACTTGGATAATGGGATGCAGCTGCCTGTCTGAACCCAGGTCACACTGATAGCAAGTGAAAGTGGATGGTAACCAACAGTTATTTGGTGTCCTAAGTCAATAAGATGCTCTGTCCTGTTCAGAGGGAACAGTTCTTTACACCAACACTGGCACCTTCAGAGAAAGGGGTTGCATTGGCAAGGAGAATGACCCCAGGACTGAGCAGGGGTGATCTGAGGAGAGTTGTTCTGCACCTAGTCAGTGCATTCATGAAGAGATTCAGGTTCTGGTGCAGTCATTTGTCATGTTTTGGGACAGAGTGCTCATTTAAAAGGAAGAATACGAACAGATGTTCCTCGCTTACAACAGCTACCTCGTTTAAGGTACCCCAGTGTTAATCCCAAACTGGGGCACACCATCATGCTTTAAACAGGCACCAAGTGATAACCAGAGGTATCTTTCAGATGGTCTTGAACACCACACTTCAGGTGATATTCATTTTCTGGGCACAGGCAGGCGCAAGGCGTATGTGCCTCTATTTGGATATATCAGGTGTGATTGCCCTTTTGCTGGACTTCTGCTCAAGGGGGTGAATTTGAACAATGATGAGTTCTAAAGGGTTCTTGTCTAATTCCGGACTATAGGCCAGATACCCAGCTGGGGCAGAGAACTGTTTTGTACAGTTGGGGGAGTCCAGCCATTCCCCAATGCCAAAGAAGCTGAGCACCAGGGATCATTACAATTCTGTGACCATGGCCTCTTTACCTCAGGTGTGCCCTGCACTTCCTGCAGGGAGGGGTGGCAAGGTGGCATAGAAACACTATGCCACCCAGGGTGGGCCTACACAGAAGGGCTGACTAAGCCAACTTTCTGCCAGTGGCATGGAGCGCAGCTGCCCTCATGCAGGAAGGATCTGAGGCATCTGTGCAAAGAACTAATAATTGCATGGAATCAAATCACCCTTGAATATGATTCTCAAAGACTGTTGCTACAATACAGTGAATTTGTTATAGACAAACTTTACCTAATTACTGCCTAAAAATGCCTTACATAGTAAATTGAATCACAGTGGTCGAGCATTTACCCACACAGAACATTTTACTGTTCATGCATTTTGCCCAGAGGTGGGGCGGAGCACTCCCCATTTTAAGGTTGCAAATGGCATTCACTGAGATATTTCAGCAATAGAAAAAGACAGTATTTTAATTAAGCAATGTGGTTCATTAAACATAACTTATTGATCTGATTCTTTTAGAACTATGTACAACCTATTTCACCCAGGTAGAAAAATTAGACCTACTGGTAAACCTAAAATCCTGCAGTTTTTATATATATGTAAAATCTGTTACTGGTAGCAAATTGTTCTTTCTTACTGTGTGCCTTGGACAGCAGGAACTTTGAGGGGAAAACTCTTCCATCTGTCCCAAATATGGAAACACTTATGGCTTGGTTTTACACCCTCCCCACCAGGGGTAGGGGTTTCCAATAGCTGTCTGGTATATTAGTATGTTTAAATTTAATAGCCAGAGTGCAGGGGAGGTGGACAAAGGGGAATGATAAATTGCAGATGTGATAAGTTTAGCATCGGGGTAACACCACCACACGGGGAGGGTGTAGAAAAATACAAGAACATTTCAAAAGTCTGCTAGATAGTTGTAACTTGAAGAAATACTTTCCACTGTAGAAACTGGATGCTTTTATGTCTACTGATGTTCATGAGTGAGTTCAGGGATGCGGAAGTCACCCAAGAATGTTGTTTTCCCCAGTAGGTTATGAGGTACGGCAAACACTATCTCATGCCAGCACTGGGTCTCTTACCTGAACATGGACCTGTGATTTTGAAAAGACTTGTTTGGTGGTTAAATTGGATACAGTTTGCAAATCTGTTAATTCCTTTGTCTGTGTTAGCTGCTTTGGCTTTAGTGGTTGGGTAGCTTCTACTGTTTGACTACTGCACTCCACTGATAGCTTGCATTATTTATGCACTTCCAATTCAGAAGTGCTAATACAAGTATTAACAAAAGGTATTTTGAGCATGATAGTTAAGTTTAAAATGCCTCCTTTATAATAAGAAAGAAGTATCTCTAAAGGGAAACCTGTCTGACTTTCATATAGCTACTCTGTACCAGTTAACTGGTGTTGGTATCTATATAATCTTTAATAAAAACCCGGTACAATATTTTATGCACTGTAGGTGCATGAATATCTCGTGTTAAATCCAGATCCATGTAAAGTATACCGATGACATGCATAAATCACAAAATGCTGTCCTATTGAATGAAGTGGTTATGTCAAGATTAGTGGTCTCAGACTTGACCTGTAAAAGGAAAAAGCTGTAGAGTAACTACAATAAATGAACAAACTCCAAGAAAATGGGTAGCTCCAAAAGCATCCCCAGAAAAAGGACAGGTAGCCTAATGTGATTCTTTTTTGTATGACAGAAAAGTGTAAAATTGCTTCAGCCAAAATGCATGATCTTCAGCTTGCACCTCACTCGAAATCCGAAATGAGAGTACAAGATTCTCCTCTTCACTGTTCCCTTAAGTGTTTTATCTAACCTATTTTTATACACTTCAGAGGCCTCTTCTAGTAACTCGTTCCATTACCCACATAAGAAATATTTTTTCCTAACGTCCTAACCAAAATTTTTCCTTGTTTAGATTCAGGCTGTTTCTCCTTGGTACATCTGTCGACCGTTCCTCTCTTCTAGATTGCTGTTTAAAATAGTTGTAAACAGTTACAGTATGTCATCTTCTGTCTCTTTTCTAAACTGTACATAGCAGATTACCTTAATCTTTCCTCCATCCCTCTTTTTTCTAAACACTTCGATCATTTTTGTTGCCTTCATAAAAAAAATTCCCCTAGTTTTCTTGGTTGTAACGGATGTGAAGATCAAAATTCTTTGCAGGGCTGAAGGAGTGGCTGTGTATATATGTAGTATTACTTCCCTGTAGCTATAAGTGATGCTACTATAAGCATATCTAGAATAGCAGACCTTTTTTTTTTTTTATTGCAGTACTATATGATGGACTGACATTTAAATTGCTTCAGTTTCCTGGATCACACTTTCTACCTTTTGTACATCACTTCTCCTTCTGTCCTTTGGTACATTCTCTGTGTTCAACAAATTGTCCAAAATATTTGAGTCTTTTTGTGAACTCTGGGACTAGACGATATACATCCATTGAGTTACATGGATGAACTCAGTTGAAATCTGTTTTAACTCTTCTCGTGAACCTTTTTTTTTTTTGACTCTACTAATTTTTCCTTTTTATAGGAAATGTAGGTGAATACTTTTACCACCTTGTCATTATCTTCAGTTTCCTTCTTTTCACTTATCAGCCTTTCTATAGAGCTTTCCGTCTCCAGAGGGATTTATAAAAACCTGCTTCCTTTGAACTCGCTGAGGTTTCATGTTGCAATTGTTTTTGTCTCCCTAGCCTTGTTCTTGCAAACTTTCACTCATATCCTGTATCCTTGCCTTGCTAACTTTCTTCCCCCACTATCCCTTCCCACTCAGGCTTTTATGTCTGGGATTTTTAATCATCCCTCTGAAACTTCTATACTGCAATGTATGTCCAGGGTTAGTAGAACTCGAGTGAGCAGACCCTGGGTTTGTTAACCTGGAGCATCTACACGCATTACTCCAGGTTAGCAATTGTTGAACCCTGGGACCCAACCTGGGATTCCAGCATCTACACTGCATTATTCAGGCCCAAGTCCAGCTGCCCATATCCCAGACTTCCTAGCACCCTCCTAAAATGTGGTTACTCTAGCCCTTTGTTCATGATGCAGTGTGGGAAAACTTGGCTGTCCAGAGGACAAAGAAATTTGGCCTGTGGGATTGTGGGCTACTTCTGGTGGCCTCTATGCTGCACTCATGCTCTGAGACCGTTCCACTGGAAAGCAGTAGGACTTGAACCCCGAGTCCCAGCTTAACTCGGGCTCAGACCCTGGGTCCGAGACCTGGGTTAACGTGTGTGTGAATATATAGACAGAAGGGAGGTTAGGCTTGAGCCTGGCCTTACATTGCAGTCTGGACATACTCTAAATGTCTTGTGTCTTTTTCTGGTCTAGTCAAATTGCTTTGCTTCTCTTCTTGTGCTTCATATTCTGCTCTGATTTCACTTTTATATGCATCCCTTTTACCACTTCTTACTTTCACCCATGGGATTCTGTCTGTTAATTTAATTTCCCACTGCCTGTCTACCCTCTTCTTTAATATATTAACATTAGATCTCTAGGTCATTACTTCCTGCAGGTCAATATTTAATCATAAGTAGAATTAACATGACGATCAAACTTTTTTCAGTGACAGCCCATATTGTTTCTAGTGAGGGTTATTTCTGAAGGGTTTGCTATATTAAAAGCATTTCCCTCTACTTAGGGAGGCTTCTTGAAAAGGGTAATTTATTGCCTTTTCTATTGGCATAAGAAGATGGTGCACAAAAGCTTAGCTCTTTCAAACTGAAGCTGAACGAATATTTGAGTACTTCACAGCTTAGAATTATTGTTACATAAATCTTAAGTATCGGTACTTCAAAAATGTCAAAGATATAATAGGTTTTGTTTGTTTGGGGGTGGGAGGAAGATTGCCTAGAGGGATCAGACAGCATGACCCTCCTTTCTTAAGTAATGCTGAGGTCACTGCCAAATCACTGGATCCTGAGATTTTTGCCATTTACTTGCTGGGCTCTGGCAAACATTATCAGCAATGTTCTACTTGACTACACAAGCCCACAACAGCCCTTTGTGTGTGTGCTGTCCAATAGCCTTCATTAATATTGTGTTTCACACTTTTCTCCTTTTAGGTTGTGTCCTGGGAACCTTAATTCTCTTCAAGGAGACTTCCCTATTCAGGCTGAGATGTTAAATCTTGTGTGAAGTTCAACTTTCAGTTGGTGGCAGAGCAGAGCTGCTTTTAATTAAAACTCCTTGTTTCAATGTTTTTGGCATTTTTCCCCTCTCCTTAAATTTCCCCTGCTTTATACTAGTCTCCAAAGGGCAGTGCCGCAGTAAGGTAGTGTCTGAATATCATGCTGAGCCAAGAGTTTTGTGTAGTCTAATGGCTTAATATCCTTTCTTAAAGAGGTTTGCTTGGGGCTAGGCAAAGTGAAAGTGGATGGGGGGGGCGAGGTAGAGACATGTCTGCTTTTTCTGGTGTTGCTAAAGATGTTTAGGAAAATATGTAAGGGGTTGTCATGGATCTAGAGGGGCATGCTTTGCCTCTGGCTTTTAGACAGCCTCTCTAGGAGGGTACCCCTTTTAGTGCTAGGCCCTGTGCCTCTGTTAGCCCAAGATTAGGACACTGACTTCAGTACCCCTGTCTCTTGCCATGGCTGTTCGAATGAGTTCAAAAGAGCTTCAGTTCCTGTTAGAGACTTCACCTTTCTGGGAAGCAACCCAACAGCCATTGTTTTGTAGCAAAACAGGACAGCCTTTTCAAAACAAGTCAGCGCTTTAGTTACCTGGAATATAGTGTTTAAGGATTCTTGGGTTAGAATGGAAAAGCAAAGCTTATGAGAGTCCATGTTGGCAGTATTATCTGCTCCCCTGGTCCAGAGCCTCCAGGATTTCATCCATATCTCTCTCTCGCCTTTGCTTAGTCGGCAGAGTTCTTATGTTCATGTTTTCACACCTCAGTCCTTTGTTTCCAGTTGCAGTCAGACTACTTTTGCATGTTCTCCTTCCCTTGGCTTTTCCCATTTATATGTTGACAGTTCTTGATTATTGTTCATTCCAGCCAAGACCTGCCTACTGGAGTCTTCTCCAGTTTCCTTTCCCAAGAAAGAAATTAACTCCTTTACACCCAGTAGGTAACAGTAAAATGTGAGTGGGAAAACTCTGTCAAATTTTTTTCATAAATTTCAGAAATTTTCGAACAGTCTTCACAGAATTGATAATGTTGGACTTCTCATTATTAAGGCTTTACTCCTCTATCATGCCCTCTCCCTATTGGTAGCGTCTGTTTTATTATGAGTTGATTTTTATATGCCAAACTGTGCTGTGTATATGAGATGTTTGGCTTTTATGAAAGCTGTGGTCCGTCAAGAGATCTGTATCAAGAGATTTGAGATGAGTGGACAAACAGATAGTGTTAAGAAATAAGAAATGATGAAGGGAAGTATTGAAAAAATTGAAAAAAGCTGATGGCTTATGCATAAGTGATGGGCAAACAGGCTCCTTACTGAAGGATCTCTTGAATGTACAGACCAGCTTTTGTTTGATCAAGATGCGTGGAAAGATAAGGTAACTCTAGATACAGCCGTTTGAGAAGAGTTTCTCAAGTGGTAGGGAACCTGAGAGCTGGAAAAATGACTACTCTCCTAGGAAGAATTCTTAATAAATAAGATACATGGATGGCAAGGGTCCCTTAGAAAAGGAAAGACCCCTCTGCTTCCTAGGATAGTGCGCTTACACAGACTTTGCCATGGTGGAAATATGACGGCTGCTTTCCTGACTAATATAGTGCTAAGCAAGCTGACACCTGTCCATCTCAACAGTAGTTGGGCATATAATAGAGGGTCTCCAGAGCAACTTGACCTCAGAGATTGACCTGAGATGCAGCATGCTAGGAAGAGAGATGAGACTTGAACAGCCTGGAAAAAGTTAGAAACATTGACATTTTATTTCCTGATTTCAAATATTTGGGCCCACTGAGGCTGGAGGGCATGTGTGCATGGTTGGAAGGGGCATTCTGGTTCTATTTAAGACACTGTTAGGCTGTTGAATGGTTTCTGGGACAATTCACTGCAGTCCATCCCAAGCAGAAACAAGTAGTTGGATGACCTCCAGGGAGTAGTAACAAAGGTGGTTCTGCAATTAAGCCAGGCTTGGGCTTTCTGTCCAAGGTCCTAGACTGAATCATGCTTTTCCCACTAGTGCAGTCATCCTGAAGTCTGCGGGTGACAGACTGGTCTTCAACTTCCGATACTATTACCAAATGGTTACGCTTTCTAAATGTCAGTGTAGCTGGAGAGAGAGACTCCATAGGGTATGTCTGCCCAGGGCTAACGGGGCTTGAGTCAGCTGATCTGTGTTAGTGAACACTTGAGTGTCTAAATTGTACTTTCACACTGTGTTAAGACTTTTGTAAGCTGTGCTTGAAACCAGGGCTCTGGCATCCACACTGCATTGTGCAGACCTGAGTCAAAGTAACCATATCCCAGAGTACCTAGGTCTCCCCTGCCAAAATGTGGTTTCTCTAGCCCTAGGACTGTGGTGCACCGAAGGGAAAACATTATTGCACACCCTCCATGTTACAGGAAGTTTGAAGCACCCTGCTTTGCAAAAAGTTTGATCTGTTCACTCTCCACCGCGACCCCCAGGAGGCTCTCTGATAATGTGCTTGGAGATGGGTGATCAGAAGAGAATGGGTTAACGCTAATCTGAGCTGCTGCCGTTCACAAAGGAGGGGAGCGGCTTCCATTTTCAATAGAGTGGATTATGGATTGTTTTGATAGAGAGGACTAAAGAAGTTGTCCCATGGAATTGTGGGATACTTCCAGCTCACCCCCAGGACCCAGCTCAAGCGGGGCTGCATCTGCGCTGCAAAGCAATAGGGCTCAGACCCTGGGTCCCGGCTTAACTCGAGCTCGGATCCTCTAGCCCTGCAAGTCTGGGACCATGGGTCTGAGCCATTGGTTAGCAAATTGCAGTGTAAATGCAAGGGGGGTTGGCTTGAGCCAGGGCTCAAGCAGGGGCTTATGTTGCAGTGTACACATACTCTTGAGCCCTTTCCCTCTGCCTCCCTATATTTTAGGTTGTGCTGTAGAAAGTGACTTTTTTGGTACAAATCCATTTTTGTTAATTGGCTACCCTTTCTTTTGATATGACTCTTCAGCTTGTTGAAGACCATCCTCCATCAGTGGCTCTCATTTACTGAGCCTTCAACATAAGTAAGAGTGAATTTCTTTCCTATTGTTTGGGGTCTAACATTTCTGTAGTAATGGTGTGTCATCCCGCACCACCTCAGTAAAGAATTACATGTCACTTAATGTCATATTGCAGAAGGTGTGGTGCTTTTCTGAGCTCTGATCTTACTCAAACATCTTATCTCTACCTAGACCTGTAAATAGCTCTGAATAAAGTTGATCCATCTGAGCCATCCATCTCAGAGTAGCAGAATGTACTGTTTTGGTTTGTTTGAGCATTTTTGTATAAGAATATTTCTCTGCTTGCACTGTGTCTAAAGGATGTCTTAAAATACCATCTTCGCTTTGGGGATTTTTTTTTTTTTTTTGGTGAGAGGATTTAAGGGTAAGTTCCTCCTTTGTTACCTACTTTCCATCTAGAATTGTAGCTCCTCAGCAGTATTTACAGTAACTGGAAGCGTTCAGCGAGTGGTGCTCTCCTTTTCTGCATCTCCAGAGCACAGAGATAAACATGTTTGTACTTGAATGTGACGACACCATGGAAAATAATTGTTGATCTGATTATCTCAACTGAGATGGAGTTTGACTTGTGTGCTTTATGGGTGATCATCTGCCCCGGGCTGCTAGGACTTCGGTGAAAGACTAAGTTCTTTGCAAAAACTTTCCATTCTGCAACCAGTCAGAGGATTAAAACAAGCCTGGACAGCAGACAAAAGGGCATATATCATTTTACATGTCAGACTTTTGACATGTGTGGACTTCCAAATAATTCTAAGATTACCTGTTTTCTGTCTCTAGATTTTATTTATTTATTTTTGTTGGTTGCTTGTTTAAACAGTATTTGCTTACGAAGTGCTTTTTTTCCCATGCAAAAATCTGCTTTTATCCTGAGAATTAGTACTATTGAATACTTTCTCAATTTTAAAAACCTGAAAGGAAAATTGGCTTTTACTAATGACTAGTTAGAACTGTGCAGTGGACAACTCGTTTTTCCCTCTTAAAAAGCAAGCATTCAGTAAAATCAGTAAATACCTATATGAAAGGTTAGGAAGAAATTGGAGTATGAGATATCATGCCATGAAACAAATGTCAGTAGCATTAAGGAGCACTTTGTAAGACCTAGTATAATTGTTCACAGTGAAGATGTGCTAACATGCTGCTCATTCCATAAATATTTCTTGTTCAGGAAAATGCATTGTTTACAACTATGGCTGAAAGTGGTAGGGTTGCTAAAGTTGGACTGGTATTTAACCTGTTGTGTACAAAATAACTTAAGAAGAAAGTGCAACTTTGGAATGTTGTGTTTTTCTGTTCCTGGAGATGACAGGGAACCATGGAAATAGTTCCAAGTAACCAGTGCAGAAACATTTTATTCCAGCGCTTCATACCAAAACTCTGAAAATTACTAAGCAGGTACCAAGCATAGTTGCTGCAAAAAGCAAGGGAAAAAATTAAAATGGACTAAGTGCAAGGTGGGGACGGTAGGAGGTAATACACTAGTTTATATAGTCAAAATCAATAGCATGGTTTTGAGTGTATCCTTTCCTTCAACCCACCCTTGGGGCCTGATCCTACAACCACTTGTTCATATGAGTAGTTCCATCAGTGTCAATGGGACTACATATGCAGGGTTGGGCATTGATGTGGCATCTGACCCCCATTTTAAGCCTAGACTCTGCAAAGAAAACTGGATCTGTCTACACTGCAATTAAAAACCCACAGCTGGCCCATGCCAGCTGACTCATGGGGCTTGGGCTATGGGTTTGTTTCACTGCAGTGTAGACTTCTGAGCTTGGGTTGCAGTCTGGGCTCTGGGACGCTTCCACTTCACAGGATCCTAGATCCGGGGTTCCAGCCTGAGCCTGGAAATCTGCACTGCAGTGAAACAGCCCACCTCACGAGCCCAAATCAGCTGGCACAGGCCAGCCATGAGTGTCTAATTACAGTGTAGATGTACCCTGTATGGTCAGCCTCTGCATCCACCTCTTCTACTTGCTCGATCAGGGTCTGAGATGGTAAGCTTTTGGGGGCAGGGACTGTATCTTTGTATGGGTTTCTGTGCACACTAATGTCATTTTCAGGTGTGTTCTTCACCTATTCTTTTCCATATATATCATCTTCAAAATACAGGGATTTTGGAAGCGAAGTAAATAAACATTGCCTTTAACTGCAGATTCTTCAGCAAATTTGCTGAATTGGTGCTGAATATAACCAGTGTTGAGATGCCTGACAAGATGTGAAGTTCTCACAGCTGTTGGGCTAACTTACCTGCCTTATACAAACCTTTTAATTACACAGTTGGCTAAGAAGCCACGATAAAAAAGTGTCTTCTGGCAACTTCTGTTTTCCTCCTTTCTGGTTCTAGGAGTGTAATCTCGGGTCCTATCTACGCTAGAATAACTGGCAGTTTTTGACCGCTCCCCACGTGCACCCCTTGCTCCACAAGTAGCATTGGAAGTTGTACCACTTCCATAGGCAGGGCATGCTTGTTACAATGGCTGTTGAACTCTGGCTGACCCTGTTTACATCAGCAGGACAACAGATTTGAGTCCTGCTTTGATGCAGAGGAGAGCAGTTTCCCTGACACCTGTCAAAATGTCTGTGCGGTACTGTAGACTGTTCATTATACCTCATGGTAAAAAGCTGTCACAAATTGTAAAGAAGGCCATGTCTACACTAGAGACCTTGCAGCAGCACGGCTGTACCAATGCAGCTATGCCGCTGTAAGATCTCCTGTGTAGCTGCTCTATGCCGATGGGGGAGAGCTCTCCTGTCGACATAACTAAACCATCCCCAACGAGAGGCAGTAGCTGTGTCCGTGGAAGTGCATCTCCCACCAACTTAGTGCTGTCCACACAGGGGCTTCTGTTGGTGTAACTTATGTCACTCAGCAGGGTGTTTTTTTCACACCCATGAGCAACATAAGTTTTAATGACAAAAGTGCTAGTGTAGACATACTTCAGGAAATAACCTAAAAGGTATCTTTCTGGCTACCTCAAGTATTCGTAAGAGCATGATATCTGTGTACCTTTTGTATAGGTACAACTAAATTGGAGTGAAGCCTGTTTTTAAAGGAGCTGGTGTTACCTTGACAGAGGGCTTCACACGTAACCTTGGCTTGCAGAGTGCGCCTACATTGAGTTCGTGTTCATGTAATTCTCCACTGGTGTCGCAGTAGGGGCTGTAGTGTAAGTGGGATTACAGATGCTCTTAACATCATGTTCTCTAATTGTAGTTAAACAACATGGTGGTTGTAGCTTAAAAAAAAGCCCAAGCTTGCTCTGCAGTAAAGCTTCCCTCTGTGGAACTTTGCTTTTGGTGAATTACAAACCTTTAATTTTTGTAGCGTAGGCATGTCAAAAAGTATTTGGGCTTCAATAGGAAAGAAGTAGCTTTGTACTTGAAACCTCAGTGGGTAGGATTGTAGGAGTGTGTCATTATTCACTCTGACTAGTGTTTCCATCTAATGCCATAGTCTGGGAAACCTGTGCATGCATTTCTCGTGGCTTTCATCCAAGCTCTTTACAAACCTCAGTGAACTGTGCCTCTTTCTCCCTCGGCGGTAGTGAAGTATTCTATTATCCTCATTTTAAGCGGTAGACTGAGGCACAGGGGTTACGGAATCATACAGAAAGTCTCTGACTCTGGCAGAGTCTGAACTAAAACCTGAATTGGCTTTCCAGCCTTGTGTTTTAACTTTCCTCTCCACGTAACACTGCTAACAAATATGCTATAGATGTTAACTTAAATTCACACTTGGGATTATTTTTAGTATAAATTCTTTTTAAAAAAAATTATTCAGTTCACTTAGAAGGCACATGGCTGGGTGGTAGAACAGACTTCTCTTCAGGGTGTGTGTTCCTAAGTTAGAGCCCAAAGGTAGCTGAGACATCTGTTTTAAACACATTTGAGTTAACCACTTATTATGGAGCATAGGTAAAGATTTCAGTTGAATTCTAAACTCCGGAGTCCTTTTCAGTATTCTCCTAACAAATTCAAGGCTCCAGATCAAATAGTAACAAATTGTCCCTTCCCAGACTTTGGATTCATGTATTTCTTTTAATAAAAAATGCCATTTCAAAAATAGTTCTGTTTTCAGTTTTGGGGAGCTTTCTCTCAGGATTACGTCACTTTTCTGGGTCTCTCCAAGTGCCTGACAATAATGAGTCCCAGTAAAGATAGTCTGTGGTATCCATTTTCAGCATCCTTAGCTGTAACATGAATGATATTATACCTTTCAGAGGGGGTATGAATGGCATCCATGTACAACATGCCAGCAGGAGTCCAGTGAGGTTAAAACTATCCAAATAGTGTTTACCTTTGGTCAGATAGCATTCACCTTCAGAGAGGTTAATTCCTAGAGCTGGTTATTAGACTTGCTTTATGGATGGAATAATAATCTTATAAGACACCTTGCCTGTGATGGGACACACAACAAGCAGCGCATAATGCATATGGAGGATGTATGTTGTCAAACAAGTCTTTAGAGAACTCCAACTGCAGCCTGAGGGAGTGAATTTTCTTGGCTGTAGAGTTGGAAGCTGATATAGCTGTCTGACCAGATCAGTCCCTCTTCTGGAAACAGCATGGGAGCGTGGCCAGAAGGGTGGGTGGAATCTTGTGGTGTTTTCCATAGCGTTGGGCTCTGGTTTGTAACAGGTGTTCCTCTATCAGCTGATAAGCAGAAGAACTAATCACTAGTCAGTTGATGTCCTTTCCCATTATCCTGCTGCTTGATCTACCCATCCCCAGTCTCTCCTCTGAGACAGGTTCCAGTAGAGCAGTGCCTCTGACTCCAGGAGGGCCTGTGATGTTTAGCCTGTCAAGGGATTTGGTCCAAGCTCTTTTGGGCCCCAGTAGCTCATCTGTCAAATTTGCCCGAAAGAGGGGAAGGAACGCTTGTACTCTTCCAGAGCTACCCCACCAACACACAACAGAAGAGAGGCCCTCAGACAGGGCATGTGCAGAAAGAGCTTCCTAAGCTGCTCTCTTTCCTCTGACCCCCCACCACTGCTTTTCCTGGCCCAAACTTGGGAGGACAGGAGGGGTGCATGGGAAGGCCAAATATCCTCTCCTCGTGCCCTGCCAAATTGAATGTCAGGAAAAGATGATCACAGCTATGTAAATATGGTTGAGAATCTTTTGCATGGGTTGACTGTGTATTGGCATTTGTTAGGATTGCCTCACCAATCTTATGCCATACATGTAACTGTATAAATGTATGCTTGCTGGCTCTGATCATGAGCCAGTCTGCTAGTAGTTGGTGAAATACCTGTGCCTGGTAATATGCTTGCCACAGCACAGTGGCAACTAGCTGTTCTTGGTAGTGCATGGATCACAATAGCACATACACTTCCATGATCTTTCATTCCTGTCCTTTTAAAGTACAGTAAATGTACCCAAAGTGGCTTATTCAGAAAAAATCAATAAAAAGCCAGCTGAGGCTTCCACGTTGCATTGAACACACCCTGTGGTTCTAAGGTATTTCATTACATGCAGTCAGTCTATGCAACGTAGCAAACTGATCTCATACCCTGCAATCCCTGAATGCAGAATGGAAGGGGAAGTATAGAAGCAAGGAAATTCCAAGTTGAAACATAAACTGTATTGAAGTCAGATGCTTAACATTTAATTTCAAAGTAACTTTTTGTGCATTCATTTTTCCATTTTCGTAAATTTTTTTTTAAATATATTTGCATGCTCCTACATGTCACATATGGCTTGGCAAGCTTCCAGCCTCTCTCACTTTCCCTCTAAAATAACTACAAGTCAGAGAAGTGAAGTTTTCTCTTTTTGAAGGCTTCAAAGAATAAAACTGAAGCAGTCTGCATTTATTCTTACTCTTCCGTCGTTGGCATGAATGCTGTCTCACTGAGTGGCGGATGGCATTCCAACACATTAATAACCTCAGACTTGGGCACACATGAACTCAAACACATGCTCAATAATGATTGGGATTACACAATTTTGGGGTGGGGGAGTTGATGAAAGAGGTGAGATTGAATATTTATTTTATATCTGCCTTTGTTTTATATCTGTATTTTATGTGGGATTATATTTACTCATGTATATTAAAATGACTGACTTGCAGAGCTTTTTACTGCACTTTTGTGTAATTGTTCAAAGGTATATTAACATTTTTTCAGAGCCCTCTAGATTAGACTTAAAAATCTTCTGTTAACAGAAAGTCTTTGGAGACGTTTCAGTTGTCCATATGACTTAGAAAATCTCGTCCACCAACATTTAAAAATTGGGGATACAGTAGTACAGAACATTGCATCAGCCTTTTAAAGTTTGGGTTATAGAAAACATATTTCATTTTGAACGGAACTGTTTCAGTTACTTATGCTTTATCATAATCAATAACCCCAGCTCTTATTCATGCAAAACCTTTTTTTATAAGCCTTTTCACTCTATATACAGCTAGCCATTGAAGACACCAAGTAGTTTATTTACTGTTAGAAACATGTTCCTGTTTTTGGAAACAGTGAACCTTGGGCTTTGCTAGCAACTCCTAATGTAAAGCTACAATAGTTTAACTTTCATACTTCGTAAAGCATCCTGCTCTAATAAATATCTGCTGCCAACAGACCTAATAATACATCTAGAGCAGATATTTTAATAAAACCTCTCTGTAAATACTGGGGATGGGGGGGGGGGGCGGGAAGAGATGGCCCTTGCAGCATGTCTAAAGGCTTACAGATAAGGGCTACAGTTGAATTCTAGAGCTGAGAGAGCTTTCACAGAGAACTCCTTGCTGGCAACCTTCTCCTCTTGTCCAGCTCTAGTGCCTATGCTGATCCCATAGGTAGCCTAGAAGCCTGTGTTCAGAAGAGTACTAATAGCCCCTGCTCAGAGCTGGCGTAATAAGGTTCTTTCTGCTATTCCTAACCGTGGTGCATTTGTGGCTGTGTGGGGAGCTTTGAACAGCCCCAGCCTGCATTACATTGTCTTGGCCTGTCAGTCATGAGAAATGCTGTGCTGATGTGTCACTGTGTATGTGGCTTCCCCTTCCCCTCCCCACCCCCAAACAAGTAGATAATGTGAAACCTCTACGCTCCTATTCACTGGCTTCTTACTATTACCTGACAAATCACATTCTTAATCACAACTTCTGAAAAAAAACTGTACAGAATAAACCAAGCCTTTACTTTTTGGGTGGTGAGGCCATTAGTATTTTGTTAAATTACGATTTTTAGTGGGGAACCCCTCCACATGCCTTGAGCCCAGTTGAGGCATAACCGCGTGTGTTCAAACATAAAGAGCCAGGTTTTCAGAAATGCTCAACCACTCCAGGTTTGGAGCTGGATTTTTCAAAAGAACTCCGCTCCCCCTTAGGCATCTAAGCAAAGTAGATTTTCCAAGAGTGCTATGCCACAGCAGTCTCCTAGAGCTCATTTTCAATGCTGTTCTGGATGTTTTTGTAGTGTAAACAGGACCGATACTAATATGGTTCAGAAACCGTAGACTGGCCCTGAGAGTCTTGGCCTCACCCATGGGTGGTTGTCCTCAGCCTCGCTGATGTCAGTGACTTTCAGGACTCACTAAAAATCTGGTGCTGCTGTCATGTGAATGCAACGTTGCTTAGGTGCCCCTCTCTATTCTGTTTGTTATTCCTCTAGTGCAGTAACTACTTTTCACTTTAAAAGGGTTTGGGGTTTTGTTTTTGAGATGCTGGGTTTCAAAATTGTAAACTTTTTTGTCATGGAGAAATGAATATAGGTGTTCTGAGGAAGTGGCAAAGTTAATGGTTGCTAAAATGGGCAGATGTCTTACTCCTTCATATCAGACCTTGGATAGGGAGATTCCTATTGGTGCTATTAGTGACTCTTATCTCTGTTGCTGAGAAGGAAACATGCTATGAAGAGGTCTAGTTTTTCTGTTGCTAACTATAGCCTTCTGTCTCTAGCATACTTAGCGGGACAAAGGGTTTTAAATACTAGCAGCAGGTTTCTACCCCTTGCCCACTGCCTCCCCCAGTGCCAAAGACATTCCATGGCATTCTTTTATACATATTCACCATGGACAGTAATTTAAATGCCTTTATATCCAGATGAGTTTAAAACTTTTTCTGTCCCTGTACAAATATTTTCCAGTTCTAAACATGGAAACAGGAAGACAAGGGCTAGGGATTTTAAGGGTTTTGTCTACCCAGGGAAGTTAGTGTACAGTAAGCTAGGCTGTGAATTTAAAGTGCACTTGTTACTCCTCACTAACTCCCCATGTGGACACTCTTACTACACACTAAGAACATCTTCAGGTGCTTCCAAAGTGTATTAAGGTAATGCGTACAAAGGCATTCTCAATGCACAGTAAAGACTGTCCACGTGGGAAGTTAGTATAGAATAACTAATGGGTTTCCCCCCATGTAGACAAGCCCAAAGGTGTCTAAGTGGTTTAGGAACCCAATGTCCATTGAAAGTCAAAGAAATTAGATGCCTTTGAATATCATAGCCAGGTTGCTACTTAAAGTTTCCCAGCTTTCAGGCCCTTTTGTAAGGGGAGCAGGAGAGCTGCATGATTTCCTCATATGGGGGCATGTGTCTCATAACACTTTTTCAATGATCTTTGTGATGTCAGATGCAGAAGAGGCATTGTGACAAGCTGTGTAGCTGGGAATTGGTTTGGAAATAATGCACTAGACGAAGATACTTTTTAAATGCAGGATGGCCTCTAGAACAAGGGTTGAAGCTGTTGGGTCCTTGTACAGTGTGGTGCTGAAGGCTTAAAATTCTTTTTGGAGAACAGATTTTAGAGGGAGCTATAATCTTGCAAAAAAAATCAACTCTGATGCCAGTATATTTTGTATGGTTTTTTTAAATAAATTGGTGGATTACCACTGCCCATTTTTTTAGAATTTCATATAGCAGGAAGATAGTTCAGGTTAACCAAGAAATGGTCTGAGCAAAATCATTTGCATATTGGTTTAAAAATGGGACTAACATAGGGGAATAACTAATTTACTAAATATATAGGCTCAGATCTGACTCACCTCAAAATAGTCCTATAGATCTCATTCTACACGAACGTTCAGCTATGTTTCATCATCCTTGCTACAGAAAGAACAGTCTCTCTTCAAACTTCAGCTTCTGTGGTTGTTTGAGGTTTAACCAACTTCTGTTTAGAAGGTGGCATTTAGACTCGCCATGAAGCAATGGCTTCTGAGGATGTCTCATATTTCTAATCTTTTTTTTTTTTTTTTTTTTTTATAAAGACCATTTTAAATTATGGCTTAGCGCTTTCCCAGTTTGGGGATGCAAAAACAATGTGAAACTTTTCTCATTCAGAAGAGCCCTTTAGAGTCTGGAAACAAGCTGTCTTTTGTTACCATCTCGTTATCACCTGGTCACTTGTGTGGATTGCTTTGGGGTTCTCTGTTGGCCCTGCTTGTGTCTTTGCAAAGTGAGGTGTAGGATGCATTAACATGTTGGAAATGTGTAAACAATCAAATAGACTTTTCCCAGACACTTTTTTTTTAAAAATGGGTTGCAAAGAAAGTGAGTCAAATTTGCGACCCACTGTACCAACCTGACAAGATCTCTTCAACAGGGCTCACAAATGATACCCTGGGAAATGTGTTGAGTGAAATTAGGGTCCTCAGTCCTTTACACTGTTCATCTTCATTATAAACAGCTCTTGACTAGTCATAGTGGCAAAGTTGTTTTTCAGAATTCTCTCCAAGCATGCTTTTAAATATTAATATAAGGATTAATTCCTATGGAAACGGCATGAAGGTCTTTCTTGGTAGTTATTAAACTTAACACCTTGTTTTTTTTCTCCTCATGACCTTTGAACCTCTCTTTAATCCGTTTGACTAGAGCTGAAGGTTCATGCCAAGAAGACCCCACTGAGATGAGGAGGGGAAAGCAGTCCAGCCTGCGAGGCCTCTTCTAAAATCAGTGCTTGCCAATGTTGCATCAGGGATTTCAGCTGAAGACAAAGGAAGAATGATCTCTTGTGCTGTATGGGTATAACAGAATAAAATTCTGTGGTGGAGTAGCTACGTGGAGTTGCTAGCATAAGCTTACAAAACGCTACAAAAGAGATGTTTAGGCTTTGACAGAGGGAGCTTTTATTGGAAGGGGAGCGAGGATTGTGGTCGTTCGGTTTTCCCTTTCCTGTTACATTTCTGGTACAAGTTGCCTGATTTTTGTTTTTCTAATTTTGGTAAATTTAGAGCTATAAATTAAATAAATGCAAATTCAAATTTTCTGAATGTTCTGGAACAGCCATCTCTAAACATCCTCTACTGTTAATCTTGATGTTACGCACTCTTATAAAAAGTTTACATTAGTCCCAGCAGCTCATGGCTTTAACCTCTTTGTGACCAGGAACTGGGGTCTCCCGACACAAAGCACTAATCTAAAATTGTTTAGAACTCTGATATGCTGGTACTCTAGGGAGCTGCATGGAGTGATACATGGCTCATATCCAACAGGCTTATGGAGTACAGTCTTAAGTTTCATGCAATATATTTTATTTTGTTAGTTTGCAGAGGTTTGCTGGTATGAATAGGGTGTATTACTCTCAATGAAAGAGAACAATGTATTCAAAGTATATAAACACCCCTTAAATATCCTTAAGACTGTTATGCTGTCTTTAAGTATTGATTTGAGAAAATCCTGATTGGAGGATACACTGTCCGTTGCCTACCTCTGTCCCTTAGTCTGAAAACTCTAATTGTTGCAGTGGCATTACTGTTATGAATTGCCTTCATGCTGCTGTCTTCTTGTACTTTCTTTGTTCAAAGTATATTTAATTACAGTTGCTAGTCTACCGTGCCTGTCTTCTGATTTGCATTTGAACTTCAGACTTGTACTTTAGTTACTAGCTGTGAGACCAGACCTCCAAAGGCATCTATGCAGGTGGTCCATATGCCCATGTACAGCCTCAGTGAGATCAGTGGGATTTATGTACAAACATTAGGTCATGAATTCCTTAGTGGGACTGTCACTAAAATTTTGATTTACTATCTCCATGTATATAAATAAGGGCTGCTTTTACACAGGGAACAGTTAGTGAAGCATACCTTAAACTGTGGCCTGTGTTCATGTTACCTGGTGAATGCGCTAAACATTTTAAAATAGTTATTCCAAAAGTAAGTCAATATAGTGCTTTTATGAAATTAGAGTTCAGTGTTGCCTACCGTTTATGCATATGCACATGCATTTTCTGTTGACTGAAAAGAAAACTGCACGTGTCCAAAGGCAGAAATTGACGGCTTGTTGAAATATCTGAGATTCGGGGCTCTAGGCTGCAGATTGGACAGCATATTAAAAATTCTTCAGATTATATATGCTATCCATGTGCACTTAAAATCTATCATATTAAGTAAATAGTTTTCAAACTTGGCTTCCTGATACAGTATTCAGCCTAAATTTTCTTTTCTTAACATCACCTCATTACTGAGTTATTTGTGCCAAACAAAATTCCTCTCGTTCTTGGTGCTTTTACTTTTTAGATATATTTGTAGCTTCATGCGCCCACCTCAGTCATTAGATATTTAGCCAAGATATGAACACTTAAGTCTAGTCTCATCAATAGAAAAGTTGTATGCATGTTCTGTATGTAAAAACCATCCTGTGATTAAATTTAACTGATTGTCAGGAAGTGGGTATTGTACAGAATAAACTAAAAAAATCCATCTGGTTTAGTTTTTTTAATTATTCGTATGCTAATAGAGCACTACTCTTGAAGTTTTACTAACATGAAGGCAATATTAAAAGTCTGACATAAATATGATTAATTGTGGGGACTTCCTTTTCTTTAAATACAATCAGGGTAACAAACCTTTTCAAAGTAACTTGAAGGGTTAGTTCTGTGACTTCCTTCTTCTTGATCTCATGTCCTGCTTTGAAGGTCTGGGTGGGCATCTTTCTCTTACAAACCTCTTAAACAGCTGTTCCTACAAGAGGCCATAAATTACTAGAAGGCATTCAGGCAATGAAAGAGACATTTCAGCATCTAAATCCTAGTGTTGGACATGGGTATGATGAGAGATAATGTTTTTTTTTTTTTATCTTCTTATAGTAGCATATAGCTACATGGTTATAGGGCTAGCTGTGCCTCTGATCCCTTTCTAGTCTCTGAGTGCACTCTCTCTGGTGTCAGGCCTCATGCCTTTACCTTTTATGGGGTAGCAAGTGTGATCCTCGCAACCTTGGACTGGGTTCTAGGCTGTGGTACACTGTATATCAACTGTGCTTCCTCAGCAGGTCTAACTGTGTTCAGTATCAACAGGTGTTTCCTTCAGGACCTTGTGACCCATGATTAATACAGTGACCAGACAGCAGCCTTCTCAAACCAAAGTATTGTTCAATCTTAACAGTAGGAACAAACCATAACTTTAAAAAAATAAAAAAAATTTGAAACAAGAAACTGTGTGCCCACACATGAGTCTTACCCAAGTTCCCCTTACAGTGGTGGCTGGAGGGGGTAGGCCTTGTTTCTTCAGATCCCTGTGAGTGTCCATCTGTTCCCTGTGAACAGCTCCCAAACAACTACTTCACTGCTTCCCAGAGACACTTGAACTGTTTATAGTCCTCTGGTTCCCAGCACTGGCAAAACAAGCTGTGTACCTTGTCTGGAGCTAAGGAGGTAGGATCTTCATTTAATAGCTCAGGCAAGGTCTCTCATGCTTCTCCTGAAATGTTTATATGGAACCATTGTCTCACCTTCCTGCTTGTTTCTCCAACAGCCCACAATTTAACCTAAACAAGCATTCATACAATAAACATTCTAATAACTGGGTCACATATAACAATAGTAGTTTACTAGAGCTTCTCCATGCCCTCTGCAACAGAAACGTAACGAGTATAAACCTCTTCTTCAATACATTAATTCTCTATCTTCTGGACACTATGGAACTGCATCCATAGCAATGCCATATATATTTTTAACCTGATCCATCTGGAGTCTTGCTCTCTTCCTGTACTGGATGCTATCTCAGCAGAAGCTTAGACTGACACTGGTGAACAAGTGACCATGAGTAGCCAAGGATGTGTGTGGATTGAGCCTGGATTTTGTCAGAAAACTCTAGGGCTATGATCTACCAGGCCACAGCCTCCTCCCCCTCCATGAGGTTCAAAACCTCTCCTTTTTGAAAGATTAACTTCTTGTGATTTTTGTCAAGATCTGTTGAATTGGAATTCATTTGCAAATTGGATACAATTAATTTAGGCTTGAATAGAGACTGGGAGTGGCTAAGTCATTATGCAAGGTAACCTATTTCCCCTTGTTTTTTCCTACCCCCCCCTTCCACCCCCTTCCTCAGACGTTCTTGTTAAACCCTGGATTTGTGCTGGAAATGGCCCACCTTGATTATCATACACATTGTAAGGAGAGTGATCACTTTACATAAGCTAATACCAGCAGGAGAGTGGGGTGGGGGGAGAGAAAACCTTTTGTAGTGATAATCACCCATTTTTTCATGGTTTGTGTGTATAAAAACATCTTCTGTATTTTCCACAGTATGCATCCGATGAAGTGAGCTGTAGCTCACGAAAGCTCATGCTCAAATAAATTGGTTAGTCTCTAAGGTGCCACAAGTACTCCTTTTCTTTTTGCGAATACAGACTAACACGGCTGTTACTTTGAAACTTGTCAAGATCTAGTTGGATAGAAATTTGAATTCAATTAAAAATGCACCAAAACAGCATTTTAAAATTTAGGGGTTTTAATTAATTAAAACCTCATCTTAGCTGTACTGGATATTCAAGAAAAACATTTTTGAAAACATATTTTGCATATAAAACTAACTAGTGTACTAAACAAATGAAGTCTGACCTGTAGTTAGTGATTTGAACTGTTTCTGGTCACCATGTCCTTCAAGATTTTAGAACTAGTAGATCTCATCCTTTTACACTAGTTTTTATTTTTAGATTGAAAGAGGAAAACAATTTTTCCTGCTTTTTCAACTCCCAATTAATTTCTTAAGTTTGAATGTACTAGTCAGAATGTACCGAACTATTTGAATAAACTGATATGAAGCAAATATTATCTCTGCGCCTGCAGAACAAGCTACTGATGTCAAAAAATGGCTGAGCACTTCAACAAACTCTGTTCCCAAGTGCCAGTGACTTCCACCAGTCCAGTGGTTTGACTTTCTTTAAAACATTTTCGAGTGTTTGCTCATGTCCATTCCATATTAGGTGTGCATGCTTGCCACGTGCACCAGTGCCAAAAGTTTTTTCCCTCAGTGGTATCAGTAGGGGACCGGCTATGGTGCCCCCTGGAGCAGCTTGCACATGCCATGGTATAAGGGGCGCTGCCGGCTCCCCCCACCCTCAGTTCCTTCTTGCTGCCAGTGACGGTGCTGGAAAGTCTGCTGCTTCGGCTAGCATTGCGTTTCATTCAGTGTTCCTTCTGAACGTTTCCTGTAAATTAGTTCTAAAATAGTTTCTAGTTAATAGTTTCCTTAGTGTTAGTTCTAGTTTAGTCGGTTCTGGATGGGACTCAGGCTAAGGACGGGGCATACCCTGGTCCCCAGGCTTTAAGCCCTGCAATCATTGTAAGCGGCCTATGCCCATCAGTGACCCACACACTAGTTGTTTGAGGTGTCGAGGCGAAGGACAGACAGGTGTCGCATCTGTAAATCCTTCAAACCCCAAACAAAAAGGGACATCCGTCTCAGGGCACTCCTGATGGAGTTGGCTCTGACCCCAGCACTGGAGATCCGACTTGGCCCCGAGCACCGCAGCATCAATGCAGAGCACCCCGCTGGCACCGTCTTCGAGCCACGGCACCGGCTTCGTTCTCATCATTGCTGGACAAAGCCATCACGGGTACCCCTCACCCAGTTCCACGAGATGATGCTAAGGTTCATCAGGAACTATTGAAGAGGGTCGCCTCCAACCTAGGACTCCAGGTGGAGGAGCTAGAGGAGCCATTGTACTCCCTATTTGACATCCTCTGCTCCATGGCACCTGCTAGGGTGGCTTTGTCCCTACACAAAGGGATTCAAAAACTAGTAATGCCCTGTGGGAAACCCCTCTTCCCTGCCTCCTCATTTCGAAAAGGGCTGAGTGAAAATACTTTGTACCAGCTCAAAGCCATGAGTATCTCTACACCCACCCGGCCCCAAACTCTCTTGCAGTTGAGGCAGTTAATCAAAGGGAAAGGCAATGGCATCCCGGGCCCATGCCCAAAAATAAAGACTCTAAGAGGCTGGATCTGTTTGGGCGAAAAATTTATTAATCTTCCAGCCTTCAACTGAGAGTGGCCAGCCACCAAGCCTTCCTGGGCCACTACAATTACAACATGTGGCAGGCCATGGCCAAGTTTGAGGTTTTGCTTCCCGATGGGTCCAGGAAGGAATTCTGGGCCATCCTCGAGGAGGGCACTGCTGCGGCCAGGGCGGCTTCAGACGCTGCGGACTGTGCAGCTGGCCCCATGGCCTCAGCCATCTCCATGCGGTGGGCCTCCTGGCTGCTCCTGTCTGGCCTGTCGACAGAGGCTCAGCAGTCAATGCAGGACCTCCCCTTCGATGGCCAGGCCATGTTTTCACAGCAGACGGACAGCAAGCTGCATGAACTAAAAGATTCCTGCACTACCTTGTAGGTACCCTCTAGGACTGTACATCCCTGGTCCAGTCTGTAAGCAGTTTAAACCACAGCCATCTCAGGGCCAAAGGAGACAACCCCAACAGGAGCCACCCCACAGGAAGAGATGGGGCTACAAGCGCCGCCAGAGCTACCTGCCTCCACCAAACCGGGCTCAACCCGTACTAAGCAGGGGAACAAGCGGGCATTTTGAGGTTTAATTCAGTACTACAGGTATTTGCAAGACCTGACTTTATTGGTTAGGTCTGTCAGCCAATTCTGTTATGAAATTAATGGAGGGGCAAAGTATTTTTGGTTTAACTTTCTTAGTGTCATGGCCTTTAAGGTTGATTTTTTGAGTTTACGAGCATTGAGAGATGTCTGTCTTGCTTAGTTCTACAGATTGTCCAAAATACTGTAGTTTAGAAATGACCGCTGTACTACTCCCTTATGTCTAAAGGATGGCAGCCAGACTGAAAAAAGCATGCATCATACCACTGACTCTCACTGAGGGAAATCCAGGAGCTGTTGGCTGGAACAGCTGCTTGCTTTCCTTTTGAAAGAGACAAGAAGGGGGAAAAATGACTAATTTTGAGCAATAACGTGAGGTATTTGAAACACTGCATAGAACTGTTGTCGTCATTGTTTTTTTAATCAAACACTTGATTAGCAAATTTAGAATAACAGCACTTAAGAACTTCAGTTATATGAGTCATCCTAATTTCTAAGGGTTTTCATAACCTATATAAAGTATTATATACAGTAGAATTTAGCATTGAAATTTCAGTATCCTGAAAGGAGGAGAAGAAACTTACTCAAAGCTGAATGTCTTTACTCTTTTTTTAAGAAAAAATCTGATCTGTATTCTTTAATTGTACATGATGCATTTACATTATTTTCTTCAGACAGTGTCTGCCAAAGAGATTGTACAAAATGTGTAGAATCCTGTTTACTCACGGTACAAATTAATTATGCTAGAGATGTTGTCCAGTCCGGAAAGACTAAAATTAGACTTACCAGCCATGGCTTGGTTTGAGGCTATGCATTTGACAGTAGAAGCAGGGATGCTGAGCTGTCTTTGCTCGCTGCTGTACTCTGGCAAATATCTAAGAAACTGGACCCGTGGGGCAGAGTAGGCGGGATGGCACCCAGAGTCTCAAAGTGTGTGTATATGTGTAATATCTTGACGCTAGCATACAGGGCTTGACACTAGCATACAGGGCACTGGCAAAGATCACTCCACAGAAGCTGGGGTCCCATATATATTGCTGTCTTTGTTTTGGGGTTGCTTACTATTTTCAAGATCAGGAGGCCAGATTTTAAACTCTGGTGTACTTGGATGTCTCCTTTCCTGGTTTCTTTAATCAATTTTGATCCCTTTGAAATAGGGATAATGTAATAAAGAAGGGTGGTTGGTTGATCAGGTTCATATTTAAAATCCTTCCTCCCCCCTTCCCCAGGAGGGCAGGGCATTAAGAACGAAAAAGCAGGCTGCTGAGAGAAGTTCCTTTACTATAGAGAAGTGAGAAATGAATTGCTGATGAGGGAAAGCAAATGTTAAATGGGTAATCTATTGTCTGTTAGCCTCTGTGCCAATGTATCAGCACAGCATGGTAATTGTCAAGCTGTCCAGAGTGGCTCATGACCATGAGTGCCAATCTCAGGGCAGACTGTTAAGGAACAGGGCACAAACCCCAAACTGGTTGTGTATTCTATACTTAGATTCCACCAACCAAGTATCAGGCGTGAACTCCTCAGGCACTACAACAGCCTTAACACGGAGTTAGACAGTCCCCTTGGGTTCTCCGGTCTATCTTGACCCTTAGGCAAGCTTTCCTTTCTGATAGATGGTCCCTTACACACAAAATTGCAACAATATTCAGGTGACTGGTCCTTTGGGACTGGAAGTAACTTTCCGCAGGTCAGTTGTACCTTAGCTCTCTAACCAAAGACAATGCTTTTGTACCCAATCCTATAATAAACTAACTACAGATTTATTAACTAAGAAAAATAAATAAGAGTTATTTACAAGGTTAAGCAGGTAAACATACACACACCAATAAGTTAGTCTTAGGTTCCAAAAGGTGGTGATAGCAGCTGTATGCAAGTGCTATGTCTTTTAGGCCGAACCCTAACTAAGCAGCTTGGAGATCCCTTGCTTATGTTAGAAATACAGCCCTGTCTGAATTCCAAGCAGCATAGTGATACAGTTCCTTCTGGTCAGGCATTTTTATTCCCTTCCATCAGAGTTCAAATTGATGGAACAAGTATGGGCTCTGTCTCCTCTTCATAGGAGTGTGTGGATGGGAGGCAATCAACAAAGTCTTTGGCCTTTGATGTTTCACAATGGCTCGTTTGGTTTCATTAGACCTTCTTGTGTGCCGGACCAGTGCTTTACACTAATTAATGCTGCTTTCCTGTTCAAGTTACACAACTACAGAAGTTTACAGTGCAAACGCTCAATATAACTTTATACTGTGGACTACAGATGTTAAGTGAGGTCAATACATGCAGCATCCTGCAAGTATTTCATCAAGTCTAAATTCATTCTTAACAATTTAACATCTATTTTAACAATGCTAACACACAGATGAGCCACACTGCTCTCCAGCTATGCATTTGTCAGCCTTCAGTGAGACCTAGGGGCCTTGGAAGGAGCAGACACGTGGTCTGCCAGCATCACAGTAATATTGGCCATTTATAAGAAAAGGTGCAATGTGGACATCTCTTTGACTTGGCACAAGTGATCTTGGTACAGCAGGGCCTCCATACATAGGACTATAATATCATGAGCTAACCTAATCAAATGGGAATTGTTAACAGAGAGGCCAGGCCTGCGCTATAAACTTTACATTGGTAGAACTACATCTTGCAGGGGTGTGGGGGAGCCCCCCCCCCACCCCCCCCAGCAATGCAGTTATACTGACCTATCCCCCAGTGTAGACAGTACTATGTGGACGGGAGTGCTTCTCCTGTCCACACAGCTACCATCTCTTGCAGAGGTGGACTAACTGCACTGACTGGGGAAGCTCTCCCATTGGCATAGTAGTGTCTTGGCTGAGGTTCTGTAGTGGTCCAGTTGCGCCACTGCAGCATTTTAAGTGTGGCTCTTCCCTCAGCATCATCTTTCTGGATTAGAGCCTATGTGGGCCCCAAAGCCCTGTTTATAAAGGGTTTTTCCCTCCCCACTACATACTTCGACTGTGAGACAATGGAAATGATGCCCTTTGGTGTGAGGATGTGCATTGTACTGCCCTTAAAATTATGTCACTCACGTTTTGGGGGCACAGTTCAGCCCCTGAGCAGTACCTAACTTTGTCATCTGTATCGTAGTTCATCAATGACTGCTAATTGTCCTCAAGACACTAAAAAAGGAGCAGTGTTCACAATGCTGGTAATAAAATCTGTGATTGTTAGTCCATTGCCCACAGTCTTGAGTCATCCAGGCTAGGAATTCTGGTGTTGTGGCATAAACTTGTGCAGTGTAAAATAATCATATGCAAAATTAAATATTCTTCTGGACTGATCTTTAGCCCGAAGCCAGTTAGGTCCAGGATGTCTCGGATGAAACTAGAATATTTTTTTTCACTATCTTCTGAGCACCAATCAGTCACAACAGGTATTACGTAAATAATAATTCCCATTCCTCACTATCTAAAAGGAGCATGTGGAAGTGCATTGCTGAATACATAATGTAAATTGGTAGACAGCTGAAGTAGGATAGCAGGGTATTTTTGCAGCCTTGATGATATGGAGACTTAGAACAAAACATAAAACCTGCATGTCAAATTCATTGTGTTTCAGCACATGTTGCTTTTGTAGGCTTGTGCTCCAGAAGGTTAAATCCTGGCTTTTTAACAGAGTAAATACATCTTCCACACCCACCAAAAAAAAAAAAGTCAGGTGACCAGTCTAGACAAAGTTGATGAAAGATTTCCCTCTTGACAGACACCCAACAAAAGCTAGAGACGAGGATGATTTCAGTGGGAGAGGTCAGTATTTATTTTTTCATTTTATTTTTATGTTTAGTACTGTAGCTAGTTGGCAACCCATTCAGAGCAGTCAGTAATATTCATTCTTCCTAAGCGAAAGCTTTACATGGGTGTAACTGTTTTTTGTTCCATTTATGGACTCTAAAATGTTCAATTTACTCAACTTTTTAACATTTAAATTGAACAATAGTTTTTGTTTTGTTTTTTAAATATACAATCATTCTAAAAGGGTGGCAACGTTCCTGGGGAGAACTTACACAAGTTTTGTCCCCAATAAACTAAAAGAGAACCAACTGAGGTGTCTTAACTTCTCTCAGCGCTGTTAATGCAATGATCTCATCTTCAGGGCATATTCCCTATGTAATCACCACCATCTTGCAGATATATCCTACCATTAGTCCTCCCTCCTTTTTACTGTGGTTAAACTGCTTGTAAAGAGGACACCCCCCCCCCCCCCCACACACACACACAAAACCAAAAACATTTTATGAACAGGTGAAGAGGCATTGTGTGTCTGCGTGGGTTTTTTTTGTTTGTTTTTGTTTTTTAGAATAGCAAAAGCCATTAAAAAACAGATTGTCATGGGTCAAAAGTAGAAAGCCTTTAAGAGAGTTAATGGGTTTGATAGTCTACCAGGAATTAATGGGATTCCAAGATTCTCACAGTAGAGGAGATTAAAATAATGAGGATTATTTAGTTTAGGGAGGTGATGAATTATGGATGACCCCGGTAGAAGGATATGAAATGATACATGGAATGGAAAGTTTCCTGTTTAGCCTTTCTAATCATACAAGAACAAAGGGACATTTTATAAATTTTAAAAAGGAACAAATTCAAAACTGCTAAGGGGAAATGCTCTTTTACTCAACATTTATTAACGTGGTGGGCCTTGCTTCTGCAAGATGCTATTGAGCCAAGGTGCTTAATTGTAAAAAAAAAATAAAAAAAAAATAAAAAAATTAAACATTATGTTAATAAGAACATTGATGGTTACACTCTCTAGGAAAAATATACACGGTGTAGGAAATAAGCCAACACCGAAAGGATTTAGGACAACATTTTCTCCCTGTGCATGATACTGTATAATTGTCCTTCATGGGCAGTTTTTCACTTGCATTTGAAGCCCTCTCGCACTGGCCACTGACAGAGACAAGATACAAGATTAGTGATCTGGTATGGTAACGCCTTCCTTCAGTGTCATATCACAGAGCTGCTAATCTTCTGCGATACCAAGAGCCATAAAACAAGAGCAGTTCTTTGACATATGTGGAGGAATATAGAGGAGCACCAGAGATTGCCCAATTACAGGCATCCACTCTGGGTGAGAGTATGTGTACAGCAGATATGCTTGATCCTACTGTTTAACCTTCAAATATTTCAGTTAACTCTTTACTATCCCTAACCAAAATCAGGCTCTCCATGATCTGCGCCATGTGTACCTTTTGAGGGCCGAGTGCATGGTTATAAAACATTAGGCATGTCTGTTTGCTAATGTGTGTGCTCTTTCTTCACCTAAACAGACGTAAGCATTTCAGTGACGCAGTCCATACAGACTGCACCTGACTATTTTACATTCAACCTGCTTCTTTCTTACAGCTGTTCCCAAGGTAGGAGAGGCTTTGTTTATTCATTGATTTTGTCACTTAGCGTTCTACCGATAACTACTTGTGTCCCTTCAGTCAGTCATGCTCTCAAGACTGTTTAGAAAAACAGTGCATTTTCTTAATATGTTGTACTAGGTGGTGGTCTTCAAGATTTATGAAGCCATAATGCAGTGTACAAAAAATCTTCCACCTTTCAAGAAGTAATGGACAGACAAGCTGTCAAGGTTTCTTCCCCACTCTGAACTCTGGGGTACAGATGTGGGGACCTGCATGAAAACCCCCAAGCTTATTTTTACCAGCTTAGGTTAAAACTTCCCCAAGGTACAAGCTGTTTTACCTTTTGCCCTTGTACTTTATTGCTGCCACCACCAAGCGTCTAACCGATATATAACCGGGAAAGAGCCCGCTTGGAAACGTCTTTCCCGCAAAATCCTCCCCAAACCCTACACCCCCTTTCCTGGGGAAGGCTTGATAAAAATCCTTACCAATTTGCATAGGTGAACACAGACCCAAACCCTTGGATCTTAAGAACAATGAAAAAAACAATCCAGGCTCTTAAAAGAAGAATTTTAATTGAAGAAAAAAAGTAAAAGAATCACCTCTGTAAAATCAGGATGGTAAATACCTTACAGGGTAATCAGATTCAAAACATAGAGAATCCCTCTAGGCAAAACCTTAAGTTACAAAAAGACACAAAAACAGGAATATACATTCCATTCAGCACAGCTATTTTATCAGCCATTTAAACAAAACAGAATCTAACGTACATCTAGCTAGATTACTTACTAAGTTCTAAGACTCCATTCCTTTTCTGTTCCTGGCAAAAGCATCACACAGACAGAGAGAACCTTTGTTTCCAAACCCCCCCCCCCTCCCCCAGCTTTGAAAATATCTTGTCGTCTCATTGGTCATTTTGATCAGATGGCAGCAAGGTTATCCTAGCTTCTTAACCCTTTACAGGTGAAAGGGTTTTTCCTCTGGCCAGGAGGGATTTTAAAGGCATTTACCTTTCCCTTTATATTTATGACACAAGATCTGCTCAGTTTTGGAAGGTACCTTAACTTCCAGTTGTATCTTTCCTTTATGGTCTGACTTCCAGATGCTGGACTCCCTTTTGGTTCAGTGGCCCAGCGTTGGCATTATTATTACTACAGCAGAACCTCAGAGTTACAAACACCTCGGGAATGGAGGTTGTTCCTAACTCTGAAATGTTCGTAACTCTGAACAAAACATTATGGTTGTGCTTTCAAAAGTTTACAACTGAACATTGACTTAATAAAAATTTGAAACTTTACTATGCAGAAAGAAAATGCTGCTTTTAATCATCTTATTTTAAATGAAACAAGCACAGAAACGGTTTCCTTACTTTGTCAAATCTTTTTTTAAACTTTCCTTTCATTTTTTTAAGAGTTTGCATTTAATACAGTACTGTTCTGTCATTTGTGTATGCAAGCTGTGGTGTTGCAGAATCAGTAAGACATATTAGATGTCAGCCCAAAAAGGGGGACAGTTCTCCCAGTGCTTTCTCCAAGTGCACAGTCCCATTAGAATCAAGGGGGAAACTCCTGGGAGTTTAGGACTGATTGCTTAAGTAAGGTTTTTGCAGGATGTGGGGAAGGGGAGGAGGAGAAGAAGGCTAATTATTTCAGGTTCTCTAGTTGAAATCCTAAAAATACTTGCAGATCATTTTTTAAATTCCTTTTTCTCTCTTACCCCTTGGATATCTCTGGGATATGCTATGTACTATTTGTGTAGTAGGATCTGTCATATTTCTTTGGAGCTCTTGCTTGGGTATTTCACTGCTCTTTATGTATAGAATACTGTGTGTGATCACATCTCCAGAACTGATTGCTGCAGCAAGCTAGGCCCATTTTTAAGAGAGGAAGTATTTGAGGAGAGAAAGTCCACCAATCCATCAGCAGATCTAACTACGTACAGTACAGATTGTCACAACATTAACAGAAACTAACAGTTGAACGGAAGGAAATCTGAGCTGATGGATGTTTTAAATTATTCCCTTTTGTTGCAAGTACTAGAGAGCCAACTTGGAATAGCTGTGCAAATTACAAATCCTTCTTAATTTGTTTGACCTTTCCATTGATGAAGGAAAGGCACAAAAGCCATATAATTTGAAGCCATCTCCATTAATTTCAGTTTTCTTCCCGGGACACAGATTAGCTTGTTCTCTTGCATGTGTTGGCTGGAGGAGTTCTGGGCATGGTTTAATATTAGAAATTACTTACTTCTCAAATTCACTGTCAGGAATAAAGTTGAGCCTTTCCTTATGAAGGATTAACCTTCCAGACAGAGTGCTGGATTTCACCATCCTGCACTAAAAGATAAACCAGCTATGTGGTGGCTTTCAAACTCATCTCACCCTAAACTAAGCTTAAAGTCAAGCAAGCTTGGGCATTCTGTTAGCATTATTAATAAATGTGCATTTTTCCAGAGTCATTAGGAAAAATGATATAAACCTAAATCTGTCAGTTCCTAGGACATGCAGCTATTTAGGTGGATGATATAAAAACCTGCCTGAGAGGGAGAGTGGGACTCATGTACAAGATTATACATATAACCCTGAGTGATTTCAAAAGCCTTTTTATGAACAAAGTGAATTGGCTTTTTCAATTTGTATTTTAAAAAAAAACAACCTAGATTAACTGACACTTTTATACCTGTCTCATGAAATGTATTTTTCTTGCACATGGAAGCACCTCTTCTATCAAGTACAGTACAGTTCAGCTAGCATATTATATAACCAAGAAGTTTCTTGATACTCCAGTGTTCCTTTTTTGGTTTTAAAGCGTTCTTCCAACTAATCAGTCTAGAAACCTGTGTTGGAAATGTGTGTGTTTTCCAGCAGTTTATCAGCCAGTCTTTACAGAATCCAGACAGCTCACTTTCATGTTGTAATAAAGGAAAAATATAATTGCCAGACGTCTACTTGAATAGATGGTTATTCTGGTACAAGTATGTATGTCACTTGCTTGGTCTGTGACTCACCAGTGGATAGAACAGGAATTTTTGGTGACTAGGAAGTGGAGTAAATTACTGGTTGTGATCTGATGTCTTATCCACAGCATAGTAAGCAAAAGGGATGAATTAGAGACTGGAATAGCAGCAATGTATTTTTGGGAGGGGGTGCAGGAAACCTCAAAGGATATGTTATACTATTGCCATTCTGATTACTTTTAAAAAGAACATAAAGATAAAATAAGAAAACCTCAATCCTAATGGCTTTGCCAGTAATAGAAATACATTATAGAACAAAAGGCTGCAGAGCTTTTTATATCTTGTGTTCAGTAAATTGAGTTGAAAAGGAATAGACAAGTGTGTTTTTAAAGTCCACACCTTAAGTCTGGGCCCTTATTTTTTGTATGGGTGGAGTACCTTTGTGGCATAATAGCCATGCTCATGTAAGCAAGTATGATGGCTTATGTCGGAAAGGGTATAATTAATGTAGAATTAATTAATCTTATCAAGAGGGTAATTTTTAAAAAAGCCTTTTAATTTATACTGCACTACCATGCTTAGATGTGCCTTCTGGTCACACCCATCCTAGTCCTGGAAGCCCTGAGGATCCTGGATGTGGATTCACTTAACTTACACAACTGCTTTTCATCTTCACTAAATATAGAGCCATTAAATCATATAAATGGAAAGCTTATTCAAACTGTTCTAAGCCAATGATGCTTTTTTAAATCCTGGAAATATGTTTGTCTGATTCTGGCACTTTAATTGTGATGCAAGGCTTTATATGTGTGTCATGTATATATTTTTTTAAAAAGTTGGCCAAGCCCATAGCAAGCCTTCCCCCATTCAGAACCAGCTGCTTTTCATTTATTTAGGCTCCTTTCACTCTGGGATGAGCCTTCCACAGATCTCTTTACAACTGATGCATTGTGTACATAAACTACTGGCAAATCTTCTTGCAGGAAGAAACAGTGTTGTCCAGAGTTGTCTCTCTCTGGGTGCTAACCAGGATGAATGTCAATAACAGTTAAAATCAGATCTATTACATGATGAGAACTTGTATTTGTGCATTTCGCACTCTTAGTTGGAGAAGCCTGAAACTTTCTGTTGTTTTTCCACTTTGCACTTGGTGTTACTTGCTGTATTTCCAACAAAAACAAACACTGGAAAAAATTAAAAATCTAAATTGGCTGGTGTCATGTAACTACATACCTGGTGAAATAATCCGGTTGCATTTGTTTCCAGCAGGGACTAGGCACAAATTCTCCTTTGCACTCAGAAGTTCCTAACCTGTTGGCACTTCCTCCAGGCTTTCAACCATGCCTGTTACAGTCCAGGCCCTAGTGTATAAGCTCAGTCTCTGCTACTAGAGAGAAAGTAGAACTTCAGGTCTCTTGTTAGCCTGTTGTATCAAAAAGCCAGCAATATACAAGGGTTATGGCTCCTATTTCTTGCCTTCATCTGGCACCTTGTCTGAATGCTGTTTCCAATAGGGGCCAACTCACCAGGGCAAATCCCTGAGCAGAATTCCTGGATCCCACTTTGGGGGTGGTCAGCCTCTCACTAATCTCCATTTCAGTGCCCCAAACTCCTTATCCCAACAGATTAAAAGAAAGCTGTGTCACAGTTCTACTGCTCCAGCCCCTCATTCCTTCTGGAGATAAATCCTAACATTCTTCTCCATGCTTTTTCAAACCATGACACCTCCATTAAGGAAACTGAGTAGGCTATACCAGTGCAACAATAAATTTTAAAATTAAACTAAATAAGTGGACACCTTCGAATCTGAGAAATGTAGGGTTAGAAGGGACCTGGAGAAGTTATCTATTCTAGCACCCTGCACTGAGGCTATGTCTACACTACAGCCTATGTTGACATAACTTGTATCGCTCAGGAGTGTGAATAAACCACCCCACCCCCCCCCAGGGAAATAAGTTACATCGAAGTAAGCACTTGTGCACAGCGCTATGTCAGTGGGAGAACTGCTCCCGCCAACATCGCTTCTGCTGCTTACGGAGGTGGGTTTTTATGCTGACAGGAGGGCTGTCTCCCATCAGCATAGAGCGTCTTCACCAGATGCGCTGCAGTGATGCAGCTGTAGCACTGTACCTATAGACGTGGCCTGAGGCAGGACCAAGTAAACTTAAATCATACCGACATGTATTTGTCTAGCCTGTTCTTAAAAACATCCAAGGATAGGGATTCCTCAACCTCCCTTGCTGACCTGTTCCGGTAGTTAACTACCATAAGCGGCCCCAAGCTATTTCCTGGCTCTGGAAGTAGCACTGTTAAGGCTGTGGCTACGCTAGAGAGCTTACAGAGGAGCACCTGCACCAATGCAGCTTGTTGCTATAAGCTGTCTAGTGCAACCGCTCTAAGCTGATGGGAGAAAACTCTCCCATCGACTTACTTAATCCACCCCCAATGAGGTGTAGCAGCTATGTTGGCGGGAGAAGCTTTCCCACTGACATCGTACTGTCCACATTGGCGCTTAGGTCGGTGTAACTTATTTTGCTCCGGGGGTGGCTTATTCACACCCCTGAGTGATATAAGTTATACCGACATAAGTGCAAGTCAAGCTAAATCATTCTTTATGCCCACTACTTGAGTGTTCTCTCAAGTGCTAGTCCTTTGTGGCTCAGGGTTGGAATGTTGCATCTAAATGGACTTTGAATACTTCCCCCTGCCTTGGGGGTATTTATAGCAAGTTCCTGCACGTAGATAGGAGTTGCATGTCTACATTGTTTGGGGTTTCAGCCCCAATCTTAGTTAAGCTGACTTCAGCAAATGCTTGAAGCAAAAGTTTTTCCTTGAGGGGGAGAGAGGCAACATCAGGAGGAGGCTTCTGGTGTGTGATCTGACCTTGTTAGATTGCAAATGTCTTTGTAGCAAGGAGTGTCACTTTTTTGTTTTTACCGTGCCTGGTGCAGTAGGGCCTTATCTATGATTTGGACCCCTGGGCACTACCACAGTACAAATTGTAAGTAATTACATAACTGATGGATTGTGAAGCTGTAGGCCTGTGATAACCATGTGGAATCAGTTTTGCACATACAAAGTGTGAGCTATTGTAAATGCAAACTAGATTAAAATATACACACTCCTGTTGCCAGGAAAAACTTCTTTTGAATAGTGCCTGTTTGCAAAACTAACTCTGAATGTGACAACTTTACTACAGAACTTGTGGTGATCTGTGTTGCAGCCTTCCTTCTGTTTCCCTCTCCCTGACGTTCTTTAAGAAAACATTACCATCCCTTGCTCCTTGCTACAGCATAAAACATGGCTACATAGGCAATATACACAGTGACAATTCTTTTGCACCCTAGGCACTGAAGTAATGTTGGTCTGTCTAAATGTACCTTGTGAATTTACCATGATCAGTGGAAGTCAGTGTCAGAAGATCCTGTTCAGTTTCAAGTTGCTACAGTTCTTGTGTCAATTTGTCATCCGTAATCACAACCACTTGGGTAGCAAAGGCTAAATTCACCCTCAAAGCCTGTTATGAGGTGGAAGAGTAGCATGCTTCTAATGCTGATCCAAGTAAACAGCTCCGTACAGCAGTACTGCTCTAACTTGAGGTCCTATCAGTCTTTAAAATAGAATAAAACTTGGGTTTTGTGTTAGAGCTCTGCCGGCACACTCTTCAAATAAGGTAAATGCTAATCGTTTTGACTGCCTAAGCGGGCAGAGCAGCCAGTGTGCTGTCATCAGTAGCTTGAACAGCTTAGGCGCTAGAACCTGCTCTAATATTTTAAGAGGGGGAATGTTGGCCAACATCTTGGAGAAGAAAGGTGCTGGTAATCGGTTCTCAAATGGCAACAAGACTCCAGAAGTTATTAGCCTGGTCCCGATCTGAACCACTGATTTGGAGGTGAAAGGTTCTTTGCTCTCAGTCTTTCCAAAAGACATTCACATCTTTCATCAAGAGGTGTCTATGTCTTTATTGTTTGCATGTTAATTATTGTGCTGTAACTCTCTGTATATTTAGCGAAGAGAGCATCTTGTGCGATCTACTTCCTTCCTGCTGTTACGTATCATAGAGTTGATGTACTAAAGCATGCATTTTTGGCATTCTAGCTCTTTCGTTTTTAAACGGTTCAATCTCTGAAAACCGAAAGAGAAACTGTCTGCAGTCAAAGGAAGCACAGTATGTTGGGAGTGCTGTCAAACCCAGAATTTGTGCAGCTGCCAAAATGAGGTTCTATACTTTTATTGGGTGATATAAATGTTTAATTCATAGTGTATGTCTCAGAATAAATGTTACTCTGCCAAGTAATGAGGCTCCATCTTGCAATCAACACCTCGTATTCTGAGGTAGTTTCCTTGACTAGTTTTTTATAGCTCTGTACGTTCAGAGTTTCTTAAGAAAAATAAGACTTTAGAGATAATGCACACAAAAACCATCTCATCTAACGTAGATCATTGAGTGTAAAACTTGCATTTAAACTGCTTCTTGAAGGCAACCTTCAGAATTAGAAGTATGGTTTATAGAGTTTTATAGAGCAGTAAAGTGCAATTTCTCTTCAGAGAGCAACAATCAGTATGCCAGGTATAGGCTCTTAACTTAAAACCTTGACATTTGTCCTTTATTTTCCCCTCTCTTGAGAGACTGCTGCTTATTTTCTGTATCCTGCACTGTGCTTTTTTTTTTTTTTTTTTTGAGGAAAGTGTTAATTACTAAGCAAACAGCAACTACTGGATGTTGCTCTGACAGGCATAAACACTCCTAAGGTTTGTATTTCTGAGCCATTTCCATTTCTTGGTTTACCTGCGGGCGGGGGGGAAGGGGCAAGAGTTCTGAGCAACAAAATTACCACAAAAAAGTAGAGACTGCATCTTGTTATACTAGTTATCTAGGCAAAGCATAGTAAAACCGCAGCCATTGTAAATCAGGGTCTTCCCATGTAACCTGTATAGCTTCAGTGTAAATCTCTTCCACTGGCCCAGGTTATTACAGATGTAAGACATCCCTTTTGTTATAATAATTTTTTTTGCAAACCATGCTTTAATTCATCAATGAATTTAACATTTCTAGCTTTCGTCAAAGTGGTTTTCCATCAGCATCTCCTATATCTCTGCCCTGCGATTATTTTTTCCAGATAATTAGTTGTATTAACAAATTAGTGCATTAATTTTCATGCACAACCACTCTGGAATGAGTTAGTTGTCTTTTCCTCTCCCTGCCTCCCAATACTGAAATTGCTGAAAATCCTGACTCAGTACACCATCAACTCCAACTTTTATACTTGGGTTCACCAGCATATCAAGGCCCTGTGCACAGTAGGATCAGAACAGTGCCGATTACCATCTTGTCCAAAACCAGTTGTTGTTAGGAAAGACAGGCAAAAGCCTTCTAACCAGTATAACTAGGGATCACTTCCCCCAAGAATTGTGCTGTAAACTATCCCCACAAATAGTCTATAGTATGGTTCCGTCACACTGTTTTTACATTGTTCGTGGACAAGAATCCTTGCTCCTCCTGGTGAGGGAAACCATGACAGAACCTTACTAGCACCACTCCTATTGAAACAGTTGTGTCTCTAGCAGTGTGCCTTAACTCTGGGAAACCAGAATGTTTGCACTGTGAGCTAATCTACTCCTTAAAGACATTAGATAATGTAATAAAATAGCTCAAAGGCACATTCTAATTAATTGCTGCATTTCATCATGCTTCTAAAATTTTTATCTGTTGCAGAGTAGAACTGTATTTTTAGTACAGTGCAATCTAAAATGTCTGGCCAAAAACCTGATATAGTACCTAAGAAAATGGAAATATTTCTTTAAATGTATTCCAGAGCTGTGGTTTTTCCTCAGGGTATTTAAACTCTTATGTTCTGACTACTTACTTTGGTGCAGTTTATGTATGACTTGGATTAAAAATTCATTTTACGGACAGTTGACTCTGATCTTTCCATGCTTCTTTTTAATAATGAAAAACAGAACTTAAATTTTCAATTTAGCATGATGTAAACGCCAATATATAGTGTCCAAGGAAAGAAAAATTATATTCTTTCATTTGCCACTGAGGTTTACAGATGTATTCTCCCTTCATGGTTATGACCAAAGATTCATGCTGTTGTAACCCTGACCACTTCCTCATTCAAATTTTTTGTTTCTCTTACTTCACATCTCCCTTCCCCACTTGTAATACAGACCTGTCTACCTTCCCAATGCAGTGGATTTCACATTCTCTGGTCCTTAGTGTAAGAACTTTGGCCCAAGTTCTTTGCTGGTGTAACTGGTGCAGCTCCTCTGAAGCCAGTGGACCTAGTTCAGTTGACACAAGAGAAGAGCTTTGCCCTTCATATGCTACTTGTCTGAATGTAAACTCCTTGGGACAGGAGTCCTGTCTTCTTTAAAATAGCAAGCGCTCTGTGGACCGTTCATATTTCAGTATTGCTGCTGTTGGTAAGTCACCAATATACCCTTTTTTTTCCCTTGCAAAGAAACACATGGTCCAGAATCTTCAAATTGCAACCTTCTAGAATTACACTATTGTCCCCTGCTGTTAGTTAAGTGTGTTTTTTACTGCTTTTTAAATAATAATTTACCAATTTATCAATCACCTTTCACTGCACAATTTCCACATCCATATACCAACTTGTAACAGGGGCCTCTGCTAGTCTAGTTAATTTGCTTACAACAAAAATGAAACCAGCAGAATGGACTCTCTCTTGTTCAATAGCTGGCACCTCAAGATAGGGCTATTACCAAGCTCTTTCAATGGGTCTCAAGTGGAAGTTATGCGGTGGGTAAAGATCACTTTGTTTACCTTCTAGGCATTTTTTTCTAAACAGGGTTTGAAGGTAGAGTCTGTGTGGAGTGAGTAGGGTAGTCTTGTTCCGGTTCCTGGTGGACATGGGGCTATACCACAATGGCACCTTTTCTTAAGTCTCTCAACAGAGAACTCCACAAATGGATGATTCAGGAAGGCTGGGCTACCATCGCATACCTAGGGCTTCATGGGCAGAAAGCTGGTGCTGGCACTATTTTGTGGCTCACTGCTCTGTGGAGGAGTGGTAAATTTCACAGGCTCTCATTAATCAGACACTCAACGTGCACTAAGTTGAAATTAAACAGTAAGATGAAATTCAATAAAGACCGATGCAAAGTACTACACTTGAGAAAGGAAAATCAAATGCACAACTACAAAATGGGGAATTATTGGCTAAATGATTTTACTGGTGAAAAGGATCTGAGAGTTATAGAGGGTCACAAATTGAATATGAAACAGCAATGTGGAGCAGTTGTGAAAAAGGGTAATATCATTGTGTGGTGTATCAACAAGATTGTTGTTTGTAAGACTCAGGAGGTAATTGTTCTGCTCTGCTCAGCACTGGTGAAGGCCCACCTGGAGTACTATATCCTGTTCTGGACTTTAGTCCAGAGGAGATCAACAAACATGATAAACCGTTTAGAAAAACCTGACCTATGGGGAAAGGTTATAAATACTGGGCATGTTTAGGCTTGATAAAAGAAGATTATGGGGGGACCTGATAAGTCTTCAAATACGTTAAGGCAGTGTTGGGCAACCTGCGGCCCATCAGGGTAATCCTCTGGCGGGCCACGAGGCAGTGTTTACATTGACCGTCCACAGGCATGGCCACCCGCAGCTCCCAGTGGCCGCGGTTTGCCGTTCCTAGCCAATAGCAGCTGCGGAAAACGGCGGCCAGCATGTCCCTGTGGCCTGTGCTGCTTCCTGCAGCTCCCATTGGCTGGGAATGGCAAACCGCGGCCACTGGGAGCTGCGGGTGGCTGTGCCTGTCGACAGTTCATGTAAATGCTGCCTTGTGGCCTGCCAGCAGATTACCCTGACTGGCCGCAGGTTGCCTACCAGTGTGTTAAGGACTGTTATAAAGGGAAGAGTGATTACTATTTGTCCTATCTTCAGTGGACATGGAGAACAATGGGCTTAATCTGCCGTAAGGGACAATTAGGTTAGATATTAAGAAGAACTTTTTTAACTCTAAGGGTAGTTAAGGTCTGGAATAGGCTTCCAGGGGAGGTTGTGGAATCCCAGTCATTCAAGGTTTGTAAGAACAAGCTGAACACACACCAGTCGGGGATGGTCTAGGTGTTTACTTGGTCTGGCCTCAGTGCAGGGAGCTGGTCTAGATGACCTCTCAAGATCCCTACATTTCTATGATTTTATTTTTTTTTAATCCACTTTATGTAGTAACCCAATGGTGCACTGTAGGTTAGCAGTTCTGCCACTATAAATCTCATAGGAAATTGTCTCGTGAGGGAGATACCATGAAGGGAATGCTCTTGCTTTATACATAAACTTCACAGTACAAATACAGTAGTCGCATAATGTAAATCACATTCAGATATTCTGAATCTTGCTTGCATTTTCTAGTGCTGTAGGGAAGAGAGGCCGTACAGTGAGAGAAACATACCTCATCTGCTGAGATGTTAAACAGACAGCATTGGCGTTTCTTGTTTGAGTGGGTCGCCCAGCTGATCACTATGCCTTTGTATTAACTGACTAAGTTTATAGGGTTTATAAATGGGTGGGGAGGAAGACAATCAGGGTTGGTCAACTTCTCAGCCTCTTGGCTTTGACAATGTCACTTTAATTCCTGTTGCAAAATCCTGCTATGCCATATTTAGGAATTCCTAGGATTTTAGAATCCCACCCCCCAAATAGAAACCATACTTGAAAACTACCAAAGGTGATTAATTGCATGCTACCATATGTGAATGATGTATGTGCATTTGATTCCTCACCCATTATAAGCAAGGCAAAGAAGTATCCTTTTTGAGTTCATGGATTTAGTGGAGTTTGTTTGTGATTCATTTAATGTGCTTCAGATTATTTTTGATGCTTATTTCCTAGGCTTCATTAAGCTTTGTGGTCTGACCATATTGTGGTGGTGCCTGCTAACAGTTTAGTAAAGACGAGTTTTAATATCCTGATATATTTCTTTAATATCCTGTAATACACTTTTCCAGTTCTTTTTGGATAATGCTAATACTAAACAGGCTGTTATGCACAAGAGCCCCCAAGCTACGTTTTAAGATTCACATAATGGACCCCATCTTTCTTCTTTACACAACACTGAATGCAGTTTGTCTGGAGTTTTTTTTTAGTATACACAGCACCATATGTGAGTGTGTGCTTTGCAAAAGCAGTGTAGAAAGAGACTGTTCCTGCCCTAGTCATGCTTTGGTATGTGTGTTGTGGGAAGACGCAGTTAGCACATTTTTATCCCTTTTTTCTTCCTTCATACTTACGACTTCTATGGGCTAAGGCCAGGTCTTCACGAGGAGCACCTGCCAGTGTAGGAGTACTTGGCCATTTATACTTTGCCATTTATACAACTACTCCACAGGTGTGCTTGCACAGCCTATTCTCCCCACAGACCCAGGTGATCCAATACCTCCTGTCTACTCCAGGCAGAAGTGTGTCTGTAGCATGTAGCCAGCATGGTGGATTGGGCAGTTGCCCACAACAAGGGATTGCTGCTATGTGTGCTCGCCACACTGGGCAGTCTGAAATGGCATTTCAAAAATACGTGGAGTTTTTAAAGAGGGTGTTGGCTTCTGGTGTCCATGACCCGTGGGAAGTGCAGGTCACAATTGTGACCAGTGTGGGACACTGTGGAAGGCTGCTGGAGGACAGTTAGAGTCAACGTAGGTCACCGGGTGTTGACACTCTCAGTGCATCAACCACGGTAGGCTGACTGTGGCTCCATGCCATTCTGGGAGGTGGTATTACAGCATTGCCACGGCAGGGCACATGCAGAGCGGGACCAGCAGACTTGTGTGTAGGTGTAAGCACAACTAGGTCCAAACAAGGTGGTTTACATAACCTAACGTTGTAGTGTAAATCAGGCCTAAGCTGATTGCTTTTGTTTTGGTATTAGACTATCTTCTATCATTAGACTCTTTACCAAGTAAAAGGTGGCACTCTGGATGGATTGCTGTGTGACATTGTGATGACTGCGCACTATGATGCTAAAGAATATTTATGACAAAGTGCATGGGAGTGAGAAGTCTGTGTTCCGTAAATCAAGAGAGGGGCATTCAGAGAGGCACAGTAATTTATTCACCCGCATGGATCAAAACGGTTCTGGGGCATGCACAGATGTCTTCCCAAAACAAACATCCCTTGGATATGTTGTTTTCTAAAGGCAATGGCAAATTCCTCTGGCCTTTAGCAACACACCAGACTGCAGAGGTCATCTGAAGAGACTGGTTCCTAGCATGTGTTTTGGGTGGCTGCTGGATTAGATTTTATTTTGTTCCGGTTTAAAAGGACTCAAAGCGAATTTTCTGCCGCTATTTCCAACAATGCTATGATAACAAAAAATTATAGATGCTCAGCAAGACCCAGGGTATGATGAGAAGGGCAGTATAAAACTTATGAAAATGTCATCTTCCTAGATGCTTTTGTGTATGCTTTAAAAGATTTAATTGACCAAAATAATGGTGTAATGAGAGGACTGAATACTGCAGTAAACTGACAGCAGAGGATTTGGCATTCCAAGTTAGGTGGTTCCTGACACTGCATTATCACCAGTTTTTTCTCATCCAGAGCTGCTTAATTGCTGAATAAACGCCTCTGAAGAACAGTAAGGAAGGGGTAGTGAAAAAAAGTAGTCATGCTCCATTTGTTCCACTGATACCCATGGTCTAAAGCCATTCCAAGCAACAGGTCAAACACTAAACATTCATAGATGGCTCACAGGAAGGCAAGACATTGCAGTCATGTATGTGACACTATGAACACTATTCCATATCCTGATCCTTCTACTAATCAAACTGGCCACAATCCCTCCACCCTAAAGGCCAAGACTTTAACAGGGTTCAAAAAAAAAGAACTAGATAAGTTCATGGAGGATAGGTCCATCAATGGCTATTAGCCAGGATGGGCAGCAATGGAGTCCCTAGCCTCTGTTTGCCAGAAGCTGGGAATTGGCCACAGGGGATGGATCACTTGATGATAATCTGTTCTGTTCATTCCCTCTGGCATTGGCCACTGTCAGAAGACAGGATACTGGGCTAGATGGACCTTTGGTCTGACCCAGTATGGCCGCTCTTACGTTCCTATGTAAAACACTCACACTGACATGAACCTGCCTCTTCGCTGACAAGAGCCTCATCCCATCTTCCAGTTGCTGACCCCTCCCCTCTTCTTCCTTCCTACCTTGGACTCAGCAGCAACCCTCCTAAAGGGTGACTCATGCCGAGCTGCCAGACCTGTGTGTGATGCACAAGAAGTAACTTGTCGTGCCCACCACCTCCCAAACTGGTAGAAAAGGGGGCAGGGAAAGCCAGGATTTTTCACATTTCACTCTGCAAGTACACGTTTTTCTTTCTGCAGTTCTAGAGAGGCCTTATCCCTACAAAAGAAGGGAAACGCACTGTATTGGATGTGCATTCAGAGCCCCAGTATAAAGGCTATATGTGCTTCAAAATCTGCTATTGGGTACTGGAGCTACAGATGAATCCATTAAAAGCAGCCGATGTAGCAGCAACAGGCAGCTGAAATATCAGAATTCTGAAATGGTGACTTGAGTTCTGAAGTCCCATCAGCAGAAGTGGGTTGCAAGAACCTGAACTATCTTCCAGTATAGAAGCGGAGTGAAAGAAACCATGGGGAGAAATCAGAAAGCTATTCACATGCAAGCAGCAGAAACATTCAAGAGAATTAAATCCATGCCTTGCTTGATTGACAAATTTTGTGAAGGATTTGATTGCCAAGGTTGAGGCAGTGTATTTCACTCTTTTAATAGTGGCTAATGAGTTTTCATTCAGTGTAATGAGAGCTATTGGTAACCACACTTCCTGCTTTTACTTAAAGCATTATAAAGTTTTAAAAGCAGCGCTGAAAATTTTAGTGCCAAAGCTAAATTATAGGCGGCATATATCTGTATAGCTTAAAAACACAAACGAGGAGGTGAGCCCCCCTCAGTCTGACACACTGCATGTATTACAACATACTCTGTTACGTAGTGCCCCAGACTCATGCTGTTTGTTACTTGTCCAAACTATGCCAGAGAGCAAGCCTCCAGAAAAACCTCAGACCATATACAGTTAGTCAGCAACTCCATGTGAAATCTCTAACCATATTTGAACTAATGGGCTCACTTGGATGCTGTGGGAGAGGGTGGGAATGCCAGTCTGTCTGACAGTTTATTTCAGTAATTAGAAAGTTGTTCCACCAATGGGATGACAATAAAAATCATAGCTGTGTAGGAAGACGCAGGCTCTCTTAAAGCTATAAACATATGCAAAATTTGGGAGGAATGGCGTGGGTTCTGACTTGTTTTCTCTGTGTGTACATATATACACACAAACAAATATACACAGCTTCTCAATTCCCATCATTTGGCTGGTGCGCACCTCCTGGATTTGTATCTCCTGTAAATCTATTAAAAGGAGTCTCTTTATTTTGCTTAGTAATCTACATGCACTTCTACCTCTCCTGAAAAGTGACCTAAATATACCATCTTAAAATTATTATTTTTTACACTTCAGAGACACCATTTACAAATATAGGTGAATTTTATAGCTAGAGCTCTTCATACTGGTCTTATGTAGCCTTTTTATAATAAATGCAAGAAAGTCAAATTACTTAAAGAATGATGACCCTACTATATAGGCAGCATTCCTCTACTAATCTCATTGACAAAGTATCCATATCCTTTTGTGACCTACCTACTACGTGCATCATCTGTGAGAGTCCAAGTTCTTTGGGGCACAGGCTGTGCCATCTTAGGGTTTTGTACAGCCACATATAACTTTGACACTATATAAATTTAATCCAGATGTTTCCCAATGATAAGAGAGAGGGTAGTTTATTGCATTCAGATTCAGCTACTATTGGACAGTCTTAAGGTATAGTCGAGGTTATTGGACAATGGAGAATCTGTCCTCCCTTCAGTCCTGTGTAGTAATGATGTGACTGCACCCCGCCCCCACCCCCGAAATGCTTTCACAATCATACCATTTAACTGTGGAAATGTACATCTGCAGTAACTGCATACCACGCAGTGCTCCTTACCATATAGGCTTTCAAAACTGTAGGTGCTCGAGCCAATGCTATCCAGTAAGAGTCTAATGAAGTAAGTAAGCATGTGGTTTCTCTCCATAGCACAAGAATTTGTGGCTGCTTTTTTGCTATTCTGAGCAATTATAAAACAGTGCTTCTGGCCAGAATCACATGTACCTTTGAAACACACACTTTGAAACAATGCTGTGTTGCTTCAGTAAATACAGAAGGCTGTCATCTCACACTGTTCTCCTTGTGAAATTAGTTGGGGGTTAGTTCATGTCCTTGTGGACACATCACACAAGCCAGCGCTCGAATAGGCTTTATCACCATTCTTAGCAGTACTCAGTAAAAAACAAGATTGACTGCATAGGGAGGGCTAATTTATGGTCATAGGCTGCTGAAGAAATATGCGACAGACAAAAATTACCCTTGTTCCATAAATGCTAAATTTAATGTTGGACAATGGTACTGCAGTATATCATAGGGAGCTGGCTAATATGTCTTTCTTTATTTCACAGAGACTCTGATGTTCCTCTTTATTATTTGTTTTGTACCCAGAATGTTGCTGTACCTGATACACCATATTTCTCATTGGGCTATTTGTAATGTATCACATTAAGCAGATTCGCTGCTATAGTGTGATCTTTTTAAACGATTCTTTATCTTACCCCAATGGCTATGCTATGGTAAAAAGTAACAAGAGCATGTGAATGGAGGATTATTTTTTTCTTTGAGTATTATGGGGAGACACAGTAACTTGTAAATTGGCCTTTATGCGCCGTTAGGTGTCATTCAGTTGCTTTATTGCTAGGTGTGCATTGCAAAGTTTGTAGCTTCTTAGTGAACTAATAATCTTCCTTTCCTGTACCTGAGCATAAGTATTTCTAGTGGTCGTTTTCCAGAGCTAAGAACACTTCTGTCCTGAATGGCTAAGGAAATCAGGCTGACACAGGAAGGCACTAGGCAAAACTAGGCCATTATTCTAATGGCCCAGGCTAATGAAGATTATAAACTTTACTTGACAAAATGTCACTAGCAGATTAGATTATGTACAGTGCAATTAAATGGGGTTTACAACAAAAACTGTAAAGGTTCATTGTGAGTGGCAAGCAAAATGAAGTGTGACACTTTGAACTTATGCTTTATAGAATGAACTAGCATTTCAGTATGTGCTTGGTACTTTCAAATTTATGAAGGCACAGTCTTCAATCCCAAGAGTTTACCATTTTAGGAAGGAAAGCAACGCAAGGGTGACTAGAATGGAAAATATGCCATCAAAATACATATTCTTTTAAAAATGTGTCCTTTTACTATGCCTTTTTATTAGCTGGCTTATTTCTTATAGGCACTGCGACAGAAGTGGATCTTGAGAAGGGGTTCGGAGGAGAGGGCAATGGCCACACACATCAGCTTGTGCAGGTTGGCATGAAAGAGGAGCACAGCTAGCTGTGGGAGAAGTAGACAGCCAAGTGTTGAATTTCCCAGGCCACCTGTCCAAAGTGTAAATGGTCAGCCCTCTGTAATCAGAGCCTTGACTGGCTAGAGAGCAGGCAGGAAATCCTATCCCTAGTGCCAATTCTCTTCCCTTTGGAGGATGGGGATGCCATTCAAGAAGGGACTGGGTGGACTGCAGGACTGGCTAGGTGCTGCTGCTGCTGCAGGACAGCAGGCTGAGAATCTGAGATTGGAGGTTGGGGAACAGGTTCAGGGAGCAGCCTTTCTGCGTCGCATGCAGGAATCTGCTAGAAGCCACTGGGAAGAAAGTGCCTTGCTCAGTGTCTAAGGAGCTGATGTTATGGCAGCACTTGTAACTGTGTGCTTCCTGATTTCCGGGTGAATTCCTGTCTCCCAAAAGGCTGTAGGAGGGTTCTCAGTCCAAAAGCAATGGATGGGAGTCTGGAACTAACTACCAGCTAGGGTTGCCAACCCTGACTGAAGCCATTCTGGGAGATTTTCTTTTCCAACACAACATAATGTCATTTTCTTAAAATATCCTATTAAAATCTCCTGGGATTGCTTTCAATAGTCACCTGGAGATTGATGCTGATTCCGGGAGACTCCAGGCCAATCCTGGAGGATTGGCAACCATTCGAGACCAGCATCACTGGCATAGTAGACAGTGTGAAAGAAGCACATGTGATTAAAGACAGGGAAGAGCTTTGATGTTGAGGACAGAAAGTTTGAATTTGATGAAGTGAAAGTGTCAGACAGTAGAGGGAATCCAAGGGTGAGTGATGTGGCCGGCAAGGAATATTGTTTTAGCAGTTGTGTTTTGGGCTGGCATATCTGATCTATTTCAGGGCTGATATGTAATGATGGAGCCGGGAAATGCAGTTGCACCGGGAGTGGAAAACACCAACTTTTAATCAGTGCCCAGAATTGCTAAATAGTCCAGGACTGAAAGTGAAGAATAATAATGCACTAACCATTTGAACGTTTAAGGAGAAATCGGGTAAGTCAGCAGACTGTAACTACCCACAGGGACAGTTCGGTCAGACATCAAAGCCAACATGTGTTCCGGTAAAAAAAACGCTGCCAGTATTGGATTGCTTTAACTGGTGACGAGTTTTTAGTATCCGTCCAAAAATGGCATCTCCCAGAGTTCATAAGCACTGCGTTGGGGCACTAGTTCAATACTGACTTGATGCTACTCTCTGAAAGATGTCACAGAGCGATGCTGATGAGATTCCATAGGCAAATGTCTCATTTTTATTGGCTAGCCTTCACATTTCACCAGTGTTAAACTAGTTTACAATGGAAGACTCTAGCAAGCCATAGATACTGTGTCCCAGTCACTCCTTGTATTATTTCAGATGATGGTGAAGTTGATAGAACAAGCCCATTTTTGAAGTTACAAAAATGGATTAAATAAACTGTCATGCCAGGACACAATGTGTAGCTGCCTTAGCATCAGAGCAGATGCCTATTCATATGAAAGCATTTCATGTTGCTAGAGTAGATGATGCAAAAATATATACTATGTTACATCACTTGCTATGTCAGCTCCGGTGGTATAGAGGCAATGTCAGTTAAGGCAACCGTGAGGAGAACTGCTGCATCAGTATCATACAGACACTTTGCTGGTCCCATAATTGCAGAAATCTAATGTGCTCCAGATTCCTGGTGATTTTGACTAGGTGTTCTGGAATCAGCAGTGCATGTACACTGATACAGATACACCAGTAATAATCTCTAGTCTAGACATCGTGCACCAGAGGTAAGTTGCAATGGTGCAGTCTCCATTTTGCACTGGTGTAGAACACCTACACTGGGGGTTTGCTTGAAAGATGCTGCACCAACGTAGCTACATTGGTGCAAAAATCCCTAATGTTAGGCAAGCTGCAAAGGCCACATCCTGCAGCTAGATCCATAAGGGCACACACACTACAGTCATAGTACAACTAATAATAATCCCCGGGTGGAGCCCTGTTGCAGGATCTAGCGCTTAAGAAAGACCTCAGGGTTTGACCCGTTTATTGCTACAGCTCTGTCAGTATCACTGGCCTCGATATACATACATATATGAGGTAGTGCGGGAACTATTAAGAAAAGGTTGTTTTTTACTTCTGGTTTCAGAGTAACAGCCGTGTTAGTCTGTATTCGCAAAAAGAAAAGGAGTACTTGTGGCACCTTAGAGACTAACCAATTTATTTGAGCATAAGCTTTCGTGAGCTACAGCATCCGATGAAGTGAGCTGTAGCTCACGAAAGCTTATGCTCAGATAAATTGGTTAGTCTCTAAGGTGCCACAAGTACTCCTTTTCTTTTTTTTTTTTTTACTTCTGTGCTTTTTTCTTTGTAACTTTTTATTGATTTGATTTTAAGTACTTTAACGGCCTCAATTTATCATCTTTATATTTGTGAGCAATGATCCTTTCTGTTTGCTACCAAGTAGCCATAGTGTTCCCCTCTACCCCATCCCAAGTGGTGCAGAGTGCCTCTGTGAGGAGAGGATATTGCCATCCACAGGAGGTGGAAAATAACAGAAGAACTACTAGATGAGAAAACACCCTGTTTAAAATCCATATATAAGGTCAGTTTGGCAAACAAGGTCCATTCTATGGAGAATCCTATTTCTAAACCTTGGTGTGCTATTGCATTATTAAAATAAAAGATGGAAATTGATGCTACACCCCTTAAGATGTTTTCAGCTCACTGCTGCCAGCTATAATACAATGTATAGAGCTTTCTGTGTTTCCAAGAACTGCCCTACACTTCATCTGCGACCTAGAACAATAGATAACTCCTCTCTGGATTGCTTATCTGAGGCTTCTCCTGCAAAATCTTGGGGCTTTCTATGAAATAGAACAGATACAAACTTCCAGGCTGTTTGTGACTGTTCTTTTCATGGGGCTGCTGTCAGTGATGACAAAACCCAAGTTTGTTTGCATCTCAGCACCGTGGAAGCTACGGGTGCGTCTACACTAGAAAGATAAGTCAGCCTATATCAGGTTGACTTACAGCCACCACTGTAATTACTGCGGTGGTGCTTGTCCACACTACCCATCTTGGGTCAGTGGTGCACACACCTACTCATCAGGGGTCCTTCCACTAAATCCTCACCAGGAGTGCTTCCATCAACCTAAGAGGGGAAGTGTGGGGAGCCGAGAGCCCAGGCTTTCGGCTCCCCACACTTCCATTGCACTCCCTGTCAGGAACCCGACTTCCCCACAGGCTCCCTACTGGCTGTACCCACATCCCCATTCTCTGCCTGGAAGAGTGGAGGAAGCCACCTGAGGCTTCTCCCCCTGCTCCCTGCCCAGTCCCTGCTGGGAGCCAGTCAGTCTTGTGAAATTGCTGTGAAATTGATATGGCTGCCAGGCTCCCAGCCGGAAGTGGGCGGAATCCAGCTGCCTGGGCTTCCAGCCACAAGCTGGGTCCAGCCCCACCACCTCCCCCAGCTCTTCAGGGGAGCAGGAGGTAGTTGGGCTCTAGCTGCCTGGCTTCCTTGTCAATTTCACAGCTCCTGCCATGAAATTGACAAGACAGCCACATAAGGAACACAGTGTCTACACAGACACTGTGTAGTAGGTCACTTACATTGGTGGGGGAAGGCTGTAGTGTAGACACTGACATAATTAGGTTGACCTAACTGCATAGTGTAGACCCGCCCTAAGAGGAACAATAAAATCCGACACAAAATATTTGTTACGAAAGTAATTTGGTACAGTCCCTGCGTCTGGCCTTAAATGAACAAATCAGAAGTGAGTTACAACTAGTTCATTCCTATTTTGTCTGGATCAGTGAAGGCAGCCGCTCCTCGATTTGTGAAGGAAAGCTGAATCATTTTTCCCACAGGTCAATGTCAGAGCTCAAGTGAGACAGTGCATTTCCACTGGACTCCTAATCTGGAAATGCTCAAAATGAATTTTGAGCACACTTTCTCAAGTGAATGTGATATAAATTAGTCCTAGACAGCTATGATGCTGCACTTTTTTAGTAGCTGTAGGGTAGAACATTTAATAGCATTTATTGGCACACTCCTTGTTTTTGTTCCTATTAAGCCAGAAAGAATCCTTTTGGAAGCAGAATCCTAAATTACAGCCAAACCTTGTGAGGTTTGCATAACCAAATCTAATCTCTTCAAAAAGCCAGTTTTAAGGGTGGTTTGTTTGTTTTTTATTTTGTTTCTTTTATGATACAAAATACTTGCAGAGTAGAGTTCTGCTTTTTTGCTTTAAAAAATAAAATAACTGCAAAGAAGCAGCACTGAGGCTTTATAGAACTGGAGTGATGGCAGCTGTGTGGCTAGTATGTTATATGTTCCAAATGGGAGGACATTATTTAAACAAACCAAGCAATAATCTCCTCCTGAGAGATGCTTGTGAAGGCTCTTGTCTCGTCTTTTTTTTTTTTTTTTACCACTAAGCGTCCCAGTCTGTTTCCCATTACTGAATTTGGGGGCAGGGGTGAGAGGACCCTTCACTTTCCAACTGCAATGAACTGACTGGTTCCCTTGTCTAGATCACAGGAAAAGGTCATTGCAAAACAAAAAAAAAGGTTTATTTTCCATCTCTTTCCTCCACTTCATAACCAGGAGATCTTAAATTATTATATTGTTTCTTTAAATTCCTTTTTACTGTGGTCTGTTAGTAATGCTAATTCCATGATACTAGAGCAACCATCGGCAGACATATCACTCAAACGTTGGAGGCAGGAGGGAGAACTGCTGTTTGGACAAGTGACTATGTTGGGTGGTAGAAAGGAGAAGAGATGCAAATGTGGAGAGTATGATCCATTCAAAATTACTTCGTTTGGAGAAACTGGAAATGGGCGAATTCAGGACAGATTTTTAAGCTTCTGTGCTTATTGAGGTGGAGCAAAAAGGTCAGTTGCTTAATGAAGTAGTTGTGTTGTAAGCTATTGTAAACTAAAGATTAAACTCAGATGCAGTCACTCTTGTAATTTACAGCTGGACTAGATGTTCCTTGGGAATTTGGTGACCTTGGATTTGCTGTACTTTAAAGTTGTCCGAGATGTTTGGCTTGCCTTTTAAAACACTCTGGAGAGAGAGGGAGCAGTAGCTTCATAGAGGTCAGCAATACACACGGCACTGTTGGAATGAAGATCCTGAGACAGCCTTAGCAGACTCTAGATGCTTAAATGGAACCACCAGCACTGTTCTTCATAATATCCTAAAAAGAAGTTTATTTTGCCAGGCACAGCTCACTCTTTCTGAAGAGCAGGCTTAGAATTATTTAATACATATGTTCTGAGCCTAAAACGATTTTGTAGCACCCTTAATGTTCCTTTCCAAAACTGCATTAGATACCACATTTGAGATTTGTCCAACCAATATTTTCCCTTTTATTTAAAACAAACCTCATTAGAGTCGAGGGTAGTTAAACGTGCTTAAGTTGAAAAGGATGGGCTGAGCACATGCTGAATTGGGGCCTGAATGTTTTGTTGGTCAGTTCAGAAGTTTCATATGAACATCTAGCGCTGTATATGACGCTTTCTGTACCTCTTCTTGTTGTGGCCAATAGAGAGGCTGTGTTTAAAGGGTGAGAGTGATGTGCGTAGGAAATCACGCTTTATCCTTTTCCCCTAAACACAGTAATATCCATTGTACGGCGTATCTTTGAGCACCCCAGCAATAGCTGTGTGGGGCTGCATGTGACACAATCCAATGTAAAACGCAAAACCCTGTATCAAGAGTCATTACGAAGAATCCTCAATGTCCCTTCACGCTCAAAGGTCTGTTACTTGAATCTCCTGAAAACTCCACACCTCCCTCTCCCCCCCCACCCGATAAAGAAAAAAGAAAAGGAGTACTTGTGGCACCTTAGAGACTAACAAATTTATTCTTATTTATCGGATGCATCTGATGAAGTGAGCTGTAGCTCACGAAAGCTTATGCTCAAATAAATTGGTTAGTCTCTAAGGTGCCACAAGTACTCCTTTTCTTTTTGCGAATACAGACTAACATGGCTGCTACTCTGAAATCAATGATAAAGAAAAGACTTTTATCCTGTGGCCTCGTCTAAGTATTGAACATTTTACTAGCAGAACTGTGCAAAGAGGTTGGTTTTTTGTTGTTGTCGTTGTTGTTTTTTTTTTTTTTTTTTACTGACCTAGTTAAGGTGGCAAAACCATTAATGTAGATGCAATTTTACTGGCATAAGGTGCTTTATATCAGGATAGCTTATTTCACGTCGCTGAACTGGAATAACCTATCCTAATAGAAGCACTTTTATACCCATATGGCTGCACCTACACTGTGTGGGGAGGAGGCTGCTGCTTTATGCCGGCGTAGTTAAAGCAATAAAACTATAGACAAGGCCTCTGTGTGGTTGTCTTAAGCACTTCCTTTCCTCTTGTGGAAGAGTACCTGCTGCCGAGATCAGATGCTCTCCTGCTGTTGAACAAAGTTCTCCTGAGCTATGCAACATTAGCTATTATCCTAGGTTTTAATTAGTTAGGTTTTGTATTTAAAGTGCATCTTGGGTATTCATAAATATGCCATACAACATGAGTTGTCCAGAGCTGCTTTTCATGACATTTGTGGAGCTGTATTTTCTGCACTGTGGCAGTACAGTGTGGATCTGTGAGAGCATGTCCTGTGGGGCTATTATGTGGCTGCAGGCCAGTTTCTGTATATATTGGCCTTATTTTTTAAGTCCATTTTCTCCAATACACTCTCTTTTTTTGGCCTGCAAAAGACTTCTTCATTTAAAATGATCAACATAACACTCTTTCAGTTAGTCTTTTGGATCCAAGCCCATACTGCCCACAACAGCTGTACCACAGTTTAAACATTCAGTCTCTAACGTATTGGGAAACATTAGGGTGTTTTAAGGCTTCAACAGGTCTAGAGTAAATACTGATTAATAAAGAGTAGCTCCTTTTTGTGTCCCTGTATTTCCAGTACTCTGCATTAGAATAAAGCATGCTTAGAATATAATCCCCAAAATGAATAACCATGAAAGGTTCTTTTAAGTGTATTCCAAATGAGGAGTTTGGATACGTGTTTTACTAGCGAGGCTCTAGTAACCAATTTGTCGTGCAAAAGCTTGCACGTAATGTCCTGTAGAGAACTGTGTGTTCCACAGATTGACCACCTTGCTATCATTTGATCTTTTCTTCTTGATTTCTGTCTACACATTTTGATGGTTACTAGGTTAAAAAACAAAAAAGTCAAAACTGTTTAGTGTTCCCAAATCCTCAAACACTGAAATGTGCAAATAGCAAACATGGCTGCAGTCCTTTTGGTAGCATGATCAAATGCTTTCAGATCAGGGCCCTTGCATATGCTAACCTTTAAACAAATATATAAATAGCTGGCATGGCATAATTGGTTCCAAGCATGGATAGTGTGCCCCAACATAGAATCATAGGGTTAGAAGGGACTGCGTCTAGTCTAACCCCCTGCCAAGATGCAGCATTTGTTGTGTCTAAATCATCCAAGACGGATGGCTATCCAGCCTCCTTTTGAAAATCTCCAGGGAAGAAGCTTCCGTGACCTCCCCAGGCAAGTCTCTTCCATTGCCCTACTGTTCTTATAGTTAGGAAGTTTTTATCGTGAAATTTAATCTAAATCTGTTATGCTGTAGTTTGAATGCATTGCCTCTTGTCCTGCCCTTTGTAGCAGAAGAGAACAACTTTCCTCCATCTTTTTTTATGGCAGCCTTTCAAGTATCTGAAGATAGCTCCCATATCCCCTCTTAATCTCCTCTCTTACAAGCTAAACATACTCAGTTCCTTCAGCCTTTTATTCATATGGCTTGCATTCCATTCCTTAGATCATCTTTGTCACTCATCTCTACATCCTTTCTATACATTGGCATCCAAACTTGGACACCGTACTCCAGCTGAGGCCTAATCAGAATTGAGAAGTGATACTGAAACCTCCATGACTTGCATGCTATGCCTCTGTTAATGCAACTAAAATTGCATTTGCTGACTTATGTTGAAGCTGTGATCCACTACAACTCCCAGATCCTTCTCAGCACTGCTGCTGCTAAGTCAGTTTTCCCCCATTCTGCATGGCTATGGCAACTACTCTGGTAGTAGCTGTGATTGCTAACCACGGGTTGCCCTTGTTAGTGATCTAGGCTAAAACGTGGTGATTTTTTCTTTAATTGAGTCATCCCAAAGGTGAAGTGGGGGGGAGGCCTAACTATATAACTGATTCAGGTAGTCCTTTTCTTTCTAGCTGTGTGCAATAGGACATCCCGGAGTATGCTGCATTTATATGGTGCTTGAGCCCTTCTGTATGCTTGTCTCTGGAGCACTTTGTCCTTTGTGGAAGCACTGTGGGTTAACTGCTCAGTTTTTCCCAGAATGCACTGGCAGTATGGCAAGTGTGGATGCACAGAGATAACATGGTTGAGTTGTGGAAAAAATGAGTTGCTAAATAGATGTCGCGCTCTCGCTCTCTCGCGCGCGCTCTCTCTCTCAGGATTAATGAGTGGTTTTAATAAATGGGTAATCGATTGTTAGTTCAGCTGGTCAATAAGCTGCATATAGCCACCTATGACACCTTCTGTTGGTGCATAACCACCTATAACAAACTACTTAAGTCTATAATATGCTTATAGCATCTATTAACCATTTATTAACTCTTTGTAAAGCATTTTAAAATGGGATCTTAGGGCTTGTCTACACTACAGTGCTACAGCGACTTTTAAGCACCACGAAGCAATGAGTGAAGACACTACCTATGCCAACCAGAGAGCTTCTCCCATCGGCATAGGTACTTCACCTCCCCAAGAGCAGGTAGCTGTGTCAATGGCAGAAGTCCTCTTAGCCAACATTGTGCTGTCTACACCAGCAGTTAGGCTGGGATAGCAGCGTCACTCGGGGGGTGTGGATTTTCCACACTCTGAGCAATGCAGTTTTACCAACATACATTGGTAGTGTAGACCAAACCTGTATCTCAAGCGTGACTCAGTATTATTTTTAAACATCCTTTACCATTGAAGTCAGTGGGAGCTTTGCTGTCAACTTCAATGAATAGAGAATCAGGCCCACAGCGTACAAGAGGCCGCTTATGCTTATGAAGTACATGGGGAGTGGCTTGTCTGGGAGGGAGGAGACGTGAAGTTTTATAGGAAAAGCAATTAAAATATCCTTGCAAGCTATTCCTCTGAAAAACATGTTTATATACAAACTTTCTGGAAGCCTTGGTGTATCTGCATTCTAGCACTCCCTGTTAGCTCAACTGCAGTGAGTGGTTTGTTAGAATTTCCACTTTGGGAGGGCCGGGTGGGAATTTAACGTTTTCTGTTTAAATTGCATTGAGTTGAAACTTGAAACACCAGTCACGTCTACTTTTTTCTTTTCAAATCAGCTCTCCTGGAGGAGAAAGGGAAAAAACATATTTAATTGTCTGGGCTTTAACTACTAACATTTTATTCCTACTTAGAAAGCACCTATTGTAGTCCTTAAAATATACCAGTTACTTTCATTTCAGAAAGTTAGTTAATGGTCCATATCTTAATTTGCATTCAGATGTTTCATAAAATTTTTCCTACCGATCAGTGTTCTGTTAAAACTTTGTTGAGTAAAGTAACCTAAAAGTGCTTCTGCTTTTCATAGTTTCCTATTGTGGGTGTTTGAGTGCCCTGGTTTGGTATCTTAGAATAAATGCTCTCAGGTTGTATGGTCTTGATTATTTGTTTTTCTTTTTAAATCCAAAACAGAATTTGAAAATAAATGCTATTATCAGTGCTGTTTAAAAAAACAAAACAAGAACCTGACACTAGCTACCTATTGAAACAATATAAAATATATATATCTTGCCTTCCAAAGTTCTGTGGAAATCTGTGCCTTCACTTGTATTCAGACAGTTGAAATCCACAGATAGATACTATGTGGTATTACGTCTAGTGCTATATATAGTACTATAAAAGACATGCCTGATGGAGACAGCTTAGAATTAAAGTACATGCTCTAACTCTGTGCTCTTGCAATGTTTTTGTTCATGCTATATAAATTCTCCATTGTAATAAACAGTGTGCTTACAAGATTGAGTCTAAGTGGGTGCGACATGGGGTCACGGGGATCCCAGAGCTCTTAACAAAAACTGCAAGACTCTAGATATACTACAGTAACCCATTATTAGTAACAGAAACAACATACACATAATTTAAAAAGGGACGGAGGGCAGGATGGGAACCATACTTCAAAGCTGGTTTCTTGAAGAAGGCCTCAGTCCTTTTAACTCTTACAGCTCCTACTCTGAGTTTCAGTCTGATTGAGTTCCACCCCGGTAACACTCCACTTCTGTATCTGGGAGAGTTTCTATCATGCACTACTCCAAAAGGGTATGTATTTCTTGTCAGTTGACCTGTTTTTATGGCCTAGAGGCCCTAACCAAGTTCAGGTCCCCTTTGTGCTCGGAAATATACATACACCTTGTAAAAGACGGATTCTGTTCCAAAGGGCTTACAGTTTATATTGACAAAATGGAAGAATGACTTAACGTGGGGAAGATAGAATAGGAAAGAACAAATGTCTTGAAGGACAAAGAAATGGGAAGGAGAGGGAAAGAAATGGTGATTACTGCAATATGGTCAGGGAAAAACGATAAGGGGTAGTAGTGCAAGTAATGTGCCCACTGCAAGTAATATGCAGCTATAGTTAATATAACATCGTTCTTAAATGGTGGGTCAGACCAAGCAAATCAGGTGCCGGTAAAGTGTGGTGGGCCACTTGCACTCCAAACACTCCTTATCTCTGCGTGCGTGCGTGCATCTCTTTATACTCCTCCACAACAATGGGCTGAATTTAGGACACAAAGCAGTTAGAGACCCATGCGATGGGACTTCTAGCTGCTGTACATAGACATAACAGGATCACATAAGGATGGCGGCAGCTTTAACTGCCTTTCTTTTAGCATCTTTAAGATGGAGACTTCATTTTGTTATTTCTTATTATTTTATAATTTGCATTTAGCTCATTGCTTGAATGGGCTTTCATTCTTAGATTTGACATTTAGACTCATTCTGTCTTAAAATATCTCCGGCTATGTGTACGGTTGAATAGCTACAGCTGCACTACTGTGGCATTTCAGTGTAAACACTACCGTGACAGGAGGGTTTCTTCCACCGCTGTAGTTAATCCACCTGCCCGTGAGGTGCTTGCTAGGTTGACAGAAGAATTCTTCCCTCAACTAGCACTCTCGCCACTGGGGGTTAGGTCGGCTTAACTATGTCTCCCAGGAGTGTGGATTTTTCACTCCCCGAGAGACATAGCTATGCAGATGTAACTTCTCAGTGTAGACCAGTCTCAACCTGCCACCTCATTATTTTGAAATAGAGCAATTCCCATTTTAAGAATGCTTATGTTCTACTGTATATGTACCTTATGTTTCATTTTATGAAACTGCTGTCGGTACTTTTTGAAGGCACCTGTTATCATTTAAACTCTGTATTTTATTTGAGATACTTAATTTTTTTTTAAAATGTGGACCACATCACCCGCTACCACAGAGATTGAATCCTGATATGTGTAATGTGGTGCCCTCATGTTTACTAATGCAGAAATTAAACATAGAATTTAGCATCTTTGGTAAAAATGTTTAGTTTAGGTTTCACACTAGTATTGTCCAAGTTTAACTCTATTATTCTTCTTCTTTAGAAGAGTTTGGCTGTAAAGGAAAAGTTTAAAAGGACATGATAATGAAAACATAAGTTATTCTGAATACAATGTCCTTGCCTTTCCATATGTCATTTAAAAAAACAAACAAACAAAAACAGAAAAATGCTATTCATTTTATAACGTAGAGAATAAAACACACTGACATATTTTATCTGATGTTGCTGTCTTAGACTAAAAATGAGTTTATGATCTACTTAGCACACAGTTGTTCAGATAAGGATATTTCTAGAGTAGGACATAATAATCCTAATCCTTGGTAGATGTTTCTTTCACCAGTTTACAATGAATAACCCTCTTAATTCCTTTGAGCAGCAGCTGGTATCCCTACAACCTGTGTCTAAAATGAGAACAGCTTATTCAGAAAGACTTTTGGTCATATAAGCACGGAGGCATTTTCATACAGTGGGGCTATGTGGGGTAACTGTCACAAATACACTACTGCTAAAATCTTAATGTTGCAAAAATAATAACTTAATATTTCTCTTTTTAGATGCAGCAGCTGTTTTATGAAAATTATGAGCAGAACAAAAAAGGCTACATCAAAGACCTTAGAAACAGCAAGATACACCGAGCTATAACACTGCATCCCAACAAGAACCCACCATACCAGTATAGACTTCATAGTTACATGCTGAGTCGCAAAATCGCAGAACTGCGTTACCGGACTATACAGTTGCACAGAGAAATTGTCCTGATGAGCAAATACAGCAATGCAGAAATACACAAAGATGACCTTCAGCTGGGGATACCACCTTCTTTTATGAGGTTCCAGCCACGCCTGCGTGAGGAGGTCTTGGAATGGGAGTTCCTTACGGGAAAATATCTCTATTCTGCAGCTGATGGACAGCCCCCTCGGAGAGGGATGGACTCATCGCAGCGTGAAGCATTGGATGACATTGTTATGCAGGTCATGGAAATGATCAATGCAAATGCTAAGACCAGAGGGCGGATCATTGATTTCAAGGAGATACAATATGGCTATCGCAGAGTTAATCCTATGTATGGAGCAGAGTATGTTCTTGACTTACTGCTTCTATACAAAAAACACAAGGGAAAGAAGATGACCGTGCCTGTCAGAAGGCATGCCTACTTACAGCAGACATTCAGCAAGATCCAGTTTATGGAGCATGAAGAGATAGATGCCAAGGAGCTGGCCAGCAAAATTAACCAAGATTCTGGATCCTTGTCTTTCCTGTCCAATTCACTGAAGATGTTTGTTCCATTCCAGCTCACTGGATCAAAAGCAGAGCGGAAGGAGCCCAAAGACAAGAAGATCAACATCTTGATTCCTCTGTCTGGACGGTTTGATATGTTTGCTAGGTTCATGGGGAATTTTGAGAAAACTTGCCTCATTCCCAGTCAGAACGTCAAGCTAGTCGTCCTGCTTTTCAATTCTGACTCAAACCCTGATAAGGCAAAGCAAGTTGAATTGATGAGAGATTACCGTATTAAGTACCCCAAGGCTGATATGCAGATCTTGCCAGTGTCTGGGGAATTCTCAAGGGCTCTGGCTCTTGAAGTTGGATCTTCTCAGTTTAAAAATGAGTCTTTGCTCTTCTTCTGTGATGTTGACCTAGTGTTTACCACAGAGTTTCTCCAGCGATGTAGAGCCAATACAGTTTTGGGCCAACAAATATACTTTCCAGTCATCTTTAGTCAGTATGATCCAAAGATAGTTTATAGAGGAAAAGTTCCCAGTGACAATCATTTTGCCTTCACCCAGAAAACAGGTTTCTGGAGGAACTATGGCTTTGGCATTACCTGTATTTACAAAGGTGATCTCCTTAGAGCAGGTGGCTTTGATGTCTCTATCCAAGGTTGGGGCCTTGAGGATGTGGACCTATTTAACAAAGTCATTCAAGCTGGCTTAAAGACTTTCCGGAGCCAAGAAATCGGAGTTGTTCACGTACATCATCCAGTCTTTTGTGACCCCAATCTGGATCCAAAACAATATAAAATGTGCTTGGGGTCCAAAGCTTCAACTTATGGGTCCACACAACAGTTGGCTGAACTGTGGCTTGAAAAAAATGACCCGAGCTTTGGGAAAAGCAGCAATACTAACGGCTCAGTGAGGACAGCCTAATGTCCAGCTGTGCTGGAGAAGACTTTTTTTAATTATCTAATTTATTTTTGGGAAATGTTTTGATAGTTCATTTTTAAAGACCACACAAGGATATATTTTAGAAATCGTGTTTTCCTACCAAGAACTCTTTTGAGAATGAGCTTTTTTGAACAAAACTGTGATTTGATATTTGCCTTTGAACAAAAATTTTGGCTGAGTATTATCTGGCAGATCTGCATAATTCTGGTGACTTGAAATAAGGTTTCCACGTGAACAAAGGACCTCTTTTTTTTTTTTTAACCTTTTTTCATTGATGTCGTCTTTGCTAGGATTCTATAAATTGGAACCTGAACGTTCAAGCAAAATGGTAAAATACTGTACCTAACTGTTGTGTTGTGACTGTTACATTACGCAGATTCTACTCTTTTTAAATAGCCATAACGTTCAAATTGTGTTAGAACAATGCAAAACAGTGTGGCAATAGTTGGGTTATTAATTTCAGGAGTATTTCAATTGGTTGATTACTTCAACCAAAAATGTACTTTTACTTATTGTGGCCGAGCAACTTTTTGAAGGAGTGTGTGGAAAAGAAGCACAACCTTGTATCAGTTTAGTCCATATGTAAGTTTTGTCTGACATTTGGTCCATATGTGGATCTAACATTAAAAATTCCATGGTGGATTCTGTGTATTCTAAATTGTTCTCCTGTCTAGAACAGAGACTGCATGATGGTGAAATGCAAAATTGTAATGTGTGGGAGGGAGAAATGAGAATTTCTCACTGCAAAACAAGGTACAAAACTAAAAATCTGAAATCCCTAATGAGAACATTAGAAACTTGAATCTGATTGCATTCATTTTGTACAATCAGTTACAAGATGTTGATGGGAACAATTGTTACATTCTTTGATTACTAGTTTCTTTTGGTTTTCTGTATCTGATAGACCTTTAATTTATTTAATATCCATTGTTTTAGGTTCTTGCCCTTTTCTTGAATATCTGTTAGTCATTTATTTATATATCTATTAGGAATGTATTGCTTTTTCTCACTCTTAAGGTAGTGTACATCTTACTTACAGTAAACTGTGATCTCCAAAGATTTCTTTTGAAAGTATTTTTTATTCCAAATTCCTTTTAAAATTTTACTGAGTGACTGAAATAATCTTGGGAATTGTTTTGATGCTCTAAGATGAACTGGGGAGAGAAAATATTGAGTAGAAACAATATGACCCCTCTGAGTTATCACCTAGGAAAGGGTAAATAAACATACAAATAAAGTGCCTTAAAGTGAACAGCAGGAGGGGGAACTCTTCTGCATCGAGATGTAGAACACTGATGGAAATTGCTGTTGAAGCAGATCATATCTTGAGCTCAGAAGTTAAAAATAAAGCCAGTGGAAAATATATTTTTCTATTGTAGTCCAACACCACTTTGCCCTAGTTCCATTTCAGTAATCTAAAGACCTGCTCTATGGGAGGTGAAGGATAGTAAAAGAGAACGAAAGTCAGTACTTAGATTTGATGTACCACGGTTTAAGGGGCCTTTGTGGAGTAACTGCTTGAATATTCCAATAGGAAAATAATCAGTGGCTACACGTTTATGGAATGTGAATTGCATTTGCAACTAGCCTAGATTCGGTGTCATACAACTGTCGGTATTTTTTTGGTGACAGCCCCAAGGATGTAGATACTTATAATGGATTCAATGCATGGAAAGTGTTGAAAGACTTGGTCCTAAGATGCAATAAAGATTTTTATTTGCAATCCTCTCTCATCATGTTGTCTGCCTCAGTCCTCATCTTACATAGCAGGCCCAGTTTATGGTAAGTATTATAGCAAAGATTTTGGGAGTGAAATGAGCCTAACAATAAAGTACCATTTATGCACAAGTTCTTGCCATCTGTGCCAAATTTCAGAGGCAATAGCCCTGGGGTAAAGGTGTTTCACCCACTGCCACTACTACTGTTTACTGTCTTGAGATTTGTTAATGGAGATCTTTGAAGTCTGCCTCGTGAGGAGAGGGTTTATACTGCTTCAGCTGCTAATCAAGATGTCCGAAGCTACCCATAATTGTAAACGGAATGCACCCAATTACCAGGCTGAAGGACTCTGTAATATTTTGTATGGCCTATGCATGATAAAAGTTAAGACCCACTTTTCAGATATGTTGAGCACCTGTTCACTGCTACTTCTTCCATTTTGATCAGAACTCTCTCAATGGTGGTTTTTCTTAAACCCCCAACTCCTGGAGTCATGTGACTATGTAAAGTGGCTACTGATCTTTAGAAGCACTGCGAACCCACTGTTTCTGTTAGTTTCAATAGGAGCTATGGGTCTTGCATGCTTCTGGAAATTGGGCCTGAAGTGTCTCAGGGTGAGCAAATGAAATCGGTGACTGCTTCTGAAAATGTTGGTCTCGGTGTCTGGGATGAGAGGCACTATTTTGTGTTCTATAAATACAAGGTACCAAGGCCAATGCTTCCAGAAGTGACTAGTGACTTTGGGGATTGATTTTTTTGGGGCGCAGGGTGATCCAACTAGAGACACCTCAGAGTATGTCTACATTGCAGCTGGGAGCGAGCCTCCCAGCCTGGGTAGACAAGCAGTAGATACGATATTTTGATTTTTAGTACGGCTTCTAACACAGTCCCACTGACATTCTCAGAAGCATATTAGGGAAATATGGTCTAGATGAAATTACTATAAGGTGGGTGCACAACTGGTTGAAAGAAGGACAAGTGCAGAGTCCTGCATTTAGGATGGAAGAATCCCATGCACCGCTACAGACTAGGGACCGAATGGCTAGGCAGCAGTTCTTCAGAAAAGGACCTAGGGGTTACAGTGGACGAGAAGCTGGATATGAGTCAACAGTGTGCCCTTGTTGCCAAGAAGGCCAATGGCATTTTGGGATGTATAAGAAGGGGCATTGCCAGCAGATGGAGGGACGTGATCATTCCTCTCTGTTCAACATTGGTGAGGCCTCATCTGGAGTACTGTGTCCAGTTTTGGGCCCCACACTACAAGAAGGATGTGGAAAAATTGGAAAACGTCCAGCGGAGGGCAACAAAAATGATTAGGGGACTGGAACACATGACTTATGAGGAGAGGCTGAGGGAACTGCGATTGTTTAGTCTGCAGAAGAGAAGAATGAGGGGGGATTTGATAGCTGCTTTCAACTACCTGAAAGGGGGTTCCAGAGAGGATGGTTCTAGACTGTTCTCAGTGATAGCTGATGACAGAACAAGGAGTAGTGGTCTCAAGTTGCAGTGGGGGAGGTTTAGGTTGAATATTAGGAAAACTTTTTCACTAGGAGGGTGGTGAAGCACTGGAATGCGTTACCTAGGGAGGTGGTGGAATCTCCTTCCTTAGAAGTTTTTAAGGTCAGGCTTGACAAAACCCTGGCTGGGATGATTTAGTTGGGGATTGGTCCTGCTTTGAGCAGGGGGTTGGACTAGATGACCTCCTGAGGTCCCTTCCAACCCTGATATTCTATGATTTAAGAATTGTTACCAATGTCAGACTGGGCGGATGTGTCTATTGGGGTCTTGCAGGATGGGTCTTGGGTCCATTATTAGTCAATATTTTCATTCATGACTTCGATAATGGTGTGGAGAGTATCTCTATACAATTTGTGGATAACTCCAAGCTGGGACAGGCACTTTGGAAGAAAGGATTAGGGTTCAGACAAATTGCAGAATTGGTCTGAAATCAACAGCATGAAATTCAATAAAGACAAGTGCAAAGTACTACACTTAGGAAGGCAAAATCAGATGTCCTACAAACTGAGGAATAATTGGCTAGGTGATAGTACTGCTGTAAAGGATCAGGGGGTGCTAGTGGGTCAGAAATGGAGTATAAAAATAGAAAACTCAGTAGTAATAATAATAGGGAATTTCAACTGTCCCTGTACTAACTGGGTATGTGTCCCCTCAAGACAGAATGCAGAGAAAGTTTCTACACTCTATTAATGACTGCTTCTTGGAGCAGCTAGTCCTGGAAGCCACAAGGGGAGAGGCAATTCTTGATTTAGTCCTAAATTGAACACAGGATCTGGTCCAAGAAGTGAATATAGCTGAGCTGCTCAGTAATAGCAACCATAATATAATTACATTTAACATCCTTGGGGGGGCATAAAATATTAAAGAAGCCCACCACAGTAGCATTTAACTTCAGAAAGGGGAACTACACAAAAATGAGGAAGCTAGTTAAACGAAAATTAAACAGTCACAAGAAATGCCTACAAGCTGCATGAGAACTTTTTAAAAACCCCATAATAGAGGCTCAAATTAAATGTATATCCCAAATTTTAAAAAGGGGGGACCAAACAAATGCCACCATTGCTAAACACAGTAAAAGAGGCAAAAAGATATCCTTTTAAAAATTGGAAGTCAAATCCTACAGAGGAAAATACAAGAGTATAAACTCTAGTAAGCCAAGTGTAAAAGTATAATTAGGCCGGCCAAAAAAGAATTTGAAGAGGAAAAGACAAACTAGCAGCAAAAAAAATTAAGAACATCAGAAGCAGAGAGCTTGCCAAACAATCAGGGGCCACTGGATGATAGAAGTGCTAAAGGAGCGCTCAAGGAAGACTAGGCCATTGCGAAGACACTAAATTAATTCTTTCCCTCAGTCATCACTGCAGAGGATGTGAGGGAGATTCCCACACCTGAGCCATTCTTTTTAGGTGGCAAATCTGAAGAACTATCACAGATTGAGGTGGTGTCAAAAGAGGTGGGTTTGGAACAAATTGATAAACAGTAATAAGTCACTAGGACCAGCTGGGATTCACCCAAGAGTTCTGAAAACTCAAATATGAAATTGCAGATTTAACTGTGGTATGTAACCTATTGCTTAAATCAGCCTCTGTACCAGGTGACTGGAGGATAGCTAATGTAATATTTTATTTTTTTAAAGGGCTCCAGAGTCGAGATTTTTCTAAAAAGGACCCTGTGGGTTCTGTCTCCAGGTCTGCCACTGACCTTGGGCAAATCACCCCTGCGCCTCAGTTTCCCTTCCCCTCCCTTTATCTTCACAGAGCTCTTTGTGGCAGAGACTGTCTCACCAGTTGTCTGTGAGGCCCCTGTTACAATGGGACCTTTAAACTGAGGCTTCTGAGTAAGACAAAAAATAACTAACCTTATCTGTGGGTGAGCCTCTGGGGGAGTAGTATGTGGTCAAGGAGGGATGGGGCCCAGTCTTTATGGGATCTAGAGAGAGTTGTTACCTACAGGATTGCACTAGTCTGTTGGGCTATTTCATTTAGCACATCCTGTAAGTTTCCAACATGCCAGCCTGTGGAGGGGGTTATCTGTTATCCATGTCACCATCAAGTGTTGATTGGCCAGTAACCTCTGCACGAGAAGATCAAGAGCTAACTTGATTATGCTGTATAAATACCTTCACGAGAGAAAATACCAAGTACTGGAGAGCTCTCTATGCTAGCAGGGAGAGGTAGAACAAGAACTAGTGACTGGAAGCTAAAGCCAGACAAATTCAAATTAGAAATTACACACACTTATTTAGAGAGAAAAGGTGGGTGAGGTAATATTTTTTTATTGGACCAACTTCTCTTGGTGAAGGAAGCACGCTTTTGAGCTACACAGAGCTTAACCACTGGAGCTTAACCACAAACATCCAATGGAAGTGGTAGATTCTTCATCTCTTGATGTCTTCTGATCAAGACTGGATGCCTTTCGTGAAGATGCTTTAGCCAAACACAAATTATTGGGTGCAATACAAGGGAACAGAGTCAAATTCTCTGGCCTGTGATATCCAGGAAGGCAGACCAAATAATCTAATGGTCCCTTCTGGCCTTAAACTCTTATAAATCCATGAATCTAACTTTTTGCAATCCCTGCATACTCCCCAAGATCAATACAAGGAGTTCTATGAATCTGTCAGTATCTTATTGCATTCTCTGCGGCAAATTCAGATTTGATGTTTTTTCCATTCACTTTGAACAAGAACTACTCCATAGGCTGTTCTATTTTACTGTGCCTGCAGGAGCTTAATAGGCATCTGTGTGGCTCGGCTGTGGATCAACCTGATTCAGGAGCCAAATCTATCCGCTCACCTTTTTTTGCTTGGCTTGCTTTTAGAGCTATGCCTTTGTTTCTGCGCAGTTCTGTGGCAAACTACTGTTCTTCCACACCCATAAATGTAACCTAGCCCTCAGGGTGGTGTCCTAAAAACTGAACTTGTGACATTCCTGGGCCCAATTCTGCAAATCTTACTCTTGTAAGTGAAGATTTGCAGGCTTGGGCCCATAGAGAGGTCAATGGTCTATGAGGAGTTTTATGACGTCTGTCTTTTAGGACACTTTACTGTGTTTATCCCTCGCTCCCTGACCACCTCAGATGCTTTCCCACATGACAAAAGCCCTAAATCTCCCCTTCCCAGCTGCAACAATTTTCTTCCTTACCGCAACTTTTCCTCCACAACTTCTACAGAAGAGCTGTGTTGCCAGTTCAAAAATCTGGGTCACATTTATGGGTGGATTGGAAAAACTGAATTTACGTCAGAAAATAACAATACTGTGCTGGCTGCATGTTTCATGCTTTAATTAAATCTCTATTTTAATGGCTCAGAAGCTCCAGGAGTTGCAGTGTGCTGCTCTAAAGTGTCTCGGAAAACAGCAGTCTCTGAATTTACGTACAACTAAAATGGTACAACGAACTGTATAGCACCCCCTTGCAAGTTGACAGAAGACTTCCCTGGGAATCATGGACTAAAGTGAAGAAAAGAAAGTGTGAGGATGAGACTACAGAGAGTTTGCAAGTTAGGGTGAAACCTCACCAATTTCAGTGGGGCCGGGAGTTTTGCCATTGACCTCAATAGAGATAGGACTTCACCCTCAGTGTCTTCAAAAGGGTGAGGGGTCCAGGTGGGACAGCACGAGTATGAGACTGGTAGAGAGGAGGCCTTGTGGTAGAAGGGGCTAAGGCTGAGGAAAGTCAGGGGAACAAATCCATGGTTAGCGTTCACAGCCAAGGATGGTCATTTTAACTTGGTTTTACAGAGGGCTGTGGAGGTAGGGGTAGTTTTGGACTGGAAGGTCGTGTTGGCTGGAGTCGTGGATTCCCAGGAGCACTGAGATCAGATAGAGGAAGGCTTGTGAAAGAGTGAAACAGATGGCAAAGGATGAATGCATGACTCAGAATTTAAGCAGAGGAAGGTTCAAGGACCGGATAAGTCGTGGCAACGGTCCAGAGGTGATGAAAGGAAGATGTAGGAAGGAGAAAGCTGGGGTCAAGGATGACTCCAAGATTTCTGGCTCTGGGAATAAAATGAAGAGCATGTGTAGTTAAGAGATTTGAAAACCTCTTACCACAAAAAGAAAAGGAGTACTTGTGGCACCTTAGAGACTAACCAATTTATTTGAGCATGAGCTTTCGTGAGCTACAGCTCGCTTCTGCAGTTTCCACAGTATGCATCCGATGAAGACATTATATACACAGAGACCATGAAACAATACCTCCTCCCACCCCACTCTCCTGCTGGTAATAGCTTATCTAAAGTGATCATCGAGTTGGGCCATTTCCAGCACAAATCCAGGTTTTCTCACCCTCCGCCCCCCCCCCAACTCACTGGGTGGGAGGAGGTATTGTTTCATGGTCTCTGTGTATATAATGTCTTCTGCAGTTTCCACAGTATGCATCCGATGAAGTGAGCTGTAGCTCACGAAAGCTTATGCTCAAATAAATTGGTTAGTCTCTAAGGTGCCACCAAGTACTCCTTTTCTTTTTGCGAATACAGACTAACACGGCTGTTACTCTGAAATCTTACCACAAAGAAGGACATGGAGGCAGGCTGTAATTCACCGACACTGAGGCGTCTCTCTGCTTTCATTTGTGTCTTTCAAAAGCCTTTAATGCTATTGACTTTTATGTGAAAAGGCTCATACAAAGAGCCCAGTCTAAATTCTATGAGTAATGCAATGGTAAAACAAACTTCCAAAGCAAACTCACTGTGATAGGGGATAAGATAAAACCTGTTTGCTTTATTAGTTTTGACTTCTCGCCCTGCCTTTAAGGGAAGAGGCGGTGAGAGAATGGGAAAGGAATTAAATCAGAGAAACCTTCATGGACCCTTCCTGTTTCTGAGAACTGGACCCCCACATATCCTCCAGTGTAGCCTGGTCTTTCATAGGTGTATCTCCCATGAGCCGCCTTTGGGCAGTTATTCTCTTACTGTTGGCATGGATGCAGACTTCCAGAGTTGGAGTATGGCTGCGGTAGCTGCCTTTATAAATGCGGCTCACTGTCCTTTCTTCCTCTCCTGTCTCTTCCAGCACTATTCGGTCCTGCAACAGGTGGGATTTTGCAGCTACGGAGCAGGCAGGATGTCCAATCCAGTCAGTCAGCATCCCATTGTTTCAAAGAACATACATTCCCCGAAAATACAAAGTCCGGGGGCACCTTAAAGACAAACAGACAAAATTTATTTAAAGACAAAATTTATTTGAGCATAAGCTTTCAAGGGTAAAAAAACCCACTTCTTCGGGGGGTTTTACCCACGAAACCTTATGCTGAAATAAATGTTAGTCTCTAAGGTGCCCCCAGACTCCTTGTTGTTTTTGTGGATACAGACTAACATGGCTACCCCCTGATACGTTCCCCAAATGACTATGAAATGTCAGTGGATCGCCTGGGCCAGGTGAATAAGGGGGTTCCCTTTATTTAGGGTAAAAACGTATCAATTGTGGTTATGGAGATTTACCACCCGGCAAGTGTGTGCAGTCAGACTCTCTCTCCTTCACAGGAGCTGCTTTCTGCCGGCTGTTTTCCAGCCTTGATGGCTGTCTGACACAAAATAAGGAGGTGTTCGTGTGTAAATCTGCCCTCTGAGGGCTCAGACGTGAGCCCAGCTGCGCACCCACAGAGGGGGATGAAGGGGAAGCAGCTGCTGACAGGCAAGTGAGCCGTGCCCGCATCCTCCCGTGGAGGCAGGACCTTGGCTCATCCCCAACACGTGAGCCTGCGCTGACGAGCTGGTGCAGCGGGGGAAGTAAGATGGACCCGCTAAAGGCTGGCGCAGGTTCTTCCCCACCCCAGCTGCGGAACAAAGTATCGCTCGCAGCAGAGTCTGCTTCAACTGACAGGTTTCAGAGTAACAGCCGTGTTAGTCCGATGAAGTGAGCGGTAGCTCACGAAAGCTCATGCTCAAATAAATTGGTTAGCCTCTAAGGTGCCACAAGTCCTCCTTTTCTTTTTGCTTCAACTGAAGCGTTCTCCGGCTTTATTCCGAGAACACAGCACAGCACCTGGGGAGCCGGGTCACTGTAGCGTGGAGCAGACACTGACTGGTACTCGCTGAGTTCAGGTGGGCAACAGCCCACGGGCGATAAACTAGACTAATTCAACGACCAGCCCTGCACAGGCTGCATGCGTTCCTTGCAACCCCACCCTCCAGGAGTCAGGAGGGAAAGTCAAATCACTCGTTCCTCTCCTGCTCTTGGGGCAGGGCAGAGATGTGCTTCCCCTTCTCCAGAATGGGGGGTAGGGTCCGATCCAGCCCAGGGTCCAATCCAACACGAAGAGGTTCCTGCCCCTCCCAAGTGAGCCTTGGAATTCCTCACCCGCTGGTTCCCTGATCCCTCGCCCTTCGGTGGAGGATGCGTGACTGGTTTTGCTGCTGATTGTTTGCTGTTCACTCACCTCTGAAAAGCCCAGAGCTTCAGCTTGAACCAGACAAACTGTTGCCATCTGTCTTTTGCCTTCTGCTTTCCCACAACGCCCCTTCCAGCCAAGCCCCGGACACTCTTCATTCTTAATGTAAGTTCATGTTCCCTTTTAATAAAACTCACCTCCTGGAGAGTTTCTTTTAGATGGCCCTGCTCCCTCCATCCTCCCAAGCAGGGATCCGGTTATAAACGTAGAACTTCACAGCTTGCGAGGATCGGCCAGGGGAAAACGGAATCCTTTCCTTTGCGTTCACCTCTGGAATAAAGCAAACAGTCTCCGAATGAATTGGGAGCAAGATGGCAAAGGGCGCAGTGGCTGCCTTCTACACCAGGTCTTATGGGCAGCGTGGCTGGATGGATAAATCCTGCATGGTAAAGAACCTGGGCCAAATTCTCTTCTCTTATGCTGCTGTAACCCAGAGCAATTTAAGGGGTGCTGGAGAACTTGACCCACTGGGAATGACTGCTCTGGGAAATGCTGCAGAGAGTGCTGTAGTTGTGGCGGGGAGGGAGAGGAGTCATTTTGCTGGCAGAAGTTTTTCTTAAATACATGGCTGGCGTAGGCTATGCGAGAAGGTTTTACTCGTAAAATTTCTGCCAGCGTTGCTGTGGCTTTAGTGTCCATTCACACGTGGCTGCATTTCAGGGCCATGATATCAAAAACATTCGGGGGGGGCTGGGAGCAAAGTTGTTAGCATCTAGAACATTATAGATAATTATCATATATCCTGCAAAGTCTGCGGAGGCAGAAAATGGAGCACAGAGACACATGAAAAGTTGAGGGTTTGGGGGAGAGCAAACAAATGTCTGGAGGGGGCAACTGCCCCCCTGACCGCACTGCAAATGATGCCCCTGCTGCCTTTGCTGGTGCAGTGTGTCCTCACAACAACAGGTTGCACTGGGCCAAAGACTCACAGCCCTGTGGGTAGGCCTCTGTGTCCCCCTCACCACTGTTCTGCAGGTTGCTGCCTGGGAAATTTTTGAAGTGCATTGTGGAACACTGGGGATTGAGTGTTTAGGGTCCACTTCCCATAATTCCCTCTGTTCCATCCCATAATCTTTTCTGTGCCACTTTTTAAAAATTCTCACAGGTCCCTCTAGTCCACATCGTCATCTCCTCTTTCCTCCTGCCAAATTCCAATCTTGCCGTCAACTCACTGGCAAAAGCATAGCTGCAGCACAGGTCAGGAGATCCGTCTTGTCTGCTTTGTGAACAGGGTGACTGATTCGTCTCTATTTGCAGAACCTCTGCCACCACCACTGTGGCCAGCTGGGCAGCCGAGAACGTGAGAACTGAGGAATGGAGGGCGACAGATGCTGCAGGCCTTCACTGACCAGATACGTGCAGTGGCGTGCTGGTTCTGGCCCGTGAAACGAGCACGGATCCTGATGCAAATACAGGCCCATCAGCAGTGGCTGCAGCACTTTTGGATACAGAAGGCCACATTTCTGGAGCGGTGCGCTGAACCCACCGCAGTCCTCCAGTGGAGAAAAGGATAGTGATTGGAGTTGCAAGCTTCCCGAGTGAGGGTTGCTATCGGTTGGTGGGCAGGCATTTCAGTCCACTCATCCCCTACCTCTTTCCTGGAAAATCTGTGTTGAGGGCAGTCATCATCTGGGTACACAAGGCCATAAAACATATCCGGCTTCACAGCATTGTGACACTGGGAAACGGGCAGGATATAACAGATGGAATTGAGGAAATGGGCTTCCCTAACAGTGCTGGGGCGATAGATGGGATCCCGATTCTGACCCCACCCACCTGAGTACATAAACAGAACTAAAAAATTTTCCATGTTTGTGCGAGCCTACGTGGATCACCGGGGATGTTTCACTGATATTAACAATAGGTGGTCGGGGGAGGCGCATGAGGAATAGGGCTGTCTTTCAAAGGAAGAGCTTTTGTAGAGAAAAATTTTAAAAAATGGGAAAGAACAGATAGAGGCTACTGGAGTGAGCATCCCCATCATGCCTGCCACACCCCTCGCCTCTCCTGGGACCTCCGGTCCTTCGTCCTCCTGCTCCTGGGAGGTATCCTGATCAGAACAGGCTGAAAAGAGAGGGACCTAGATGGCATGGCCACCCCTACTGGCTCCAGCTGACTCCCCCACACCTCCTGGGATGACAGTTACCATCTGTGATACCACCTCCAAGGGGTTTTTCCTTCTAGAAGCCTTTCCAGCTAAAGGGAAAGAAAACAAAAAGTGGTGGTAAAAAGAGAGCCTGATTTAATACTTAGATTAGAAATGTTTTAACTGTTTGTTTTTCCTTCTTTTCGGTGTGTTTAATAAAGCGTTAAAAAGATTTTTTTTATTATATGTTGGCCAGAGTGCTAAGCAGGGTATAGTCTGCGTATTCCAAGCCTCAGACCTGGTTTTACAGGGTTGAATATTACCGTAACTGGGTTATGGTAACACTTTAAGCCCATATATTCCATCTAAATTAATAAAAACGGATTCCACAGCACCGCACAGTAGCAGCCACTGGGGGTGGGGGGGGCAGCAACAGATGTTTAGTTGCCCTCCTTTGTCTTCTGGTAGGACTGCTGCAGTTCCTTGCCCTTTGCTCGGCACATCCCTGTCATGCCCCAGCTTCTGCGTCTCCATTGCAATGTGCAAATAAACGTCTTTATGCCTGTGGGAATTCTGCAGCTGGGCTTGCACCTCTGCTTTCCCCCACAGGCCGAGCAAATCCAAAACTTCTTTTCTGGACTAGGTAGTAGCAAGAGGCTTAGCTGCGGTTTTACCTGTGGCTTTACCTGAAGTTAAACCTGTGTTTAAAATTTTTTCTTTACAAAAGCTCTTCCTCTGAAAGACAGCCCTATTCCTCATGCGCCTCCCCCGACCACCTATTGTTAAACCTTGCAAAGGTGGACTAGCAGGAGGAGAGGCGTTTCCAAAACATACTCGGTATTGTGAAGTGGGGGGTGACCGCTGTGGAGCAGAATTCAAAAATTTGACCAGAGTGGTCAGTGCCACCATGGGGACACAGGCAATGTGGGATTGTTTCCGGAGGACGGTTTGTTTCAGTACACACAATGCAGGGTCTTCACAGGCATTTCACTCCTTGGGGGGGTGGTTTAACTTGACTGACAGAACTTCAGGGTTTTGTTGGCAGGACTCAGAGTTGTGTGTGGACGCGTGCAAAGCTGTGCTGATAAGGCGTGTTTTACCAGTAAAACTTTGTCGTGTAGACCAGGCCTATGGATGCATCTGCATTGGTAGTTAAGCACAACTGCTTTTGGGTGTCTACGCTGAATTGGCTGATGGACTGCTGTTCTAAGCTGTGCTCAGTTGCACATGGAACTTATCCCCTGGTTTCTGGCATAGCTCCCAGACGTGGTGTACGTTGCGGGATTTCGCAAGGCCTTCGGTACAGCGGGGGACAGCTGTAGGAGGACCAGTTAAACCATTTTAGATAGTTTGTGTCTGTACGGGCATTAAACCAGTTCAGGCTGAAGCAGTACCGAGCCCTGCTGAAAGCAAGCCTAATTTGGCTGGCATGACGAATCGTTGGCAGAACGTTGGGAATGTTGCTCTGTGGGGTGTAGGGTGTGGAGAGTCGCTATGAGGATGCTATAGCTTGTTTGCAGCCTGTTACAGGTTTCCAGTGTGGACATCTTAGGGCACTTGCACCGGGTGCCCACACTGGTACGGGGGGAAGATTTATGACACAACTTTGCTTAACTTGCCCAGCTCCTGTCTGCCCCGCACTATGTGGAAGTACTTGAGAAGCCTGAGGAGAAAGGAGCCTTTCCCACTCTGCAGGCAGAAGGGGAGGATATCTACCTACGGCTCTGGATGCTGACAGAGAGAACCTCCCTCGCCTGGATGCCAGTCTGTGCCCTACCACCACACGGTGACACAGCCGCTAAACAGTTTGGGACAGGGACTGTGGGTTTGCTCTGTTTGTACAGCGCCTAGCACAACAGGATCCTGCTCCATGGCTGCAGTTCCCAGGCACTGTGATTCTACAAATTTTAATAATAATAAGCTGCCAACTAGAGGCCTCGCTCATGCAGTTAGCCTGCTGGCATATGACCAAGTGCCAGGGCCTTCTGACCTTAAAATCTAGGAGGAGATGCCATACTGGTTTTCAAAGGAGCAGGAAGCATGCACCCGGCTGAAAGCTCCTCTCAGCCCGGAGTAAGCTTGTGCTGCTCCCTGCTGTGATCCGTCCGCTTTTCTCCTAGGGCAGGATATCATCCTCTGGGTCAGATCCCCATCTGGTGTGTAAATGCACTTAGTTTCATTGACTTCACAGGAGCTTATGCCGGTGTTCACCACTGTGCACCTTGTGGCTGTTGCTGGCTTTTCTCCAACTAGAAAGGCTTGTAGACATCAATGAGATTTACTTTCTCATGCCAGACTCCAAAGCCTGGCACCCTGGAAATACAGGGTCGGACCATTGCTCTGTCCAGACCAGGACCCTCCATCTAGCAAGGTCTGGCGAAGATGAACTCCCCAAATGCCACATCTAGTTTGTAGTGCAACACTAAGCATGGGCACAGAGAGAGAGAATTCCCTGGTAGAGTTTTCACTAGCCGGCCATCAGGCATGAACCCAAATTCCCTGCATGAAGTATACATGCTACTACAATGGAAGTTGTGTCCACGTTGCTCAGTACAAAAGCATTTATCGTGATTCTGAAGTTGTTTTGCATAGGACCCTGGCTGGCGAATTCAGGCAATTGATGAAGCACCAGCTGGAGGACAGAAATTGAATTAGCCAGCCCTTCATAATCCAAGAATATATCAAACCTACCTGACAAGAAGACAGACTATTCATTACTCACTTTGGTGCCAGCCACATTGAGTCCTCCTGTAGATGTTACTCAAGAGATTGGCAAATTCTCTGTAAGCACCATAAAGTTAAACGATTCCCCAAAAAGATGGGAGTGAACTGCAGGATATGAAACACAGAGTACGTGGAACAGCATTTTTCGAGAAGACACCCATAAATTATTCCAGTGCATGGATGAGTAAATTCATGCCCCAAAGTTGGACCATTTCAAGAGATCATTTTGAAATATTCATCAGGAAATGCGTTCTTTGGAGCACTAATAAGCGTCTGGAGGGGGATTAGAAAAATGACATCTGTGTTCAATAAGCGCTTAACTGAACTGTGGGGGGTGGGAGAATCCTGGGTTTCCAAAGTACTCCAGCAGGATAGCACAGTGCGATTAGTAACATATAAGTCAGAAAAAAGTCTCCCATGAGCCACTCATACTGCAGAATCATCCATACCTTCAGTGTATCACCAACCCCAAGCTTTCAAAAATGACTCAGGCTGCCCAAAATCGTGAGGTTGGCCTAAAAATCGTGATTGTGAGGGGTTGTGTTGTTTTGTTTTAATGTGGAGTTTATTTGCCTGCTGGCTTTTGAACCTTTTAAGATTCCCATTTTCAAGCTTATCTCTGCAACCAGGATGGCTAGAAACTTACTTTTAGTTTTATTTGTTTGAAATGAAAGTGGAGGGTCTCACGCTAGGGCTTTAAGAAAAGTAGCAAAGATAGCAAGACTCAGGATGAGATTGCAGGAGCTGGCAATGCTGTACTGGGCACAGTAGCCTTCCGTTAACTCTGCCCTGGGTATCATGCCCACCACACCTTTCCCCACAGGGGCCTGACTTGGTACTCACCATATGGCCCATTGATTGTTTGCGGGCCTCAGCCGTGGCTCTGACAGGTCGTGGCTCTGACAGGCCCTGTCCGTGGGTAATGCCAAGGGGCTGTGTGGAAGCTGCTTACGTGCACAGCCAGGCCTTTTGGGAAAGTGATTTGTGCTTGATTTCGGGGCCTCGGAGTGTGATTATGCGAACCTTTGACAGTCAGCGAGTATTATGGGGGGCTCAGTCGTCAGTCCCCTTGGGCAAATCCAGAAGTGGGGCAACTGGAGAGAATTTCTGCCACACACACAAATGGGAAAGAACGTGGCCTGGCAACTTCCATCCGTTGGTGAGGGACCAAGGCTCACCTTCTACTAAGGGCCGCAGGGAGGGGGGCTGAAACTGGAGCGATGGGAGAGACTGGAAGAAATGAGAGGAAGGGGTTGGGGTTTCTTTCTTCTTTCATGCGACAAGCAGGCCTGAGAGTGCTAGGCCGAGCACAGGCCCTGGGCTCTGAGACTAGGAGTTTGTACAATGTCACTGGCCCATTTTATCCCTTTCTCTGGCACACAGCTCTCTAGTAGCATGGACAGTGGCTTCTAGCAACCCAGTCTCTCTCTCTCTCTCCGTCGTCTTTGTTTCATGTTTCAGGAACACGCTTTGCAGGCTGTTCTGTGGAGATGATTGCCCAGATGTGGGAGCATTTGACCCGCAGATCCCTCTTCCCTCCAGAAGAGTGAAACTTGTGTCTCCTCCGGAGAAAACCCTAAGAGAAGCTTGTTATGTTGAGGGCCCATTTCGAATCCAGCCCAAGTCCCCAGTGACTGAAATCTGTTACCACCTGATAGCTGCAGGGGGGTGCCCTGAGCATTGGAAATAGGGTGTGGCAGTTGCTAGACGTGGCCAGCGGCTGTTTCAGAAGCTATATGAGACATTTTCATTTAGGGGAGGCAGTCTGGCCACACGCCGTCACCGTTCGAGACCTGAGCCAACCGCAGCTCAGGAAGGAAAAGATTATAAACACACGAGTTAGCAGCAGTTTGACGCAGGGCCAACAGGTGTGTCCGCTGTGCGGGCGGGGTCTCCGTACCTGCACCACTTTGGTTAGAGGCTACAGAGTCCTATCACCCTGGCCACTGGGGAAAGCCATCTACGACTAACCCAAGATCAGGAATGCTGCCAGCTGTAAGGATCCCAGCTGACAAGACTCTGCAGAGTTTGGGAAAGAATCGAGACGCTGCCCTGCTTGTCAAGCTCTGAAGAGTCCAGGTGACGCACGCTGCATGGGATTCCTCTCTGAAAAAAGATCAGAGGGGAATGTGTGTCCTGGTTAGGAGTGACAGAAGGTCCCTAAAAGTGTGGGGGGGGCACCAGTGCCCGAACCGTGGCCCTGCCCTTGCGCTGCCCCTAGCCCCCACCCCCGCTCACTCTTCTCCGCCCCTCCCTCCCCCATTGCTCACCCTTACAGCCAGTAAAAAGTGATGGGGCCATGGCCTCATGAACCTCTCCCCCCTCTCCCCGTTCCAGTGCCCTGGTCCTAATGTATAGAAATGTAAATGTTATCCTGCATTTAAATATATATAACAGCAACTAAGTGGGAAAGGCTATATAAGAATCAGTAGATTTAAAAATTATACAGAGGGTTTCCCAATATTGTTGACGGTGTTTTCATTCATACATTCTCAGGCCACAAGGGACCATTGGGATCATCTACTCTGACCTCCTGGATAACACAAACCAGAGAACTTTCCTGAATGAATTCCTTTTGAACCCGAAAAACATCCCCTCTGGATTTTAAAATGTCCAGCCATGGACCACCTCCCCCAGCCTCTGGTAAGTTGTTCCAATGGCCAGTTACTCGCTCTGTTAAAAGCTGGCACCACATTTCTTGTTTGTCTGTGTATGAAATGTCTGTTTGCGAAGGAATTGTACACTGGTTTCTCTTTGACACTGACTGGGAACTGTTATTCGCTGCTACAGTCAGGGTTTTACATACAGCAGCCCTGAGGTTTGACTCTGTGATAGGCTTCCTGAAAAGCCAAACCTCTGCCTTTGCTTCAACAGAGAGTTAGGCTGAGATGCAGAGGGAAGAGGAGTTAAGCATGTTCTCACAGGGTCCCCTACCCTATTACACCTGCCTGTACTCTCTCCTTCTCTGCAGTCGAGATTTTACCCTTCTCGGTGCTGTAAGGAAACCTGGACAGCTCGCAGAGGCTCTGTCATTGAGTTGCAGCCTTTCTCCTCAATGCTGAGTGACAAATAGGGGCCTGGAAGGCGCCTCGCTCTCTTTGCCAGTCAGAGGCTTGGCTCTGGATACCAAGCATATGTCTGTCTTTTCTCCTGCGGCTGCAACATTATTGGGTAAGGAGGAGGCGGAGTGCACCCAGCAGGGGAGGAACCGCTCTCTGGGACACGGGCAACATTTACCTTCTCGGACAAAACTTTGGCTTGTGCTGTTTACCTTCTTTTGCCATCTTTTCTTAAGTAAACTTGAGAGCAGTAAATTGTAAAGAGGCTGCTCTGTGTCTTATCACTCACTGTGGGTTGTATTCATCTCCCATGATCTGTGACCTCCTGACTGCATCAGCAGTTGGCAGTAGCAGAAGGTCCTAGATCATTATTCCTTCAGTGGTCCCAGGAGATTTTTCTTTTCTGCAGGGGTTTGATTGTGGAGAGCCACGCAAGACTGGCAAGTGTAAGCTTAGTAAATGACTCCATCCATTTTTCCTCATTGCCTCGGTGCCCTCTTCTACGGGAGCTTAAAATGGGCTCTTTCTTCAACTTTAAAAGCCAAATGCATTTTAAACGGGGTGCCAGGACCCACTCTAACTGACGAGAAATATTTCCTATATAGTACTGGTGTCTCCTTTTACAGATGGAAATTGAAAAGCCTCGGATTAGTCTTTTTTCTCTCCAAACCTTTAATTTGGTATCATTCACTCCCTCCTGGAGTGCAGCTAACATAAAATAGGAGCCAGTTAGCCTTTCCTGGTGCCCTTGGGAGCATGTTCCATATAATTCACTGAGACAATGGCTTTGTTTTATGGAGAGCCGTCAAGGGTATGTTGTCCTCAGAAGCGTTTGTGCACATTCATTGCTCTGAGGGACGGACGTCCCAACTGTAAAGCCCTGAACCCCACCTTGCCACGTAGAGCCGATAAAGATTGTTCAAAATTTTGGCAAAAATTGGAAATAAAAAAGAAGTTAAACAAAAATTTGGAGCAATTTTGCTCCCCCTTCCATGTTTTGCCCAGTGATTGGCAGTCTTCAGATATTTCAAAATGCAAATAATTTAAAATTTTTAAACTTTCCAATTACAGGGCGGGGGGGTATTATTTTTTTAAGTCACTGACTTATTTCCCTTTTTCTCTAGCCAGCTCTGCTGCCCCCATCATGAATCTTTTGCGACGGGCCCTCCCACAGCTGGGAATTGGAGATGAATACAGCCCTTGATGTTGAAATGACATCTCAGATTTGTCCTGACTACACTGGAAAGCTTTGTGTGGTTTTACTTTCCCATAGATGGCTGGTCGAACTTCAAGGTTTTTTCTATGGGCCAGGTAGAATACAAACTGATGACAGAGGATGAGCAGTCTGGATTGTGGGTATTTCCTAGCTGGTGGGGCATACTGGTGAACAGATCAAATATCAGGGCTCCCTACGCAAAGGGTTAGTGTGATTCAGTGTGGCCCCCCTCACACAGGCAACGAAAGAGTTAATGTGAGTCTGAGGCCAATTAACCCATATGCCTGCCCCTGGAGAGTGGGCCAGGCCTAGTTAAGGATGCAGCCCAGCTGGGGAAGGAGCTGCATGGTGACTTTACAGAAAGGACGTCTGGAGCAGAAGGGGCCTGTGGACAGACAGGGAAGAGCTAGAGAATAGAGAGACCAGGGGAGTCAAGGAGGGAAGGACAGGGGGAGAGTTGGCCCTGGGAGTCAGCCTGAATAGCAAAGTCTGGCCAGAGGCCAGGGGAGACACAGAGCAGCCCCAGGGGTAGGGCTGCCCCTTATCCAGGTTTTACAGGATGGTCCCATTTTTGAGGTAGCAGCCCTGTGTTCAGTTATAAGGGCTCAGGGTCATCCCGGACATCCGGGTTTCTTGCACCTCAGAGGTGGCAACCCCACACTGGGATGGCGCACGCTCCAGAGCCCAGATAAAAGAGCAGGATCTGGACGCCCAGGGAGGAACGGAGCCGGGGATATTCAAAGGGAGGAAAGGTCAGGCCTGAGGTGGGCAGAAGTGGGTTTTCACTTTTACTTTGGAATTTTGTTGGGGGATTCTAGGGGGATCCCTGCAAGAAGGGTGAACTTAGCAAAGCAGTGGGAGAGGCCTGCTGACAGGCCTGGGTGGTAGGAAGAAGTCCGAGGAGTTTGGTGGAGTGAACCTTGATTGTCTGTCCTGAGCTCCCTGGCCTGGAACACAGTGTAGAGGGCAGGCCTGGGTTCACCTACCAGCCACTTGTGAGGTGGCGTGAAGCCCCTGAGGCAGGAATATGGACTATGGCAAGCCTTGAGACAAGGGTGTATGGACCACTGGGCCCTGAATCAAAGACAGCAGACGTGACAGAAGGAGCGGACTCTTGGTTTAGTTGGACTTTGTTATCCTGGAAGGCGTGGGACTGAATGTGACCTGGCCGGAGAGCTGAGTCATGAGAAAAGGTGAACCAACGTAGAACCCGGGTGCCGTAGACGGGGGCGCAGAGGAGGAGAGCCAGCTATGCCACGCCCAGGAGTGAGTCTACCCTTCCACAGTTAAATAATCGATGTTTATGGTATTCAGCTTTGGGATGCACAACTGCTGCTGGCCGTAGCATCCAGTTGGGAGGGATAGTAGCAATGGGGATGTTATTTATGATGGGGGCAACGTGGTGTCATGACTAGAGCACCGGACTGGGACTCACGAGACCTGGGTCTATTCCCAGCTCTGGCATTGGCCTGCTGGGTGACCTTGGGCAAGTCATTTCACGTCCCCGTACCTCAGTTTCCCCATGTGTAAAAGAGGGATAATGATGCTGACCTCTTTTGTACAACAATTTGAGATCAACTGATGACAAGCCGCTAGAGAAGAGCGTAGAGAGACAAGGTGGGTGAGGAAATATCTGTTATGGGACCAATTGCTGTTGGTGAGAGACAAGCTTTTGAGCCAAGCAGAGCCCTTTGTCAGGTCTGGGAGCTGTGTGTGGCTTGAAAGCTTGTCTCTCACACCAATGGAAGTTGGTCCAATAATAGGTGTTACCTCATCCACCTTGTCTCTCTAATATCCTGGGACTGGCATGACGACTGCACTGCATAGGTAAGAGCTTGGCATTATTATTTTATTTATTGTTTGTATTACGGTAGCACCTAGGAACCAAATGCCTGGACAAGGCCCCATTGCGCTTGGCACTTGCAATGATGATAATTCCATGTATTTATAAGGCACACACCACTGCAGTACCTGGTATTACTAAGGTGGTACATGTTTTATTCATCTCTCTGCTTCTTCTCTACAAGAATAGAAGGGTCTCTTTTTAAAGTTTTACTTTTATGTCACGTTCGATACAGATCAGACCTTACCCCTAATTATGTTGCTGCTGCAGAAGGGGAGGTTATGGGACATCAGAGTGGGTTGCAGAAGGGACTGTGCTCGGCACCGGAACAGCTTAGACAACAGCAAAACAAGTGCTGATTTATGCCAATCCTCAGCCATTGCCTCTCCACCTCAGGCCTTGATTCAGCAAAGCACCTACGCAGGCAGGCAAGGCCCACAGATTTCAGTAGCTTGCTGAATTAAGGTCGTAGATTTGTTGTTCTCCACCCTTTGCCTTCCTCGCAAAGCAGAATTATGTTGTGTAAGATCCAAAATAAAAAGAACATCAGAAATCTGGAGAGGCCATGGGGTTCCCCAGGCTGTGGCAGGTGTATAATATACTATATCCTGTGGGGATGAAACATACTGTAGCGGGGCAATTACCCTGCTCCTGAAAAACAAGGAGAAAAGGTAGGCTGATTGGGAAGGCAGCCACGGCTGGGGCCACGCCCAAGTAGGAGACAGCTGGCCCTATAAAAGGGCTGTGAGCCAGGAGCTGGGTCAGTCTCTTTCTAGCTTTGTAGAGAGATGGGCCTAGCTGCCTGAAGGAGCAAAGGATACTGTGGACTGAGCAGTGCTGGGGAAGGGGCAGGCTGAGCTGGGGAGCTCAGGCCTGGCGACCTCCCAGGCTGCAGCCTGATGGGAAGGCCTGGAGAGATACTGGGCTGCAGGGAAAGGCAGCAGGTCCAACTCCGCCTTGCCAATGATGAGTGGCCATGACACTGCAGTCTGCTCCAGTGAACAGGGGCTAGATGATGACTGGCAGTAGCCACTGAGATGAGGTGGGCTTAGAGGGTTGGGGGTTCCCCTGGGAGGGGAAACCCAGAGTAAGGGGGTACTGCTGGGGCAGAACTCCAGGGTAAGAGGCACTGGGGTCTGGGAGGGACACGGGGGCCTGAGGCAGGTGAGCCACCAGCCAGCAGAGTGCGCTCTGAGCTGGAATCGAGCTAATTCCCAGGACAACCAGCAGGAGGCGCCGCACCGGTGAGTCTCACTTTGCTACACATACCTTGAGCTGGTTAGGCTCTGGAAGATGTAGATGGAAAGAGGAATTAATTGGGAAAACATTCAGTGAATCCCATTATAAGCAGCAAAAGCTGGGGAAAATATAACTCAGATACTTAAACTTTTGAATCTGAATCAGCTTCTTCCTTTAAATCAACTAACTGGGGCTTCTTTTAGTCATTCATCAACATCTACTCCAGGAAGAAGGCTGTTTCCTTTCTCATCTGTAATGGAAATTCGACTCTGCAGAGACAAGCTGATAGGCGTAGGTGGAGATAAGGAGACTAAAAGTGATCACGGCCTCCTCTCCTTGGCTACTTAGCTGTTTATTTAAAAGCTCAGAGAATTCCACTTCATTTGACGTGACTGTGACTTGAGTGTGGAGTTCCAGCTAATTGTTGCTGCTTCCTTCTGACGCTGGTGCTGCCTCCACCAAGGGGCTGCTTGTGTGAGTAAAGACGGTGATCAGTAAAGATTTTGAGACTGGGCTAAAATGCAGTCCCCTCTGGGGTGGAGCGCACAAGGCGAGGGTGAGACCGCCATCTACTCCTCACTGAAAGTGCCAGGGGACATACCTGGGTAGAGAGGAGTGCCCTTTGCCCGGGCCCCTGAGTTTTCATCCAAAAAAGTCCAATTCTGAAGCCGGAGATACTGGTCTCTGAGCTGGTCTCTGTCTTTAACTTGGCTTTAACCTTTTAATGGGCTCTAACTTGAGAGGTAGAGTGTGACTGTGTGACACAGAGAAAGCATATGCTTTGCTCGCCCCTGTGTGCGTGTAACTTTCTTGGGCGTGCCCTCTCAGGAGGAGCATGTACACATGGCCTAACTTGGATTTAAAGAAGGGAGATAGGCCCTGAGCAAAGGCTGCTGGTCTGCACGCTTCTCTATCTCTTTGCAGGTTTCAGAGTAGCAGCCGTGTTAGTCTGTATTCGCAAAAAGAAAAGGAGTACTTGTGGCACCTTAGAGACTAACCAATTTATTTGAGCATAAGCTTTCGTGAGCTACATCTCACTTCATCGGCTGCAATCTCTTTGCAGATTCTCTTTCTAAGTCATTTTCTCCATTGTTTGTTTGCTTGGGGGTTGTTTAGTTTGGGAGACCTTGACGCACGATGGAAGAAGCCTATGAAACCAATTTAACTGGGCTTCTGCAGCTGTTGGGCAGCGTTCCACAGGCCCTGGATGTAATGGTGAAATAAATAGATGGTACCGGAGAGATCCAGAAGCTTTGACACACTCAGCTCAGGGCAATGGGTCGAGCAAAATAACATTCCCATTCTCGCTCAGCAGATCAGACATCACCGGTGGCCATTCTCACCCCCATCAGCCATAATAATATCAACGGGGACAAACTGCTAGTGAGGCATTGGTGGAATAATGTGCAGTGATGACATGGTTCTGTGAGCCTTTCCAATGGGAATGTACGTTCTCAGTGGCCACAGACAAAGCTCAGGAGGTTGAATTGTTTATAAATCTAAAATTACTCGGCTTCACTTGCAAGATTATGGGCTGAGGATCCAAATTTGCTTGCCGCTAACTGAGAAAACATTAGTTTGTTTAGATGTGGCGATGGCTCCCCGGCCCCAGCCCCACTGGATCGTTCCAGGCATTCCCTGCTCTGGTTTGTTGATTGCCAAGGATCTTAAATCATGGTCGCCGGCCCTGTTGTCACTGCAAAAGGGTGGCCGTTGTGTAGTCGTTTGCACTCTTCCCCCTGAGCCAGCGCCCCAGCATGATGTCGCAAGGCCACTTCATTGGTGGAAGTAGCAGCTCTCAAGTCACATAAAACAAAAACCTGGCCACCGAGGGGCATCAGAGACCCCAGGCTGCTTTTCACACGCAAAAAGGAGATGTTCAGCCCCCCCACTCCCCCGATGCACTGGCTAAATTCCCCCTCAGATACTGCTTAAAATACTCCCTTCAGCCTCTGGTGGTTAGGGTGTTCTTCACTTCAAGTTTGCACTGTTGTGTACTGTTTCTGTGCACTGTTAACCAGCGGACGTCTCTCACTCCAGAGTAGGCTGCATTTCGAGAGGGGTGCGAAATGGTCTGTGTATGCCTCCCGGGTTTTTCTTTGCAGTGCCCCGGTGTTGTGATGCACGTGGGGTGGGCTAAGACAGGAGCAGGGCAGGCAGAGAGGAGGGGGGCTTGGGTACAGGTATTGATATAAGCACCTGGAGGGATAGATTTTTACACCTGGAATGTCCTTGGAACAAACCAGCATTGCTCACTGTGCAAACTGACTTTCAGACCAGAGCTGTCAATTGGCCTGATTTGAGCTCTTTTAATAAGCAGCTGTTAGTTCTTATTAAATTACACGTCCCCAGATGTGTGCTGCTTATCTAAGCACATTGTAATGAATGGGTACTGCAATGTGATTAACACGCTCACAAAATGCTCTTCTGTTGTTCTGCCCCTGAAATACTGACATCTGTGCCGGGCATTCCCCAGGGACTTTGCTAACGTCGTTCCTCTGCGCTATGCCCTCGCTGTCACAGCAAAGGCACTTCAACCGATGAGCCCTTTCCCAGTTCCCTTTCTTTCTCAGACCTCTGCAGGTGCTGGTCTCTGTCTGGTCCTTGTCCGGGCATGGGAATGCGCACACAGCCATAAATCAAATTGCCCAAGGAAGGCTTTGGTCCTCAAGTCCAATGTCAAATTGAAAGCAGGATTTTTAAATGCCACTTATGTGAATCCAAAAGCGTCACTCTGTTTTTTTTCTCTGGGTGTAAAATTCAGCTCTCCCATGCAAAGAGCGTGGAGATTGTCCAGAGGCATGGGCTGCTGCCAGCTACACTGCACTAGCTCATGGGCGATAGACAAGTTTCCATTGAAAAAAATAGGATTTTTCCATTGTGTGGTTTATTTCGAGACTGAATCGCTCTGGCTACTCCTGGATCAGCCTCAGAGCATGAGTCTGATCCGAACGGTTCTTACTTAGACAAAGATCCTTTGAGATCGAGCGGCGTTTCAGGAAGGGCTGCAGGGTTGGGCCCCGTAGGTGTCCAGAATGTTATGGGGCTGTGGGTTAGATGCTTAGAGAAATCGGTGGGACAGACAAAGCACAACACCCCAGAAATGTTCCCTGGCTGCCCACATGCGAAAGGACCCTACAGCCAGAGCGAATCTGGTTAGCCAGCCTCTTGTGATGTGATAACAATGACCGACTCCCAGCCATGGGCCTTTCCAGTCTTTCCTTTCTCCCTTCTAGCCTATCGCTGCTCAATGCAAGGTGGTGGGTCCTGATTCCCAGCCACAGTCTGACCCCTTTCTGCTTCCGGAGCAGTGTAATGGGCCCAGAAAGCAGCAGGATTCCCCCCAGCACAGGAGAACTCTCTGAGTGAGATATGGCAGATTATACCACCTCCCTCTTGCAGCCCCCGAGATGGGGAATGAGGGGACGGGAGGCTGTCAGAGACAAGGGAGTAGTGTGATCAGTCGCTCTGCACTCTAGCTGAGCTGAGCTGCGAAGCCACAGCCTATAGGTGGCTGTGGGAAGCTGCCATAAATTAGTGATTGCTCTAATTGAGAGTGGGGGCCCTGATTTAAAGACACCATAGGCCCCTCCCTTTTGGGCTGAGCTTCCCTGGAGATGCTCCAATCAGAATCTGGCCCATTATTGTCAGAAAAGGCAATCCTACTTTAAATGGCCCCATTGATGGGGTCCCATTGCTTCCCTTGGGTGTCATCTGCACTATGTTGACGGGTAATAGGTCTCACCATTGGACAGAAAAGGGTGCTAGGAAGAGAAGTGCTCTATCCAACTCGGTTTTCCCTGGGTACAGCGTCCTGCAGACTTAGCCAGTGGGAGTCTTTGATCTTTATTTTATTTGAAGCTTTCTATTTATTTCTGGAAAGGGAAAAACCTGTTTTCACTCTTCTTTTCAGCTGCCCCTCCAGACAATGGCACAGGGGCTTGATCACTTAGAGCTGCCGCTTTCTCCCCAGGACCCAGAAGCTGTGTGTGAACAAAGAGCTCGACAAGGTGGCTATTTTCAAACCGAAACCATAAATATATTTGGAAAATTTTTACCAAAATGATCCATTTTCATTGGGTAATAACCCTCCTCCACCCCCTATGTGTTCATAGTAGGCCCGGGCAAACATCTTTCCTGCAGTATCAAGGATTTGAGATTGTAACAGGCTGACAGGCCCAAGACACCCTCACCTTGTGAGCGGCTGTTGGGAATTAAGTGGGTTCTCATGGATATGAGGGAGGTTAGGTTGGGTAGGGTTGGGGGTAGGTTCTCTGGGTATTTAGTGTGTGGGCTGTGTCGTCCTGAGGGTGAAATGAAAAAGAGGGATGGGAAGGTTTGAGCTGAATTTCTTAATTTGTTTTTCATGAAGCCCAACCTCCGGTAGCCGGGGGCGAATTTGAACTTTGCACCCTGTGTTTGCAGAATACGCTGGGAATAGTACCCACTAAGCCTAAGGTAATTGTATCCAGTTTGCAAATTAATTCCAATTCACCAGTCTCTCGTTGGAGTCTGTTTTTGAAGTTTTTTTAGGCTTGAATAAAGACTGGGAGTGGATGTGTCATTACACAAAGTTACATTACACTATTTCCCCATGTTTATTTCCCCCCTCCTACTGTTCCTCAGAAGTTCTTGTCAACTGCTGGAAATGACCCACCTTGATTATCACTATAAAAGGTCCAGTCCCCGTCCCCCCGCTCTCCTGCTGGTAATATCTCACTTTAACTGATCACTCTCGTTACCGTGTGTATAGTAACACCCATTGTTTCATGTTCTCTGTGTATATAAATCTCCCCACTGTATTTTCCACTGCATACATCCGATGAAGTCAGCTGTAGCTCACGAAAGCTTATGCTGAAATAAATTGGTTAGTCTCTAAGGTGCCACAGGTCCTCCTGTTCTTCGTTCAGCTCGGTGGTTTGAGCAAAAGCACGCTTGGGCCTTTCGCTTTTAAATCTCTGTGACCTGGTACCAGTAGAGCTTTAGACGCACTCTAGCCCAGCGGTTCTCAAGCTTTTGTATTGCTAACCCCTTTCACAGGGCAAGCCTCTGAGTCCGACCCCCGCCCCCTATAAATTAAAAATACATTTTTTAATATTTAACACTATTATAAATGCTGGAGGTGAAGTGGGGTTTGGGGGGTGGAGGTTGACAGCTCACGACCCCCATGTAATAACCTTGTGACCCCCCCCGAGGGGTCACAACCCCTGTGAATCACCATTGTTACTGGGCAGTGTAACTAATCAGCGCACACGAATGGCTTCCCACGGCTGGAAGCAAAAATTCTGACTCTGAAGGAGTGTAAAGGAACCTATTGTCAAGAAGAACTACAGACATATAAAGGAGCCTTGGACGTCTAATATTTTTCATATGGGGCAATCCCTAAGGGAGGAGGGGTAGGGAGAGGGAAAGCACTTTGAAGCCGTGCGGCAGAATGATACTCTACGTTATACCTTCATGCTTCATTCCGAAATTGTTCTGCTATAAGTGCCCCTTTATGGTTCTCTTGAGCCCTGGGATGAATGGGGCCCTGTAGCCTCGCTGTGCGGTCTGGGGCCTGCAGGTAGTGATTTATTTTCATTCTCACACGGTTAGCGAGGGCGGTAGGGGGTGGGGGTTGCACTGGGAGAACAATATTGGTCATGAATCAAGACTGGTTAAAGAAAACTGCAAAGCCAGTATAAAGAGAGATGTAGGATTCGGAGCCTCTCGGCAGTGTCATCTGGATTGAATAAGGAATGAGCCCACGTGACACACCAGCTATTGCAAAGTCACTAGCTGTGCTGGCCCCTCCTCTTGGTACAAATGACAAATATACAGGATGGCCTGAAGGAAGGTTTGAAACACTTGAACTGGGCTTCCCTGAACAACTTCCAAGTCCCTTTCACAAAGCTGGAGGGCTACCCCCTTGCATTCCGACAGCCAGGGGGCAGGGTTCAGCATCACTGTTCTGCCCTAGGTCTCTGCGAGATTGGAAGGACAATAGCCATTGAGATTTCAGGGGGAAATAGCTGTCTCAATTGCCCATCCCCTGCTTACCACAAAATTGCAAAGCCCTGCAAATATGTCACCGCGTATAGGTAAGTCGTTCATCAGAAGGTTTAGAGCTGTGAAATCTCCATGGAGCTTCCGGGATCTGCTAGTTTTCCAAAGCTTCTCGTTCATTTTTCTAGCCTGAGCAGATCCCTGTGTTGCACTTTCAGAGCCAAGAGCCTATTTCGATTTCTGATATTTTGGGGCGAGGGGGAGTTATATAATCCTCTGAATGTGCTGCGTAACGCTGGCCATGAAAATCTTCCCATTCTAAGCAGATGTAAAGCTAGGAGGACTTGGGAGTAGATACGCATATCAACTGTATGGTCTGCCACTGGGGGCCAAATCTGCAAGGTGCTGAGTGCCTTCTGCTCCCACTAAAGCAAACAGGAACTGAGGGCACTCAGCACACTTCAGGATTGGACCCTGGGCCCTCCCCTAATAACAATGAATTGCTTTCTGAGGAGCCAGAGAACCAGATCTAATGCCTGAAGAGAACCTGAAGCTTAAGGATCAAAAAGGTGTTCTGTAACTGAGGTTAGCAGTTATACACCATGTTTCTACACTTTCCTTCTGTGGCAATATAAACATGCTGTGGCAGATCTTCCCATGGTGTGAACTGCCCTTGCTTCAGTGAAGTCAATTTGTACCAGTCAATCATAAGAACATAAGAACGGCCATACTGGGTCAGAGCAAAGGTCCATCTAGCCCAGTATCCTGTCTGCCGACAGTGGCCAATGCCAGGTGCCCCAGGGGGAACGAACAGAACAGGTGGCATCCACTTCTCAGCTTCCCTCCCCTGTAACGCTGTGATCGCTCCTCTGAGCATGTCGGCTTTTACTACTGCAGGGAGGCCAGGCTTCCCTTAATGCACATCCATGGAGACGAGCATTTCTGTCCAAACCTCTGGCCCGAGAGGGGAAAAACAACGCTGCACTTTAACTGCTCCAAGTCAGACACCCTCACCCTCACCCCAGTGTAGCTGTAGTGACATTAATAGAGTTATACTGGGAATGAATATGTCCTGCTGCCCCTCCCTCCCACTCTCCCTCCCCCCCACCCCCCGACCCCTGTGCTCCTAGCCAGAGTTCAGCACTCAATGCCTGATTTATTACATCTCCCCAGGTCTCATGAGCTTCAGCCTGATTCCTTCTTGATAACATTTCTACATTGAACAAAGAATCCCGTTTATAACTTGAACCAAGGAAGGAATAATGCCTAGCTCTTATCTAGCAGTTTTCAGCCATAGATGAAAATAACTCTGTTCCTTTGCATCCACCCAAGAATTTTAGGGTCCTTCTCTGAATCTCTGAACCCTTTACTGTTCACCTATCACTAATGCAAATCTGAGCTTTACGCAACGTTAGTGGAGAAGAAGGAAGGGTTGTGAGTTTCCCTGGGTTTCCTCTGTCCCCATGCTGCTCTTTAGCACAGAGTCTGTGGCCAGGCCCTTACAGAAGAAGCAGCAGGTAGAATGTGATTTTTATTGTTCCATAAAATATCCTGGATGATCCCAAAGCATTTTACAAAATACATGTGGACACATGCAGAGGCAGGGCATTGAAATGCAGCCACTTCTGGGGGTGGAAGGCAGCAGTGACTAGCGCACAAGGCACTGAAGTGCAGGGACGTTTTTGCTTTCCAGAGCTCTAGTTCAAAAACCTATTCTTATGGGACCTTTATGTCCCCAGAGAACCTCTGGGTTTAAAGTTTCTCATATGATAAACGGTGGGATCAATGTGCCCTAGAAGGTTCCAGGGCTCGGTGGGCCCTGCTGGGATGGGAGTGTGCTGTTTCAGGACATGCTTTGCTAGCTATTCCGCCCCTGGTGCTTATCCCACTTAGCCATCCACCATGCCTACAAGCATCAGAGGAAGGGCCATGTTATAGAACACATAGAGGGAAGCAATTGCCTAACTTTTCTGTCTCTGGGATGTTTCTGTGATCAGCAGACCCAAACCTCCAACTGGAAGAGAAGAAGTCTCTCTTATTTTTCACCCTAAAAATAGCAAACAAGCTGGACATTGATGGTTCAGGCACAAGGACTGAACTTGTGACTGGCTGCGTTGGAAATAATTATATCCGAGGATCTCATGACAGCAAAGAAAGCCCTGGTCTCCTCTATGCTTGCCTTGGTGATTTCCACACTATTTCAATGCCTTCTTCCCGGCCCTGTGCAACTCCCTTGCAAAGCTACACTTCAAAGTGCTTCGCATTACCTTTCTCCACCTTCTGCCCTGCTCTCCCTTATATGCTATGTGTACAAAGGGCCGCGTGCAAAGTCTATTGAAGTCTATGGAAAGCCAAATATCAACTCATTTGTCTATCGCCCTTTATAGAACCAGGCTAGCTCTAGTGACTACTAATCGGTTCAGCGTTTCCCCAGGCTACTCTTGGCTCTGTATCTTTTTACCCATAGCAATGGCCTACTCCCAACCCCCCAGCTGGGAGCCTCTGGCAATGGCATTGTGTTAGAGCTCTGAAGCAAAGCAGTTCAGGTGACTAGTCACATGGGGAATGAGAGGAGCTGCATACTCCCACATTATGACCTGAGTTTCATAGGGCGAGGCTGGTGCCCCACATGCATGGCAGTGCCTGCTTTCCCAGGTGGAGTTACTCTAATCATGTGCCTAAATGGGCTATGGGTCCCTTTTGCATGCCCGAAGGTCCAGTTTATGAAAATGTAGCCCATGCGATTCTCCCAGGGGTAGTCATTGATACATATAATGAAATAGCTAGACCCTTCCTTGACAGATCTCTGGCAGTGTCTTGCTGTTGGACCTCTCAGTTCATAAAGAGGTGAATTTAGAGGCTTCATGACATCTCAGGTGAGAAGAGGGGGCCCGTGAAAGCTTCACTTTCCCTAGTTTCCTGCATTTTTCTTTGATCTTCTTTGAAATCATTTTGGTCATTTCCTGCAGGCTGCTGGGAATTCTTTTCTGTGTATACATTTCAGGAGCAGAAGGCTGCTCTGTGAACACTTTAGCATAAAGTCTCTCCATGCCTGTGAAGCTAGAGTGCACAGATGTACATATCAAGATCTTATATACAAGTTGGAATCATTATTAGCTCTCCTAGTAAATCCTCATCTGTAAAACATATGGTTTATATCTCTTCTAGCAGCAGAGCTCAATTGAATGTTCTGCTAAACTTTCATGGTACGTTGTGGTTTTAAATGGGTGGTATTAGCAGAGAAATAATGAGTGGCCTTTTTTATTTGTATTATAGCCAAGCTTCTGAATCATCTGAGAAAGTCCATGAAAAGAATCGCTGTGTCCCTTCTTAAAACATGTTAATGTCATTCTTGCCATTTGATGATTCACTAGATGTACAGCGAGAGACAGAAAGCTCAGGGAAATGTTGACTAACTGTGCAGGTTATGTGGTTGTAGTGAGGGATCATTACTGTCTTCTCACGTTTTGAAACTATTCCTATATTCCAAGCCTCATGCTCCTGATAAGATATAGGACTTTATGGTTAATAAACTACAAGGTCTACACGGATTTAGGAAAGCTAAAAGAACTAGAGTTACTCCACTAGAGTATTGCGTCCAGTTTTGGGCTTCCCACTACAGAAAGGATGTGGACAAATTGGAGAGAGTCCAGCAGAGGGCAACGAAAATGATTAGGGGGTTGGGGCACATGACTTATGAGGAGAGGCCGAGGGAACTGGGTTTATTTAGTCTGCAGAAGAGAAGAGTGAGGTGGGATTTGATAGCACCCTTCAACTACCTGAAGGGGGGTTCCAAAGAGGATGGAGCTGGGCTGCTCTCAGTGGTGGCAGATGACAGAACAAGGAGCAATGGTCTCAAGTTGCAGTGGGGGAGGTCTAGGTTGGATATTAAGAAACACTGTTTCACTAGGAGGGTGGTGAAGCACTGGAATGCGTTATCTAAGGAGGTGGTGGAATCTCCATCCTTAAAGATTTTTAAGGCCCGTCTTGACAAAGCCCTTGCTGGGATGATTTAGTTGGGTTTGGTCCTGCTTTAAGCAGGGGGTTGGACTAGATGACCTCCTGAGGTGTCTTCCAACCCTAATCTTCTATGATTCTGTGATTCACTTGCAGATCTGTGGGCAGCATATAAAGATCAGGGAGAAAAGAAATCCTATGACTGAAGAAAGGCAGAGTTCAGTTATTCTCCTGCTGTTTTGTTAAATTTCATTTCTCAGATGGCTTGTCAGCAGCTCACTTCCTTAAAATAAGACCTGTTTGCAGCTCATCTGGTTTAAACAAAATGCAAATGATTGAGCAACATCAGCCAACAGTGCTGAAAGAACTGTCAGAATTATGAGTTAAATCCTGCTCCCAGTGTAAAGCTGGACTCATTCTCCTGAATTTATTGGCAACTCCCTAGCATTTCACCTGTGTTCCTGAGAGCAGAACCGAGCTCAACAGAACCAGGAAAGGAAAAGATCTGATGCTCTGGAAATGAAGTTTTTCTTGTAACCCTTTCAGATGAGAGTGGCCAACTTCCTGCGAAAGACTCCAATACTTTACTGCTTGCAGTTTCAGAAGCAGCATTGTAAAACTGTGCTCTGCTGTGCCCTACATGAAGATTTGATTATCTTCAGCTGTGTCTCTGCGGAATAGGGTAAAACTCTTCACTAACCCACACACGCACTGGAACCGGTGGTATCCATTGTGTTCCTGGAGGGAGAGGAAATGGACAGGCGAACAGAGGGCTGCAACTTTTAGAAGTAGGTAATTGCAATAATTCCAAAAATTGCTTGGCAACTTATATATACAACCAGGAGCCTTTAATTATTAATCTCTCTCTCACACAAGCGCTCACAAAATGTAGCTTACACAACCATGGTGATTATTTTCTAAAAGATCCATCGCTGCTTCATGGTTTCAATTCTATTTGGAAACAATTTGCTGTAATAATAATGAACCTGATACTGCTAGCTGACCCTGGCATCCCAGAAGAACAGAGCCGTGGGCCTTAACGGTTTTAGTTGTGGAGAGATGTTTCCTATGGCCCAGATTCTGATTTCCAGTCTACTGGTGTAAATCCAGGACAGTGCCACTGAAGTCAAACGAGTTCTTCCAGATTTACTCTGGTCTAGCTGAGATCAGAGCCTGATTCAGAGGAAATGTCCCTCCACAAGTAGGACAGCTGAAATTCATGGTCCTGATCCTGTGAGCTGATCCATTTGGAGGCTGGGGGTTGCCTACAGGGATAAGAATCCTACAATTTGCATGATGACACTGCTCAGTCCCAAGCACATCAGAAAAGCTGGTCCAGTGCTCTAATGAAAATGCTGTACTATATTTTTAGCAAAATATTTAACCTTTTTTGTAGTCTGCCACACCTTCAAAAAATCCATCTACTCTGATCTGTCCCAATGGCAGCTAAAAGGGTTTCTCTGTTGTTTTTTTTTCTTTTTCGCTTTGGAATATTCCTATTCATTGCTATTGAATGTTGAATCTGATGTATTTGTAAGCCCTGAAGCCCGAGAGCAGGGAGCTCGCTATTGACACCTGCTGGTGAATAGAGAAAAGAGGCCACAGCTGCTTGACAGCTTCAGATGGACCCTGGGCTCCAGAGGGGAGGAATCTATCTGTTGGCCAGCACGGCGAAATGAGTGGATGGGCCAGGTGTCATTTGCATTGCAGTTATGTGATTGTTTGAGTCATATGGATTAAAATGCCATTAAGTTTTGAGTTTGGGGGTAATAAATGCTGTTGTCTTTGTTGGGAAATAAAAGGACAAGAGAGCTTCACCCCAGGCACAGTTGATGTGGGGGTCACCCTGACCATGACTGTGGGCTGGCAGAGTTGGATAATGGTACCTAGGCAAAACATGAGCCAGCAGAGTGTGGAGAGACTACTAGTGGCTTATATTATTGCATAACCCTTGCTGAAGGCACAGCACAGAGGAAACCTCCAGACAGAAGATGGCTTTGAGGGGGTGGACGGAGTGGTGCTGAAGGCACCGGCTGACCTGGGGTGATAGACAGTGTAGAGGTGGCACTGAGATGGCTTGGGGCTGTAGTCACAGAGAGCAACAGCCCGCCTGAGGGACTCCAGTGGGAACCCTCTACTCAGCAATCCAAGCTGAAATCACTGGAGCAGCCCAGGGAGCTCTGTCCTTAGGGGCTGGAGACTGACCTGACCAAAATTTTGGACTCCATCAACCCTGGACAAAGAGACTGTGCGGGGGAGCCGGACAGGAGGTACATGGCTAGAACACATTAGCCACTCAGGCTTGTTAATTGCTGGCTTTCCTCAGTCTATTCAGTTGTGGTCCCCCCCCACCCCCGGAAAGTTCTTTGTTTTAAAGCCCCAGACTCCATGCTTGTGAGTGGGGAAGTATTGCCTATCGCAGTGGCCTGGGGAAGGGGAGGCTATATATAGTTTTCCAGGTTTCTGGATTGGGGCTGGAGCTGGAGGCATTTAAGTCTTCAGAAGGAACCTCTAGGAAATTGGACCCAGCCCTTTTTGCTCCTGACAATACTTGCCCAAAAGGTTAGAAAGGACACACATGGTTTTGTATAACAAAGGAGACAGTATCCTGATAACAGGACCTGTACAGGACTTCATCCACTCCTGCGTCAGCCGTGAAAGCAACTCCTTGTTTGAGGTCACAGTGCAGTAGATTATGACTTTATATGAATTTAAAAATCCAGCCGGAACTGTTGTGAAACACCGAACAATAAAGATCTGGATGTAAATGTCTTCGGTACTAATCAAATAAATAAAGTAAAAAAATGAGGGAAATAAAACATGAAAACGGTTTGTCGTAGGCAGAAATGTTACAAATGGAATAGTTTCTAAATGCACTTGGCTATTTTCCAGGAGACATCAGCCATTAAGCATGAGTGTTGGGAGAGAGAGGGGAGCAAACAGATTTATTAAAGCCTGTCTGAATTTTGGTTTGTGAACATGTTGTTAATATCAATTGTCTGCTGATTTTCTTTATTTAATTATTTTTAATTTTCATGAAGTTTTGTTAGAAATTAGGAGTGAAGCAATGCCCAGGACTAAAAATCCTCCTTGATTAGAGAAAACGTCTTGGTTGTTTAAAATAAAAGAATTGGGTTGAATGCTTTACTTTAAACCAACAGAAATCAGTGAAAATTCAGATGTGAGTTGAATGCTCAGATTCAACCCCTCTGCTGTCCCCACACCCTCCCCTCTGCTTTTACCTAGGACGCAGGGCTTTCATTGCAGTCTTCCAAACCATATTTGTTGAAATATCTATGTGTACTTATGGCAGGGTGAGCTAAGGACAGCCTGGCAGCCTAAAATCCGAATTTCCTGTCCTTTAAAGTTAGTCTTTAAAAGTTAATTTCCTTTGTCTATTTGATAGCAGAATACAAATCAGAAATTTGTCCTTTGTTTTGTTTTTTAAGCACTTAGCATTGGGCCTGTTCCTGTTCCCTCTGAAGCCAATGAGAGTTTTATCATTGACGTCAATAGACTCAGTCCCATTTCCCATAACCTTCAGTGCACTCTTAACGCCATCTTAACTGATGAGTTCCAATTCCAGGTGTGATGGTCTTACAGGGCCTGATCTTGTTCCTAATAGTCAGGGGGGGGAAACTCCTCCTGATTTCAATGGCGCAGGATTGTTTAGTGTCCACCAAGTTCCAGTTCAGGTATAAAAGCTGAGTTTTGAGGATTTGCGGAAAAGAACAGCCAGGAGGTTCAATCAGATTTTCATATTGTGGCAGAATTGGCGTTCTCTGCCACTCTGGAGGGAAGATGCTAGTGACAAAATCCTGTTAGGAAACTCAGAGATTCCTATGCCAGAAGGGACCATTGTGATCATATAGTCTGACCTCCTGTATCACACAGGCCATAGAACTTCATCAAGATAATTCCTAAAGCAGATCTTTTAGAAAAACATCCAATCTGGATTTACAAATTGTCAGCGAAGGAGAATCCACCATGACCCTCGGTAAATTGTTCCAATGATTAATTACTTGCACTGTTAAAAATTTGCATCTTATTTCCAGTCTGAATGTCTAGCTTCAACTTCCAGCCGTTGGATCATGTTAGACCTTTCTCTGCTAGATTGAAGAGTCCTTTATTAAATATTAGTTCCTTATAGACAGTGAGCAAGTTTCCCCTCAACCTTCTCTTTGTTAGATCAATCTATTTAGCTTCTCTCTCTAAAGCAGGTTTTGTCATCCTTTAACTATTTTCAAGGCTCTTCTCTGAACCCACTCCAATTGATCAACATCTTTCTTGAATTTTGGACACCAGAACTGGACTATTACAACAGTGGTTGCATCGGTGCCAAATACAAAGATACAATAACTCATTATGCTGTTTGGGTTTGTTTTTTTTCCTGCATGTGGTTTGGTTTTTGTTAAAACACTCAGGACTTAGGGTTGTGCGAAGCAGTTTTGCTTTAATGGCTCAAGACTGGACTATTTTTTCAATTATCAGCATGCATTTGACACTTCCTGGCTTTTCAGAAGTCTTATGTGTTCATAATATAGTGACCCTGCATTGGAATGGGGGGAAGGAGACCTGCCACTGACTTCCTGTGTGACATTAACCAAGTCACGTTGTCTCTCCACACCTTACGTTCCCCTCCAGTAAAACGAGGATATTGCTATTCACCCTCCTTTGTCATCCACTTTCAGAGATCGGAATGAGAACCACTATGGAGGAGCTGAAGTATCACTCTATCGATTTGGCTTAGGTCAGAAAGTGTATTTCAAAATACTTTGCCTGGTGGGGAATATCTCCAAAGCACCAGGGATGTAAACTGTGACATGGAGCTTTTTAGCTCAGGTCTATAGTGACTTCAGATATTGCCACCTTGACTGGCATCTCCTTGGTAGCTTTAGCAGGGTGGCCACGGGATGGCTCAACACAGAGATTGAATCACCCTTCAGCGTCTTTTACTGGCATTTAGCTCACAGTAGAGTTGCTTTTTCTCATGGGATAAAGCCCAAGACAGGGTGGTCCAGCGGCTGGTGTATTATTTGTTGTTTCCATTGAGTCAGCATTGATCTGTATCAGACTGTGCAGTGTTCCAGTTGGGGAGAAGAAGCAGAAGGTTTGTCTTTTCTGCAGGCTATGTGCTGCCTTCTCCCCCTCCGGTGTCTGCAGATTCCATCATGCTGCTAACTGAACGCTCCGCAGCACATGGGGGAATGTTTGGATTTAAAATAAACTTTTGCAGGTCAGGAGCATTTGGCAGCTGTTTTGCCTGCTGGAGGATCTGCGATCTGTCCTTTCTGAGCAGGCTTTCAGTGAGTTTCAAGTCACCACGAAATTGTGCTGGCCTGGCGTGTCGCTTCCTTTCTTCTCCTCTCTGCACTGGCTCAGTCAACGGAGTGGGCTGTATTGCTTGGAGTCATAAACAGTAGCTGTTCCTCATGCGCTCATATTTGCTATGCATGACCCCTTGTGTTCCCAAAAGATTTTTATATCGAGCAGCTGAATATGGTTTTCTATTAATTGCATATGGAGAAGGGAAAACATAAGTGCAGTTTTCTTCATACTTACCTTCTGCATGAGACAGACAGGCAGAACTTTGGTACCATCACTCGAGGCACATGGATATTTAGCACGGAGTAGAGAGATGTATGTGAGGGAAAGGAGAGCTGGGAAGAATGAGGGAGAAATTTAATTAAACAACATCCTATCTTGCAAAATTGCCAGATTATGAGGATGTATTACAGACGTGTCAAGAGGTCCAGCCAAAAGAAAGAGTCTATTGTGCCGGGTGCAGTGCAAACACATAATGAGAGAACTTGAAATCTAAGTAGATGGGAGAAGGAAAGGAAAGTGACGTTCAATTTCACTCATCAGAGCAGGAACAGAACCCAGATCTCCCTCTCTAGCTCAAGCTGCTGACTCATGAAAATTTTGAACCTATTTCCAGTGCAGTAATTATTCTGCCTACCTCTCCTGTGTGGCCTCTGCCCTCTTTCTTTATAGAATATCAGGGTTGTAAGGGACCTCAGGAGGTCATCTAGTCTAACCCCCTGCTCAAAGCAGGGCCAATCCCCAATTTTTGCCCCGATCCCTAAATGGTCCCCTCAAGGATTGAATTTACAACCCTTGGTTTAGCAGGCCAATGCTCAAACCACTGAGCTATCCCTCCCTCCCCCCCCCTTCATTTGTTACTAGGAAACTGGTCCCTCATTTCTTAACAACTCACTTTCTCTTCCCCCTCTGAAGCTCCAGTCCTGCACTGGTGCTGCCCTACTCCTTTCCTGACAAGCCAGTTGGGATCTCACAGAGAGTGATTGTTTCATTCGGGGGCAGAAGCAGGAAGAACAGATGGAGGCCGAAGAAAGCTGCCGCTAAAGCCTGCTTTCAAATTGTCCCTATTCATAAAGAAGTAGGAGAGAGAAATACAGGAAATAAATGAAAAAGGAGAATTGATTTCTCTCTCTAAATGCAAGTGGCTTCAACATGTGAGACAGGCCTGTTATATACTCTCCCTGAGGACCTCTGTTTAGCCATAGGCCATGTTAGCCAGGCTTGATTCACATTAGCCTTTGTTTAGCTCCAGCAAGGTTTCTGGCCCTGTACAGTACCTGAAGTGCAAGAGATCACCTGGCCAGATATGCTGCAATCTAAGGCTCCAACTTTTGTGTGTGGACAGGGACATCCAAGGAGTGGGCTCACCTGGTTCCCCATTGCTTGTGTGTGGTGGTGCGTGGCCTCAGCCACTACTCGCTGCTGGTCACAAGAGCTGCCAGATCAGACTTCAAAATAGATACAGGGAAGATGGCATGCAGGGGGGACCCAGAGCTGCATGGGTTAATGTCTTACAGGTACATATTCAAGGATTGGCACTGTTCCTTCTACTCCACGCTCAAATGCACTTTCCTTGGACAAGCTTTTTTTGAAATGGAAACCAAACCAAACAAGTTTTGAATTTGATTTTTAAAATGTACCTTCAAGCAGGGAAGTCAGGAAATTCACTGCCAAGGCTTGCTCTTTAGACAAACTTTTTCTCCTGGGTATGACAGCTGAGAGGGCATGTCAAATTACCCCCTGTTCACCTGGTAGCAAAGGGGTCAAGTGGGGATGGCATTGCTGACTTTCCTAATATTGGAGTGACAAGGTGGGTGAGGTAATGTCTTTTATTGGACCAACTTCTGCTGGTGAGAGAAACAAGCTTTTGAGCTGTTCTTCAGGCCTAGGAAAGGTATTCAGTGTTACAGCTAAATCCAGAACAAGGTCAACAGGTAGAGAATATTATGAACTACTTATGCTAAACTAAGGGACCATTCAAGGTGAAGTGGCCCATTCACAAGTGGCCCTTGTAGTAAGACCATGATTTTTAGTGTCCAGCAAAGTTAGGAATTTAAGCTCCCAGGCTCATCTTCTGAAAGTGTTGTGCAGGTTTCCTTTGAGGAGGAGGAGTGATAGGTCAGAGCCAGAGTGATTGCTTTATGAAAAGTGTTCCCCCACGGCTGCTGTGGTGTTTTTGTCTTTTAGCATTTTCCAGTGTGAGTTCATTCGAGAGCATAGTGATTGTCTGAGGTACACCCCATGTTGTGATAGGCACCTGTAAGATCTATGGATCTGGAAAGATGTGTCGGGGGGGGGGGAGGGGTGTTGATCATTGCAGCAGTGGAGATGTTTGCGGGTTTTGCATCTGTTGTTCTGGCAGGGTGCCGCTTTGAGTTGGGCTGGCCTGGTCTGTGGTCCTGACGTTGATCAGTTTCCCCCTGAGCCAGGATATTCCTGATGAAGTGAGCTGTAGCTCACAAAAGCTTATGCTCAAATAAATTGGTTAGTCTCTAAGGTGCCACAAGTCCACCTTTTCTCTTTCCCATCACACAGTCTTGCAGGGCTGCATTCTCTTGCTCTCCCCTCTGGTGATTAGCAGGTCAGGCATTTTGCATTTGCTGCTTTGCATTTATTTGGCTTTCTTCACAAAAAACGGGAAAACCTAGTGGAGAAAGAGAGCTGCCTGCCTGGTAACTGGTGTCACTCTGCTGCAGACAGCAATGGCTTAAGAATACAAATGACTCCAGCAAGGTAGACATGATTGCTTCTAAATCAAGACTTCCTAGCAAGCTCATTTGCAAGGCATGGCTCTGAGGAGAAGGCTTTTCTTGTGTGTACTTTCAGTCAGCACAGAAGCCATTTCCCCTCTGTCAGAGGACATGAACGTGAGAATGTATCATGCTTTCTGGGCATATTGGCTGAGGACTTTGCACTCTCTCCTCCCAAAGCTAGTATCTCTGAAGGTTATGTTACAGAACAAGCATACAATACCCCTCCACATGGCACCTTGAGAAACTACAGAGAACAGAGCAGATAAACATAGAGTCAACTGGCAATCATAGACTGGAAGAAATTGATAGGCAGGAAAGGTGGCTCAAGTTGAAACATTTGGATTCAAATTTGTACATGAACATCCCCCAAATTTTTGGATTTATATCCAGTTTGAAACCATTCTAAAAATTGTGGCCAGCTGCAACATTCAAATCTGGATCAGAATTTCCCCTCAGTTTGGGGGTGTGGGATCCAAGTTTGGGTTCACTTGGAACTGGGAAGGAGCCTGGTATCTGCCCCAAAGACTCTAAAACTATGTTGGACAAAGAGACTTTGAATTCCCCAAAAGGGGAAAGATTCGGCTGTGAATAGTTAGAGCATTTTAATCAGTCTCATTTTTACTGGTCAAATGTAATTCTTTATGGTATCCTGAGTGGAGGGGTAACTTGGAACCACTCACAGGAGGGGCGCTTAATGTAGTGCAAATTAGGAGACAAAAGCCAGCACGTAACCAAATACAACATATTTCACAGATCGCCATTACTGGATCGTTCAGATTTGTTCCTTTTGAAAAATATATGAATTATGGAGTTTTCAGACTTTGAACAGGAGTGAAAATAAATCTGCCACTTGTTTGGGACTGTTCATCAAGAACAGTTTAATGCTTAAACTCCTTCATACACCAGAATGCAACATATCCAAGGCTAACCTAATACAACAGTGGTACTATTGTCCTGTGAGACACACAGTGATGGAGGAGGTGAAAGCAGAAAGGTTATAAATAAAATTCAGTTTCCTCTTTGCCCCTCCCCTTCCCGATTTATTACATCCCAGGAAAGGGGGAAGGAGATTTGCCCTGGAAATGGAGAGAAGTAATGGTGGCTCTTTTCAGCAGCTAAAGGCATCCTCACAATCCCCTGTGTTGTGATTACCAGAGGCTTTCCTGTTAGCTATCTGCTCTGCTTGGATCCAGATGGAGAAACAAAGCTTTGTAAACAAAGAGCTGTCATGGGTCTTTAAGCAGATTGGGGGAAGGGAAGGGAGGGGGGAAAGCTGCTTTCTGGGAAGGCTGCAGATCTTTGTGTTTTCAGTGAGCCCCTTTGAGTGAGTAGCTTCCTGTCAGCCTTTACTCTGTGAGCGAACCAGCCACTTCTATCCCTTATTAGCTAAATAATCAGGCAGTGTTAGGCCATCCCAATGACATCAGCCCTGCAAGCGAAGTGAGTGTGTATAAATAAATGAAAAGGAAGCCAAACGGCTGTCCTGCTTATCCAGACTTAGCCAGGAGCATAGTAGCCAGCTGGACTCCTGCTCGCGGACCGTCCCCTAAGATGGCATTAGCAGCGCTGTTGGCATGGAATCAGCAGGCCGATAAGCTGATCAGCGGGGAAGTGGGTCCCACAGTGGGTGGGAGTAGTAGGCAGAAGTTCTTGCCTTTATATCTGAGCTCGGTAAGATGCTTTGTCTTTTTACCTCCCCCTGGGTGGCCTCTCCAGGCCTATTATCTTCATGCCCCATAGGAATGGCACTCTGCGCCTCTGTACCGCCTTTCTCCAGGAGGTCAGGGCACACCACATCAACTAGCTAATAGTAAAACTTACAGTGTCCTTCATCTGAGGCTCTCAAAGCACCCTGCAAAAATGAATGAGCTCAGCCATTCTGAGAAGTGTTGTTATCCCCAAAAGAGCAATGGAGAAACTGAGGCACAGAGGTTAAGTGGCTTGACTGAGGTCACACAGGAAGCCCGGTTGGGAGTCACGAGCATCTGAGTCTCAGTAGTATCTTTCCTGTCTCCATAAAGCCTCACAACACATTTATGGGGTGGCTGAGAGAGAGAGAGAGGAATCCCATCACTGAAATGCAGCCACCTCTGGTGTGAAACATGGCAAAAAATTGAGAAATATTAAGAAATATCATATCCCATTGAAATAGCAAGGGGCAGGGGTGTTAGAAAAGTGGGGTGGAATCACCTCAGCTGGAATTTGGCAAGGATGCAGGGCTAGCCCCTCTAGCTGTGATGGGAACGGTGCACAAGGGTATTAAATGACTGAGTGACTACAGCCCTGCTTTTTGCGTCTCCTCTGTGTAGCTCCAGGAGCACAGCACCCCCTGATGGCACACTGAAGCATTTGCTCATTGCTGATTTAGTGCCATGTAAGGACTCGCCAGCTGTCCTTCTGATAGCACCTTGCAGATTCCCCATCCAAGTACTGAGCCAGAGACCTATGAGGGTCGGAGCACAGTGCGGTAAGATTGCAGGCCCTCAAAATTTGCATCCTACGCTACAAGTTACGCACTCCATTGGATTCATTTTCAGAGGCAGTAGTAGCTGGGCCTGGGAGTGAGGTGACCTTGCAGCTTGGTCTGGCTCCAGCAGAGGCTCCTACCCCCTGTGGGAGGGAGATGTCACTACTGATGGAAAGTGGGCCTATAGAGAAGTCTCAGGGTAAACAACCCCATTCGGCGCCGTGGTTGGTACACATGGTACCACTCAAGCACAGGGCTCAACGAAACCGCCTCCAACCCCACCCCAAGGCACAGAGATGTGCCCAAGGTCAGCGGTGGAACCAGGAATAGATCCTAGGACTCCCAGTGCAGTAGACCATGCTGGCGCTCAAAAAGGGCCAATTTTGGTCCTCAGTTTTGAGCCTCAGATACTAGGGCGGTTATCCTTATAATTATTATCTGTATTGCTGTGGTGGCTCGGGTCCATAGACTTGTCCCAGGTGCTGTACGCTCAAAACACGTGTGTTTGCTCATGGTGGTGATCATGTTTGATACTATAAAATGGTACTTCCGAAGGTGATCGATTCCTCCACTCGGATATTGCCACATACTTCTAATGTCATGGAATCTTCCGATTTACCAAACCCTATAAGAATGGCAAGGGAAACATTTTTCATGTGAATTAACTTCCTCTCGCTGTGTTTTGGACCCAAGTGCCAGCAGTACCACAAAAGGGCCTGAGAACCAGAAAGGGAAATTCATGCTAAACAAAAGAGGAAGTGTCCAAGCTGGCTTCATCATCCGAGCTGATTAAAAGGCAAAAAGTAAACCCAATAAATGGGGAAAAGCCAGTGCAATGTTTATTTTTTCTGTTTTGGTAACCTAACACATTGCTAGTAACAAAGGCAGAGGTGCGAACCCCACAGGTTCAAAAATCATGAATCAGACTCCCCGGATCACGCGATTGGCTTAAAAGCCACGAGATTTGTAACAAGCAATGAGTTTGGGCTTTTTTTTTTTTTTTTTTGGTTCAGTGTTCCTTTCGAAATGGTGAACTGTTCTGTCAAGAGTTAAGGAAAGCATGGATCTGGCTTGGGATTTCCCATAAAGGAGCAGAGCGAGGTTGCTTTCCAAGGCCTTTGAGCTCGTCAGTCATTTGGAGTGGCAGATTTCCACTGTCCTGTGAGGACTGGGGCGGAACCAGGAAGTTACGAGGAGAACAGTTCGACTCCTAAAATATTTAAGATACAAATTGTCAGGGGGTGGGGGTGGGGGAGGAGAGCCAGATGCAAACATTGTCTTTCCAGCTGTGGCTGAGGGAGTAATTTCTTCCCTTGCATCCAGCAGAAATTAGACTTAAATGGAAAAAATATTAATACCATGTTTCATTATGAGCTGATCTCAGCACCGTCCGAGAGCAGAAGACTGATGTATTACCAGTTTGTGCTGGCCCAGGCCCCATACCACAACGACTGTAGTGGTTAGGCTGGCACCCTGCCAAAGGTTAGCTCTTTATATACTGTCCTAAGGAACATGCCACAGAAAAATTGGCCCATTAAGGGTTCTGGAAATAAAGCCGTTTTTATTTTCTAATCATGCTGAAAGGTTACAAAATATAATTGGAGTTGCTATTCTCCCTTGTCCTGTTTCTGATACTGAGTTTATAAAGGAGCCTTTGTCTTCGCAAAGAGTTCAAAGTCAGCACTCTACAAGGAAAATTATTAGCAATTAAAAGTTGGAGACTCGCAGTTTTACAGCCACTGGCTGTCAGAGGGAAAATATGTTACAAATCAAATTTTCTGCAAAGGCACAAAAAATATAGAGGGCAGAACTGCTCAAGCTCCCTTTAATGGCTTTTCATGGGAGTAGGTTCATATACGTGTTTAACACACACCCGCAATGAGAGGGCCTGGCACTTTTCAAAACCAAATCAGACCTATAGCATGAAGTCATTCGGTTACCACCAAAGATTAGGATTCAGCAGTCCTAGAACTTTATTCTGGAGCCACCCCAGGTGCTGGACTGATCCCAAACTAAACTTGGTCTTGATTGGACACAGAATCTGGCTGGTAGATCTGTGTGAAGTAAAAATGGGTGGTGCAGATTGGTTGTTGTCCCACAGACAACAGGGGCTGTCTCAACAAACGCACATATTAAGCCTCTTTTGTTTAAATCCCCCAGACCACATAGGGCTGAGCAAAGCAGGATGTCCTGCCCGATAACTGCCAGATATGTCAATTGCTAGACCATACCATTTTCATCCTTACTTCCACTCATGCACTTCATGTGCAATGCTGCTTCAAAGATGAGCGCTCATTATTAGTCCTATTAAGAGGGATCAAGTTTCCCTATCAACTTTTTAGATTAGGACACAGTGAAGCTCTGTCTATGCTAGGAAAACATTTCTGCATCTCTGAGCAGGATCAGTAGATCCGATGAAGTGAGCTGTAGCTCACGAAAGCTCAAATAAATTGGTTAGTCTCTAAGGTGCCACAAGTCCTCCTTTTCTTTTTGCGAATACAGACTAACACGGCTGCTACTCTGAAACCTGTCACAGCTGACATGCTATGTCTTCTACCACTGCCATGGCTGGCACAGAAAAACACCTCCGATCTTCCCAGCACAGATGTAAAACCTATAGATTTAGTGCAACCCCTTCCCAGTGAATGCTGTAGGCTCAGCTTTAAGATAGAGAAGGAAACTCAGGCAAAGCCACAGAGTGCAGCCGCATTGGCTTGCGCACCACCTACCGTGCTGTCTTTAGAAACAGCATCCACAGGATTTACAAGGTGCTAATGTGGAGAGGACGGTTTGGCTTGCATCTCTCATCTGAGATGTTTTCTGGATTTCGATGGTTTCCTTGTTGTCATAACGCCACATGAAACCTGAGTGTGGTAATGAAAAGCCCGGGCTGGTTCTGATTAATTTAAAAGGAACCCCTCCCCCTCAATTTTGTATTAATTTTTGAAAGAAAAGCAGGATCACCCTGAACTGGGGGGAGATTCTTATCATGAACTGGGCTATAAACGCCTCCTGGGGGAAAGCATTATCGCTGGTACTAACCTCCCTGGGGGTAGTGCAGAAAGTTGCCCCCCTGCAGCAGGAAAACTTTAAGAAGAGGGGATCCCAGCACACTTGGAATGGGGCAGCTGTCTTATACCATATATATAGTGCCAACTTGGGTGTACAATGAATGGGTCCAATAGATTGCACGGGCTGTACTTCAGCTACGTTTTTGGCTCGACCAGTGAGATTGGGCAGGTGCCTTGGAGGGCAGAACCTGACCCCAAGTACCGTAAAGATTGCGCGCGCCAAACTAACTGCTGGGAGTTTCCATATTCAAGGCTGAGTCTGAGACCTGCATTCTTCTGCTTCTTTGTATTTTTACAAGGCAGGGAAGTCAACAAATAAAATAAACAGAAAAGGCTTGTGGTTAAGGGCTGGCTGAAGACAGGAAAAGAACAGACCTAGTGGGTTATTTTTAAAGGAGAATCAACCCACCCTCTAATTTTTGCACCCACAATTAATGCGTACATTTAAGGGAGGAGGCAAAGGTTAGTGTGTCACTGCTATCTATCTGATTCTTGAGTGCCGTCCGGTAGAAGTCTAAATTCCGACGTTTGTGACTGCAATTCCAAGTTTGGGCTGAGGTGTTTTGTTTTGTTTTTAAATATGAGCCCTGTGTATCACGTCACTACCAAGCTGGATTACCAGAGCATCAGGATGATCATCGCCATTTACCTATTAAAGTTAATTCCCAGCTATCTCCTATAGAGAGCTGCCTCATTATATCGTGGCCGTGAGGTTGGCTAAATCAGAGGTAGCTGGTCATTTCCAGTTCATTGATCATTACCACTGATCAATCTTAGGAGATGTTTGACATTTCCAAGTTGTCAGAATTGAATGGCTTGTCTGCCAGGTCCATTGTTGAATTATCACTCACCTTATGCTGAAAATACTCTGACATCCATCTGCCCCAGCTGGCTCAAGCCAGGCATCCTGAATCACGGGGCCTTTGTTTGTGTCTGCTGCATACCTGGCCAGAGCAATCAAAGGCTCCTGCAAATCAAGGATGGCAATAAAAGCTTGATGAAAGAGTCATTTCATGAAATGTGCATGGGACTATTTAGAAACACAATAACAATTTTCTAATGTGCATTTGCAGAATAATTCGCTTGGAAAAAAATGTACCCCCCCCCCCAAGCATTTGGGGGTCAGCCAAGGTCATTTGCCATTGATTCCACTCTTCAAAAGATCCACCTTCAACCGCAGATGAGTTTTGTTTTTCCCAGGTGAGGGCCTGAAGTTCAGATTCTTAGAAAGATACAGTTATGGGTAGAGCCCTACCAAATTCAAGGTCCATTTGGGTAAATTTCATGGTCATAGGATTTTTTAAATCTTACATTTTACGGTTTCAGATATTTAAATCTGAAATTTCACGTTGTCAAGGTTCCTCCCCCACTCTGAACTCTCGGGTACAGATGTGGGGACCTGCATGAAAAACCTCCTAAGCTTATCTTTACCAGCTTAGGTCAAAACTTCTCCAAGGTACAAAATATTCCCCCCGTTGTCCTTGGACTAGCCGCTACCACCACCAAACTAATACTGGTTACTGGGGAAGAGCTGTTTGGACGCGTCCTTCCCCCCAAAATACTTCCCAAAACCCTGCACCCCACTTCCTGGACAAGGTTTGGTAAAAAGCCTCACCAATTTGCCTAGGTGACTACAGACCCAGACCCTTGGATCTTAAGAACAATGAACAATCCTCCCAACACTTGCACCCCCCCCCCCCCTTTCCTGGGAAATGTTGGATAAAAAGCCTCACCAATTTGCATAGGTGACCACAGACCCAAACCCTTGGATCTGAGAACAATGAAAAAGCATTCAGTTTTTTACAAGAAGACTTTTAATAGAAAATAGAAGTAAATAGAAATAAAGAAATCCCCCCTGTAAAATCAGGATGGTAGATATCTTACAGGGTAAAGAGATTCAAAAACATAGAGAACCCCTCTAGGCAAAACCTTAAGTTACAAAAAAGATACACAGACAGAAATAGTTATTCTATTCAGCACAATTCTTTTCTCAGCCATTTAAAGAAATCATAATCTAACACATACCTAGCTAGATTACTTACTAAAAGTTCTAAGACTCCATTCCTGGTCTATCCCTGGCCAAGACCAGCATACAGACAGACACAGACCCTTTGTTTCTCTCCCTCCTCCCAGCTTTTGAAAGTATCTTGTCTTCTCATTGGTCATTTTGGTCAGGTGCCAGCGAGGTTACCTTTAGCTTCTTAACCCTTTACAGGTGAGAGGAGCTTTCCCCTGGCCAGGAGGGATTTCAAAGGGGTTTACCCTTCCCTTTATATTTATGACACACGTGCTGCAACTGTGGGGGTCCCAATCCAAAAATGACTCCTGGGGTGGGGATGCAAGGCTATTATGGGGGGGTCATGGTATTGGCACCCTGACTTCTGCCCTGCTGCTGCTGGTGGCTCTGTCCTCGCAGCTGGGATCCCGGCCTGCAGCTGCTGCTCTCCAGCCGCCCAGCTCTGAAGGCAGCACAGAAGTAAGTGTGGCAATGCCGTGACCAACCCCCTAGAACAGCCAGATGGCATGGGGGAGACCAGATTTCACGGTCCGGGATGCGTTTTTCATGGCCATGAATTTGGTAGGGCTCTGGTTATGGGCCTTCTGTGCACATGCACTGTGGGATATGCTCATGCAACTTGTGATTTGAACACTCTTGTGTCTCTAGGCCTTTAGCCGTGCGTGTTCACTGAAGGGGGTTTTTGTGTCCACACCTGCCATGCCTGTGGAAAATAGCCATTTAAATGCATGCCTGCTAGTGCAACGTATGTATCTATCTACTTGTCCTTGTGTCCTGTGTTCTGCTCTGTTGCATCTCTGCAGACTCCTCCATCTACAGCTATTTTGTGTATAGTGCAGAATCGAGTACACACCCCGGGCCTGACTCTCTGTTGCCCTACAGCTTGTTATAGTCAGTTACACCAGTGCAAAATGCTACTCTAGCGTTTTATATTCACTCTGCATGGATGTAGAAGACTGTACCAGTGGGAGGGGGACAGACAGTTCCACAATGAGCTCTGGCAGACAGTCTTCTTTCCTGTTTTGTTGTTTGCTTAATATAAAATGAAGGTCATTTAACTGGAAGGGTCTGTTTGCTCTGTTCATGCATATAAAAAATATACCAAGCCAGGGCCTGAAAATCAGGCCTTAATGTGAATTGATTTTAACCTAGCGTTCAATTACAGCTAGCATGTTGGTCTGTGATGTGCAGATTTTAAATATCAAATGGTGCTTGAATTCACTCTTTAATGTCTTTCCTGAAAGCAACTGGCTCAAATGGCACTGAACTCCCTTTGGTACAGGATCAGAGACCTGAGCCTGCTCCCACTGGCTCCAATCGGAACAATATTTGGCCCTTAACGTGTGGCTGTAGACCGTTAACAGAGTAAATGTAAAGGATGCTGCTGCTTGTCCCTTGATGCTTCCTTATAGGTCTGCAGTAGATTGGGGGTGGGACCATAACTGGACCAAACGTTGGGCCTTATATTAGCAAGTCGCTGGGCCAGATGCGATTTCATTTATTTAGATTTATGCAAATATTTTAAAAAGGGGCATCTAGTCACACGCACTGAAGGTGCCTTGACAATACACCCCAAAGTATACTAAGTGCAATAAAACACACACCTTCAGGAGACAGTCAACAGAACAGCTCCAATACCCCCTCCATCAGTTCCCCACTGTACAGCTCTCTTCTTCCTTTAGTGGGTAATCACTGGAATTGCTCTCGTGAGTAGGAAGTGCAGGATCAGGTTCTTTGGGACGCTTGGCACCATATTTCTCTCTATGACTCTTTATAACATCTTGTGTGAGAGAGGGAAATGGGGATGGGCCTGAATTGAAACTCCAGCCCCATTCTCCCCTGAACTTTGGGAAAGTTTGAGGCATAAACCTTCTGCCTTCATTCATTTCTTCCTTATCAGCTGAATAGCAATGGGGAATGGCACACAACACAGGTTGGCGAAGTGCCAACAGCAGTGAAGGACCCGATTTGTAACAGTACCATAGAGGAAGTTGCAGTGTTGTAAACTCTTGCGATTTTGTTACAAGTCTCCTGCTATTTGATGTTTGCCCTGAAAGCCGCTGCTCTGTGAGTCAATTGCGCGGGGCCTGAGTCTTGCTTTCAATGCTTGGGGTTGGTGGCAGTGGTGTTCACCCTTTTCCCAGTGCAGAGCCCATTCCAGAGCCCTCAGTGATCAGCGTGCGTGTTAGAGGCTTTGTTCTATTCATCATGCTGACGGCGTGCCGCAGACCTCGACGCCTCTCGGGGAGTCCATAAGCACATCTTAATTCTTTTCTCACATTTGTTCCAAGGGTGATCTTTAAAACAACTTTGTTCCTCCCAAAGGGCCGGCTCTGACTGATGCTCAGCTCAGCACTTGGGCAAAGCGAGGGTAGTTGCACAGAGCAAAGTATGCCCAGCAGGTGCAAGCAGGGCAGATATAGGGAGAAATCTAGGGAAATTAGAAATTAGAGCAGCAGGAAGGTGTTTTTTCCAGTGCGGGGGGGACATACATGTGCTCGCTCTGCTCGAGCTAATGCCTAAACATAGCAGTGTAGCCCTGGTGGCTTGGGCTAGGTCCCCAGAGGGGTGAGGCAGGATTTTACCCAGGTGGCTCAGCCTGTGCGGTTCAGACCAGCCATCTGGGTAGAATCCTGCCTCACCTCTCCGGGTACATAGCCCAAGCCACCAGAGCCACACTGCTATGTTTAGGCGTTAGCTCGAGCATTGCTAGCCCATGTATGTCTAATTCCCAGCGCGGGTACACCCAGCTACTGTGTAGTCAGACCCTTAGGAAATCCTTTCCAGCTGTACATACTCCACCAGCTCAATTCAACTGGTTGGTGCAGGCAGTGCTCATCTGCCCATCAACAGGGCCTCCACCACATTGATAATACTTTACACTGCTCTGACACCTTCCCCATGAGAATCTCCGAGGGCTTCGCTAACATGAGGAGCCCTGGGAGGCAGGGGAATATCATTATCTTTGTTTTACAAATGGGGAGGGTGGGGCACTAGGAGAGTTGGGTGATTTCCCCTCCACCCAAGCTGCAAACAGCAGCTGACTCCTAGTTCTGTGCTTTTGCAACAGGACCATTCTCAGATCATAACCTGCCCCCCAACCCCTGAGTTTGGCCAAGTATAATTAAATACCCTGGGCCTGATTCTCCAAGCTGCTCAGGCCAGGCTGCGCTGACCTAGTGACACAAAGCAGCCTTAGACCCACAATGGATCTGGTATCTTGAGGCTCTTTGTCTGCCTTGGGGAATGCTTGGGTGGCACAGTGCCACTGTTGAAGCTCCTAACCGAGTGGCTCTCAACCTTTCCAGACTGCTGTGCCCCTTCCAGGCGTCTGATTTGTCTCATGTACCCCAAGTTTCACCTCACTTGAAAACTACTTGCTTACAAACTCAGACCTAAAAATACAGATGTGTCACAGCACGCCGTTACTGAAACATCGCTGACGTTCTCATTTTTACCATATCATTATAAAATAAATCGATGGGAATATAAATAGTGTCCTTGCATTTCAGTGGACAGGAGATAGAGCAGTATAAAATTTTACTTTATAGTGACTTCGCTAGGGCTTTTTTATGTAGCCTGTTGTAAAACTAGGCAAATATCTAGATGAGTTGATGTGCCCCCTGGAAGACCTCTGCGTACGCCCAGGCTACACGTACTCCTAGTTGAGAACCACTGTCCTAACTCAACCATCCACCTGGCCATAAGTCCTGGGGAGATGGCTGGAGGGAAAGGGGTCTGATCTGGGACACCTCTGCCTCTAGCTGATCTCTGGACTCCTGTGGCATGGTTGGCAGCCAGTGTAATTTAGAGCAGCCCTCAAGCTATTCTACCGGATGTCAGGGTCCAGGCCAGCACGGAATCAGGTTTAAGGCCACATTGGCCCTGGCTGCTGCTGAGCACAGTTGTCTGGTGTGGTGGATCTGGCCCCCTCTTTCTATTATCTAAGTACATTGTGATTCTGTTCCATGGCCTCAACAGGGAGCTTTGCTGGTGGAAATGGGCTAGCATGCCCTGTTCATCCAAGATCGGAGTGTGCCAAGGTCACGAAGGAAAACCGATTCCATGGTGCCATCTCAGTCCCTTCCCCGCTCTCAGGCCACAGCCAGTGTCCACATTATTGCCTGCGTCTGCTCTGGGGAGGCCCAGGAACCGAACAGCCACTTCTGCAGCTGGCTAGGGCTGGTGCACTGTAGCAGAGCAGGATGTGGGGGCAAAGGCAATTGCGCAGCACCTGCTGGGTTCCGCCCCATGCAAGAGGATCCCTTCCCCACGTAATCCAGGGCTCTAAAATAATGAGCAAAGCCACTGTGTAAAACTGTCACTTGACTGAGATTGCAAACTCTTTGGGGCAGGGGCTTGGTGGTCTGCCTTGTTGCTAAATAGGCTCAGAAGGATTCGATTTTTATTGGTAACTGGCAGTAAACACTGATTTCATGGAACGCACACAGGCTGAAGAAAAAATATTTCCATTGATGATGACTGAAATTTATAGATAGGCAAAGTTTGAAAAATGCCACTTGAGAAATGATTAGTGTTTGATTTAAGGATACTTCCGTTGTAGATTTTGACATGTGAAGTCAACAATTTGTATATTAATGATTATAGAGTTTTAAACTTTTTGAATCTCAATGTCTCCGGTCATTAAATAATTATTGTCTGACCCCCACCCCCAATAATTTCTCCCATCTGTGTGTGACGCATGGTGAGAAAGGGTTAAATAGCCCGCAAACTAAATAATCCTCAAAAACCATGTGGGGAGATAATATTTGTGGTTTTGTGTATTTACATATGTATAAGTAGGGTGGACAAGGTAATCAACAGTTCCTGTCTGTGCTGTATTCTGATATCATTTCAATGAATTGTAAACACAGGATATCTCGGTATTCTGCGAATGTGTACTGCGAATGGTGAAGGAAAAAGCAAATGGCCTTATGTTAATTCGTATAGCTAAGTACCGGTGATGGACCTCCTTCAAAGCCATCCAAATTACCTTTTGTTCCCTGAGGAGCTTCCAACTTGTCAACGAGGACATGAAATTATATAAAAGATCCTTGGGTCCTGATTCTGTCCTTTCAGATCTGCTTAAGCTTCTTCAGGGGAAGTTTGAGTCGCAAGATTGAGGTCTCAGTTATGCTGGTACGCCCTGAATGTGATATTTGGACATTGGACTATTAACTATGAACTATTTCTGAAAGAACTCTTTGCAACCTCAAAGCTCACCATCTCTGCTATGAATCTGCGCCTAAATGAATAGAACTCATGTCTGTATGTATATTGATCTTTTAACCAGACTCTCTCTCTTTTGTTTTTAATAAATTTTAGTTTAGTTAGTAAGAATTGGCTGTAGTGTGTATTTGGGTAAGATCTGAAACATTGATTAACCTGGGAGGTGACGTGTCCGATCCTTTGGGATTGGTAGAACCTTTTCTTTTATATGATGAAATAAGATTTAAAGAAATTTTCACCATATTTGATGTGGGTACCTGGATGGAGGCCTGAGGCTGGATCACTTGAAGGGAACTGTGTTGTTTGGACTTCTGAGTAACCAGTAAGGTAATAAAGAAGCTGTTTTATGCTGACTTGGTAAATCTAAGCATTGGAATATCCACCAGCTTTATGGGGACTGTCTGCCCCATTCTTTGCAGTTCACCCTAATTGAGTGACCACAGCTGGTTCCCCACGAGGACTCCGGTCACACTGTGAAAATGTAAATTGATAAAAATGAAAAAAAGCTTAAAACCCATAATTTTGTGCACCTGTGAACACCTCAATTGATCATCTAAGAAAAATGCTTAAAATAAGACTTGATATTTTCTGTCAAAATGATCAAAAAAACCCAGAAATGCACCATGCTTATGGTGCTGTATAGATAACAAAGTGGTAGTCATTGTGAGCAGCTGCCTTTTGAGCAGTGCCGGAGAGTCCAGTAATAGTTTGCCAGCAAAGGTTAGTTCCAGGAACGCTACTTGACTTTCCTATAGAACAGAACAAGATAGGCAAAGTCCTACAGTATTTAAAGGGGAATGATAATGTTTTCATAGGGTTGTTTCCCCCCCCGCCTATCCTACAGAATTGAATACAGAATTCTATCCCTGCTTTAGAACTGGCCTATACAATTCTATAGATTTTTTGGAAAGTTTGTCATTTTCTATTCATTCTACAGGCTATTTATTTTTCTATAAAGCCTTACTAAGTTTCTATAGAAATCGTATCGGTTCTATTAACGTCTATGGGACTTTCCCTGAAGGGTCTAGTTGCTGCAGAGCAATTCTGCAAAAAATCATGGCCTTAGGAAGATGACACCAAAATCCTCTGACAGCTGCTCAAGGGTGCGTGGAGTCTTCCATTTAACTCAGGTGCCATATGCGCAGCACATGTGACCATGTCAGAAAAGCAATTTAAACACAAATCCAGACAGCACCACTCCTACACCCCCAACCCACACATTCTGTCGCTTGATTCAGTGCTGTTACGCCCTGTCTTATGACTGACATGGTACTCGTTATCTACTGACAGCTAGAGTAGGGATGAAACAGAGATTCCCATTAATTATAGCAACGAGGCAGCCAGGTGGCTTAGCCCAGGTCCTGTTACAACAGGTCTGATTGCTGAACTGTGCTGTCTTGATGCCGGAAGAACAGGTTCACACATGCATGGACACAGACTGCGATAAAGAATGATAAAGGTCACCAGGAGGAGCGGAAGGGGAGTGGGACGCTAAAGCCGCAAAGCTAGCAGGGTGCCATAGCAGCTGCACAATGTTGTCGGACGCTGTACGTGGGAGAAACTGGCTGATTCCCAGCGACAAAGCCCATTCAAATGCTTTTAATGTGGGCCTAGGTGTGCATGTCCGTCCATCAGGAGCAGAGCAGGGGGGCCCCAACTCCGCAAACAGCAAGGTCTCTCGTCCCCCATCCTTTTGTGCACTGAATGAAAGACACTGTAGAAAAATATACATTGCACTAGTTGCTAAATAAATAGGGATCCTCATCAAAATGTAAATGCAAGTGATTGTGGGTGGCAAGGCCAGGGGACTTAAATAAACTAGGAGTTTATTTACAAAGGTGAGAGGGATGCAGTCTAAAACAACTGCGTGTTGCACAATTTTGCAATGAAAAGGCCCTATTGTGTGCAGTGGCTTTTAATAAGAATGGGTTTATTTCTAAGGCAGCTGTGGGTGGCAATTCTTTCTCATGGAAATGCTCTCCAGGTCTTTTTCTGCTTCACTGTAGCACACAGGATTTTTTTTACAGCAATAGTCACTTTTCCCCCACCTTCCATTTGAGGATCCCAAAGCACTTCACAGTTCATTGATCGTGAAGCCTCGTCATGCCTCTGAAGTAGACCAGTGTGAGCCTCGTTTTATAGGGGGAAACTGAGGCACAGAGCAGTGGTGTGACTTGTCTAAGGTCAGGCGCTGCATCCATGGCAGTGCCAGGAACAGAACTGTGGAGGCCAACCTCCCAGCCCCCTGCTTTAACCATGGGATCAGTAGCCCGTGACATCGCTTGTCTAGTGAGCAAGGAGTTGTTAACATTCTAGTTATGGCAGTCCAGATTTTGAAACAAGAAGAGCCCAGGCACTAGTGTGGGGTGAATGAAGAATGTATGGGGTGCTCACTGCTAGCACTGGGAAATGCTCACCTGTGGCATTGGAACATTACTTACAGAGGGCCTGAGTCTGTTCTCACACCAATTTTACACTGGTGTCATTCCCACTGGCTTCAGCGGAGTGAGCATTCCTGGTGTCTCCAGCAATCTGAACATGCCCTGAGCTCCCTTCGCCACTGTGGTTTGTTTTGCAAGGTTTACAGAAGTGCAAACCAGCCAGTCCTCTAATCAAGACCTTACAGCCTATTGGAGGTGGCAGTGTCTAAGAACACATGAATCGGCTACCGCCTGCACCTCCCTACCTGTTTCCAGATGTCACTCGAGGAAGGCATTTGGGCGGGAGGGATAGCTCAGTGGTTTGAGCATTGGCCTGCTAAACCCAGCGTGGTGAGTTCAATCCTTGAGGGGGCCATTTAGGGATCTGGGGCAAAAATTGGGGATTGGTCCTGCTTTGAGCAGGGGGTTGGACTCGATGACCTCCTGAGGTCCCTTCCAACCCCGATATTCTATGATTCTAGGAAGGCAGCCTCTGTTTCCTAGTTACTAGGCCTTTCTGCTTTCCCACCTTTGCCCTGAATTCTTCTGGGATGTCAGACTGTGCTCAGCAAAAGGAGCTCCCCCAGCTGTTTAACTCTGGGTCTAGCACAATGCCAAATGAGTGGTTTTCTAATGACCACTCTTCTCGAATCAAATCCCGTGGGTATGTCGTGTTGTCTTTTTTGCAGCAAAATTCCCTCGGGCCTGAATGCCGTGTGTAGCCAAAGCAGTGCCCTCACTAAAAAGGAAAGCCTGTGTCTCTGTAGGAGCAGCCTGTTACAATAAAATCTCATTACAGTCCTTCGCACAGGCGGAACTGAGTTTCCATTAGCACACATTATTTTCCCATTAAAATATTGCACTCTATTACTGAGCAAACATGCGAGCTCCAAGGAACGGGGCTAGAAGAATGGCAGCGTTAAGCAATTACGTAACAGGGAATCGTCCCAAGCAAAGCTACTTGAGCCATTCCCCATGGAACACACACTCAGCAGCCCAGACTAAATATGAATGGTAAATTATAAAATACTTGTTGCCAATAAGTACCAGTTCCTTGTTTTACAGGTGGGGGAAACTGAGGCAACGAGGCTATGTGACCCACCCAATCACTAACACATTTATTTTATTAACCTGAATGACCCATAAATCTGCAGGGCCAGGCTATGATCTCAGTTACACGGGGTAAAACTGGAGTAACTCCATTGACGTTGAGGCTCAGATTCTCAAGGTTATTTAGGTGCTTAACTGCCATCAATTTAAATAGGAGTTAGCACCGAAATACCTTTAGGGGTCTGGGCCTGAGAGCCTGCAGCTTCCATTGTTGGAAGAGAATCCATGCCAGAGGGTCAGGCTTGGGTAAGGGTGCCAGGAGCCGCAGCTGATCAGCCATCTCAGGATTTGACCCTGGAGAGGGAGAGGACTCGTCTGGCGTGACAGATGATGGGGTATTACTAGGAGTGATGGGGAGAGACACAAAATTGAGACTGAACATCAGTGCAATCCCCCTGACACTGCATTAGCCTGGGGAATGATCTGCCCAGGGCAGTGGAGGAATTCCCGTTCCTAGGGATTTTTCGCACTAGGGGGTACAAAAGTCTTTACGGAGCAGCTGTGACCACTATTGCAATCATATGCACTGTCTTTGGGGGTCATGTTGTATTAAACCTCTGAATGGTTTGTGTGGCCTTCTACCCGGAGAGGGCTCCCACAGGAACTAACAACAGGGTGGTGGGATTACAGTGAGCCCAAAGGGCCAGCCCAGCTGCTGGAAATAGCCAGAACCCAGCTGCATTCCAACCACACCCTGGCCCCTCTCCCCATCAGCTACATCTCCTTGGGCAAGGGGATGAAAGGGGTAGAAGTGGCATTGAGGCCTCTAGCAGCTTTCTGAGGAAATCCTTGGGCCAAGGACATTCAAACTCTCCACCTGTGAGACTGAACCCCCTGCCCAGCACAGAAATGGTGCTGATGGACGGCCTGGGATATGAAGCAAACCAGTGTACGGCTGCCGCTACCTGTCTTTCTGGCTTGTGACACCATTCAGATGCTGGTGACTCACGCGGCAGGCTGCTGGACTAAACAGGGCAGTGCTCAGGTGACTTCGTTAATGCCTGAAGAACAGATCCCTGAGGCTTGTCCAGCTGCTCCCCATCGCCTAGCGCTCTACTGTACGGATGCCCACAAGGCTCAGCTGGTTCCCTCATTCCTCCATAATGACGTGAGGCTGTTCAGGGAGGCGGTGAGAGGCCACAGACTCATGAGCCACCAATATGCAAGTGGCACCCGACTGTACGTTTCCTCTTCCACTGACGCTGCTTCTGTTTTCTTCCCAGCAGTTGGAAGAAACCAGCAGCTGGATGAAGCTCAGCCCACGTGATATAAGTAGGGAATTGGGAAACACGTGGAAGAGCTTGCAAATGTGCTGACCTCACCAGCGATTGAAGGCATCAGATCAGTGTCTCCTAGTGGTGCCTAAGAGATTTCCCTTCCCATGGGTAATGTGGACGGCCACAGAGAGAAAATACTATTTCTCACCTCTGACTCACTGGGAAGACTCTGCCCTTTCGTGTCAGATGAGGACCTCCCCTGAGGTCCATGCTTTCATCTCCTCCCGGACAGGCTGCTACAACTCCTCCTGCTTCAGGCTGAATGAAGTCCGTGCAGCATCAAGATACACGCTCTGCTTCACAAACACCACTGGCTCCCCATGCACTTTGGTACAGAATTCAAAGTCTTGATCCTACTGTGCAAAACCCTTATCAGACTGGGACCTGGCTCCAGCCCTGAGGGTCTCGCCCTCCGTGACCCTCATGCACGTCTACATTTCACAAGTGTGACCAAGCAGGAGAGACCCAGATGGAGCTGCTCGGTAGCTGGAGGCAGAGTGTTCCCAGCAGCGAAAGCCTGGGTATGGAATGCCTTGCTGATGCCAAGCGTGACAACATGCAGATGGCAATGTGTAGGCCATGCATTTCCCATTAGTTGTCTTTTCCCAGGAATGTCACCCAAGCAATGAAATAATAAACTTTAAAAAAACCCTGAATGTAGAAACTCCCACACAGCTGATCCCAGGGCCACAGAGCGACAGCAATGTTCGTTCCGGCTTCGCTTGTTTGGTGCTGTGATATTGAGGTGAATGGGCACATTAGAAACACCATGGAGAGCATTCTTCTCCATTAAAACCAGCCAGGACAACCACAGAGGGAGAGGAATTGGCCATTAACCCTTTGCGTGCTACAAATGCTCATGTTTTCTGGCGACACAGTGAAGTGTGCTTAACCTTTCCTTGTGCCCTCCAGGTAGGGGATCTGGGTTTTGGTCCTGCCTCAACCACTGCCCTGCTGTGTGACCTTGGTCAAGTCCCTTTCCTTCTGTCTCGTCTCCCACCCCTCTTAAATTATAAGCTCTTTGGGGGAAGAGCCTGTTGCTTATTATGAACATCACTCCATGCAAGGGGACTCTGAGCTGAGTCGTGGCTGAGTCCCCATAACACAAATGGATAATAGCAGTGTCTCAAGGAGGGTTTGAAGACATGCAGGGAGCAGGGCTCATTACTGTGGGATGAGATTATAAAGGCTGCAAATGTTCACACTGAATGCAGTTCTTGTTTCCATTCGGGCGTCGTGCTTTAGCATGAAATTCCATTTTTTCAGGCATTAGTGCGAAATCAATAATCTTAATGAATGCTGGATGTGGAGGGAGACTTCCTAGGAAAGATTTTTCAGTTCCAATCCTGCTTGACCTGTGAGAAATAACAATGGGCTTTTGAGTACAATCAATCTCTTGCAAAGGAAATAATAGCACATAATGAACGACTGATTCAGGTGTGTAGGAATAGCTTCCAAATAGACCCAGACTCAAAAAGGGCCTGATTGCTGAAAAGCCTGTATTCATATTAGTACATTTTGTACATGTGCCTCAGCAGGATTCTCTGCTAGTGTAAACTGGAACCGCTCCATTGCTGGCCATGTAGCTATATCCATTTGCACCAGCTGAGGACCTGGCCTGGCTGCTGAGAACCTCTAGTGAGAAAAGAGGGTGCTGACCAGGTCCCCAGGGAAATCCTTACTTTCCTGACTACATACAGGGGTCTTTCACTTTGAGCTGCATTGATAGCAGGGAGAAGACTTTGATTTCCCATCTCTCCTCATGCAATGCACCTGTGGCAAGGCAGCAGCCCTTTCGCCCAGCACAGCGCAAGTATTAGCCACGAGTCTGGGCCTTCCATTTGTTTCCAACTAGCACAGAGCCAACAGTGCTCCCCCATGACATCCTATATGCATGCATAATTCTGTCCATGACTTTCCCATGCAAATTCCAATGTTAGTACGCAGCCTCCAGAATGGAGCACAAAAGGGCCTCTTGCTGTCACCAAAAAAATTCACGGAACTGTTTTGGTTCTCATTAGGTCTCCTTGATGCTAGCGCAAGCCTATTAACTCTCTAACCAAAAGCTCTTGTTAAAACATCTGCAACTGATAGAATCGCAGAGAAAGAGACACAGCAAGGATCAGTGGTGGGCTACTCCCAGGAGTGAACTAATGAGCTGATTCAAGTGCTCAGCTGCCAAACTGCACATTTCATAGCTGGTGGGAAGCGGACAGTGCCAAGTTGCAGCTGCAGGAAAACCTGTGGCTTCAAAGGAGAGCCACGTAGAAAGAATTGTCACAGAACGAGGGACTGGCATGAGTGGGAGACAAGATGGGGCAGCTGGGGGGAACCTCCCCGAGACAGGAAGATAAAACCATGCCTGCTGAACGGCTTTGTTTGAATTTTGAGGGCAAGGCCCTGTGTATCACTCTGTGTTGTAACCGGTGTGAGTGCCTACATCAGTAACAGAGATGGGATGGGACACTGAACTGGGGCTCAGGAGACCTGGATCCAATCCCAGCATGGCCAGAGCTGTGTGACTTCAGGCCAGTCCCTTCATCTATCCCAGGGCTCGGTTCCCTCGTTGTAAAATGAAGATAATATTTTCCTGTCTGCAGAGGTGTTTGGATACACTCCATTAATGAGTACGAGACTCTCACACGCCAGGAAGGGGCGGGCCATGTAAACAGGTAGCTAGACCCTGCACGGCGGGATCGTTCGGTGGGAATATTAGGGCTTGTCTATACTACTGACACAGTAATGGCGCAACTCCCACACTGGCACTATAGTGCCGTAGTGTAGACGCTTCAGGTTTCCCATCGCTGTGGTTGATCCACCTCTCCAAGTGGCGGAAGCTTGCTCCACAGCCGAATTCTTCCATGGGCCTAGCCACGTCCACACCGTGCATTAGGTCAGTTTAACTACGGTGCTTAGGAGTGTGACTTTCTCACATCCAGAGCGACGTAGCTAGGTCAATCTAAATGTAAAGATTGCAGCAGGCCTTTTTACTGGTGATAAGGAGCAAGGTTCTGCGCAGATAAATTTGCCTGGCTGGGATTGGAGAAACTCTGAATACAGTTAAATTACCCTTTCTCTTCCTTTCTCAATAGACAAAGTGTGGATTATGAGATGACTGATAAGACTCTCATAGCATAATCCCGGGAGCAGTATTCCAGCATGTCAACATCAAAGCCACAGTAATGACGCTAAATTGTTGGATTACTGGACAATGGAAAAGGCAGCACAGACTTTAATCATCAGAATGCAGAAATAGGAGTGAAATGCAGTTGGTACAACAGACTGGGGAACCCTAAATACTTCTGCTGTTCCTTCCCATCTGCAAATAATTCTGGAAGTACATGCTGCATTTAAGCCCTTTATTTCAACCAAGCACCGTAGCTTGTTCATCCCATAGTCAAGGAAGCAGCTGATATAGTAGAAACTAAAGGCGCATTTGACAATTTAGAGCCAGATTCTGAACTTGGTTACCTGGGGTAAATCCAGAGAAACTCCGCTCAAGTCAACAGAGTTAATCCCAGCACAAAACTGTGCAAGCCAGCTCAGAAACAGGCCTCTCAGGGCTAAACAGCTGCCAAAGAAATGCTTCGGGGGCTGGGTAAGTCAGTGAATAAATATACATTAATTAAATAAACCTCTTGCTTAACCCTTTTGCAAGCTGATGCTTCGGGATACAGACCAATGGGGTTTGCATTGGCAGATCCAACAGCTCTCGCTTTGGGGACGGCTTTTCTTCTTGGCCTGACTGAAAGCCTGGCGTGCTCTTCGCATCAAAAGAGTAAATAAATGAGGTGTTTGGAGCCCCGGTGTCAGCTCGACAGTGTCTTTCCGGAAGCTTCTTCTTCCCCCTCCCCCATCTGTGCTTCTGCTTTCCTGCTGCTAACACCATGTTTAAGGCCCCACAGTCCCATCTGTTCATTTCTAGCGCTGATCCCCTCTAATTTAGGCACCTCTCTCTATTAGCAGTCCCAATTTGTCATCAGGCACCATCTGAAAAGGTTATTAGCCCTTGTGGCCTTGCATGGAAACGTGACCGCTCCCCTTTAAAACAGGGGTCGCTGTCAGTGGCACTGATCGGAGTGAATGTGTGTGCCTGGCAGGCCTGGGCCGTGACCTCTTGGACTGTGGTTAACAAGCCCCTTGATCCCGGGCGCTGGGTGGTTTGATAAGGGCCCATTCCTGCACCCCTCACTGTCTGGGACCACGCATGCGCGTAAGAGCTGCTCACATGAGTCGGGCTTTGCAGACTTGGGCCCTCTGATTACGTTGCATGTGATAAGTCATGAAATTGGGTCGTGCCCTGGAGGCAGTGTTCCTTTGCCTGCCTGCTTTGGCAGCTGAGCAGCAGGCCAGCCCAGGCACAAAAGGCCTTCAATTTGTAGGTTTCGGTGAGTCACCCTCTCTCTTTTTGAGGGCGAGTTATCTAGGGACAGAGGTAGCCTCCCTGATTCATAATCCAGGGGCAGCTGCCTGTCCCTCCCTGCACAGTGTGTGCTTGTGTTTAAAAAGAAAAGCCACTGAGCCCCAAACTTTTCAGGGTCGTGCCCCCCCGCCACTTACCCTGTCCGTGCCCCCCCGTCCCTCAGAGCCGGGGCCGGGAGTGGGGCTGCAGCTCCATGGGGGAGGGGGGCAAGGGTAAGGGGGCAGAGGCTGGGGCTGCAGCTGGAGGTGGGGCCGTGGCCAGGGGCTGAGGCTAGGGGACAGGGCCAGGACCCGGGCCAGCACATGTGCGCTGCGGTCAGAGGCCAAGGCTGGGGCAGGGCAGTGCAGAGCTGAGAGTGGAGTGGGGCTGGGTGGCGCTCCGTCCCTTCCCCCTCCCGCCCCCCCCGTGTGCAGGGGTGCTGGCACAATTTTTATAATGGGGGTGTTGAGAGCCATTGAACCAAACTATAAACTCTGTAAATAATGAAATCCACTTCAAGCCGGGGGTGCTGCAGCACCGTAGCATGGGCAGAGGGTGAACACCCCCCCCACCCTTTGGGGAGGCTAGCCCATCCCCCCTTCTGCCCCCCCCCATTGACCAGCACCCTGAACACCTTCCCCCCCCCCTCCCCCCCCCCCCCGCGGCCAGAGGAGCCCCAGCCTGCCGGCCTGCCTCAACCCCAGTGCCGCCCTGGGTCGCCTCTAAGTCCCCCCCCCCACACAGCATCAGGTACAGGGGCAGGAAGGGCAGGGCCTCGGGGTGGAACATGGGCAGGGCCACAACCCGGGTCAGGGGAGGCTTAGCCTGCTATGATACCCACCACCCATGCTCAGCACCCCTGGGTCCAGCACCAATGCCCCTGTTGGGGCTCACCCAGGCCTCACTGCAGCCCCCCCCGGCCCCAAACGTTGTTCCACACCCCCTTAGGGGAGCGCACCCCACAGTTTGGGGCCCTCTGCACTAAGCAAACCCTCCTGGAGGGACAAATGCAAACTGATTAGGCTGAAATGACTGGCTCCCGGAAAGGGTAGCTGATACATGCCCCCCGCCCGCCACACAACCCGGCTGCATTATTGTTTCTCTTGGTGGGGACGGTGCTTTACAAACCAACAGCCCTGCTGGCAGTCTGAGCCTGTTCCTGCATCTAGAGTGACCACATCACAACAGTAAAATATCGGGACACATCGGCCGCGCCCACAGTCCACCCCTGCTCCTCCCAGCTCCCCCCCCCCCCATTGTGCCCCAGGGCCTGACCCATCCCCGCTCGGCTGCCCCCGTGGCCTTCCTCACCCCCCTGGCCTGCTGCTGGTTTGCCACGTCCCTCCTCAGTCCCCCACACCCCGCTCATCACTTCCCCAACCTACCACTCTCCTCCTCACGCCCCCGCCAGCCTGCCCACTTGCCGCTCGTCTCCTCACCCCTCCTGCCCCTCACTGTTCCCCTCATCACCCCCCCCCCACTCGCCTCCTTACCTGCATATCGGGACAAATGGGGTCCCGATCGTACATCGGTCGGGACGCAGGACAAAGGGTTAAATATCGGGACAGTCCCGTTTTTATCGGGACAGCTGGTCACCCTAACCGCATAGCACTTACACAACGAAGCCCACTGAGTTAAACTACGTCTACACTGCAGAAGGGCGGGGTGGGCGAGGGGGGGTCAGCGAGCCGTGACACTGCAGCAACTTGGCTTTGAACTTGGCTTAGCGCCGGTTGAAACCCCAGGCTCCGGGCTAGGCTTTGTTACCCTGAGCGAAAAGCCAACATCTGGAGTCAAGGCCAAGCTGGGAGTCGGGGGCTGAATGGGAGTGGCTAAGCCAAGTTCAAGGCCGAGTTGGTTGCGCTGTGTGGCTTGTTTAACCTGTGTTTGCTAACGTGGATGACCACACAGCTTGTTGCTTTGCTTTCCTGGGCCATGTAGCCATAGCTTGCGACATGGCAGAGCAAGGGGAAGCAGAGAAACTGCCAGCCTGTGACCGGCTTGGCCTTAGGCAGGAGCTGGGGCTTATCTCAGGCTCAGTAACAGCTGCAGCCCCTGCCATTGGGCCTGCCTCCCCGCAGCATGCCAGCCTGTCGAGCAGGCCTCAAGGGGAGGAGGTCGTGCTGGGGGGGGTACCATCAAATGCAGGGGCGCTTCGCTGGGTATTCTGCCTCCTGGAGCTCCCCCATGGTGCCCCACTGCCCCCAACTGCCACCACAGAGCCCAACCAGCTCCACACAGCCCACGTAGTCAGCACTCCCGTGTGGCAAAGGGCCCACGTAGCCTGCTCTTTGCCAAACCACCTCTCCTGAGACGCTTGTCAGAGGCGTGGGCGCCGCCAGAATGGCTCTGCTTTCCAGCCATCTCCTGATGCCGGAACAGCCCCTTAGGGCCATTGCAGCCGAGCACAAGCGAGCGGAGCTGTGTGTGGGGGGGGGGGGAGGGGGGGGGACACACAGCTAGCCAGAAAGCTCCAGCTGCAGGGACACGAAGGGGACATACACCTGGGGACCGGGAATGAAATCCTGGCCCCATTCACCCGAGGGGGTGTTGCTTTAGATGTCGACACATTGTGACAATTCTATTGTTTAATTGAGTTTGTGTACGCGGTTTTTAATTGCACTGTCCTTTGCAACGCTGGTCCTCTGAGGAGTCGAGCTGAGACGGATTATTAAAGGGGCGCCTGCCACGTCTCCGCTGGCACTCGGCCACTGAATTAACTGGAGCTGTGGATTTTCTTGGCTTTGTGGCTGGTGTGTCACATCTTTGATGTGTGCTGGGCAGAGAGCGGTGGGATTAATATGGCCACAGAATTGAGGCAATGCCATATGCCAGTGTAGGCGCTTGGTGGTGACTTTCAGTTGTGCTTTTATTTTCACTCAGGTGCTGGCTGTACCCAGCGCTTCCTGGCAGTTGCCAGCGCTCGCTAATAAATGGTGATGACTTCTGCAGCTCTCACCAAGGGCGGTATAATGGCTAATACTGTACGGATCAGATTACCGAGAGCAGAGCGTCTGCACAAGTTTGTGCCCTAAAAAAAAAAAGCTCACTAAGCACAAAGATCCTTAGCCGACTGGAGTCACTGAACATGCTCAGTAGCTGCTCTGCAAGCTCTTAATATCTCATCTACACACTCTTCTTTTATGGCAAAATTCACCCCTGTGCAAAGCTCCCACCCTAAACCCATGCACCGCTCTAAGTCCTCGCACTAGAGTGCAAATGGGGCTAAACATTGGGCAGGGCCCCTGTGCAGGGGTGAATTTCACCCAATTTCTCTTTGGGGAGGAAATGCTTCTCCAGCTTTCTGTGGTTCAGCTAATGAGGTGGCAAATAGGGGCCCAAGTGTGTGGATAGAATCTGCTCAGACCTGCACAAAGAGGGCCAGACGCCTAACCCCGTTAAATTTTGTTAGAATTTAAAATGTAACCGAACGGCAAGAAACCAACTGCCAAGCTGAAAATGGTCGGGCCAAGGATTAGCTAGGTATGGAAACAAACAATGAACGCCTTAAGACGAGGCAGGCAGGGCTGTATAGGAACCCAGGGAGAGTTAGGGAAAAGTTGACCTACTCAAATCTTTGTGCCGTCCAGACACTGAGGAAAGAGCAGCAGGGAAGCGGCTCTCCCCTTGTGCACTGCTCAGTACCTGCCTCAACACACTGGTGCTAGCTGCAGGTGTGGGGGGCTACGGTACAGGTCTGAATGGGGCTTACTTTGCGATCTGGATTTATTTCGTCTGGAACAAAATAGAACCCTCCCGTTGTCCGAATCTCCTTGAAGCTCGCGCGCCCTCTAGTGCCCAGATGGGGGAAAACACCCAAACCAAGGGCTGGTCTACACTTACAAGTTAGGTCAACGTAGCTATGTCAGCAGGCGTGTGAAACACACACCCCTGAGCGCCCAGGCTATGGCCAGGTAAGAGGGTAGACGCAACTATGGCCATGGACGAATGCTTCCGCCTGGTGTTGCCACACACTGATGGCAAAACCCCATCTGTCAGCGTAGGCCTCCTCTAAGGTACTGGGTAATGCCAGCGTAGCGGCGGAAGCCCAGCTACGCTGGGAGAGTCTCCCTAGTGTTGCCATACCCTGAGCTAGCAGATGTTTTCTCCTTCTCGCTGGTAACAGGGACAAAGCTGCAACAGTGAGCGATGTAAACTCATTTATGATTAACAAAAACAACCACCTTTGCCGGTCAGCGATGCCAATGCTGACAGACTAAGGGCTTACCTACAGTCCGAGTTATTCAGGCACAGCTATTGCCCTTGAAACGCACTCCCTACCTTCAGCCAAATTGACTTTCAAGTGACGACAAGCCCCTAGTTAACAATCAAATCAGCTGCTTCACTCCGACTAGAAATGCAGGCCCCCGGTAAGATCTTAATGCAGTAGGAGACTCAGTATAGAAAGTTTGAGCCAGATCCTCAGCTGCTGTAAATTAATGTCACGCCACTGGCATCACCTCTCTGTTCCCCTCATCCACAGCCAGCTGGCCACCAGGCCGATACCCTGACATTACAGTAGCCTGAGGACCACTCCAATGCACGCGGCTTGCCAAGGACTGGAGATTAAAGGGGTGCAGGGAAACCATCGCCAGTCCCTGGTCACGGTCCCTGTGTCAGGGGCCAGGTACAAACTGTTCTTATGGCGCTATGTGATGAGGAGCCGTTGGTTACTAGTTGCCAGGTCACTTGTGCAGTGACCACAGAGCAAAGCAACCTGAGCGCAGGGGAGAACCTGGGCCTAGATTTTTTTTACACAAGTAAATCAGACCTGCTGCCTGACCTGGGAGCAGAGCTGGATTACCCGATAGGCAGACTAAGCACGTGCTTAGGGCACCAGCAAAGCAGAAGGCACCAAAAAAAATTTTTTTTTAATTTGATATTTGATATTTCAAAAAAAGCATCGAAGTAGTCATCATGGGAAAAATCAGAACTTTGTTAGACTTCCTTACACTCCACTACACCCTGTTCCCCTGTTTTTCTGTTCTCTTTTTATTACTTATCCCCCTAAACCAGGGGGCCAGCCTACTAACGTAGATCGAAATAATGCGAGGAAATCAGATCCTGTCATTAGCTGAACGTGGTCTGCCTTTCCAGGGATCAAATAACACATTTGGATCATTGCAGAATGGAAATTTCTTGGGATTGTTGAAGCTTGTGGCTCAGTTTGACCCATTTTTAGCAGACCATATCTCAAAATATGGGAATGCTGGCAAAGGTAACCCATCATACTTATCCAAGACAATATGTGATGAACTCATTGGTCTAATGAGTGACAATGTTCATTCAGCTTTGTGGATGAAATAAGTACTGCAGTTTATCTGTCGACTCTACACCTGATCTTTCACATATTGATCACTTGAGTGTTGTACTAAGATATGTGTCTCCCACAGATGGAAAAACCAGTTGAACGATTTATAACATTCCTCAATTTGAAAAGCCACACTGGTGAAGAAATGGCAAAACAAGTACTGCATTATCTATGCCAAGCTTGCAAAATAGATTTCTCAAAGTGCAGAGATCAATCTTATGCTAACGCTGCCAGCATGTCAGGGCGTCATCAAGGAATGCAGAAGAAGCTTTTAGAACAGAACAACTATGCCATATTCACACCATGTGCTGCATACTCTCTCAGTCCTATTTGGGCAATGATCGTGTGTTGAAATCTCTTTCTAATACTTGCTGGGAGGCACATGCAGTGGCAACACGTGCAATTCTGGAGTCCTACTCAAAGATTGTGGATGCATTAGAAAGTAGACCTGAAGACCAATCACAAAAGGGAGAAACTATACGAGAGGCAGAAAACATTGCAAACAAGATGCAAGAACTTGAATTTGTATTCATGTTGACCATGTGGAATGAATTTTTACAACGCTTTTACCACACAAGTCAAGCTCTCCAAGAAAAAGAATTGGATTTGAAAACATGTGCAGATCTCTGTCAATCATTAGCAGACCACTTACACACTTTGAGGAATGATGTCGAATGATTTGAAGACATATCAAAAGATATCTTGCCTGATACTAACTACAAAGAAGCCCAGTCCCGCAAGCGAATCAGGAAAAAACAAGCAAATGATAGCAGTGCAACAGAAACAGCATTGAATCCTAGAGACAAATTTTGCATATCTACTTACTACGCTATAATTGATACACGTGAAGTTCATATGAAGAGGGGACGTGAAGTGTACAAAGAAGTATCAAGTAGATTTTCTTTTCTAAACAATATGGACTTATCTGACAAACAATTTTCACAAGGTTCCCAAAAGCTAGTTGACTCGTAGCCTGTTAACTTGAACATGAATCTCTGTGGAGATGTACAGCAGTTCCACTGTTATATGCGCACAAAGTTTAATGAAACAGGAAAAATGAAATTCAGTCACATTGGTCTTCATAACACAATACTGAAGGGCGGAATACAATGTGTATTTCCAAATGTAGAGATTGCACGATGGATTTTTTCTAACATCGATGATTACTAACTGCGCCACAGAACGCTCTTTTTTGCAGCTGAAAAGACTAAAAAACCCTCAGAGAACAACGTGTCAGGACAGACTTGATTCACTTTCCCTATTGTGTATGGAAGCAGACACGCTTCGTCGAGTCAGCTTCGATGAACTTATCCAGAATTTTGCAATCAGAAAATCTAGAAAGAAGCTATTTTAATTTCAGCATATATGTAAGTTTTATGTCATTTCAAAAAATAAAATTTTATTTTACGGTATAGTTTTGTTTTTATTTTGAATTACATATGTGGGGGGGCACCATAATCTTTTCAGTGCTTATGGCCTCTAAAGGTCTTAATCCGGCCCTGCCTGGGAGCTAATGAGCAAAGCGGCAGAGATATCTCAATCCTACATGCAGCCAGCACAGGGTGAGGGCAGACCCTCAGCTCCATTATCGAAGAGATGTTCTCGCTCTAGCTGTGGTGGGTTTATTACGTAATAATTGCACTTGCGCTTCATTAGCATCTCTTCCTTTAAGGTTAGTGCCTGTTGGCCCCAAAGAACTGGGGCTTTGATTTGCCTCACCTGTTCCGTTTGCTTGCATTTACACCTACCTTGTCTTTCTGCAGTGTTTTCTTAATCGCCTTTGGCTATTCTAGAGCTGTGGTTCTCAAACTTTTTTTTCCACGGACCACTTGCAAATTGCTGAGGGTCTCGGCGGACCACTTAATGAACTTTCCAAATGTTGTTTGTACCATTAGTTAACTATTGTAAAATGGTTTGGATAAAAGCGCTATATTAAAAAAAAACGTAATAATAATTAACCTTTTTTTGTTCTACAAATAAAAGCACACAACTCATATTTGAATATCAGTGGTCTTACCTTTCTAATGCAATGGATGTGCTCTCTCTCCCTCGCTGTGGCAGCCCCCTAGCTGGGGCTGGGAAGGAAGGGGGTCTCTCTCCCTATCTCCCCTGCCACAGCAGCCACAGCCCTGAAGCTGGGGAAAGTCGCCTCTTTCTCTGGCTGCAGCAGCCATGCATATCCCAAATTCCCCCCACCCCCTCTTCCAACTCCACTGCTCCCTCCCTCCTATCCCCTATTCCTCCCAAGGCCACACCCTCATCTTACATGTGTGTCTTCTCCAGGGTCCAGGCACCTAATTAGCGGAGCCACGCCTCCGTGGGTGGTGGCCCTTCGTTCTCTTGTGTGCAGCTGCCTAGGCGTGCACCTTAGAGGGAACTGTCCGCAGACCACCTGAACGGAGCTCGTGGACCAGTTTGGGAACCTCTGTACTAGAGCTTGGCTCGTTCTTTATTAATGAGTGCCACAAAGTGGTCACATGAAAGGCAACTAAAATTGCATATTAAAGAACAGGGGATTTCCGACCCATTTTCTCCACACAGGGGGTCCAAGCCTAATACTAGATAATAACCACGCAGTCATTAGTCAAAGGATCAGGGCCCTAATGAGCTTATAAAAAAAACCTTCTGCTTGTGCCATGATGGGGTGCAGTGCAGCCATTGCCTAGCAAAATAATGTCCTGTCTACACTCTTTAAAAGATGGCCTCGTCTTATGCTTTAAACAGAGGAATACTTCTAGACGCAGATGGCTTTTTTTTAAAATGTTAGATAAAATGACATCTGATTAAATGTTAAGCTCTTAAAAAGCCAGACCTGCTTTGTGCACGCCAAACTACGTTCCAGGAAACAGATTTAAACTGCAGGAACAAGTTGTGTACCCTTGGCTGCATCTAGCTAAGCGCTCAGTCTTTATGTGAGCCGCACTGGATGTGGAATTAAGTGGGCAATTTGCTAAGGCCTTTCCAAGGCTGAAATAGGGGAGCTGTTACACTTTTCTTTGCCACTGAAATAGCTAATGATACGAGCCAAGCTAGTAATGTGTCCGTCAGGTAAGTTGAGGAGCGGTTTCATCCCTAATGCGACACTTATCAAACAGCTGTGTTAAAACAGGAGCATGTGTCTAGTTTGATTTGATTAAACATAAATGTGGTGTATTCAGGAGTATGCAGGATTATGATTCTTCTAGGTTTTGGCAATCATGTCGGTGGGGTGAAACAGGCAGGATTTTCCATGGCAGTGTATGCAAACACAGAAATGCCCACACATTTTTAGTAGCATTAACGCTGACATCAATGAACCTGTATTCCTTCAGGTCCCGGTCATACCTAAAGGATTGTTAGGCCTCAAACCCGACAGCTGAGTCCCTTAAATCTTCCTTGATTCATTTTTTTTTTTTTTTGTAGTGACTGACTGGCCTTTTAAAACAGCCTATTCCTGTATTGAGTGGCCTGACAGGTCATTCAGGCATTTGGAAAATGGTTCCTGTGTATTTCCTTTTTGAGGCTTTCTTGGTCATTGACAGAATTAAAAATACCCTGGGTTTTATTGTCTGTGGTGGATTAATCTGAGTGCAGCTTTCTGGCTTGAGGCATCTGCAACCCTTCTATACATTCCTGCAGCGGGGGGAGAGGCTTGAGACCTTGTGCACCTACTGGCCTCGCCTTCGTACAATTTACAAAACAAGGCCGAGCCGTTGGCTTGCTCCAGTTGGTCAACAGAGGAAGAGATTGACTTTCTGTTTAAAACAATATGTTGCAACATACATCAAACTACACAGCTCGAATGCACTGCCTCTTGGTCAGCACGTGCCAGTGTTCTCAAGTCCCTCTCCCTGAAGGCCTAACTGGGGAGATTCCCCGCCCCAGAGGCTCTTACCCTCTAGCTCAGGGGTGGCCACCCTGGGGCTCCGGAGCCACACGCGGCCCTTAGAGGTTAATATGCGGCTCCTTGTACAGGCGCCGACTCCGGGGCTAGAGCTATAGGCGCCAACTTTCCAGTGTGCCGGGGGGGGCGCTCACTGCTCAACGACTGGCTCTGCCCCCACTCCACCCCTTCCTGCCCCCTCCCCTGAGCCTGCAGTGCCCTCGCTCCTCCCCCTCCCCCCGAGCCTCCCGCACCCCACGAAACAGCTGATCGGGAGGTATGGGGAGGCACTGATCAGCAGTGCTGCCAGTGGGTGGGAGGTGCTGGGGGGGCTGGGAAGCTGATGGGGGGCTGCTGACATATTACTGTGGCTCTTTGGCAATGTACATTGGTCAGTTCTGTCTCTTTCTCAAGTTCAGGTTGGCCACTCCTGCTCTAGCTGCTGTTTTACCAGTGACTGATTTTTGACAGCGCAATCTTTGGGCGAGATCCCAATGCTGTTACTCATCTTGAACGGCACCTGAGTCCATGACACTATTAACAAGAACCTGGCCCTGTTGTTTCCCCTGCAGGCCTGCCCCACAGTATCCTTTTGTCTTCAACAAATTGTGCTTTTCATCGTACATGGAGTGGGTGCATGACACCATGCACTCTGTGCCCTTCATCCAGCCCAGTGGAGAGAGGCCTCACTGTGCAGATTAATTCTGCTCTGATTTTGGCTGGGTTGTATTAGGGTGCGGGGAGGGGGGCGGAATGGTAGTTGGAGAGTTTCGGGGAGTCTCATGAAAATTGTTTTTTAATCCTCTAGCTTGTGATTTTTCCTTTGGAGCATTACTAAATCTGCCTATGGCTTACTAACTGAAGCGAGGCCTGTGCTAATAAACAGTCTGGTTTGATGGTGGGTCTTGTCCTGCTCCAAGGAAGCCCAGGGAATAAAATGTAAGCGTTCCCACCCATACAGCCTCCAGAACTGATTTTCATGCCCGAGCCAATGGAACGCAGGTCTCATAGCCTGTAAGGCCAAAGGGCCCATTGTGATCATCTAGTCTGACCTCCTGCACATCGCAGGCCATAGAACCTCACCCACCCCCTCCACTCATCGGCCCAGACCTGCAAAGTGCTGTGTTCTAAACCTGGAGCCTACTGGGCTCAAGCAGGTTCTACAAGTGGTAGGAGACGTTCTCCCTGCCCCCAATGACAGGCTGCTTTACTCACATTGTGGAGGGTCAACGGCACTGAAATAGGTCGAGGGCTCCAGTCTATACCCACCCAGTCATGTCCCACCGCTGGCTTCAGAACCTGCCCCCGGTGCCTGGAATGGTCTCGGCTGGGTGGAAGCCTCTTCACGTCTTCCACCTCCCTGCTAAGATCCACATGCTCTGAGCTGCCCACAAGAAGTGAGTCAATAACAGTAACGCTAGAACAGTAACCAGTATAAACCGCCTTAGTCATTCCCATGGTGGCCCTTGCTCAATTGTTGTCTGGCTTTTGTAGAAGGTAAGAGCTTTTTGGGAGAGGGGGTGGGCAGGGGCTGTGCACACGCGTGGTGCGTAATAACTAATAATACTAAGCCACTCTACTGAAAGCATAGGCTCTTCCATGTGACCAGAGCCTGATCCAGTGCCCACTGAAGTCAATGGAACGATTCCAACTGATTTCAGCTGGGTGTTGGGTCAAGCCCATGTAGCACACAGCCAAACAGAGGCCTCGGGCCCAGGAACCAGTGCTGTGTGCTGCCTGAATGCATGCCCAGGAGTTCCTGCTTGAGAAAGAAGCCACCACAGTGTGAAATTCCCACAGCTGAAGGAATGGGAGGTGTGCACTGACAGATGCTTGCATTCCAGCCATCTCGGCTCTCGCCTGCCCTCCGATATGGTCCCGTCACACTGTGTCCAGATTGCTGGTGTTTCCTGCTTGCTTTGATCATCCGAGCTATTATTTTCTCTCAAAGAAATGTACAAGCCAATGCTGCTTTGGAACAAACCAGGTTTTGGCACATTTGAGCCCATTTTTGTCCTCTGTATGGTTTAAGGACTGCTAATAAAATAATAATAAATACGCTCTTTACAACCATTCAGGCTGTCACCTATTGAATGCGTCTCCCTCTGGGCTGAATACAAGTCTGGGACTGAGGAGACCTGGGTTCTAGTCCCGGCTCTGCTGCTGACCTCCTGGGTGACCTTTGGCAAGTCACTTAGCCTGTCCGGGTCTCAGTTGCCTCATCTGTAAAATGGAGATAATGATACTGCCCTCCTTTGTAAGTGTACACATGGGAAGGTACCAGATGTGAAGTGTACAGATGGGAAGGTATGTCCTGGGCCTCCTCCATTAGATGGCACTAATAATACCAACGAGGTATTATTAGTGCCATCTAATGGAGGAGGCCCAGGACATGGTACAAATGGGCTTCATGTTAGTGTATAGTCACTGGAAGCCCTGGCTGTGTTTCTCAGGCCCTCACCCTGGGGAAGTGCTGGTGTGGTGGGGCATCCTGAATACAGCTTCCAAGCAGGGGATGATTTGTCACTGCTATGCTAAAGATGGGGCATCCCCAGATGTTTTCTGGGTCTACGCAGCCTGTCTAGCTGAGCACACTCTGGTGCTAGGGTCTGGACTGGGCTAGAATGGCAGGGACACAATTCCAGCGGGCTGAGATAGCTTGCTGCAAAGGTAGCAATTTTAGGGGCGGCACCTCAGCTGAGTTCGCGCCATTGGCTGCAGTGGAGTTACCCTGCTTTACACCAGCTGGGGATTTGGCACCTTAGCTTTTCACGCTCCATTTGGCGTGCTCTCCTTTACTCCAGTTGCGTCAAGTAAGCCCTGCACATCACCAGGAGACGGATGGAAGGAGCTCCAGGAAGGAGCATCCAAGCTGCACTCCTCAATGGATCCAAGTCCCACTCTACAGTTGGAACAGCTTTAAGTTGGCGTCCAGCTTCTCTCCAAAGTGTTTGTGTCATACAGTAGCACAGCGGATGGGATCATGTCTTTCACATTGATGGGGCTGCTTTTGGTCCTTCCCAAATGTGTTTTTTTAAAAAAAACCACAGTCCCTTGCACCATTCCTAACTAGCATCCAGGCAGATTGTATCTGTAGCCCTGATGTAGTCTAAAATATCTCAGTTATGTGATACTCTTGTTAGCTGTGCTGGAGAGGCCAAGGAGGAGGGGACCCCTGTCCTCTCCCCACCATTCAGCTATCTAATGGGGGAGAACATAAGAACGGCCATACTGGGTCAGACCAAAGGTCCATCCAGCTCAGTATCTTGTCTACCGACAGTGGCCAATGCCAGTTGCCCCAGAGGGAGTGAATCTAACAGGTAATGATCAAGTGATCTCTCTCCTGCCATCCATCGCCACCCTCTGACAAACAGAGGCTAGGGACACCGTTCCTTACTCATCCTGGCTAATAGCCATTAATGGACTTAACCTCCATGAATTTATCCAGTTTTCTTTTAAACCCTGTTATAGTTCTAGCATTCACAACTTCCTCAGGCAAGGAGTTCCACAGGTTGACTGTGTGCTGAGTGAAGAAGAACTTCCTTTTATTTGTTTTAAACCTGCTGCCCATTAATTTCATTTGGTGCCCCCTAGTTCTTATATTATGGGAACAAGTAAATAACTTTCCCTTATTCACTTTCTCCACACCACTCATGATTTTATAAACCTCTATCATATCCCCCCCTTGAGTCGCCTCTTTTCCAAGCTGAAAAGTCCTAGCCTCTTTAACCTCTCCGTTCCAAACCCCTAATCATTTTAGTTGCCCTTTTCTGAACCTTTTCTAATGCCAGTATATCTTTTTTTGAGATGAGGGGGCCACCTCTGTATGCAGTATTCAAGATGTGGGTGTACCATGGATTTATATAAGGGCAATAAGATATTCTCTGTCTTATGCTCTATCCCTTTTTTAATGATTCCTAATATCCCGTTTGCTTTTTTGACTGCCACTGCACACTGCATGGTAGTCTTCAGAGAACTATCCATGATGACTCAAAGATCTTTCTCCTGATTAGTTGTAGCTAAATTAGCCCCCATCATATTGTATATATAATTGGGGTTATTTTTTCCAATGTGCATTACTTGAAATTTAATATGGATAAATGTAATTTGCCATTTTGTTGCCCAATCACTTAGTTTTGTAAGATCTTTTTGAAATTCTTCACAGTCTGCTTTGGTCTTAACTATCTTGAGCAGTTTAGTATCATCTGCAAACTTTGCCACCTCACTGTATACCCCTTTCTCCAGATCATTTATGAATAAGTTGAATAGGATTGGTCCTAGGACTGACCCCTGGAGAACACCACTAGTTACCCCTCGCCAGTCTGAAAATTTACCATTTATTCCTACCCTTTGTTCCCTGAGAGAAGGCTTGCATTTTAATCAGATACAGCAACTCTTGACCTGATCATGGAGCTGTGCAAACATCCAGTGGCTGATGCAGTCACCAGCCGCCAATAAACGGTGACACTGACGCAATGTAATTCTTGGAGGAGTCTGTTTATTTTGAGATACGTTTTGCTTCTGATGGTTATTTTAACAGCCTGCAGTAAAAGTGTAAATCTGACATTTAACCTGCTAATTCTACATCAAGCAGCCTTGCATATATGTTCAAACTTAGTATAAGGGTCTCAGTATAAAAACAGTTCAATACACAGTACACATTCATTCATCAGGAGTTGATTCACTTTTTACACTCTTCTGTACATTCTATGATAATGGGATTGTGTGTACACTGGGTACAATGCTTTCCAGGGGCCAGTGTGACCTTAGTGATGTGAAAAATAAACTATATAAGCAACTCTATCTAAAAAATAACAGACACTTTTATATACCAGTAAACTGAGCTTACTTCCAAATGTATTTACAGAGGAAAAAGAAAAGGACTACTTGTAGCATCTTAGTACTAGTGGCACCTTAGAGACTAACCAATTTAATTAAATTGGTCTGTCTCTAAGGTGCCACAAGTCCTCCTTTTCTTTTTGCGAATACAGACCAACACGGCTGCTACTCTGAAACCTTACAGAGGAAAGTAACAGAGGGGCATGGACCATTTCCAAGTTCTGCTGATTAAATTACTCCCTTCTCTTAACAACTGGTAAAGCATCTGAAGTGCTGACATGTTTTGCTTTGCATTGGACTTTGTGTACAATTTACTTTGCAGCAGTGCAATTAAATAGCTCATTAATGTACTGAGATTGTGCAGTATTCAATGACAGATCATCATCTTTGGGTCTTTCACAGTAACTCTGTATCACAATATCTTTACAGCCCAGAAATATATTGGCCACTGAAGGATTATTGCTGGGCTCTCACCCATTGGGAGAGCAGGTGATAGGAGTATTGTGTAAAAGCTCAGTCTCTGAGGGAGAGAGAGATGCATATCTGTGTAGTTAACGAAGCTCTTTTGGATGAGGACCTAAGCAGCAGCTGCCCAGATGTTTGGGGATTGTGAGGGAATTTACAATGGAAGAAAGGTGGCTCAAAATAGAGAAGTGAATGGAAATGGGTGGAGGGTTAAGGAGGGTGGTACACATTAGGGCAACATTGTTGAGAGATCACCCGCTTTCTGGACTTAATACATCTCTATCCCCTGCTGAAAAGAAAGGCAGAAACAAACAGAAAGGTATCTAGTTTGGTCTTCTGCATCTCTGGCAAATGCACTGCAGAGGAGATAGCTTCTGCAAGAACCCTGCAGTGTTCCTTAGCAGCAAATGTGGAAAAAAAAACAACCAAACCCTTCTCTAAGGATACAAAAGTGCCCAGGCTGGAATGCTGAAGGGCATCAGGTTCCATTCCCTGTAGTCTGTCCTTCCTGGATGCTTGATTTTAAATTTGACAAGCACTACCTTCTTTTTCGCATGCAGGTTTCAAGCCTTCCCAGCTCTTCATAGGACTGGTAGAAAATGTCAAACTCTCGGGCACCCCAGCTCCTCCAGACAGCAAGGCACCATTCCATGTTTTTGTTCTCAAAGCAGCACACAACAGTGTCCCTTGCTACGATAGCAGCTTCGACCAGCGCCCTGGGAAAGCAAGAACAGGGTTGGAGAATGGAGTGCAGCTCTCCCAGAAAACAGACAGCCCAGCAAAAGTGAGAAGTGCTGGCTGCTTAGAGTTTGTCTTACAGTCAGTGAATCTGCTTTTCTAAGACAGCTGGAGATATTTAACACAGGAAAACATAAAGCTGTGTTACTACTAGTTACATAATAGCAACCCTCACCTCCCTCCGAAAACCCCAACACAGTGACATAGTTCTACGAGGCTCTTTTGATTACAACAGTACTGTGAACTAATGTAAGGCCAGATTCGATAGACCTTCATCCCATTGATTTCAAGGAGGCTGCTCACAAAGTGCGGCCCTATTCAATGTGAGGAAAGGTGGCAGAATTTGCCCCATCATGCATTTAGTAAGACCCAAATAATGGATTGATTCCACTCTATAAAGGAGTGCTGGGATAAAGGAAAGGGACCTGCCCCTTGGGGAACTGCCCCAGCACCAGGGCAAGGGAAACAGGAATGGTGGGAGTAGCTAGAGAGTTTGGTATTTTGGAGCTGTGGGGAAGCTGTCCTAAGTGAGAGCAGCCCCCAAGGAAGTCATCTCCTCTCCCTCCCTCCCCTCCACTCCTCAGAGGCGCAGTACAGTATCTGGCTCCATCTTAGCGATATTGCAGCCTTGCAGATGCCTCCACACCCAGGGGAAGTAATTTGTTGCCACTGGGAGTGCAATATTGTTGGCTTTTTCATCATTTTCATCCTGCTGGTCAAGGATGAGTCGACGGATTTTGTGCCTGAATCAGCAAGGCTGCAATATTGTAAAATAGGACAAGCCTAGCAATGGCCATTTCATCTGGTCTTCTATTCCCCATACTTTTTCTTTCCTATTTTTTTTTTAAATCAGCTGAATCTCTGAAACGAGTCCACCTAGCTAAGTGGGCCTATGCAGGTAACAAAAGGGACAAAGCACTATACCTGACATGCCAAGGCACAAACGAACAACGGAAGTGAATGAAAGCAAGGCTTTGATTTCATGTTACCTGTGCTGATTTATTAATAAATGGCCATTAATAACACACAGCACAGCTTAACTTCTAGTTGTTTTGTCTTGCCATGAACAGCACAATCACATATTGGTGTTTAAATGGTCAGCAAAAAACAACTCCACACTATCCCATGGTTATTTATTTACTTGGAAGCTCAGTTGCTACATGAAGCATTTTAAATGAACGTCCATAACTGTTTTCCACGGAGTGCCAGGAGCTACAGCTGGTACAAAGGTGCTTGTTTAGAGCCAGAACTTCAACCTGCTCTGAGTGAATGAAGCCACAGACAAGCACTGCACTCTGTAGTAAATACACTTCTTGTTCTTCATGCAGAGACTGAGTTTGCCAAGCACTGAGGACCCCTGCCAGGTGCCGGTGCCTGCAAAGCCCAGGGAAGTCAGCACCTGGCAGGATTGGGCCAAGAGTTATCACAACATCACATTTTGCAAAATGAGAGGCACTATCCTAACACTGACTCAGCCTCAGAAACAAGGCAGCTAGTTAGAGAGCTGGAGATGCAACTTGCTGTGATGTTTCTGGGGCAGATCATGACCATTGCCTGAAGAAGCCAGCTTGGATTGATCTGGCACGTGGGAGAAGATCTACCCCAGCTTCTCCTGCTTGTCCCAGTATAAGGAGCAGAAGGGGCACAGTCACAGCATGCTCTGCTCTACCAATCCAGGGCCACCCCAGCCTCAGGGCTGCTCTAACTTGCACTGGGGGGCCTGCCTGTGTAATTGGAGCCTAATCACAGTGACTCCTCCAGCTGGGAGCTTGCCCTATGGTGTAGAATCCACACTAGAATGCCCTGAAAGAAGAGAGGCCAATTGGAGGACTGCAGGCCTTGCACTCAAACACTGACTGTGCATTTCCCCTGATGGAATCCTTTGTGATCATGAAATACAGGCTCTAATTCAATCTCACCCATAGGGAGCCAGTTCTCTGGCCTTCAATACGGCTATGACTCTGCCGCGCTGCATGCCACATTCCTTCTCCAGCCCAATAACTATGATGTCGCCACCTCTCCTACAGACAAAAGAGAGACAGTCATGCTCAACAACGTGGGCCACGGACAGTCAGGGAAAGCACATGTACGGTAGCTCTTCCGATTACTTATGCTGAAGGCTGCCAGCAGGGGGATAGGTCTGAGATCCAAAGAGGCTCACAGACCTTGTTAAAGACAATGGGTGTGCCAAACACTCTCTTTCAGGCTCAAAAGAAGGAGCAATCAAGTTACTTATGTAGTAAAATCAATTGCAGACAATTGCCCACTCAAAGCAATAGGCCAGTGAAGGCCACCTGGCAGGTCAGCATTAAGCCATGTGGACTGAGGGGTTTCCCTGGCTACAAATGCAGGGATATTGGTAGCAGGGTGTGTGCAGGTTAGGATACATCTACACTGCAATGTAGGCCTAGGGGGTTTGAACTCAGGCTCAAGCCTAACCCCCTTCTTTCTACACACATATCATGCTAACCCAGGGCTCAGATTCAGGGTTGAAGGACCCCACGGAGGTGGAGGGTCCAAACCTGAGTCAAACCGGGACCCAGGATAAAAGCCCTATTGCTTTCCAGTGTGGACACAGCCCCACTAGACTCATGCTCAGGGAATGCGCTCAAGTATCCCACAATCCTTTTGGCTCACTTTCTTTGTCCTCTGGACAATCAAGTTTGGCAGACCTTCAAGTCTTCCCACACTGCACCATGAACAAAGGGCTAGAGCAGCTCCATGTTGGAAGGCAGCTAGGAAGTCTGGGATATGGCTGGTCCGACTCAGATCTCCATACCGCGGTGCGGACGCTGGAGCCCCAGGTTCGGGTCCAGGTTAGAAAATTCTTAACCCAGAGTTGACAATCAGTGTAGAAGCTGAAGCCCTGGGTTTTCTAACCCAAGGTCCGCTAACTCCAATTCCACTAACACTAGGCTTACATTGCAGCATAGACATACCCTTAGTGCAGGGGTGAAAGTAAGGTAAATTACTCACTGGTATGGGGGACTGGCTCCGGGCTCCCGGAAGGGGCGGGGCCTTGGGCAGAAGGGGCGGGGCTGAGGGCCAGTGTCCCCCAGCCTGTCCTTCCATGCTGGCTGGGGGGGCGATTTAAAGGGTAGTGGCGGCTGCGGCCGGGAGCCCTGGGCCCTTTTAAATCGCCAGGCTCCATCGGCGGCCCTGGGTGGGGCGGCAAAAGGGGCAGTGACGTTAAAGTCCTTAAAGCGCTGTCGCGGCTGTGCTTTAATGTGGCCTGTGTACAGGCCAGTACCAGCAGCCACTTCTTACTGGAACGCTGTACCAGCCCGTACCAGCCCACTTTCACCTCTGCCTTAGAAGCAGAAAGCCAGCAAAAGCAGCAGCGAACATGACCCTGAGAGGAGACAGAGAGACAGCTTCTTGGGCAGAGGTTTCACAGGAGTGGCAGGCTTGGGGATTTCTGGGCAAGAAAACTGCCTGCGGATGTTTGTTTCTACTCTGTCCAAGGAACCAGGATTTTGAGTACATTTTTTTGTAAATAAAATGGCACCAAGAATACACCTGATTTGTATCAGGATTTCTTGTCCTAATGGAAACAATCCTGCAAGACCCCAAATTTGCCAAAGGGGCAACACTAGATACCATCCAAAAGTTGTAGAAACGTTGGTTTCTAACTTGAAATTCTGGGACAGTTACGTAGTTTTTTTGCTGTATCTTATTGCTAGTCACCACCATGGGTAAATTTGCTGTGAAATTACAATTAGAAACAAAACCCAAGTCCTTGAGAGCTTCCTTAAACCCAAACGGACTCATGCTCCACTTGTGACTCGGATCTGGTTTGCTGAGTATGTACTTTAAGGAGGGATTTACCTAGGGATCCAGATGAGGTCTTTTACTGGAAGAATCTTTACAGCTTGGAGATGCGATGCGTTTTCATCTGTTGGTGTAGCATCATTTTCAGATCTGTCTGGGGAAGGGATCAGTTCATGAAACTTGTTGGACTCCTCGCACTCCATGGAGAAAGGCACGCTGGATGAGCTTGCAGGAGAGCTCGGCAGGCTGGAGAAGGACCTAGTTATTCTGTTAGAAGGGGAGGATGAGTAAGAAGACATGGAGCAATAGTCTGTGAGGGAGTCCTGATGGTTTAATATTTGTGTGCCCAGCTCTGGGCTGCAGATAATGCTCATGTCAGCCAAAGAGTTACTCTCAAGCACAGTCCTGTGTATAGCTGTTGTAGCAGGGATCCCTGCGGAAGGCTGCTGGATTGTAAACATGTCTCTTAAAGGGCTGCAGTCGCCACAGAAGTACCGTGCGCAGAGCTGATAGGTTGCAGTATGGTACATCACCAGGTAGTTCGTTTTATCATCCAGGCACCAAATCACTTCCTCCCCATGGTACTCCGAGTTACACGCCATAGATGTGATCACAGATGGAGGGCTGTAGGGCTCCAGCCTCCTGTTTATATCTATGGTCACGCAGTCTATGATGAGAATGCCAGGGCCATTGCTGTACCAGACCTCAGCCCCGCTGTTGGTTATTTCCATGGCTTTCACAGGGTAGGGGTTCTGCCGGGGGTCACTGTCCAAGATGTTGAACTTGGACCTATTCGCAGTGTGTGAGCACAAGTAGGAACAGCTGTCCTCTGGGATGCCGCGTGCCACTGAAAAAACTGCCACAAGTCCGTCTGACAGTCCGGCCAGCACCAGGTAGGAGTTCTGTGGGAGAGAGAGAGATTTGTTTCTCCATGTAGACGTTTACAGTTTTGCAACAAGAGAGCTCCCCATCCAATATTCTGGGTGCCCCAACAATATCAGAATAGACTGATCTGTTACCCCAAAAGCAAATTAAATTACCCCACAACAACGTCACTACCTAAAAAGCCTAATGAACCTATACACACAACGCCCCCGCTCCCTCTACCCAGCCCTATCCATCCCCCATCACCTTACAGGTATGGGAGGAAAGATGGGCCATGCAGCCCACCCTGAAGGCACAAACGCCGGCTGTGATACACTCTGAGACAGCCATCATGTACCTGGAAACCCAACTGGTCAAGTCCAGATTAGTTCAAACCGAGAATAAAGCAGAATGGTGTTTCTGCCAGGGGAGCCACTCTGACCAATGAGAAAATGAAATTGTTGATCCTCAACCCAATGCCATGCAAACTGCACCTCTAGCAGTGGTTAATCTGACAGCATGACTCATCCAGATGAAGGCTGCAGGTCTGGGGCCCCAGACTATGTTGTAGGCACATGGAGATGTCAGCAGCACTTCAGAGAACAAGCTGACAGGCTGACATGCACGATGGAGAATTCAGAGGTGCTTATGATTAACGAACACGCACTGGCTGTGGCAACTTACAGCACAGTGAGCAAGTCGCACGCTGCACGGATTTCGTCATAGCCAAACCATAATATTCTGCAGCATAGTCACTCTCAACACACAGCTAGAGGGTCTCCTTTGTGTGGCAGGCAAAGTCAGGTGTCTAATTATGCACAGCACAGATTGCTATTCTGCAACATTGCTCCCCAGCAGAATGCTCAAAGCATAACAAAACAGCCATCAAGAAAGAACATTACAGCCTGTCAGAACTTCTGCTTGGCCTGGTCATCCCAATGACAGTGAAAACACGGGAGACAGTGGTTAGAGGACGGGGAAATGGGTATCTTGGGAATCTGACTCACTGTGAGACCACGGGCATGTACCAGAACCCTCCCTATGTCTCGGCTCCCACAGCTGTGAAACAGACAGAATAACACTCACCTCACAGGAGAGATGGAGCTGGGTTTTTCCAATGTATCAGACTGTAAGAATGTGTCTATCCCAGGTGCTCAGTGCCTCTTAATACTTTATCATACTGTGAAAACCAAACCCAGCAGCCAGACCCTGACAAGTACCTTACCCTTCCTAGGTACCAACCCTCAAACCAGGACCCACTCTTGGTACAAAGATGCATTTTGCAGCATACCCAAAAGGTCAGCAAATTCAGGCTATTTCAGACCAAGGCGGGTGGAATGAGTTCCAAGCTCAAGGGCCCTCCCAAAGGCCCCTCCGCTGTGTATAACTAAGAAATTCTAGCCCAAGCTCCTCCACAGATCTTTGCTTATCAACCAGGGAGAAGGGCAGTCACACAAGGAGGTGAGTCACAGGCCATTTCGGTTGTAAGAGGTCAAAAATCAGCATCTATATCCATAACATAAAGGGGAACAAAAAGACACTGAGTGACCCATCACTTAGGGGACACTGGAAACAGCAACCTGTGAGCCTGTGAAAGTTGTATCCCCTGGTCTGACAGGCTGGAGATGCTGGTAACTTTATGTGAGTATTTATGTGAGTAAGAAAACGGCTTAGGCAAAGACTGTAACTTGCTAAGATTAAGTTTTAGTCACTAGAAAGTGTGTTTCATTTTGTTTTGTTTGCAACCAGACCTGTCTCTTTCCCCCTTGTTTAGTGTCATTTAGATCTCTGTTCTGTGTTAACAAACCTATTCTTGTTTTGTTACAAAACCATCTCCATGCTGCGTATCAAAGGGAAGTGTGAGTCTTCACACTGACAGGCTGATGTGTGCTCTGCCCTTTTGGAGGCAGCGAACACAGAAATTTCTAAGAGTGTCCAGTGAGAGTGACAGGACACTGCAGTGGGATATCTGTGGGGAACTGAGGTTCACTGACTGTTACCTGTAAGGCCAAGTTTAGACTGGCAATCTTGAAGAGTTTGCTGCAAGGCAGACAGGCTGGTGCAGTAGGGAGCTGACACATCTTAGCAGTAACAAAGCTCTCACTCTTGCTAAGACAGAGGGATAACATAGTAGCTCGCAGTTCTGGGTGTCTTAAACATTACGTCACAGAAAGCCATTTTACATTAAAGAGTTTTGATGGGAATTTTTCAGTCAGTTCTACTAGCTACATTTTAGCAGGCTTTAGCGGACAGTGAAAGCTATTCTCTGACCTTTCACTCCTTCCGCCCCCATCCCCAGCTCTGAGTCACTGTTAGATCTTTTAAACTCCTCTGCAACTGAGTGCCTTGGGAGAGGACAGTCTGGCTAGCAAGTGATGTATTTCTTTTGGCTTAGCATCACAAAAATCTATTTGATCTCCTTGGTTAGCGTCAGCTACAACCGAACAGAACAAGGTAGCTTTCAGAGTCAACGCAGCTGCACCAACTACACTAGATGGGGATCGGGCCCAATACAGCCCAAGGAATATTACAAAACACTTAGACTACGTTAACACGATCACTGTGGAGGCAAATTCAGCAGCCATTTTAAGCTCAGCATGACTCAAGCCTTGGGCACTAGAACCTGTTTTATTCAGGCACTGAGGTTGTCCCCAACACTTTGGAAAGCAAGGCATGACCCAAGACGGGGCTTGAACCCACATTTGTCACAGCATGTCCCGAGGTAAGAGAGCTAGCCACTTAACATGCAAGTGCTATGAAAGCCACATGCTCACAAGGGCTATACACTTCACTGATGCTATCAAGGCACCAGTGCGTTGGGAGGTGGTGGACGTAAGGCAGACGTCTCCAAACCGCGATATTAAAAGAAGTGACCAAACCCAAGCAGCACAGCGTCCTCCATCAGCGTGAAGCAACTTTCTCGGAATTCACTTTCGACATTTTAGCGGAGAGAAGAGCCAACGAAAACACAGAAACAAAACTGCATTGGAAGCCTCTGGCCTGCCAAAAGTCCAGCTGTGCCAGTGAGAATGGCCTCTAAATGGGGGCGTGTGCCATACTGTACAGCACAGAGGATGAGCCTGCGCCAAGACGTTCTGTCCTCATAACTACAGTACAGTGTAAGGCTTCGAGCCTATTGGAACTCATCAGATACCATGTAAACGAAGCCCGCAAACAACACAGACTTTGTCGCTCCCCCAGCCCATTTCCCTGGCTGATCCTTCTGGCACAGAAGACTTTGGCAGGCTACAGCCTTTAAATGCAGCTTTTGTTTTTATGTGTTCTAGGCTCCTTATGCAGGCCAGGTCCCAACACACGTTCCAACCTCTCTTTTGCTTTTCTTTGTGAAAATATTGGAAACAGATTGAAAAGGAAGTTGCTTTTTGGGGGTCTGGAGGATTTCATTGTTATCTGGTCATCAGAATTAATCATAAAAATTAACCTCCAAAATTACACTTTCAATTCCTCTGGTTTTTTGTTTTTTTGGGGTTTTTTTTGAGATGGAGAGTTTATTTTCAGGGCTTCACTCTGCTTCTTTCAAATGTCTACGATGTTTCCTTTGGATGAGAAAAGAAGCATGGGAAACGATTCTTTTGGATCTGTCTTCCCAAATATAGCCAGTCAGAAGTATTTCCCTTATGAGCAAAATCCCAGGGCAGTAATCTGACTGCGTGTTTCTTCAAGTTTCATCAGCTAGCTGGCTCTTGTGCTTGGAAAAGGCCAATGTTCCCATCTACCTTAGTGCAAGATTCTTTTCTCTTTAGAGGCTTATTCCATACAGCAACCTCGACCGCTTAATACAACAGGCCTTATGTGACTCCTTCAGCAAAACTGTCAGCTCTAGAATCATAGAATATCAGGGTTGGAAGGGACCTCAGGAGGTCATCTAGTCCAACCCCCTGCTCAAAGCAGGACCAATCCCCAACTAAATCATCCCAGCCAGGGCTTTGTCACACCTGACCTTAAAAACCTCAAAGGAAGGAGATTCTACCACCTCCCAAGGTAATGCATTCCAGTGCTTCACCACCCTCCTAGTGAAAAAGTTTTTCCTAATATCCAACCTAAACCTCCCCCACTGCAACTAGAGACCATTACTCCTTGTTCTGTCTTCTGCTACCACTGAGAACAGTCTAGATCCATCCTCTTTGAACCCCCTTTCAGGTAGTGGAAAGCAGCTATCAAATCCCCCCGCATTCTTCTCTTCCGCAGACTAAACAATCCCAGTTCCCTCAGCCTCTCCTCATAAGTCATGTGTTCCAGCCCCCTAATCATTTTTGTTGCCCTCCATTGGACGCTTTCCAATTTTTTCACATCCTTCTTGTAGTGTGGGGCCCAAAACTGGACACAGTACTCCAGATGAGGCCTCACCAATGTCGAATAGAGGGGAACGATCACGTCCCTCCATCTGCTGGCAATGCCCCTACTTATATAGCCCAAAATTCCATTGGCCTTCTTGGCAACAAGGGCACACTGTTGACTCATATCCAGTTTCTCATCCATTGTAATCTGTAGGTCCTTTTCTGCAGAACTGCTGCCGAGCCATTCGGTCCCTAGTCTGTAGTGGTGCATGGGATTCTTCCGTCCTAAGTACAGGACTCTGCACTTGTCCTTGGTGAACCGCATCAGATTTCTTTTGGCCCAATCCTCTGTATCCTATCCCTACCCTTCAGCATATCTACCTCTCCTCCCAGTTTAGTGTCATCTGCAAACTTGCTGAGGGTGCAATCCACGCCATCCTCCCGATCATTAATGAAGATATTGAACAAAACCGGCCCCAGGACCGACCCTTGGGGCACTCCAGTTGATACCGGCTGCCAACTAGACATGGAGCCATTGATCACTACTGTGGAGCCCGACGATCTAGCCAGCTTTCTATCCACCTTATAGTCCATTCATCCAGCCCATACTTCTTTAACTTGTAAACAGTTTAGCTTCTTGCAGACCTTGCCTGCACTTCCTCCTGGTGATTGGCCTGGCCATACACAGAAAGGAGGGAAAAATGTCCTATAAGGAATTCTGCTGAAAGGGCATTGATTGGGGGGTGGGGGTGTGAAGGGAGTGGGGAGGGAGAATTGTGTAGATTCAATATTATTGTAGGGCCTGGAATTATTTATTACATTCACTAGACATATCACAGTCTGGAAAGATAATCCAGGAGACCTAAAACCCACTAGAAATCCCATAGGGTTGTAATCAGTGTGACAGCAGAAAGTCTCAAAATGAAAGGCACATTCTACTTCTCTGGACAAAATACAAGGTAGCAGACGAAAGATAAGTCAGGTGTCAGGCATCAAACATTGGGGAGGAAAAGTTCTGTAGCTTTGGGAGCCAGAAAAAGTCAACAGGAGCAGTCTCCCAGGAGGTGAAATTCATTCCTGTGTCAGCACCAGGCCTGGTGTCTCCTGTAAATCCCACTTACCCAAAGGGTGAAGTGGGATGTAAGCAGTGCACACTATTCCTGCTCTCACCCTCTGCTCAGGGACACATCTCACTAACTATACAGCAGTCTGAGCCATTGAATCAGATATGCGCAGTAACACAGAATGGGCACATGGAATAAAATACCCCCCACACACACTGTGAAACCTGCTCTGTGCAGTTACTAGACGTAGCATGTTGGCGTGTGAATAAGCTTTCAGATCATTAGAGATATTGAAAATAAATGGATAATAATGTGACTTTTTCACTCTAGCTTGCTACAGGTCAAACTGAGGATAATCTAACCAATTAGAAAATATTTGTGTATATATCCTAAAACTTGACTGCAATAGCCAATAATGCCACATTGCCACATTTCTCTTAAGAGCCTGCTTATGATAGGACTTTAAATGTCTCCAAAAATAAGACTACTAGCTATACACCACATAATGCCTCCCTTTGTTATTACCAGGGGGAGATCACAATATCCCTAGCCTGCCTTTTTGTTGTATGCCAATTCCTAACCCAAGAGAAAAAGGGCTGTTGATAAGGCATAGGTGATACGTATGCGTGTATAGACTGCATGCAAGTAGACCAGGAGCGGCCAACCTGGGGCTCCGGAGCCAGATGCGGCTCTTCAGAGGTTAATCTGCGGCTCCTTGCATAGGCACCGACTCCGGGGCTGGAGCGACAGGCGCCAACTTTCCAATGTGCCGGGGATGCTCACTGCTCAACCCCCGGCTCTGCCACAGGCCCTGCCCCGACTCCACCCCTTCCAGCCCCCTCTCCTGAGCCTGGAGTGCCCTGGCTCCTCCCCCGCCCCAGAGCCTCCTGCACGCTACGAAACAGCTGATCGGGAGGTGTGGGGAGGGAGGGGGAGGCGCTGATTGGCAGGGCTGCCAGCCGGCAGGAGGCACGGGGGTGGGGGAGCTGATGAGGGACTACTGATGTATTACTGTGGCTCTTTGGCAATGTACATTGGTAAATTCCAGTTCCTTCTCAGGCTCCAGTTGGCCATCCGTGATGTAGAGTGTCCAATAAATATGCGCTTAAAAGAAATACTCAAGTCCTACATTAGGAATTAATCAATATCTATCCTAATCACTCAGTCACTTCCCCTCTACTAATCTTTCTCATTCACTTACACTAATTTTTTTTCTAATGATGAGGTGGAAATGCAGCTGGAAAGCTTTAATGTAAAGAAAGCAGGTGTATTTTGACTACTTCCCCAGCGGATTCGGAAGTGCCATTTCTAGACCCTCCTGCCTCAGGTTCTCTCCATACCACTTCCAGACCTCTGCTTTCCTTGGCTTGGACACAGAGACCTGAAAACTGCTCTTTTTGCTCTGCCAGCAAGTTCTAGGGTAGAGGAGTTCACAGCAATGCCCTTTAATTATGCAAAGGATAGTGAAAAACAACATTATCTTGGACTCCTGGCTCCATAAGCAGAGTCTTTAGTTTCATTGATACCCTTTCCAATTGTGAGAAACATTCCTCTTTACCTTTTTTATAACAGGCACCGCTAAGAAGCAGCTCACGGTAGCTGGAGTGTCTAATCCTTTTTGTGGAGTATTTAAAGGACACATGCCTTGTAAGCCATATACATAAATCTTCTGGTCCTGCAAATCAACAAGAGCAGAGGAAATTATGTTTAATTCAGTAATAATTTAACTTAGCTGCTTTTCACATTAACACATAAACAGTCTCAAATTTGTTCCCTATAAAACTGTCCAATTTGTGTTTCTGGAGGTTAATAATCTCCACTTTGGAGTTAATGTAGTTCTTTTTCGGCCAGCTTTTATCTTAAAAGTCCTCTCCCTGATGATTGTTTTGGATTCTGTGATCCACACTGGTTGGAGAGGCTACCTTAGATTCCCCTTAATGCAGTGCATGATACCAAACACTGTCTGGTAGTACAAGGATCAGATTTTTACCAAATCTGCAATCAGGTGAAAATATGATTGACTCCACACACAGTTCACATCTACTAGTGTTGTTAGGGAATTTTCTGCCAGGAAAATCAAAATTACATATGTTGTTTTGGTTAGTTTGCTGAATCCAACCAAAATATTTCGTTTTCAGTCAGGTCAACGTCAAACTGCATCTCCCTGTGGTGTTGCATTTCCTTATGGGAGTTGTAGTTCAGATGCTTCATACCCCCACCCTACTATATGGGCTGGGCCTCTTGGCTGCACTTCAGCTCCCATGATGCACTGCAGTTTCCCCTCTGACTAAGCTGCAGGGTGTATCATGGGAGATGTAGTCCAGCCAGGGAGCCCAGCCCATACAAACGAATGAGGGCATGAAAAACCAGAACTACAGCTCTGAAGAAGCGGTGTGGCACTGTAAGAAGATGCGGGTTAATATTAAAGGGACTTAAAGCTAAACCTTTAATTTCAGTTCAAGTTGAAACAAAATATCTCATTTGTCAACATGTTTAATTTTTAATAAAAAGTGTCAAAATGAAATGTTTCAACCTTTCTAAATTGAAATTTTTCTGAGCTTTTCTTTCTGTGAAAAAATGCGTATATTTTTACTTTTTTTTTTTTACCTGATTCAGGACGAATGAAATGTCAAAATATCAGAATTACTTGCAGGATGTAAATTCCAATTTTCACTCAGTTCCACTGTCCATACACATGCAATTAGAGCTGACTGAATTACCTATTACAAATAATTCACCCAATTCATTTAGCCCTTTTTCCATTTGTGAAGCTCTGACTTCTAGAAATTCATTTGTAATGGTTCAACAGCTTTGCAAGAACATTTTTGTTTTGTGTTGGAGCCTGGTTACACTCAACACAGTTCTGTCTGAGGACTAGATAGGGACCTAGAGAGATAAATCCACTGCGCTATCTTGGTCTTATCTTCTTAGGCAGGGATTTTAAAGGGCATAGGAGAGTTAGGCCCCCATTTCCCATAGACTTCCAACTCCCTTCAGCCTCTTTTTAAATCCCCAGCCTCAATGTGTTTTCTTCCACCCCTTCCCCTTATCACCTACAGATAAGATTCTTTACCAGATAGAATCTCTCAGTGCTAATGTGCTATAACCTGGGACAGTTTTATGTTGGACAGCTGTTGTTTCCACATTCATTCAGAACAGCAGAACATGGTCTTGGGATCAGTAGGCTCTAGACACTAGCTAAATAACAGGTGGAAACAATATACCAGTGAGAAAGCATATGTAAAGTTTGACTGCCCATTTAAGACATCCATTGTCATGCTGATTCTCTGAGCTTTACATTACTAATTTATTAAGCTAATACCACGTTGCTTTATAACACACCCGACTAAAGATTTCTGCAGCACAGCAATGAAGTGCGCACAACTGACAAGAAGAGAGCTGACATGTCAGATAACGTTTACCTCTGTGGCAGTCCACAGTGCACTCTGAACTTTTAACTGGCAGCATAACTTCATTCCTGGGCAGCTCATTCTCTCCACTTCTATGAGACCTTTCTCTGTATTTACCACCGTGTAGTTTCTGAAAGGAGCAAATGTAATTTGTTATAGCAACGGTGCCAATAGTAAAACAGCATTAGCAAGTATTTGCAATTAATGTGTTTGCACTGTACAATTTGGAGATCACCTAATGTTTTTGGCCAGGTCATGCATACTGTCAGCTCCTTAGCTACCCATCATCCTGCAGATGTATAAAATGCTCTTAATCTTTTTTGGGGGAGAGGAAAGTATATCATAAAGGGAGAAAAATTCAGACATTTAAAAGCTCTTTCTGCTATTAACTGTTTGCTAAGTGTACTACAACTGTTGTCTTGTTACTCTGATTATTTTACTGGCTAAATGAAAGAGAAGTGACACATCAAGAAAGGATGAAGGCCCTTGAGACGGTCAAATAATTTTTAACAAATTGATGAATGAATATTTTTGTGAATAAAAGCACTTCGTTTGTTTCACTATGATTCACGGGGTCACATTGTATATGGGTATTTGAACAGACACTGGGTATTCACAAATGGTTCTATGAATCCCAGAAGTTGCAACTATTTTAGCACAAGTAGTTCTGTGTTCTAAAACGTATACGAGATGCGCATACCTTGTTACTCTCCTTTCAAAAATGAATTAGTTATCCAATCAGGGAGCAGAAATAATAATGTATGGCTTAAGTAACCAACCAAACGCTATGAATGACAAATAGTGAAAGCAAACAGTTCATGAACAATGTGCAGAGCCAAAATTATTTACCCATACCATTTGGCAAATACTTGCCAATAGTGAATACTTGAATAGAAAATCTGGATCAGCTCATGAATGGTTTCCAAACCCAAAAAGGGGCTATAAATTCATAATCATAGGATATCAGGGTTGGCAGGGACTTCAGGAGATCATGTAGTCCAACCTCCTGCTCAAAGCAGGACCAATCCCCAATTTTTGCCCCAGATCCCTAAATGGCTCCTTCAAGGATTGAACTCACAAGCCTAGGTTTAGCAGGCCAATGCTCAAACCACTGAGCTATCCCTGAATATTATTTATAAAAAGCAGCTCGACCAACATGTTCTTGAATCAAATACCAGCATCAGGTCCCAGTTCAGCAAAGCATTTAAGCACTTGCTTAAGACCATCCCTATTCAGTAAAACACTTAAGTACATACTAAACTTAAGACGTGGTTAAGACTAATTATTTCAAGGGGACTTAAGCACGGGCTTAAGTGCTTTGCTGAACAGGCATGGAATGCTGAATTGGTGCCTCAGTTCGGAAAGGCTTCGTGTCAAAAGGCCTCATTAGTAAAAAGAGATCATATCTAGTCTGATGTCTCTGTGTTTGTTATAGGTTCCTAATCTTGACCTGATATTATTTGAAGATGAGCTAAGAACAGTAATACTCTTTATGAAATAACCACTGACATATTACTAATTAAAGCAGTCTGGGGAAATGATGCTGTATGTATCTTTGGAAATGCTCCTAATTCACTTTCACCTTCCTTTCTTACTGCCCCGTGGCATGAGTGCTGACATTGAAAGAGTCGATGTTAAATCAAGGAAGAATCAAAAAGGATAAAAACAAGCCCTCTACCTGGTGTCTTCCTTCCCATCCCAGAATACCACAGTGTATTCTTGGCCTTGGGAAGAGAAGAAGGAAGACTGCTTCCCACAGCAGAGCAGGTACATGAAAGTAGCAAACGTAGGATCTTTCATCTGTCCTACAACAGAAATGGCCAATGGACGCTGAGGGGGAAAAAAATTACATACACTGAATGGTGTGTACACATCAGAGATTCTTTTGCAGGTTAAGAATGAACAATACATTCATAATAATTACTATTTATTACATCTATAGTTCCAGAGGTTGGGGATCTCAAAAGAACCTAAGGGAGTTAGGTGCCCAAATCTGCACCCAAATCCCTTAAACTTCTTTCAAAATCCTGTCCCACAGGTGCTCCCTGAGTTTTGCATTTCAGTGCAAAACTAACATAAATTACAAGAATCAAGGCCCATCTCTCTCTTTCCTCCCCTCTTCCTTGCCTCCCTCTCTCATTAGGATTTTATCTATGAACCTCTTGTGCTTTGAGAATTTAGGGAAGAGAGCCACACTCATTATAGAGTATAAGTGCTTGTTAATCAAAGCTCTGCCTGGCCCTTAGGTGAAGGACTGTGGCTCCAAAAATGCAAAATGATTAAAGAAAGCTGTAGTACAGTGTAATCTCTGTTTGTATTTGGAACCCTTCCCTGTCCCCAGAGTGCCTTTTTTTCAAAGCTCCTGAATTCCTTCTAGCTGCATTCACAGCATGACACGTCAGTAGTTTTTAATAATTAAGGGTGGAATCTTGCCCCACTGAAGTCAATGAGAGTTTTGCCATCGACTTCAATGGGCCATGATTTCACCATTAGGGTAAGCATACAGTTGCTCCATTCATGAAACCCAAACTGAAGTCTATGGAATTTTAGGGCCCCAATCACTAGCAGGTGTAAACAGGTGGCGCTCCATTGATGTCACTGGAGCAGTGCCCATTGAGACCAGCTGAGGATCTAGCCCTTAGCATGTAGGGGTGGCTGCCCCGGTAACAAGCAGTGGATAAATGGTCAAAAAGCACCAATTTTCAGGCTCCTCTTGTACCTTTTCTGGCTTAGTGTCCCAACATTCCATCATGAGCGTCTGCATCCTGTGGAACTGCACTTCCCCCGGCTGCCCCAGAATGGGACGGATCCCTTTAGACAGCTTCTTCGCAATCTGAAGCTGATGTTGTCCAAGCACAGGCCGCTGCCCAGACAATAGTTCATATAGGACCATTCCATAGGAGAACATGTCCACCTAAGGCAAATATCACACAGTTAAGCACAAAGCTGCTCCCATAGATGGGTATGGCTATTTCTTTGGAAGGGAGTTTTATTGTATGGTTAGAATTTGGGATAACATTGACAGAAGTGATGGAAACCAAATAATACATGAATAAGCATTAAGAGGTAATAAAATAAGATCAGCAGCACATTCAGCATATGCACGGAAGGTGAAATGCACCCCCATGCAGTGGGCCAGGCTTATGCATATCTTAAGTGTTGCCTAGCTCTTAGGCTGGCTCCTATGTACGGGGTTAATTTCTTCTAGAAAGAATGAATGGACCTAAATGAACAATCCAAATCATTTTGTTCCCAGCAAGGAATCTTCCATGACACATACAGACATTTCCAATCTAGCTGCAATCAGTGCTATGAATAAGGAGTCCAGTTTGCATGTGCCTTGCTCATATCTTGCGGATCGTTAACACAATGACACACTTAGTTTCTTCATCAGTGATTCCATTAAATCGGGTCTCTTTGCAGAAGTGGGTGCCTCAAGTTAAGATTCCTAAATCCATAGTTAGGCACCTAAATAATGGTCTGATTTTTCAGAGGTGTTGAGTACCTACAGCTCCGACTGAAGAGAATTTGTTGTTGGGCACCTCTGAAAATCAAGCTATTTACCTAGATGCCTAAATATGTACTCAGGAGCACAACTTTAGGTACCCACTTTTGAAAACCTTGGCTTTAGTCAGCACATGTGAGAAAACTCCATGAAGGGCCTTGAGGAGCATCTTTTTCATTGGGTTATAGATGAGAATAGTGCCACTTCAATGGACATTTCTTAGTTACCTTTTCATCATAGACTATTCGAGGCCTAATCTCTGGGGCTTGGTACCCAGGAGTGCCTTCCACTCCAAGAGCTCCTTCATGGAATGACTGCCGAGAAATCCCATAGTCAGACAGTTTGATGTTGATATGCTCTTTAATGTCCAGGGACCACACTAAAATATTGTCTGACTTTAGGTCACAGAATATGATGTTTTTCTTATGCAGGTAGGCAAGGCCTGTTGCAATCTGATATGCTATTTTCTGGGTCAGCAGGCGCCCCAGTGGCACAAAGGAAGCCCCTGTTATAAAGGAAAAACGCTGTGTTCATTAGAGCAGACTTTCAAAAGGATGACAGTTCTTGTCATTTTAATCTGACCTAGTGGAAACAATCTACCTGTTAAAATGTCACTCTGAATGGGATGATCTGAAGTGGCACCATTCATGTTACTTTAGACAGAACTCTGTCAGGTTTTTTTTTAACCCCTTAATTTCAGCGGTTCATAACACTCCCATTGTTGGGCTGCAACTAGACAAAGTGCTGATATGCAGACAGGGCCAAGTTATTAAAGGGGCCTCATCCCAGTTCAGGATTTTATGCCATTAATTTAACAGCGGCAAAATTACAGGTACATAGGATAGCATTTAGATCTCTAAATAGCTGATTTGCAGGGGGAAAATTGCACATGCAGAATTAAAATGAGATTTGGATACCCAGTCCCCATTAATTTTAAGGGGAACTGGGTATACAGATTTTTTACATAGTTTTGAAAAGCTCAGCCTTATTGGCAGTTTTCATGAGACCCCCACCAAAGTCCCAATTTGAAAGAAATTCCATCACTGCCCACCAAACTTGGAAAAAACATTATTCTACCACTCAAAAAATAGCTTGAGTGTTGCAGGCCATTTGCTCACACTGGGACATAGGGATTTCATTATTTTCAGGGAGCAGGTTCGGGGCTGTTACCTTTGGACATTCCAGATAACACAGTTGCGAGGCTGCCCAAGGGGGCCAACTCTAAGGCAAAGCAGAGAGGATGGATGCTAATCCCAATCAAGGACACGATGCAGGGGTGTTGCAAGGAGTGGAGCATGCTGGCTTCCTGGCGGAACTCGGAGAAGTTCTTCATGGCGTCCATAGCTTGCAAGTGCTTCAGCATGGTATCTAGCAAAACACACAGGCCTGTTTTCACTTCAGCACATGGCATTGCAATAGGGGAACCCAGCAATGCGGCATTAGCGGTTTTCTTGAAAGCTAAAACTGTTGATAGGATTCTAAGAGCTGAGAAAACTACTGTAGGAAGCAAACCATGTCCTTGCTTATTCTGACGATGGTGCTTTGGGCCATCCCCTCCTTAGCATGAGCTGCTAATAGGCATTATTGGTACTGTCAGTGGGAGTTACACGAGTGCAATAGGAAGCAACTGGGGGTGGGATTTTTTGACTTAGGAGTGTAAGACCCACTGAAAGTTGGTGGGACTTGTGTTCTTCCATAACGTAAGTGCTTTTGAAAATCCTTCCCTATACTCTTTAGAGCAGGGAGTCAGCAATACATAAGCAGCATGTTACTATTATATAAAACTTCAAGGGCAAGAGACTTGCCCGCTCTGGCTGCAACCCCAGCACAGGAGCCGTGCACAATAGCAGTCCTTGTGCTAAGGGAAAGCAGAGGCCATTCATGGCTAGCCTTGCTGTTAGCACTGGTCTTTCCAAAGGGCGTGTGCCATTGGGGCAGTAGCTGTGCTCCTCCACAGCTCACGGAGGCACTGTATGCTTAAAACCAGAAGTGAGCATAGTGAGGTGGAACAGCCTCCCAAGGAAAATGAAGGAAGCCCCACGACTTGTGATCTAAAACTAAACTGGCCAGAGTACTGGTAGACTCACTGTACTAGCCTCCATGTGATTGACTGGATGATCTAACTGACCTTTCCTGTGTTTAACTTCTAGGACTCGCTAACAGTCCCAGTGAAGGGAGCACCTCAGGGAAGGCCCGGCTTTTAGAAGGTATGATGATTGAGTTAGTAGTATTTGTATTATGGTGGAGGTCCCAATTAAGCTGAGTGCTAGGTGCTGTACAGACACGAGAGACAGTCCCTGCCCCAAAAAGCTGATAGTCCAAGTAGAAAAGACACAGGAAGTATCATCACCCGCATTTTACAGGTGGAGAACTGAGGTAAAGATTGATTAAATGACTTGGTCAAGGTCACAGCTAGAAACTGAACCCTGATCTCCTGAGTTCCAGTCAAGTGCGTTGTCCACGCAACCACCTCTCTACAGCCAGACGGCTCGGGTTATGAGAGTCACAAGAAGGATGGAGCATTGAGATTTTGTCTTCTCCCCCATACTGAGGCTCTGTCTTGTTAGAGCTCCCAGCCCCCTGCTGGCCAGCACATGAGGTTTCATGTCAAAACTGAGAATTCAAACTCGAACCCCCAGTGCAGAAGTGTATTGTGTGCCAATGACCGCCAGCTGGCCTTAGTTCTCCATTTCTTTTGCATGTTTTCATAGGGTATGCCTACACGGCACAAAACCCCTGCAGCAGCATGTCTCAGAGCCCAGGTCAACTAACTCGGGCTTGTGCTGTGGGGCTAGAAATAGCAGTGTAGGCATTCAGGCTCAGGCTAGAGCCTTGGCTTCCAGACCCTCCTCCCTCCCCTGGTTTCAGAGACCAGGCTCCGGCCCAAGCAGGAACATCTACACTACTATTATTAGCCTCATAACGAAAACCCCGTGACTCCAAGTCAACTGACCCGAGCTCTGAGATTTACAGCTACAGGGTTGTTGTTGTTTTTTGCTGTGGAGATGTACACAAAAAGGCTTTTTAAAAATACGTCAATATTCCTTCCCTTACAAGTTTTGCTGTATATTGGGAAGCTGTATTTAAATAGGTGCTGCCAGCCCTTAGCAGACTGAAGACGATTCAATCATAACTTGTAAACTCACTGCGGACAGAGCAGATTTAAAAACATACCCCCCCTCCCCATGCGTTCTGTGCACTGTACCTGTAGCCGAATTAGGAGAACTCTTGCATTTCTTAATCTGATATCTCTTCACCGCCACTGGTTTTCCTTGGTATTTTGCCTGATATATAATGGTTCCACTTCCACCCTGGCCAAGAACATTGTTTTCATTTTCACTGTATTCTAGTTTACTATTTTCCAGAAATAGTCTGCCAGAAATATAACAAAAAAATAATATTTAAAGGAACTGTAATTTGTACATTTAATCTGATTTTTTGCACATTTTTAAACAGATTTTCATTTCAATAAAAGGTTTCCACTGAGAAGACAAGACTGGAAAGTCACTTTGTTGTCCTGAGATATTTTGCATGCCAGTACACATTGCACATTTTTCGCACAGGAAGAGCGACGTGGGCAAACCTGCAAAATGAGCTGTCCACTGAGTCAAACATATCTCATCGGAAACCGACAAGATCCTGAAAGGCATCAGGGTGCCAAACTCCGTTTCTAGGCTGATGATGTAAATCCAGCTGATATGGACAATGTATGGCCAGTTTAATAGGTTTTTACTTCTGTTGCCTTCCAGCAGGACTGGACTGTGCTCTGAAATCTGAATATTCTAACCAGCCTGCTGTTACCAGGCTGCAATTCATCATTTTCCCACCCTTCCTGAGACAGCTTTTACAGCCACTCTGACATCAAACATTTCTACTTGCCTTGTTGTATTAGTCAAATAAAACTAACAAATGACACCCCTGATGAGGGCCCACATGCCGCAGTGTTGGCGAGTTTGTCCAGAATGACCCATTAAAACTACCTGGAGAAAGGAACGCCGCAGTTAAAATGATTTATTTGACAGGCACACACGACTCAGCGCAAATGTTGGGAGCTCAGGCAGCAGCTGATTAGAGCCCTCAGAGCTCTGCACCATGCCCAACAGAAAGATCTGAGTCATACAGACAGAATGCGCTGTAAAGGACACGGACTGTCTAAGTGCCCAGATGGCCTTATGAAGGCCCCCCAGACATTTTATACTCTACTTAGTAAGAGTGGATTCTTTACCCTCTGGAGCCCAGTGTGTGCCCGTCTTATACACATCACACATATGGGGTCATTTATCCTCAGAGCCATGCAAAATGTTTGCACTGGGACCAGGTGAATGATGGCTGCTTACAGGCTTCATGAAAAGGCAAAATTCAGCCCAGTTTCATCAAAAGGGTCAGGGCAAACATTAGAGGTTTCAAGTCAAATCCAGGTGAAACTTCATGGCTCTGGCTCAATTTGCTTTGAGTACGTGTGTTCACTTATACCCAAAACTGAGCTGCATGAACCAAAAGCAAATGTTACACAATAGGTGCAATGCAAAAGATAGAATCTTAGTTATATGAAAAAAGAAAAGGAGGACTTGTGGCACCTTAGAGACTAACAAATTTATTTGAGCATAAGCTTTCGTGAGCTACAGCTCACTTCATCAGATGCTTTCGTGAGCTACAGCTCACTTCATCAGATGCTTTCGTGAGCTAAAGCTCACTTCTTCAGATGCAGATGAAGTGAGCTGTAGCTCACGAAAGCTTATGCTCAAATAAATTTGTTAGTCTCTAAGGTGCCACAAGTCCTCCTCGTTCTTTTTGCGGATATAGACTAACACGGCTGCTACTCTGAAACCCTTAGTTATATGAAACTCTCAACAATTTAATCTAAGCCTGGGAATAAAAATGTCTACTTTTCCCTTAAATCTGTTCCTAGATTGTGACTCTTCGCCCCGCCCCCATTACAAAGCATATAATAGCCTTGATGAAGACATCCAAGGTCATGTATGTCAGATAGGACACAAAAAGGCCTCCTAACTTTCTTCATAGGTTGACTGTCCTCAACAAGGTTCTCCTTGTGCTTCATAGGTCAGAGTGTCTCAACCACAGTATTGCCAATGAAATGGGTTTTTGTGAGTGGGTCAGGCGCCTAGCTCCTTTACTGGAGACATCCAGAAAAATAAACACTTCATCTCACAGCATATGGAACCCTAAATTATTTCATTACTGAGAGGGCCTCAAAAATCAAAATGAAATGGGTTCCTTCAGCCTTTCTACAGACCCTGTAGTAGGTTACGGCAAGCCCTCCTTTTCTTGTATGTGTTTTAGTACACAATGCATCAAACACTGGTTAAAAATTGGTGTGCAACTTGGAATGGCCTTTGAGTCAAAAGGAAAGGTCTGTCAGACAGACAGACAGAGATGCATTTATAGAAAATCATCCTCCATATGGAATGCTTATCTAGTCCCTAACTTGGACGTGCAAAACCTTTTGATCCAACCCTACACTCTCCTGGTGACCTCCCTAATGAGCTTGGAAGAGAAACTTCCCTACCCACTAATCCTTTGGGAGATTTTCTTTTCTTCCTTCAATGCGCCAACACAGGGAGTGAGTAGGAATGGGCTAGGGTTTGGTTCAGAGGGGGTGAAGAGCATGAGGAAAAGGGTAAAGATTTAGACTTTGTGGTTGGGTAGAAACAGCAGAGGAATTGGGAAGAAGCAATAAACCAGAAACCATCGGACATATATGAAGGAAATAAAGGCCTTTATCAAATCGTTCAGATTCACTTCAGGGCGTGAGGGGAAAAAATTGTGCCAGTGTTTCGTTTCTTTTCTTTTTTTAAAGCATCAGTTCTCCCAGCCTCATTCATTATTAGGTTTGTAAAATGCATTAGTCACTGTGGAATAGGCTCCATTACTCAGAAGATTAAAGTTTTCCTGAAGTAATGGGAAAAGTAACCTAGAATAGCTTTTAGGGGACCAAGGTCTAGGATTTTGGTCTCTGTGTAAACTTCAGGAAATATCATCACTTCCTAGAGCAGATTTGATTTAATGCCCACTTTCTGGTGGGTCAAATATGCTTTCGACAGCAAAAGTGCTTTAATTTTCTCAAGGAAGGAAACTGTGCTATCCAAACCAATTACAGGGTACAGGAGTCAATCCTCCTAGAAAAGTAGTTAAATAGTTTAAAGTTTCCGTCTGGGGCAGCGTAGCCTTCTACAGAGTACAGGGCTTTCTGCAGAGGAGGAAAGAAGTCTCTCTGATTCGCAGCCAAAGCCCCTGAATCTGCTCCTGATGCTGCATGTCCGATATCATCCCACAAGAGCAGAAACTGCCACCTGCCACGAAGGGATGTTTGTAATTGTTCACCAGGAAGGGTCTGAAGAAATTCATTGCACACAGGCCATGTAAGGGCTAGAGGTTGAAGTTAACCCATTTCAGTAACCCACTCGTGGCTTCCAGATTAAAACCCCAGCTCTGAACAAATCCAAATTTGAATCCAAGTCTGAACACTGTGACTGATCCCCAAATCAAAACATCCCCAAACCATATGGACGTTCAAATGCAGATCGGGATGGGCACTTTGCAGCACTCTATATTGTTAGTGCCCTATTAAAAATCTCCTGGAAGAGACATATTGCACCAACCCCTGGCCAGAATATGTTACCAAAGACAGTAGAGAACAGGGTCACTTTTTAAAAAGTGACTTTCACATCGTACCACAGGAACCTCAGGAGCCTTTACAAGGCGATGAGTCAGATACTGACAGTGTACAGTGACTGTGTAAGCAAATGTAATGACTATGTAGGCAGATATAGGCTAGGATACAATGACATGGCTGGGAGTCATGGGTAGATGAATTTGTCTCCCTATCAAGGGTCAATATGGACCTCCAATGGTCGTGAACTAGAGGAAATGCAAACTGAATTATTCATAGACATTTTGAAGTCCAATCAATGACTGACAAGTAACATTACCTGGCAGGAAAATCTGTCATGAAGAGCTCAGGGACCAGCTCTTGTAGAGGAACTGGGATGTTAGGGTGACTAGGACATGTGATACAATCCAGTTCTATAGCAGTCAGAACACAATCTTCCATGTTAAAGTACTGCTCATCTTCCGGTTTATCAGGTGTCCCATTCTCTTGTGTCCTAGAAGTTGCACAGATCTGACATGGGACATACTGTTCCATTAGCAAAGTTCCATCACTCTCCGTGGCCGTCAGTGCTAAAAATAATTAAAAAAAAGAAGTGATATTGAACAGCAATGTCCAGTGCATTCAGATGTATACCTCTTCTGCATGAAATCAGTGCCTGAGAAGTCCCATGTAAGTCTCGTGTAATCCCTCACTTGACTCCCATGCTTTCAAACCTGGGGTAGTAGCTCCTCTAGTTTATCACCTGTGATAAAAAGTAGCTATTTGCCAAATACACAAAAGGCAGCAAGGACAGGGTTGGATAGAGACGTACTCTGGATTGTTGAGATAACTCAAGAGGCCTGGCAGGTTTTCATTTAGGTATCAGGAATAAGTATAATGCAGGGCATGCAAGTAATACATTTTCAGCGCACTAGAAATTTAAAAGTTCATGGATAGGAAAAGCCTTCTTATGAAGCAATTCTCCATGGCTTTAGTTAGCGACACTTCAGAAAGATGGACTCCATTGCAATGAATAGAAAGGCACAAGTATGTCTGTCCCTTTAAAACAGAGAGGGAGAAAAACTGGCAGAGCTCCTTCCTCTTTCTGACACTGCTTTAGCCAGAATCAAGCAAGCAGACAAAGAATCAGAGACACAGCACCCAGGGGTCATGGGCCAAAGTAGTCTTTCATTTAACAGAATCTATTGTAAATGTTACTTTACAGCGGGGGTTCTGAACCTGTGAGTTAGAGGGTTGTGACCAGCCACAATCTGAGGCAGTCATACTCAGACCTCAGTGGTTCAGGAGCCAAATTAGCAATCAACATTATCCAAAAGAGCCACAGGAGTGTGAATTCATTGTTTCATTTGGTATGCTATCATATATTCTTATTTAAACAGTATGACGGGAAATTTTTAGAGCATGGCTACACTTGCAGATGTACAGTGATTTGAGTTAAACCAGCCTTTGGAGAGCGCAGTAAGGAAAGCGCTGCGGTCTGTCCACCCTGACAGCTTCAAGCGCACTTGCAGCGGCATTGGGCGCGGTGCATTATGGGCAGATATCCCAGCATGCAAGTGGCTGCACCGTGCTTTTCTAATGGGGGTGGGTGGGGTGGAGTGTGACAGGGAGTGTGCTGTGTGTATGTGAGGGGAGAGAGAGTGGGTTTTTGGGGGGCTGAGAGCATGTCAGCATACTGTCTTGTAAGTTCAGACAGCAGCAGTCCCCCCTCCTCTCTCTCTGTCTCACACAGCTTTCCACATTAATGGTTGCTTTGTCTCGGAGCAGATAAGCAGCTGGCTGTCAGAAACGGAGCTTTCAAAGGGCATATCTGCATTCCTGCAGCGATTCAAAAACAATGACAAGAGTGGCCACTTGACTTAAGGGGATTATGGGACATTTCTGGAGGCTGATCAGAGCGCAGTAACGCAACACCTTGTCCACACTGGCACGGCGGCGCTCCAGCGGGGGTGCAGCAAACGTTATTCCACTCGCCGAGGTGGAATACCAGCAGTGCTGTAGCTGCGGACTCAGAGCGCTGTACCTGCCTTGCCAGTGTGGACGGGGCGTGAGCTAGTGCGCCCGGGGCTCCTTTATTGCGCTGTGACTTGCAAGTGTAGCCAAGCCCTTAGTATATATAGTTCTGTAGTTACCAGTCTGAAAAGGAATGATAAGAATTCCTCCTTAGACAACTAGAGGCACAGGACAGGGACACTAGACATGTGCATTGTAAGTTTTAGAAATGGGCCAACAAGTCTTGCTGGATGGGCTGTTGGCCTGTCTTTTGACCCAAACGGCCCACTGGCTGGCATCCTCCATTTGTATCTATATTGCTGATCATCCCTCCATGTCCGAATATGCTTCTTTGGGATCACGGCGCTGGTCAGTCTTCAATGATTAAAAAAAAAAAAACAATCCAAACACAAATGAAAGTTTTATTTTCCCCCTTTGCAGAGTGATCGCCGATAAAACAGATGAGCAAAGGTTGAGCTACGGCAGCTCACAGCACTATTTTCTGGTAAAGATCTCAGATCAATACCTGCCAACACTAATCTCTAAAGCAGCATGCGGTCACCTGGGATACAGCACATCATTTTTTAAATCAAAATCTATTTGTGGGTTACAAACATCACTTGGGGAAACAGTGGGCCTGATTCTGATCTCCCTTATGGTGTAAATCAGGAGTAACTCCATGCAAGTATAAAACTAGCACAAGGGGCTCAGACACACTGATGTAACTTACCTAAGCAGTATGGACCTGACACTGTTTCCACGAAATTCAACGGAGGATCTGGTCACTGACTTCTGCAGGAGCAGGTTTGGACCCTGTTTGTGCCATAACATCTAATTTGTGTTTGCTTTTCGGATTTTGAGGGATTGAGCGCTCTGGATACACTGTTCACACCACGCGGTGTCAGTAAAGGTTTATATTATATTGCATTGAATCTGCTGTTGCCTCTAGATTGTAAAATCCTTGGAGCAGGGACCTATTTTGAGTTTTTTGTAGCACTCTTCTACTGGTGCATCCCATTGTGCACACTGACAGCACCATCAAGGAATAATTTCCAAAACAGGAATAATTTCCAAAATAAATTCCAAAACAATGTACAGAATGCTACAGTTGTTCTTCTTACCTGGAAACCACTGATCTATCAAGGAATTGACATGATCTGTGATGAAAGCCATTGCTGAAAAATCTCTTGCTTCTGATTGGCAAATGATTTTAATTCCACCACTTTTTTTCTTTTTCCAATTCACATCAGAAGATTCCACACTAAGTAATGGAGAGCATGAAACACCCAAATAAGGCATTTGTAAAGCATGAATGTTAACAGTTTTTCTTTAGCAAAATCATTGATAAGCAGAGCCACAAAACCACAAGTAATTAACAAGTACTTAAAAGGAAAGTGTCTTCAGTTACATATAAATATGATCCCCAAACTGAATCTATCATTCTCTGGAGAGAGCATTCTTGCACAGAAATAAGCAAAAGCTGGATGCTTACAAAGTGCACATGGTAAAGAAGGTCGTAGTCTGAGTGAAGAGAGGCTGGTGGAGATTATACTGGAAGCAATAAGTAAAGTGCTGAAGGGTTAAGAGTCTTAAAAACCAATACTAAAACTCTAAGAACCATATTTTCAAAGGAGCTTCAAGAACATGCTTGCAAAATATGTGGATATATCCTTTTGTGTACAGCCCCGGGTATTTGTGCACAAAATAATAGGCTCTTGTGCAAACTGGGTAATTGTATGCAAAGAGCTGAACGTCCTTCTGCCCCAACAAAGCCTGAGTAAATGGGCTTTGTGTGAGAATTTAATATGGATAGGTAGATGGTACACATCCACCAAACCCAAGAGAGAGGAAGGATGGTCCAGTGGTTAGGTACTGGCCGAGAACTTGGGAGACCTGAGTTCAAGTCCCACGGACCTCCTGTGTGACCTTAAGAGAGTCACTCAGCCCAGATTCTCAAAGGTATTTAGGTACCTAACTCCCATACATTTCACAGGAGTTAGGCACCTAAGTCCCCTTGAGGATCTGGGCGTTAGCTGTTCTGTGTCTCAGTTCCCCATCTGTAAAATGGGAACAGCACTTTCCTATTTGCAGGGCTGCTGTGAGGAGAAATACACTAAGATCGTGAGGTGCTCAGATACTACAGTAATGAGGGTACCTTAGGTAAGGAGGAAGAGGCTGCAGGACAAAACTCCATGGCTGCTAATCTATCCTAGTGGGTGGAACAGTGTCCATACCCCCAGTATCCAGACTCCTGGCCACTGCATCTTTGTAAGAATAAATGCAGTTGTTTTGCTTCACCCAATGGAAGGCTTTGCACTGGCCTAGCCCCACCACATCTCACATGCCCCCTTCTGCCAGCAAAGCCACAGGGCTTAAGTTGCACAGAAAAGAAAAGTCCTCTGTGCGGGTGTGAATTGAAGCCATATGGCAGAGAGTTTTAAGAGCACTGTGCAGAGATCTGTTCATCCAAACATTTGTTTACATGTGAAAATGCAAAATTTTCCACAGGCAAACAGCTCTGCTCCAAATGTTACTTTATATTTTTGGAGTTCTTCATATTTGTAGCTGCAACAATATCTGTAAGAAATAATAAGTGATACATTCCTAACTGGCAAACAAAGACTGATCCATTACTGTTGAGCTTTGCTTTTATTCGCTGAATTTTTATATATATATCTATATAAGCCTCCTCTTCAGTTGAAATTAGTGAATGTGTAATATTTGGGTCAGGTCTGTTAGCGTCCATTTAGCATGCGGTTTTATGAAGTAGGTTACAGGCGAGCACAGATTACCTGAGGTAGCCTCCATCAAAGGTAACAAACAGACCTTCCTGCCAGTAGACTGTATGAGTTCTTTTGACGCGGAATGTGCTGCAGCGGTTTCTTTGAGTGCCTGTAAAGCTGTAGATGGTCACATTTTTGTTCCTGCTCTTGGTGTTCTTCTTGTTCTCAAACAGCTGAAATGAGCAGCATGACACAATAATTCAACACCGAGACGCCTCACATGGGGATTCCCCTTAATCAAGCAAACAGGGCCGACCCTTCTTTCTCTGGCCATCTTGGATATATTCCATTATTTTTGTAATTAAAGTGCCCGTGACTTGTAAAACAGCTTGTGAAGTGATTAAAATAAATACAGTCACGACTATGTCAGCAGCAAAACAAGAATTCCAGATCACGTATAGAGGAATGGCCTCAAGCCAGTGAACATGGTTCATTCTACTGCTCTCGTGCGCAATAATTAAAATGGATTTTGTATTTGAAAACACAAAGGAGAATAAACCCGTTTACTGGGTGAGCAAACAATTATCTGCCTCCAGAGCACTGAGCTAGTAAATCCACCTGTGTCAATATTTCAGAAGCTGTTTCAATAGGTGGAAAATGACTTTCTCTATGCTGTTTAAAAATAGTGTGTTGAGAATTCAACATCATCATCACTCAGAGGCCTACCCATCTGGGGCTTGACCTGATGCCCAGTTAAGTCAATGGGATCCTTCCCATTGACGTCAGTGGGTACTGGATACAGGCACTAGCGAGATGCTTAAGATTTACTTCCTGCCCAATGGGATATAATCAGAAATGCTATGAGAAATTTTTTTACTATTAAAAAAAAAATTTACCTGTTAAAAAAATGGACATTCCTAACATTTTGCGAAGCCTTGGAATTGGAGCATCTCCAAATCTGACTAATACTATAGGACACCAAAAGAAAATGTCTCGACATAGCTGATGCAAGTTAAGTGGGCAGTTTGAAGAGGTGGCAGGGTAGAGTTAATGGGTAATTATAATGGCTTCCAATGGAGCTTCCAGGTTATCACTGGGGAGATGCTGCAGCATTAACTTGTGCCACCACCAGCAACGACATTAATAGCTTTAACCAACCATGCCAACGTTATTTTTATGACTGGAAAATAACCTTTGGGCTATATTGACTCTAAACAATGCTTCAGTGTATAAAAATGGAATCAAATTTCAGTAGGACATTTCCTGCTCACCTTACTCATGCGAACAGTGCTATTGAAGTCAATGAGATTTCTCACATGAGTAAAGCAAGCAGAATGTGGTCGAAGAGTATTTGTGAATGAACTCCCAGTGGTATTTATGTTATTATTAAATGACATCCTTTATTTTTTCACTTTCTATTTTGTGAATATAGTAACTTACCTGGAGATCCATCTCTGCAAGACTAATTAACATCCGAGCTATGAACCTTTGCCAAAAGCCAACTGGGACAAAACTCATCTTGAACACTCTTTGGACAGTGTTTGTGGACTGGTGGCATAAGCCATGGATATCTAATGCTGGTTTGGCTGGGAGGAGATGAGGTAGGAGGTATCTGAAACAGATCAAATGTGACAGTTCAAATCTTCAATTACAGTTTTACAACAGCAAATACCTCGTACTGTGTAATAACTCAGTTTCAGCCTCCACAGAGCATTTTAATAGCACAGCCTACTGCAGATAACAAGCTTTGTGATACTGCAGCAACATACAAAGAAGGGACACAGAGCTACTGCTTTGAGGACTGTGCTTAATGTATGGTGCGGAAATCGGCATGTGAAGAGCAAGCATTGTACCCAAATCAGTACGGTCGAGTGGAGGAGATAAAAGCAATATGAAGGGGAGAACATTTGTATAAACAAAAATTAACGGCATACAAATATGATATAGTCACTGGAATGGTATTTGGTTTCCATTAAATTCTGAAGTGACTTTTGGACTCATTCAGGCTGACACATGTGAAGATGCTGTCCTGATAGCAGAGAATTACAGCTCCAATCCTGTAGGAATCTTTGAATATAAAAACCTAGGGGCAGTTGTTTACTGCAGCTGAGCTTCACCCAGCACAGATGAGAGGTATCAGAGAGTCAACAGTTACAACTCCCTAATTGCGAGGGCCAGGCTGTGTTGCCCCTCCTCCCCACCCCATGAATTAGTGCAGCCTACGGGTTAGTATAGTTTACCCCCGTACTGTATGGTCCCTAAAGGACTATAATGCAGGTGAGGATCAGCTGAGTACAGTTCTGTCCTATCCCCTACAAGCCCCAGACAAACTTCTTTCCTCTCTCAATATGTCCCTATGCTCAGGTAGGGGAGGCGAGCAGCTGGTACAGTAGCCAGCTGTGCTCGTTGAGAAAACCTTTCTCTGGGGGAATTCTCTGCTGTTATGACCGAAATCCAGCTACTCCAGGCCATGAGAGCCACAGAAAAGGGCTGGGTTGTTTTTGAGAGTCAGACCCATATTAGAGTCACAGTAGAACAGAAAGCTTTTGGTTTCCATAAAGCTACCGTAAATGTGGTGTTAAGCAAAGACTACTGATTTGTCCTATTGCACGGTATTTGAGAAGCTAAGATATGGTAGGAGAACACTGCTCTTTTGAAAAGCAAAATGAGAGGTTGTTGATCTGCAAGAGAAATTCATGCACAAGTGATTATCTAGGTAAATTATAGTTTTCAATGACTGCTCTAGCAAAGGTCCTCAAAGAAGCAAATTGTGCGTAACACCCCTTTAAAATGGGCTTCTGGCTTTTGAGACCTACTAATAATACTGCTTTCCAAACCAGATACGTACTACAACAACAAATACATTAATGGCCACACATTTAATTTAAAGGGCTCTCAGCGCAGCCTGGACTTTTGTAATCACTGTCAACTGTATGTGCAAAACTGTGCACACGAATAACAAGATTTAGACACCAAAATATCCAATTTGTAGTCACAATCAAGTAGCCAAGTAGCTAAGCAGCTGGCTAAATTTTATCGTTTGTGCATTGTGCAAGTTCTTTTCATTCTTTGAATGTGGAAGGAAAATTTATGGCTTCATTGGGAGAAGATTTTTCTAAAAATGTAGGTCCAGGGGGCTAAATAAATAAATAAATAAATACATACACACATAAATAAATAAAGAAATTGCACTTATAAAGAACCCCTTTGCAGAATTGTCAAATCTACAGTATTATACCCTGGAAAGGTAAACTGAGGCAAAAGACTAGGATTTAACCAAGGTAGCAAGGTGTCAGTGGCAGAGGTGAGAAAACAAAAGGTAATCTTGGGTCAAAGTCCCACACTCTAGCCACTAGATCACAATCCCTCCTACATAGTTAAACCTATAGCGTCCTGTGAATGTCAGTATTAGAATAATCAATTCAGAAAGACGATCTTAAGGACATATTTTTGTATATCGTACATATAATGTATGATAACATTTTACATGACAAAATTAATCATCCTACAAAACACCTTTGGAATTTAAAACAGTAACCTTTCCATTTCGAAACTGAAAACAGAAAGTTAAGGCTTTCAGCCTTAATTTAACAACCAAGACAAGGCTGAGCTACATACATCTTAGGCAGATTGAATTCCAGAGATGCAGAGCGTATTAAACGAAAAGCTCTTGCTCCATAAAACTAGTGGACACATCTTGTGACAGCCAATAAATTTGTCTCAGCATATCTCAAAACGTGTCTAGGAATGTAAGAAATATGAAGGCCAATGATGTCTGCTGGACCAAAACCATAGAATGGCTTATAATACAGATGGAGATTCAACACAGTGTTTGAGCAGCAGCCAACGTAAATCTTGAAAATATGTGAAACGTATCCCCATCCACCCTTCTCAGTATGTAAACTGGCAGCTGTTTACTCTGCCAATTGCAGGGTGTGGAAAGCCCTATCAGGCAATCTAGACAATAATTGCAAGAGTCCAATCACAAATAACTGCTTTGGTCTGCCAGGCAGAAAAATTAATGCAACCTGCTGTATCTCCATCAATCGTGGGCAGGCGTATTGTAACCAGGAAGCTTAGATGGCTCCAAATAGATCGGCTGAAGTATAAAATAACAATCCATTTCCTTACTACTGAGCCAGGGACAATGTAATTGCCTTTGAGAAAAACAGCAGAGCGGGACAAGGAGTCAGGAAGGCATTTAGGATTAAGCAGAAACATTATTGCTTTATCTGTGTTAAGCTTGAGAAAATGTGCTGGCAACCGGGACTGGATAACTGACAGTCCCAGTGACAGCATTGCGAATGCAGCACTTGTCGCAGCATTAAGAACTCCTGAGGGATTTAGAATGAGGAAGGAGTGTGACAGCGGCAGAGTTAGGAAATGACGGGCAAATGTTATGCCGAAAAGGCAATAGGGCTAAGACTTAACTATTAATTCAACAGACAGTCGACAAACAGAAAGAAAAATAGTGGGGAGGGGAAGGAATGGGGAAAGGGATCCAATAACATTGAAGTGAACATGGTCCCCATGTCAAATTCCTAGTGCAACATGGAGGAATATCTAGTGATGAGTTTTATCGTAAGAAATAAACCTTGTCGCGTAAGATGTGCTTTCTTGCGCTCACTGAACTGGGGATTAGATATTTAACTCTTGTTCTCAGGGTTGACGAGATCACCAGCGTTTGAGAGCAATTTGTCCCCAGCGCAATACTAGTGGGAACCTAAAGATTTTCTGCCTTGCTCTGGAGCATGGATCCTCCGTTCGAATCAGATGGTCTGTAGTTCCCGTAAGGCAGTCACTGGTGGAACTCTGAGCTGGTCTACACAGGAGCAGGAGATGTAATGTCCAGCTCGGGCAGACATACTTGCCTTGATCAAGTTAGCACACTAAAAATAACAGCGTAGCAGCTGCTGCTAGTGCCTCGGATATGTGCCCGGGGTTTCAGATGGGATTGTCCATGGGGTGACTAGCCTATCTGGCTGCCCATGCTGCTACAGCTACACTGCAATTTTTAGTGCCCTAGCTCAGTCAAAGCCAGCACAGGTATCATAGAATCATAGAATATCAGGGTTGGAAGGGACCTCAGGAGGTCATCTAGTCCAACCCCCTGCTCAAAGCAGGACCAATCCCCAATTTTTGCCCCAGATCCCTAAATGGCCCCCTCAAGGATTGAACTCACCACCCTGGGTTTAGCAGGCCAATGCTCAAACCACTGAGCTATCCCTCCCCCCCGGTATGTCTATCCGCGCTGGAAATTACACCTCCAGTGCCAGTGTGGACATAAGTGCCGACGCCATGGGTACTCTGGGGCTTAAGCGCCCACAGAAAAAAAATAGAAGGTGCTCAGCCTCCACCCGCCACAGCTGTTTGGTGGGGCCGTTGATCAGTTGTTTGGAGGCTAGCGGGAGGGACGCAGGGGAGGGCGGAGATCAGTGAGCGGGGGTCTCAAGGGAGAGGGTGGGGCAGGGGTGGGAATGGGCGGAGCAAGGGCGGGGCCTTAGGAGAAGAGGCAGAACGGGGGCAGGGCTTCAGGACAGAGCAGGGGTGGAGCACCCACCCAGAAAAATAAAAGTCAGCACCTGCGAGCGTGGACATAGCCTTTGTCTTTGCTATCTTTGACTATAGCTAGTTGACATAGTCCAATACTTTCTGATGGTGAGACAAGTTCCTTCATTATGACAGCTACCTATAGTGAGACAAGTTGGGCGAAGCAGCATCTCTTTTTGGACCAACTTCTGTTGGTGGATGGTGCAAACTTTCAGGTCCATACAGAGCTTTTCTTCAGGTCTGTGTAGCTCAAAAGCTTGTCCCTTCCATTAACAGAAGTTGGTTCAAGAGAAGGATATTACGTCACCTGCCTTGACTCTCTCACATCCTGGGACACACAAAGCTACAACAAGTCTGCAAACAACCATGGAAGCTTCCTCCAGCGACATGGCTGGCTAATATTCCCTACCTAAATAACCATTTGCTCTTGCCCTGGCTTAGTCATCACCAGTGACCATTACTAAGGCTGCGTTTATGTCACGGAATCCGACGTCCAGAGGCCTCCCTGATATTTTCTGCTTCAGCCTCTGACACCACGGGACTGGAGCTGGCAGCCAGCGGGGCCCCGGCAGGGTTCCAGTGACAGGCGACAGCCTCCTCATGGGGGCCCTCCTCAGGGTTTCAGTGACGGGTGCGGGAGGAAACCATGGAGCCGCAGCAGCAAAAGTCACAGACAGGTCACAGCTTCCATGAATTTTTGTTCCTTGCCCGTGACCTGTCTGTGACTTTTACTAAAAATCTTAGTACTTTACTAAAAATCTTAGCCTTAATCATTACCAACGTACCTGTTATTGGCTACTGGTAGTGCAATTTCAAACTTGGCCAGGAACTGGAAATACTGTTCTTCTGTTTGTTCAGTAAACCCTGTCCCAACTAACAACATCCTGAAATCCTCTGCTTTGATCAATCCATTCTTAGCAACAGACTTTGAGCTCTTAATATTAAATATTCTCTGAAGGCATTCTGATAACCAGACTGGATCAAGGAAATAGAGGTTTCTCAGTCCATGGCTGGTGTCTGGGAAATGCAGCAACGTTCCTGTTTCTATAAGGAAACTGATGGCTGTAAAAAAACCAGAAGAGCAAGATAGCAGTGTTATGTAACAATACTACAGACAGCAGATTAGAAGAAAGCCTTGATCACTTCATCCAGACAAGGAACAGACCCGAAAACATGCCAGCATGTAGTCAACAACCAGCATATAGCATTTACATGCAGAGGCTATAGCTAACGAGATCTCATTTCTTGCAACACAGCTGCAAATACATCTTTATTGTTTGCAAGATACAAGCTTTCAGACTACACTGAACTCTTCTTCAGATCTCTGCCCCTGCCCCAACTCAGATCTTGATCCTGTTGTTCTCATGGGTGCAGCGTTCCCCACTGGTGGGAATACTGCTTGGGTGAGGATTGCAGGACTGGTCCTTCATACTTGAAACTCAAGACAGGTTTAATAAAACATGTCCATGTTAATTTCTGCAGGACTGGTTGAGAACGTGTCACAGCATGTGGGCAGACAAAGAGATGGTGCTTCAAACTAGCAGCATGCACAATACAGCATATTCTAAACTGGCAGCAGACTGATTCTCACTTGGAGAAGGATGCTCTTTTTAATGACAAAAAGAAAAGAAGTCCTTGTGGCACCTTAGAGACTAACCAATTTATTTGAGCATGAGCTTTAGCTGTAGCTCACGAAAGCTCATGCTCAAATAAATTGGTTAGTCTCTAAGGTGCCACAAGGACTCCTTTTCTTTTTGCGAATACAGACTAACACGGCTGTTACTCTGAAACCTTTTTAATGACAGTAGGTGGAATGTGACTTGATTTTAGAGCCCTGGAGACCTCCTGGAGACACTGATTCCACTACCCATGATTGTTACCAATCACCTGAATAGAGATCTGCACAGACTCAGAATCTTTTACAGTAACGATCTGAACAGCAGCTACTTTCATTCTCATAATATTTATAAATCCCAATGAACGTTAACTTCCAAGCAATTATGGGCTCCCGAGACATACCAGCTTGCAAGTCCTCATAGTCTTTGATATCATTTCCAGGGGTTTGCTCTACGATTTGCTCTATTTGTTTGTCTGTTAGATACTGCACGTCATCATTTTGACTCCTTTTCTGTTGTTCTGCTAGGACAGCTTCTTGGAGACTAAGGTAACTTCTTGGTATCTGTAAGTCACATGAGAAAAATAGCACAACCAATTCCAAACAACAATCACGCTACTCAGCAGTTGGGTTCAAAAACATGTTTGAGAAGCAAGCTTATGAATTTGTTTGTTTTCCAAAATCAAATAACTTACAATATTTGTGTTTGCTTGTTTTGTTGTTGGTTTATGGCTGCTGATACATTGTACGTATTTCCTATAGCTATAACCAAAAGCCAAACATAAAAACATAAAACAAAAAATTACCCAGGTTCGCTACAATTTTCATTAGAAAAAATAAACACTTACCAATCTCGCTACAAGCTTCTGCGAGCAAATAAAGCTGCCAACATCCTTCATGTTGCAAGTGACTTGAAATATCAGCTGGCGGAGCCCATCAAGGCCTTCTAGGGTCTTACACGATAGCTCACTGCAAACAAAAACCAGGGGGAAGGATTGTGAGATGTTAATACAGGTTATGATTCTTCCTTTAGGGCCTGTCTACTCTGCATGTCAGCTGACTCAAGCTCAGGCGATGGGATTGTAATATTGATGTCTAGATGCTTGGGCTCAGGCTGGAGTCCGAGCTCTGGGACCCTGAGAGACGGGAGGGTCCCAGAGCTGGGGCTTCAGCCCAAACCTGAACGTCTACACAGCAATTTTACAGCCCCACAGCCCAAGTGCAAGTTAGCTGACACATGCCAGCTGCAGGTGTTTAACTGAAGTGTAGACGGACCCACTATTTCTTTATCTGTTATTTGGAATTTCTAATTTCCAGTGCCGGAATAAATGAGGTGGGATGGGTGCAGGGTGCTCTCAATGAGGGTCCTTGGCTTGGGGAAAACATACCAAGAAATGTGAGAAAAAGACACATTGGTCCAGATCCTGGCCCTCCCAGTGCCATCTATTGTGCATTGTTCAGGGACACAGAGCTCCCTCCCTCGGGGGAATGCCACGGTGGCACAAAGTCAATGTATCTAGCGCTCCACCATCCAATCTCCAGCCCCTGCATCGGCAATGCTCTGGGATGAGCCGGGAGTATGAGATGTCAGCAGTCCATAGGCGACCGTTCTTGTCCAACTGGTTCAGCCAGCCTCAGGTTCAGGGAGTTAGAATGGTGGCTCACAGCTGCCTTTCCCCCACCCTGGATCCGGCACAAATTGCAGCTGGCTGGACCCCCTTTATGCTGGGTCCTTACAAGCTGGCCTTCTCCATCTCTCTTACAGCTAGGAAATGCTTGTCTCCCTATCATGCTATTCCTGGCCTCCTTGTTTGCTGCACAGGAGCACTCCTCTTCTGATTTTCCCCATAAAGACTCTTTCTTATGGATTCCACATATGGTGGGGAGGGAGGGAAAGGGAAGAAATTTGTTTTAAAGGAAAATCCTGTATTTTAAACCCTGGCCATTGAGTGGTGGGGGGCAGGGGGATGGAGGAAAGTATGCGCTCACACACCCGGGCTGAGCTGAATGAATGGCCTATAAGAGTGCTTTTGTCTCACCCGCACAAAGGCATTCTGCAACTACTCTGGCTGTCCCCGAGTAGTGCTCGGGGGAGCCGTGTTCCTGCCAGCTCCAGGTGAATGATGGTGAATGAATTAAATTGTTTGGGGTGGGGGTAGGGGGAAGGAAGTGGGCATAGCGTCTCCAGCTAAGAGGAAATGAATGAGGAAAGTTGGACAGGAGACTGGAGGCTGACAGGAGCTGAGAGCAGACTGTGCTCGGGAGAGTTTGAGCAAGAATATTAATTAGAGTTCAGGGTCAGGGTGAAGGGAGTTCCCTTTGGAGAGAGAGGTCCGGGCAGGCTGCTTTATAGTGGCAAAAGAGTGGCTGTAATGAGAGTGAGTAGGAAATGATGGTACCAGGGTAAATTCGGTGATATGCTGCGAGTGCAGCCAGCACTGTATGCAGGGTAGGCCCAGGTAAAAGCTGGACTCACAAGTGTGTATCCTGGACCTAGTTTTAGTGCAGCTAGGAAATACAGTGCCTATTGCACGCTGATAAAAGAAGCCGCCCTGACTGTGAGCGTGAACACTTTGTCTGAGCGAGAGCTAGGCCATACACCAAGCGTCGGGTGGCTTTCCTGACGTTGGGAAGGATACCAGGAGGCTGGGAAGCTCAGTGCAGGGTCTGTTTACCAGATGCAGAATGTCCCGGCAGAGATCTTCACACTGACAGTGTGTGCAGAGTGTGAGCAGCTGGTGCAGCAGAATACCCCATTTCCCAGCTATGGGAATTCAACATCAGCTTCTGGGCCTAGTCAACTGTTCCCACCGGAGATATCAGGAATTTCCAGCTGTTAGGGGTCAGTGACAAGTTGCTGCTGTCTCAGCACAGTGCTCAGCAATCCCACACGCTGGGAAATGTAAGTCCTCTGTTCAATTTCCCAGCCCGAGGATTCTGCGTTCCCCAAGTGCACTCTCACACCATGCAGACGTGAGCAAGTTGGGCTGAACTCCATGACCTGGTTATATAATGAGCAGTCGCTGACTCTTTGGCCTTTCTAAAATAAAAAATGATGTAGACTGTAAGCCCTTTGGGGCAGGAACCAGCTTTTGTTCTGGGTTTGTACAGCACCTAGCACAATGACCAGGAATCCTAGTTGCTATGAGAATGCAACGAATGTGTAGTTATAGTCTTGTAAAGTTATAAAGGCATTTATCTTGCAAATATTACAAATCCCATTAGTATATTGCTAATTGGCAGTAATAATACTTAGATTTTATAGAACAGTTGCCATCTTTATCTTTAAAGTGTTTGCAACATTAATCACTCAATGGATACAACGCCCCTGTGAGTTAGTTAATAAAATTTATCCTTATTTTACTTAGAGGGAAAATGAGATGCAATGAAGGCAGGGTAAGTGATTTGCCCAAGGTCACAGCTGTGATTAGAACTCAGTTCCTGCCTCTTAGACCCATGTTGAGACCACTATAGCATGCTGTACTTCTCTCTCTAATTATACCAGAAAAAATCCAATATACAGAAGAAGTACAAAGCTAATGAGTTTTTAGACCTATTGTTGCCAAGGAAACGTACAATTTACAAAAGCTACTTACATTTAGGGGCCATAAAGTATAACCCACTGATTGATACACAGCGATATAAGAGATATTGTACTTACTGTAAGTGCTTGAATGTGATATCTGGAAAGCCAGTAGCTCTTGATCCAGAAGGAGAGCGACAAAGAGCCAGGACATATGCTCTAAGAGTTGCTATCCTCTCAACGCGAAATTTAGTTTCAATAAGGTCAAGGTGTGTTCCTACCACTAACACGACAGAATTCGGGGCTTTGGCCTGAAAGGAAAAACATGGACCCTGATTTGCCCCAGACTATGTAATGTACGGAACTGACAAGTGATCAGAAGTCAAGGAATACATTTCACCAAACTCAATGGGATCGCTTAGACTTTAGTAGAGAAGAGTCAGAACCAAACCCCTGGATCCAAACAACTTTGAACTTCAGGAAAATTCGGATCTAGAATCAAACTGTGCGGCTAGCTCAGGGTACGTCCACGCTACACATATGGGTATCCGCTGTCAAGCAGAAATACCAGAGCTGCCTTTACTCTAGCTAGCTCAGTGACGCTGCAACAGTACAATCTTCAGCACAGGCTTTACAAGCCCCCTGGAATTCTGGGTAATTATGTGCGTGCCGCAACAGTTTCACTGCTCCGATACCTGAACTAGCTCGATTAAAGCTAACGTGGAAACGTCTGCACAAGCTACAGTCACACCCCCGGGTTCCCGTGTAACCACACTCTCTGTTATGGTATTAACTCGATCTCCAGATCCAAACACCTCTGCATGCTGAATCTCAACCCTGTAGCTCGGACCTATCTTTATGCATGGGAATGGAATTCAGCTACATAGAGCACTGGAGACCTACGTATCTGAACTAAAAAATGTTAAAACAGAACCTCTCTGGGCCAGAAGAATAGAATAAGTGCGACTAACCAGCACAAGATAGAAACTGTTTAGAAATCCCCTCAAACCAAACTGTGACTAGGCACTAATGAGTATTTGCAGCTTTGTCTTAGTCTGAATTTACAAATCAGCTTTTGTTTCACTCTCTGATGTGCAGAGATGATGAATTTAAACCATTAAATGTACTGACCTATCTATGGTACAATGGCAATTTATATCCCAAGAACAACATAAAATTCACAGATAGATGAGCTTATAAGAGAGGTTCTAAATGAAGGTAAAGCATCCCCGTTGATGGGCAGAAATACGACTAAAAAAATCCCACAACCCGAAGGGACCTCTTACCTCAATGTTCAGCAGCCAGAACTGAAGGTTTGCAACAGCCTCTTCCCCTAGTGCCAGGTTCCATACAACTACATACAATGCTTTGTCTGTGAAGAAACACTGATTGACTGTCGACATGCTTGCTGGGCCCCCAATATCCCAGACATTGAATTCCACGGAATCAATCTACTTAGACAAAGAGAAGTGGTCATATAAAACAGCTACAGGACGTCATGGGACGATAACAGCTGAAGTCTAAACTGAGGCCTAGGTGTCTGCATATTGTATGCCATTAGAACGGTATCGATGTTGCAATTGTGCCTCAAGGAAATCAAAATCAACAAGCAATTATTAAATGTGGCTGCCACTTGCACGCGGGAAATGGGAACGAATCACTTCCTGCTAAGACTATAGGTGCACTGCTGATACTGGTAAATCTCCAGCTAATGCTCCAGCACAAACGAAAGACTGATTCTGAGCCATGTAATTCACTGGCTCAGGAATAAGAACGGTTTCCAGACTTGACTGTGGTATATTTGATAGACTTGCTAAAGCTAGTTAGCCAAAAAGTGAATCATAGAGAGCTGGGGTACAGGGAAGCCCCCTGCAGAAACCATTTTCATTCCACAGAAGGTATGTCTACACCTTGAGCTGGACAGGTAAACTCTGGTCGAGCTACTGAGCCAAAAACAGAGCAGCTGCAGCAGGGCCTAGCTGCCTTGAGCACAGTCCTGTCCAAGACCGCTAGGCACATACTTGGGCGACCAGAGCCTCCTACCACTGCCGCTACATTTCTATTTTTAGCATGGTATGTCTCCTTGAGCTGGAATTCACATCTCCAGCTCGAAATGTAGATTATCCTTAGTCCCGATTCCCATCAAGGCTGAGTTTACCTTGCACAAGGGCAGGATCTGTCTAGATACTTTGGTGTTCAAAGCTTCTCATGCCACTGATTAACACCTGCTGGATGTCATTAGAAACCCTGATGCCAGGTGCAATGTAATGCCACAGGTGGGCCAAAAGAGCACTCTCAAATCCAGGCTGCTGTGAATTTGATAGGAAGTTTTAAAGTACTGCATATGATTCTGCCCCCTACAGCTTGGGGTCTATCTATGGTGCTTATAAACCCCCATCAGTGTAGTATCTCAGTATCTTTTATGCATTTATCCATACAAGCTGGGGCAATGGATTCCTCCTAAAAGTGGGGGGCCCCGAGGACCCGCCCCCTCTGTGGTCCACATCCGCCGCGCCTCTTCCCCCCGAAGCCCCGTCCAAGGCAGAAGCCAGAGCCAGGCCAGGGAGCCCGGGCCCCTCCGCCTGCCCCGGATGCGGGAGCCCGAGAACCGCCCTGTGTCCCCGCCTCCTCTGATGCAACTGAAGGAGAAGGCTCATTTCCACTGTCCTGTGGTGGAATTCAGTGTTAGTAAAGGCAGAGTCTTATGGCCACATAGGGCCTGATACTGATCTCATATTGGGGTAAATCAGGAATGATTCCACTCGAGATAACAGAGTTACACCATTGTAAGTGAGGTGAGAACCAGACCCTTTGGCCATTGTTTATAGGATTCTAGTCCTTTGCAGGTCAGGCAATAACTTTGTCAGAATATTAAATTCCACTTTAAAGGCCTAAGACTTGAAACTAGATTTTCCTGATCAGTGAAGTGCTGCCTGGAGGCTGCATTCTGCAGAAATGCAGGAGACAACCTGGTTAATCGAAGGGTGCTCCATGGATGCTAATCCTTGAAAGGTTTGTATCTCCAGGGCTCTCTGTTCAATACAAACATCTCCATGTTCTTTCACTAGGCTGTGACTCACTGCACCCAACTTAGAAAGAATGGAAAAGAAACACCCCCGCTTTAAGGAAAAGTTCCATGGAACCAAATAGAAAATGTTTACATTCCTATAGCGGATGTGAACCCCACAGAATTCATCCCTGCTTTACAATTCTATACGTTAGTTCAATTAGCCATAAAATATCATTCTCCATTAAATTCCATAGGATTGTACCGTAAATTCGGTTACGTTTCTGTAGGATCCTACTGGTCTCATCCCAATTAAACTCTATAGGGCTTTATCATAAAGGCCTGGCAGAAATGTCTTTCCCTTTTCCACCAATCTAAAGAATGTTTTGCAGCATCTGTTTGCTATTGGAATTTTTCTTTTTAAACTGTCCCCTTTTCTCTTCCACAGGAGCTTGCCTCACAGAGCCAGATTTAATCTTTCATATGGTGAGCATCTATTTAAAACATGGCATAAGGTTTGCCAAAAATGGGGAGGGCTCAGTGTCTTGAAACAAACAGTTTAGGGGGAAAAGCTCTTGGCCAGCTGAAGATTTGAACACAGTTGTTCTGCTGTAGTCCTGAATTTGGTGCTATAGCCACTGGTTATAAGGCAGTATTTGGTCTCCCCAGGCTCTCTCTGCCAAGAGGGTTCCTTCTTGTCAATACATTACCTAGCAAAGCAGGGCCTTATGCCTATGACCACTCATTTCTCTTCCAAATCCTTATTTTCCACTTGGAAGCTGGCCAAGTAGGGACATTGATTTCAACCAGTTCCCTGAGTCAGATTTTCAAAGATAACTAGCTACCTAAGATGCAGACGGGCACCTAATGGGATTTGCAAACATGCCTACATGAGTTACGTTCCTAACACCCACTGAAATCAAAGGCAGTTAGATGACTCTCTTAGATGCACTTGGTTTCAAGGGGAGTTAGGAGCCCACATACCTTTGTGGATCTGGGCCTTAGTGCCCAGAATAAAATGATGAAGGGTTGTCAGAACTAGGCATGTTTAGTAGAAAGGGAAGATGTGAGAAATGACTAGTGATTAACGCAGGCAATGCTTAATTTGTGCCAGGGCTTGCCAGAGCTGAGCCCGGCACCTCTAGGCTTGGCAGTTCATAGCCTCGGCATCTCCAAGCTTGCTGTATCAGTTACGAATGTAAAAAAAATTGCTTGAGCCCTGCCATGTCTTTCATTACAAATTAAGCACTGAATAAAGGATGTTTTAAAGAGGGCAGAGACTACCAAGCAAAGAGTGAACCAGAAGAAAGAGCTTTAGGCTGTAATAAGAAAAACATTTTTAACTACAGTGTAGGAATGTAGACAACTGGACAATGAAGCAAGCTGACAAAGGGAATGGTGAATCACAAGAGTAAATTAACACCATCTACAAGGTCTGGTTTAGGGTAATGAAGTCAGTCTACCACTGTTTTAAGGGGCAGACTACATGACGCACTGGAGATCCTTCCTGCTCCAAACCATTCTACACTAGCAAACTATCTCTGACCATTATTCACCTTGGCTTTGAGTCCAGCTGGTTTCTGAAGCTCCCATTTTGTTGTCCGTATGGTGGCATCACTGTGCATCATCTGTGGGGCTTTCCCTGTCTGCAAGATCTCTATAAGTGTTGACTTTCCCTGCCGTGGAGGACCGACAATAATCATCTTCATCAGCTTGCATTTCTCTGCTTTGCGCAGCTGTGCCCGCAAGTATGCTAATATTGTTTTAGGGCCTATTGGAAAAAAGGGTGAACATATCCTGTGGTTAGCAATGTGCAGCAGGGCACATTTAAAATCTAGTGCAGCAGGTATGCCGGTAGTAGAAGTATTTTCACGGCAGTTTCTCTGTTGATTGAAAGGGCTCAGCGAATAAACAAAAGGAACGAAATTCCTAATGGACAGACCTGATCCCACCAAAAAGTCAACACAGCAAGAGGCTACAGTGAGTCAGTGTAAAGAGAAAAAAAATACTTTCATTTTCACTCTTCAAAAGCTCAAAGGAAACATAAAATACTAATGCAGCATTGGCAAATACTCAGTACATTCTTATACTTTCATGTTTCTACTTAAAACGAGGTTTAGACCACAGCACTTGATTTAAGAAAAATTAGGGTTTTTTAAATAAAAGACTACGCTGTTATAATTGGTCAAAAACACGACAGCTTACACCATCACGTTACTCTGCAATGTTTTGGGCCATTACTGAAAAATGCTTTAGAAGGGCTGTCAAAGTATTATAAACTATTTGCAGTCCTATAAAATCCACCACAAAAGTTCTCTGGCATAATATACTGCCAACAAAAGGTTGCATTTACAGGTCATTTTTCTGACGTAAAAATCTTTCGTAAACGGAGCCAATAGTTGGCGTTTTGCACTGAGGGCTGAACAGTGGCGCAACCAGAATTTTCCCAAGGTGGGGGTCTGGAACCAGAAGTGGTGGAGGAGGCTGCATTAGGAGATGGTTCACAGCGTTCTGGGAAATGGGGAGCCAGCTGCACGGTGTCTTAGGAGCCAAAGCCCCAGGAAGAGATGCAGCCCGCACTTCAGGCCATGCTGGTGGCTGAGAGATTCAATTGCTACTTCTTCCCCATCTCCAAGGACTGGCCCTGGGTGAGGCAGATCAACCGGGGTCTCTCAGCCTTTCCCCTGCCACCAAAGAAATCGGAACCAGCCCAGATCTCTTCCTGCCTGCCCTCCCCTCTCCTCCCCTCCCCTCCCCTCCCCTCCCCTCAGAGAGACTCGGACCTCTCTCTGTGTCCCCTCCCCTTCCACTGGAAAGACTGGAAGATACTGTGTGGTAGCATCCATGGCCAAGAGAGGGCCTGGACCCCTGTTGTGTCCTGGGGTTGACTTTGCACTGTGTGGGAAGTTCCCTATGCAATTCCTTTTAACATTCCCTATGCAGATATAGTTCTTTCATGTCCAAGATGATAAAAAAAAAGTAATTCTGATGCTCTGTTCAAAGAGATGAATTTATTAAAATACGTGTAGAATACAGACTTACCCTCTTTTATGATCTCTGCAGGAATGTTGCTGATATTTAGTTCCTCAACATCCAGCTGCCAAAGATTAGCCAGCTGTCCAAGTTCTGGAGGGAGCTCTCGGATACCAGGGTTACTGTTGGAAAATAAATCAATCTACCAACAACCAGGCTTTGTAAGTACGTAGCTACTGTTAGGGGCTCCCATATTACACAATTCTGTCTTCACAAAGATCTGCCCCTCTCTTCCATTAACATTTTCATAATACTCAGCACTTCCATAGTGATTTCCATCTTCAAAGTGCTTGGTAAAATTTAATTAACCCCCACAGCACCCCTGTAAGGCAGGTGAGTATTATCATCTCCAGTTTGTAGATGAGGAAGCTTGGGCAGAATGGTTAAAGCTCAAGGCTACAGAAGGAGACAGTGGAGAGTCAGGATTAGCATTCAGGCCAGCAGCATCCAGTTCTCTGCTCCGCCTATTACAACCACTGTCCTTACTCTAGAGTTTAAAGGTTAAAATCTCCAACCCAATTATACAAATCTATGGGCCCAATCCTATGAGCTGCTGAGTGTCTTCAACTCCCTCTGACTTTACATGTGCTCATCGCCTCGACTCTATGGCTACGTCTACATTTGGAGATTGGGCTGAAGCAGACATGCTTGTGCTAGCTTTCACCGAACTAGAGCATTAAACATAGTGGTGTAAATGCAGTAGCAACGGCAGCAGCAAAGAGTGGCAAGGCTGAGTATGTACCCACGGGGTCTGGGTGGGGTTGTCCTGGGGGGTGGCTCGCTGCTGCTCGAGTTACCATGTCTACACTAGTATTTGTAGCATGCTCGCTCAATGAGAGCTAGCATGAGTCTATCAAACGGATCTGGGAATCACACCCCCAGCTTGTAGTGTAGATGTAGCCTCAGACAGAAGGTTGGTCGTCAAAGCAGCAGAGTAATAATGTGGCTTTTCATGGCATGTACTTACTTCCCTAAATAAAGCTCTGTTAGACCTTTCAGAAGGCAAATGGATTGTGGGACGGTGTCTAGCTTATTGTCATTTACATACAGGACTTCCAGAGAGTCACTCAGGAATGCCGGAAACTCCAAGAAGGGACCTGAAACAACACGAGAGAAAATAAATGCTGAGATGAAAGCAAACAGAACATGCCACAAGGCTCTAGACCAATAACCCTTGGTCTTTAACATTTCAGCAAGGTCATTAGGTAATTGAATTAGTTACCATGAAGCAATACATGCAAAGCAAGTGACCACCAACAGAAACAATGGTAATAAAGCATCCAGGCCCAGATTACGGTGTTTACAATCACAGCACTGTTGGATTTTGCCCTCGTGTAGAGGTGCAAACCCCCAGCAGTGAACTGAGACCTTCTACCTGTGGAGCACTGAGGCAGACCGAATGTCTCCACAGTCACTGATGGGAATGTGTCTAGAAGAACATTTAATTTTTCTTTTTTGGTGGAGTAGCATGTGTTTCCTTATTGGACAGCGTCTGCTCTGAGATGCATCACGGTCCGAGCAATGACATCCATGCCCAATCCAGCCGCATAACTTGCACGCAAGGAGCACAAGCACTGGGAAGTTTGTTCCCTGCACTCTCACAAGAGCAGCCAAAATGTGGCCACAATACTCTCTGATAACTACATGTGAATAACTCAACAAGAGTTCAGGGTGAGCAGAGAATCAGGTCAATTTATGGAATTAACCCTGCACAGAGGGGGAGCTAGCGAGCCGCAGGATCTGACAGTGACTACAGTGGGCAGATGAGTCAATGTAGGCCCTCACCACAGGCAACAATAAAGCTAAGATTTACTCAAGGGCCCCAGATGGAGGCATAGAAGAAGCTGCATTGATCTGGAATGATGCTGCACAAAGAGCCATTTCAGACTGTCAACCAGTGAATGACAGAATGATATGAGCAAGATTTCAGAAACGCTATATAAAAATGACCATCATTCAATGCTACGCCCCAACAAGAGAATTCAATGATGACAATAAGGATACTTTTTATAACGGTCTTCAGAAGCTCATCAGCAAGTCCCACATGATGATATTTTTATTGTTATGGGTGATATAAATGCTGTGGTGGGGAGAGACAATCATGACACGACAGACATAAAGGGCACAGGTGAAACCGGCTCACTTAACAGGGAACACTTGCTTGAATTATGTCAACTGAACCATCTTATTGTTAGAGGGATACTCCTTCATCATACACCACCATAAAACAATGTGGTTCTCACATGATGGCAAAAATCATATGAATAAAGTTCTGATCGTCACCTCAAGACATCCAAGTATACAGAAGGGCAGATGTAGGCAGTGATCATCAACTAACTGTGCATTGCCACAGTGAAAATGAAATTGAGGAAAGTACCAGTAAAGTGAATCACAAGAAAAAGTAACGTCTTTAAATTTGAGGATGAACCTCCTCCAACACTCCTGGGTTCAGTTCACTCATTTTTTGACTCGTTATGAATTTAATCTTTTTAGTGTTTATTGCTCCTCTTCAGTATGGATGAATGGAACTAATCTAGCTATAGACAGACAGATTCAGTCCATCCTGGACACACAGGAGTAACTACCAAAAATAGCAGCAATGCTCCCAATTCATTTCCTAACCCTAGATAGAAAAGAGTGTGTTATGTTAGAAGCAGGCTCAAAGTGTTTATGAATTGTAATTATTTATTCATGAATTATGTATGACTTTTCTGGCTTGGGTCTGGATTTTCTGTTAAAAGAATTCCCATCCTAAAAATATTTTTGGATGGGTAAACTACACAAATGCAACCACATACATATGCAAGAAGTTTATTCTGAGTTTTATCAACCTAGTGTACTGAGTATCCGTAAATCATCCTCTGTAAATAATTTCCTAGACATAAGTAAACAGTTTACTTGGTAAAACTATATTAAATATAGGGAGCTTTTTGTACGAAACTGATGCATTCTGACTCCTGTCTTCACTAAATGTCCTTTAAACTCCTGGTCATGTCCTCTGGTCTCACCAAGCTGCACTTGGGACAGGAGGAGAAGCTGGGAGACAAAGGTGATTTTACTCCATCTTTGTGGCTGTCCAGTCCTGGCGCCAGCCAGGGAGCTGGTTTGGCCCCTGGCCCAAGTTTAGTCACACCCAGATACCCACGTATCAAAGGGGACATTCTAGCTAGGGACTGTCAGAGAGCCATGGCGCTCAGGCCATACCCCCTTTCACTAGGTCCCACCCCCTTTTCTAGGGGAAGGGGTTGTTATGAAGACTGGGCTGGCTCTGCATTGCTTGGGGATTCTCATTGCACAAGGAATCCCCAGGGAGCTGGTTAAACTAGCTTTATGTCCCTTTGCACGGCCAGATCAGCATAAGGAGCTATGGCAGGGCTGAAGGTCTGGCCCTCTGAATCTCCATCTTCTTGTTATAACATTCATGTTTCTTATTTCAACATAACACACACCAATCCTTTTTGCTGAGACCCTTCCCCATTTGCAGCTGATTGCTGGATCGACATCACCTAGCCCATACTGACAAATGCACCTCTTATCCCCTTGCTCCATGACCTGACGAAAGTGCCTCCTTCTCTCCTTTTGTCTCTCCTTCTCAGCTCCTCTTTTCACATTATTCGACAACAGTAGGCACAGAAGATGGGCATTAATTGGAATAGCCGGAGGATTTGAGTGGGGTGGGGTTGGTAGTAAGGCCAGGACAGATCTTTGGCTCAAAGCATCCCTGGGGTTAGTCCTCCGTTCACGCCCCCGGCTCCCAGCCTTTGTAATAGCTTTACAGAGAGGATATGATGCCCCTGATGCTGACAAACTCTTTAGAACAAAGGTTCAGGGTCATATTCCCACATGTTCTACACTCGGGATTGATGTCACAGCATTTATCTTTCTAGGTAAATCCTGCTATTTCTCTTTTCATTTGTAACTAGTTAAAGAAAATCTTACGCACAACAGAGATTTATTTTCTTCATATGAACACACACATTACTTGCTGGACAGCAGCTTCTACCTCCACGGAGAGGAAATTTTGCAAGTTTCATGGTTCCTTAGAATTTAAGGCCAGAAAGAATCATTAGATCCCCCAGTCTGACCTCCTTTGTATCACAAGCCATTAAATTTCACCCAGTTAATTGGGCTCAATACAGTTAACCCTGTATTGAGCCCAATAACTTGGGTTTGAACAAAGCATTTCAGTCCTCGTGACTCTTGTGTGCCACAGGCAGAGAACAAGAGAAATCATAAGAATGGCCATACTGGGTCAGACCAAAGGTCCCTCTAGCCCAGTATCCTGTCTTCCAACAGTGGCCAATGCCAGGTGCCCCAGAGGAAATGAACAGAACAGGTAATCATCAAGTGATTCATCCCCTGTGGCCCATTCCCAGCTTCTAGCAAACAGAGGCTAGGGACACCATCCCTGCCCATCCTGGCTAATAGCCATTGATGTACCTACTCTCCATTAACTTATCTAGTTCTTTTTTGAACCCTGTTCTAGTCTTGGCCTTCACAACATCCTCTGGCAAAGAGTTCCACAGATTGACTGTGCACTGTGTGAAGAAATACTTCCTTTTGTTTGTTTTAAACCTGCTGCCTATTAATTTCATTTGGTGACCCCTAGTTATTGTGTTATGAGAAGGAGTAAACAGCACTTCCTTATTTAATTTCTCTACACCAGTCATGATTTTATAGACCTCAGTCATATCCCCTCTTAGTTGTCTCTTTCCCAAGCTGAAAAGTCTCAGCCTTATTAATCTCTTCTTATACGGAAGCCGTTTCATACCCATAATCATTTCTGTTGCCCTTTTCTGAACCCTTTCCAATTCCAGTATATCTTTTTTGAGATGGGGCGACCACATCTGCACACACTATTCAATATGTGGGCGTACCATGGATTTATATAGAGGCAACATGATATTTTCTGTCTTATTATCTATACCCTTCTTAATGATTCCCAGCATTCTGTTCACTTTTTTGACTGCCGCTGCACATTGAATGGATGATTTCAGAGAACTATCCACAATGACTCCAAGATCTCTTTCTTGAGTGGTAACAGCTAATTTAGACTCCATCATTTTATATATGTAGTTGGGACTATGTTTTCCAATGCCTGAGGCCCCTGCAATGGCTGGCTATTGATTAGGTGAGGTGTGCCTGGATGATCTCAGCAGGTGATCCATGCTCCATGCTGTAGAGGAAAGCAAAAAACACCCAAGATCCCTGCAAATCTGACCTGGGGGGAAATTCCCTCCTGACCCCAAATCTAGAGATCAGTTTGACCCAGAGGATTTGAGCAAGACCTAGCAGCCAGGCATCTAGGAAGAGGATTCTCTCTGTGACCTCAGATCCATCTGTCAGGTGTCCTATCTCCAGCTGTGGCCAATCCCTGATGCTTCAGAGCAAGGCAAAACTACTCCCAGAATATATCTGACCAATGGTGCCCCAGGTGAAAAGCTCCTTCCTGACCCCTGTAGCCAACCAGCTAAAGCCCTGAAGCATGAGATTTTATTATAGTCTTTGTCTTAATGCAGATTTGCAAGGGTCATGGGTGTGTTGGGGGTAATGCTTCTGCTTTGTCCATGACCCATGAAGGAAGGGGAAAAATAGAGGGATTCATTCATAGTGCAGTGAGGTGAGACTATATGGTTAGTGGACTATTCTCATCAGGATGTCCAGGGCAATGTTAACGGTCACCACAAAACGTGAATTTTATTCCGTTCTGTGCAATTCCCCAGGGACACTGTTAAATGCACTGTCAGGAAGGTACTCCCAAGGAAGAATGCAGCACATAAAAGATCAGAGTGGCCTAAAATAAAAACAAACAAACAAAAAGCAAAGCAAAGCAAATTAATTCCACAGAGATTAGGGATCAGTGTGGATATCTTCAAATGGTCTTTTGAATTTTATGGGATTTCACAGGTGGTAATCCAGAAAATCTCCTGCCAGACCTTTGGCAATCATCAAAGAGGCAAAGGGCAAAACCTACCTTGCAAGTTCAGCGACATAGTTGTATTGCCCTTGGGATCATCTAATTATTGGTTCATTTCCCCATCTCAGTGAACTAACGGGCACACTAGCTAGAGTGACTAGCTTTTCAAAACATGTACTCCCAACAGAAATACAATGCATCCGATGCAGTGAGCTGTAGCTCACGAAAGCTCATGCTCAAATAAATTGGTTTGTCTCTAAGGTGCCACAAGTCCTCCTTTTCTTTTTGCGGATACAGACTAACACGGCTGCTACTCTGAATCAAGCACTTTAGTAATTTGGACAAAGAGAGGGACTGATAGTTCAGGGAGAGAAGCAGGTTTCACCCACTAGCCATTTGGGCAGAGGGGATAGACCAGTTCTACAATAATCTGTACGTTAAAAGCATTTCCCGTCTTATTTTCATGTCACTGCACTACTGACCACTCATCTGCCAGACTCCAGGAGGATCCCTGCACCCTTACCCTTGGAATTCACTTGGCGCAATTGACCATCTCCTTCCCAGGAGACATACCACATACCATACCTGCCTCTGTGCCTGCACGCACTCGGTTTCTTGTGGTAAAAAAGGAAATCCGCTTTGTTTTAAACCCCTCCTCGCTCCTGCGGACGAAACAAAATGCACAAAGCGATGCTTGAGAAAGACAAAGCCACGCTGGGGGACATTCACATGAACCCGTACTGTTATGGGCCCACCCTTTGGGACCTCAGCACCTTGTAGGATTTGGACCTCTGCAAGGCTTCACAATGTCAGAGTACAGCCTTTGCTGGTTCCCATTCCCATGGATGTGGAAGAGGAGTCTGAGCCACACAGTTCAGCAGCAGTTCTGAACACCACCAAAACTCAGAACCGTCTGGACCCAAGGGTTTTGGTTCAGACTCATCTCTGTCATTCAGCATATTAGCCTAGCTCTGGGGCATCGTGTTGATTCCATTTGGGAAATGCACACTTGACTGCGTTCTCTTTACTGGTATCAAGGCTTGGAGATTGTCAAATAGCAAATTGAGAGACTCTGGAGAATAGCCTTTTCCTGCTACAGCTAGTACTGTGACATGGTGGCCCACGAATGCTATTGTGGAGGCGGGCCGAGACATTTCTAGAGCATTTATACATCCTTCTTTATTGACATGGACCATGCAGACTAGTGGCAGGGCAAATCATAATGAATCTAGCAGAGCTGCTGGGCATACACCCAGATGATATACATGCAAGCTGGATGCGCTGACAGTCACCGCTGGAGAAGGGAACAGACCAGCAAGTCTGCCTATCAAACGTCCTTATAATGTTTTCTAAATGGAAAAAATATCACTCCGAATTTTTCTTTTCTTTTCTAAATCACCAAAGTCATTAGTCTGGCTATGGGCTAATGGCCTGTTACATTTTAATGAAAAAAACCAAACCCAAAGATTATTAACATTTTTCAAAACACGTACTCCCAACAGAAGTACAAAAGTTTAAGCCCAGACAAAACGCTTATGGTTAAGATATGCTCCCCACAAATAAGTACTTGCATTGGTAAACCACTCAGAGTGAAGCATGTTCTACATTTTATTACCACTAATAATTATTCACTCATGATATAATGTCATGTGCTATATCCAAAGGAACTATGGGTAATATTTCTTCAATGCCATGGGTGTACAAGACACTTTGGAGATGCAAAAGAAGATGTGGTCCATGCTGTACAGATAACTATATGTTATATAGAGGGAATTAATCCAGCGAGTCTGTCAAAGCATCGTCACTTTCTACCACATGTAAGGGATCGGTTTTGTTATTAATTTTTAATATTTAGTTTAAATTTTAGCTCTGACACAAACTAAAAGGAACACTTACTTCCCAAGCTGATTCTTAGAAAGATCCAGTGATTTAAGTTGCCTACAAGTCCACTTATCTTGAGAAGGCAACGAAACTAACTGATTTCCCAAAAGCTTCAGTGACACCAGCGCCTGAAAGAGGAATAGGCTGCACTTACAAGAAGCAATCCATTAAACAAGCAGAAAGAGGTTTGGTAAGTACAGCTCCTTAAATCACAGGAAAACTAAGAAAGCACTTCTTATTTAACAAAGAGACTAGCTTCCTAGGATATAAACATTCCCCTCCTTAACTCTCTCCAATACACACATTTAGTGCATCTCCTTTTAGCCCAACACAATTACTGAAAGATTCAACTATAAATTCCAAACGTCAGCTTTGGTGTTAATGAAACAGTCCCATGTAGATAAGAGATATGTTTTATATGGATACTATGCCATATGTTTGTCATAGGTGTTGCATATGTGTGTGGATTAAGATATGAGTGGGCCCTCTCCTACTAATTCATATTTCAGATTATATATTCTCTTGTATAAATCCAAAATGTAAAATGTGAGCTACCTATACAGTAGAATCTGCATATATTTTTGTTACATGTGGTTTAGATTATTAAAAGTAGATTTACATTTCCTTTCACCATTTACACTATTAGTTTACTCTTTACTTGTACTCAGTTTCATTTGCTTGCTTTCATGTATTAAGTAGCACCACGGAGATATGGTGAAATTCCAAATACCACCTCCCTCCTAAAAAGTTAATTGAAATTTACAAAAAATTGATTTATGCCAGATTTTCTAAATCTCCCCACTCTCCCACCTTGCTTTACAAATAAATTTGAAGCTAAAACCATTTGATGGTGTCCCTTTAATAAAACAAGAGTAGATTTTCATTGAAGAGATGTTCTCAAGGTAGTAAGGCAACAGGACAATACCCAAAGGCACTATAAAGTGCTTTTAAAAGCTGGAAAAGAAGATAGTTTTTGAAATGTGTCAGCATTAGATGGAAAATTGGGGATGAGGGGTTCCCCCATGAGAAATTTCAACTTTTGATTAAAAAATGTTTTGGCCTAAAATTGAAACTTTTGGGATTTTTGGCCACAATGTTTTTGTTTTTTCAGCAAGTCAATGTTTTCCAAGAAAATATTCATTTTGTCAAAGATCCAATTATCCATAGGAAAACAGCTTTTGACTGAAAATTTAATCAAGTCCTAGTCAATACATCCCCTGATGTGATCTGAGATAAGCAGAATTCTAACCTAGAAATGCCAAATTCTTTCTAGCATAACTCCACTGAAGTTAGTGTAATATACCCAAAGTCAATGGAGTTGTGCCAGCAGAGAATTTGGCCCTAGGTATTTTAGACACCACTTATGTTCCATATGCCATTAAGGTTTAGTGTAAATGGTGGATACCACTTAAGAGGTTGTGCTGGCATGGTGTGGCAAGTACTTAATCAAGCCACAATAACACTGTCTCAGAAAGTGAGATTGTTCCTCTGTGATGAGGTCAAATAGAAGAATAAGAAATCGGAGTGGGACCAGGGTAGCCGCCTATCATCAGGTGAGTAGGTCGGTATTTAATGTGTAACTTGCACAGTGCCAGGACAGGGGCACAACAAAGCTTTGACATAATGCTAGAAAAGTAACAAATATAGATAACTGTGAAATATTAGAGAAGGCCATTGGAAGGGAACTGGTGAAGGAACATGCTGAGTCAATTTAAATGCTGGAATTGAACAACACCAGAGACTTCCAGAGAAGTATAAACAAATTAACCATACAGCCTTCCCTCTACTCCACCCCCACATTTTGTCAAAATCATTGCACATTTGGAATCAACCTCAGTTTGACAAGAAGAATCTGCCTCCACCCAACACTTTGTGCCAAGTTCCCTGCAGGTATCACCACAGATTTCCAGAATCGTGACTGTCCACTGGCAAAGTTTCAGGGGGATGGGGCGCTGTCAGGAGCAAGAAATGGACCATAGTAGGTAACTTCCTTCTCTTTTCTGCCACAACACACAATAAGGGAACTGTCATATAATTTAAAACAGAGTGGAAAAAGCTACTGTCACTTACTTATGACAGGGGCTGCATGAGTCAACCTGTAAGGGATCTGGAAAACATGACATGACTGCTTTGCATATGTCCCTCAGAGAAAAGTTCCTGGTCTTTCTCCAGGAGTGATCAACTTCTCTAGAGAAGTGAGCCATGACTTGGAAAAGTACCAGCTTCTTTGGAAAAGGATAATGGGCTCTACAGCAAAGCTGAAAAGGACCTTGTGTAGGAACATCTGTGCTGCACAAGGAATCATAGAACATGAGCTGGTTTAGCTTCCCCTTCTCTTGCCACATCTGAACAATGACATATCTAAATCATATTCTTTACCGTGGACCAGATCCTGACTTTAGACCCAGCACTGACCAAAGGGTGATGGGTGGACTACAACATTCCAGCAGCAGCATTATACCAGAGATGCTCCTCTGAGACACACTTCTTCCTTGCTCCATGGGCTTGGGATAGTAATTTACTGCTGGCCAGTGAGCATGTACGCACATGCGGGCTGGCATCAAAGTTCTGTCCGTTTTCCACCCCTCGCCACCTATCTAAACCTAGAGAGGGTGCAAGTGGGTGAGTAGTCTCATTTGCTCCAATGCACCCACATCCAAGATGAAGGTTTATTGTTCTTATTTCCTCTGATTCCCTTAGGCACACATGTAATCACATCTCAGTCTAGCTCTGGGTAACTTGGGTGAGTTGGCACTTTTTAATGTTATCTGATTAGGACTAAAGAAACAGAGATGTGAGCTGGAGCTACCTAGGATACCCAAGTGCCTGCAAAGTATGCCAGCTTCTAAATCACACAGCCCAGTGGAGAATTTATCCAACTCCACTAGACATGCTGCCCTGGGAGCTATCACATCATGCACAAATCCAGCCTTCCATACACAAAAACTACAGTGTAGGATGAAATGTGACCCTGGAGCACCATCTAGTGTCCAGCATTTGCTGTGTCGACTGAATCTCTCCCATTTGTATTTTTACTATCTTCAGAGAAAAAAAAGTGATGTTAAAGTCAATAGCACATAGATTTCATCCTTCCGGAGATGTGCCAGGATAGAGGAAATGATGAGCAGAAATCATTAAAAATATATGTAATGAAAAGGCAACTCGCACATGCAGAGGTCACTTGTAGCCTTCTGCAAATAATAATTTAGGAAGAAAGTGATCTTCTCTGTTCCTATTAGCGGGACAAAGCCAGAGGCATCTCTCTAGCACGCTCCTCCTTTCCCTTGTGGGCATTCCATTGGGAACAGGCTAGCTGAGTGGGATTGGGGAGGGAGGTGAAGAATTATTTTCAGTGGCATTGTTCTCCCACTAACTTTATGGGGATTTCAAGTGAAATCAGGGCTGACCAGGATGGCTTCTCTTGAATGTGGCTTATCTTACACCTTCCTGTCAGATGTTTTTCCTGCTACAACTGCTCCCTTGGTGTCCAAGTAAACTGATTTAGACAGACATGGACATATGCTGTCACCACTCAATTTTCCATGCTGGGTAGAGCTGTGAAAATCTTGGCACTTTCACAAATGTTTTCCTTGATTTCAATCCACTCAAGACTATGCCCCTGTGCTTCACAATCTGAAATGGAAACTCAGATGAAACCGTTGAGTTCTGCCTTGGTTCATGTTGAAACCACAAATTCTGAACAAGTTTGGAGCAAAATCATGAATCTGTCCTATTAGCTGGAAAGAGGCCCTGCATTTGCATGAAAGGTTTGTCAAACACAATGAACCTTTCAATGAACGTGGTCTGCGCTTTGAGTTTGTAACTCACCTTAACCCAGGTTTCCTATGCTACCAGGTTTCAAAGCAAGTATTTCACACAGCACTAATATGGACCCAATGAACAATAATACTTCCTGCTTATATAGTGCTTTCTGGGACAGATTAACAAACTGGCCTTCCCTTCTGCACTCATAATGACCTGTGGGTGCAATTAAGTTAGACATTGGACGTCTAACTCTGACTTGCAACTACCAAATGGAGGTTGGTTTAAAAAAATGCAGTCCTAAAGACACAGCTGCAAGCACCAAAATAGCTCTCAAAGGAATCCTAAAGCATGTTACAAACAATACACAAGGATCATTTGGGACATGGCTAAAGTGCACCTTTGGAGAAAATGGGGCAGCTATTAAATATTGCATGGAAGGCCCGCACAATAGCTCTGCACAGGGAGCAAAGGGACATTATCTTACTGAACACACAAAGATCCTCTAATCCCTTGTTCATAATCACATACACGCTGCAGTTGGTGTTCCTGTCCTGAACAGGTTCTGTTGAAAAAGCTCTAGGAGGGTTTTACACTTACTTCAAGTTGGAAAAGTCCTTGTGGAACTTCATTTAGTGAGTTCTCAGAAAAATCCACTTCTCTGAGGTGATGTTTCCAGAAAACAGTCAATGTGTCCGGGAGGGACTCCAATGAATTTCCAGATGCTTTACAACATTTCTGGAAGCATGAAAAAAAAATACTGAGACAATAACAAATTCTAAGACACATACATCTTTCAAGAAACATGCTGATCAATTGTCACGTTTTATACATTAACACATTTGATTCATGCAGCCTTCCTAGTTTGTTTTTTTTAAGAGTAACTACTGCACAACAAGGAATTGTGCACTTGTAGGTCTAAGATCCAATTCCTGCAAGTCTAATTCCAAGCAACCCCCAATAAACTCTACAAGCATACACTTAATTGATAGGCAAATCCATTTTTAAGGATATGCATTTTAATTGTTACTTTGAAGACTGTAACTCTTCCCCCACAAATATATATTTAACCAACAAAATACTTTCTTGCACTCATTATTTTTTACCACTATCCATGAAACACTGACATTTATCTCCTCCTGAAATACACAATGACATGTAGGTATTGACGTCTCATAATGTATCCACTGGCTTGATTAAAGTTAATCTGAAGGAAAGCTGTGGGTTTTGTAACACGACCCAGTACATCCTTCGGTCATATGCGCAGGGTCCAAGCTGTTTGCTTTATCCATGGCAGTGGTACCATTGGCCCTACTGGGAATATCCACATGAACAGAGTTGAACCGCAGTGGATCTCCAAAAACCCACCCTGAAAATCCAAAAGTTAAAATCACCCTGGTATCACCACTGCACTGGGAGACCAGCTTTTCAGCCTAAGAAGCTAGACAGAGTCTTAATGTAGCACATCCCATTTCTTTGCACTGTCCTGTGCGTGGAAAGCTTTCCTCATTCTTTTGCTCCCACCAGAGCAGTTTGACTTACCAAGGGGCAGGCCCAGGGGTCTGGAAACACCTTCAGATTGTTTCTGGAAACATTGAGGATGGTTAGGGATTTGAAGCAGTAAAGGAACAGTGTGGGGAGCTCCACCAATCTGTTGTCAGACACATCAAGTTCTTGCAGTTTCCTTAATCCAATCCAATTAGTTGCTAGAAAATACAAAACACCACAAATTTAGTGAAGGGCTGTCACTCGGGGTCTAATCTTGCATAGTGCTCAGTACTTTGTGGGTGTGAGCCAAAGCCCAGTGACGTCAGCAGAAAGACTATTGACTTCAGTGTGCTTTGGATGAAGATCCCATAGCTGTACTAAGCACCCTCACGACCACCATTGGCTTTGGTGGGTTAGAGGTCAAAGGAAGCCTGGGTGCCCCTTGCAAGATCAGGCCTGGGAGTGAAAAGTGTAAGGGTAACACTGATCACTGGAGCTAACATACCACTTTCCTCATCAAATAACTTTTCCAGATAATTTTTGGTGGCAATGAGTTTTTGAAGTTTTGTGAGATGAAGGAATCCAGAAGGGAGAATACAGAGCCTGTTGATGGACACATCCACCTCAAGTAACCTGCAAGTATGGAAAAACATCCAACAAAGCATAAATAAAAGCATGAGCAATGACTAGTGTTGTATAAAGACATCTATTTTATCACATTTTTAGCTCCCCTTGGGCAGAGGTATGAGGTATGGTTCTCACAAGCCATGGCAAAAGCCACACTTTAAAACATGACCATCCTGATAATTAACTTGGAAATAACTGTATTATAAAGTATGGAGCAGAACTGAGTCTTTGTAGTGAAAAGATAAAACCAAGAAGCTCTTCATCTGCCCAAGGGGCATAGGTTCATTTGTTCTCTTCAGGTTTCAGTCTGTCACACATGCACAACTGATTGATCTGAAGCAGCTCTTTGCACTTGCTATCCTTTGATTTAAGGATACAGCACACACACCTTGTGCATATAATTTCATCGGATGACTGGACGCTGGGCAGTTCGGTCAGCTGGTTGTCAGATAGGTTCAGTTTCCTGAGGTTTATCAGTCCCCATGGAATCACGGATGGGAGGGAGGCCAGGCAGTTGGCAGACAGATCGAGCTCAGTTATCTGACATGAGATATCGATCAGCCAGTCCAGATCCACCCAAGGCAGCTTGAGATTTGACCAACTCACAGACAGTGCCTGTATGCCAAAGAAAGAACAAAAAGCAATTTTAATATGACTCACTTGCCTTATGGTAATAAGCCAGGGCCTGTTACAATACTGACAAATCATCAAGTAGCTGTAAGTGCTTCACTTTCCATGCAACTAGTTTCTAGGAACTCAGATGACCCAGCTATGAAATAATGCATTGATGTCAGAGGCCCTGATCACAAAGCTGCTCCGTGGGCTTCATCCAATGACCCAGTGCCCAGCCTAAGCAGTGGAATCGCTACAGAGCTGGTCCACTGAGGGTGAAGTGGTCTTCCATGAAACCTACACACTCTTCTCTGTAGGATGCAGGGTAGATCCTCAAACCCTGCCCCATCCTATACTGTGCAGGGAGAGGAGCTCTGTGCCATCCAGGAGGCACTCAGATGCCTCAGTGATGGACACAGCCTGAGAACCTAGATGTGGATTCATACTGCAAGTCCTTCTTAAATCCCAGCTTCCCCACCTCTTTCGTGTCTTGAAGCTATACCGGGTCCTTTGCCAGGGGGATCCTTGCACCTCTGGATGTACAGGCTCGATTTCCTCCAAGTGACACTCTTCCAAGGACTAGTTTAGAGTTGTGTGTGTGAAGCAGGTGCAGGATTGCACCCACATCTGAGATGTGGGGTGGAGAGTGCGAAGCACTCAAGGAGTGCTGCCTAAAAGCTTCTGGAAAGGAGACGGTGCAAGCCCATAGGGTAGATATGCTGCACTTGGGTAAAAAATTTCATGCACCAGTGTGGTCAAACTACGGTAACTTACACTAATGCAAGTCACACGTACACGAGAGGTCTGTACCACTGCAGCAACATCGGTCGAGCAACACCAGTCCAAAACTGCCCAGTCTGGACCGGCCCTAAGAGGGAGTTCCCGTAGGAGATTAGCAGCAGTAGAATAAGATTTATCGCTGGTGGGCTGTTTGCTAGAATACATAATATTTTCACATGTATCATTCTTCCCTATCAAACCTTGGAACATCACCAGCTCTGAGCCATTTCAAGGAGTGTTTTACAAAGGCATGTCCAGACCAGGGGAAGAATGAGAGCTGCCCTATTGGAAAGAGTGTTTGTGAACAGGGGAAATTGCTCGTGAAGTTAGAAATAAATTGGCAAAATAGCACCATTTGGGCAGCACAGCGGCCTGTGAGAACAGGACAAAAAGAACACTGCATCCTATTCTTATCAAAGAAAATCTGAAAGTTATTAAAGGCTAAAACAAAGTGGAAGCCTGAACTACCATGAACACTTGGGAAAACGTGACCACCTAATGATCATCTCTGCATTGAAACAACGCATGGGCAACACTTCCAAAAGTGCCTCAGTGACTTGGAAGCCTAAGTGCCATTCATTTGCGTGGAGACACAGGCTGCAAAGAGTCTAAGTAACATTTGAAAATGAGATTTAGGTGCTTTTGAAAATTTTACCCCAAGAGTGGCTTCAGATGCTACAGCAGGGGTGGGGAACTTATGGCCCATGGGCCGGATCAGGCCCATTGGTAAATTTCACCTGGCCCGCAGCACTGGAGCTGCAAGGGCTGGCTTGCCCTGCTGCAGGGGGGTGGGAGGGGGAGAAGTCCTGAGTCTTGGCACTTCTCCCCCGGGCTGGAGCTGCAAGCGCCGGCTTGCCCTGCCTCAGGGGAAAGCCCCAAGCCTCTGTGCCCCCCATGACGGGTGAGTGGCCCGCGATTAATTTTTTTATGTGCGTCAGTGGCCTGCGACAGAAAAAAGGTTCCCCACCCCTGTGCTATACGATATAATGCTAAACCCTAAAAACTGGGATTAATGGAGTGATTCATGAATGCACCACCAGGAGGCAGCAAGCAACTGATAAGCTGATTTCATTTCCTTTTAAATTCTGAATTTATAGCCCCGTGATTTATTTTTACATTTTATTTTAAATGAAAAGGAAATACAAAGGTGGTTTCCAGGTTGATCCCAAATGCTTATTTGGTATACAGAATTCCAGATAAAGAAGAGCAAGTGGTGAAGATGCAGAGGAAAGTGGAATTATTATGAATAATTGTGCAGTCTAACAAATAACAGTAACCGTATATAGGATACATATAGTCCTTTAGACATAAAAACACTTAACAAATATTCACTAACGAAACCTCAGAAACTCCCTGTGAACTAAGAAGGAAATAATTATTATTATCCCCATTATGCACATGGGGAAAATAAGGCACAGAGGGCCATGGACTTGCCCAAGGCCACACACATCACACTGCTGTGTGGCCATGGCATCTGATACAGGCTTCCCCAGTCCCCAGTGAGAAATCAAATTACCCAGGGCATCCAGTGCAATGGTGACTACAGAGCACCCTGTGCAAAGTACATTTCAGAGATTTTGCAATGACACCAAGTGAAAGCAGTTTTATCACAGAGTCTCTTGTGCCTCTCTGTTTAATGGTCTGTTCATTAACAAACCCCAGTGGCTACATTTTATATGTCAGCTGTAAACATTTACTCCCAGCTGAAGCTTGTAACAGCCCAAAAGCAAATTTATTTACAGCATTAGACAAAAATCAGTGGGCACACTTTTGAGTTATGGTATAAAGAGGGCATAAAACACAGACAGGTCTGGGCACCCTCCTCCACTGCCATCATTCCAGAATACAATCAGAAGGATGCTGCCAATTAGTGCTGGCACAACAGGGTTGTGGGAGTTAATAAAACTTCAGCTAAATCATCCCCCAACATGGGAAAAACTCTTCCATATGAGGAGAGAAAACATGGGCAGATAAGCTAGCAGAATTTCTTTTCGATCATTACCCAGATTGCCCCTTCACCAGGAAGAGGTGGGGGAAAGATTCAAACATGTGGGATTCAAGAAGCCTCTCTAAGGCTAGGTCTACACTAGAAGGTTTACCAGCTTAGCTATACCAGCAAAACCTCCTAGTATAGACAAAACTTTTACCAGCAAAAAGTGCTTTGGCCGGTATAGCTTATACTGATCTTATGCCACTATAAGTGCATCTACCCAAAGGCTATTTGCCAGCATGGAAAATCTGCAAAACAATCAATCAAAAAATCACACCCCTAACCAACATTACTATGCTGATAAAAGTTTCTAGTGTAGACCTGGCCTCGGACAATGTTAAGAGGGGACTAGATCACAGTCTGTAAGTACCTCCCTGGGGATAAGATTTCTAATAGTAGAGGGTTCTTTAATCTAGAAGACAAAGGCACAGCGAGATCCGATGGCTGGAAGCTGAAGTTAGATAAATTCAGGCTAGAAATAAATCTGTTATCCGTGAGGGGAACTTACAATTGGAACAACTTCTGCAGGGGATTCTACATCACTTGGAGTCTTTAAATCAAGACTGAATGTTTTTCTAAGTGACATGCTCTGGTTCAACCAGAATTTATGGGCTTGATGCAAGAGTGACCTGGGCCTGGTCTAGCCTTAAAAGTTTTGCCAGCTATGTCAGTTAAAGAAGTGATTTTTTACTGACATAGTCTTGCCAGGGAAAGCTCTAGTATAGACACAGTTATACTGGCAAAAACAGTCCTTTTGCCAGCACAGCCTGTTTTGTTTGGGGAACTGGTCCAAGCTATACCAGCAAAATGATCTTTCTGCTGGTATAAACTGTGTCTACACTAGGAGGGTTTGCTGATATAACCAGAAAACCTCTTATGTGTAGAAACGGCCTGGGTGAAATTCTACGGCCCATTATGCAAGAGGTGAGAGTAAATCATAATGGTCCTGCCTGGCCTTAAAAATCTACAAATCTAGGGAACAAGAGGCTGTCCACTGATTGCCTTGCTCCCCACGTCTCTGACACCTGCATCAGGAGGCAAGACTGGGAATAGCGTTTGAGCTGGTACCACGAAGGTGACCACAGTATAAGTGTCTAGGCAGAAAGACAGACAAGTCATGTGCTGTCTACTCGATCCTTCCCCTAGCCCTGCAAAGCATTTCTCACTCCGTGGAGGAGTGCACCAGGGGCAATGACTCAACGGAAATCAGCCATCTTCTTAGCCTGCCTCCTTCCAGCTTGCTGTGCACCTTCCACAGCAGGAGGCAGGTAAGTGGCAATGCCACTCCCCGCTTTGGTACGAGAGGAGTCTGATCTGGGCCCCTTCCCCTTATGGGAGCAGAGGGAAGAGTCAGATCCCCTATAGAAACAGAAGAATTGAAATATTTCATCAGTTTCTGATTATTATTTCAGTGACAAGGTTTGTTTTCATATAAACATCTGGAGAGGCTAGGCCTGAGAAGCAGAGCCCAGCAACTGCAACAAGCAGTCCTCGGCACGGGACCGGGGGGAAGGGTTTGGAAACAAGGTGGCTGTGTGCCACCTTTGTTCCTCAGTACCTATCCCGGGGCCAGCTGGCAGTCACTTGGTAGCCTCATGATTACTCTAAAGCTACGTCTACACTAGGGGTGGTGATTCCCCTGCTGGTGCGCACACACTGGAAGTATTGCGCGCTCGGTGGGCGCGGACGCACAGGTCGAAGCAGAGGTGGCACGGCCGAGAAGCCCTGCGTACATACCCACTGGTCTCGGGAGGGTTTGTACGTGGCATGGCTCCGTCGGGCCTCCGCGGCAACTACCCATGGGGCTACACGGCTACTTATACCCACTAGCTCTCATCAAAGACACAGCTTTAGTTGTTCTCTGCTGGCTACGAGCCCGAGGGACCATTCCAGCAGGCAAGGAGCACTGGAGCCCAGCAGGGTTCCAGCCAGGCCTAACACGCCCGCTTTGTTAAGGCTGAGAAGCTCTCCACCAGCTGAGGTAACCCCTGGCTGGGGGAAATCCTCCACCAGCCGGTTAAGATGGCTTTCCCCGTGCTTTGTTCTTCTGGAGCAATACAGACTAGGGCGGGAGTCCGGACTGTCCCTGAAACCTTCCATAAGCAGAACTTCCTCATCCAAGTTGCAAAGAACAAAACAAACAGTGAAGTTATATTTCAAAGGTTATTTGAGTGTTAGTAGTCTAAGGTGCCACTAGCATTATCATCATTATTATTATTTATGTGTATTACCATAGCGCCTAGGATAGGCAGTCAAAAATGAGGACCCCCCCTTGGCTAGGCACACAAGGAAAATGTTTCACACATGAGCTTTATGTCGACATTCTAGCACTCATTTTGCACGGAAATTTGTAAGGGTTTCCCCAACCACTCCACTCCAAATTGCTGTGGATGTGTGAAAGACCATTTGAATTCGTGACTTAAACCCACAAAAATACGGAAATCCAGAGTTACAGCCAAAACCCTGGGCTATTGTTCCATCCAAAATGCTATACTTAGGAACTGCAGCCACATATGGGACCTATGTCAGTGCTCTGACATTCTCGCAGTGTTGGGAATCAAGTGCCAGGTGTTAGCCAGCCTGGTTGTTTAGTTTCCATTCTAGGGGAGGAAGGATGGGTTAGTGAAGGTTGTGAACAGGGACCCCAGAGACCTAGATTCTGTCCCTGCTCTACTGCAGACAACTTGTGTGGCTTTGGGCTAGGCTCTATGGCTCATTTCCCTATCTGCAAAACGGGGATAACAGCACTTTGCTTCTTCACAGGGGTGTTGGGAGGAGAAATACATAAGGACAGCTCAAGCAGGGGAAGGGAAGGAGGCAAATGGGGCCCAGCTGGAACCATTCCAGCCCCAGAACCGTAAAGGAGAGCCTTCCACCCTTTGGAGGCACTAGGGCCCATGTGGTAGCCCCCTCTCCTCAGCCACGTGGCTTTTTGGAAAGAAAGGGCAGAGAGAAACCGGACGGAGACTGAAAGGGCACCGCAGCTGCAGAAAGCTGTTCAAGCAAGGGGTGATGGACACTGATGGGGTTGTCAGACTTTTTTCTACAGACCTCATGCTGAGCATTCTCCCTGCTGCGCTGACTGGCTGTTTGCTCCAGCCCCTCCCTCTCTCTGTCTCTCCCTTGAGCTAATCCCCTTCTAACACAACGCCTCTGAGTGGACTCAAACAACAAAAGCAACAAATCATGGCGCTGACACGACCTTTGCCACCATCACATTGTTCACGCTGCTTCTGTGTTCTGTCCCCTTCCTCTGCCCTTTGTCCATCTTGTCTCTTTAGATTGTAAAAAACTAGGGGCGGACTGTGTCTACGTTTGTACAGGGCCTAGCACAATGTGGCCCATTCTCAGTCGGCCCCTAGGCACTACCCTAAGCATAACAAATAATAATAGATAGAACTACCATGCTTCTGTGGGTGCAAGAAAGACCATGTGTCTCATCTGCCTCTCATTCGTGTCTTACCCTTCTATTACTGTGTATCATTTACAAAGAAAATGCACAGTCATGATCCTGAGGTTATTTAATGCTCTAGAAATCTATCACTGTAGCACTCAGGCTGACTTCCAAAGCCACCTAAGGGATTAAGACCCGAACTGGGCGTCCAAATCCCCTAGGCATCTTGAAAATCTTGGCATTAAGCTTTTTGTACTGACTTGTCCTTCTGATTTTGGTTCTTGGACTCACAACGTTCTCATATATGAGCCCTGGAAGCCAGAGGCATGAGTCAAACCTTGCTGTCTGGCTTAAGCTTAGTGAGCCAAATGTATCCTTAGTGTACACACATTAAAATCAATGGGGTTACAGCAGGGATGAATTTGGCCCTGGATTTTGTGTTTGTATGGTAATAAGTTGAAACAAAACTTGGCTGCAATGCCATCAAGAAAGGAGCTTTCTTTCCTAGCTAGCACTTAATGATCTCCCCTAGCTTCGCCGGCAAGCCTGTCTCTGTGAATGTCGAACTCTCAGAACCCCAGGGACTCGAATAAACAAGCGTAGAGTGGCAATGCATTGGGGCCACACAGCTGTTCTGTTACTGGCTCCACAGAGTGCGCCCGATGCTCTCAAGTCCTAATAGACTAACAGTCTCTGTACACAGCCTGCCCGTGAATCACTTACTGGTTTCAATACCACCAAAGAAGGCTTCTACAGACTCCTTTCCTCCTACCGTGGTAAGCATTTTGCAATCATCTGACCCCTTCCCAGTCTTGAAAACTAACTGGAACTAGTCAGGAGCAGCCTGCTGCTTCTAAATGGAAGACTTTGGTTACATTATGCATCCACAATCGAAGGAGGTGTAGGATAATTGGCTGGAGTTTTGCTGTTTGTCCTATTCTGTAATTTCCTTTCAATCTTGGCAAGCAGCTGGCTAGTTGATTCTGCAGAAGTATAAAAATCCTTTCTAGCTAAATTACTTTCTAAAATTCTTTCCTAGTTAAAATTCTTCTGCTGGGTGTGGTGATGCTGATTTACTAATTACTAATGAGCAAATAGTATTTACTAGAAACCTAGGCTGTCTGATAAGCTCTTGTACCTGTCTAATAGACTGCCACTCTTGCCATGGAAGGGACAATGTAAGGATTGTAGGCCCAATGCCAGAGTGACGCTGGGGCGTAGCCAGTGAAGATTTCTGTAACAGCAGTGGAGCAATCAGCATGGTGAAGAAGCCAGAGAAGACTCTCTCTCTCTCTCTCTCTCTCACACACACACACACACACCCCCTGGCAAAAGGGCTCATTAGGAAAGTTGCAACAGTTTATTTTGCTCTTTTCCTATTTGTAATGGAAAAAAATATTCCTGACACTACATGCAGCTGGAAAGTTAGATATATCTGTGTACAGACCACGTTCATCTGAATGTCCGGAATCTGTGGCCTGCTCAACCTACGCTTTAACGCAGTGGATATTTTGGTGACTGCAACCTGTTCCTATATAAATGGAGCGTTTCCTCTTTCTATTGTGGCAGTGGCTGGGTGGATTTTTATATTAGGAAAAAAGAGAAACAGGCTTAAGAAAAGTGAGAATTAGCCCTTCATCTTTCTCCTTCTGTAGCGTGATGGAGTGAAAGCACGTAGAGCTCTGAACAGCATTGCGGCTGTCTGAGAGGTACAGTAGGTGTAAACAGGCTGTCCTAATAATAAAATCTTGTATGCATACTAGGTGAAATTCACTGCTGTGCAAAGGGCCAGCACCCCCTTTTGAGCACCTAACTGGGATGTTTTCCATCCTCTGAAAGCAAAGATGGAGTAATCTCTTTTCTTTTCTTTTTTTGTCCTGTCCTGAGACTAAAAATATTACCACCTGGTCTGCCTCACTCAAATGGAGAGAGTTAGTCTCCAATTCCCATGGGATGTTATGGAGTCTGGTGCCAAATTGCCCACTGCCGATCTTAGTGGTTGCTGTTGTCTAGTCCTTGCTTTAATTAGAGGAAAGAAAAAGATAATGTTTACTTTCCTCCTCCTTCAAGCTGGGCTTTGGGGGCGTATTTGTCCAAGCCCGGATTCAGCAAACCATCTCTAGTCAGGAAAGCACTTAAGGACGCAATCAACTTTAAGTGCACACGAAAGCGCTTTCTTGAACTGTGTCGTTCCAGTTATTCAAAGATCTGAACTTCGCAGAGACATCAGGCCAATTTCATGCCTGGCAGGAGTCCTTTGATGTCAGGGGATTTACACTAGGTGTGAATTCTGGCCCAGTATATCAAAGCTAATTCAAACAGAAAACCTAAAATATTCAACATACAAAAATAAACAGCAACCATGAGAAACAGGGCCAAGTTTCTGCTAATCGATTAATCATTCCAAACTCGTCTCTTCTTCATTCTTGGTGTAACAACAGCAAAGTATTAAGCCATTTATAACAGAGCCTATGTTAAATATTGTCAGGATATTCACAAGGAAAACAAATTCCTGTACTGCACTTCAGACCTGTATTCTGCGATGGGATATCCACTCCGTTGGAAAGCACCTCTTCTGTACAAGCACGAGTATGTTACTTAGTTGTCTCAGCTGCTGTTCAGGCATTGCTGGGCTTAATTAATCTCCTTTTATTCATCTGTCATCAAAAGCTAAGAAATCACCTTAGATTCATCCCCACTTTCTTCCACCTCCACCTATGAGACTTCCTTGGGAGTCTCATATAAAACTATTTTGCTAGCTCCAGACTGTAATAAAATGCCCTTATCTCTACAGAAACTCACCTGCTGTTCTTGTGACATATGACATCCAGCCTCTTTCTCACATTACATAATGCAACCCCTAAATTTACAAGCATCAGCCTCCTGTGAAGCTAGTAGCATATAATCACAGAGCTAAAGTGACAGCTTGGCCAGGAGCCTAAACTTGAGTGTTTTGCACAGGACAATTTATTGCTGCACAGTAAGCTGTGTCCTGTGCAATTCTGCAGTCTGGGAAACCATCACTGTTTTGGTGACAAGTGTTCTGGCAACAAGTGTTTTGGCGTAATCTGTTAAAAGAACAGCTTTATTGGAGATTTTACTCACTTTATGTCATTCCATTTTGATTGCAGACAAGTATAAATTGGGCCAATGTACAGGCTAGTGAAGTTAAAAAAAAGGCCAAGGGTAAATCCTGCATGACTTTACAAGACTTTTAATGGACTGTCAATAATGCATTTATAGTACAATATTTATATGCATAGAACAATTTTTTTAATATGGTCTGTGTGTGCACATGCAATTTTTAAGTGCGTGCACTTCCACAAAGAGTTGTTGGTTTTTTTGCTCACTATCACCTATGCATTCAACTGACAGAAGTTGCAAAATAAACGCTATTTGTGTACACAAACAGGTATCCTGTTACCTGTCTGTGCAAGGTTGTACGCACATAAATGGCGTCCTCCCCAACACTCCCCTGATGATTTGGTCCACAGAGATTTTCTATATTTCATAGCTCTTGGGTATTTTAGTGAGGGCTACACAGACTTTGAATGAATATAAATAAAATCATAGCTCGGAGTTTCCAAGGAACTTTCGGGAGCCAGTGTCTGCGATTTGTGTCCCTAACTTCCTTTGAATATCCCAACCCCAGTGCTTTATACCTAATATTAAGTTCTAACAGGTGGGTTTGAAAATGTGAAGAAGGATGTACAGTGCAGTTCCTTTCACCGGGCAAGCTAAAAACAAGCCCTGAACTTGCAAGAATCAATCTCATCACCAGGCCATATAAAACTGAGGCAATGTCTACATTACGGAACCTATGCTGGCATAGTTATATCAGCATAGCTCTGTAGTGTAGACACAACCCAAACAGACAGAAGGAATTTTTCTGTCAGTGTAGGAACACCATCTCCCCAGATGACAGTTAGCTATACTGATAGAACCCCTCTTCCACCAACAAAGCTGCGTCTACACTAGGGGTTTTGCTGACATAGCTGATGTAGCTATGCTGGTATGACTTAAGTGTAAACACGGCGTGAGTAAGGCACAATTTAGCGTTCCTAATTAAATTAAGAGAGTCGGTAAATCAAAGGGCAACTGGGTAAAACAGAATTGACATGTGTGGATTGAAGTTCCTGTCTTGTACAGCTTTATCTCGAGTAGTCAGAGGGAGCTCTGGCAATCACATGGAGAAGTGTATAACACTAGAGGCCCTTTATTTATTAGTATTTCATATCTATAAAGCCAGAATTGAGGCTCCATTGTGCTAAGTGCTGGGCAAACAGCGGCACTGACCCTGCAATGGGATTTGTATAAGCAGAGCTTTTTGCCAATGTCATCTCCCTCACCCGATTTTCTATGACCTGATGAAGAACATGACTATTAAAGGCTCAGGGTTAGATATTTATTTTTAGCCTCAGTTATCTAAATATCAAGGGAGAAGGAAAGTGATTTGAGATCATTAAGGTGCTGGAGTACTGAGAAAATGTTCTATTGATCATCTACATACCTATCTATGTAGCTCCGAAAGCAGGTGTTGTGGGACATAACCCAATTTTGGATAAGAGGGAACTGTGGATAACTGAAGTTGAAATAATGAAGAGGATAGTGTAGTCAAACAAGTATGATAAAACAGTGAAATATAATAATACTTTGCATTAACACAGCATCTTTCATCTGAGGATCTCAAAGCAATTATCACAGGTGGGGAAACTGAGGCACAAGGCTGTTAAGTGATCTGCCCGAGGCCATGCTATACGTCACTGGCTAAGTCATGAATGCCCCCCGCCCCGACCCCAATCAACCTAAAACTTATTAGCTTCTTATTCACAGAGGAACAAAATGACTGCACCCCATATACATCCTACCAAAAAAGGCATATAAAGGACCTGAGCGTGGAAAAGTAAATATGAACCATTTTATTACAGCAGTGACACCTGGCAGCCTTGACTGACACCTGGGCCCTACTGTGCTAGGCACTGTACATGGACACAGTAAGAGGCTGCCCTGATGTTGTTACAATCTATATAGACAAGAGAGACAAAGGGTGAGAGAAAAGAAGCTCTATTGGCCATATTTGATGGATGGGGCACTGAGGCACACAGAAATTAAGTGACTTGCTCATGGTCACACGGTCAGTCTGTGACACAGCAAGGAATTGAATGCAGGTTTCTTGAGTCCCAGCCCAGTGCCTGTACTACAAAACCAACCTTTCCTTTCCCAAACACCATCATAGTTCATGCATAACATTAAAATGACCAAGTGGAAATGACTATATATATATTGTGGCTTGCAAAAGGATATCGTTTAATGGACCCAATTATTTATGGCTTATACTTCATCATTGACTTGTAAGCTACTCTGTAGCAGACATAGTGTCAGGTTGCTCTGTATCTGATAGCAAACCACCTCTTAGATGAGAAGAAAAAATACTCATTGCACAATATGCAAAGATAAGCATCAATTATTAGTATGATGCTTTCTTATAACACCTTCTCAGAAGACACATAAATGGCTACTTACTGTTTTTGCTGGAGCGCTACCAGGTAGTAAGATTGTTTCTATGAAATATTTCCTCAAAAGGTGCTTGCTAGAATCAGGACTGTCCATCAGGATGTAAGAACAAAAACAAGCCCCGTTCTGAAGTAAAAACACAGCTATATCTTCATTCCCTTGAAAGAAAAGACAGACTATGTGTACTCTTGTTTTCAAAAGGACGAAGCCACAAGGAGCTATGGAACTAACCCTTTAAAAAAAAACAGTTTGGGTGTGCAAAAAAGGAACTGCACTAAATAAGCCTGTTTCCTCTAGCTATGCTCCTTGCTACAGTCAAACCTTCAAAACATTGAACCAAGTTTGGCTGCTGCTTCATTTTTAGCATCTTGTAAAGCTGTATGTGCGGCAGTGTTGTAATATACATGATGTTCATTCCAGATCCGATCTAGGTTTCAAAGAGTGTATCTGATTGATATATGTTTGTTTATGAGGTTCTTGCTTTGTTTAAAAAAAAAAAAGAAAAAGAAATTCTAACTAGACAATTGAAACAGAGAATTTATTATAAGAATTACCACTGGAGGAAGTTCTGAGTCTCCCATGATTTGAGTTTACTCCATTTTGCAGGGCTCTGCCTTAAATTTGACAAAAGGCTCAGGGCCAAATTGACAATGGTGTCAATCCATAATAACTCCAGATAAGTCAATCCACATTGACATCAGTGTGAGAGGGAGAGAATTTGTCCCATTCTTTAGAAGACATTATCATCAAAAAAGGGACACAGCTGCAGAATGTGCAATTACATACCTGCCTTTATAGCAGCATACAGTGGTAATCTCTTAAGAATTGGAAATTCATTCTTCCTTACTGCGCAGCTCCCGGGGTCAGCATTGTAGGTGAGGATTAAGAATTTAACTATCGCCAAGTGTCCCTGCTGGCAGGAGATGGCCAGCATCCAGTTCAGGAGTCGCTGGAAATTACTGGGACCTATCAGAACGATAAGACATGGGCTTTATTTGCTGCTTTTGATGCGAAATAGTTGATCATTAACAACTTAAAAGGCAGGACGTACAGGAAGGGGCCCCCAAATGGCCAGACCGTCGACTATGCTGTTACCGCATCCTTTAGAGGAATCCTAACCTGACTAGATGCACTCTCTTTTCTTAACTGAGGTGGATGCTAAGTGCTGTCCATTCTGTTCTTCATTTCCCATCAAGACAAGAGGCACAGAAGCATAGAATATCAGGGTTGGAAGGGACCTCAGGAGGTATCTAGTCCAACCCCCTGCTCAAAGCAGGACCAATCCCCAACTAAATCATCCCAGCCAGGGCTTGGTCAAGCCTGACCTTAAAAATATCTAAGGGAGGAGATTCCACCACCTCTCTAGGTAACGCTTTCCAGTGTTTCACCACCCTCCTAGTGAAAAAGTTTTTCCTAATATCCAACCTAAACCTCCCCCACTGCAACTTGAGACCACTACTCCTTGTTCTGTCATCAGCTACCACTGAGAACAGTCCAGATCCATCCTCTTTGGAACCCCCTTTCAGGTAGTTGAAAGCAGCTATCAAATCCCCCCTCATTCTTCTCTTCCGCAGACTAAACAATCCCCGTTCCCTCAGCAGTTCTCACGACATTCACCCAGCAGCGCTGGGGGCCCAGAACAGCATCAGACTTGCCAAGGGGACGCGTGGCTGCAGAGCAGGTACTCAGGGAGACGCCAGACCCATGGCAGTGCTCAGTTCTGTACTAGCTCTTCACAGGCCAGTGCAGAAGAGGGTTGGCAGCCGGTTAGCAGGCTGCAATTAGGTGAATCGAGGGCCTATAAATCCTAGCAGGATGACTGAGTCCAGAGGCTTCAGAGTGGATGAGGGTTGGTTTCCAACCCCCAAGATAGCCCATTTCCTTAGGCTTTGCGCAGGGATGTGCCTGCCTTTTGCCTTATATGATTAAATGGCTTCCTGACGTGGTCTCTCAGCATACACCGCAGGTGTTCCTCATAAACCTTCCCAGACTTACATTTAATACGCACAAACTGTCAGTTTCCATTTATGTTACCAAGTAACATCCTGCATAAAACGTTCACAGCAGGTGCGAGCTGGAGCCCTGCAAGGTCTACTGTATATGCTTGAATTTACATGCAACTTCTTCATAATTTCTCAGTTGAAATTACCTCACCCTCTTCACCCTTAGCAACTCCATAACACCACCAAATCTCCTGAAAGCCAGGCGCCAGTTTGACAGTGAGCTACGGACTCAAACACCTTAACTGGGCCATCCCTTCCCAAGGAGAGTCATTGCAGCAAATCTGCCAGAGCATGACTTCTGGCACGGGATATATAGGTCATTTATTATCATCATGCCCTAGTCTGATCCAAGCATGATATTCTGGTGGTAATCAGTGGGGAGTCCTGCATAAAAATCTACTGAAGGTTATGCTGCTTGTAACTCAGAAAAAAACCCAGAAAGTGTAAAAGAAATCATTGCAATCTTCTTATTAGTTAGCTTCAGAATCTACAGGGACTTGGTCAGCTTCAAACTGATCGAAATTTCCTGTCTTACTAAAACCATCGTTGATGACTGAGACTGAACAGATTTTTTAAAATCAAATTTAATTTTCACTGTTTAATGTGGCTCGCTTCCTCCTCTTTCCCCTGCTCAGCTTGGGTCATAAAAATGGTCTGGCCAGTGTGATTTTCTGTTCCAGCGACCCAGCACAATAATGCAATGTCTGCATTGCAAACCTGGCAGGGGGATGTTTAAACTCAACTCCCAAACTGTTTTTAATAGAGATGGAAACTTTTCTATTGCTATTTCATTTTCTAAATGTGTTTTTAAAAATTAAAAGCTCATCTACCTGTCTTTGAACGGGTTCATCCTGCTTCCACTGAAGTCAACGGCAAAAAACCCATTAGCCCTCATGAATGAAGGACCAGGAGTTTAAAACAGACTGCCCTGATGCCTAGAGTACCCAACCTTGTAGGGCTGCACCAGACCCCTGCATCTGCTCTTACGCTAGGGTTTGGAGCTTTAGCCTTTTCCATCAGCAGTAACTGCACATCGTTGAAATAAATAACATGTTCAAAATAACAAACAACCCTCCCAAAAAGACAAGCTGAAAAGGCCAACAGCAAAAGAGAAGAAAATGTAGGGCTGCCTGTGAGCTCGAACCAGTGCTCACTCAACAGGCTCTGGCTCTGGCTCATCTGAACTGTATCACTGCAGAGTGCCAGAACGCTTTTTTAAGTGGGATTGTGCTTTCTGAAAATACTTTCTGTTCTCTGCAGGGGCTGGGATGTCACCCAGCTGTGATGACTGATAGGAATTGATTGCCAAAAACGGCTTCTTGTCAGCAAACATGGAATATTTCTTCCCAGAAGGGAAGTTGTCTCAAGGCACAAGGGATATCAGATCCTGCCACCCGTTTCCCCTTTCTGGAGGAGGCAAAAGAAAAGCAGTGCTGGTCTGAATCTGCAACACAACTGTGCAATCCCATGAGGCTGAGGCAAAAGTAGGCGGGGAAGGTAGAGAACAAGCTGGTCACCGACAGTCAGTCAGACGAACAACTTACCGAGCAAAGAATCCAATAATTCCTTCACAATGTCCTCATGTCCAAAATATGCTGCCACCACAGCCGGATTATCATCATTGGGTTCCGTCGGTAACCCCACCAACGCTTCCTTGAGTAAATACCGCACTGCATGCAGATCTCCATACGCTGATGCAACACTCAAAAGCTGGCACTAGTGGAGAAAACACAGCAGAATAAGGCAAGGCAATCTCTCCCTCCGGCATCTTTTTCTGAGGACTATGAAGTAGGTAGACAGTGATGACGGAGGCCTTCTAGCTACGTACTTAAATGTCCCCCATCACTGTGGTATATGAACTCTATTCACAAACACTAATGAATTTATCATCACAATACCCCTGGGAATTATTATCTCCATTTTACAGATGGGAAATTCAGACAGAAAGAGATTAAGAGAGCAGGGTCACAGAGGAAGCATATAGTAAAATCTGGGCCTGAATACAGACCTCCCAAATCTGGGCCTGAATACAGACCGCCTTTCATTGCCGATTGTAATACTCAGTACTTTATATTACTGTATTACACACACTATGGCTTTTGGGCAAACCAATCTCTCAGCTGACAAAATCTCTTTTCTGTAAATGCCCTTCTAAATTATCTCACTGACTCCATCTGTTTTCTGTATTGGAACAGTCTACTACACTGAGTAGATAAGATTTTACATTTTTTGTGTAACCACAGAATGCAAATTTTCATTCTATATTAAAACAACTCAGTATCTTCCAAAGATAATCAAGGTCTGTGATGTAGACTTTGGAAGAGGCTCAGGGCAGCCAGACACATTGTACATTTCCTTTGAATTACCTCATATGAAACCTCAACCTTGGCCTGAAGGAACCCCACCTCCCAGAATATCTAGAGTGATCAGCTCCTGCCAAGCAGATTTGCACAATCGTTCCAAACTGCACCATGACTAGTGCCCGCTCAGTTGCTGGCTTTATGCAATGCCCCTGGAGAGGTCATTGCTGGGAACTGAAGCTGGGACCTCTGGATCTAACGCATGAGCCTCTCCTGTCAAAGCTAAAAGAACCAGCAGCCATAAGTAGGGTAGGCGAGGTAAAAGTCACACTACTCTTGGCATGAAAGAAGCCAATAGCTTTGTCCAAGTGGCTGAAACAGCCCCTTTATCATCTCCAATGACATCCAAACAGAAATGGAACAAAAACAAAACTCAAAGCACAAGCCCCTCTTGGGCGAATACAGATTACTAAACCATTTACCCCATAATCTAAAATGTATTTTGCCATGAGTGGCCTCTTTTTCTAGAATCATGAAACAACATGGAAACCGCCCCCCCCCTTCCTCCGCAAACCATTTTTACAAAGTCATTTTTCTGAGTAAAACCATTCACTTTAAACACTCAGTGAAGAACGAATGGTTAATTGACAGTTTCTGAAATGAGGGTGCAAAAGTTATCTTTTCCCTTCCCTGCAACCAAGCAGATCATCTTGAAATAGCGTCGAGAAGTAAAGAGCTAAATGTTGCAGGGCTTACTCAGTCCTCACCCAGGCAAAACTGCAGTAAGGTCCAGTGGCCAGGGCAGAGGACTGGGAGTTGGGAAATTTGGGGTGAAATCCTGACCCCATCAAAGTCAATGGGAGTTTTGTCACTGACTTTACTGGAACCAGGATTTTACCCACTCTCCACTGACCTGCTATGTGACCTTGGATAGGCCAATTTACCTACCTGTGCCTGTTTTCTCTCCACACCATTGGCTCTCTTGTTTATTTAGAAAGTTTAAGGCAGGTCTGCCTCTTACTTTGTGCTTGTGTGGTGCCCAGCACAATAAGGCTCCAAGCTTTTGCGGGTTTCTGGGTAATATTGTAAGATAAAAGTGAATGGGCCTTTTGCATGAGAAACAACTGCAGATCCAAGCCCAGAGTTGGTAGGTTTCTTTTCCAATGAGACCCAATGACAGATAACACATACTCTACCTTTTCCACTTGTAATATGTTCTCCTCACATGAGAGTTTAATCAGCTCTTGGGCCTTACTGGTGTCTCCACTTTTGTAAGCATCCTGAATGCTTCTTATCACAGGGGAGTGGCCTACGGAGACATCGCCAACTGTGGACTGTTTGCCACCCATGTCCACAGTACCTGGGTTAAAAGGAAAGAAAAGAAAGGAAGAAGCATTTGCTTATTACTCGTGCGCTTTTGCAATGTCAAAGCACACAGAGAAGAACAAACGGCAATCCATTTGCTGTGGATTATTTTGTGCATACAGTAAAAAACAACAACAACAACCAAAGAACATCCTAAAAACCGGTGCTGAGACAACTTTCCAATGGGGACATGAAACTGAAAAGGGCAATGACTTCCTTAATCTCTGCTAGAGGGACTTTCCAAAGGGAGGTGCATAAAAGCAGACACACTTTGGATTCTGTTAGAGTCTGTTAGCAGAACAACATGGGCTGAGCAAGTACTTAGGCAAGGTTGCCACCTGGAGTAGTTCTGAGGAACTGAGTGGTCCCTACAGGTAGCAAGACAGCTCTGAATTATTATTTAGGCCTACTTCTTATACGAAAGTCTTCTTCCACCATCAGTACAGTCACACTAAATAACAAGCCATTGTCATTTTGTGGCACCTCGCATCAGAGGGACTCGCACGCTCTTTATACACATTAATTAATTAAGCCTCACAACACCCATATGAGGGGAGGAAAAATTATCATCTTCCGTTTTCTGGATGGGAAAAATGAGGCACAGAGAGATTAAGCAAGATGCCCAAGGTCACACAAGTCCACCTTGGATGAGCCAGGAATAGAAACCAGAGCCCTAAATCCTGTGTTTTAGCTACAAAACCATCCTAGAAAGATTAGATCCATTTTGTCTGAGGATGTGTGATGGGGTGTATATGCACCACGCCCCCAGTTGGGGAGCAAAGGGATTAACTCTTCCCTTTAAAGGTGCATGAGCTGTCAGGACCGGCAGACAGAGGCCTTCATTAAGAGGCAACCATAAAGCTAGTGTTGACGGGGAGTGCATTATGGGGCAACGAATTTGCAAGGCTGCTTTTTCAGCTCATAAAAAACCAAATCCCAAATAAGCTTATATCTAAAACAATCATGACTAAAAAGTGCCCAAGAGGCATCAGGGCCTAGCAGGAAGGGCACTGGCCAGCAATGTCAGCAAGTCTGGATTCTGTTCCTGGCTCAGTAATTCACCTGGTGTGTGACCTTGGGCAAGTCATTTCACTTCTCTGTGCCTCGGTTTCCTTCCTCATCCTTTGTCTGTTTTGTCTATTCAGGGCGCATGCCCTTTGGGCCAGGGACTGTCTTGGACCATGTATTTGCGCACTGCCTACCATAATGGGGCCCTGACTTTGGTTGAGGCCTGTAAATGTTACAACACCACCAACAACCACCAACAGCAACAGCTGACTCCATTAAAAATGAAATTATGAAAAGCCTGAAAGAATGAGACATAATTATATGGAAAGAAAATGGGGGTGCTTTCTCCCCAGTGAAGAGAGATCTGTTAGTAGTTAAAGAAGTTTTTCCTACTAAACCATCATTATAATTCCTTTAAAATCTGTCTCAAAGAACCCTTCAAAGCCACCAGCAGATCAGTTGTGCACAGAGTAACCAGATGTCCTGCTTTTATAGGGACAGTCCCAATATTCTGTGCTTTGTCTTATATAAGCAATTACTCCCACACCATCCCGATTTTTCACGCTTGCTATCTGGTCACACTAGTTGTGTGCCTGGGTTTATTGCATGAGGTAACAAGGAGATCTTTGTGAATTTTAGTGTAATGCAGGCTGGAATAAGGAATACATTTGAATCAATCTATAGTTGTCAGTACATACCCTTGGATAACGCAGTTTGAATTACCAATACATTCTGACTAACATTGCTCATTAATTATTTAAATCAAGCTCAACTCACTGAGACATCTGAGACGGCTCCAGAGATTCATGCTATTAAGATATGCAGGCAACAGTAATCCTTCTCAGGAGCTGCAAAATGTGTGAAGGGCAAACAGCAAGAATTCAAACCAAATGAACATGATATTAAATGAAAGTGGAATGGGCAGCAGCTCTGAATTCACGCAACAGGGACAATTTTCACCCCCAATTCGTAGGGATTTTGCTGAATATATAGAAGAACATTTAACAGTTACTAATCTCCTGCCCCGATCATTTAAAAATCACTGCACAGCCATAGCTGACCTATCAGAATAACTATATTTTTCTGTGCTTTTATACAGTAAGTTACTTTTTAAATTGTCTATTTGAATGCATTCATTTCTTTGCAGGTTTTTAATGGCTGTGGAAGGTGATCAACACAGGTAATTCATTATAAGACACTAGCTCAAATGGTGATAAGATGGTACTTCACTAGCTAGGAAAGGAAAATGGGTCTCTACCCCAGTGAGCTCAGCACCTGCTAAAGTATAACCAAGAACTAACCCATTAATGCTCCATTTGAACACTCATATCATGTGGGAAAGATAGGGCTCATAACTGCTTCACTGGGAGACGTGAATCAGCGTTCATGTCGCACCCCCCATCGGTACCTGGCCCGGGCCAGGGAAGCTAAAGATCCAACCAGCAGACCAAATTAAGTGATGACTGCTGGTCACGTACCACCTGAGGCATATTGCGCATATGCTAAGAAGAATGCTTCACTGAACCTAGCTAACTTCTAGTCTTTGAAATGACTGTATTTACGTTTAAATGTCATAACAAGGGCAAAAAGTTGATATTGCATATTACTTAACTTAGTTTTGTAACTGTCATCACAATGTCTTTCTAAGATAACACTCTGCTTAAGGGAAACTGATCTCACTCCTCAAAAGCCTGAGACCCCGAGCTATCATCTGATCATTAGCAACAGAAAAAGCTTGCAACTCAACCAACTTCCAATCAGAAAGAGAGCAAAACTGAGGAGTCACAGGGCAAGAAAAATTCTTCCCTCAAAGTCATTTACCTCCATGTGACCAGATTGAAGTTAATGAGGTTCCACAGATTTAAGTGAGAGTAGAACCCAGTTCATTCATTCTTGGGGTCTCAAAAGAAAAAATGTCATCTGTTGCATAGCAATGGGTGTGACTGGGTCACAGTAATTACCTGATTTACTAATGGCAGCTTGAGAAACCACGCTTCTACTTTTGTCATAAGTTTTGCACTGGTTTTCTTAAAGCAATTGCAAAAATATTAATAACATTATTTAAGAGATAGGAAATAATGGGTAAGAAGTGTGTTTATTTGCTTAATTTATATTAAGTATTAAAAGAAAAGAATAATTACCTTTCTTTGATCAAAGACGATTTTATTTTTAGAAGATTTATGACTGAACTACCTTTAATACCTGCATTTATGTTTCTGGGAAAATTCTTTGCTAAAATATGTTAATTTTGCCATATTGTATCATCCATTTTTAAGCAGAACTCCCCATTGAAATCAAGGGTAAATTAAGTTTTGCCTAAGGCTTTAATCCTGCAAACTGTTACACATGTGAATAACTTCAACACCTGTGAGGGGTCTCACTGAATGGGCCAACTCACATGTGTAAAATTACTGAAAGAATGTACGTGTGGCCATCTGCTGAAGACAAATTACTCTGAAAATGCCCTTAAGGGTTCCATCATGCAAGGTGCTGAGTATTCCAGCCCGGACCCAGCCCATAGTTTAGCTCTAAGCATGTACTTCAGTAGCAGGGATTTAACATTAAGCATGTGCTTAAGTCCTTTGCTGAATAGGGGTCTAAATGAATATAAGATAACATATAGGGACTAGTGAATTACACTACTATAAATATACCCAAGAAGTTCTGATAATATTGTAAGAGGCCATCAGAATCAAACAAAATAAGGCCCATGGGCTTTCTCTTGCCTATTCATACCCCCACCTCTGGTATCTGCCCTATTTGAGACTTCTGAAGCCCCAGACTCTGTTTGTTCCAATGAGGACAGTAAGCGAACCAAGCATTGTTTTAAAAGGGAAAAGTTGTAGGCATTCACTGACTTTTAACAGTGCTTGTTTCTTTCACAGTTGAACCCACTTTAGACTTCATATTAAAAGAACTAATTTAGGAGATGTTTCACACTTTTGATTTCAATATTATTTAAGGGGTCACCATCAACTCAAATGCAGATTATTCAATATCAGGCTTTTTAAAGCTAAGAGCAGTAGAAATATCTCAGATTTTCTTTTTAAAAAGTATGCAAGGAAACTGTTGTTTACAAACAAACATGACCCTGCTCTGTTTGCAACCTAAATGTTATGGCACTAACAACCTGGAAGTGAAATTGACAGCATTCTCCAAGCTAAGCAAAATGCAATAAAAAGTAAACAAATGTCATTAACAATGGAAAATATATGGGGATTTTATAATTACGTGCAGTTTTATTAACTCTAAGGCCTTGTTAGTAACCTGGATAAGGAATCTGTTTGTTTAAAATATACCATTTCTAAACTGACAGTGTTGTTTCAATTAAAAAAAGTGACTGCAGGTAAACTCCACAGCAAACTATCAATATGTCAGTGAACGATAGCACAGTAAAGGGGCAGATTGTGCAGTATCGTATGGGTCTCTTTACATTCCAAATTATCTACTCACCAGAATATATGAGTAGTACCTGTCTTTGAGAAGTCACAATATAAAGTTTTAAAAGGCCACAACTCCCTATAACAGATTAGGCAAAAGATCTTTGGACTCAATAGACATAAATACTTTCATATCAGGATATTTCATTTACCATAAAACAGACAGGACACAAATGAGATGTTTGAGAGAAGATAAAATGGGAGCGGGGAGTTTTTCTGTTTCAATAAAGGATTTAAAACAAAACAAAACCCCAATCACCCTTGCTTTAAAACTGCTACTAACCTTGTCATACTTTAGGAAGACGATTCCAAGGACTGGAGCAAATCGAAGATAATTATTTTAAGACCATCTCCCATAAGGTATCAACCTATTCAGTGATGGTCCATTAAGCTATTAATTCCTTGAACTCTTAACCATCTGAACTCTGCATCAGCAGAAATAGCTTCCAGACAGTCCTTACTGCGGCCACTAGATGTAACGCCTCTTGGCTGGAGAGATAGCTCTTTGTCTGAAGTGACTACCGCATTTTAGCCTTGATGGTAATTTTCATCTCCATGTCCTATTACAGTGAAATTCAACCCTCTGGTTCTTAAGAGAGGATTCGGGGGATGGGGATGGGGATGGATGGGTGGGTGGGTGGGGAGATAGCGGCTCCAGGGTGACCTCAGACATTAATTCAGCAGCAGCACCAGATGGCTAGTGCTGAGGTTTATCAGATTAATCTTTTGCCATTTTGACTCTTGAACATTGTCACAGAGCAAATGAAAAAAGGAAAAGTGGTGGGTACTGGCCTTGTTTAAAATGGGCAAAATAGTTCAGACTAAAAATAAATAAATCACCAAACCCAGCACAGATTCTGAAATTTTACAATAATAATCCAGACATTTTAGCAGGTATGTGTGAAACTCTGAAACAAACTCCAGGCCATGCTAATACTAGCATGCCTCCTGCACCTTCTGTAACAGACCCACGCTCCCATTTATTTCCTGTTTCTATGAAAAGTTTTAAATTAATAATACTAACAATTATTTTGCACTTCTAGGACCCTAAATAAAGCCCACTGCAGTCAGTGGAAAGACTCCCATTGGCTTGGGTGGGCTTTGGATCAGTCTCCTTTAGAGAGTACTTCACAATCATTATAGGCCAGGTTCTGCCACCATGATGCACTAATTCGAAGTAGTACTTTACTCCTTGATTCACCCCAAAGGTGCCAGTAGCCAGACGAGGTACCTGGAGCTCTACTTTCTAGAGAGTCTGAGAACAGGTTTCACAAATCCCCTGCCTGCGTATTTGCGGCTCCCAATTTATTGAACAAAAAACCCCAACAACCCTGAAATCGGTGTTAAATATGCTGGGTTTGCAGAAGGAAAGGGAGACACGGCGTGAAAGGCCCCTGTCCCTCTGAACAAAATCAAACTAGGAGAGAATTTAGATAGTGCCCCAACCATGCACAGGTGACTGGATTGTTATTCTCCAGATTAAACAAAGGGGGGCGGGGAAGAAGATCTCATTCCATGGATGACAAACTACTTTGGGGCATATTCTTTATTTTCTTTGGTAAATTTGTATGGTCAAACCACACGTCCTTCCCCCACTCACCACAGCAGGCCCCAGTTGTGGCAGGCCCACCCGCCCCACCCTGTGTGCTAGGGAGCTCACTCTGAGGACAGTGGAGTGACAATTCTGGAGCTCCACCAGCCGTTAACCATGCACATGGGGATTAGGAGGATAGCCATAGTGGCTGCAATTATGGCCACAGAGTGGCTTTACTACATCACAGCCCCGTTACTCAGGATCGAGCTCTATTGTGCTAGGTACTGTACAATCCCAGTGGGAGACACGGTTCCTGCTCTGAGGAGTTTATAATCTAATTTACATGGTTCTTATGATTTAGATGAAATATACAAAGTCCCATCTGTCTGATTTATGATCCTGGTGGAGACATTTTGAATCAATCAGAACCATTACAAAGTCCCTGCTGGGAGACCCATCAGAGAGGTTACAATAAATCCATCCAGGAGGTAACAAAATGGCCTGGATCTGTTGAAGAGCCAAAGTGACAGTGGGCAAAGCCCTCCTGATGGTAAAGTGATTTCTCTCTGTGACTAATGTGATGTAATGACTGGAGACACGGGCTATGATCACACCAAACCTTCTCATTCTCCATGCAACCAACATCACATCACTTCTCCAAGCAAAGAGGAAATCTCTTCTGTGCTGACTCTGAGGGCTTAGCAGTTCAGTTTAATCAAACATCCATTATTTAAACTAATTACAGCAATTGTTCTACACTGAGAGCCCCTGGGTAGGCCAGTGGAAAAGAGGATGTAAAACTGGGCATCACCCACAACACATAGAGTATAATCAATGCCCAATTCCCCTACAAATGGAGCTGGTAACTATATAATTAGAGAGGGCCAAAGATGAAATCAGGAGGAATAGTGCCAGGCTGACTCCAGAGAAAAATCAGAAACTGAAGGAGTCTTTTGCTGCTGCTGTTTAATTTAGCACTATTTTTAAATTGCTTGAGTGCCAGTACCTGGCATGTCAAATTTTGTCCCATATAAAGTGTTTGTCACTAAATTAAAAGGACTTTACATGACAAACTTTGTCAAGCGGTAATTTCAGTGACGCATCGTGCACCATGACAGTGAAAGCCATTGGAAATGGTCAAAAGCAAAATTCTCTTAATCTGGAAGTGAAATCATTTGTTAAAATTGTAAATGAAAATAAGAAAGTGAAAAAAATGGACTCTGGGAAGGAAAATGATTTGGGGTTTTACTCCCTTGAAAAGCTACACCCAGAGGTAAATTACAAAAACGTAGCAGGCCTAGGAAGCTGCAGCTTCAGTTCTACATTTATAGGATATTTTCTGTAATGAATCATCTGCATTTGGGCGTATATCTGCCTGCTACCTTGGATTATGGGAATGAATTACTTTATTCTGGGAGTCTGAGTGAAAATGGGTCAGTTATTCCTTTTGTGCTGGAGCATAACACAAATTCAAGAGGCCACTTAATCCCATGAAAAGGCAGCAAGTTTAGAGCACATGCAAAGAAATACATTTCAGTGCATCACAACATCAGCATCAACCTGCGGCTTGTGTTATAGGAAGTTAAATCACATTCAACAGAGCTGGATAAGTTCATGTCTACTAGCTATATTTGTAGCTATGAATGGTAAGGGAATATGGGCATTTAAATTTCACACTTAAAGCTGTAACTACTCCCCTGTGGTCATCAGGAAGGAATGTTTGCCTTATGCATAGCATCGCACCATTGGCTAGTTCAGGGGTTCTCAAAATGGGGGTCGGGACTCCTCAGAGGGTCGCAAGGTTATTACATGGAGGGTCGTGAGCTGTCAGCCTCCACCACAAACCCCACTTTGCCTCCAACATATATAATGGTGGTAGATATATTAAAAAGTGTTTTTAATTTATGGGGGGGTCGCATTCAGAGGCTTGCTATGTGAAAGGGGTCCCCAGTACAAAAGTCTGAGAACCACCAGGCTAGTTATTCAAGTGCATGGTGGTATTTTGTATGTCTGGGCTACAATGAAAGACTTAAAGAGGGACCAATACTATATCATCTGGTTTGACAAACCCTATGTAAAGTCTCAACTCACAACACACTCAGACATTCAAATGTACATTTCTCCACTTCTCATCCCCAGCTCCCTCAACTCAAGTTATAAACATTGTCCTTTACTGAGCGAGTTAACATGTAACATAGATCCCGTATCCTAGGCAAGCTAGCCAAACTGTCGCAAGTAAATGACAGGAAGCGAAAAGCAAACTTAGACCTGCCCCTCTCTCTTTCTGAATGGGACTCAGAATGACTGCGTTAGGAACACTAGCAGGCATTAGATAGCTAACCCTGCTGTCCTCAGATCATAAATGCAGAATGCTTATCTGTCCGAAAGTCCCTTGGTTCCTGTTTGCCCTTCCTGCTCCGTGTGCTGAAGAGGAAGAGATGAAGCTGAAACCAAGTTAAAAGTTTGTTCTGATGCATTTGCGCTGGTGGGATCCTGGCTGGTTTCCAGAGAAGCAAGTAGGAGGGGCACAAGAACAAGTCAGAGCAACTTGCTTAATTCACTGGGAAAAAATGAATTAATTGGGCTAATCAGACACACAGGTGACTTCACCTGTTTAACTGAGTGCAGGATCAGGCCCATTAACTTTAATGTTATGTAACAAATTAATTCCCCATTACTTAAGAGCTTTCAAAATTCTCGTGGTCACAATCCAGTTTTTAGTAGGCAGGTGTCAGACTCATGAAATCATCATCATAACCAGGAGGCCAGGTGTCAACACTCTATTTAGGCCAAGACCAGAATGGGCATGCAGAAAGCGCTGACCTCCTGCCCACAGATATTGCCCCTCCAGATCAAAGGCGAGGTGCCCTGGTGAGCAGTGTGAAGAAGCTTACACCGTCCTTACCCATATTATACTCCTCTAGGCATAAACAAAAGACTTTAATAGAACATCAATATTTTTTTGAAAGAGTTGATATTAAATTCCATTCAGTAGGGAAAACAATAAAATAAAATAAAATAAAATAAAATAAAATAAAATAAATATCAGGGAACAGACCCCTAAAATGGCCAGAGATGTGGTTATTGTGCAGAAAAATTAAAATGACTCAGCTTTTAAACGAAAGTTCTATTTCTGCGGCATGGTTTCAGTGATTTCATCCCAGTCCTACAGTTTGCATCATTCACAAATGTGAATATGGATATAAGCCACCTCTGCTACTCTTTTTCTTTACCAGATATATATTTTTAATTGGAACAGGCATAAGTACAATTACTGTTCTCTCTTTGATTCCCTTCACGCTGCTTTTCCAAATATTGACTATGCCAAACAAAGAGAGAATATTAAAGCACCGTTCCTGGGTCTCCAGTGGGAAGTGACAAAAAGGAGATATAAGGACCATCCCTGTTCAACTGAACAAAATACAACCCATGAAATCCAGACCAAGAGAGGGAATTAATTAGTATATCTAGAGCTGGTCAAAATTTTCAACTGATTTTTAAAAAACGAAATATGGCCATTTTTCGCAATTAAAATTTCCATGGCCAATTTTACTTTCTTTTGAAATTTTCCAGCTTTCCCACAGCAACCTTCTCTTCCCAACCCCCCGGGAAATTTTCCAGTGTTTCATTTTTCATTGGAAAAAACACCTAAAAAACAAAAAAAAAGGTTTTCATTCCTTTAAATATTTTTTTCAAAAACGTGTTTACTATTTTCCAACCAGCACTAATGATTACTTGTATTAGCTGCTACAGCAATACCAACAGTGAATTGGGAACAGGGCCACCCTGTTCAAACGCATACGATGACGTCCTCGCCCCAAACCGCTCACAATTTGAGGCCTGAAAGCATTCTTATTCAGGAAAGCACTTAAGCACATGCTTAACTTTAAGCACACACTGAAACGCTTTCCTGAATCACGGCCTAATTTAAGACAAGACACCAGTGAATGTTACAAACAATATGAGGAAAGGGGGAAGAGATCACAACGCTAAGAACATGGGGTTCCATAGGCTGATGATGACCCCAATTCAGGAAAGCACTTAAGCATAGCTTTAAGCATGTGAGTAGGTCCCACTGACTTCAGTCAGACTTAAGCACATATTTAATTGCTTTCCTGAATTAGGGCCTATATATGCGATAGATGGTTCAACTATCCTACCAATCCCTGCTGGCCCTTCACATAGCTCTTAGCCATTGATGGTAGGGCTCACAATAGAAGCAAGCCTAGAGATGGAATTTGAAGAAGGGTTAGCGGCTTTACAAGCTTGTTTGGAGAGGATACTCCTTCCATGTGTTGGGGTAGAGCAGAAGAAAAGGCTACGGGCTTGTGGGAGGATCAGACGAGGGGTGGTTGTGGTGGGCACTGGGGGAGCACGGGGCAGGAATGGCAGAAGGTCCCTAAAAGTGGGGTGGCCACCAGATCCTGAACTTTGGCCCCGCCCCTCCACTGCCCCTTCCCCCTGAGGCCCTGACCCCAAGATGCCCCTTCCCCTGGAGCTCCCACCCTCTCACCGCCCCTTCTCCCAAGGCCCCACCCTCACACCACCCCTTTTCCCCAAGCCCCTGGCCTCACATCACCCCTTCCCCCAAGGCCCTGCTCCTGCATGGCCTCTTCCCTGCACGACCCCCCCCCCCCCCCGCCCCTTGCTCCTCTCTTCAATGAGAATTTTTCCATAGGCTTCAATGGAAGCTGGATCAGATCCTCAGAGAGGTGGGTATGGAGAGAACAACATGGAAGGAAGTTTATCTTAGCAGCTGTGCTTTGAATGGACTGAAAAGTGTGGAAAGCATGTCAAACATCCACAAGCAATATCCAAGATAAGCAGCATTGGTCCTGAGACAAGTGATGTGCAGCCAAAATTTCAGCAAGCGGTTCCCACAAAAAATGTCTCCCTTAGTCTGTGATAAAGTTTAGGTACCAGAGATGCTTGTGTATGCAAAAAGGAAGAAAGAAGGACTGGGGAACACAACTATTTGTTTTCATAGTAAACACACGTTCTCTCTCACTGGGAGGGAGGCGTTACCACTGAGCAAACAAACTTCTACTATGTGTATTTTGCTGGAAATACATATACTTTGATCTTGCAAAATATATGGGGTAAAATCCAGGCCCCAGGAAAGTCAATGTGAGTTTTGTCACTGACATGGATGGGGTCAGGATTTCACCCATGGAGTATACTGACAGCGTAATGCAGTGATCAACTGGTATAATTTAAAGGGGGAGGGGGTTGAATGAGCTGAGAGCCTTAAGAGACCTTTACAAGCCAGTGCAACTCAGAGCAACCTAGAGGCTGATCTAAATTGCACCAGGGGCCAAAACAGGAAAGCCACTTTATATCCACCCTCCCACCAATGTGTGCTAAACACAAATCCAGTGTGCCTGAGGATCTGGCCCAATGAGTGCAAAGGGGTGCAAATGGCTACCATTTATGTAAAGACAAAGGAGACTTCAGATGTGATAGCATTTTATTCTCACTTTGCCCAGGTGAGGAAGAGTACTCAAGATGCAAGGCAGTGAAAAATCACACCCACAACGGTGGGCTGAATACAGAGAGCTATACTTTAGTTAACAATATGGAGCTATGTTTGAGATATGAAAGGGGATCCCGTCCATTAGTGTTTAAAAAAATTCCGTTTGATGCAAAAATAAAAGCTTTCGCAAAAGCTTTCGAACATCTTTGATGCGAGAGAGACAGATTCTGGGGGAGTTCTTGTCTGAAGTGATAACCAGCTTTCCCTTTGAATCTTACTCCCTAGACAGACTTTTAATGTAAGGTAGATAATCATACTGAAGTGTGTATCAGCTCTAAGCCTTGCAAACCCAGCTTTGTGGCTTTTCAATTAAGTAATAATCTATAGTCAAACTCTCCTTCCCCAAGAAGGGGGGAGGGGGGGAATGAGTAACTCCAAAACAAGAAATCCAGGTGAATCATTTAAAACAATTTTAAAGAGTCTTAATTGTAAAGTTTTGTCCAGTCAGTGATGCCAGTTTTTCTAAACGATAATGCAATCATTAAAGCATGAAGCAGTGTAAATTCCACAGGAACCACAAACATACCAAGAATATTTGAGCTAAATTTATCCAGACTTCTCCTTTCTAAGTTTGAATCTCTGCCCTGCTTCATTATTCATTATTTTACCAGAACTTGCAACTGTATGCAGCAAGGGATTATGGACAGTTTTCACTGAGCTTTTCCCAGTGAGTTCTGAGATTGTGCCCTGTCACACTGCAAGCCATTTATTGGCTATTTGAAGTCTAAAATACAAAAAAGAAGGCAGGGAAAATGAAGGGAAAGGTGGAGTTTAACGTTCCCTAAGTACAATTTCAGTACAAGTCTTCATGAGGTACTCTGTTAGCACAGTCTCCTCAAACACCGCTGTGAGGGAGGAAGTGCTATTATCCCCATTTTACAGATGGGAAACTGAGGCACAGAGCCACTAAGTGACTTACCCAAGGTCACATGGGACGTTTGTGGCAGAGGAGAAAACTGAACCCAGACATCCAAAGTTCCAGATTAACCACTGCAAAAGCTCTTTTGCCTGTGCCAGCTAAGCACCTTAGAAACCCAGCGTTTTAAACTCCTCGGAGAACAGACTTTTCCCTTTCTGTATGTAGGTGGCTATGTTACTGCTAACAGGAACACACAAGCAGAGAGGGAAATCCCACCTTCACGAGAGCGCTCGATGGAAGGTACTAATAATAAAAGCCCTGGCTGGGATGATTTAATTGGGTATGGGTCCTGCTTTTGAGCAGGGGGTTGGACTAGATTACCTCCTGAGGTCCCTTCCAACCCTGATATTCTATGATTCTATGATATGTGCCTGCCCCAGCCTATACCAAATGTATGGAAATACGTCATATTGAAAGAATTTCTGTGGTACTGCCAAGTGGAAGGAAAATTCTCCTTATTTTTCATTCTGCAACAGGAATCAATCCCTAGACAGCACCAGTAGGTCAGCATTACTAATGAAACCACAAAGAGGCAGTGAGAAAGGGGGGGAAATTGCTCATGGACACAATCTACCCTCTTACACATATGTGTATGACTCCAATGGATTTAAATGAGAGTTCTGTTCATGTATCCCAGGGATTAGTTGATATGTTCATGGCATATACTCAAAAAGTTAGATAAAAACAAATGCTCTTGCTGGAAGGTTGCAGTGTAACCCCATTTTATTTTGTAGAAAACTCCATGATAACACACAAGAACCCCAAAACAGAGAGAGAGCAAACAGACTGCTTTCTAAGGCAGCAAGATACAGCTCACATCACCTTGCTTCCAGGAAACACCCCACCACAGTGATTGCTTGTGATTCCAACACAGTCCTTGATAAACCACATTAATAAGCAATTGACATAAAGAGTTCAGTCTTATGAAATCTACACCTTACAGATGATACAGATTAAGGGTGAGGAAAAGTGGTCCTAGAATTGGGCAGAATCCAACAGCATTTGAGCATAAAAATGTGGCCCAGTGATTTAAAGTGGAGGTCAGCATAATTGGGAGTCTTGAACACAGGGCAGAGAGTAAACCCCTGAGTTCTAACCCTGGCTCTTGCAACCAACACATGCTATGGCTTTGGGCACGTCATGGTATTTCTCCATCTCAGTCTCCCCATCTGCAAAATGGGGACAATAATTCTTGCCTCGCTCGTGGGGCTGAATTAGTTAACACCTCCACCGCTCTTTGAAGGTGGATGTCACTTCTAAGTATTACTCTGGGGAGGTGTGGGTTTGCAAAGACTGCCAAATCAGCTACATAGTGACCCCTCCCAGTCCCCCAAAAAACCCAGCATTGCTATTCTTATGATGGAAAAGCTATTTTAAACCAATCAGACTTTAACTTTGCATTGTTTGCTCCATTTTATTTTTATATCACAAAGTCATTAAAAGTTTGGCTAGATACAGTAAAAATAAACGTCATGGGTACAGTTTAGGTTTATGGGTTTAGCTGTTTTTATTAACTGCACTAAGCTCCCACTCCTCCAAACAGCAGGACTCTTGTGACAGCACTCAGGGAAAGACACCTGTACCAACATAGAACCACGCTGATTGCAGGGTCTGCCTGTGAGGGTCTCTTTACAGCATCAGGGCCTAAATGCCCTTCCCTAGTATTCAGATCAGCCAACCCTCCTTTGAGTTGGAATGAAGTACAGGTTCGAACCATATCAAAATATAAATACAAAATCAAACTATTATAGAAAATTTAGAACAGGATGGAACAAAAATCCCACCCCATTCTGCACTGCAAACATTTCCTCTGGGCTGGCTGTATTCTGAAGAGCAAAACACTGGTAGCATCTTTAGTGAAGTTGGCCTTCAAAGAAAAAAATCTGACCAAATGGCTCTGACCATCACTGAGGGTTTGACCGAACGCCTGTTGAAGTTAGTGTAAAGGCTCCCGTAAATTTCAATGGGCTTTGGAACAGGCCTATATAGTCTTTTTGACATTATGAAAAGTAACTATTCAGCACAATTCCTTTTGCACGTGTCAATGTATCTACAACACTATTGGCAAAATGGTAGCCATGATCGCGATTGTAAGTGTTGGATGTGCACACACGCCAGGCAATTAGTAATTTCATGATGTAACTAAGGACAGTGATTTTGTTTTTCATCAGATTGAACCCTGTCCCCCAACTATTTTATCATCACATACTCGCAAGAGCATTTAAGACCCATTTATATAAAAGTCCTGTTTGCAAAAGGTTTTCCAATTGCCTCCCTTATATTGTTACCATTACTTCTGTCAGGCTGCTTGAACTCCTATGTATTGGTTGTATATTATATTAAAAACTAAGGATTTAAATAGGAAGTCTTGTTTCTTCTTGCCCAAATAAAGATCACACTTTCCCCAAGCAGTAAAACAACTGTATTTGGAGTTGTACCCTCTGCTCAGTCGACTCTGCTCCCAGAAATGTAGGAGTGGAAGGGACCTTGAGAGGTCATCTAGTCCCGTGGTTCTCAACCAGGTGTATGTGTACCCCTGGGAGTATGCAGAGGTCTTCAAGGAGGTACATCAACTCATCTAGATTTTTTTCAACAGGCTACATAAAAAGCACTAGCTAAGTCAGTACAAATTAAAATTTCATATAGACAATGACTTGTTTGTACTGCTCTATATACTATACACTGAAATGTAAGTACAATATTTATAATCCAATCGATTTATTTTATAATTATATGTTAAAAATGAGAAAATCAGCAATGTTCCAGTAACATTGAGCTGTGACCCTTTTGTATTTTTATGTCTGAATTTTTTAAGCAAATAGTTTTTAAGTGAGCTGAAACAAGGGGTGCACAAGAAAAATCCGCCTCCTGAAAGGAGTACAGCAGCCTGGAAAGGTTGAGAACCACTAATCTAGTCCATCCTCCCCTGCAGGACCATGTATAACTAGATCATCCCTGACAGGTGGTTGTGTAACCTGTTTTTAAAAATCCCCATTGATGGGGGTTTCACAACCTCCCTGGTTAACCTAATCCAGCACTTTACTGTCCTTATAGGTAGAAAGTTTTTTCTAATATCTAACCTAAATCTCTCTTGCTGCAGAGTAAGCGGATTACTTCTTGCCCTACCTTCAGTGAACATGGCAAACCACAAATAGCTATTCTTTGAGTACAATTTTTGAACTGTTTTAAACCCATGTTATAGTAATTTCATCTAGAACACATTTCCCTCGGTTGCTTATGAGAATGTCAGGTGGGACTGTGTGAAAAGCTTCACTAAAAATCCAGGTATATCACGTCTACTGCTTCCCCCCATTCGCTAAGCCACTAACCCTGTCAAAGAAAGAAAGTAGATTGGTTTGGTATGATTTATTCTTGACAAATCCATGTCGGCTATTACTTGTCACCCTATTATCCTCTCGGTGCTTACAAAGAATTTACTATTGATGCTCTTGGATATGTTTGAATCAGTGTGGACATCTGTATTTCTTTTTGCAAGGTTCTACTTATCCTCTTTACCATCTCGTCCACTTCCATGGCCTCTCATTCCTTTTACAGTGTCTTTCTTCACAGTGTGGGTTTGGACCAGGTTATATTATCCAGCATGTGTAGCAGTAGACTCCTATTTTAAGATCAGCTGGTTTTCCTTCCAGTTCATGCGCATGCTGGTGGGATTTGTTCTCTGCATTACCATTATGTGCTTTATAGTCACTGAGATACATTTTGAGCCAGCATAAGTTAGTCTCAGTTTGGTCCTGAGAGCATCTGGCTTCTGTAAACTGGATCCTTTGTAACACCTAGGTTATGATTTGGAAGGAGATGCTCACCTGGTCTGTTTGTCTTACTAAATTTCGATTGTCTTAATCGGCTCGTCTTCAGTAACTGGGTGAGGAATAGTTCCCTCGCTTGCATGAACTGTTGTATTATATTCCATGAGTTGTTGCTCTATTTGTGCCTCCTTATCAGAGCAACATGTCCAGGTCCAGCTCCTGCTAGCTCCTGTGCCTGGCTCCTAGTCAAACCCCCTTCCCTTCATTGCCCCTGGCTTCCTGCCCCTCAGGAGGCTGCCGGCTTCTCCAGTTTTGTGGATATGTTCCTGATTCCCTGCTGCATGTCTCTCCTCTTTGCAGCGGGGCACGGGTTCAAGAGATGCAGAGCCAATCTACCGCTAATAGTTGTTTTTTGTTTTTCTTTCGCTTTGCTCACTATTGTATAAATGTCGGCCCCTGTAAGCGTACAGCACCAACGAGGCTAAGTCACTGAGCAATGATTAGGAGTGTAATCGCAGATGCGTCCTACTCACAAAGGCCAAGATGTTCAAAAGTGACTCATTATTTTGGATGCCTCCATCATTTTTAGGCACCCACCTTGAGACACCTTGGAGGGGCCTGTTTTTTAAGAATATGCTGAGCGTCTGCCCTCTGAAAATCAGCCCCCTTCAAGGTGTCAAAGAACTGAGGCACCAAAATCACTAGTCACTTTTTGAAAATCTTGGTCAAGATAATTGTGAATGTGCAATGTGCTGCCTTGGTATCACACAGCATCTTTATGTGACAGCAAGCAATCTCAATGCATTCTAAACAAAGCTGAATTTCTGTTAGCTTTTGGGCCTCCACCAAATCTCACCACTTCTGTATATGGTCTACATTTCAAGAGGGTTAAAAATAAAACCTGGTTACTGCTGTGTAAGGGCACTTCCTATTTCTGCTTGCCATTTCCTACTTCTGTTTCTGGAGGGCATGCACAATAAGTCCAGCTCACATAGCAACTTGGTTTTTTTGCTTGTAGGATTATTTTTGATTCACTGTTTGCCCCAAAAGACCTCAGATTCAGAAGCAGGAAGAAAAAAAGTTCATGATTCGTTTATTCTCATTCCTATTCCATAAACTCCAAACTAACACTACATACAGTGCTTCTGTAGCGCATTGCCCACCCCAAGTGCATCCAATTCATCCTCACACCACCACCCTCTCTTCCAGATGGGGAAGCTGAGAGCAACTGTGAGCCTTTTGCTGAAGGCTATTCAGTGCATCGTGACCTGGCTGGGTCTCGAATGCCCGTGCCCTGACCCCTAGTCCTGTGCTGTAACCATGACCCCTTTCTGCTGGCATAACTCCTCCTTGTAAAACGTTACACAGAGAACATTTAGATCCACTACTGTTCATGGAACTTCAAAACCTGTGTCCGCCCCGCCCCGCCCACCCCCCCCCAAATCATTCAGCAGTAAAGATTTATGAACAAAAAACCAACAAAACAGTCACAGTAATAAGTGCAAGTCCCTGCCCTTGACATTAAAGGAAACACAGTCAACCAGGCAGAATTTTCCAGAAATAAAAACAAAGGTCTAATCTGGAGGCATCACATATGTTAACGCCCAGGGTTATGTGGACTTCAGCTATTTTTATTGCTAGGAGGCAGTCACTAGTTGCTGCTGTAGACTTTTATTTTCTAAACTGATGTAAAGTTGGTGCCAGACTAACAGGACTAGTGGTTTAAATTTGCAGAAACAGCACGGGCAGCAACACTGTAAACATTGTAAGGAGAGTGATAACTTTAGATAAGCTATTGCCAGCAGGAGAGTGTGGTGGGGGGAGGTATTTTTTCATGCTTTGTGTGTATAAAAGATCTTCTACACTTTCCACAGTATGCATCCGATGAAGTGAGCTGTAGCTCACAAAAGCTTATGCTCAAATAAATTGGTTAGTCTCTAAGGTGCCACAAGTACTCCTTTTCTTTTTGTAAACTCTCTCTCTCCTGCCCCCTGCCCCCTTCTCCCATCAGTGTGCTTCAGCGGGAGAGGACAGCTCAGCCTCTCACCTGCTATTAGTGAGGGGGCCGGGACTGATGGGGGCACCTACCCACTAGAAAAGGGGCTGAGCCAAAGGCTGCTTAAGGCACCAGAGTCTCTCTTCCACATTTGCAAATCTGACCCCCAATGCAAACAGAGCAGAGATGGAGAAGGGGGCCTCTTCTTCAAGGAAAGCCGTTCAAATATGGATTATGCTGCTACTAAGTAACCAAAAGTAGTTACTATCTAATGGTGTGCGAAATTTTCTCCGAGAAATTGCTTTGCAGAGTTAACTATTTCATGAGGAAGCCACTTAAAATGACCCTGCGAGATCTCACAAGCGAAGCAAGGTCAGGGTGAGTCACAGCTTGGATGGGATACCTACAGGAAAGACTTTTCCGTGATGCAGGAAGTGGGGTTGGTGATGTGCAGGCAGCTCATTTTCATCTGAGTCAGGCTGTGTCTACACTTAAAATGCAGCAGCACTGCCAGAGTGCTTCAGTGTAGACCCTCGCTGTAGTGGCAGGATGGGTTCTCCCATCACACTAGTTCATCCGCCTCCCCAAGAGGTAATAGCTAGGTTGATGTAAGAATTCCTCCATCAACACTTTGCTGTCGACACCAGGGGTTAGGTCAGATTAACTATGTCGCGCAGGGGTGTGGATATTTCACACCCCTGAGCTATGAAGTTGGGTCAACCTGACTTGTCAGTGTAGACCAGCCCTCAGTTCTGAATTAATGCCCTAGCATGGTTGTAGGCGCCTCTGTAATGACAGGAATGCTACCTTTCAGGTGAAATAAAAAGGTGGATTGGGCCACACATGGTCAATCAAAGATCTTCTTGCATTTTTCAAGAGACATAAGGGCATTAAACCTCTGGGCCGCTCTGAATTCCAACTCATGTAATTATGCTCTGGCCACCTAAATCTGCAGGGCAAATTTATGTTCTTTTTCCTTCAGCTCCTACCCTATACTGTAATGCAATGTGTCTCTGTGCCATTGGACAGCTGATGAATTCCAGTGGTGGGCAGCATGATCCTTTTACTGTACAGACTTGTCTCAGTGGGGGGTTGTAAGGGTTTAATTAGTTAATTTTTGTAAAGTTGCTATGGAAATAAAAAGTATTATGATAGCGATCATTATTATTTCTTTAATATTAATCATTACTGAAACCAAGGAAGAGACTCTCTCAATGTTTTTGTAGTGTGGCCCAATTCCCCTTAGAAACCATCATACAGAGGTATCCTGGCCACTCGGGGGCTCAGGACCACATTTATTATTGCACCTAGACAGGCTTTACCAACAGAGGTGTCACTAAGTATTTTTCAAAGGAGAGCCCTGATGAATTCAATCAACAGTGATTACCTTTCTGTAGCTTTCTTGAATCATCCCATAGAATTTAATAGAGAATTATATCCCTGCTACAAAATTCTATAAAATTAGAAAAAATAGCACTCTAGAAAGGAACTAATTCTAATTATATAATTTGTAGAGTAACTTCTTTAGAACCCTACTGAATTGCTGCAAAATCCCGTTTGGTTTCATCTCCATTAAATTCTATAGAACTTTTCAATAAGGATAAAGATCTTTTGATTCACAAAAGGCAGGAATATCCCCCATATCCCTACACTTGCCCCATATGGGTCACAATGCTTTCTTTTAATAAGCATGATATTAATGTGTAATAGCGAGGGGAAGCAGAGGTGGGGTGGGAGTGAGTCAATTATTTAGACAGCTGAAAAAACAATAAATATTACTCTGCACTTCTATAATGCCTTCCATCTGAGGAACCCACCGTGTGTTACAGACATTGGCTAATTAAGCTTAGCAACATCCCTGGGAGGTAGCAAAGGCTATATAGGGAGCACTTCACATACCACTGAAATGCAGCTACCTCAGAGCGGGAGTAGAGCAGAAGTTTAGCCGGACACAAAACCAGCATACAAGTTAGGGCAGGAATAACATATCAAGTTTAAACTGCAGGGGGAACTTAGATACACAGAATGGGAGAGATTCTCTGCTGGTCTAACTTGTCACAGCTCCACTGAAGTCAACGTAGCTAGGACAATATGCTCCAGCTTGAGGATCTGCCCCAATGTTCAGCTTTCATGAAAAGTGGCCTAGGATTGTAAGGCTGGTAAGTGATCAGAACACAAGTGTGATTTCTCATCTGACAGAAGGGGCTTCCAGCAGCACATGGCCTCCAGTACCCTCCTGGATGCAGTAGCCAGTTACTGAACCAAAAGACCATTACACTATGTGTTAGAAGCCACCCATTCATATACTGACCAGAGCTACCCTGCTCAGCTTGTGAGAGCTGATTGGATCCCAGCATAAGATGACAGGACTACAAGAAATACCTCTACTGGAATCCCTGATATTTACAGATGAGATGCTATGGCCTATTATTATTCCCAGTGGTTCGTGCACAATGAAAGCAGCTGACACCATCTGCATGAAAAGCATGAAAACAATACATTCACATGTGAAGGTTTAATGACTCACTGCATTCCAGCATTCAAGTTAGGTAAGTAAATCCAAATGGCGAACAAGGACCATCTAATCTAAGGAGTGGAATGACTAGCTGACATAATTCATCCTTGGGAGAAACTAAGCAATCCTTAACCAAAATAAGTTTAAAAACATACAGCATACACACAGGGAGCAAACTTCCTGAAGTAGTACATGATTGAAAACCTAACCTCAATACCACATGGCCAATCTTCCCTATCCCTACAATTTCTTACACACACAATTCTATGTATAGTGGTTATACTGGTGTGCTTTGTACACTACATGTTACTTGTAACTTACGGCTCATTTTACACAACAAAGCAATATAAAAATTTCCATGAAGAAAGCCAGCTTCTTCATGAAAATTCTTTTCTATCATTAAATAGAAAAACAGTTTATAGCTTTTTTTCCCCTTCCCACCTCATTATTTACACACAGACAAACTTGTTTATTTACCTTCTCTTTGAAACACTGAGGAAAATCTGTCAAATCAGAATTACAGGCTAAAACTGTTGGTGATCCATTAAAGTCTGCTAATAGTTACAGCAGATTAAAATTCTTCTCATGGTTTATAATTTAGTATGCCAACAGAAATGAATTCAGATTTCCAGAAAGAGAGTTTAGACATACAATTAACAGTTTAAGGCAAATACCAGATTTAATCCTTATTCCCAAGAGCTCCTGATCACTGTACAAAGATAAAGCTTTAAATATAGAAAAAAAAGCCACCACAAAATAATCATAATACATACGGGGAAAGGAAAGAGTTCCCGGAGCTCTGTGTGACACTGGTGCGAAATGTCTTTGATAAAGGTAAAAAGGCCTCTGAATAAAGTATCAGGCATTGCTTCATAGTTGCTGATAAAATCCAAAATAAGGTTGCTAAAACATTAGCCTCTTCTGAGCTTTGCTTACTCACTACCCAGCGTCAAAAACACCTCATCCCACACTTCTAACGCAAAGACTGCCTCCTTATGAATTGTTTATTATGGGGGAAAACACACTAATATAATAAGCCAAAGACTGGTTCTTGTTACTGAGACATAACTGTTTTTGACTTGGAGAAAATTAATGTTATTGTCCCGTGATTGACAATTTTGGTAACAAATATAATATTTGAAGAAGAAATTATCACAACAACAGAAACTAACCTGAAACATACATCACCTTTTAAAGAAGGATTTCTACCTATGGATTCAAAATATTATTATATAAACACAAATTTTCTAATCCATGCTACGGATTTTTAACCTTAAATTATCAGTAGTTGCTGACTTAAAGCTTATAGTACAATAGGAGCAGGATCTGTTCAGCCTTAGGAATGATGCTCTGATTTTAAAAGCTTTGGTACCCTGAGCACATACTACATCAATAGCTGGCAGCACATTTGTATTCATGTGCTAAAAATTATGAACCTCATAACACATTTTTGAATCAATGGTATGTGATAGAAATATTGACTAGTTCCACTTGTAAGGAACACTGTTCCTTCTTTATTAATAGATACGTGTCATTCTTCTTGCAAATAAAATTAACTGTTACATTTTGTAGATTCTTGAAGATATGGTCTTGGATATTCAAAGCAACTTAAGGGAATTAGGTGTTTAAATCTCATTGAATTCCAATGGGACCTGTGCACCTAAGTCCCTTGGGCACCTTCAAAAAATCAAAGTCTAAATATTTACTGCTGCTCCAAATAGGAAAGAAACAGCTGTTCCATTTACCATTTTGGTGCTCCATGTTGCATTCTCGGCTAACAGCGGATTCCTCAGTTCCCACGCACCAGTACATTCTGGGCTGCAGTTGCGAAGTTTCAATAAGCCAACTTTCTGCAGCATTTAAAATTAAATGGTGTTGTCAAAGTCAAACGAAATCTCTCCAGGTGCAGGATTGGAGTCACTGCTAGTTGTCACAGTCATGAAGAAACACCATCTGCCCTGCTTTAAATAGAAAAGAAAAGAAAAGAAAAGAAAAGAAAAGAAAAGAAAAGAAAAGAAAAGAAAAAGCAAACACCATAAATCATCCCAGCACGGGAATGGCAAGATGTTTATTCCTTTGCACATACAAAACGTGCTTCTCTAGACATTACCTTGCAAAAGTGCATTCATTTCATGCCAGTGTAAATACAATTTATTATATAATACTTTAGCTACCCATAGCGTGAATCAACAAAATAGCGTGACAATGTCTCCACACTAAAAAAAGGGGGCTAGTCTCAATTTCTCTCAGCCAAAACTACTAAAGAGACTACAGTCAGAGCTGGGATATTTTGGATAAGGAATGCAGATCTAGTTTCTGACTCTCAGTGGGCTAGTGTAAAGGCTGAGCACTGAAGTGGTGTATACCTGCTGGTGGGAATTCTTGAAAATTCCTAAAGAAATTCCACTTCAGAACCATCTTCAGTCACAAAAGAAGTCGAAATCTAAGCAGAAATTGTGGATCCCAGTAAGAGTGCACTTGAGAAACTCCATATTACCCCCAACAAATACTGTTCTGGTTACCAAAAAGGGGAAATCCTCTATGGAAGGAAAGAATACAAGGGGAAAAGAAGAGCACAAACTTTGTATCTAGACCTGTAATGCACAAGGATTTCATTGCAAAATAAACAACATTTTGCAGGAACATATCCAAGGAGCCATATTTGATTTCCAAGAGCTACAAATTGTTCGTTTCTTTTAACCACCCTGCAAAATTAGCAATGACCAGGGCATTGATTGTCTCACTCTCCCAGGGAATTTTGAAGTTCTTACCTGTTTAAAGTCGAGTCTCTGAAATTTTCTCTCTTTTTAAAAGTCTCCTGTCTAACACTGCTGTGGCATTTACAGTATGCACACAACTAGCATACTTTGTTCCTTTATTTTCTGCTTTCACTTTCAGTATGTAAATTATTTCATTAATGTAACAGAGCATCACTAAAAAGATCAGATTTTAATCCATTTCTTTCATGTCTGCTGCATGCCATCAAAGGCATGAAAGGAAGCCCCCAATTCAGCAAAGCACTTAAACATGTGCTTAACATTAAGTATGTGCTTATGTGCCATTAAAGTCAATGAGACTTAAGCAGATGCTTCAGTGCTTTACTAACTAGAGCTGTTTGTTGAATTGGGGTTTAAGAGCAAGGGCAGTACAAAATACACTCGTCCTTCAACGGATCTGGATTCCGCTTCCTCACATTCCTCCTTCATTTCACAGGACTTTAAGTCCAGTTGGCAATGCATTACAAAACCTGTGAATGGCAAGTGATTCATTTCTATGCAGAGGTTTGAGTCTGGTCCTACTTTATGTCCATACAGACAAATGCAATTTCTAGTGATCCCCACTTTGCGGAGCTTGTCTGGCAACAAAGACCAAATGCCCATTCCAGCTACTGCTTGCCCTAAGGCTATGTGGATCAGTGGCATATTAGATTTTAAAGGTCATATTGAATCGAATTTTTTGATGCTTTCAAAGCTAGGACATGCATTTTTGTGTGCTCCTTGGTTGCCAGTAAAATATGTTACAGCTTGTGGGAGTACATGCGTGAGCCAATAACAATGTGATTGACCTGCTTTGGAATTAGACATGGTAAATTCTACTAGCCAGTCATTACAAGATAGGGAGTGTTTGCTTACCCTGCACATGTCTGATTTGACAAGTTCACCTTTTTACAGATCCGATTGCAGTGATCATTTAATTCTAATGGTCTATATTGCGGCTGACCCAGGATTATACTCCCTGTAAACCTGTAGACAGAGAGCAGGGCCAGATTCACTAGGTGGGTTATGTCTCTTGTGTGCCACTGAGGTGGGTGAAAAGAGCAGTAACCCAACTGCAAGTGGCCAGCAGAGTGTTTCTCTGTGGTAGAATTGCACTCTCTGCTGATGCATGTATACTGCAGCCAGTCCCCGCACCTCTGGCCCTTTTCCCAATGCAGGGGGTATCATTGGAGCAGGTAAGAGGCACGGCCGAGCCCTGCTATGCTATGCCATGCCAGTCCTCAACTGGTACATGGTCTGTTAAGGACCCCACATCAGTAGCATAACCTAGCGATGTTTGGCGGCAGCTCTAAGTGGCATCAGGCCTTGAAGATCAGGGAGCCATAACCTCCATGAAAAGAAAATGAGGACTTGTGGCACCTTAGAGACTAAAAAATTTATTTGAGCATAAGCTTTCGTGAGCTACAGCTCACTTCATCAGATGCATTCAGTGGAAAATACCTGATCACCCCCACTCCTCCCTTTTGTTCTATAAAGAGGATCTAGTCCATTATTTTCAAGGACCAACATGGGAATTATTAAATCAGCAGATAATTTGGGTCACTTCATGTGAAACCACCCAACAATGATGGGACAAACAACTTTAGGGGTTTTGTTTGTTTTGTTTTTTAAGACAACTAAAATAGCAAAAATATTTGCCGAATAACAGAGCATGTCATTTTGCAAACTATTAACACGGGGGTTCTCTGCTTTCCAATGCCTGCAGTCCAAGATTTAGTGTGTGTGATATTTCTGCAGGGTTGAACGATTGACATCGCAGCCAGTGGCGGATTTAGAGTTAGTGGGGCCCTGTGCGCAGCTTCATTTTTGGGGGACCCCCCTGAGACCCAGCCAAGAAAAAGAACATTCTCTCTTATCTCCCCCACCCCCCATTTTTCATTCTTTTTTTCTTCATCCTCCTCCTATATTATAAGTAATAGGACGTAAATGACAATAAAGTGAGGTACCTTGATTGGGGCACGAGGTTGGGGTGCAGGAGGATGTGCAGGGGACTGGGCTCTGGGAGGGAGTTTGGGTGCAGGCTCTGGGCTGGGGCAGGGGGTTGGAGTGTGGGAAGGGTGAGGGGTGCAGGCTCTGGGAGGAAGTTTGGGTGTGGGGTGTGGGCTCTGGACTGGGGGTTGGGGTGCAGGAGGGGTCGGGGGGCGGCACTTACCTTGGGTGGCACAGCTCCCAAAGTGACTGGCGCACCCCTCTGGCAGCAGCTCCTAGGTGAGGGGGGGAACCGGGGGTCTCTGCGCACTGCTGCCTGCAGGCACTGTCCTTGCAGCTCCCATTGGCTGGAGCTCCCAGCCAATGGGAGCTGCGGAGTCAGTGCTCGGGGCAGGGGACAACGTGCGGGGACACCCCCCTCCCCCCCACAGGGGCTGCAGGGACATACCAGTCGCTCCATGAGCGGTGCGGCGCGGAGGGAGGGAGGCAACGCAGGCAGGGAGCCGCTTTAGCCCTGCTGCTGGCACATTTCTGCACGCCCCCTGCGGAGAGCGGGTCTCCGTGGGCTGCCTAGGGCAGGGGCGGCATGTGGAGCCACCTCCGCCCCACCAGGGGCACGCAGAGACGTGCCAGCAGCCGTCAGCTTCCGGGAGCAGCATGGGGCCACTGGCCACCAGCCACTGAATGCAGGCAGCCTGCCTGCCTGAGCCCTGCTGCGCTGCTGGCAGGGACCCGAGGGCAGGTTGTCAGATGAGATTCGTCCTGCATTTTGGGGGGCCTCCTGTCACTGGGGGCCCCGTGCCACCGCACTCTTTGTTTCACAGTAAATCCACCTCTGATCACAGCTCAAATTCATCTTGATCATAACTCCACTGAGTTACATCAAGCATGAATCTGCAGAGCAGAGCAGAGACTAGTTCTTTCCAGCACACATTCAGACTTATGTGGCATTTCTTTGCAGTACAATCCATGGCACACATTCGCACAATTTCAGAAATTATGGGGGAAAGTAATTTTCATTTTCTGGACTTAGTGCCCATTAGATATTTGAAAATCATCCCATTCATGATTTCAGGAACTCCTAATCCAGTCACTCTCTCCCATAGTGACCCTGGGGGATGAGGGGGTGGGGGAAGGGCACTGTGTCTTTAAAAATCAATTTCACTGAATCTGAGACTACAAAATGCCTTAACCATAATTATATTATTATTGCATGGTCTCAATACAAGACTGAACTAAGGTTGTTGGGATGTTTTACATATGCATTTCTATACCTTAACACCTTTGAATTTCTTTTATGTATAACCTGAATTTCCTGGATTTGTCATGGTTGGTTTGGGGAACACGACTATAATGCTTTTTACCCTTAAGATGCTGATACATACACTCAACGTTTAACTCCAATAACATAGATTTTGTCCTGGAATGTATAGTAACTATTGACTATTAGACAGGCTGGTGTTACACAAGATTCTGTAGTTTCTGCGAGATTCCTCTCAGCAGGACTAGGAGCAAGGAACAATATATTTTAATGCAGATTTAGATTCCATTCAGCATCTGCCCAGCTTCTCCTTCAAGATTCACTAGCAGGCAAATGGCTCACTTTTAGAGACAGGCTAAAGAAATTATTGCCAATTTTTTAAAATAAAATCGTATAAAATATTTTGCATTCACAGCCCTTTTCATCCAAAGATCTTAAAACACTTCAGAAACATTCATTAAGTCTCACAATACCCCTGTGAATGTATCAGACCCATTTTGTAGGTAAGTACATTGAGGCACATAGAACTGCAATGACTTGCCCAAGATTACTCACCAAGTCAAGAGCAGACTGGAATAGCATCTTGAGTCCTTTGCTCAAACCAATGCGTTTGAAAACAGTGTTATGCCACATCCAAGACCAGGGATGGTGTCAGAGGTATTCACAAGGTAATATTGTGGAGCATGAATGTGGATGAAGCAGTGTGAGGATGTAGTCACACTCAGAAGCGGTATTAATACCTCTAATACCTACCAAGGCAACAAGAAGAGAATGTGGCTCTTGGTATTTGGTTAGGGCAAAATCCCTGCTAAACAGCAATCCATCTTTGGTCTTTATAGGAAGCCAATGTATCCTCAGCGGTCTTGGATCACCAGAAACTCTGTGAAGAAAAATAGAATCCAATTACTTCTATAGAATCATAGGACTGGAAGGAACCTCAAAAGCTCATCTAGTCTAGTGCCCTGCAACGACATGCTGGCAGACACTAATATCACTCATCACGTGTAATAAAAGCAGACAGAGTGAAAAATAAAGCACCCAGTGCTTATTTAGATAAAGAATGTTAGAAACATACAAAAAAATAACAGAAGTTGGAAACAGAAGAGAGTTTGTATTCAAGGCCAACCCTTTGTACCTGTTGCATTCTCCACTGGATTGCCACTTTTCTCCTAATGTCCCATGTGACTAAATCAGTTGTCACAATACCATGACATTGCACCTCATCGTTCAACTTAAGTCATTTGTCGAGGACTTTTTTAAGTGCTCCGCAAGTGACACATGTCAAAATTGGGAATCTACCTCAAGTTTTCGGATAAGTGACAATGCATTTGTACACTGTTTCACTGGTCATAGCAGCAGAGAGAGGGAGAACTAGTGGTCAGAGCAAGGACTCCTGGGTTCTGTTTCCCCCCCTGACAAAAGTATGCTGTGTGACCTTAAGCAAATCACGGGTAAATTCTATGTGCATCCATTTCCAAATCTGCAAAGTGGTTATATTATTTATCTCCCTCCAGACACATAGTAACATTTGATTAATTACTATTTATGAAGCACTCTGAAATTACTGTCTGAGAAGTCTATATTAGTGGAAAGTAATAATAATAATAAATACTCTGTACTATAAAAGTGAACTGTTTCTATTCTGGAGCCCCAAGTGCTTCCTGATGGCTGTTGTAATGGTGATTGTATAAAAAGAAGTTTTTCCTTAAAGCTAATATAGGCTATTTCCCTTCAACAACCAGCTTTCAGGAAAGGACAACAGCTTCCTGCTTATGACTTATTTAACCCAAACATTTCCTTTATGGATCCCAAATTTAGGTTCTATTAAAAAAGACCCCAAACAATCCACATTTATAGAAATGTTTTCTTTTCATGAACCTCTTCTCACTCTTTTATTTCTCCTGAGAACCAGACTGAGACAGGCCCTGAGTTTCTAATCACATAGGCATGTATTTAACTTTACTCACATAAGAAGTCCCAGTGATATCAATGTGAGCTTTTACATGAGTAAAATTAACCATATGCTTAAATGTCTGGAAGCTTGGGGCCTTAGACCATAAGGAAAAGGGATCTAGACTTGTTGCGTGCTATCTAATATGTTGCCTGTCTTTATTATTCTGTACAAACACATATAGAATAAACAAAAGGCGAAACAGACGAGTATAATTTCCTCTTTCAGAGCAGGTGAAAAGCAAACAATGTGGCCGGCATAAACGATTAAAAATAAATTCGATCTTTAAAATTCTGATGAGAGCGGGTGAAGAAATGATTTGCCCTCCCCCCCCCCCAAAAAAAAATATTTTGGCAAAAACAAACTTTTCTTTTTAATTAAAAAAAAAAAATTAAAACCCTAAAGTTGGTTTTTTCAACAAAAACCTGAAAACGTCCAAAGAAAAACATTTGGTCATGAAAATTAACCCTTTGTCAAAAAGCCACTTTTCACTGAAAAAAACCCAATATTAGGGCAAGCTATTCAACTAGCTCTAACAAAGATAAGGAAAGTGTTTCAGAGTAACAGCCGTGTTAGTCTGTATTCGCAAAAAGAAAAGGAGTACTTGTGGCACCTTAGAGACTAACCAATTTATTTGAGCATGAGCTTTCGTGAGCTACAGCTCACTTCATCAGATGCATACCGTGGAAACTGCAGCAGACTTTATATATACACAGAGAATATGAAACAATACCAGCAGGACAGTGGGGTGGGAGGAGGTATTGTTTCATATTCTCTGTGTATATATAAAGTCTGCTGCAGTTTCCACGGTATGCATCCGATGAAGTGAGCTGTAGCTCACGAAAGCTTATTCTCAAATAAATTGGTTAGTCTCTAAGGTGCCACAAGTCCTCCTGTTCTTTTTATAAGGAAAGTGGTTACCCCACCAGGGTCCCCTTGACTGCGGATTACCAAAGAGCAGCCACAATGTAAGCCATCCAGAGGGCCAAGCCGCTTCAAACCTCAGGTGTGACTATCCTGCTGCTATTTAGGCGCCACACCTCATTCGCCATAGGCCTGGCAAAGGTATGGAGCGCAGTGTGCCCCATTGGGTCCCTTTCAAGGGCCTGCCCTGTCCCCAGCCGGGGGGGGGGGGGAAACGCTCCTCTTCCCTATGGCAGCATCCCCTCCTCCAGGACCGACTTCAAGCCCCTTTTCCATGCAGTTTGTGCCCTTCAAGAGCACCCGGCTGGAGCGCTCCTGAGGACGGCAGGGGTGTGTTTGCCAGCGCGGGGAGGGGCATTCAGGAACAGGGCGCCCGTACTATGGTGAGGAGGGCCAGACAACTACCGGCCTGGGTCGCCCTAGGGAGACCCCCGGCTTCCCCCTCCACGAAGGGGAAACTGCTGCTGCAGAGGGCAGGGGGTTGCCAGCCCTGCTGCGGGGCCTGCAAGGGGAAGAAGCAGAAGCAGAGAAACCCGGCGCAGCCCAGCGGGGACCCCGCGAAGCCACTGTACCTCCTGTCTCCCCCCGGCGGGGCAGCGTCCCTGCGAGAGGGGGGGGGCACCGCTCGGGGGTGCGGGGCCGGGACGCCGCCGCCGGCTGCTCCGGCCACAGCGACTTTCGGGCTGGGGCTGCGCGGGGGGGCGGCGGGGCGGGAGAGAGGCGAGCGGGGAACCAGGGCTGTGCGCAGCCTGCCGGGGCAGCCAGCACTTCCTCAATCCAGAGAGCAGCGGGGGGGGGGGGGGGGAAAGGGGGCGGGGGGGGGCTGAGTGTGTGTGTGGTTGAGTGTGGGGGGAGGAGGAAGGGGAGTGTGGGGGGTGAGTGTGAGGGGAGGGGGGAGGAGAAAGGGGCATGGGTTGGGGGCTGAGTGTGTGTGGGGGGGAGGAGAAAGGGGAGTTTGTGGGGGGGGGTGAGTGTGAGGGGAGGGGAAGGAGAAAGGGGCATGGATGGGGGGCTGAATATGAGTGTGGGGGGAGGAGGAAGGGGAGTGTGTGGGGGGGTGAGTGTGAGGGGAGGGGGGAGGAGAAGGGGGCGTGAGGGGGGGCTGAGTATGTGTGTGGTTGAGTGTGGGGGGAGGAGGAAGGGGAGTGTGTGTGGGGGTGAGTGTGAGGGGAGGGGGAGGAGAAAGGGGCATGGATGGGGGGCTGAATATGAGTGTGGTTGAGTGTGGGGGGAGGAGGAAGGGGAGTTTGTGGGGGGGGTGAGTGTGAGGGGAGGGGGAAGGAGAAAGGGGCATGGATGGGGGGCTGAATATGAGTGTGGGGGGAGGAGAAAGGGGAGTGTGTGGGGGGGTGAGTGTGGGGGAGGGGGGAGGAGAAGGGCATGGATGGGGGGCTGAATATGAGTGTGGGGGGAGGAGAAAGGGGAGTGTGTGGGGTGAGTGTGAGGGGAGGGGGGAGGAGAAAGGGGCATGGATGGGGGGCTGAGTATATGTGTGGTTGAGTATGGGAGGAGGAGAAAGGGGAGTGCGTGGGGGGGTGAGTGTGAGGGGAGGAGGGGGGAGAAAGGGGCATGGGTAGGGGGCTGAGTATGTGTGTGGTTGAGGGTGGGGGGAGGAGAAAGGGGAGTGTATGTGTATGTGTCATTTTACATGCACACAGAGGTATATAAGGGGATTGGGCAGTGTTTTACGCCCGCTTTGCTAATGTGGCCACTCTCACAATTTGATTAAGGGCTTATCTGCACAGTGCTTTAGTCCACACCAGAGGGGTGTAAAGTTTAGTCTGCACTTGCATGTCGCACACAAACTGGCCCTTGTGAGCCCTGCTGGCATGCATTAAAAGTTCTGTTCTGTGCATAGTGCTGTCTAAAACAAGTCTACATTAACACGCACTAGGAAACTTTTTGTGCACACCAGCAGGATCAGATAGTGCACAACACGCTAGTGTGGGCTAAAATTGACATCCCTCCAGTCCAGATTAAAGATTAGATGCTTTTCTAAATGATAGGGTCTAGGAATTATTGTTGGGAAGCGTTATGGCCTGTGTTATACAGGAGGGCAGACTAGATGATCACAGTGAACCCTTCGGTCTTTGGAATTGATGAATCATGTAGACAAGTTTTCTAGTAGTTAGTATTTTTCTGAAAGCCCCCCCTCCTGGAGTTCTACGATTGCATGAAAAACTCAGATTTCATTTTTTAAAAATATATGCACTTCTGTAACCATAAAGGCAAATAAAAATTCAGAATTTATTATTTTTATAATTCCTGTGATTTTTATGCCAATGTCATGATTTTTTCTGGCCTCATGCATGATTTTTTTGTGTTTGAGCCTGGCAATCAGTATTGCCAAAAGTCCTGCGGCTGCCTCCGAATCATGAGATTGGCTTAAAAAACACGAAAACTTTAAACAAAAACATTTTGACACAACAGGCCAAATTCAGAGATGATGTGAAAGGAAAGTTAGTGAGTGGGTGCAAGTCTGATCGCAGTGACGGGTGGGGTCATGGAGGCCCCCTTGGGGCTGTCACCTGATGTGTTAAGACTACCCCTGAGCCCGTTTTCCCTGCCAGCTTGGGACTTCAGTACCCTGTCTGGCTGAGCCAGACACACTAGCCTGCTACAAACACAGACCCAGGTCTGAACCATGTCCCCCACAAGCACAGGGTTGTTTTTTTTGTTTCATCCCAGTCTCTCTCCTGCAGTTTGTATTTGGGCAAAACCCACTGCCTCTAATGGAAGGTTTACTGGATGACAGGCTACTGCAAGAGTGGGCCCACTACATCCTCACTGTTGCTTACCTTTTCTTAAAGGGGCCATATCAAGCAGTTTAGGCTAAAATTGTAGGGCAGGACGTGTATATGGAACGGAGAAGCAGCGGGAATGGGTCGGAAGAGCTTTGTTTTATCAGGCACTTACTAGCTACAGGATGATAGGGAAAAATAAAGGCCCTGGCTCCCAAGCAGGGACTAGGGCTAGCGCTATAGTAGCAATGGTAGGGGGAGCTGGTACCATGATTTGGCTTTTCATCTGAGACTTGATCTTGGACATTGGGACTCTTGCATATGGATCTTGGGTAGTAGGCTAGGTACTCTGGTTGTTAAAGCTCCAGCTACCCAAAGCGCTTACGCAAGGCCAAAGCGTGTGGCAACATTTCCAAGCCGTGTGTGTGGTGATGCAAGGGTGTAAATGATTGGACAGGACTAGAGAGAAGTTGTGGAAAGAAGCACAAAGGAGAGAGGAAGAAGCAGAGGACACCATGTAAGGAATGAAGAGAGCTGGTCCAGAAACAAGCCAAAATGTTCACAAAAATCAAAATTCCAAATTTTGTAAACTTCCAGACAGCTCCAGAATGATAATGGAGTGGGGGGGGTGGGGAGAAAAGAAAGAGAAAGATCGCACCTGTAACATTTATACAAACCATACCACAACAAGTTAAACATTTTTATTAAGAATTGAAAAGCTAATATTAAAAAAAGATACCCATATTCTAAATATATACATGAGGTTTAACCACATATAGCATTTCCATGTTCCTTCAGCTATAAAAATACATTAGATTAACTGTACTCTAATTTATAAATATATTTTTAAAAAATTAAGCAGTATTTCATATGAAAAGTATTACTGTGCAATGAAGAATATAAATCCTCTAACGGGTCATTTTATGTTAGTGGCTAATGTTACTTAATATATCACTTAGAAAATTCAGTGTGTAAAGTCAAACCCTGATTTATACAGTAAGAGAATACATTACTAAGTCATTTGTTTAACTTGAGAGGAAAAAAAAGAGGTGAAAATATTATATATAAAAACCAAATGCTAAAAAAGATTGTACATTTCAGATGTTGTCACGTTTTCATTCCCCCAAGATGTTTATCAAACAAAAAAAAAATACGGAAAGCTATATTGGTTATTATTATTCCAGTTTCATTTTACTATTTACCTTGCCTCCAGATCATTTGCTTGTAGCTCTAGAAAACGTAAGTTGGCAATAGTAAAATGCTTGTCTGATAAGACAGTTGAGATCTCGCTAAATGTACTATAAAAATAGAAAAGGAGTACTTGTGGCACCTTAGAGACTAACCAATTTATTTGAGCATAAGCTTTCGTGATCTACAGCTCACTTCATATCACTTCATGAAGTGAGCTGTAGCTCACGAAAGCTTATGCTCAAATAAATTGGTTAGTCTCTAAGGTGCCACAAGTACTCCTTTTCTTTTTGCGAATACAGACTAACATGGCTGTTACTCTGAAACCTATAAAAATAGAAATATATTTACAGTTTTCCCATTTGGACTTTCATGGGATCTCTTCTGCATTTAGATGGGGAGATGTATCTGTGGAAGTCCCACCTCCAACATCCATGGGAGAGCAGACACTCTTCCCTCCCCCCCCAGCCAGTTGTGTACAGCTGTCAGTGGTATGTTATTTATGAGTGATCAGAGATTAAGGAGTACAAAAGCCTAATTTCTTTCAAGATTCAGTGACTGACAAGGGAGTTCAGCCCCACGCATACTTCTTCCATACCTCCTCATCCATCAGCACGGTAATAATTCTTACTTATCCAGGAGGTGCATCTCTGGTGAAGAAAGATATTGGGTTAGGCTCTAGCTTTGCGGTTTGCCCCACAATGCATTTCCACTTTAAATCCTAATTTCTGGGGTTTGTGATCTACTGCTGCTTTAGCCACCTGCATAACTCCCTTTGACAACAAAGGGCCCTTATGAGCACTCCAATGAAGTCAACAGGCATTTGCTGCCTTAGGAGTCCTAGGTACAACACAAAGGAGTTATGCACTTCAGGCCAATTTGCTCCTATGATGCCTGAGTGGGGTATTTGCCCATCACCTACCTTCCCTCAGCTTGGATCTTGGTTGAGGATTCTACACAGAGCCTTGCTGGAACTGGCTGTGCAATCAGAGCACCTTCCAACCACCCTCCCCACAAATCGCCCTCCCCAGCCAGTGCTACCCAATTTGGGGCCTGACTGCCAGCATGGCAGGAATTTTATACCACTGCCCACCTACAGGTGGCACAATGGCTTCCTCCAGCATAGATCCTCGGTGATTTAGCCCATGGAATGAAGACAGTTGAAACTTTGCATAACAGTCGTGGCCTGGGAGCAATTTCTTTTTCATAGCATATTTTCAGAAATCTGTTAAATTACATTCATCTGGGGGTGGGGGGAAACAGAGGTTTAGGAGAGTTTACTAATCCTGCTCAACAGCTCCAGCTGAGCAAAATGAGATTCACATGTTGGGATAATGATGATGGCAGAGAAGTGAGACGCAGGTCTCGCTGTCTCTCCATCCTTCTGTTTCTTTTGGAAGATTTCTGTTTGGTTTTCTATCCCATGGATGTTTTCTGCAGTGTGCGTGCCCTGCTACAAGACTGGCAGGAGCGCTGGCGTCATTATTGTAGATGCAGTGCAAAATCCTCTTGTGAAAAGTGCCTTAGTGAAGATTTATCATACACCGTATGAACTCTTCTGAAGCCAGACAGGTTGGTGAGTCAATGACTTGTTTTCAGTACCTGTAGAGTACATGTATCACAATACATAGGGTACAAAAGTTCCCCTCCCCCTCCAGTCTAAATATGTAGGATGAAACTGGTCCCACTGAAGTCAATGGCAAACCCGCTATTGACGTCAATGGGGCTACGCTGTCACCATTATGGAGGATGTGTGTGTATTAGAGAGACCAAGACAACTCTTTCAGATAAAAGTGCTTTACATAACCTTCCACAAAAACAAACTCCCCCCTCCCCATAGGGCTCAATTCTCCTCTTCACCCCAATATAACTCCTGTGATTTCAGTGCTATTATACTGGCTTATATCAGCAGCAATGCCGCTGAAGTCAATGGAGCTATGTTGGTTTACACCAGCTAAAGTCCACAGGTCTTTCAGCATTCCATTCTAGTGATGCCTTGGGTCTCTCTAATATGGCATTGGGGGTGATTTTGCCTTCAAAGCCACGGTACGATAAAAGCAGACTTCCTGTAAAGCACCGTGTGACCAGAAGTTTGGTCACTGGTAAGAGACTGATGTAAAGCCAAGGACTAGTCCACTGAATGCAGCATACAGCATGCGAGGGCACAGAATGAACAGCCGATAGGTCAATTAAATTCTGTCTCCAAAAGCTAATTGACGAGCATTCCAGTAGATTCAAAGTTTCTACAGAGTAAAAAAGTTCTCTTTGAAAAAAAGAAGTGCCGTTTTCTTCCCCGCCCCCCACCCCTTCCCCCATGTTTTGAACTTGTCCCCCATGTCTGCGTGTCACATTCAGAGTGTCAGAATTTTTAGGCCTCCAGCTCTCTCAGTGATTCTTCTGGGATAGTTTAATAGTGACGGTTTTCACCTCAGTATATTCTGCCAGAGCGTATTCACCACTGAAAGAAAAAATAAAGCAATCACAGCGCTTGCGTTTGCCATTTTTACCATACCACATTTTCATGTAGGACAGCTGCTTTCACCCAGCAGGTCCTACTTCATAGTATCGCTACATTTTATCTATGCTATGCAGGCTCAGATCATCAGCGGCTTTAAATCAACATAGGTCCTCCAAAGCCAATGGCGCTCTGCTGACTTATCGCAGCTAGAGAGCGGACCCGTCCTGTCTCATAATTAGGGCCCCGACCAAATTCACTGTCCATTTTGGTACATTTCATGGTCATAGGATTTTAAAAATCGTAAATTTCATGATTTCAGCTATTTAAATCAGAAATTTCACGGTGTTGTAATTGTCGGGGTCCCGACCCAAAAAGGAGTTGTCGGGGGCGTTGCAAGGTCGTTGTGTGTGTGGGGGGGGGGTTGTGGTTCTGCTACCCTGACTTCTGCGCTGCTGCTGGCAGTGGCGATGCCTTCAGAGCTGGGCAGCTGGAGAGCGGGGGTGGCTGGTTGGGAGCCCCGATCTGAAGGCCAGCAGCGGCACAGAAATTAGGATGGCCTGGTACGGTATTGCCACCCTTCCTTCTGCGCTGCTGCTGGCTGGGTGCGGCCTTCAGGGCTCTCCGGCACCCAGCTCTGAAGGCAGCACAGAAGTAAGGGTGGCAATACCACCCTCCCCCCGACCCTTAAAATAACCTTGCAACCCCTCAACAAACTCATTTTGGGTCAGGACCCTCAATTTGAGAAACGCTAGTCTCCTCTGTGAAATCTGTATAGTATAGGGTAAAAGCATACAAAAGACCAGATTTCATGGTCCGTGATGTATTTTTCATGGCCGTGAATTTGGTAGGGCCCTACTCATAATGCACTTTCTATATACATATCTATCTATCTCTAGAGAGAGAGAGCGCACACGCGCTTTGATACAAGTCTAGCAAGAGTTGAGTGGCTAATATTCACATGAGGAATGTCTCAATTCCCAGCTTGGTGGAATTCATGAAGCGTTTTGGGAGTCTGCAGAAGGAAAGGCACTGCGTGCACACTAACTAAAATTACAGACAGTAACTAAAATTACACTTGCTCTCTTCTTCCTTAGAATAAAATAAGCTTCTGTGTGGAAGCATGTACTGTATATACATATATAAAATATGGGGGTGGGGGAAACTTGTCGTGTGTGGCCTAACAGATAATGTTAGTATAGAACAACTAACTGGATGATAGGTGCATTCATTATATTACATCCAGGTCGGGGAGGGGGGAAGGGGGATTTGCCCCTTTTCTCTTCATTGGCCAGGGGATAAAGCCCTGATGTGATTATCTAATTAGGCAGGCCCTCATGCAAAGGAAAGCTATACATTTTCTCATGGTCTTTATAATCCTTTGGAGGGATGATTCATCATCCTTACTCTCCATCTTGTTTAGCAAATCAAGCATCTGAACACATTTCTCTTCCAAAACAAAGCCAATTGAGATGGTTAATAATAGATTGTGTGTTAACACCTAGGAAGGAGCTCTGTGGTTAGGACAAAGCAAGTCCTTAGGAAGCCCCTGAACAGGGTAATTGCAAGCTGCTTCTCCTATGCCTATGCAGCGATGAATGCGCCTCTGGAAATGTGAGTTCTGTTCCCAGTCCTGCCACTGATTCTCATGGGACGTTGGGCCAAAATTTTCAAGGGTGGACGCTAAGTTGGGTGCTAGAATGTTGGGGTGACCAACCTGAGACAGACCTGATTTCCAGAGGTACTGAGAAAAAGCTAGCAGCCCTTCAGTAACTGAAAAGCCTTGGAATGGGGGAAGCAGAATTCATTTTTCTCTGGCAGGCTCTCTGTATAACCACAGGAACCCATCCCCAAACACCTTCCCAAGCCCTAACCTCTATCAGCAGGTGAAGCAAGGGGAATTCATCACATGACAGCCTTGGTCTGATGTTTACCTGGCAAGGAAATATCCTTTATCGTTAAAGCAAGAGTAGGAGCTAGTTAACTGAGTTTTGAAAAGCGGTTTTAGGACAGAGAGCACTGAGTGCTGTGGATGACTTGCACTCTGGGCGAGGGGGATTCTAAGGGCACTATTCACATGAACAAATCACAATGGAAGTTTTTACACCCTCTTGCTCTCACTCCATTATTTCCCTGCCATTGTAGGGGCCTCGGGCACATAACAGTCTAGTCTCCGGTGGGCTGTAATACTTTGGTCTCATTTTTTTCGGTTGCTGGGTTTAATGTGGGGGGTTGGTGGCCTATGATATACAGGCGGTCAGACTGATTTGGTGGTCCCTTCTGCTCTCGAACTCTGTGATAAGTTTCACTGGTATAAATCACAACATAGAGGTGTAAGGGCAATCCAACCCCAACAGTTTAAGGCAAGCTTGGTGAAATCCTTACTAAGTCATCACACTTACAATATTGCATTTAAATTTCTAGATAGAAAAGAGATAACAAAACTGAGTTAAAAACCAAAAAACCAAAACAAACTTACAGTTCTCTGCCATTTCCTGACATCTTAAAACCACCAAAAGGAGCTTGTGCATAAAGGGCATTGTAGCAGTTGATCCTATGATCAAACATAATTTATCAGATTAAAACACTTGGAAGATGGGGGAAATATATTCATGTTTATTAATAGCCATGAGTTGCCTGACAAACGTGTATCTCTTCCCTTTTATATACTTCACTAGGTGTTTTATTCACTACATTTTAGTCATTTCAGCCACAGAGTTTGATTTTTTCATAGCAGGAAACAGAATATTTGAGAAACCATCATTCTCGACCAAGATTGGTCCTTTTTGTCCATTTTCCAGCCAGGACCAGCGAACACGTATGTAAAGGTTTTAAACTGTATCTATGCTAGTTTCCAAGCCTCGTTTAAAAACACACTTTTTAAAAAATATAACCTGGTTCCTTGTCTAGACATGCCCGCCTCAGCTGCAACAGCTTTGCTACTGTCCAGAGTGCATGCCGGCTCAACCTGTAGCGATGGGCGTAGGAATACAATTGTATTAGACACATCTGTGATGTGGTGAGAGTAGAAATTGCTAGTGTAACCCACTGGTGAGCGAATGTCACACTAGCTCCACCAAGGTCCTACTTCTATAGGACACTAGCTGTGGTGTGATTACAAGGATTCAAATCCTGATCCCTTGACTACAGCACCTGAGCAAGGTGAGCAGGATTTGGTCTGTTGCAACAGACAGGACTTTAGCATCACATGAAGAAGTGTGGTGAAGGTCTTCTTCAAAACCAAAGACCCCATTCTCCAGTAAATATCCTTACCGAGGCAGAGGCTGAAAATCTTGGATAAATACAAAGTATTGTTTCTAAATAGAAAAGATTTTTTAAAAACCATACTATCAGGCACCAGAGCAAAACTGCCATTGACTACAGCGAGGCCAGGATTTCAGCCCAGTTCTTTAAACTGTCCTAATATTAAATCAGGAGCTTTGTACACAAAATGCTCACTTGCCTCGTTAACCGGTAACATGGTGCCATCTACTGTTCAAACCGATTTGTTACCTTGTCTGAGACCTTATACAATAATTACATAATAAAGCTTCTCAGAAGGCATAACCATGTTCATCGATAAGGCAGCATATGCTGTTGGGATTTTCCATAGGAGAGAGTACATTTAAAATGTGTGGGAACTAACACAGTTTGGTTTCTCTAAAATACATTTCACTCTCACTATCTCATTTTGAGCAATAGCTATTGCTTCTTAGGACAAAATTTCAAGAGGAAGGGAGCTCAGGGTCAGTGCTACTGGTCAGCAGGGCTCAGACACATTGTAAACTACCTCGGTGTATCGCAATCCCATAGGCAGAAACACATTTACCAGACTGTTCCAGATTCCAGCGCAGAAGCTAATGTCAGAGCTCTGTCCAGATTCTTTGTGAACACTGCTGCTGTGAGTCCATATTCAGTGTTATTTGCTCTTTTTATGACCTCTTCTATACTTTTGAACTTCATTATCGACTGCACTGGTCCAAAAATCTGTAAGCAATTAAACCGGCATTACTCTGCAAAGATCAGGGAGTGTTCTGAAAATTAAAACTTAGAAATGTTGTATGGATGTCTTCAGTTCTGGTGTTTTAAGGTTTTAAATCTGTATGATGCAAACCTCAGAAGATTAAAGATTTTCCTTCGCATTATGGAATCTTGTAATCTACATGAGCAAAAATTATCTGGTTAAAATGGGCAAGAGAAAGTTCTGGATACGTTTAAAATGGTTCATTCTTTCTCCATTCAGAACTCTAACTTTCTATGGGCTCAACAGGCACTTGCTGTAGTTGAAATGTGCAACATTTACATACATTTTCACCCAGGTTTTCTACAGCCTCTGGTTTTCTATAGCTTTGTTGATACAAGCCACTGATTTTGCACACACAAGTGGCTGCCCACCACTTCTGCATGCACTCGCTCTGCAGGTGCATAACCTGGCTCGTATATTCATAAGGGCAATCTGCAGCCACAAAATAGTACAAGCCTACTGTTCTGAGCACAAGTGGGCTGAAGTTTCTCACGAAGTACAATACAGAAGCAATGCCAGGAGACTTCTATGTGCTGATGATCATATGCTATGCAGGCTGATACTCCACTGATGAAATGGAGACATGCTCCCACATGTAGCTTTCCACAGGGACATCCCCTGCAAGAGCTTAAATCAATTGTTTCACAAAAAGATGGACTCCAAACAAGTTGTTGCAAATTCCTGCCTTTTTAAGGTCTGTGTTCTTAATGGAGTCTTACTAGCAGACAGAGTAAAAGGACATATTTGCAGCAAAACTGCAAACGAAAGAAATTGGAGAAGCCCCATGAATCATGAGTTTGGGATCTGGAGGTAACTCATTTGAGAGAGGTTCGTCATGGGATTGTGTGTTCAGCTCTTATTCTTCTCTATTTTTAGGACACTCACGCCCAGGCTGACTGAGATTTTTCCAGGTTCCTCAGAGACTGCATGGCAGATCTGACACATCAAGACAACACTTGCTTTCCCAGGAGTACACAGTAAGTGTCCCCATAAAAAGGTCTAGGCTAAACTATCAGACACCAGTGTCAACAGGACCTTGGCAGCCACTTTATTCCCATTCCATTTCCCAATGGAAATACATTAGTTAATACTGTTTCAAAGGGACACCTCAGGGTCTAATCACATGCCGCTTGTTTCAGCTTGCTTGCTATTCAATACTGAAAACCAGAGCTTCTGACTAACAAGTCTGGTTTTCCCAGTATTTTGACACTAGGATGACTGAGCCAGCACAAACAAGGATAACAGCAAGAGAAGAATAGCGTTTACATCTGCAATTATTGGGCTCACCAAGTTTCTCTTTGTAGGTTCCTGGGATATTCTAACTTGTCCATGAGTTCCAACGTCAGGGTTTCACTCGGAGGCACTACAAGTACTCATGGCTTTATAGCAACAGTGGGGTTAGAACTTAGATCACCATGCCCAAAAGCACAGGGGGCATATCCCTGGAGCTAAAGGGGAACATCTCCTAACTTTGGGCAGCATAAACCCTGGCATGCATAGTTGAGCAGTTCTCATTCCATCCAGTAGGGGGCACAAAACAGCACATGGTACCCTACCGTATAATATGTAACTGTGGATTTAGATGGTCCAAGAATTTTCTGATCATGGAGAGGGAGCAGACAGGTGAGGAATTTCTGTAACTAGTAAATATATGCCTGAATTATTGCAATTTGCTGAATTTGCAAGTCAGAAAAATACTGTCAATGCCCTTCCATTAAAAATCGTTTCGTTTTCAGTAACAACGTTCATAGCAACTACATGAAACCCTGATTCAGCACCACATTGAAGCATATGCTTAAATTTAAACATGTGATTAAGTGTCAATGACTTTAATGGGGGCTTAGGAAGCTTTCCTGATTAGAGGTGCTTTTCTGAATAGGGGCCTGAACGCTTACAACTGAAGTTCATACACAGATACGTTACTGTAGCATGCCCATTGGCACTGTGCTGCTGGCACTTATTTTGAAAAAGAAGGGCAAGAAAGCACTTGTTTTTTTGGGGGGGGGAACCCCCAGGAATTATACGTACTATGCAAACAGATAAAAGAAAAACAGGCAATCACACTTTGGCTCTAACAACTTTGACAATATCCCCTTCCCTCTCCCCTCTTATTAAATTGCCACTTCTGGTTATTTGGCAGATTATTTTTTAAATAAACCTCGGAAATTCCCCTATTACCGATACGTTAGAAATTCATTTCTGCCCCACGCAGCTTTTTGGGATGCTCTGTCAACTTAATAAATTCTGCAATTTTCAGCAGTTTATTTTGCTTGACATCTACTAAGATCGTGGCTGAAAAATTTTCAGATTAGTGGGACTCTCACTGAAAATAATGAAGGAAAAGCACTGTTAAAATACTGTGGCTGTGGCTTCTACACGTGACCGGAAATCTAAACCCGCCGATGAGTACTGTACCTCTTCTTTGGCAATTCGCATGTTGTCAGTAACCTCAGAAAACACGGTGGGTTTTATGAACAGACCTCTGTCTCCGATGGCTAAACCCCCACACTCCAGCTTGGCACCTTCTTTCTTCCCGCTTTCTATCAGCTCCAAAATTTTATCAAACTGTTTTTGGTCAATCTGTCAGATACAAAAGGCATGTCATGGAACAGCAGCTCTGTGTTGTCACTGTAATTCCAAAGACTTGATTCAATTGCAGCTATATTATCGGACAATGGTTAAACAATTTCAGCACATTGTTAGATTGTACTATTGAGGTTTGCATTTCACTTAGGATTCAGCTACATTACGAAAATGACCATTTCTAAGCATGATTAACAGAGCTTGTCTATACCTGGACTTAGTCCAAAATAGCTATTGCACTTAAAAATCACCCCCTCCCTTAATGTGAATTAACACTCAAATGTAGACAAGCCTTTTGGAGACTAAGGGTATGTCTACACCAGTGGCTCTCGACCTTTCCCGACTACTGTACCCCTTTCAGGAGTCGGATTTGTCTTGTTTACCCCCAAGTTTCACCTCACTTAAAAACTACTTGATTACAAAAATTAGACATAAAAATACAAGTGTCACAGCTCACTTTTACTGAAACATTGCTGATGTTCTCATTTTTACCACATAATCATAAAATAAATCCATTGGAATATAAATATTGTTCTTAGAGCAGTATAAGCAAGTCATTGTCTGTATGAAATTTTAGTTTGTACTGACTTCACTAGTGCTTTTTATGCACCTCCTGGAAGACTTCTGTGTACCCCCCTTGGGTACGGTACCTCTGGTTGAAACCATTGGTCTACAGCACAGTCATGGGAAGTGATTGCAGCTCACATAGCCATACCCAAGCCAGCGGTAGTCTAGCCAGCTCAGGTACTGGAAGCAGTGAACCTGTGGCAGAATGCATTTCAGTATGGCCTGGGCAAGCCTACCTGGAACCTGGTCCTCACTCACGGGGAACTGCCATGGCTACACTGCTAACGGCACCCGAGATAGCTGGATTAAAACTAGCTCAGGTATGTCTGCATTACCTCAAATCACCCCCTGCCACCGCACCCTGTGGTACTAATGCAGACAGACCCATAACAGTGTCGCAACAATTTCTGGTCCTCTGTCATCCTCTTTCCACACTGGCAGGACCAGACAGCCCTAGGACGCGGTTCATCCCCAACCTTGTTAAACCAGTGAAGATCTAAGCATACCACAGCCCTCAGGTGGGCAGTACTACAGCCTGTTCCTTTTGGAAATGGTTTTTAATAGCAAGTGCACATCAAAATGATCCAGTATTGGACTGTCAATCTTTCCCACTCACTACAAACTTTCATGAGTAATTTGGCCTCTAGTCAGAGAAGGGTCCTGTTTTGACCTTAGTAGATGCGGGCATCAGGATGCAAGACCCAGCCCAAAGCAGACGCAGTCATATAACCCCCGCTAGATTATCCACCCGCGACAGTTCGCCATAATTAATTCTGACCTCATGCTTCCAATCTGAATTTACCCAAAAAACAAACATCAGAGCTCTGGGGAATAATGAGATATTTGGGAAGCCAGGTACACGAGGAAGAACACAATATAATGTACGTGTTGTTGAGTGCATGCAAAATTTGCCTCTGCAACAAAAACACAAAGCAAATATAAAGTATACATGACAGGTTTCAGAGGAGCAGCCGTGTTAGTCTCTATTCGCAAAAAGAAAAGGAGTACTAGTGGCACCTTAGAGACTAACCAATTTATCTGAGCATGAGCTTTCGTGAGCTACAGCTCACTTCATCGGATGCATGCAATGAAGTGAGCTGTAGCTCACGAAAGCTTATGCTCAGATAAATTGGTTAGTCTCTAAGGTGCCACAAGGACTCCTTTTCTTTTAAAGTATACGTGTTGCACTCACATGTAACACATAGGGTAGGGTAAAGTAGAGGATGGAAAACAATCTTTCAAGAACGCAAAGCACTGCCTGGGGAAATGGCTGCGATCACAGATGATGCAGGGTGCCACCTGCAAGAGTTGGCAGGTGGTTTGCATATTGTTTATTTGCCTGGTTGCCACACGTGAATAATCTGAACGGATCTGTGAGCGCTTCCCATGCTGACCTGTCTCTGGCCATGACCAATCTAGGTCAATCAACCACTCTGCATCACAAAAAAACAAGAATATTTATACAGCTGTAACTTCTTGTAAAGCAAAGGCCTGTTAGATGATGAAACACATTGAGGAAAAAAACAAAAACAAAACAACCTGTTTCCAAAAGCGACATACAAGGGTAGGATTGCTGGTGCTTTTCATTTCAACTAAAGCTTGCAAGACTCTTAACTCTGACCACTACTTTATCAAGGAGAGGAAGGATAATCCAATGGTTAGGACAGTAATGTAGCCCCTGGGAGACTCAGGTTCAGTTCCCTGGGCTGCCAGACTTCCCGTGTGACCTTGGGCAAGTCACTTAGCCTCTATGCCTCAGTTTCCCCATCTGTCCAATGGCAATATTAGTACTGCCCTACCTCCCAGGGGCATTGTGAGGAGAAATAAATTAAAGACTGCGAAATGTTCTGATATATTATGCTTCTGATCAAACAAGAGCTATTTATTATTTACAGTTTTGAATTTTGGTTTTACCCTCTATTAAAGATGCCTGATCTGCTAAGACAAATGCTGTTATTGATCCATCTAAACCAGAAAGCAGTGGTCAATACCTGATTCAGAGGAAAGGAAATATATATATACACACACACACAGACAATATTGTATACCCCTCCCCCAACAACCATAGTAGAAGCATCAGAAGAAAAGAAAAAAAAAAAAAAAAACGAACAACCCCTCCTAGCACACCTGATTAGTTGGGCAAGGGTCTACATGGAGAAGCCTTACCTTCCTGATGCCTGCAGTATTTCAATATTATTTCATAAGCAGATGTTTATGACCTGATGTGCGAGATTTGATTACTCTTTTATTATCTTGCTTTGCTCAACTACACGTTATTGAAATTATCCAGCCTCCTAAAATCCAGCACCAATGTCTGACTCAGTGGCTTCTGCCCACTGAATTCCACAGGGTGACTCTAGGTTGCATAAAGGAATATTCACTTTCATTTGTTTTACGGGTGTTGTCTCGCTCATTTATTACAAGCAAAGGTATTCAACCCACAAACGCACACCACAGACTAACTGGAGTTCAAGATGCCACTCAGAATTTTGTAGGGCCCCCCTCAAGGTCCCGCCAACATTTTCTTCCCAAGCAAAATATATTTCTTATTTGTGGTTTCTCCTCCCATGCATGCCCCATCCAGGCCTTTAGCCATCATTGTGGCCCTTCTCCAGACCATTTTGATCTTTGCTAGAAATGTAAGGTAAAATACCCTTAACCAATGTGTGGCAGAACATTGTACGGTTTTCTTCCTCCACCGGCTGTAGCAGGTAATTGTGCAAGTAGACTAGATACCCAATCCACCAATATCTCATCAGAATGGGCAGACAGTGGTAATCTGTCCCAGTCTATTAGGGTTTTAACACAACTGAATATTGTCTGCCAGGCACCATTTATTGATGGATTAAGTAGCAAATTTGCAGTTTGGACTGACTTACTGTATTATCCTCTACAGTCACTCAACCCCAAGCACCAGAATTCCCTGGATCTGCATGTGAAATCAGCACTTGGCTCAGACCCCCCATGCTGGATGCCATGTATGCTGCAACATAGGTTGGATGGACACACCCACCCTGCCTAGGTGCTCAGCATGATGGGACTGCTTGCTCAAATGATCACTTGTGGCTGGTGTTGGATCCCCAGTCTCCTTGTTATTGGGGCAGGAGTAATAGAGGATTGCTATCCTTGCTGCGTGATCTGAGGGCAGCAGAACTGCACCTGGCATACCCCAATGGAGGGACTCACCCTCAACTGAGCGGCACTCGCTAGACAGGGGACATGGGTCCCAAAGCTCAATGAATTGAGAGAGGGTGGGGAGAGGTACTTGTATCTGGTGGTATGGGCCCAGTTTAAGGGTCCCAGATACCATGTAACCCTTCCTCTCTCCATGGTATAACAAAAGAGCTAATTCGGACTCAATTGCTGCAGAGCTGAAATCGCTGATACCTTGGTCTAAATATTAGGCCTACTTTGTGATAGTGTCTCTGTTGCAAGAGGCTGTCCCACTAACAGCTGAAATCACTGACAGCTGTGTTAAGTGTGGGGGGTGGGGGCTGAAGACATCTTGGTGAGGGGGCAGCTGGTGGAGAGGCATAGCAAGTGGCCAGCAGGGTGGCTGGTGGAGAGGGCCAGAGGAGAGCCCCACAGAGGCGTGGCAATCTGCCTTTGGGGGCAACAAGCAAGTGCCCGAACAGTGCAGCATGTAAGGTGCCTCCTGATTCTCCCCCTGCCCCCCTCCACACAAGGTGGGAGATGAACTCTGCAGATGAACTCTGCAGATGAACCTCTGAAGTCTGGGGCTGCACTGGCAACTGTGAGTGGGGTACAGAGAAGGATGGGCACATTAAAGGGACTTTTGGGTTGCTGGACTTAAGAGGGGAAAAGGACACTGCCCAACTTATTTGGGGGTGGGTCTTTTGCTCATGGTTTGTGTTTATGAGCCCTAGTGGTGGTGTTTTCCCAAATTAATGCTGAGTTAATTCCCTCCTTTTATTAAAAGTTTTTTGCTAAACTCAGACTCTGTGCTTGGGAGAAGGGAAGTATTGCCTCTTAGAGGCGCCCAGGGGGTGGTGTATTATTGTCCCAAGGGGTGTGGGCTTGAGCCAGTTTCGTGGTGTATTGTTGAAAAGGAACCCCTAGACACTGAACCTGGACCTTGTTGCTGACAGAAGGGTTACACATGTGTTCCCCTGCGGCCCTACAAAGGGGAAGCTAATGCAGTAACTCGGCTGCTCATATACAAATATGCATGGGCCATACATATCCTTCCTATGGGTCAGGGAGACACAAATGGATGTAAGGCCAGGGCATCCCCAGGAAAGCAGCCTCCCAGCTCCTGGGCATCTTCAGGGAGAGAGTGTAGTGTTGTGGCCTGCTCCCATTGCGCCAGCTGCATGCTATGACCCAGCCCAGAGGAGCAATGCAGCGTGAGTTGTTGGGGCTATTGCCACACATTTTGACGTTTGATGCAGAGGGAACAAGACCCTTTGTGCAGATAGAAAAGGAGTTTGGGGCCCAGCAACTATGTGGCCCATCAGCTACACGGATATTCTGCAGCAGGGAAAATAGCATACATGGGGGGGGGGGGGGGGAGGGGACAAGGAGAAGAAGAAATATTCTATGTAGCTTCCTTGCCCTGACATTGTGCTCCTTCTCCTTACTGTTTGAATGCCTATTTGACGCCCCTCTGGGTGCGCCATGCCCAGAGCAACAGCTAAGGCTTTTAAGTATTGCAAGTTATTAAACATACATCTAAGACGTGCTCTCTCTATATTCATCTTCCCTGCCCAGGAGAAGGTAATGGAGAGAACAATGGAATCTGCCTGCTGCGGCTCTGACAGTGGACACAGGCCTAAGGAGCCATTCAGCCAAAGTCTCCCAACTGTGTTTTTTTAAAAATGTCTAGACCATGGGCCAGGTTTCCAGCTGCTGGCACTCTGCATTGCTCCACGGGACTTGAGTGGAGCTATCCTGATTTACACCAGCTGAGGAGCTGCTCCTAGATTCTCACAGCAGGACCAAAAGAACCACCTTGATTTGGGACATCAGGGATTTTTTTCTGGAAAAATATTTTGCAGATTTAAAAAAAAAAAAAAAAATTCCAGACCATTCAGCCTGGTGTAAATCAGGAATAACTTGACTACAAATGGAGTAACTCCTGAGTTACATAGGTGTAAGTAAGAGGAGAATCTGATTCAGACACGCTGGGCCAGATGGTGTAAGCAGAGTTTCAATGGTGTACACAAGCTAAGGATTGAGCCCTGTATCTTTGGTAACTACTTCTGGAGGATTTACTGGTTTTTGATATTTTAAATGGTTTTGAAGGTTTTTTCCTTTTCCTTCCCCTCCTTGAGATTTGAGCCATTTGTTCCAAAATGCACACATTTCCCCACTGCCAGCCTGGAATGCACCCTGTCCAAAAGCCAGACTCCAGAGAAGCAGCTGTTCTGATTATGTGAAGACAGAGGAAATGGTTTGTGTTGTACTGGAAGCTACAGGACCGTGCTGAAAACAGCCTCCCATGCTCCACTCCCTATCTTGGGTCTCCTCTTGTTTAGATAGTTAGCACACAGACATGCGGGAAAGAGGGAAAAGTCATATGCATCAGATCAGGTAGAACAGGAGAAATAGGACATGTGGTCATGTTGCTTGTGAGCCAGTGAACACCCCAACTTCACTACTAGCTGCTTTATCATCTGTATTACCATAACACCTACTTATGGACCAGGACCCGGACCCTGTGGTGCTAGGTGCTGTACAAACACAGAATAAAAAAAAAAAAAAAAAAAAAAAAGACAGCTTCAACCCTTAGGAGCTTTCAGTCCAAAGTACCCTCACTCTCACTGAATAGCAACTAAGGCCTGGTCTACCCTAGAAAATTAAATCTATAACACTACATCACTCATGGCAGGGGCGTGAAAAATCCACACCCCTGAGCAACACTGTTAAATTGACCTAGTGTAGACAGCACAAGGTCGACAGGAGAACTGTCCTGCCAACTGAGTTACTGCCTCTCAGGGAGACGGATTACCTAGGCCAGTGGGAGAACCCCTCCCGTCAGCAGTGAAGGAGATACCTATGAAGCAGCGCTATTGCAGTTGTTTAAGTGTAGACCAGCCCTTACTCTGCAAGTAATACCACTGGCTTCAAATGGGACTGTTTGCAAAGGAAGGTGTTGCTCAACGTAAGGCCACATCTACACCACAGCACTGTAGCTGTGCACTGTAGCGTAGATGCTTCCTACAGGACCAGGAGGTACGTTTTGTTTCCCAGGTGCGGTAGGTCATCTCTCCCCCCAGCTGGCAGGAGCCAGAAGCATTCTTCCATTGACCTAGCTGCATTTACACTGGGGTGGAGGTCAGCACTCCGGCATACCAATTTTTCACACTGCTGAGCAATGTAGCTATGTTGATCTAAATTTTAGCTGTAGACTAGGCCCAGGGAAAGGCATCAGAATCTGGTCTTATCTCACTAGCCATTAGTTAGCATTCTTTAAATTACCACATACCTGTTATCAAGGGCCCCTTTCTGCCATCCTTATTCACCTTGAGCTGTAATTTACTCATGCAAGCAGTCCAGTGATTTCAAAGCCATGACTTGCACGAGGAGGTTGTTATGCGCAGTCAGAATGGCTGGCAGAGCTGGGCCCTCATCAGTTTCAGAGCTCCAACTGTAAGCAGAACCTGCCTATTTCATACAGGGCTATCATGGTGATGGCCTAAGCCTTTCAAGTCTGTGTTGGGAAAAGTCTGAACTAGTAGAAAGTTATGGATTCCAGAGTTAGAACAAGCCGTGAAACTTTTTGGAGTGGCATTTTCCCATTTACCTTTGGCAGAGCACAAGTTTTAAGGTGCCACGGGTTTGTTATGTTTTATTAATAACTGGTTGACCTAGGAGAAGATGAAACATTTCCCTCAATCGTGGATCTTTATGGCTTCCTTAGAAGGGATAAGAAGAGGTGTAAAAGCCCAAAATGTTGGCAAGGCTGATATTCAGCTTGGCACCGTCCTGCCTTCTGCTTAAAGGACTCTGCTTAAACCCCTCTCTGTGCATTAGGGGTTTTTGTTCTCCACTTCTACATATTATTCCTCCTGCAAGGGGGTGGCATCACTGTTTTATAGCTGAATTATAACACATCTGCAGCCACCACACTCTGCCTGCACAAGATACTCCGTGCCGTAATAGGTTTTGCATTACTATGCAAAAGGGCAGCCCACTTGGGTAAATTTCTTTATTGTCCAGCTTTCAGTTCATTTATGGAAAGAGCCAACATGTCAACCCTCATGATTAATTGATGTTTAGAACAGAGAGAAGAAAGAATACAATGAGGTATTAGTCACTGGATCAGGACTGCAGCTCACACAGGAGCACCACTCGCACCAGGAGTGCGGAAAACTATTCTTGAGCACATCATCATTACCTGTGGCCCTTGTTCAGTTTTGGCATCGAATGGGTCTCCAATGAGTCTTTTCTTGGCGTACTCCACGCTGCGCTTGACAAATTCTGGGTAGATCTGCTCCTCCACAAATACTCGAGAGGCAGCCGTGCAGCACTGGCCTTGATTAAAGAAAACTCCTTGATGGGCACATTCGACCGCCAAGTCCACTGGAATGGAAAGGTCACCACAGAGAGAGTGAGGCGTTCTACTGACTTGAACCAGAAATTAGTGAGGGACTTTCAACAAGTCTTGTTATCTGTTCCCCCTCTCAATGCTTCCTCAAAAAAACAAAAACAAACATGCTCACTTCAAGGCGGCCTATAAAAATACCAAAAAAGAAAGCTCCCTGTGAGCCTCAAGACATGACCAAATCTTCTGACTGTCTGCACCACCATCCTCCCTCCCGGTACAGTCTCTGGTTGCGCATGTCTCAGCTAAGGGCCCAGTTCGGTCACCTTGACTCACACGGAGTAGTACCTTACTCCCCACGAGTAGTCCCATTAAGCTTGGCAGAATTTAGTCCTTATCCCCTGTGATGGGAAGTATTGTGGGACGGATGCTGCCTTTACAGAAAACAACTGCAGCTTCTCTTCCGTCAGGGAGACTAAAACAAGTCAGCGCAGGAGTGCTGGCTGAGAAAATTGTGTGGGCAGCCGAGCAGGGGTGCATGGCTACAATACACCATCTCTGCAGCCTCAGCCAGCGGGGCTCTTCCCTGCCCCAGAGAGGGCAGCATTCAGAACAGTCCGCTCCTGTTCACATGAGCCCTCCCTTTATAGCCTGGCTGGTGCAGGGAGTGGTGTAGCACACCCTCTAGCAAAGAGGTCTTGGCCAGGCTTTGTGGCAAGTTGGACCACGCTGTGTCCTCTGCTGGAGAGGTTACATGGGAGTCACTAGCAGTGCTGTGTGGGCCACGGAGACTAGAAAATTAATTAATTGCAATGTGACAAATACTTACAGTCAGCATCTGCACACACAATGCAGGGGTTCTTCCCTCCAAGCTCCAGGGTCACCCTTTTGAGATTACTTTTAGAGGCCGCTTCCTTGATCAGTTTTCCAACCTATGGCATTGGGATTCACAGGACACAGGTTTATTCCTCAAAAAAAAAAATTACTTCATTCAAAGTGTCGTAAAATGCATGAGGTTACCAAGAGCAGGACAGGCTGTGAAACAGCTGGAATTGCAAAATAATTCTTCCAGGTTTCTAATTGCTGAATTTTCTAGTTCTCAGCACCTGCTTCTACAAGGTACTTAGCCATCCAAGGTGGGCCTTGCAATTTTAAAAAATCACAAATATTTATCATTTGTCTTAGATATAAGGGAAATGTAGGGGCCTGGTATTATATAGTTCTTACCTATGCAAGCGGTCCCCTGGAAGTCATTTTTTGGACAGAGTAAGGGCTGCAGGATCAGGCCCCTAATTGGACAATGCAGGAAGGACTACTAATGGACTACTGTTCTTATAAAAAGAACAATCAGGTGACACCCTGCCATTTCTTATGAAATCACTGTCATGGCTCCACAATTAAAGAAGGGATTCGGTCTCTGGTATCAGTAGATCCTCTACCACATGACAGGTTTTAATTTTTGACTACAGAACGAATTGCCCTAAGAATTTACAATATAGTCATATAAATGGGGCTGGTCAAAAAAAAAAAAAGAGTTTTTTCCACGAAAATTTTTGAACAAAAATAATTTAAAAAAAATAAAAACAAATTGTTTCATTTGAATTTTCACCTAGTATTTTCTGACAAGATGATTTGAAAATCAACCATTGTGATCTAGTCGGTCCTCCTGCATAACACGGATCACAGAACTTTCCCCAAACAATGTGTGTTTGAACTACAGCTTATCTTTTAGGAAAAGATTTAATCTTAACTGAAGAATTGGTAGATTAGTTCACCATTAGAACACTCTGGCCCTTAAAAATGTAGGCCTTATTTGCTGTCTGAATCAGTCTAGGCTCAAATTCCAGACATTGGATTTTGTTTTACCTTTGCCTGCTCGACTGAAGAGTCCATCATCAAATGTTTGTTCCCTAAACATGCATTTACAAACTGTGACCAAGTTACTCCTTAGCCTTCTCTTTGTTCCACTAAAGAGATTGTGCTCCTTGATTCTATGGTATGTCCTTTCAACCTTGTACTCAGTTGTGTGCCTGGGAGAAACACTCAGATCTTGTTGAATCAGAACAGTAAAAAAACATAAAAGTTTCAATCAGCTGAAGAGCTTGTTACACTCAAGTTTCACCTGCTACCTTTATAACCAGAGCAAGATTCCCAAACCAGAAGTGAACCTGGTCCTTCCAATTAGCAGTGCAGAGTCCTCCCAGCTAGCCCTCAAGATAATAGAAACAGAAAGCGGTCTTCTGCTGAAAATTAACATAACTTGCTATAAAGCTAACTGAGTAAGAGAGACCTTATATGGTAGCTGCTTGATTAGGAATAAATTAAATATGCTGAAAAGTAGGAAGCTAGAAGGAGACACTGTCAGGTAATTGAAGATCAAAACTGTTCGGCATTTATGTTAACCTAAAACATGGTTTTAAAAACGTTTTCATTCTCCACCTTTCCATGTTCATTTTGATTTAAACAATCGCCTGCAGTATTTGCACCCAAATACTAAATCCTGATGCTAATACACAAGAACCAGAAAGTGAAAAGGATTAGAAATATCTACCTAAATAATGTACTCAATATGACCCTCATTACTGTGTCAAAGCACTTTGATTTTTAAATGCCCACCCACAACTCAAAGATAAAAATACCACGTGTAAAATCCTGACTCCAGTGAAGTTGATGGAAAACCTCCCACTGACTTGGATGGAGACAGGATTTCAGCCCGAACATTAAGATAATGCATTAGATAGTCTTTCTTGTAATGACAGATCTGTTCATGTTTTATAAAAAGTGGATCCATAAAAACAAGAAAGTTTATAGGATTTTAGAACAGAGTGCCTGATTTTGATTATAGAAAGATTATTCTTAGCCTACAAAGATAATTCTATGTATTTTACATATTTTGTCTAATTATATAGAGTATCAAATAAAGGGCAACACTCAACATGAGCATGCTGCCGATCCCATTCATATTTATATTACAATCTTCATAAGGAAGAAGGATGCTCTGTGCCATGTCCCCTTTGGGATAACCAATGGGAATGCACATATGTATGATAAGCCACTAGATGGTGTTGTTAAACACAAAACATTTGGCCTTCAGCATGTCTTTGAACCTATAAAATGAGACACACCTCTGGTGTTGGAGAAGGCAGCTCAGTGTAATTTATCATAATTATGCAAATTATAAAAAGCATGCAGTGAATGTCAAAATGAAGGCGTTGGAAGAATGCTCAAGTAGGATGCGAGTACTCAGAGGAAAATGAAAAACAAACAAGTCCAACACATGGCCTGGTTGAATAGCCAACATGCATAGATCCTTGGCATAACGCACCCTCCTTTATTGGATGCTGCCCTTTGTCATAGCAGATGAAGATATACACATGCTGCATACATTTTGCTATAGATTTTCTTGCATTATTATTACGGGGCAAAGGAACTCAGCAACTAGTGGGGGGGGGGGGAAAACAAGTTTCAGAATTTGTTAGTCTCTAAGGTGCCACAAGTCCTCTTTTTCTTAAAACAAAACTCTTCAAACTCGCCGGCAAATTTTGATTCAGCAGCATTCACCACCCTGGCATGTTCTCTTTCGGCCTGCCATTAGAGCGCTCAGGTTTTAGTAGCAAATATCTGGCTCATCACCTCACTAAAAAAGTGAAATTCAGTATATAAGTTGGTTGCCAGTTATTTGCTCAGTACTAACAGACAACAAGAGTTGGATCAGCACAACACTGACCAGGCACACCCCGCTCCCTTCCCCCAGACTGCTAACCCCAAGCGAGCACTTGGAGAGATCATTTTCCCTGAGCAAAGCAGGCTTACGTCTCTATCATGCATGTACAGCCAAAAAGGATGCTTATTGTAGTGACATTTTAATTGTATCTAAATTTAAAGGGAGAAGAAAACATTGGGTTGAAGGTGTTTTTATGATACCATTTTTACTATCAGAGGGCCAACTCTTAGTCCCTTTCATAACAAAAGTGGTCATTGACTTGGACTTCAATGGGATCAGGATTTGGCCCAGAATGGATATAACACTGGGTTATATATAAGCATATATATATATGCTTTCGACAGAAGTGGACTACAGTGGGAGCAGCCAAAAACCTCTGAAAAATTCCACCAAGTAGATTTCGTTTTTCCAAGCACTGAGTATCACTGAAATTTACAATGGTCCAAGCTTCCACAGATAGCACTTCTACCAGAGAAATACTGTTCCTTGCGAAGAGCAGTATCCGGTAATGCACTAAGGCTAAAGGCAAGTTTAAAGCAGGAAGTGATCACCTACCTCTGTTGATCCAGTGAAAGCTATTTTGTCAATGTTCTGATGGGCAGAAATGGCGGCCCCAGCTGTGGGGCCATATCCTGGCACTATGTTTACCACACCGGGAGGAAAGCCCACCTGAAAATGAAATGAGAGATTATACTATAGAAATAGGGTAATAAGAACCATTCAGATTTCTTCTCAGCACTCCAATTTTCTTGGACTAAGAACCAGGATATACATGTAAACTATGCTCCCATTTTACCATCACTCAATGGAAATAGTTTCTATAGTGTTTTTGATCTGAGCATCTCAAAGAATTTTATAAACATTAATTAGATGAGCCTCTCAATGCCACAGCGAGTTAACCAGCACCTCTTCCCTGATCCTGCAAACACTTTACGTATATGCATGACTTCTCATATAAGTGGTCACACTGAAACCAGAATCAGGGCCCGAATGTTAATTAAACCCCAAAGTATGCTTAGTACTTTTTAAGAACGAAGCATGTAGCACCCAAAGGTTTGAAATCAAAGGCAAACAGACAATTTTCCAGATTAAGAATGGTTTTCATGATCTTTTCCAGCACTGTGGCTGCTTGCTACCTCCTGGATTGGACATGATGAAAATAAGAGCCACCCACAAGTACCTGGAATCACCAGGAGAGAGAGAATTATTGAAGGATTTGCATTTTGCAGCCCTGCTGTTATAACAAAATAGTCTTCTGGACAAATTTAGCCTCCAGCCACAGCTATGCATCCCTAGTCAATGGGAGACGAAAGGCAAAATCTGGCCCTTTAAAGTTTGTTTTGAGCAGAAAGTTCCCAAGGTTGCCTTTGTGGTTCTTCAGAGGCCAGGAGAATTAAGATGTAAGTAAGATACCATTAGATGATGCGTTTTTTTCCCCACTAGTGCCAAGAGAGCAGATGGTAACCAGTTTTTAACCACATTTATAATGTATTAACCTATGACAGCCATTTTGTGTGTTCTGGCACAATGACAATAGGAAAAACTTTGGTAAAATTCTAGTGAAATGCAAGCCAAAGTCTTGGCCCAACTGATCTGCTTATTGCTCTCTGAAACAGTAAATGGGGGGCAGGGATAGCTCAGTGGTTTGAGCATTGGCCTGCTAAATCCAGGGTTGTGAGTTCAGTCCTTGAGGGGGTTGTTTAGGGATCTGGGGCAAAAATTGGGGATTGGTCTTGCCTTGAGCAGGGGGTTGGACTAGATGACCTCCTGAGGTCCCTTCCAACCCTGAGATTCTCTGAAACAGGGGCTGCTGTGAAGATATATATTTCTAGGCTGGCCAGTCTGTTTCTGACTGGGAAGTGCAGGCACACAACCCTAGTATCCTGTGAGTCACTTGTTATTCAGCTCCCTTCATTTCTGGTGGATTCTTCCAGTGCACACATTCATGAGGCTAATAAGAGAATGCACCTGCACTAAGAGAATAAGAGAATGCACCTGCACTAAGAGAATAAGAGAATGCACCTGCAGGAATCTCATCTGACACAGGAAAAAAAAAATAAAATAAAAAGAACATGGTTTGGTTATAAATTGCCTTGGAAAATTCTACTTTCTTCTGGGTAACGTTTTAGGGTTTTGATGGTTGTCTAGCTTGCCTGTTCCAGCTTGTGGGAGGGGAGGGGGGAGACAAAGGATGCTCAACACTTTGCTACTTGCTCTGCAGGGAACGTTGGTTTAAACTCTTAGGTATTTGCTAAACTACTTTAAAAAAAAAAAAAAGCAAGCAAGAGATGTGTGGGGCCATATAAGTATAGTCTTTGGGACTGCCCATGGCAACAATTCAGCAAAGCACATAAGAACACATATAACTTTTGACCTGTGCTTAAGTGACATTGACTTCAATAGGACAACTGACTTGTTTAGGCTAGGCTGGGCAAAACTGAGGCCCATGTGAGTAAAGACTGCAGGACTGGGCCATCAGGATGGGTGGAGGAGGTGGTGGTGTCCATGGGGGGCATTCATCCTTGTCTTAACTGCATTGACATCAGTGGGCCTGCTGATCATCTTAACCAGGTGAAGTCAACTCCCTGGTTAAGATGATTTAGGCCATAAATCTGAAATGTATTTTCCTGGGAGGGTCTTGGGTCCTGATCTTTCAACTGAGAGGGCACATGCCTGCACCTGCATTATTTTCCATGCAGGATTAGGGTCCTGGGTCATTAGCCCTCTGCTCAGTATGGGGACTAGACTTTCGTTCTCTGTTAAGCACCAGGCACACCTTCATAAGTCAAATCATAATAAACAGTCAATGATGTAGTGCAATTTCTGTGCATGAAGCAGCTGCAGGATCCAGTCCCATATTCTAAGGGCCAAATTCTGCCCCCTGTACTCGTGCCAAGTAGTCTCAAGCTTTGTGATCAGCCCGACAATTTATGGGACAATGCTGCTAACATGACTAAGGGTGGCAGAATTTAGCTCCAAATAGTCTCACTAAACATATTAGAAAAGAGGGGGGGGGGAGAAAAAACCCACGACATACCTGGTGATTTCAGCACTGTCTCAGCAAGATACTTAAACACGTGCCCAACTTTAAGCATGTGGCTAGCCTGGTCCCATTGAAGTTACTGGGACTACTTGCATAAATACCTTGGTGAATTAGGGCATTCATGCACAGAAGATCAAGAGATAAAAGTTTGAAAGAAAAAGGGGAGATTGTTTCTAGATCTGGCATCGAACGGAGCTGGCAGCAACATCTTTGGGAGCTGACGATGGCTACAGCTGCCTTTTGAATTGGACTCGCTGCCTATGAGAAACGGTAACTTGCGTAATCTCCTTGAATGTGCTGCTAAGATTTCTTACCTCCTTGATCAAGGAGCCAATGTAGAGGGATGTGAGGGGTGTCTGCTCAGCTGGTTTAATAATCAGTGTGTTCCCGCAGCACAGTGCTGGTGCCATCTTCCAAACAAGCATAAGCAATGGAAAGTTCCACTGAAAGAGAGTATAAAGTTGATGAAATTAGCACCAGTCAGCTCCCTATTGACCTCTGTGCAGTATTCCCCTTTGCTTTCAGTGACATTTGTTGGCTACAGAGAAAATAAAATGACTAGAAAGACATCCACCGTTACATCGCGTATAGCGCCTAGGTGGGTTACACAGCTATTGCCTTTGAAAAAAGTTTAGAGTACAAATTGTACCAGTCACGAATGACGGGTTCTCTTACTGTAGTAAGACTTCCATAGTCTCAAGTCAAGGGTCTTCTTTGTAAATATATGGAGGCAAGCAAGACAGGAATCCAGAACTTCACACAGGTAACAGAACAGTAATGTAACTTCTAAGATAAGACCTCTGGTATTCTAATCCATAACTCCAGACACAAAGCAGAATTTTAAATAATCTGCCACAGTGGTTCAACCTTTCCCATACTGGGACCCGCTTTTCCACAACATGATGCCTCACCCAGCAAACTGGGACCTTCACCGATTTGGCAATTGAGAAGGGCACCGTGGCCATGACCCCTCCCCAATGCCTGTTGCCAGCCCTCCCTGGAGGCCAGAATGCTCAGGTTTAGAACCCATGATTTAAAAATCAACACCTGAAAACCATGCTGTGAAGGTGTGATCCAAACCTGCCAGGATCCCCCCCACCCCAGAATTCACTTATACCAGCACAATGGTAGAGACTAGCCAGAGAGCCAGACTTGGGACAAACCACCATGCAATAATACCTAGCTCTTACAATCAGTAGATCTCAAAGCACTTTACAAAAGGAGGTTGGTATAATTTGTAAATAAAGGCACAGGTGCTGACTTTCAGCTTTCCCCAAACACACCCCGGCCTTCCTCTGCCTCTTCCTGCCCCAGCTCCGCCCCCTCCCCCCAGCACCTCCTGCCTGCTGCTGAACAGCTGATGGTGGCAGGTGGGAGCTGCTGGAGGGGAGCAGAAGGAGCTGATCAGTTGGTGGCTAGTGGGTGCTCAGCACCCACTCCTCCCCACCATGGGTGCTCCAGCCCTGGTGCACCCACAGAGTCAGCACCTCTGAACATAGGTGGGTCTCAGTACGTTGGAGGGATCATTAATCAAATCATTTAACTCCACATAATTGACGTTGAGCTAAACAATCTCAAATGTACAGGGATTCTGTCCAGATATTTTAAAATAAAATAAATAAGAGGTTTTACAGAAGCAAATACGAATACAGATGCTACTGAAATCAAGGCAATTACACACCAGAATGGATAGTGGCCTTGGTTTTTTATTATGACAATGTCCTTAAAGTGGAACAATATGCCTCAGGGTGCACAGAGTCATATCAGCCTGGATAACGATTACATTTGCAGTTTAAGCCCAATATTTGTGTACAATTCCCATAAATAGCAACACTAGAGATAGAATCTTGAGATAGCATCTGCTCAGTTCTTTCCCCCTCCCCACGATATGGTGGCTTTCCAAACCTCCTGCCTGAAAATAGCCACCACAGAATTTTTGAAGGGGCGTAAATCCAAAAAAGCATCTGCGAACAGTCAGGTCCATTTGGAGGATGGAAATGGAGGCATTTAAATCAGCGGTCAATGCAAGCTGGAGCTTGCAAAGTGTATGAACAGGATTGTAGGACTGGGCTGGCTGCAGATTCAATGACCCAAGAGGGCCTCTTCAGTCTTATGCCCCTAATGCAAAACACTTGAGTCTCAACTTCACTGGACTCGATTCACTCAAATGCAGCACAGTCACAAAATGACAATGCTCTGTTACCTCAACCAAGCCAGGCTCTGTAAAACAGAGTGAGACAGCACGCATTCCCAAGCCAAACTCGGTCTCCGCATGTCAATCTATCATCTACAGGACACTCATCTATGCCATCTTCTATTCTCTCTGCAGTCACCTCTATCGGGCAAAAAAACCAAACAAACAGCCCATTCAACTCCAAGATCTAGGTCAGAAGTCAGTCACGAGGGACCCAATCCTGTTCCCACTGAAGTTAGAAGCAAAAACGTCCATTGACATTAATGCAAACTGGATCAGGCTCAAAGTCTCCAGCATCCCAGCAAAAACACAGAGTTGTTTTAGCCTCTAGTATAGTCTGGTTCACCCTCCACAACACTGGCCCAAGATCTTTCTCTGACCTTCCTCAACAGACTCTCACAGCAGAGTAGCTCACAAACTACTCTGCCTCTATAACAGATGGTCAAAGCACTTTACAGCCATTAGGGTCTCCTCAACAGCTGTAAAGTCCGGCTGCCTATTTAAATAAAGCAAATACCACTTGCTGAAGAACTGAGGAATTTCAAGTACTAGCCAGAGTTTCTCAGCATCAGAAACAAACCCACCAGGAGAAGAAAAATGGTATTGATCAGCTATAAAACCGAACTACGGAACAAGGAAAAAAACTAAAAAATGACAATTTAAAACTAAAAAAAAAACCACAATGCCTCAGAGCCAGTCAGCAACCATAACTGTCAGGACAACTAGCTTGCAACCACTCAGTAAGAAAAGGCTCAAGAGGTAAGAATAGCAGATGATCATGGATTGGTCACTGGTGACTCTTGTGTAAGTGCCATATGGGAGACTGACACTTGATCTTGAGACCCAGCCTTCTATGCCAGAGAGCTGTTTGGAATACCATAGGCCAATTCCTTCTGATGAGTCAAGAAACATCATCAGGCTCCAAAGGAAATGCCCTCCAGTCCAGCCTCCTTGCCTAGGAGGGTGTGATGGGGCGCACTTGCCCCGCACTGCTACTGCGAGAGTTAACTCCACTCTCTGGGCCGAAGAGGCCACAACCCTGTGGCCCTGCTAGGCATGCTCTGGCTAGAGACTAGGTATAAAAGGAAGCTGCTCAGCTCATTCAGGGCTGACCACCAAAGAGAGAGGATGCACGCTGCAAGCTCCAGCCCAGGAACTACAGAAGCCCCAGAGAGTGGAAGCCAGGGATGCTGAGACTCTGGAGGACACCCAATGCATGGCGGAGTTGTTGGGAGCCGCACTGACCGAGGAGCCCAGGGACCATGGCAACGCTGGGACCATGGCATCAGGAACTGAGTAGGAAGTAGCTCAGGGAGACTAGTTCTGTTGCCGAGTGGAATCAGCATATTTTGGATGGATTCCCCAGTGACAGGCATACTTGCCACTGACCGAGCCCTGAGCTGGGACCTGGTGAAGCAGGGAGGGCCTGGGCCCTCCTACCAGGCTGCCACCCACTCCTCTAACAGGCCACTAGGTCACGTAGCCCCACGGAAGGGGCAGTTATACGGTCTCTGGCCACCAGGCCACACAGCCCTGAGAGAGGGCGAACTTACTGATTCTTGCCAGGTGGCCACACTGACTGATGACCACTAGGCAATACACCCCAGTCAAGCTGAAGCCATAGTGACTTGGGCCATTGGATCCCACAGCCCTGTGGGAAGGGGCCATCACCCTGACTCTGGCCATTGGGCCAGACAACCTTGAGAGTGCGGCCATATTGACTTTTACTGTTAGTCCACACAACTCCAAGACAAGGGGTGGCTGTAAGGACATGACTGTGGGGAAGTAATTACCCTGCCCCAAGAGGGGACAGGGCGCACTTGCCCCACGACAGAGGGCAATGGCTGTAATGCTGTGGGGCATACATATATTTGTAAATAGAGGGGATCCTCAGGGTCCGAGCACCTCTTGGCTAAAAACATTAGCCAGTCTTATACTTACTGGAGTTATAGCCCCACAGACACCCATCGGTTCGTGCCTGGTGAAACAGACAACATTTTCATCTGCAAAACAAAAACCAAAATGTGTAAGGGATCAAAGCCAATATTGTGACATACCTGTATGTACTGCACTTGTGCAGGGCTGAATAGTGGAAACAATATAAAATGATGATATAAACAGAAGGGTGAGGCAGAATGAATATAAATGAGTTATATGAGGTGAAGCTAATCTGAGAAGATTGTGGAGTCACCCATTCTATCCCACACTCAGGCAAGGTGCTCTTCAAAAAGGAAGAAAGTTATTCAATAGGATACATCTATCACAGAACAATTCAGATCTGCGATCTACAGAGGGCCAAGTGCTGTTCTAATTCAGACTGGTATAACCCTTTGAAATCCACTGACTTGCATCACATCAATTCCACTGGGTCAGTTCCTCCCTTACACTTGCTCCTGCTGCTCAGACATGTTCAGTTGGTGTAATTCTTCATTTCAGTGACGAATAAAAGAAAATGAATTATCAACACTTTTATGATTTTTAGTTTTGGTGGTGGTGGGGGGGAAACAGGTTTATTTCTTAGGGAAAAGATTCCTAAGTTTTGTGACAGATTCCCACAAGAAATATGTGGAAAAAAAAAACAAACAACAAAAACACAACAGTATTTCAATTTGATACAAAAATCAAGCTTTGTTTTGATTCAATTAGAATCATTTTGTTTCTGAGAACAGAAACAAACCAAAACAAAAAAAAGGACTATTTAATAAAACCATTTGCCCACTAGAACTTTTGCTTTTTATGAAGCTCCATGTTAGGGGGCGGTCTCTAGTTATTATGCACTTTGGAAGTGATCTCAGACAAGACTGAGAGCCATCTCCATAGAGAGAAATTCTACAAATTAAACTGAGCTTGTGTGACAGAAATATCTGATTTGACATCGGCTTGGACTCTGCTACCCTTAAATCAATGCTGACTGGCGGGAGGCGGGCAAGGAGTGCAGTCCTTCACAGCTACCAGAAGGAGCCAGTCTAACCTTTGTCTGTGGTGCTCTTTCCTTCATAGACCACCAGCTATCACTAGGGCAAAGGAAAGGAGCAGGCTGATGACTTTCAATTAGCTGTTCGCTGACTTCGTGCAAACACCCTTGTTATCTTAAAAACCAGCCGTCATTTCCCAAGGCCACACCTGTGCTCACACATGAGCGGATAGATTCTTCCCTAAGTTACTCACACTAAATTCATTGGCATGGGTGTAATGAAGCACAGACCCTAGGAGAGGAGTTTTTAACGAGTGCTGCAAGTGTTTAGAAATAAATTAAATACCCCTACAAACTAGAGCTTGACCGAACCCCCAGGAACTGAATGTCTGCCATGTACTTGGATTACCGACAGATCTGAGCTAGCAGATCTGGCCTCTCTCCAATAAACCTAATTTAACTAACAACAAAGAAGGTACTCAAAAATATCCTTTGAACTTTGATTTCCAATGCACTCTCACCAACAGCGAAATCTTTAGTTTCAGTGAAACTGGATGTACAATAACCAGGGATAGAATTCTCATAAAAGTCTATAGGGCAATTCCAAAACTCTCAGGGAGGAATATAATCTTCCATTAAACTCTATGGCCTTTCCATAAGGGAAAAGGCATAAAGTAATTTGTGGGGTGGGAGGGAGGGATGATTTTTTCAGAAGGGAAACTCCTTAAACTGATTGTCTCAATGTACTTGATATCACAGACTGAAGGAGTTTTTAAAGGTGAACATGGAATGATTCAACTTACCCACTGGGATAGTTCTTCCTTGGATTTTATCAGCCCACCCAGCATAATACCTAAGTGTCTTTATACAGCCTTCCAAGTCAATGAAGAAGGCATGAAGAAAAGGTTTCCCTGTGTCCATTGTTTCCAAGGTCTGAAACAACAAATCACATGCATGGTTATATACTGCTTAATAATTATTGGGGTGGGGGTTGGGGTGGTTTTTAAAGGTTCTAGACAAAAAATTTTCTGCAATCCACAAGGTTTCATCTTTCTCCCACCCTGCACAATGGAGAGAGGTGGTTTCTTCCCCCCTCCCCCACACCATGGATGATGATGGGATGGATTGCATCCTCAGCAAGTTTGCAGGTGATACCTAGCTGGGGAGTGGGGGTGGGGGGGAGGAGAAGAGTTAGATATGCTGGAGGGTAGGCATAGGGTCCAGAGTGACCTAGACAAATTGGAGGATTGGGCCAAAAGAAGGACAAAAAGTTTTAAGTCCTGCACTTAGGATGGAAGAACCCCATGCACTGCTACAACCTGGGGACCGACTGGCTAAATGGCAGTTCTCATCTACTATAATCCCCAAGTCATTTTCTGCAGAAGCTGGATATGAGTCAGCAGTGTGCCCTTGTTGCCGAGAAGGCTAACGGCATATTGGGCTGCATTAGCTGGAGCAAGGCCAGCAGATCGAGGGAAGTGCTTATTCCCCCTCTATTTGGCACTGGTGAGGCCACATCCAGAGTACTGTGTCCAGTTTTGGGCCCCCGCACCACGGAAAAGATGTGGGCAAATTAGAGAGAGTCCAGTGGAGGGCAACAAAAACTGATTAGGGGGCTGGGGCACATGATTTATGAGGTAAGGCTGAGGGAATTGGGCTTATTTAGTCTGCAGAAGAGAAGAGTTGGGGGGGGAGGAAGGATTTAATATCAGCCTTCAACTACCTGAAGGGGAGATTCCAAAGAGGATGGAGCTAGACTGTTCTCAGTAGTAGCTTATGACAGAACAAGGAGAAAATGGTCTCAAGTTGCAGTGAGGGAGGTCTAGGTTGGATATTAGGAAAAGCTATTTCACTAGGAGGAAGGTGAAGCACTGGAATGGGTTATCTAGAGAGGTGGTGGAATCTCCATCTGTAGAGGTTTTTAAGACCTTGACAAAGCCCTGGGGATTGGTCCTGCTTTGAGCAGGGGGTTGAACTAGATGACCTCCTGAGGTCTCTTCTAACCCTAATCTTCTATGATACTCTGATGCAGACCACATGGATGCAGACTTGGATTTTTCCTGAGTTCAGGGATGTTCAGAACTGGGGTTTTGGTTGTGCTCATTCTTGAGATTTGAGTCAACCATGAAGACTGGTCAATGAGGTTGCCCCAGGAAAAGCCTCAGCTCACCACAGCAAGTTGTCACATCCTTAACTCTAAGCACACGGCTGAGCCCATTGCTATTCCCCGCAGCACTTAAGTAGGTGTTTAATTTTTAAGCATGTGGTTAAGTCCCAATGGCCACAAGACATAAGCATGTTCTGAAGTGCAGTGCTAGGTACGGGTGGATTTCAGCCTGTGCTTAAAACTAAGCAAAAGCTCTAGTGTTATGCTGAATCAGGGCCAATATGAACATACAGTTTGGCCTGAGTACAGATCCAACATCCCTGAACTCCAGGAGGGCTTGTATGTTTTTTAGTTTAGCCCCACATCCAAAATTAGAGAAGAGAGTCCCACAGAAATCAATGGAAGTCTCTCCACTGACTATCAGGTTGTGGAGCAGGTCCTCCTTTCCAACTGACCACGAGGCTTCGTTCTTCAAGACCGGGACGTTATTGCAAAATGGTATTCTCTTTTCGGTGTAAACAAGAGCGTGTCCAAATTCACACAGTGTCACATCCTACTTGAAGTTTCATTTTGCGAGCAGCATGTTCGTGAAAAGCATGCCCAATGATGCATTTTAAGTCCTGAACTAAAAGCAGCAGGAAGTAGTTACCCTGTGCTACCTTTTACATTTTTTTTTTTTTAATTAAGAGTAACTTGCAAATTGACAAGAATTGGATGTGCACCCTCTTTGCTCCTCTGTAATATATAGAAAAGGTCAAGAGATTTCTGTGCATATATGTTTTTACATCGTCTATCCTGGAAGACTCCAGGACAGCATCACAAGAGTGAAGACTGAAAAAGCGGAGAAGGAAAATTTTAACAGTTTAAAAGAACTGTTTGTATTAACACACATTTAATATCAATGGCCAGTCGACATTTCGGAGAAATTCTTGTTAAATCTCTTTCAGTTAAAATGTGAGAACTAACAGACATCCTCTGAAATCCCATCAAATTCTTTGGCAAACAAAGACGACCAGACAGGACATTCCTGATATTGAAGGTTAAAAACCAAGCAGAAAAATTTGTCCATTGGAAAGAAAAAGGGGCACAAGGCCAACTTTAAAAAAAATTTGTTGGTTACTGAGATCTAACCACTCTAATTTCTGCAAAAATTTGAGCCAGAACTTTGTGGCTTAGGGCAAAAATTAATTTTTGCCTTTTTTTTTTTTTTTAAAAAAAAAGATGACAAATGTCACGTCCAAATGAGCTGGTGTCTCACCTTCTGGTCCCATATCACACAGCCATCACAGTCTAGCATCACTCACTTCTCTATCTGGCAGAGGAACTAGAAGTAGGTCAGGACCGAACTGCACGGACCAAGCTTCCTGGGGGAACCAGATTAGGAAGAGGGAGGAGTTGCAATACACAATGCAGGTGCATTGGTTCTGTGAGCAGTCAAGTCACCGTGGAATAATTTTTATGAAGAGCCAGAGGAACAAATGGATGTTTTGTGAATAGCTCAAAATCTTCACACACATCTTTCTGCCATTTATTTCAATTGCTATAAGGAAGTTAAATCCTTTAGACAGTCCATTTGATGTGGTTTACTGCAGATCAGTCACGTTGTTTTATTGTTGCCATTGTCACTTGTCCCCTTTAATGTTCTGATGAGTAGAACACCCAAGTCAGGCATGGCACAGACCTATTTAGGTCATCCTTTGCCAATGCAAGATTGTTCCCAACTCTGTATCTTTGTTATTCTCTTCACGTTTCTTTCATTAATTCTACAGACGATTCAATAGTTAACATAGTGATTATAGATGCTTTTAGCCTTAGTCAGTTGTCTTTGTCTGTTAGTTTTAAACAGGGTGGGGGTTATTTGCTCATTTTGTTCTAGGACTTCATTTATTTAAAGATTTATTCAACACCATAGGCAAGAACGTTACATTCAAGTAGGGATATGGTCTTTTTTTACATCAGTAACTCAAAGATAACACATGATACAGACATCTGATGCATGACCTGAACTCTCTTAAAATGAGGGAGTTGAATTCACCCCTGGCACCAATGCCGTTAAGCCAAGGATGAATATGACTGCCCATGGGTGCCACCACCTCCCATGAATCCACTCCGTGGATGCAGGCCCTCATGGCCCCTTTCTGCAGCCTTTACTCAGGTCGGCCTCAGTTTTGCCCAGCCTAGCCTAAACAAGTCAGTTGCCCTATTGAAGTCAATGTCACTTAAGCACCTGTCTAAAGTTATGTGCGCTTTGTTGAATTGCGATAGACTGCTAAACAATCAGCACAGAGGCAGCCCCAAAGACAATGCTTATATGGCTCCATGGCTCTCTTGCTCACTCTCTCTTTTTTTAAAAAATTGGTTTAGCAAACGCCACCTAGTAGTTTAAAACAGTGTTCCTCACAGAGTAAGTATAAGCAGCATTAAGTGTTGAGCATCCTTTGTCCCCCCACCCCCAAAAGCTAGACAACCATCAACTGTACTTCACCAAGTGGACACGGGGCTGGGGGAGGATATGGCAAAAAGAAATGAGTTAAGAAGGTGAGGCTTCGCTGCTGTTGTTCCCGGACAACTCAAGCCCGTTGACTTGGAAAGTTTTCCTAGCCTCCCATTGCATGGGACATGGAGATCAAACGGTGGGAGGAGAGGCAGCTTTTCCAAGTCAGCCAGGGGATTTCCCCTCTCATGGTGTGTGGGCATTGGAGTGGCGGGGAGGTGTGGGGGGGAAATGGGGAGGGCGCACTATTCAAGTTTGAAGAGGGAGGTAGGCTTCACCTGCAATGCTAAGGTCTAGGGTGACCTCATCCAGAGCACTGAAAAGTACAAACGATGGATTTGGAATTTTTCCCTTTAACAAGGCAAAGATGCCCTTAAAAAAAAAAGTCACTGATTTTGAGAGAGCTGTTTAAATTATTATTAAAAAGTCCCTCTATCCAGATGTTACTAAACCAAGCTGGGAGCTTGGGAAACGGAAGCTTCCCTGCAGATGGGATTCCCCTTTCAAACAAACTAAACACAAGCTACAAACAGCCCCAGATCTCCAGGGCAGTCAGAGGGACAGAATTAAGTAGTCAGTCAATTGCTTCTGGTTTATTATCGCTCCCCCCCACCACGTTTCACTTACCGCCAAAATGACTCGGTCTCGCTCGATGAGATCAGCTAGTTTGTGGAGGAGCCTCCCTCTGCTTAAGGCGTCCATTTGTCTCCATAGAGATCCTCTCTGGAATGCTGCTTTTGCAGCCTCTACTGCCTTATCTACATCTGGCTAAAGCAACCAAACACACACATGAAATATTCAGGTGAGAGAGAGAAATTGCATAGTGCTATGAACAGCTCCCAAGCAGGTTGCTTCCTATGCAGTGTCCTGCAGAGCCTGCCTACTGTAATATTGAATCATCTGCGAAGAGAGTCTGCTGTTTTGCTGCTGAACATGGAATCTAGCAAGATCTGACCTAAGTGGCTTCAGACTCTGGTAGGATTTGACCTTGCCGGATAGGAACCTAAATTCAAATTTTGCAGAGACAATCAGATATTCAAGCCCCTATATTTTCTTATCTACATACTTTGTTGGCAAGAGTGAAAAGTGTGCCCCCGTCCTAGTGGGGAACAGGCAAGACTTTCATTGACAGCAAGACTGGGCCTGGTGCACTCACAAGCCAAATCTGGATGGATCAGTATTTTTTAAAACAAAGAGGTGGGAAAGAGGATATATTCAGAGTATGGATATTATGATGGTTTTAGCCCAGGGAATAGTTACAGCTCACAGACCTCACTGGACAATCCCAGTTTTCCCTTGTAAATTAGTTTTCCCTTATAAACCCATAATCAAATGTGTCAATAACAGTTTTAAATTCACAAAATTCACTTAGATCCTAGACAGCATTTTCAGAAGAACCACATGTCCCCCTTTATGGGGGGCTACTAGTGTTTTTAGCTCAATGCTATGGCCCTAACCCTCAAATGATGCAAACCAGCATAGCTCCACTGAAGTCAATTTCCAGCTGGGGATAGGGCCCCATGACGATAAATATGTTTTTTGTTGTACCACTGGCTGCTACGTTTACTCACACAAGACGTTGCTGTGGATTACTCACATGAGTGAAGTGTCCCTACATACATCTTATCCGGTCAAGATATGCCCCAGCAATTTTTCCCCTCTAAATGTACACTGATATTTTTCAAACAGGGTGAAATCTGGGTCTTGCTGAAACCAATGAGAGTTTTGCTGATGGCTTAAATGGAGCCAGGATTTCACCCCAAGTGTATGTTTGATGGACACTGCCGCCTTCTTTGGAAGGAATTCCGCCCTGTGCAAGATCTTCTAGAACACATCTTGTCTTCTTCTCCAGGATTATTCTAACTCTGTGAAACTACATAATCCTCTAGTATGGGAGACAACAAGACAGACCTATCCCAGAACATATTGAATGCCAACAAACAAGAAATGACACCTTACTAAGGACAGACACTTTCAAGGGAGGAGTGGGTCATGGAAGAGTGCTACAGAAAAACACAACTGGTGATTAAAATTACACCAGAAGGTTTATAAACAGCCATATCCCATTGTTATTTAATGTTCTTGGGCAAGTTGCCTCCTATATGCCCCCCCCCCCCCCCCCATCACCTCAGGGTAGTCCTGCAAGCAGTTTCCCCCCCTTTTGTCCATTCACAGCCATTCTTGGGTCCTGTTGTATTAAATGAACAAGCATTCAAAATAAAGTTCTCCAGTCCCACCACACATCCATCCATTTAACCCTTCGCTCCCAGGCCTCTCTTGCCTGTAGTCTCACCCCAAGCTTCTCTGCTGGAGCTTACTTGTTTCCAACAGCCTCTGAGCTTCCCTGGGCACCCTCTCTCTCTGTAGCTTCCTGAGGCTGGTTACAGGGGAGTCAGAGTTCAGATGCGCCTCCTTAATAACTAGGGTGGGCTGTCCCCAGGTCTCTAGGTCTAAAGAGGCAAGCCACCCTGTTACAGGCACACCTACTTATTCCAGGTCTGCAATGGGTTACATGGTATTTAATCAGCCTATTTGTACAAGCAGCTGAATACAGAACCCCACCCTTGTCAGAAGGGCATTGGCTATGCTGCTGCCTGAGAGGGGGGAGGGATAGCTCAGTGGTTTGACCATTGGCCTGCTAAACCCAAGGTTGTGAGTTCAATCCTTGAGGGGGCCATTTAGGGGGTTCTGGGGCAAAATTGGGGATTGGTCCTGCTTTGAGCAGGGGGTTGGACTAGATGGCCTCCTGAGGTCCCTTCCAACTCTGATATTCTATGACTTTAGTGCATTTGGGCACCCAGTTACCTTGGTCATGTCAGGCTATTTTTATCTCCACAACTATGGTAGGCTCTGTGAGACTGACGTGTATGTGGGAATGGGGGGTGTCAGAGTGAATGCACACTGTAACTGGGTGGATGCATTAACAGACAGTAGCAGGGCTCTGGAATTACTGGCAAGCTCCTACCTTGAATTCACACAGGTTACATACAGGGCACAATTTGACATAATTGGTTTAATCTGAATCAACTCATTTGGCACCTGCCAATCAGAGCAGAAACCAGTGTCAAACCTTCCCACTTCTAAGAAGTCCCCAATTTCATGCTGAAATTAGGATCTGCAAGCCACGGCTGAAAAATATTTTAACGGTAAATCAGGCAGGACACAAAACATAATGAAGGCGTCAGGTTTAAACACATTCCCTTTAAACGCTGTTGTGTTTATTGGGATATGGAAGACCCTTAGCACAGGTGATGCACGAGGCAGCACTACGCCCATGCTGGCCAGGCCTGTGGGAAATGAAGTTACAAGGACTGCCCCTAGCTCTGAGAGTGCACAAATGGGATGGCAGGCATGCAGCACAAAGAGCCTTCCCACCAGCCTTGCACACTTGTGCAATGCACAGGCTTGTGCTCACCAGGCCCCAGGCACACCTGGGGCTTGATCCAACTTGTACTGATGTCAATGGGAATATTTCCATTGGTTTCAATGGGAGTGGAGTCAAGCTCCAAGAACTGGGAGCTCTGAAGCTTACTGGGATAGCAATCACGGGTGGTTTGTTCGCTCACCCAGTGCTCCAAGTCACTATCTGTGGCGTGATGCTCCATGAGCTACCACTGGGCTAGGGCTTAAAGCCACAATCTAGACCCAAATGTGTATTTGCCTCATCCAGCAGAAAGGCACCAATGCACAAAATGAAAGAGAGACGGGGATAATTCAGTACAGAACCCTGGCTGCTTTAGGGTGACCAGACAGCAAGTGTGAAAAATCGGGACAGGGGTGGGGAGGGTAATAGGAGAATATGTAAGAAAAAGACCCAAAAACTGGGACTGTCCGTATAAAATGTGGACATCTGGTCACCTGAGGCTGCTTACACACTGCACTCACAAGTAGACAAGCTAATTGATCTGCAGTATATTACTGAACATTCAAACTGTTACTAAAACCGGGTTGTTTCTTTAAAAGAGCAAACATCCCTTCTGAATACCATGACTACCTCCCTGCAAAGGACATCTGAGACTCAGGAGTGGAGTATTTATAAGGCTCAGTCCTGCCCTGGCTAGTGTAGGAAGAAGGAACAGAAATGCTGCCTGGTACATCCTCCACAAAAGGAGACCTGCAAGCCAAAGCAGAAGTCCTAGGTGGTGGGATGGCCGTTAGTGCTTCTGCGTGGGAGCATCATCTGTTGGGTAGCACTTTCAGGTGATTGCAAAATACTTGCTAGCCAGCTGGGATGCTAGATGTACTCCCTAATCTGCAGACCACATCCTCTTGGGCTCCTGAGAGCTACATAAAGATCTTGTTCATTTCCTTTCATGGGACCATGATTGGGGAAAGGCCCCCCTTCCTGCACTAACTACCCTGTGTGCTAGCATCACAAAAAGAAGTGACTTAGCCCTCAGCTGCTTTGCAATTTTCCACTGAGATCATCATCAATCATCATCAACAATCCAGCCCTTTCCAGAAGTCACGCTAGGAGCAATCTTACAGAACACAGCATTACTATGGACCATGACTGTTCTCCAAAACTGGGCATGTGGGCGACTCTGTGGTTAGCTATGTTCATTCCTACTCGCTGCGCTCCCAGATACCATACATGGTTTGGTGTTTTGCATAGTCATTATGCATGCAAGCAGGAGGACTTCCCCAAAATACCTCAGTGGAAATGCCATACAATACAGGCACAATAAAACTCAGCTACCCCTCACATTAAGTGTCTGAGTTCAAACCAGCAAAGACCAGGAAATTCTTAGGTAAGGCTGAAATTCCATTCTTAATCCACCCTATGACAACTAGGCACGAAAGGGGTCAGAACGGTGCATTACAGTACACAGATGTTGCAATCCGTAGACACAATATGTGACATAAGGACAGAGTCATAGCTGTCAAGGTGCCAAGGACAAAACATGGGACAAAAAGGAGGGACACACAAGACCTAACCATTCACAGAGTTTCAATCTGTGGGGGGAATTTATTTAGTATTGCACACACAAGACTACCTCAAGAGTGTTAAGGTTGCAAAGTCAAATGCTAAAAGGTTATGAAACGCTAGAATTAAAGATGCCTGTGAAACCTTAATCCAGCCCCCTTGTGTGTATGCGATTGTGATACAGTCTCTCATTACATGATCACAGACTACTTTCTCCACAGGACCCTTACGGCTCATCCCAGTCTAACCCTCTCTTCCCCCTCCCCAACCTCCTACTCAAACTCACAGGTCCAGCTCATCACCTGTGCATTAGAGTCAGGCCCCTTCCTCCTCCTCCCTGTCAGGGTGCCAGCAGGTGGAACATTGAGTCCATTAGGAAGACGGTCCCCCAACTATTAGTTCCCAAGCCCAGTGCCACAGCAGCCCAGAGGAGCAATGGCAAAGAAAGTCCTGGTCAGCTCCAGGCTCTGTGAGGATAGCACACGTGCACTATGGTTAGTAGGTGAAGAGAGGGGGTAGAGCTTGCCCAGTGCAGATAGAGTCTCCAGGGAATTCCGGAAAGTCTCTACTGATCATGGGCAAACAGATGAATAAGTCTTTGAACACTTAAGTCAAATTTGGGCATCTCCACAGGAACAGCAACAGGCACATGCCCGAGACCAAGGTGACAACCCCTGCCAAATGTCAAGTCCCTGTTTCAAAGCATGGAGTCACTAGAGCTTCTCAATGAAGCAGCATGAAGAATTTTGTTAACATGGGCAAAAACAATGTATTCTCCCTTCCAATCTCTCTCATAAATGGCTGAATCACCCCAAGAATATTCAGACTGAGGCAGACATTCAGCATGGAAAGTTTCAGCCCAAACGGTCAATGTTGGACAAAGTTACAAGCAACTAAAAAAGGGGCAGGAGGGTAACAATGGGAAACGCTGGGTCACTTTAACTACAAGCAGCCCCACCAGCTCAGCCTGTAGTAAGTACCCATCTATAACTGCTCCTCCTAATCTCAGTCCATCCCTAAAATACAAGGATGGGTGGCATGGATAGCAACAGACACCCTTAAAACTCCTAAGAATCACAAGCACAGGAAAGGCCGACTCCTCTGGCCTGGCTGTGACCCATAAAGCCAGGGCATAGCATTGCAGGTTTTCCACTCCAGGGTGGAACTCAGCCATGTGCAGAAAGACAAAACAAAGCGAGGCACCCCTTGAGCACTCGACATTCACTCTTGCACACAGGACTATGCCAACCACAGGCAAACAGAGAATATTTTCTGTGATCGCACTGGAGGCAAACTGGGACAGATGGAGTATTTTACAGGGAACTGGTCTGCCACGTCAGGATGGGTAACAGCCCTGCAAGCAGCACAATGACACAGCCTTAACATTAGTCAAATCAGTTATTCCCATGCCTGGTATCAGCCCGACAGACATGAACACTCAGCCCTTATTTGTAGGCCAAGGAAAACTCCAGCAGAGCATCACTGCCAGCTCCTCTTTCCCCACCCAGGATTTCCCTCTGACTGCAAGTAATTCCATTTTAATTTTGTAACTAAAGAAAAACAAAACCTTTGCTCCCAAGCGAACAACAAGTTGGCCACGTTTCAGCCCCACAGCCAACCGTCATCGCCAGATTATTAGTTGCCAAATTCCCATCCCTCATGCACAGCCTAAGCAAACAGGCATCTCGGGAGGGACTTACACAGAGGGTAAGGGAGATGGAATCCAGCCCCCACAATCTAGAGTCAGGGTGAGCAGCAGCTTCTGTAGCGACAACACCAGTGACTGCAGCCCCTACAAGAGTTTTAGCCACCGCAACTGCGTAGCTTCTGTCTCCTCAAGGCACCCTACTGAGAATGCTCCGGAGCCCAGTTCCACAGCGTTCTTCATTAACAAACCCAAGTCTGCCTGCATGAAACTTCCAGAGATCTAGGATGGGGGGAATTAAACTGGGGCTGTGTTAGTCTCAGGGGGTTCGGTTTGCACAAGACTCTTTGGTTCCAGGCCATGTGGATTTGCAACCACTAACCTCAGAGTGTCATGTTTAGGTACCAACAAACCCAAAGTTGCAAAGCAAAGCTCAGGTGAATACACCCAGTTTGGCCTGTTTTGGGCCCCGAACACAAGTTTTTAAACTCACTCAGCTCCAACGCCAGCCTTGCCTGCTGCCCCCTTGCCACCCCATACATACAGCAGGAGCGTCTGCATGTAGGATTTAGGGGATGCAAGGAGAGACTCTCTGGGTACAGCTAAAACACAATAAAAAAAACCCACAGCTCTGCATTTCAGAGCCTGGGGCAATTGATTCTAGCTATGGAGATGAAAATTGCAATGTAGACCCTCCCCCCACTTAGTAGGCCTCAGAGCCCAGGTTGCAGCTTGAGCCCAAAGGTCTAAGTGCAATTTTCAGCCCCATGACCCAAGCCCCACAAGCCCAAGTCAGTCGACCTGGGCCAGCCATGGCCGTACTACAGGCCTTTACACTGCAGTGTAGACATACCCTCTGATCAGAATATAGTGCATTTTCCCCCCTGTATAGAGATTAGCCTGCACACTGGATATCCACAGAAACTTCCAGACCTTCCACAGATTGATCCCTATAGGCCAGAGAGAGTCTCTCTCAGGAGAGCCCAGAGATGGGATTTTTCCAATGATAGTCCCATGAGCTAGAAGTTAAAATCTCTCCCTGGCACCCAGAAGAGAACCGAGTAATGAGGGCTCTTTCTGTAGGCAAGACATGAGGTTGTCTTCTTGGTTTTGCTCAACAGGTTTCTTTAACAGAGGCATGAAAAGCAGGCCTGAAATACCCATGTAACGACTTTGTAACTACTCGAAGAGGCACTTAGCTATAGCGGAGCCACGGTTTCTGCCTAGTAAAACAAAGTTACCTCAGGATTAGCCTCAGCCCTCAGTTTATATGGTAATTATAATTAGATACAATGATGTGCTATATAAAATTAGCCTATAATTACATGTAATTTCATGATATTATCTGGCCACTTTACAATTGCCTCCACTGCTGCATTGTCCATGGACAGGCCAACTCTTCTGGACATTGCAGGCAGGAAGGCTTCTCCTTATTCCAAGGGGTTCCTCTCTCTGGATATGGCTGCAATAAGCTGGTGACAAGCTTGCACCACTACCCAGCCTTGCCCTCTTCCCTCAGGCCAAGTCATAGACTCCACCCCATTGCCATATATAGCCAGGGTGGCCACCTGCCCAGGTTTTCCCAGGATCATTCCTTTTTTCTGGAGGTGGCTTTCTGGGAAATCTGGAAGGGTGCTCAGTGTACTGTACCAGCACTCCGAGACATCCTGATTTTTTGTACTGCAGAAGTGGCAACCCTGTTATAGCATTAGGGTCCATGGGAACTTCATTGGGATGGGCAGGGGCATTCTTCTAACAAAGAACCTTTGGCCCTTCAGTTTTCCTATCCTAGAGCTGTGGTGTGTAGCTTGGCCACAGAGGTGAGGATACTCACTGTGCTTAAAACGTTCCCCATCCCACTGCTGATAAAGAGGGGATGTCGTTCCACAACATGAGGGTGAGGCCCCACCACTAACAACGGTGACAGGAGAGCCTTCCAGTCATCAGATGGAAAAAGGCAAGTTCTTGGACCTGTCCTTCCCCCTACAGCACCTCCACAAGGCCCATGTTTGTGAAGAGTTGTGGTATGGGGAGAAGGCAGCCCTTCTAGTGTCACTGACTCCAATCAGAGGTTTGTGTGCACAAGCAGGGCCAGATTAAGGTTATGAGCAACCTAAATCTAATGGGAGGGAAAGGCCTAAGTATGAATGACATATTGCAAAAGAAATTATGAAGGCATCAAACATTTCTCTACATACATATTGACATTTATTTTTGTAACATTAAATAGTTTATTCTACTCCCTCGACACTCCATTCTTCAAACAGATACTTCTGAGTAGGAGGTAGCACAGGGGATGCTATGCAGTCCTTCTCTTAGGCTTCCTTCCTCCTAGCTAGTGGGATGCTCGTCTGTATGAGGGTGAACACTCCAACACTCCCCATCCTGCTCACCTCTTTCAACCTGGTGCTTCAGCCCTCAGCTCTCCACATGGCACTGTGCAAAGCCAAGCCCTGCAGGTGTTTTCCCCAAGCTATGGCCTCTACACCACAGACCCCATCTCCCTCTGACTGCACTTTGGGAGGCAGCCAGCTTTTGTTATGTAAAAGAAAACACTCAGGTGTAAAATCCACTGAAGTAGAGCAAGTAGTAGTGGGAAAGTTACATGGGGTGGCATAATTTTAGGCTGTCTTGCTCAGAAAGCAGCCTTCCAGTGTTGCACTGGCTGAGGACAATGAATTGCCATTTTCACATTGAACCCAAATATTTGTGGGGTGATACCCAGCTTGTGTAGTTAATCTCCAGTGATGCACCACATCAGGCCATTCTGTCACCAAGCTTTTCCTCAATTAGAATCATGGGACTGGAAGGGACCTCAAGAGGTGATCTAGTCCAGTCCCCTGTGCTCATGGAAGGGCTAAGCATTATCTATTCTAGAACGTGTGATCAGCAGCTCTGATACGAGGTTTCCTAGGCATGAGTTCTATGGTTTGCATTTGTTTGTTTTAAGCTTTCTGTAAGAAAAAGGTAACAGCTAGAAGGGACACCAATCTGTAAGTGGTTGCCCTGTCATAATATTTAGCACTTTTGTACTGTGTTAGCTCTTCAAAAACCACTGTACAAACATTAAACAATCTAAAGCCTTTCAGCTTTTGAATCACTCGGAGTTGACAAAACAGAGCTATTCCATGTTGTGCTCTCTGCTCTCCTGGACAAAAAGACTTCACTGAAAAATCAGTCTCTTAAAAGAACTATTGAGGACCTTTCAAAAGAACAATCCGACCAAGGCTGCTGCAGGGACACCCTTGTAACATCAGGTCTGGTGTTCCTGTTTTATTTGTGTAAATCAAGCAGACCTTGCTTATTTTTTTCCCTTAAGTGTTCCGAGTTTAGGGGAGGAAAGTGAATGAGATTCTGTTTATACCAGGTGTGAAAAAGCAGAAGGAACCAAAAATCTAGTCTTGTGCAAAAATCCCTGAAGTCAATACAGCTACACAGGTGCAATGGTCAGCAGGAACTGGCCTGTGTTCTCATTCCCTTCTCGAATCACATCCCATGCTTACCCAACAATTTCCCCTTGGGAAAGAAGTTGGTTTGAGTTGGGGCAGAAAAATGAGGACTAACTTCAAGTTTATTTAGCTTTAAGATTTTGGAATGAAACTCAAAAGAAATCAAATGTGAGCTACTTTTATGATGGATTGAACTTCTAGAGAACTAGCAAATGGACAGAACCTGCCTTTAACCTATTCAGCCAGTCTTTCTATCATACATTGCTAAGAAGTGGATTTAAAATCCTTGAGGGAGTGGGGAGGGAGAAACCTACAACATTGTGTGTTGAGCTTCCTGCAGTAATTTTTCAACCCCTTAAATGTACAAAGATGCGTTGGCATGTGGAACTAGGCTGAGCATAAGGAAAGAACTTGGTTGCCTGTGCAATACAGAAAAATACATCAAAGAAAAAAAAATTTGGATTTCTTTGATTTTTAGTACAGTTCAATACAGTATTGAACACAGTGCCTCATCAATCTGAAGCCCCACAAGGGAAGGTTCTGTAAAAGTTAAAGGACTGGTATCCAGAATGGAATGTTTTGTTTCTCCTACAAATGTGTGGGAATTCGTTCCTTATACACGGGAGGGACAGTAGTTCTGGCAGGAGCTGGATAGACTGCGTGCAGGTTCTGTGCAAGCTTCCCACCCTACCGCTCTCGTACGGTCTCTTCCCCTTGCTATCCCCTTGCCCTGCCCCCTCCCCCCCAGCACTCACCAGTTGTCCAGAAATGGGACCGAGCACACATAGAAGAGGACGATGATTAGCACTAGGACCCAGCGTCTGGAGCTGCCTGCCAGCCTCAGTGGAGGAGAGGGACAGAGGGAGCCTCTTCCCTCCCCTGTCAGCTAAGAGGAGCTCTGGAGAAATCAGGGGTGTATACAATGCCTGCTCAAACTACACCCATGGCTGGCATGGGTTCCCATGGTAACCCGATTTTTAGTGTCTGGTCACCAGTGTTAACCGGATCCCTGGCAGTGTGTTCCTGCAGCATGGGGAGACGCAGCAGGCTGAGCTCCTTCCAAGCCACAGGGGGCAAGCTTGCTCCCCCCACCTGGCCATGCCCCCTGCCTGATCAGTAGGGCCTAAAAAAATAGGAGGGTCTAAGGCTATACCCTTATTAGCCGAATGGTTAATCCAGCCCTATGCACAAGGCATGGACTATAGAGTGCTTGATACTAAAGCCAATATAAAATATTGAGCACTCCCACTCATCCTTTGGTTTGACTGATCATCACCTATTAATGGGAGTAATGCACATCCACAGAGAAGGGACCAGAATCCAAGGTAGTTTGTTTTTAAAAAACTTTCCCTAAAAGGATCTTTAAAAATAAATGTGCATTCCTTCTTTGGTCTCAATCTCTGTCCCCAACCCTGAAAAGGCTTCATTTTACACATGTGAGTAAACCAACTGAAATCACTGAGCCTGTTCATGTGCGTAAAGCTAAGCTGGGGGGTGGGGGGGGCTGAATTACATCAAATAAGTGACCAAAAAAGGGCTGCAATGGGGCAGTAGGTGTTTAATCAATTACTTCCTTCTAAACAATACTTGGTATCACTCCTAGGATTCAGTTAAATCGTTACAGTAATCACCATCCTTAGCAAAGAAGCAACTCATGATTCTAGCAGAGTGGGACATAACTGATTCTCTCTAATGCATTTGAATGAGCATGCCACAATGGTTAGCTACCACAGGCTTTAAACCTACAGGTGGGCCAACCACATTTTGTAGGAAAAACGAACGCAGGATGCTTTCCTGACTTGTAACCCAGAGAAACTTACCTTATCACCTTCCTCTACATCACAGATTTTCTCAACCGTTGAGGGATTATATGTGGGAAACGTCTTTCCACTCATGGATTCGTGCCATTCGTTGTTAATAAATATCTAACAGGGGTCAAAAAGAAAAAAAAAAAATAGCAAACATACATGTACCATGTGGAAGCTCAAATATCTCTCTATGGGCCTGATCCTGCAAGGAGTGGAGAACCCACTGAAGCCAAAGGAAGTCAAGAACATTGAGCAGCTTTGCAGGATTAGGCCCTAAGGGTTCCATTTTTAATTGCAGTTAAACAAACCAAACCGAGGGAAGTACACATACATAGAGGTCCAGTGAAGGCAGTTTTGCTTGACCAAAGAATGCAGGATCAGGTCTGCGCAGTGTAATTCATGTGATTTAGACTTGTGAAATAGCCAGGATTTATTCCATCCCATCACCGAGACAAATCTACATATTTCAAGCACAAACATTATAGATGTTGGGTATATGCTGCTGATGTTGCTTATTTTGGGCTACTCATCAGTGGTTTCTCCATTAGCATTTTCCACCAGTGAATGTGCAGTATGGACCCAATTTTGCAATGCTACCTCACCCAAGGAGTCCTTACTCACACACGCCCCTAACACTTTGCCAGTCTTTTGTCAATAATCAATTGGAAAAGTTTTGTCTATGGCAGTTTATTCTTATATGCCAATTAAAAAAAAAAACAAAAAAAACACACACACCAAAAGAAGCAAACAAACCCATAAGCCTTTCTATAGCAAGGACAAAGAGTCCCAATGTTGTGTAACTAAAAATGCATTCAAATACTTTTAAAATGATTAAAATTTTGATATTTAGTATGAACTGTGCATAGACACCAGTATAGAATTGATTCAACAAGCATCTGCACTATTCTGACCCAGCTTGACACTATCTGATGATGCTTTTATTAATGATTCCTTGTAAATAAAATGAGATCAAATAGTCTTTAGATAATGAGCCCTGGTTAATCTTTGCAAGACAGTAAATTATTTTATTTGAACAAAAGTGTTTCCCCTTTCCAATGCAACGTACAAGTCTATTGGCACATCAGCTCATGCTAGAGTTCTGTCCCACAAAAAAGAAAAACCAAAAACCCAACCAATCCTGCAGTCTTTGCACACTCAACATGCCCATTGGATTGGATCGCATAGATTTCTTTTCTTGCCCATTTCAAAGCATAAATTACTCCTTAACATTAGTACTGAAAATAAATAAATATTATTCTCTGACTACTTCTGCAAAGTGTGTGCAGCACATACTGGAGGAAGCTGCCTATATGTGAACGCGTCTGAAAGTGGATTTTTAGATCCACCTATCCTGGAGGATTTTCCACTTTTTGGGGGGTGGGGGGCAGAGGTGTCACGATTACCATACTCAGTGTGACAAGACACCAAAATGGAGTTTTGGAAGGGAACTCACCGCACGGGAAGTTTTAAGTAGCCTGGAGCTCACAAATTACAATCCGGCACTTTGGATGCAAACATTTTTAAATGGTAAGAGTGAGCAGGTTTATGGAAGACAAAGGCAAATTTGGGTCTAAAATGGGGAACATTTCACTGCAAACTTGAGAGATACAGGGAGGGGAGCCCATGAAACTACAATGGAATGTTTACAGATACTAATGAATGGGGCACCATTTTCCTGCATCTGTGTGTTAGCATTAATTATGGACCAGGGAGCTGGAGATGAAATCACTCCAGCGAATGGCGGACGCAAAGTGACTGACAGACTCGCCAAGATTCTTTTCACCGTCATACAACTAAGCTTGGTTCTTCCATAAGAAGTCACTCTGAGCGTATGACATGGATCATCACCGCACCTCGCTTTCATCTTCATCTCTAGGGACATTATGGAAAGATCATCTGTGAGCGATCATTGCTTCATAAAAGCATCATGCTGATCAATACAAGACTTGGTCTTAAAACCATTTCCCCAATTCAGTAGCTAGTAGAATTGAAAAGAAGATTCTCACTTTACAGAGGGATGAGTGCTGGTGGGAGACAGCTGCAAACATCTGGGAGAAGTTGATAGAGTTTGCAGAATCCCCCCATAGATGTGTATTTATCATCATTCTAAGCTTAATATTGCCCACAGTTTTCCTCATCAGATGATGTGTTCTGAGCATCAAACCAGAACTTATACTCTAATTAATAACACTTTCCACTTTTGAGACAGTCTATTGGATTGTCTAGACATCTCTAGGGGTCCTATTCTCCACACCCATCTCACATGCAACCGCCAGTGAAGTTAATAAAAGTCTGTCCAAAGTAACATTACGCCATTCTGAAATCAGCAGCAGAAGGTGCAAGTCCCAGGTTAGCAGAAAGCTCAGCTTTTAAAAAGTAACGTAGGGAAAACTGGTTTAAGAAGACGGCTTATCTGCTGACAAATTATTAATAAATGGCTAATCACATTTGGATCCAGGTACACATCGAAGGAACAACTTTCAACTTGAGAAATTAATGCAGTTCAGCTTTATTTGTCCTCTCGCAGCTGGGAGACAAATTATAATGATCTCTTTTATATAATGTAAGCAGCATGAATTCTTTTATATTAACTAAAACATTCTAAACCCCACTAGCCTGTCTAGTCCAGTCGCATAGTTGAAATTAGCAAAGTAAAGGTCATACGTCAATAGACCTGAGGAGTCCCTCCACTACAGGGAACAGTGCTGTATGATACTGGTGAAAACAACATAGGGGTTTAACTACCACAATGTGACAATTCCTAAAAAAGGATGTTGAGGTCTGCAGTGACTCAACTCTATGCCTTAGAAACCAGCAATGAGCAGATGTCTTGGATATCAAGAACAAAGTAGGAAAACCAGGAGTCTTCTAACAAGGGCTTTGGAAGTTTTACATTTCAGTGGCTTGGGATAACCAAGGTGCTTTAAAAGTTTCAGAGTAGCAGTCGTGTTAGTCTGTATTCACAAAAAGAAAAGGAGTACTAGTGGTACCTTAGAGACTAACCCAATTTATTTGAGCATAAGCTTTCTGATGAAGTGAGCTGTAGCTCACAAAAGCTTATGCTCAAGTAAATTGGGTTAGTCTCTAAGGTGCCACTAGTACTCCTTTTCTTTTTGTGTTTTAAAGGGAAGCTCTGTTGATCGCATAAGAGCGGACTGGACTTTTGGTTGTGTGTTTTTACACTGAAGCCCTGACTTTAGCAAGGATACCAGGAGCTTTTTCCCCCAAGTGTAAAATCAGACATTTTGAGAGGGGTACGATCAGCGCAACCAGCAATTTTGGGTCTGATCCTAAAAGTTGCTGAGCACCCTTCACTCCTAGTGCCTCTGGCAGAAGCTGAGGGCCCTCTGAACTTTGCAACATTGATTCCCAATTCCCTTTCCTATACTATAAATATAGGGTCTGATCCTGCCATCAACGAAGCCACTGCAAAACCCCCAGTATCCACAATGGGAACAGGACTGAATCCACAGAAAAAAAAAAACCCTGTTTTTATAGGAATTTTTTAAATCCTCCTCGCAGCTTCACTCTATCCAGATGTGACTTCAATGGAAACTGCTGAGCCCTCTGAGTTCCCAAGAAGTGCTCCATATCTTGGAGGATTGGCTCTTGTATGCCCAGCATACTAATTTGGGAATATGGCCTCACCCTGTTAGTGACCCAGGATGGCACATTAGGTCCATACTCAGTACAAAAACCATTTTCTTCTTCGATAGCAAAATCCCAAAGAAAGGGTGACTAAGCAGTACAAATTCAGGAACACACAGATGCAACTTCATTTGGGGCTGAAGTGAGTCTAATGTGCAGAAGAGGAAAACTATAACTTCAACCTGTAGCAGAAATTGCTAAATCATAAACTTTGGGAGGGGGAAACACCCCAAAAATCAATTTCACTTGATTTCCTGCAGTTGACATGTCTGCAGGAGGCAGGAGACATCCAGTGACAAATATCTTTTTGTATCCCTCCTAGAACATGCACCTTTCTCCACTTGCTACAAATACCACAATAAACTTCCAGTCTGTTAAAATACAAGAGCACAGACTGAGGTTGTGGAATATCAAGCTAAAACAACAACAAAAAAGGAATTAAACAGAACACTGCATGATCAATAAGGATTTAACTGAGCCTCTGAATCACAGCAGACAGGGGGGAAAATCTGCTGTTAATTAAAAGTACTAGACAGATGTATCCTGCAACAATGGGAAGTGCAACACTTCTGTGTTTGGAGTCCCGCTCCTACAGAGAAGAATTATAACAAAGAAGGGAAAGTTTTTGCAAACTCAGGTTTTGAGGAGGAAATGACCTAATTTTCCCCATCTACTCTTTAATCTTATTGTTGACATAATACAATGAAGAGGTGCACAACAATAAGTTTCCTGCCTGAGAGGTCAGACCCTGCGTTCCTGCAGCACCCAGATCTCCCCTGGCATTCAATATGGATTGAGGGCGTCGCAGGATCAGGGCCCAGTGCATTCTGCGCCGGAGCTGTTTGGTTTTAGAGTCAGCTTACATTGATGTGGACATTTAGATTTTGTTTTGCTTTAAATCCCCGCTGGCTCCCGACCAGGTTGGCCAGAATCTACGGTCCCCCCGGGCACCCGGAATCCTGGCTAGAATAAAGCCAGAGAGTCTCCCGCGGGGTGGTTGTCCATCTCCCCACCCAGCTGGATCTAAGCGGGGTGCCTCCTTTCAGAGCGGGGTCCCCTTTGCCGGGGCGCCCCGCGCCCGGGCCAGCGCGGGCAGACTGGGGGAGCTCCTGCCGGGCCATGTGCACCTCCGGCGGGCAGAGCCGGGTCTCGGGCGGCAGGTGCGCGGCGCCGGCTCACCTTGGTGTGCTGGATCTCCAGGTTCTTCACGGGCCGAGGCAGCGCCGGCAGCTTCTTGTCCGGCTGCCCGTTCTCCACCGTGCCGTTCACCGCAGCCATCGCCGGAGGGAGAGGACGGGCCGAGCGCCGCGCTCCGGCCGCCCCGCCGCCAGCCCTGCCTCTGCGGCTGACAGCCGGGCGGCGCGGCCTTTAAGGGCTCCCGGCCGGCGAGCGCCCACAGGCTCCGCGCGCCGCCCTCGCCACGCCCCCTCCATCCCCGGGCACCGCGCGGCGGCGGCGGCGGCGGGGCAGGTACAGCGTCCCCCGGGGGCTCGGCCCCGCTCTGCCCGCTGCCGCTCGCGCTCCCCGTCCCTCCAGCCCGGGGCGCTGCTGAGCCCGCGCCTGCAGCAGCAGCTGGCCCTGAGCTGTGGCCCTAGGAATGAGGGCAGGGCTCAAACAATGAGGGTGATTGTAAGGGTCTCCTTGGGGCGGGGATGTGATAGCAAATTAACCTACTAACAAAATTGCATGGGTCCAAGAGCAAGCCTGGAACATGCAGCCCATTGGCTAGGCACGGAGCCCACCAGCTAGGTCTCTCTGGTCTTTTCGGGGCAACCAGAGACCAACCGCGTTCCCCCTCCTCCCCCCTTTTAAAAGTTTACCCACTGACTTTGGCTCAGGGCCGGCTTCCACTTTGCTTGGGTGCTGCAGGGTAGGCGAAGAGCTTTGGCAACCTTGAGAACAGTTACACTCATCCCAACAAAAGGGAGAGCTCAGTGGTTTGAGCATTGGCCTAGTTAAACCCAGGATGGTGAGCTCAATCCTGGAGGGGGCCATTTAGGGATCTGGGGCAAAAAGAAGAAAAAAAAGGTCCTGCTTTGAGCAGGGGGTTGGACTAGATGCCCTCCTGAGGTCCCTTCCAACCCTGATATTCTATGAACCTTAGCACTTGGCATACATATCCCATCCTCAGCACAGCCATCCCTCCCCCCAAGGTCTAAGATGCGTTAAGACTCGTCTCTAAAGAGATGCCTGGAAGCTATTGACTTGGGCATTTTGGCTCAGGGGAGGGCAGGCAGAGAGTTCTGGAGAATGCCCTGTTGGCAGCTCCTATTTCAAACCCTGAAGATCCAGTTTGGGCACCTCCATGACTGCACGGCCCAGTGAGGACGTCTCTCCAGGATGCATATCACAAGTCATTCATGCCTTTAAGTCAAAACTAAAATCTTAAACACAAGGGTGTGTGTCACAAGGGTGGGGGCCCCTCACCCCTCTATTCCTTGCTCCAAACAGCCCTCATGCACACACTGCTGGCAAGGGGAGGGATAGCTCAGTGGGGGGAGGGATAGCTCAGTGGTTTGAGCATTGACCTGCTAAACCCAGGGTTGGCCATTTAGGGATCTGGGGCGAAATTGGGGATTGGTCCTGCTTCAAGCAAGGGGTTGGACTTTCCTGAGGTCCCTTCCAACCCTGATATTCTAGGATTCTATGAAGTTGCTATACAAGCCTTCTCTCCCGCATATGGCTTTTGTCTTCTCCTTAGGCACAAGGCAAGAGATATCACTTTTCTGGCCTTCCCCTCTCCTCCCTGTCCTCACCGGACCAGCTGAATCACATTGTTAATGGGTTAATCATCCAGTCCTTTACCAATTATCTCCTCAGTTTGGCCTATGGAAGGACACTTGCCAAGAGCAGTGAGTCAGCCTCAGGATACTCACAGTCACACCTCCCAAAGCCAAGCAGCAGCCTGTTCACACCCTGGAGAACTGACTGATATATACTCATGAGGAGTAGCTCCACCTAGCATGAGCTGCCACAATCTCTACTAGCTTCAGTTTCCCAGACTAGCCCCACATGTGAAACTCTGACCCTGTTCGCATTGCAGTCCTCTACTCTCAAGGTGATCTCAGCAGCAATGTCCGTATCCCACAGAAAAGGCTGCATCCTCCTCATTAGATGTATGGGGAATTGCGCTATATCCCTGTCTCCTGGCTCACTCCCCCCGCCCCTCTTTGGATCTTTCTCCTGACCTCAACATCATGCTTTCCTCTATGTTGCCTTTGTTTGGAAACACCTCACTTCCCTGGTGCACCAAACCACCTCCCTTTCCTCAGGCAACCTTCACACTCACGTCTTCTGCAAACCAAAAATCTTCCCAAGAGTATTCTAAAAAGAGACAGAAAAAGAAGAAGTAAACAAAAACTCCAGACTAATATGATACCTGGATTCCCCAAGTCCCATGTGTGTCTACTGTATTATCTGGGTCTGACTTCAAGCCCAAGCCTGTCTTAGTTGAGACAATGGCAGTTTTGCTGTATTGACTTGAAAGGAAACAGAACTGGGTCCTTCAGCTACAACTCCCTTTGGGAGGTGATCAGCCATTACGTGTGTGCCTCACACCTAGGGCAAGCTATCAATAACATTATATAAGTTAAACATCGGGAGAAGTCCTTTCCTTTAAAGAGTTGTAAGAGACTCAGAACATGTCCAGAGAGTCAGATTTAGGGCTGAATCCTGCAAAGGCTTACCCAGTTGCTTAACTTTACTCACTATAAGTAAAGTTAGGCATGTGTGTAAGTCTTTGCAGGACTTAATGAATACTGAGGGCAAGTCAGTACATGTGTATGTACATATAGACACACACACTTAGTAAATTCTCCTTGTAGAGTATTTCACATATAAAAATGAAACTCCACCATGCTTATTTTTGTCCGATATAAAATAAATGTTCCATACAACATATTAAGATGAGTCAGGACACCAGAATTACCCTACAAAATGTTTTATGGGGTCTCGAATCTCCAGGAGAAGTCAGGATTTTGCTTTTATATCTTGGCTAAAAGAATAGCACTACCAGTGGTGGTAGGCCTCATAACATCACGCCAGTCTAATGGTTAATACTGATTTAGAAGAGAAAGCACGACAGCATGAATCATAAGCATGACTTCCTGTATTCCCTTTGAGATCTTCCATCCAGGTAAGAACCCAGTCGGACACTGCTTGGCTCGGCTCGGCTTGTGAAAGCTGATAAGTAACGCAACATAATATTTTCCACAGCCAGAAGAGCCACATTAGTCACAAATCGCTAGCCAGCTTTCCCTTGGGAGCTGCAAACACTGAAAGGGACAGATGCCTGGCAATAACAAAACCGAGTGCCAATGTGCATTATTTCTAAATAATTTGTGGGGGATATTATTATGTTTTAAATAACTTTTCACTTTTTTTTTTGCAGCTATCCTGGTATGTAGGTGTCGCTTTAGAGAATACTGTCGTCAAATGAGTCAGACATAGACAATTATGGAATAAATTTGTTTATAAACTACCCACCACCTTTGAGCTTGTCACTTCTCATTTAGGCTAGAGAGGGTCAAAGCAAGAATCTCTTAATGAAATCCCCAAATTTTGGTGGTTCTGAGAACGTGGAACTTGGATCCAAACTATCCCTAGTTTTCATTGGGTTTCACTAACACTTGGCTGATAAGATTTTGCAAAGTCAAAATCATCCTAGCTTGCCTGTTGCAAGAGTTGGACAAAACCATGACCTTTTGGGTGGAGCAGATCTAGAGTCCATTTTATCAGGACAAGCCTTGATTTCAGACTGGTTTTGCAAAACTAAAACCTGTGCTCGCTGGCCCATCTCAGTGCTGAAGATTTTTTTGGTCCCCCATAAATTGCAATTCCCAACTGGGCCAGTAGATGACATGGGACTATGTGAGCAGTCCTTACCTTAGTCCATCCCATCCGTTGATGGCAAATGTGGGTAGCCCAATGTGCAGCCTTGCCTGTCAGCTGCCCTTCGCTCCAAATCTTCACATTTCATGTTGAGGTGCTTGATGACTGTTCATCTCCATGTTATTTGCAGTCTTCCTCTCTTTCTTCTTGCGTTTTCTGGCTTCCATTCAAGGGCGGTATTTGGTAAGCGTTCTTTTTCCATTCCAGCACATGTCCCAGCCACTGAGGTCTTTTGTAGAGGATTTGTGAGAGGGTACTTTGTCCAGTAATTTTTCTGGCTTCTTCATTAGTCTTCCTATCTCTCTCTGTTATTCCCAATATTCTTCTCAGACGTGTGATGAAATACATCCAGCTTTTGCGTATCTGTCTTGGTAAGTTGCTGTCTCTCACTGATCTATGTTGTGATGGCAATAATTACTTTGTTCATGTTCAGTTTTGTCTTGAGGGAGATATTTCTGAGTCTTCCAAATGCCACATTTGCTTTCCCGATTCTTCTTATTATTTACTCGGAACTAGTACCATCTTGGCTGATGCTACTTCCAAGATACATAAAATTATTCACCTTCTCCAGTTTCCTCCTCTTCAATTTTGATTTCTGTCCCTGTAGTCTCCATTAACATGACTTTACATTTCCATTACTTCTTTTAGTTGGTTTGTGCATTTTTGTAGTCCGTTGGCACCTTCATTGATACAAGCGATGTCGTCAACAAAGTCCAGATCAAATAGCCTTGAATTGTTCCATTTTAGGCCATATGTATCACTGTTGCATTGTTTTAATCCATAGTCGATGACTAGCGTAAATAAAAAAGGAGATATGACGCACCCTTGCTTTACACCTGTCTTGATGCTGAATGGCTTACTCAATCCATTTTAATGCAGCATTTTGAGCTGGCATAGAATGCCTTCATAATGTTGATTAATTTTGTTGGAATTCCATATTGTTCCACAATTTTCCACATTGTTTCTCTGTTTACACCATCGAATGCTTTTTGAAAGTCCACAAAATTGATGACAAGACTGCTTTGGAATTCAATTGTGTTCTCAATAATCCGTCTCAGGGTGAAAATAGCATCTGTACACGATCTCCCTTGTTTAAATCCAGATTGTTGTTCACGTAGGATGGTATCCATCTTTTCTTTCATTCTGTTCTGTGTTGCTAATACTTTTCAGGTGTTACTCCCCTCCAATCTGAACAATTGTTTAGATTACCTTTCTTTGGTAACTTGATTATGATACCAAGGGTCCGTTTTTCCGGCACTTTCTCCTCCATCCATATTTTGTTGGACAGCGAACAGATGATTGATTCCACATCTTCACCTCCATATTTAAGTATCTCAGGATGAATGCCATCCAGCCCAGGTGCCTTGTTGTTTTTCAGCTTCTGCAATGCTTTTTTTACTTCTTCAATTTTTACCTCAGATAAACCATTAGACCTAGATATAGATGTATCATTGTTAAATTCCAGTCTTGTAATTGGTTCTGGTTGGTTTAGCACTTTTTTGAAGTATTTTCCCACTTTGTTTTCTTCAAGATCTTTAAGGGCCTCAGACCTGTTCTTGACCTCTCTCTGGTACTCTTTTTGTATCCTGCAATCTTGTAGTTTCTGTGTATTGAGTAATCGGAGTCTGGGTTCTTTCTTTTTGAGCGCTTTAATTTTCAATTTGATGTTTGCTTTCAGCAAGTAGTGACCGCTCCCTATATCTGCTCCTCTGAATAATCTTGTGTCTAACACTGATGTTTTCCACCTCTGACTAACACAGCTGTAGTCAATCTCATTTTGTGTATGGCCATCTGGTGAAATCCATGTCTTTTTGTGTTGGAAGAAAGAATTGCAGATGCTAAGATTATTTTCGGCACAAAATTCAAGAAGTCTTGTGCCATTGTCTGTCGTTGTTCCAGTTGTATGGGGGCCGATGGCTGTTTCCCAACCTCTTCTTTCACTTCTGATCTGGGTATTAAAATCTCCCGTAACCAGGACAAGATTGTGGTCTGGTGTTTCTTTCATTACACCGTTCAATTCTGTATAGAACTGCTCTTTGTTCTCTTCATCTGCATTGCTTGTTGGAGCATATGCCTGGACTCTGGTGCACTTAATGTGCCGAGAGTGGAATCGAGCTGCCAGTAGCTTATAGGATATTAGCTGCCAAGTCAGAAGCAATTTCTTTGCAGCAGTATTCATGAGGATTCCTACACCCCTCTCATATTTGTTTCCACCTGAATATAACATTGTTTTTTCTCCAAATGTTATCATACCTTGATCTTTCCATCTAACTGCACAAAGTCCTAGGATGTCAATTTTATATCTGTCCATTTCTTTAATTACCTGTGCTAATTTCCTGCACCATTTAGAGTTTGTACATTCCAGGTAGCTATGGATGTACTCTTTTTGGCCGTCAGAATTTGGACTATCGAGTGGGTGACTTCCCGATGGATTTGATTATCCACTGTCATATGCAGAGGAAGTTAACTGGGTAAGGTCTGGCCAGAGGGAATGCATTAGAAAATTGGTAGAGTGGAAAGCACACTATTAGAATTAATCCATTGCCCTCGGTCTTTATTTTGCCTACCAGGACTGCTCAGCTGAAGTGCCAAGTATGAGTGTTATAGCGGGACAAAATATCTGGGGGAGAAGTAGGAAGAGGAAGAAGAAATTCCAGAACAATCTAACGAGTCATGCCAGTGGGTCACCCCTGATGGAGTGAAAACAAAACAACGTGTATTTCACAGCATAAAGGGAGATGGTCTATTTATACACTATTGTTGGGAGAGTATTTTAGTCATACCTGGTTTGTTCTTTGTTTGAATTTATGGATATTTGGGGGGAGATGTGTTTAAGGCAGATGTTTTGCATGCTACTGGTTCTTTTAAAAGGTGGTTTGGAATTAACATGAATATAGGGTATGAGCTGGTGACACAGAAAGGATGGGCAGAAATCATGCACTTTGACCAGCCACATTTATGTGTAGCCTTCTGGTATAACTCCCCTAATAACACCACCAATAAGAACAATAAAAACTTCTTCACCTTCAAAAAGAGATCTAAAAACATGTATTGATCCCCTTGTGACGCAGGCAAGAATGACCACCCCCCTTTTACTCATAGGGAACACAAGACACAGAAGGACCAATGCAGACCTGGCATAAGGGGGCACAACTCCCCTCAGTTCAACAGGAGTCGTATTTATTTGTGCCAGTGCTTGAATTTCATCCAGAGAGTTTGGGGCTGGGTCCTGCCAGCTGTTGAGATGCCTTCAGTAGGAGACGGGGGTCAAACTAATTGAGTCACCCACGGCCATGCAGCAAGTCTGAGGCAGAGCCAGGATTCAAACTCGGGTGGTTTTGGTTCTCAACCCTACACGCAGTGCAATAAGACCAGGCTGCCATTTAGATGGTGAAAAATGGGTAAGCTCATAATTGTTCATAGATGTGTCAGAAGTAGATGTAGCAGGAAGAGACTATTAAAATAAAGGTCACACCACTCTTGACTCACCCTATTCCATCCAGCCACTGCAGCAATATTTACGGATGTCTGCAATACCTCCGGCATAGCCTGATGCCTTAAGGGTGACAGCTTCAGCTCTGGGTTGTTTTGTTGGTTTGCATCGTTGCAGAGCCACGTCTCTCAACACTTTTCTCCCATCTCCTCTCAGTCATCCAGCACTAGCTCCTTTGCCTTCTTGGTGCTGGGTCACAAGCAGACTGATCTTCCCGCACTGCCGCCAGTTAGACCTGAACACACCTTTGTGCTTCAGTTTTGTCTACCTATGCCAGGAGGGTGAGCTCCTGGTGGGTGTGCCCCCGTCACTTCAAGGGACGGTGCACTAGGCCGTGAGACAGCCATGGCTATCTATGCCTCAAGGGCTGCTGGAATTAGATCAAACTACCTCAGGGAGGCATTTTCACCAGGTTTTCCACTCTCGTTTAATCTTACTGTGGTGGATTTTTGCCTACAATTGGTTCTTGCATCCTGAGTACTCATCTCACAGCTCCTTTGCTTTTTTCCAGGTTCATTTACTTTGAATCCAGGAGAACTGACAGGGAAGGCCCTGTGGATCACTCTCTCAGCACAGTGGTGCTGGGGAACTTAGATGGCAATGCCTGGAAACAAATTTGGCATAAACATCTGGTCCATTGGCTGACTAGGGAATTGACTGTAGGATAAATTAGTTTAACTTCAGTGTAGCTATGCTGATTTACATCATCTGAAAACCTGGCTGTGTCTAATGAAGGAGGTGACACCATTCTGGATCAAGAGGCAAGGTTGGACATCAACTTGTATGGTCTATTGTTCTTCTTAGAATTCTTATTCTTCCACCCCACTGATGTAACAGCATCCACTGTAATAGTTCTATGACTGAAGGCAAAAGTTTCCCTACTCCCCCAACAAAACAAATCATGTTCTAAGGGTGAGAAGATGCAATGAAACAACATGGATATTGCTAGGATGCTAGTAGTAAAACATGAGACAGTCTAATCTCAGTCCTAAATGCAAAGCAACCATTTGGTTTGCAAAATAACCTTTTATAATTTACATTGTGTTTATCTAACTAAGCAACAGATCTGGTCAAAATCTTCTTCTTTCAATCAAATCACAGGCATGGAGCCATGCTTTCTGAAGACTAGAAGTGGCCTTCTCTTTGGTGTTCTGGTCCCCACAAATATTTTGTGAAGTGGGTAGGGAAAGAATAAAACAGCAAAAATATTTGACATCTCACTAGGGTGACCAGATGTCCCGATTTTTAGGGACAGTCCCTATTTTTGGTTCTTTTTCTTATATAGGCTCCTATTACCTCCCACCCCGTTCCGAGTTTTCACACTTGAAGTCTGGTCACCCTACCTCTCACATACTGAAGGAGTCTTTAATTCCCTCCCCCCAGCCCTTGTCTTTGCCTGCACCAGGGTCTGAGGAAATGGGAGCATGAATGGAAGTGAATATTGTTCTTGGGGTGGGATAACCTCTCTTTTAAAATGTGGAGCACGCTCTGAAAAAACCTTGAGAACTCATGTTATAAACCATTCAAGGTGGTCGATACTGTGAAGCTACAGCAAACATGATTTGTAAACTTGGAACCACTTCCTGGATTGATCCAGCAATCTAGACCAGGGCATTATTTTGCCTGCAAAAGCTGGCTGCATATTATCTGCAGGCAAATACATATTATATAATAGAAGAGATTACATTGCTATAGATATTAGACTTATCCACCTCAGAGTGGTAAGAGGCCTTGTAGGCGGGTGCACAGTGTTGTAAGCACTGGATGCCTACTAAGGATCTTAGGATCCTAAAATATGCTTTTCCCTTCAGCTCCTCTTCATTCTTATTCATGATCACATCTGCTCTGGGCCCAGTGCCCCACAATTTGCCATGAACGCCTCAGTGCACATAGGCTTGCACAGCTGAACAGTTTACAATGCAACGTGCCCAGTGCCATTACCTCGTCTCCCTCCCCAAATCAAGCTGCTGCAAACATAATCATTTGACTTTGTCACATTATTAGTGAGTAGCAGCAGACAGCTCACCCGTCCCAGGTTTTCCCATCGGAGAATGTTGCCTGCTGCAATCATGCAATTAGAAAATCACAGAATAAATTAGGCAAACAAATAGTCTTAAAGAAGATACCCTCTCAGGCCCTGATCCTGCAAACACATCCTGCTTAACTCTAGGCACGTGATCAGTCCCAACTAACTTCACATTAAAGTTAAGCATGTGCTTAAGTTGCTGCTGGATCAGGGCCTTAATGTCAAATTGCCAAATAAGAGACAAGTCTCCCAATTCCATCAGCAGTAATAAATTATTATTAACACCACATTAAAAAAAAAAATCCCCCTAAAACGAGTCTTTGAAAATAGCAGTGGGGCAGAAACTAACCAGTAAGTCCACTTGGGACAGACAATGACCCAGGAATGGTTTGTTCTTGGACAACACATTATTCCGGTCTCATGAAACACAAATATTACAGGGAGATTTTAAAGATTTATCTGCTTGGTCCTGAGCAAGGGTTTTTGTTTCATGTGTGTGTGTCTTTGTCTTTGCACAGCTACTCTTTCTAGCTAGTAAATACATATTTATTTTCTTCCCCTTCTGGGCCTAGCCCATCCCTTCCTGGCCTAATTCAGTTTTCTTTTCTTTTTGCTGCTACCTTTTTTATTTCAAGGTCTGGCCCTGTCCTCTGAGGGTCGGGGAGGAGGTATAATTTCTCCCTACATTATGATTTTAGGACTGTCCTTTTGCATTGGCACTCCAGTAAATAAAACACTTAAAAGCCAAGAACTTGTCCATTGGGCTCCATGATCCCACCCTGCACTGGGATTGATCTATTTCCGCTCCTAGGTGGGGGTGATGAACACAAGAGGAAACACTGTGTCCTGCAATAATAAAGTATGAGTCCCTGCTTTCATTTCCAGGGAGGGGAGTAAGGAGAGAGAGTGTCCGAGAGAGAAAGAGAGAGAGAGAGAAAAACCCACCCAGTTTTAAGTGATTATATTACACACATGTTAATGACGGCCCTTTCCCCCACTCCCTGCCTCGTTAACAAAGGCCCCAGCCTGGCCACCGAGCGCAATCGGTGCCCCCACTCGCCAGCCCCATGCGGCAGAGTGATAGAAAGAGTGACAATAATTCATTTCAGGGCAAAATATTTACACTGTAAAGGAGCCGTTTTGATGCGGTGCCCCATGGGAGCGGGGCCCTGATTAGCGCTGACTGCAGCTCTTGGAAGGTGGGGTGGGTTCCGAGGGTCTCTGGGGCGGATGGTGTTTGCACCTGGGTCTGATGAAGTTTAATGGACTTTAACACATGCAAACAACTGCTTTTGTTCCCGGGGACAAAGGCTTTCCCAGCTCAGGCCTGGGTCCCCAACACTGGTGGCATTGTTTCCCCTCCATTGCCTCTTGTCACTCTCCTTGTCAAAGTTTAATTAGGACAACGAGCTTTTCGCAGGCTCATTTCGCACTTCAGCAACTTTCCAACACTTCCCTAACGAGGAGAGAAGGGGCTGGAGAGATCTGGGCTTTGGGAGGCCCCACAGGAGCTGTGCGCAGCGAGGGAGAGGCCAGGATCCAGCCCAAATGGAGACCTGCTGTGCTCCAGGGGGGTGTATGTGATCAACCGGACTCAGATCCAGATCCCTGCACCACAGACAGCGTATACATGTGTAATAGCCATAGGGTGACCAGACAGCAAGTGTGAAAAATTGGGATGGAGGGTGGGGGTGGTAATGGGCGCCTATATAAGAAAAAGCCCCGAATATCAGGACTGTTGCTATAAAAATCAGGACATCTGGTCACCCTAAATAACCAGTGTATGTATGTCTGATAAACCAGAGTCCCACCTAGCCCCGGATCCCTGCAGAACTCTGCACAGTTTGGGAATTCACACCCTAGCTGTCCTGGAAAGTTTGGTTCTTTCGCATTTCGGGAGGTATTTTCCATTCCCCTTTAGACCACCTCCCCATATCCTGCACACACGCTCCTGCCCTTCTGGATTTTTAAGCCACCCTCAAAGCACAGTCAAAGGCCTGGCTGACACGACCCGGTTGGGTTGACGTATGCTGCCTTACGTCAACCAACCCGCGGAAGCGCCTTCACTTAAATTTGGCTTCCGCCGACCTAAGTGCCGCTCTACGCGGATTTAGTCCCTGAGCGGCGCAGAGTCACGGTCAATGTAGTTAGAGCAACACCGTCTCAGCGTAGACACTGTGTTGCTTACGTCGACTGTTACTGGCTTTCAGGAGCCATCCCACAATCCCCCACACAGACCATCCAATCGATAGACGCGCTCCTGGGGAGGACGCGCACCACCGACACAAGGAGACAAAGTGCACACACAAGCAGAAGCGTGAGTTAGGTCGACATAATATTGTAGTATAGACATGGCCAATGTGTTTCCCAGATCTCCTACTCCATACATCTGCCCCCATCCTCCTCTCCTGCTTTTAACCTGGGCATGAGAAAGGACTGGCAGAGGGACATGGTTACCAAGGCTAGGGAAACCATCTTTACGCCGATTAAGGAAAGGCCGCCTTTGCTTCAAACACAAACCGGCCCACAGAAACCACCTGCTGTTAATGTGCCAGGGTATCCGAGCTGCAGCCAGGCCCTCTTACAAAGGGTTGGGATTCAGGATAAACTGAGGATACAGAAATCCTCTCTGAAGAAATAAAGGAAAGGTGAAGCTCTGGCATTAAAAGGTGATCATAGAATCATAGGGTTGGAAGGGACCTCAGGAGGTCATCTAGTCCAACCCCCCCGCTCAAAGCGGGACCAATCCCCAATTTTTGACCCAAATGGCCACCTCAAGGATTGAACTCACAACCCTGGCTTTAGCAGGCCAATGCTCAAACCACTGAGCTATCCCTCCCAATCTCTCTATATAAGGAGACAAGACCCATTTCCCAGGGGCTGGCTGAAGAAGCCATTTGTTTATTGTTCCTGGGCCTGATTTACCCGTCAGGAAAGATAAACCCTTGAAATACTGGGCAGCACCTCAGGGAGAGCAACTTGCCAGTGCTTCAGAACCCACCCGAGCACTGAATGCAGTTTCAGAGTCTCAAAGGACGTATTTCGGTGCCTGCCTCCCAGGGACATCGATTTAGACACCTGTTTACCTCTGAGGATTTGGGCCTCTCTCTGTCCAAACCTCAGGGTCAGCTGGAGTGAAAACCCTCCCCAGTTACAGGGATTATGTCTTGCTGCTCAAGCCAGTAAAACCCTATGTGTTAGTGTAAAGGCCTGGTGTGGGACTGCCAAATCTCACACCTCCTCCAGCACTCCCCCGGTTGGGTCAGAATTCTCAGTGCTCAGCAACAGTCAAAAAGGCTAACAGAACATTAGGAACTATTAGGAAAGGGATCGAAAATAAGACTGAAAATATCATAATGCCTCTATATAAATCCACAATGTGCCCACACCTTGAATACTGTGTCCAGTTCTGATCGCCCCATTGCCAAAAGGATACAGTGGAACTGGAAAGGATTCAGAGAACAAAGATGATCAAGGGTAGGAACAGCTTCCATACAAAAAGAGAGGCTAAACAGATCTGGACTGTTCAGTTTAGAAAAGAGGCCACTGAGAGGGCGATATGATAGAATCTATAAAATCATGAATACTGTCAAAAAAAGTGACTAGAGAAGTGTTATTTACCCTTTCCCACAATACAAAAACCAGAGGTCACCCGATGAAATTAATAGGCAGCAGGTTTAATACAAGCATATCGAAGTACATTTTCCACACAGCACACAAACAACCTATGGAACTCATTGCCAGGGGACGTTGTGATAGCCAACAGTATAACTGGGTTAAAAAAAGAACTAGGTAAGTTCAAGGAGGATAGGTCCATCAATGGCTATTAGCCAAGATGTACAGGGATGTACCCCATGCTCAGGCAACCCTAAACCTCTGACTGCCAGAAACCAGGAGGAGAAGACCAGGTGGAGCTCTCCAAAATTGCCCAGTTCTGAGCACTTCCCCAGAAGATTTGGTGTTGGCAACTGTCAGAGACCAGATACAGGGCTAGATGGACCATTGGTCTGACCTAGTATGGCCATTCTTACGTTAACTGCATCTTTCCCGAGGGAGGAAGGCGTTCGCACAATGCTCCAGGGAGACCATTCAAAACTCAATCACCATTTAGTAAAACAACCCTCATTCTAACTGGCCCAAATGACATACAGGAGTCAATGAGCTCACCCTAAAATGACTTGCTCTGTGCAGGGAAGTAGGAACATACTGGGTTTGGGATGCTCTCCTGGTAGGTGTGTCTTATTAAAACAATTAAAGAAATAAAAGTCAGGGAGGCCCAGATCCACAAAGGTATTCAGGCTCCTAACTTCTAACGATTTCAGTGGAATTTAGGAGCATAAATACCTGAGGATCTGAGCCCTAATGTCTAGGTACCAATGAAGCTCAGCGTATCTGCTTCTGCAGATAAGGAAATTGAACAAAAGGATACTGCAGTTGTGTGTCCAGAGAAAGGCTTGATGCTGTTCTCCCTGAAGTTAATATGCCACTGACTTCAGTGGCAGCAGCAAAGGTCCTTTGATTTCATTTACAAAAGCAGAGTGATCTAGAGCATGCAGACTGGATTGAAACAGGATACATTTAATTCCATCCACAATAGCAGTGTCTGGTGTAGACAGGGCTTCAGGGAAAGTAGCTCTGTGCTGGGCTATAGCTTAGGTTCAGGACTAAGCAACTTGCTCAAGATCACACAGAAAGCCTCTGGGGGAAATGTCTACATAGGGATAAAAGACCTACGGCCTGGCAACAGCTGACTCAGGCTCACAGGGCTAAAAATCACTGTGTAGACATCCAGGCTTGGGATGGAGCCTGAACTCTTGGACCCTCCACCTTTGCAGGGCCCCAACCTGAGGCCAAACTCCTACACAGCAATTTTTCACCCCCCCAGAACCTGAATCAGCTGACCAGGGCCAGGCCTGGGTTTTTTAATCTCTATGCAAACATACCCTGGGAGAGCAGGGACACAAGTCTTTGGCCTGTGCCCTGACCATGGGAACATCCTTCTTTGTGCATCAGGTGCAACTGCATGGTCTTCAGACATTCCAAGCTATTAATCAGAGGAGCTGATTCTATGTCTAAAGTCTTGTGTTTACACACAAATGTAGCTAGTTGAGGTCCTCCCTAGGTGTAGGGTGTAGTGTTGATTTCAATTAGCTGCACAGACATCAAAACTATCTGCAACTTGCCTCCCCTAGGATTTTACAGCAAGATAGGTATTGCGATGTTCAAACCACACCTTTTTGGCACTGAAGACAGTGTCACAAAAAAGTGTCCTATTTTGATTTAAAAAAAAAATTATTAAAGACAGGCTAAAACAAAACTTTAATTCTGAAATTAGTGTCCACAGACACACCTGCACTGAATTAGCAAAAGATTATTCATTATAGTTATTTTGGTGCAAGTTTCTGTTTGGAGCAGCCATAATACACTCAATGACTCCTTTACGGTGCTTAGATGCAGCCCGGAATGATGATATCTCGATCTTCTGGACTCTCCTCAGTGACAAGTGAATAAAAGCCCTTCTTTGAACAATCAACATTGGAATCTACAACAGGGCCAAATTCTGTCCTGTTAACTCCTTTACATGGCAGTAAAACAGGAGAGACTCCACTGAAGTTAGTGAGCTAAATCCTGCTTTCAGTGAAGCCAGCATAAGACTGGAGTAATTCCAATAGGCAATTAAGTTACTCCAGATTTATACCCATGTAAATGAGGATGGAATTTGGCTCAGTGGAGTCACATTGGTGTAAAACAGCTGTAACAGGAAAAATTAAGCCAAGCAGGATACTGAAGGTGTGGCTACAACTGCACACGGCTGGTAGTGGTGTGTAAGGAATGTAGAGCTACACCCTGCAGTGAAAAGCAGGCTGCATCCACATTGCCATGTGTAGCTACACACATCAGTGAAAGGATCTAAGAGCGGGGAAAGGCCCCAAGACTTTACCCACTGCTGGAGTCTTTCCCCAGTGCCAGAGCCTTTCCCAACAGTGAGGAAAGACTCCAGCTGCAGGACACTACATGGCTAAAAAATTTCAGTGTAGACGGGGGAGGCAGTCCTTGGGTGTGTAGAGAGCCATGTAGGATATGTACCCATAGGGTTCAGACATGTCTTTGCTCACTCACGGTCTACACTGCTGTTTATACCCATTCTAGGGAGATGTGCAGTGCTGTGCGCTACAGGCTGCTGAAAGGAGTGTACAGTGTAGACGTACCCAAAGATACGGAAGAGGGCTAGGACAGGGTATGCTATAGCCAGGAGGAAAGATGGCTTAGCGGTTAGGGCATGATCCTGGGATTCAGAAAACAGGTTCCATTCTCAACCCTGCATCTCGCTCTATGACCTTAAGCGAGTCACTTAGGATCAGACCCTCAAAGCTACTTCGTCTCCTAACATTCATGGATTTCAATAGCTGTTAGGAGCCTAACACCTTTGAGGGTCTGTGCCTCACTCTCTCAGTTGTAAAATGGGGATAGTAGCATTCCCAGGCCCCATGGTGTGTGTGTGTGTGGGGGGGGTATATTAAAGATTGTGGGATGCTCAGCTATTACAGTAATAGAGGGGCACATAAATACCTTAGATAGCAGGTGAAGTAACTGCTGGTCCAGTTGCATCTGAATAATTCTCTCTCCCCTGGATTTTTTTTCTGTCCTGCATGCACTGGATCAAAGTCCAGCCCTACTAAATTCACTTATAATTCACTTATCCCTGCAATTGGGCTTTCAGATCAGGTAGCAGTGTGGCCACCTAGTCATTGCTGCCTGACAGTCCCTCGATTAAAAAACAACTAACTAATCATCAGCGGGGGCTAGGAAAGCAATCCTAGCCCATCTCAAACACCAGCCACAGCAGCGGTCACAGGTAAGGAGGGTGAAATGGAGCGAAGCCAGTAGAAACGGGGGTGGAGGGAGAGAAGAGGTGAGCAGGGAAAGGAAAAGGTGACTTTGGAAAATAACTGGAGAAGCTCAAGGCAAAGCAAAGGAATCCAGCCAGCAGAGGCTGATGCTTAACCAGACACCGCACATTGGAAGAAGGCAAGAATTCTCCCTTCAGATACAAAGATCATGCGGAACGGAGCGAGTTACTAACCAGATCCATGTTTTTAGGGTGTGAGCTTCATTTGCAAGGGACACCAAAGGCCGAGACGTGCAAATCTCCCCTAATAAGGGAGCAGACGCGTCCACTTACACGTGTTCGTACCTGGGGAAATCGGGAGCCTGCCTGGTCCTAGTGAATTGGATGCATTCAGACAATGATCGGACCTTTCCAAAGCACTGGTCTGGCTTAACAAGGCAACTATGGTTGGACCATATCAGAGGGCGGGTGGGGGGCACGGGAGAGTGGCTGGAATTAGCCAGCGTGTCCAAGGGTCCCACATGAGGAAAACCGAAGTGGGGGATGAATGGGGCTTTGAGGTCATTATTAGCGGGAGCCCCAACAGAACCCTGTAAATCTGCCCACTCGGAGTAAATGCACTTGCAAAAGAACAGCCCAGATGAGACACCGCTTGGGACGGACAAGGACCCAGTTCGGGGTGTAAATCCCGGTAGTCTCGAATTAAAGGCGAATCATCCCGTTTCTATGCTGTTCTCTGGGTCAGAGCAGGAGCCGAAATCTGCGCTCCCAGTGCCCAGGATTCATTAGCTGCTAGCCTCCCAAAAACATCCCGCAGCTCTGTGCAGTTTCTCCAGAAGGAGGGGGACTCCAGCACCCCCACCGAAGGGTTTCTTAAAATCTATGCTCCCTACCTGCAGCAAAGGGGAATCAAGTCGGAAGAGCCGCGGTGAATGAGCGCCGCGTATTTAATGGGAAACTAGAACAGGTGTGGATTCGAATCAGGGGTTGGGGCGCCGGGAATGCGCGTTTCCCCGACCCCTTTTCTCAAGCCCACCTGCCCGTCTTCATTCCAGAGGAGCCTGGTGGTTTTGTATGGGATGCAGTGGTGACCTCTGAACAGATTTTAGGAAAGAAAGAGAAAAAAGCAAGCGAGCAAAAAATTAATAGAAACCCGATTTCCTGTGGGTTGTTTTGTTTTTTTTAAAAAAGATCGATCCATTGCAAACAGCCTCTCCGCTCTCGGGCTCCTCTTTCCACGCACTCCCCCAAACAAATTCTGCCCCCAAAGCTTAGTTTATCTTTTAAAAACAAAATAATCCAGTCCTACGGATGGTTTAATTTACCCCTCCACGGTGGCTAACGACTGGAAAGTGACAACGCTTCCTGCAAAGGGAGTTTGCTCCTTTTAAACTCTTCTCCCGAGTTAGCTTTGAATTGAACCGGCGCGCAGGCATCGGCCCCGGGTCCCTTGCTGTTCTCCTGGCCAGCCCTGCTCCTCCCAGCAGCAGCCTCCAGCCCAGGAATCTTGCTGTGAATTTCGACGCAACGCTTCACATACTGTCACCCCGGAATTATTTCCTGAAGTTTCTGAAACACCGTTGATTTTAAAAATCAGGACTCAACATTTATTTCAATAGGGAATTCTCTCTCTCTCTATTTAAAAGACCCTGACTAGAGGATAGGGCCCTCGGCAATTAGAAATGAGTTGTGTGATTGCTAATATTTTTGTTTTATTCAACTTTCCTTTGTACATGCTCCCCAAAGGTGTTGCAATATAACCCCAGTATTCACTGAATGGGACTGTTGTCAGTAATACTATGAGAGACCAAACTAAGTTACTGATAACACAGGAAAACAACAGGGATATTTTTTCCAGATCATTTTAGCCATGCATAACAACATTTTACAATAAAACAGCAAAAATTATTTTAATTTTTCGGTTCCTAGCTGCAGTCTACGTAGGTTACCATTTGAATTGTATTTTTTAAATGTATTTTATTTGTATTTGTTACTAATCTTTTGTTCAGATCATTTGGCATTAAACTTTTTATCCTTTTCTGGACAATCCTGACCTGGCTTTGCATATCTCCCTCAAGCCAGTCAAAACCCTTTTTTATATTCAGAAGAAAACTGTAAACAAAGCATATATATCTTTTATGGCAGGATTATATTAACCCTCCAAGTTTCCTGTTTGACTAACTTTACAGAGGTGTCTTTCATCATTCCAGTAAAAGCTCAAGATTGCAGTTCAGAATTTAGCCTTGCAACCTTGTCTTTGTTGGAGGGAGGGGGTGCATGTGTCTAAAATATAAAATTTATATTTCGTTGTTAGGTTTCCTTTTAGACATAAATATGTAGAAACTGAAGTTAAAAAGTTCCAGATTTGCATAATTCAAAGAAAGCTTTGATTTTAAAATAACTGTTGGCAAGAAATATTTCCTTAGTCTGTTTTAACTGCTTTGATTGCTCAGGAAATCATCCAAATAGCTAAACTACTGATTTACTTTAAAAAACAGCAACAAAACCCCACACAAATAAAAAATTAGACTGTGGTTTCATTCCAAATTGTGGCTGCATTTCCCCCAGATAGAGTTTGATGAGGAGCTTTGTTTTGTTTTGCTTAACCATTGCAAATCCCTGTTTTAAAGGCACATCCTAATGATCTAATTACACTGTTTGTGAGAGATTTGGAAAGCTCAAGGAATTATTTCAGTGCAAAGGGATTTTAAAAACCACAAAGTATGCATTAAAAAAAAAAAAGTACCCCAAACACCTAATTAGATCATTACCCAAGGAGCCATTTTACTCTATTGGGTATAGTACACAGTTTATAACCTTCTCTGACCACAAATATATTCAGTAATTACCTTTTCTCCCTCACAAGGGGATGAGCTAAGAATGGAGTGTGATAAACTTCATTCTGTTTCTTGGCTGTTGTCAGTATAATCTTGATGTTTGTTGGTATGTACTGAATGAACCGGGACAGTTTGACTGCTGGTTCCTCGCATTAGCGGCAAACATTTCCTCTCTGTGTGTTTTAAATATGTACTACAGCCGTAAATTTGGTTGCTAGAGATTGTTATCCCAAGAATACAAATTGGTGGGGTAGGGAAATTGGTTTTGCCTGTTCCTATACTATATGTTATATCCAGAAAGGTGAAAAGTGCTTACAAATCTCGAAGGGGTTTCTATTGCCAGGTTCTGTGATATTGGATACTACATAAAAACTGAAAAAGCCAAGAAGATAGACACAGAAACACACAGACAACCATCTGTATATTTTGTTTCAAAGGAAAATCTCTGCTCTTGTCCCTGGTTCTGTTAGGCCTTGGATCCACTTAAATGGTAAAGTGACAGCATCCGATGAAGTGAGCTGTAGCTCATGAAAACTTATGCTCAAATAAACTGGTTAGTCTCTAAGGTGCCACAAGTCCTCCTTTTCTTTTTAAATGGTAAAGCAATTCAGACGAATCCAGCTATAGAAGGTAGCTCCTAAGTAATTAAACTGGGTCCCCAAGTTTGATACAAAGCATAGAGGAAAATGTTCAAATCCTTCCTAAAGTTTCTCCCATTTCCTATAGCAGATAACAGGATTGCTGGCATGAGTAAGGTGTAGAGTTATCACTGAGATTCTTCCTTGGAGCATTAGAAAGGGAGGCAGGATTCAATAAATATACAAGCTTACGTTTATGTGTTGAACAGCTGTTGGTAGCTGGGTAAAGACTGAAGATATACAATGTACAGATACTCCGTAATATACAAATTGCTTTAATCTGAACAAATACATGAAGGCTAGTCCCATGCCAAACTATTGGGGTTTGCTTCATGAGAACAGATGGGTCTGAAATAAGATCGTCTCTAGTATTCCTAGGGAAAGTGTTTGCTATTTCACTTGGCAAACAGAGCCAGTCTGCTGTGAAAACAATGAAAAATCCCATCCCGCCTGGACAAAATAGTGAATTCCCCCCCCCCCCCCCCCGCCGGTGGTATTGCAGAGAAAAAGGGTTTGGTGGTGAATTGTTTCTTCCAGCTCGTGTGATCAATCTTTGATATTAGTTGAAAATGAAAAGCGTTAGAAATATACCGGGCTCAATCTTACAAAAAGCTGAGCATCTTCTGACTGCAGTGTCTACTGACGGCTCCGACCACTGGATTTTTAGGCACCTTGCACTAGATTTTCGGGCTCTTGGTTGGCTATTTAGAAAGTCTATCATTATAATAGTTTTGTGACCCAAACCTTCAAGCCCATTGACTTCAATGGAAGGTCTACACACACACAAAGGGCTTACAAAATTGGGCCCCAAAACTGACTCACAGGAGCCAGATCCTACTTTCATTGAAGTCAGTGGCAAAATTCCCGTAGGCCGTCGTGGAAGCAGAACCAGAAACATGGTTAATATCCATTAAGTACCAGATGACAGCTCTATTGGCACATATATTTCTATTTCCTTTTGTTTTCTTCTCTCCGACGGTGAAATATTTTTTTTTAAAAAAACTTATAAAATGTGGGGAAAGAATGAAAAATGTGGAGTTTGTGTTTTACACTGGTTTTGCTGGTGATGAGATTTTTTTTTTACTGTACAGTTCTGCTGTCATATAACCTGATTTGAAAGGGAAACTCTGCCCTTCAGTAATCAGTGACCAGGTATGCGAATTTTGCTCTCATTGAGTTTCTGGATAAACTTGGGCCTAATGGCCTTCCCACAGAAATCACTGGGAGTGCATTCATACATCAAAGTCCAAACTAAACGGGGATATGAGGGTCAGGGTGATGTCCCTGCCTCCACTGGATTCAGCCGTCCCAGCTGGAAGATAACTTTTAACTCTGGCCTCTTACTCTGAAAAACGATTTTTGGCTTGCACACAATAGACTGTGGTTTCAAAGAACCTATCAGTGACTCCATACTTCTCTTCTATTTAGTCTAGGCTTATACCTTGCACATCACCATAGTATTTGTGCACCTTCCAGAAGAGTTTTAAGCGACGTGACGTCTCTGGACATCTTTAGGAAGGTGTCATTCTCCACCACTCATGCTTATTTTTACTCCATTCCACCACGGTACTGAAGCAAAGGAGCCCAATCTGCTGGCTTTAGGAAGGGGAGAGAAAGAAAATAAAGGACCTGCTCCTTGCACAGGTCCCTCTAGAGCAGGGAGGCATCTGAAAATTGACTGCGCAGCTGTCCAACAGAAGCACCCATCACTGTTCTTCAGGGCGAGAGGCTCGCCTTGTGCCGATGCAGATGCAAATGTGCCTGGTCCTTGTGGCAGCTGCTCAGAGCACTGGGCCCACAGAGGCCACCTCCGATAACACTGGCCAGGTGCGCAGGCTTTAGAACAAAGGGCCTTTTCACCAGCCCCTGAGAATGAAGAAGCCTCCTCGCTGTTTGCAAAATGGCTTTCCTGAACGGCAATATTTGGTTACAGTGAGATCTGTTATTTCAGAGGAAGGCCAGCAGAGGGGAGGGTAATTTGACTCAGCCAGTGTGTATAAAACCCAAGTGGGGACCCCTCCCTCCCCCACAAGCACTGGGTCAGAGGAGAGTTGTAAAGTTTCACCCAGGGACATAAAAACAGCGCAGCAGAGTTAGTCTTGGACCAGAATTTCTCTAGTTTTCTTAACACCTGTTTGCATAGGGGTGAGCTAGTTCAGAAATCCCAAAAATATAAGGATCCCCACCTAGCCCTGGATATTTAACTGCCTGACATTGACAGAACAGGTGCTTCTGAGTCTAAGGATGAGCTGAGACAGTCTGCAAACTGGCTCTAGCCCAGGCTGGGGAAGGAGGCTTTGCCCCATCCAGGCTTTCTTTTCAATGGGCCTGTAGGGGCACTTTAGTCAAATGGCTTCACAGGGCACCTTTAATTGACCGGTTCATGCAGGAGAAAGCATTAGTTAAAAGCTAGGAACGATTTTGTTCTGGAGATGAGGACTGGGCAGAGAGAAAGTTTTTCTGTGTTTCCAGATGATTCTGTTTTAGGGCCTCTGGGCTTCGCGGGAAGGAGGCTGCTTGACAGAATCATGGTGGACGATGCGTGGGGGCCCCCTCCCCCACTTCCAGGCAGCAGACTCCTGGAGGAGAGCAGCTGCCCCCCTCAGACACCTCTTCATGGTGCTGTCCCATATGTTTTCCCATCCCCACCCATAGGAATACATGTCTTTCATGCTTGCTCCCTTCAAACACCCGCCCCACCTGGTTGCCACCTACATGTGACGCACCACATAGGTGTTTTCTCCAGGAGACCCTCCCTCTCCATGTGCATTAACTCACCCCCATGCGCAGCTCCCCCTCTACCTTGTGATATGCATTCTTGCCCACAGGCGGGATGCCTCACCCTCCATCACTCTGCCCCTCTTTGTGAGACACACTACCCCCTTCTCCTCACTTCCCATAGAGCAGGAAACACCGTAAGTGGCTTCCACTGACCTGTCCCACTTTGGAGAGAGCAAGGGTATTTCTCTCACAAATAGGAGAAGGTCCCTACTTTCCCAACTTGCCCTGTCCCATGCTCTGGATGAGAAGTAAGGGGGAGACCCCTTAATCACTTCCCAATGCACAAACCTAGTGGAGAAGCAAAGAGAGAAACTGTGACAGCTGATTTCCCCTCCACGGCAGGTGAGACCTAGGAAGAGAGGGATGAACCCATTCTCTAGTCTCATTCCTAGGTTCGCAAGTCTAGTTTTGAACTGAGCCCAACTAACTACAGAAAATTAGACACATTTAAAGGTGGACTTTGTTTTTCCAATAGGCGGAAGAAAACCACCACAGGCAGCTGTTATAAAATGGCACCATTTCTTTATTAAAGACGAAGCTACACTAATTATCTAAATACCCAAGTCACTATTTCTACAAATAACGGGATCTGGCTGCGTACAGTTAAATATATTTGATTACTGCCCTTTTATCTACTTCTAAGTTTACTGTACTTTTACCTGGACGGCAAATAAGAAGTCCTTTTCTTGGAAGTGACAGCAGGGGAAAGAATCAGGTTGCTAATTTACCTGAGACGCAGGCGTGTGTAATGATAGATGGGTGCTGGAAATTCTAAAGTGATTTGTTTTGCTTTTTGGGCAGAGTTTGAGATGGGTCATTCTTTAAACCCGGTTGCATTTTTCCTGATGAACTTTCTGGATCATAATTAAATGTACTGCAGGAAACCAGCACTGTGGGGAGAAGGCAGAAGGCATGAGGTTTGGAGCCTAAAATACTCTGTCATGTGGGGAGAACCGTATCTACACACAAACCTGCATCACCTCAGTTAAACCAGTGCAACCTGCAGGGTATTCAGTGAGGATCTCTCTTCACTGCAGAGTTAATTCAGGTAATCAGCACCTGGGTTGGCCTATCCTGGGTCATACTGCGTAGCCCTGAGTTACTATGTCTTCCCTGCTGCTGTACTCACCCAGGGGTGTTAGTGGGACTTGGGGAGGGAGGGTACCTCCCATGGTTTTCTGCACCATAGGAGGCTGAGCTCCTCTATGATTCCTTCCCAGTGAAGTGTGGGAGAGCTTGTCTTTCACTCTGGACACTCAGGGGAAATTGTGGGAAGGCAATGGAGGATTATTAGCACGCGAGTCGTTTAGTCTGTGTCCACACTGCAATGTAGGCAAGTTACCAGCCCCAGTGAGAGCAGCACCCAAGCACTAGCATATATCCCCATCTGTGCCAGCAAGCCCGAGTGTAAAGCACCACCAAGCAGATGAGAGGTTTTCATGTGTGTGGACGGGAGGGGAGTTAGGAGCAACACCCAAGTAAAAGGCTGAGTTAACTTTCCAGTGAAGACATACCCGCAATTTAGTTTAAGAGGAGCATGCCTTATCTCACTGACGTAAGGAGATGTATATCAGCACAACTTTTGTGGGTAATCCAGCATGAAACCTGTTCCTTCTTGGACCCTCACCTTGACTCGGCCTGCGTGCATTGCTGCCCTATAAATGGCCCTACTCCTGCATGCACTCTACATACGGGGCTTCCATTGACTTCAAAGGGAGTTCTGCACATAGAGGGGTTGCAGCACCGGCTCTAAATACGAGGCACTGTGTCAAAGACCATGATTATTATTATTTATAGGGTAGCCGAGGTGGGAACCATTGTTAGGCTCAGCACAAACACCTAGTAAGAGATCCCTGTCTTGAAACATTTACAATCTAGATAGACAGTACAGCCAACAACTAGGAGGAGAAACAGAAGCACAGACAGGTAAGTGATTGCCCAAGGTCACTCAGCAGGTCAGTAGCAGAACCAGGAATAGAATGCAGGTCTCCTGCCTCCCAGTCCAGTACCATATCCATGAATACATTACTCCAGTGCAGACATTCTTCCTGCCTATTCTGTATTTGATGCCCATGCACCAGTCCATATTTCCCTAAAATCGTCCACGTGTGCCTCAGAACATCCAAGTACCATTTGTTTTTTCTTTATGGCATTGCAGAGAGAAATTGTATCCCAACTTTCAAGTAGAAGAATTAAAGAAATGTTAACATGACCCAACCACAAAAATATTTTTTTCCATGAACTGCACCAATCATTTGGAAAGGCAAGTAGTAAAATGAATTGCCAGAAGTATCAAATATTTATGTTTTCCATAACTTTTTTTGTTACCTAGTAAAATAGTTTTCTCGAAGTATTGTTAAGCCCCTGTGTGCCATATAAAGGTACAGTAATGTATTGTCTCAGAAGTGGTTTAATACAAATTGTTTGGGGAGAGGCATTTTTCCACATATTTTCAACACACGGTGTGCATGGTCAATTTGGATTTATCATATGCCAGATACTTTCTTCCAAGCAATGATCTTAACTTTTAAGGAATGTTGCTTAGTTAGGAATTTGTGTGTGTGTGTGTGTGTTTGCATTTTGGCAGGGCAGCAAATAATGTACAATATTTATGTCACTTGAGAAAAGTGCTCTGTGTGTTTGCCAGAAAGCATCTGTGATCCTGCAGCTAGTCAAACCGCTCTCTAAAAAAAACAAGAGAAAGGGGATTAGGAACATTGGAGCAGTGGGGATGGGGAGGTGGCAGGATGAATACATAACCGTTAAAATACAAAAGTAGGGAAGTTTAAATGTATAGGTCAGATTCTGACTTCAGTTAGGGCAGGTCTTCACTACGGGACTAAGTTGAGCTAAGTTACACAACTCCAGCTATGTGAATAATGTAGCTGGAGTCGACGTACCTTAGGTTGACTTATTGCAGTGTCTACACCGTGCAGGGTCAACAGGAGAAACTCTCCCATCGACTTACCTTATGCTTCTCATTCCAGTGGATTACTGGAGTCGACAGGAGAGAGATCGGCGGTTGATTTAGAGGGTCTTTCCCCCGGTAAGTGGAGACAAGCCCTTAGATCCATGCCATTTTACTTCAACAAAATTGTTCCAGATTTACCTAGTTGAGGCTTTGTTTTCTCTGCCAAAAAAGTGTGTGTGTGTGTTTGTTTTTTATTTGGTTTCTTTGGTGTTTTTTAGCTAATGCAAGTTAGTTTGCTCACTGAAACGCCCTAGTGGAGACAAGTTTCTGCAGTTTTTACCTCAACATAGCTGGGTGTTGACTTTACCTTGGTACAAGGTAAAAACTAAACTGTGCCTTGTGTCCACTAGGATTCAACAGTGGGAGAGCTCACTTGCATTAGTTATCTTGCTGTAAAAAAAAAAAAAAATCACTTTTTTTGGTTGTGAAGACAGCGCTAGCCTCCGAGCAGAAGCTAGCCTTGTATCAATGTTTGTTACAAGGAGACCAGTGTTAGGAACTAAACAAACTCAGGCCTTGTTCTCACTAGGAGAAAAGATGTGTTCTTATCACACGTTAGCTGACACAAGGCATTTAACACAAGGTGTATCCTAGGAAAGACAAGGCAGTTTGTAGTTTTCACATGTGTTAGCACTTGGCTTGCCTCTAGTGTTCGCCTTGACCTGCTAACACACATGAAAACAACAAACTGCCTTGTCTTCACAAGGGTGGTATCTCAATCTCATGTTAGTTAGCTCATGTTGACTGCTGTACACAAGCTAACACATAAGAAAATACTGCTTTTTCCCTAATGTGGATTCCCAAATTGATAGATTTCACAATATAACAAAGGGGTTTTGCACATTCAACATTTAGGCCTGGATTCTTATCTCATTTATTCTGGATGGCCTTACTCCAGATGGGCACTGGTGTAACTGAGACCAGAATCTGTCCCTTCCTGATTTGTATCAGCTTCTGCCATTGCATACTGATTTTTGAAGGCACAAGCACATTGCTTTGCTCACACCTCAGACAGTCACACTAATCCTTTTTCACTGAAATCCTAACACCAAACCTAATGACTGAACATTTCATTCAGAGAATTTCCCTTCCCTCGCTCCTTTTTGCTTTATCTCTTCCTTCTATCTTCAGCCTGTCAGGACTTTCACATACCTGTAGCTGACAGCTAGGAAATCGGGAACTTTGATGTTGCAAAGGATATTTTATCTCGGGTGATTCTCACCAATTCATACATTATTGTGTGGGATATTCAAGGACTCAGAGAGTGAGCGATGGCTTTGTCTGGTAAGATCAGAGCAATTTGCAAGCCTTTCTGAGGAACAAGTTCCAATAAAGGGACTTTAGAGATGAAATCTGTCAGCCCTGTTGAGATACCAGCATGCCAGAAAGCCTTATGATTATTGATAGCTTAAGCATCAGCAGGTACAGAACAAGGCTGGAGGAATGCAGCTGTTTGTAGCAAGACACTACATTTGCTTAGATTAATAGATCCCAAGGCCAGAAGGGACCCTTGTGATTATCTAGTCTGACCTTCTGTGTAACACAGGCCAGAGAACTTCCCCAAAATAATTCCTAGAGCAGATCTTTTAGAACAAGATCCCGTCTGGATTTAAAAATTGTCAGTGATGGAGAATTGACCATGACCCTTGGTAAGTTGATCCAGTGGTGAATTACTCTAACTGTTAAAAATTTATGCCTTATTTCCAATCTGAATTTGTCGAGAAAGCAAAGGGAACCTTTTCTGTTTCTGTTCAGTTTTTATGACACCTTCTTCTCATACAAACTATGGTGATTTGACTCCACCCAGAATTGCTTCGTTTTTGCTTTCTGGATAGGGGCGGCAGAAGCTTCCTAAAAGTGTGTGGGGGGGTCACTGGTGCCCGAACTGTGGCCCCACTCTCCACGCCGCCCCTTCCCCCCCAGGGCCCAGCCACCCAATTGCTCCTCTCCGCCAACTCCCGCCCTCATCACACGCCCTTAAGGCTGGTAAAAAGTGGGAGGGCCATGGCCGCTTGAGCTCCCCACCATCCCTGTTATGGTGCTTCTGCTTCAGGATGATGAAACTTCTATGACAGAGGTTCCCAAACTTTGTGTGTGTGTGCTGGGTGTGAGGTCTTATGCTGGTGGCCTGAACACATGCAAGGCACCATTGCAATTCCCAGCACAGCGCAGTGATGCAGGGAAATAGGGGAGGCAGGGAGCGTGAGGGACAGAGAGAAGGAAGAGGGGCAAGGGAGTGAGTTTTCGCCAGGCAGTGTGATTCCCGTGGGAACTAGCCAGCAGCAGGATGGCAACACAGTGCTGGGGATGCTGGGTAATCACAGCAATGTAGAGCTGGAAGGAACCTCAAGAGATATCAAGTCCAGCCCCCTGATGAGGCAGGACCAAGGAAACCTAGACCATTCCTGACAGGTGTTTTTCTGACCTGTTCTTGAAAACCTCCAGTGATGGGAATTCCACAGCCTCCCTTGGAAGCTTATTGCAGAGCTTAACTACCCTTAGAATTAGAAAGCTTTTCCCAATATCTAACCTAAAACTCTCTTGTTAAAAATTAAGCCCATTACTTCTTGTCCTATCTTCAGTGGATGTGGAGAACAATTGATCACAGTCCTCTTTAGAACAGCCCTTAACATATCTGAAGACTATTATCAGGTCCCTCCTCAGTCTTTGTTTCTCCAGATTAAGTGTGCCCAGGTTTTTTTAACCTTTCCTCCTAGGTTAGATTTTCTAAACCTTTGATTACTTGTGTTGCTCTTCTCTGGACTCCCTGCAATTCATCCACATCTTTCTGAAAGTGTGATGCCCAGAACTGGACACTACACTCCAGCTGAGGCCTCACCAGTGCTGAGCAAAGCGGGACAATTACCTTCTGTCATTACCTTCTCCCGCCAACATAGCGCCATGCACACGAGCGCTTAGGTCGGTGAAACTTACGTCGCTCAGGGGGGTGGTTTTTTCACACCTGTGAGCGACATGAGTTCTGCCGACTGAGGCTGTTGTGTAGACGCAGCCAGTCAGTAGTGGGCAGGAGGCATTCCAGTGGAAATGGGGGGCCAGATTATGTGCCTGAGTGATCTGCAGCTGCTGGAAGGCCCATAGGGGCTTTGAACAGCTGGACATGAGTTAGGGAACGCTGAAGGCTGCCCTAATCAGTGCCAGGGCAGAACTAGATCCCAGAGACTCCAGGATCAAGAGGGCACACTCCCCCCTCTCAGGCCGGCTGCCAGGCTTGGCATAGGCTCAGGACTGGGCTTCTGTTCCAGCTGTCTCAAGAGGACAAGACGGTAGACACCAATTAAAAACAGTTGTGTAACAGCACATTGAGAGGCTCCTGAGAACCCTTGAGATCTTCAGGGCATTGTTTTGGGTCACTCTTACTCTGTAACAAAGACGAGGTCCGCAGTCCAAATCATTCAGCGCCATTTCGATACACAGTTACCTATGCAATATTATGCTGTTGCAACCCCCCCAAGGACATCCTCAATACTCAATTCTGACTTATTTTCCCAAATATTCCCACAATGACTCAGTGTGCATGAAATGATGCAATTCTGAAGGGAATCATTAGCTCCACGGCTATGTTACCCTCAGCCAACCTCCAGTTTCAGCCCGTGTGGCCGTTGATTGTGTTGTTGTTGTTTCATGCAACTCCCATCGCTTTACACACTCAGGGCTGAGAGTGCCAGGTCTCGGGCGTACATTCTTTCTGGGGATATCTCACCAAATCGGATTACTTCAGCGAGTGCTCATGCTCGCTCACTCCTCTGAGTCATTTAGGAACCAGGTGGGGGGAAAGGGCCAATCTGTTTTCCATTAGATGATAGCGGACGCGACAGCATTACAGCATTGCTGAGCTGGTGGACATTTTCAGTTAAGTCCTTTCTATTGTCCCTGAGATGGTGAATGGGACAAGCTGGGAGCTTCCTTCCATCAGCTCAGTGAAAAGATAGAGTAGGATTTCACTGAGAACTCTCCACAGGAAACACCTTCTTTGCTATCATTTGTTTGTCCTCTGTGCCGTCAGCGGCTCTGACCCCGCATTCACAGGAAAGAACGAGACAAGCTCTTAACCATCACAGAGATTAAGGCCATCGCTGCCTCCCCCTTGGTGATGGGAGAGGAGGACCCTCAGTTCCTCAGAGGTGCTCAGCTCCATACAGGATCAGGCCCTACAGATTTTCTGTTTGTCTGAATTAAATCATCGTTCCCCGGGTGGGTCCTTCTAACAGTACGTAAAGAATTGCATGTGAGCTGTCGAAAGGGCATTGATTGTGGGGTCTTCCAGCTTGAGCACATTCTCCAGATGCCACAAGCCCAGTGCTGCAGCAGCCTGGCACCACTAGGTTTTTATAACACTGAGAAGTTCTAGGCACTGACATGATTTGCAGCCTTGCATCCCAGAGCCTTTCCGTAATGGAATAGAAAATCACGTGTTCTCTCCGGGAATCTTCTCTGCACTCCTAGAACTGTTTTTATTAACGGGTCTCAGAGTGCTTCGCAAACAGTAACTAATTATATTTCACCACATCCTGCCCTATTAGTCTAGTGGTCCACAAACTGTGGGGCATGCCCCCCCAGGGGAGCACAGAGGAAAGTTTTTGGGGGGCACAGCGGGGCCCAGGCCAGCACCCACATGGGGTGGGGAGGGATCACCACCCAGCCCCGCTCTGCTGCCAGCTCCACTCCGGCTCTAGTCCCCAGTCCTGCCCCCAGCCAAGGCCCCAGCTTTGGCACCCAGCCGCAACCGCAGCCTGGCCCCGGCCTCAGCCTCCGACCACAGCCCAACTCCTGGACCTGGCCTCCAACTGTGGCCAGGCTCCCAGGCCCCCGACCACAGGCCAGACCCTAGCCCCAGCCCCCGACTGTGTCCCGGCTCTCAGCCCTGGCCCCACTCCCAGCCGTGGCTTCCGCTTGCAGCTGCAGCTCCTGGCCCTGGCCCCGGCCCCGGCTGCAGCCCCAGCCCTGACTGCAGCTCGCTCCCATCCACTGCCCCAGGTGCAGCTCAGGCCCCAGTCTTGGCCCCCAGCTTCCAGCCCCATTCCCAGCCCTGGCTCCTGGGGGGACATGAACAGATTACATTATGGGTAAGGGGGGGAGGGTACAACATAATACATTTGGGAACCACTGTGTTAGCCCTATTTTACAGGCTGGTAAACCAAGACACAAAGTTGCGAGCTGTTAAATGACTTGTCACCCAGTGGCAAAGCCAGGAATAGAAGCCAGGTCTCCTCACTCCCAAGATCCTGTGCCAAGCATTAGACAGCATGCTCTCCCCCTGTAACACACGGTTATTTTCATTTAGCAAATCAAAGCATCATTTTTTGTTTTATTCTTAGCAGCACGCTGAACCACTGGAGACCTTTTAAAATGAAATTTATCTTGCTTGGTATAACTACCAGACGGTCTTGCCTTTGTAATTCATTCTCCTCCCATTTTATAACCTAATTTCTATTGAGTGTATTGTTTTTCTTTCCCTTAATTATAAAATGAGATCATTAAAATGAGTATTGGACCTCAACAGGTTGGGGGTGGAGGGAAGGGACTTACTTCACCACAGACTAATCCTAAATATAGCATCTCGGGTTACATCAGAACCACTGGCAACAGAATGGCAAGAAGTTGTCAGTTATTAATTCATCTGTATCTTCCAGTTGGATGGTTTGGGGACAAGAAGTAAAGCGAGATTCTGAGCCTTGGCGTTGCCTGCAAGAGCAGAAGCCCCCTTCGTGCGATAGTCGTACGTGGGAGTAGTCAAGCAAGAAGAGCCATTGGCCTAGAGTCATTTTCTGCTTACACAAAATAAGGAGGTGACGTTACTCCAGTGTACAAGAGATATGAATCAAGCCCCCTGACTTCACTTAGATGTCGTGTGCGACCAGAAGCAGCACTTGGGGGGGGGGAGCATGTGGGGTCATGTCTGTCCCCCCTTTGCGTCTTGACTTGTACTGAGCATGCTCAGTAACACTGCTGAAGCTGGCTGCCCTCACTATGCCCCCCCACTATTGGCAGGCACGGGTTGTCTCTGTGTGAGGAAAAGCTCCTTACATGTGGGTCAGGAACAAGACAGAGGTGTTAGCACTGTTGTCTCATCTAACTCCAGACCTGAGGGATCACATTCTCCCTAAAACAAAAACAAACAAAATCCCCCTGCAGTTTCACTGGGTACAACGTTATTCTTCACTTCCTGTCCTAAACAAAAGCCCCATCCTTCAAACTCTTATGCGCATGAAAAATCTCGTTATGTATAAGGGCTACTCAGGTAGTTGGGGGATTAGGCTCCTATTGTGCAGGGCTGGTCTGCATTGTTTGGGGCTCAGTTGTGTTCCCAAATAAGGTAGAGGCCAAATTCACGTGTAGGGTCCTTTAAAGAGAAGCCACTTTTCACCCCAGAGTGAGCTTCCTTACGGTAATGTGTGAAGTGTATCCTGACAGAAAGAACTGGGGGATCCTTTGAAATGCAGGACACTATGCAAATGCAATATGTTATCTGAGCCTTGATAATATAGCAATATATTCCAGATGCAAAGACAACAGGTGATTTTTTTGATTAAAGGGATATTGGAAACCAGCTTCTGATCTTGATGACAGCAATGTTAATCCAGAGTAATTCCACCAAAACCTATGGAGTTACTCTGGATTAACACTGGGGTAAATGGATCATAGTCTGGCTCAGTGTCTCTGGTCTTGTCCCCTCCCGCGAAAGAATGAAGTTTGAAGGTTTAAACATATGCAGTTGTTACGCATATCATATTTCCTGTCTTAGAAAATCTCAGGGGACAGTGATCTGGAACAACAAGATGGTAGAAATAATCAGTTTAATTGAAACTAAAGACATGTAACTAACATAAAAAGATGAAAGCATTTTTACTTTGCCAGCTTTAATATGAGCACTGTTAGTAGCAGCTGCATTTCAACCCATTTTGCAGATTGCCTTGGAGAAGCGCTCTCTGAAACTTTACCATTTAATTGCATAGGGTACCCTATAATTTAGGGGGCTGAGCATGATATAAGAGGCACATTAAATCAGGACATTAACCATGTCAGAAAGTAAATCAGTTCCTTTGTTGCTACCCTACAATCACTATGGTAAATTGTTCACATGAATTGCAGCAAGGGAGGACAGATGGATGGATACAGACAGATAGAGAGAGAGAGAGTCTCAGATGAAAAATAATTGTTACAATGCAATTAATTTAATAACAGCAGACAGGGGCTCTTAATGTGCCTAAAGCCAGGGAAGAATTCCCCAGTGCAAGCACAGTACAGGGCTGAGATAAAAGGCCCAGTGCTACCCCTCTTGCAAGCTCTGGGCTGCTCTAATTTTGGAGGCGGTTATGGCCCCCGAGGTAACCCAGTATATCAAAGGCACAAAGCTACCCTTGTCCTTATTCCCGCTGGGGTACAGAACTGGACCCATCTCTGGTGAGGCTGTTTCTTCACATTTGGATGAGTGTGAATACAATGAATTAACTCTCATGATGGTTACATGCTGGAATCTGCTACCCTGTTGATTCATTCTACTATTGTCATTAACTAATGGAGGTGCTCCATGCAGGATCGGGGCCCCATTGTGGTAGGTGCTGTACTCACACACAGGAAGGCAAGAGAAGAAGAGGTTCTGTTCTATGTATTGTCTTGCCTCTCTCTCACACTCTTACTTTTTCATCTGCATGATTTGAATGTTTTGCCTTCTTGGATTTCACGGTCCTCTCCTCCCCATGGAAGATCTCCCATTGCACCTGATTTCTCTCTTTTTCTTGGTGCGTAATCAAACAACATTTACAGCTGGAATTCATGGATGAACCATGAACAGCTCTGATGGGTCAGGATCCATGGCTAATGGCCAATAGTTAGTTACAGCAGCAATGGGCAAGCCAATGGCTAGCTGTGCTCAAAGAGAGTTTAATAAAAGTCTTTTTAGTTACTGCAATGTGTTGAGTAGAAATGCCACTTGGCACAATACATGACACTCTCAGAAGAGATTTAGAATCATTGATTCCAAGGCCAGAAGGGACCCTTGTGTTCCTTTAGTCTGACCTCCTGTAGAACGTAGAACTTCCACCAAATAATTCCTAGAGCGGATCTTTTAGAAAAAACATCCCATCTTCATTTAAAACTTGTCAATCATGCAGAATCCACCAAGACCCTTGGTGAATTGTCCCAATGGTTAATTACTCTCACCATTAAAAATGTATGCCTTATTGCCAGTCTGAATTTGTCTAGCTTCAACTCAGAATCATAGAAATGTCAGGCTGGAAGGGACCTCAAGAAGTCATCAAGTCCACCCCCCTGCGCTGAGGCAGGACTAAGTAAACCTAAACCATCCCTGTCAGGTGTTTGTCCAACCCTGTTTTTAAAAACTTCCAATGACAGGTATTCCACAACCTCCCTTGTAAGCCTATTCCAGAGCTTAATTGCCCTTATAGTCAGAAAGTTCTTCCTAATGTCTAACCTTGCTGCAGATTAAGCCCATTACTTCTTGACCTATCTTCAGTGGACATGGAGAACAATTGATCACGGCCCTCTTTAAAATAGCTGCTAACATATCTGATGACTGTTATAAGGTTCCCCCCCTCAGTCTTCTTTTCTCAAGCCTAAACATGCCCAGTTTTTGTAACTGTTCCTCATAGGTCAGGTTTTCTAAACTTTGTTAATTTTTGATGCACTGCCCTAGGCCATTTCCCAATTGTCCACATCTGTCCTAAAGTGTGGCCACCAAAATTGGACACAGTGCTCCAGCTGAGACCTCACCAGTGGTGAACAGAGCAGAACAATTACCTCTGGTCTGGTGTCTTATGACACTTTCAGCCACTGGTTCTTGTTATACCTTTCTCTGCTAAAAGGGGGGAGGTTTGGATCTAACAATTCTTTTATTGTAAGGCTACAGTCATGCAGCTTAAATTCTGACCCTTTACATGAGGAGTAACTCCACTAAATTTAAGTTAAAGCAGTGCGAGAGGAGAATTAGGGTCCAAACCTAAACTGCCCTATGTGAGCAAGCAAGCAAAATACAAGCACATCTTAAAAATTATGTGGCAGCACCACCATTCACTACAGAGCACCAAACCATATGAGCAGAAACTTTATTGGGACAATGGGCCACTTGGTCTGTGCTAGGCAATATTCAGCAGAAGCCAGAAGCAGGCCACTCCCACAGGTCACTGGACCTCAGTTCCAGGGTGTTAGGTGTATGCCAGGAGCATGGCTCCCTGTTGCCAGTTCTCGCAATTTGATAGCAAGTCTCACAACAATTGGTATTTTTCTTAAAGCACCAGCTCCTGGAGTCATGTGATTACACAAAAATCTCAGATTCCATTAAAAGGCCCCACCTCCCATGATTCTAACACTCAGAGAAGAATAAAACCTGATTCCAGAAGGCTCAAAAACAAAAAGAAAAATAAGAACAATGCAACATTCATTTTTTTAAAAAAAATCTCATGATTTTGGGGGCCCAGCTCTTGATTTTTGAATGCTTTGGGTTGGCAATGCTGATGGCTAGTGGGTCAGTACCCAGCAAAGAACCACATGAACATAGCCCTAACTGGGACAGTGGGCCACACGGGCTGGACTGTGCAATATTCAGCAGTAGCTGGAAGCCCCACTGGTCACTGGACCTCAGTTCCAGTAAGGACATGAAGATCTGGTGCTGTTGCCCCACCCCCAGCTATCCGTGTCCCTTGCAAAGCCCTTTCACTGAGCCTTTCCTCACAGGCTCAGGATTGGGTCCATAACATCGAAAATGCATTTCAATACCAAATGAAAAACATCATTCACATAGCCTGTAATTCCTTTCTGTGAATAGTGGAGGAGAATATTTCATTTGGCAAACAAGTCAGACTAACAGAACCTGTCCCTAATCGCATTAAGAGCTCTGAACTGTAACACATTTGTAACTCCAGGTGATTTTACTCTGCCTTTTTGGACCGTGACCAGACACAAAATGCCCTTTTTCTAGATTTGGATCCAACCAAAATTGAGGAGAATCAGATGTCAGTAAATACTTTCCAGTTTGATCTTTACCCAGGGGTATCACAATATGCTTCCGCTACAAATTGTGTAGAGATTTGCTTTTAAACCACAGGCTCTTTTTCACATTAAGCTCATATCTCCTTGCAGTTGTCATGCATCTTTTGTGGCACATATTATGCAGAGGTGTGTGTAAGTATACCCCATGTTTTATCATCTAAGTTGTGAGGCTGGGAGTTGATTTCTAGGAGACAGAGAGCCAAACTCGGCAGTTGGATACATGGATACAACTTCCATTGTCTTTCCATGGGAATTAGGTTCTTAAGTCGCTTTCAGAAATGTAACCCCAGCTTTAAATGAGGCAAGTGAAGATGCCCTCTGTGCTCCACCTGGGAGCCTACAAATCCGATCCTGCAAGGTGCAGAGCCCACCCCAAAAGGTACTTCAGCTCCTATTGAAAGTATATGTCCAGCGTCTTCCAGGATGGGGCCCTAATTTCTCTGCTAGGAAATTTCACACCCTGTCTATACTAGTGCGTCTGCCCTGGCTACCAAAGGTGGCGCTGTAATAGGGTTACCAATCAGTGCAGATACAGCCATAGAGCTGCACAGGGGGGCCTCACCCAAGCAACAGAAAGGGGTAAATTATATTATATTTACAATTTCCAAAAAATGGCCCTTTTAGTTATTAGTACAAAAATCCAATTTCTCTCTCCTGAGGAAATCTGTTGATGGAAATTTAAGCATTAAATAAGGGGGGGTTGATGTGGAGTTCTCATTGATGTTAAGGGCAGTTCCACAGCCAATAGCCTGCAGGAAACTTTGTAAGCTGGGCCCCCTAGCCCTAAATGGGAGGAATTTGCATCGCTAAAATAGAGCCCCCTAAATGACAGGGCTTCAGAATTGAAACCCTTAACTTCAACCTCATGCCTGGGTGCCATCAGAAGACTGATACTATAAACAATTTATGGCTGGGGCTTTAAAGCTCAGATATGTGAATTTTCTCTTTGCTGACAGATTTATCACTTTCCACCAGGAGGAAAATTGAAGCAAGAATGGAACAGCATCGCTTCACTGAGTGTGGAGCTCCGAAAAGAGTCAGCAATGGGAAAAACAGCCCTGTGCTGTATATTTCAAGGTCTTGCTCGCGCCAGGTGGTCATCATACCCAGTTCATCGTACAAAAGAATACTGGGGAAGTCTTTGATGGTGGTATTGATCTATCCAACCTCTTCTGCCCCACAGCTCTGCTTTATGAAGGAGCACAGAAAGGAAGGCTGTTTGAGGACAGCTGAGATATGTGTTCATCTCTACCTCCCTTCCCCCCATGGGGAATCGATGCCTGATGCTAGAGGACTCCCTGCTTTAGCAGACAGGGCAAACAAGGGCCAGTGGTTGGAAGTTGAAGTCAGCAACATTCAAACGGGAAATAAGATGCAAATTCTTAAGTAAGGGCAGCCAGCTATTGAAGTAGCTAAAGAAGAGATGTGGTGGATTGTCCATCACTTGGAGGCTTTAAACCAAGACTGGATGTCTTTAAAATATAGGGTCTAGTTCAAGTTGCCAGGCTCAATGTGTGAATCACTTAAGGCTTGTCTACATTACCCACTGGATTAACAGGCAGCGATTGATCCAGCGGTGGTCGATTTATCTCATCTAGTCTAGATGCGATAAATCAACGGCCGAGCGCTCTCCCGTCAACTCCGGTACTCCACCAGGGCGAGAGGCGCAGGCGGAGTCGACGGGAGAGCGTCAGCCGTCGACTTACCGCAGTGAAGACACCACAGTAAGTAGATCTAAGTACGTTGACTTCAGCTATGTTATTCACGTAGCTGAAGTTGCGTAACTTAGATTGATCCTCCCTCCCCCCAGTGTAGACCAGGCCCTAGTGAAATTCCGTGACCTGTATTAATGCAGGAGGTCAGACTAGGTGATCACAGTGGTCTCTTCTGGCTTTCACATTTATAAATCTTCATTACCCGGGCGGGGATTTGCATTCTGCGAAGTTTCACCAAAGAGATCATCTGTGTAACTAATTACACACATGTGTCTGCATACATGCACGCAGTTGATCTGAGAGGAAGGGTAGCAGAAATATCATGTCTCTGGAGCAGTGAATTCATGTTCCAGAGAAAGTCAAACAAAGGGACAAAACAACAACACACGAGTAAACTTAAATATAACCAAACTGCTCAGTATTTTGTCTTTGTATCCTTTTTCACATGATTCAAGATTTTTTATGTCCTGGGAAGTCAATTGTTAGGGCCCAAAAAACATATAACCTTTACATTATTACATATAATTTTTACAGTATTTCCACAATACAAGTACTTATGTCCTGGTGTAAATCTACTGTAACTCTAGTGAAACCAGAAAAGGAGTACTTGTGGCACCTTAGAGACTAACTAATTTATTTGAGCATAAGCTTTCGTGAGCTACAGCTCACTTCATCGGATGCATACTGTGGAAACTGCAGAAGACATTATAAACCAATGCAATCAATCTGCATGTACTATTCAACAATGGAAGCAATCAGAATCAGTTTTATATGAAGGCCAGAGCACGTGTTACTTCTGACCCAGGCTCTTAAAGACATTTAAAAACCCTAGGATAGATCTCCCACTGGTGTAGATTAGTGTAACTCTGCTGAAGTCAATGGAGATCAACTGGTGTCATTTGGTGTCCTTCTTGACTGATTAGAGCTACAGTATTTTACACCAGTTGAGGATCTAGTGGGGAGATGATCTACCCAAATAAATTCAAATTGGAGCTGGTCTGGAAGTGGTTTTTGTTCCTGTGAAAAATTTCAATGAAAACAACGTTTTTGTTTTTATTGGAATTTTTCTTCAAAAGTTCTCAGGTTTTCATTAAAAAAAAAAAGACGAAAAGAGACTTTTGCCCCAAAATGAAAGTTTCAGTTTTTCAAATAAAACCTCCCCGAAAAATTCAAAAACAGAAATTTCCCACCTGAAGTTCTAATTTGACCCCCTCCCTCCTAACAGCCATATTTCTTCAAAGATATTTTGAATGAAAATTGTGATGAACCCTAACACAGCTGGTGCTCTCACCTGCTTCGTGCACAGCTCCTCTGGCCATTCAACGATGGAGGCAGGAAGGGCACATTTAGTATTGGCAGGGACAAATAACTAAGAAGAGACAGAGAAACAAGGTGGATGAGGTAATATCTCTTATTGGGCCAGCTTCTGTTGGTGAGGGGGACAGCTTTCGAGCCACACAGAGCTCTTCTTCAGGTCTCTGTGTAAGGTCCTAAGCTTGTCTCTCTCACCAGTGGAAGTTGGTCTAATAAGAGATATTGCCTCACCCATCTTGTGTCTCGAATATCCTGGGATCAACATGGCAACACCAACACTGCATATGAGAAGAGACACAAAGTTTAGACCTAATCTTTCCAGGTGCTGAGAGGACCCTGCTAAGGGCTGTTGAGTGTCATCAGCTTTCTGCAGCCTGGACCAGGGAAGAACCTTCGGCATTGGCAACAGATACTCAAGAGGTCTCCTCCTATTGGGATTTGCGGGCACTCAGCGACTCGAAGAATTGGATGCCCTGTCTCAGCTCCATTGAGATATATGCACCAGCTGTCATAGGTTTAATCACCCTCGACACTATTTATTGCCCTGCTCACTGAAAGGTTACTCTCTATGAGCCTGCAGAGAAGAATCAAAACAACACCAGATGAGAGCAGTGTCACGTCTACAGCCCTCTGCTGTTAACCTTTCATGCCTTCTTTCGAAGGGGGAGGTTTGCTCAAGACAACACACGGGAGACATACGTATTTTATATATTTAAAAATGGAAAGAACCAAAAACCCTCAACAGAGATGAGGAATTGTTTCTCTGTGTCAGAATAGTATACATCAAGCAGCAGGAAAGCCATTAGATCATATAGCGAAGTGCATATAATGGGCCCAATTCAGCCCAAGTTCAATTTCTTTGAAGTAAATGAAAACACAGCATTTGGCTCTTTTTGTGTGGCTGCTTCGGTGACAGGTTTTGCAACTTTGCTAACAGTGCAGGTTACTGTTCAGGGCAAGGTAATACCTTTTCTGTTTAAAAGTTTACTGCAGGAGAATGTCAAGACAATAGATTCTTGTCTGACTATTCTTCTTTCATTAGATCCAAGCCATTTCTTAAAAAAGGGTTATCACAGGTTTGCAGCTGGAAACAGGCATTAATAATATTACAGCTGGGCTTGTGTTGCAAAATTTAGAGCCACAGCAGGCATTTCCCCAGTGCTGGAAATGTTTGGACTCAGGGTTCTGGTCTGACTGTCTGTGATTAGGATGTCCTAGATCACATGGGTTTTATCTTTTATTAACGGTCTGACAGATAGTGAAAATGGAGATAGCTCACAGCCTCGAGCAGAAGTCAATTATGTTCTAGGCTGTCAGGAGGCATTTCATGAGCACTTTCTAAAGCCCCTGATCCTGCACACAGGTACACTCTCTGCAAGTAACCTCATGAAGGCTTTTTGCAGTCAGTGGGGCTTGGTGTGGTCAGAGGGGTGTATCTGTGCACAACTCATTGCCATATGGGGGCCAAAAGTACTATAGGAATTGAATTGCTGACTTTAGGACGAATCTGTCTGTCTCACTCTCCCCCCGTTCAACGGTTTTTCAGATACAGAAGGGACCCGCCTGGGACCCTATGCCAAAGCTGGTCATCAAGACCCACATGGTCTCCACAGGTGGGCCTAGGTGTCAACTCTCCTTCCATGCAGCTGCTTTGTAACACAAAGACACCTCCGAGGTTTAATCGCCCAGGAAAGAGCTTTAACTTACACAAAGTCTTTAATGAGCATCTGGGCGCGTCTGCGTCAATGATCCAGAAACGGGCTCAACGTTACCATCTTTTGCCATGACAACTTGGACATCTTTAAATATTTTGCTCATACAATTGCAGCCTAATCGTTGCATCATTGCTCTAGAACGAGTCCTGGAAAGGGAAAGTGACATAAAGCCCACCCACCGGTGTCCTTTGCGCCTCCTCCACACCGTCAGCTGCTTCTTTCCCCAGGAAAAGTCTCCCTCCTCCTACAAGAAAACCCGAAGACCACTTAGACCATAAAGAAACACTACAGCATTCTAGCACAACAGTCAAAATCACTATGGCGCACAGTAGTGATACTGTAGTAAGTTGGTCAATTACTGTTCAGCCCCAGGGGCCTGAGTCTCATTTATACCAATGCCGCACTGTGCCGGAGTAAAAGGACCTTACATTTAAACCCACCTTAAGGCCCTTTCCATTGCCAGAGCAGTGCAATGGGCCCCCAGGGTCCTGAACTTCTTCACAGGGCGTCAGGGAAGATGGATACATTGGGCTCTGCCTGATTCATCTGTTTGTAAGGCGATGATGCAGATCAGCACAGAAAACACAGGTTTAGCCAATTAATTGCCCCTTTCCAGGGAAAGCTGCCTCTCCTGGTCACAGGGCAACAGACCTGAAAATGTACCGCCAGACTATTCTCTAGCTTCGGTTCCCACAGCATTGGTCTCAAAGCACGGTCTTCACCTGCAGCTGCTGCAGCTTTTATGGCTCCTGCCTGGAACACCTGTGTGAGCCTGAGTTGCTTTTAACTCAGGAACAGGGGAAGGTCTGCATCCACCTTGTCACGCTGCTATAATCCAAACCCCTGTCACTACTGGGGGCTCAGATTCCCAACCTGCCACTATGGGGCTTTGGTTTGAAATCAGCTCCAACCCCAGACCCGCCTATTCTCCTGATGTGGTTCAGATGTGACAGACGTCTCACCAGGCTTTTTCTTAAGCTTTGGATCCATGGCAGGTGAAATCTCCTGCGGCCAGCAGATCACATGAGACTCCTGCCATTTTGTACCCAAATCTCCTGGAAACAGCCCATGGGATTTCAGCACCCGTGGATCTCAATCCCTCAACCCCAGCACTCATTTGGCCCCAGGCCCCAAATTCTTCTGCTGACTATGGAAGGAAATTTACTGCCCCTGTAGCAGAGCCAATTTTCAAACATGAATAACTTGCCTGATGAATTTTTTGTAGTAAAAAAATACATCAAAAGAGATTAAATCCTCATGCTGGAAGAATTTAATTTAAACAACTAAAGACATCATAGCAATGCAAAAATATCACCTCAGCCTGGTAACCTCTGGCATCTGCATACGCTTCCATGACTAACAAACAGCAACATTTCCTTTAAAATATAAGAGAAAAACAATGCTATTCTGGAATGCCTGGCATCAGCCCAGTTAAAAAGGAAACCAACAGCCCTCCACTAGTGGGGCCTTTATGGACTCCTGGACTCTGCCTCTCATGCTTGTAATAATTCCCACTCGCTTCATAACACTCAAAGGGCATAATTTCCAAAGGCTGCATTAATGAGGATCACAGAGGGTTCTTCAAAACAGACACTGCAGGTTTCCATGCTGCAAATCCAATGTTTGAGGAATCCCTTCTCAGGAGACCCTCTACAATTTATGGCCATGTTCTGATCTCTATGGCATTAAATGCGCATAGATCACAGCCTGACCAGACACTCTCCCTGATGTGAATGTCAGCTAAAGGACAATTACCTAGGGAGATAGATAATAATCCCGATTAAAGCAGAACAAGCTGAGGGTGTGTGCCAGTTGATTCAAACCCAGAGAAGGGGTCCTTTGTGAACATTTGATACCTGACCAGGGGAAGGAATAAATTCACTTCACACTAATGTTAAGCATTTAAACAGGATGCTGTGTATTAATAGCATTCCTGGCGAGTTGAAATTACATTTAAATGGTTGACAGGAAACAATGTGCCTTCTGGTATGATCTTAAGTTAATCACTATAACCAAGGGACTGACTTTGGCTGCTGATGTTACTATATAAAGTATGCAGTTTCTGTGGTTTATAGGCTGCAGGTTTTCCCCAGTGAGTTTAATTTATGGAAATTACTAAGAGCAATGAGATTAATCTTGATTTTAGTAAGGCTTTTGACATAGTCCCACATGAGATTTTCATAAGCAAACTGGGGAACTGGGATCTAGATGAAATTACTATAAGGTGGGTGTATGAATGGTTGAAAGACTGTACTCAAAGGCTAGTCTTCAATACTTCGCTGTCAGACTGGGAGGTTGTATCTAGTGTGGCCAGTCCTGGGCCCAGTACTATTCAATATTTTCATTAATGACTTCGATAACGGAGTGGAGAGTATGCTTGTAAAATCTGTGGATGACACCAAACTGGGTGGGGTTGTAAGTACTTTGGAGGAGAGGATTAGAACTCAAAATGGCCTGGACAAATTAGAGCAGGGATCAGCAACCTTTGGCATGCGGCCCATCAGGGAAATCCGCTGGTGGGCAGGGATGGTTTTTTACCTGCCGCGTCCGCAGGTTCGGCCTATCACGGCTCCCACTGGCTGCGGTTCGCCGCTCCAGACTGATAGGGGCTGCGGGAAGCGGCGGCCAGCACATCCCTCGGGCCGCACCACTTACCGCAGCCCCCATTGGCCTGGACCAGCAAACTGTGGCCAGTGGGAGCTCCAATCGGCCAAACTTGCGGATGCTGCTGGTAAACAAACCATTCCGGACCATCATAGGCTTTCCCTGTCAAAGGTTGCCGATCCCTGAATTAGAGAATTGGTCTGAAATCAACAAGATGAAATTCAATAAAGACAAAGTGAGAAATAGTTCCCTTAAGAAGGAAAAAAAAAATCAAAAGCACTGCTACAAAATGGGGAATAACTGGCTAGGTGGCAGTTCTGCTGCAAAGGATCTGGGGGTTGGAGTGGACCACAAATTGAATATGAGCCAACAATATGACGCAGTTGGAAAAAAGGCTACTCTCATTGTGGGAGTGTCGTAAGACATTGGCGGTAACTGTCCCGCTGCATTCAGCCTCCACTGGAGTACTTTGTCCAGTTCTGTGAGCCAGGCTTTCAGAAAGAGGGGGACAAAGGGGAGAGAGCCCAGAGCAGAGCAACAAAAATGATAAAAGGTTTAGAAAACTTGGCCTAGGAGGAAAGGTTATAAAACCTGGGCATGGTTAGGCTTGAGAAATGAAGACTGAAGGGGGAAGGACCTGATAACCATTGTCAACTATGTTAAGGCCTGTTCTAAAGAGGGCAGTGATCAATTGTTCTCCACGTCCACTGAAGATAGGACAAGAAGCAATGGGCTTAATATGCAGCCAGGGAGATTTAGGTTAGATATTAGGAAATACTTTTTAACTATTAGGGCATTTAAGCTCTGGAATAGGGTTCAAAGGGCAGTTTGGAATATCCATCATTGGATGTTTTTTAGAACAAATTGGATAAACATCTGGTAGGGTGATCTAGGTTTACTTAGTCCTGCCTCAGCACAGGGGGCTGGACTTGATGACTTCTTGAGGTCCCTTCTAGTCCTACATTTCTATGATTCATTTCTCTAAATTATTGAAATGGAAAATATAAAGAAAGGAGAGCAAACTGCTTAAGAGAGGAGCACCTCTCTACATCCCATAGGCCAGTCAAGATCATCTTCTGGCAGAGAAAAAAAATGGATGGTTAGATGTGACTGTTCTCCACCAGTGTAGAGGGGAAAAAAAGACAAGACTTCAGATGAAATAGACTTAGGATATGTACTAACCTGTTCCACTAACGTCAGCCCTGCAAACCCTGTGCATTCGCTATGCAACTCCATTAACTGGCAGAACACGTAGGCTGTTATCTTTTATTTGGCTGAGCCACAAGATGTGGACATGACACGCACTTTACAAATATGCTACACAAACACTGAAGGATTCTTGTCTGACAATTCTCACTGTACTTCTATCAGGGGAATAAAATATAAAAACAAAAATCATAACACAGGAATCCAGAGCTAAATACAGCTTGAACTGCAAAAGTCTTGAATTCTGTTCTATATCCAGCTCTCCACATTTTGACTGGCAGAATGAATTCTACCCTTCCGTGCAGGTCTTGCAGCTTACAGTTCATATATAAAGTGTTGACCTTTAATGTCCTGTTTGTGCTTACGATGTCAGGCTTTCTGATGAAGCCAGATTTCGATTCACGTTTACACCCAGGTTCGCAGAGAGCGCCAGGTCAAGTCTTGTTTGCAGTCTGGGCACACACAGCAACTCATTTTCACAGCAGTCAGAACCAAAACTGTAATACCAGAGAGTGAATGGGCTGCATTTCCGCCTCCGCTTTCCCGGTGACTAGAACAGCGTGAAAAGGAAAGTGCTGATTCCTGCTCTCAGTTATCGTACACCTGTGTATAGCTGCAGTAACTCCAGAGCATGGCCCTGTAGGTGTTGTTTGTTTCAGGGATGATGGCTTTCCGATAAGTCGACCCATCATCTGCCCAGTTTGTATAACCCCGTAATCTGTCAGCAACACAAACAAACCTACATCTAACGCATTCTGCAGATCAAACTAACGGCCACACGCAGCCCAACCCAATCTGGTAACAGCGACCACCAAAAAGGGTATTCGAAACCTCGAAACCATTTAAGCTTCTTATGATGACTAAGCAAAGAGGGCACCAGCTAGACAGGCTTTCGATGGAAGATTTAAAAGAACACCGGAAACCAAAAAACATTACATGCATAAGCTAAATAAATGCAGTGCTTCCGTTAATCTGAATTCACACTTAATAAATATGTGCTAGAGCTCTGAATCCTGAGCAAGGTACTGAGAAGTTCCTGGATTCAGCCCCAGCAGGCTAGGCTTGAAGAAGACTAACTAACATGTACAGTGGCCAATTGTTATACTGAAAACAAGCCTGGCAGATTGTGTGTCACCAGGGAAGGATATCAGTGTCTAATCTAGGTGAAAACGGAACATAGGGGTACCTGGAGCCTTGTCAAACTCAATGCTCTTGTGTAGTAGGTTGAATAACAGAACAATGTTTACATTTCCCCTTGTGCCCTAAGTAGTTTGGAAGCTGGACACCTGAAAAGCATGAATGGTTTTAAAAGCAGTGTCAGCTCTTGATTACGGAAAGCCTTGACTGTGAAGCACTGTTCCTTGCAAACATTCCTAAAACATAACCAACCAAAGAGGAAACTAAAAATCGGACTTTCACCGTGTTTTAGCATAGATGTCTTGAGGTCCTTGCTACTTGTGCTGCTAAAGGAAATATACATTATTGCAAACACAACAGCTAGCTCATACTGTATATATCAGCCCAGCAGCAAAGAAAACATCACCATTTGAAATGCAGGCATTCAGAGGGGGCTCTGATGGATTCCAGCCAAGGAAGAAAGAGGTTCCTCTCCACCCCCTTCTAGAGTGTTGAAATTTTATATTAAAAAAACCCCTCGCAGAACACAAACACCACATTATCCACAGTTAATGATAGAAAAAGATGTAAGAGTTGAGATAGGGATGGAGAAAACATTTTTATGTCCCCCAGAGAGCAATAAACAATATACAGGAAACAGTATAACAAATGTATTAGCAAATACAGGGGGATACTAAAACCCTGAAAGCATTAATAAACTGGATCATGGGTCGTGATTGGATTTGTTCCTAGATCCAATGAAAGATAAATTCACTTGTCCAATATATTTTAGATTCTAATATTTCTCTTTACAGCTACTCCCGGAGGGGGATAATCAAAGCATGCCAGTCCTGCCAAGCCTCCTGACTTCGGAGCCAGTTGACATCCTCATCAGAATACGCTATCTTGGCTCAGTGTGCCTTCTAGGCACAGCCCTGTATTCGGGGGTGATGCAGAGTGGCACCACGCCATGGCACAATGGGAGGCATCACAGGGCTCCCTGGTATGCAAGGGGTGGATGCTCAAACCACATCCCTTTGTGGGATGCTGCGTATTCCTACTTGTGCACCAGTCTTGTCCCACAAGCCAGAGTAGAGGGTTAGCAAGCAACAGCCTCCCATTCCTCATTGCCCTGTTTCAGGCTTTTTATGAGCCCCAGTGCAAGGCAAGCTGTACTTGACCCTTACATTGACCGCACAGGTTGCTGGTAGGGTTCCTTATACACCAATGTAAGTATCCTGGCTCTCGAGAAGTACCAAGTGTTGGCACTGGGCCAAACGGTCTGACTCCAGATAAAGTTCTCAAAGGCCTTCATAAAATACTAAAGGCCCAATCCAGCTCTCATTGAAGGCAAAGGACAAACTCTCCAGTGGGAGTTGGATGGGGTCCTTATTGATTAAGTCCATCAGGCAGATATGGTGAAGTGCAGTATTATCATCTCTTTTTAACAAATGTGGAAACTGAAGCACGTGCCCCAGGTCACTCAGGGTTAATCACGTGTCCCTTAAAAGTGGCCCTGCTGATTTATAATTAAACTTGATTTTCGAATAGCCCTAGGCTAGAGTCCGGCAGGCTGACGTTCAGAGGGGAGCACATTTTCTCCCTTTACATTTACATCTGGATTCAGTGCTCCTGGAAGCGCACACTGAACCCCTGGGAGCCCAAAGTCCTGTATTTATCCCCAGAGCACCGGCAGTCGCAGTGCAAGCTCTCCACATGCTACTCTGCCAATATGACTCAACCGTGATCTAGCCGGGCCGCCTCCAGTTTCAGTCCCCATGGCTTATTCTGTTCTTGGCCTCTCTGCTGAGATTGCCAATAAGGTTGCCAATTAGTGCTAAGTGCAATGGTGGAGATTGCGATATGCCCATGTCACCAATAACCATAAGGCAGCAACGACTTTACATCACCTTGAACCTACAACCTAGCGCGGTAACGCTCGCCTTCCCATTACCAGTCCAGATTGCAAGGCGTTTGTAAAGCCAAGTTACATTCTAAAACTGTGGTTTAGAAGCAATATATTGGCGGATAAGAACAAAGGTGCTAGCAGACAATCCTCAGAAGTGTTTTTGATGAGCAAATTAATATCTGGCAACTGACGTGATGTTTGTTGGGCTAAAGATTTGTCCATAATTTGGAATTGGAAAACGCTAAAACACAATTCAGCGGAGCTAGTCACAATCCAAGCTCATGTGAACTCCAAAACAGTGGTTCCTAATCCAGTTTGAACTAGATTATTCCATTTTTTTCTTGAAGCAAAGCCTGGGTTTATATGACTGTCAGTCAGAAAGCTTCTTTGAGAATTGATTTTTTGCAGATGAATTAGATTTTAATAAAATAAAAAAAACCTCAAATTTTTTTTTAATTATTGAAAAGAACTTTCCCTTCTTATATAAGGATATAAACCATATGCTTGGTAAAGGGCCTGGGGTTTACTGCTACTTGCTGAGAAAACAGAAAAAAACAGAAAGGATAATAGGGTGATAATGAGATGTGTGGATTTAATTTGTGATTTATTAAAATACAGGAAGACAATTTGTGACTCAGTGGTACATATGAGTGCAGGAAAATACTTGTGGCCTAGTTGTATATTTTAATACAGGAAAATGCTTTGTGATGAACTCTATTTTTCTTTTAGAGACAAACCCTAACCAAATGGCCAGCTGTTAAATATGTGTTACCCACACCAATCAAAGCAATTAAGAGGCAGGCAGAATGGCTGGGTCTACATGAAGAAAAGGAGGACTTGTGGCACCTTAGAGACTAACAAATTTATTTGAGCGTAAGCTTTTGTGAGCTACAGCCGACTTCATCATTTTTCATCAGATTTCCCACTGTAACTACTGGTGCAGCTGTACCAGCAGTAGGAATGCTAATGTAGATCGGCCACTTGGGGTTTTAGCTACTATGTCATCTACAAGGCTGCCAGTTAGTATTATAGCGGTAGTGGGTTTTGCAATATGGACACATATCAAAGCAGATAACAAGGTAGGTAAAAATGATGGGGAACAGTCTCCATGAGTGTTCCCACCATGGCTAGAACTGCATTGGAGGTAGTGAAATGCTAGTGTAGACAAGGCCGAATGAGGGCAAACTTACCCCAGTGATGCTGCCAAGGATAAATTTGGCTCACAAGGTTGGTATGGCTTGGGATGGACAGAGGATGGTAAAATGCAGTTTAGTTTTGACATATTCTGCAGACATTTCACCTCAAGGCCCGTATCAGTTGTAAGGGAAAAGGTGCTTGATGGACTCAAGCGAACTAGAATTCCACACTGTAACAGACAGCAGGGGCCAAAAAAAAAAAAAAATAATAATGTCTATTTACAACAAAAAACACCAAACTGATGGCCTAGTCATTTTCATTTTTCCAGCTAGGTCACCAAACGGAAGCTGTCCACAGCGCATGTGTCTGCAAACGTAGTCCTCCCGCTGCCCAAGACTGAGGCGGAGAGGAGCAACTCTGCACTGCAGCTTCAACCACAGCGGTAAACACAGCTTTTCTCCATCGCTTTGTACCCTTCACTTTGCTCTTTCCACCTGCTCCCATTTTACTTTTTATCCAACGGGGTTGGTGTTGAGCAGCCAACAACTCCCCTTGGCACTGTGAGTCAGAATCTCAGTAGATCTTGGGGGAAGTTTTAATGGAAGATACTGCAGAAATACAGTCCTGCCTGCAGTCCTGCTCCAGCTGAAGTCAATGGCAAACCTTCCATGGTCTTCAAAAGGTGCAGGTGTTTCTGTTGTCTGCAAGGTGCTGAATGCTCTCCATCCACATGGAAAGCAGAGGGAGTTGATGGCACTCACAGAATCAGGTCTTAATTACTGCAGAGCACCCATACCTCAGCTCTAGGTATTACCTGTCTTGCGTAGTTTCTGTTCATTTTGATAAGCAGAATACTTCAGCCGTGACTGGTTCATTATTACTCTACTGAGGCCAGAGGAGTTAAATCAGAGATAAATTTGGCCACACACATTCTAAACTCATCCAAAAAATTATGACCAAGATTTTCCAAAAGTGACTAGCGATTTTAGATGCTCAATTTGAGACCTCAGGGGGCCTTTTTTCAAAATAGGGCCTCTCTAAGAGGGGTGCTGGAACTAAGTGTGTGGTGGATGCAGCAGGAACCCTTGGCTTGAACTAATAATAGCAAATGAATGCATGGCTTCCATCAGAAACATCGTTTACCCTTTTGTTCAGTGGCATTCAGCACCTCCACTATAAAAATTGTTCCCATGCCTCAGCCCTCCAAGATATCTCAGGATGTCCCCACAAAACTGAGGCACCTACAATCACAAGTCACATTGGAAAATCTTGGCTTAGATGAATAAAGGGTACCAAGTGGTGTTACAGATAAATAAGCACACAGTAACAATATTGGGGAAAATGTGAAAAAATGTGGTTTTTAAACAATTAGAAAAAGATGGATCAAATGAAAGATTCTCCACAGGCAGAGTGATCCTGACACAACACACACACACACAAACCCAAACACACACGCGTGCACACACACCTACACTGTTCCAAGGGCTTGCAGGAGCGGCTCCTTGTTTCATTTGTTTTTTACCCTGGTGTGTCCCATAGCACCATAAAGAAAGATTCACAGCAGGAAATAAACCAACCACTGCAGTGCAAAATTCCCACAAGGACATGCCTCCTTATCAGTGACCACAGAGTTTCATTTTTATAAAAAAAAAAAAAAAAAAAAGCAGGCGGATGGACGAAATGGTTCCCAATGAGACGACCAGACAGACAGATGTCTATTATATACATACATATATATGTTATGTGTGTGTGGGTGTGTCTATATATCCATTTGGCCTGGTGCTCTTATGCGAAAGTGACCAAGACAGTCTATGGCTTACACCAGAAAACAAATTATATATAATATAATATATAAACAAATATATTTGTTTATATATTATATATATATATATAAATTATATATAAATATATATTTGTTTATATATTATATTATATATAATTTGTTTTCTGGTGTAAGCCATAGACTGTCTTGATCACTTTCGCACAAGAGCACCAGGCCAAATGAAACACATGTTTACAACTATAATGAGGATTAGATTTGGAAAAAAAAAGAAAAGAAAAATAAAGTTGAACTATAGTCAAAATTAGATGGTGACATGGGTATTTGCCAATTGCATTAAATGAGAAATAACGGAGTATGAGGTTTCTGGAATGAATAGAAAATGTATTGTTTACAGACCTTTTTGGCCAACTACCAACATATGCCAATACTTAAGACTTCTTGTTCTTATTTACTTGCCCTGACAATAAAACAATTGTTTTGTGCCAATAGCCTGACAAACTGGTTATGTACCTTCAAAAATACAGATTGGATATTATTTCTCTTGTATCAGCTGAACCTAGATTTCCAAAAAAAAAAAAAAAGGAAGGAAGGAACGAAGAAAGAAAGAAATCCAAAGTAATTGAATCCAGAATCCAAGCAGTTGGAGAGGAAATAAATGAAGGAGGTAATCAATTTTAATAATGTACAAGATCAATACACATAAAAAAAAATACATAAAGGAGAAGGAACATGCACTTTGCCAATTCAGAGAAAGCTGGCAGGCTTGAGACAGCATTTTCCAGAGCACAGCTCATGCCATGCCCCTACATTAGTAATAATGATCCATCCGCCTATGGCACCTTCTCTCTAAGCATGCCCATGTTAATGAGGTAAGAATTGTTCTCAGTTTTAAAAAGGAGTAAACTGAGGCACAAGGAGGTTAAGCGAGTTGCCCAAAGACACATAGAACCAGAAAAGTAACTCAAGTCCTATCAGTCTGCCGTAGTTTAACCACTTCTGCCACCACCTCAGTCCTACTCTAAGTCCCCCTACGACACCTGGCATTGGCCACTGTCAGAAGACAGGATACTGGGCTAGATGGACCTTTGGTCTGACCCAGTATGGCCAAAGTCTTAGGCTACCGCCAGTGTTGGAATTACACTGGTTACCACTAATACTCCCAACCAGAGAGACCGTTTCTCTCCTCGCACCATCCTGTCAGCATTGTGAGAGTTGGGAGGGTCTCGAGCTGGAGCCCCACTCGATTTGGAAGAGAAGGCCTGGCCAGAATCACTCCCAGTGGTAGTGCTCAGGGGAGGATGGTAAAGGAGGGAGCGAGGCTTTGACTTTATTGACTCTGCTAGATGACATACAGCAACCAGACAGGCAGGATCCTGGGTCTAGCCTCAAACCCAGAGGTCTCTTCCATTGAAGTCTGTTGAGACACTCAGGGATTAGTTCAGGATCGCACAGGCAGCCTGTGGCAGAGCCCAAATCCCTTCACTTCCACTTCAGTGCCTTAAACCACAAACCCATCCTGCCTCTGGCATGCTATGTTTCCGGCTGTGCTACCATACTCCTTCACCTTCCACTCCCCCAGCACAAGTAAACCGGGGCAGATATTCCCTGCACTCCGGAGTGCGTGAGTAATAGATGGATGCACTCTTGTCAGGTTTCAGAGTAACAGCCGTGTTAGTCTGTATTCGCAAAAAGAAAAGGAGTACTTGTGGCACCTTAGAGACTAACCAATTTATTTGAGCATGAGCTTTCGTGAGCTACAGCTCACTTCATCAGATGCATACCGTGGAAACTGCAGCAGACTTTATATATACACAGAGAATATGAAACAATACCTCCTCCCACCCCACTGTCCTGCTGGTAATAGCTTATCTAAAGTAATCATCAGGTTAGGCCATTTCCAGCACAAATCCAGGTTTTCTCACCCTCCACCCCCCCACACACAAATTCACTCTCCTGCTGGTGATAGCCCATCCAAAGTGACAACTCTTTACACAATGTGCATGATAATCAAGTTAGGCCATTTCCTGCACAAATCCAGGTTCTCTCACTCCCTCACCCCCCTCCAAAAACCCACCCCCATACACACACACAAACTCACTCTCCTGCTGGTAATAGCTCATCCAAACTGACTACTCTCCAAGTTTAAATCCAAGTTAAACCAGAACATCTGGGGGGGGGGGGAGGGTAGGAAAAAACAAGAGGAAATAGGCTACCTTGCATAATAACTTAGCCACTCCCAGTCTCTATTTAAGCCTAAATTAATAGTATCCAATTTGCAAATGAATTCCAATTCAGCAGTTTCTCGCTGGAGTCTGGATTTGAAGTTTTTTTGTTTTAAGATAGCGACCTTCATGTCTGTGATTGCGTGACCAGAGAGATTGAAGTGTTCTCCGACTGGTTTATGAATGTTATAATTCTTGACATCTGATTTGTGTCCATTTATTCTTTTACGTAGAGACTGTCCAGTTTGACCAATGTACATGGCAGAGGGGCATTGCTGGCACATGATGGCATAAATCACATTGGTGGATGTGCAGGTGAACGAGCCTCTGATAGTGTGGCTGATGTTATTAGGCCCTGTGATGGTGTCCCCTGAATAGATATGTGGGCACAATTGGCAACGGGCTTTGTTGCAAGGATAAGTTCCTGGGTTAGTGGTTCTGTTGTGTGGTATGTGGTTGTTGGTGAGTATTTGCTTCAGGTTGCAGGGCTGTCTGTAGGCAAGGACTGGCCTGTCTCCCAAGATTTGTGAGAGTGTTGGGTCATCCTTTAGGATAGGTTGTAGATCCTTAATAATGCGTTGGAGGGGTTTTAGTTGGGGGCTGAAGGTGACGGCTAGTGGCGTTCTGTTATTTTCTTTGTTAGGCCTGTCCTGTAGTAGGTAACTTCTGGGAACTCTTCTGGCTCTATCAATCTGTTTCTTTACTTCCGCAGGTGGGTATTGTAGTTGTAAGAAAGCTTGACAGAGATCTTGTAGGTGTTTGTCTCTGTTTGAGGGCTTGGAGCAAATGCGGTTGTATCGCAGAGCTTGGCTGTAGACGATGGATCGTGTGGTGTGGTCAGGGTGAAAGCTGGAGGCATGCAGGTAGGAATAGCGGTCAGTAGGTTTCCGGTATAGGGTGGTGTTTATGTGACCATTGTTTATTAGCACTGTAGTGTCCAGGAAGTGGATCTCTTGTGTGGACTGGACCAGGCTGAGGTTGGTGGTGGGATGGAAATTGTTGAAATCATGGTGGAATTCCTCAAGGGCTTCTTTTCCATGGGTCCAGATGATGAAGATGTCATCAATATAGCGCAAGTAGAGTAGGGGCTTTAGGGGACGAGAGCTGAGGAAGCGTTGTTCTAAATCAGCCATAAAAATGTTGGCATATTGTGGGGCCATGCGGGTACCCATAGCAGTGCCACTGATCTGAAGGTATACATTGTCCCCAAATGTGAAATAGTTATGGGTAAGGACAAAGTCACAAAGTTCAGCCACCAGGTTAGCCGTGACATTATCGGGGATAGTGTTCCTGACGGCTTGTAGTCCATCTTTGTGTGGAATGTTGGTGTAGAGGGCTTCTACATCCATAGTGGCCAGGATGGTGTTATCAGGAAGATCACCGATGGATTGACGTTTCCTCAGGAAGTCAGTGGTGTCTCGAAGGTAGCTGGGAGTGCTGGTAGCGTAGGGCCTGAGGAGGGAGTCTACATAGCCAGACAATCCTGCTGTCAGGGTGCCAATGCCTGAAATGATGGGGCGCCCAGGAGTTCCAGGTTTATGGATCTTGGGTAGTAGATAGAATATCCCAGGTCGGGGTTCCAGGGGTGTGTCTGTGCGGATTTGATCTTGTGCTTTTTCAGGAAGTTTCTTGAGCAAATGCTGTAGTTGCTTTTGGTAACTCTCAGTGGGATCATAGGGTAATGGCTTGTAGAAACTCGTGTTGGAGAGCTGCCGAGCAGCCTCTTGTTCATATTCCGACCTATTCATGATGACAACAGCACCTCCTTTGTCAGCCTTTTTGATTATGATGTCAGAGTTGTTTCTGAGGCTGTGGATGGCATTGCGTTCCGCATGGCTGAGGTTATGGGGCAAGTGATGCTGCTTTTCCACAATTTCAGCCCGTGCACGTCGGCGAAAGCACTCTATGTAGAAGTCCAGTCTGCTGTTTCGACCTTCAGGAGGAGTCCACCTAGAATCCCTCTTTCTGTAGTGTTGGTAGGGAGACCTCTGTGGATTAGTATGTTGTTCAGAGGTATTTTGGAAATATTCCTTGAGTCGGAGACGTCGAAAATAGGATTCTAGGTCACCACAGAACTGTATCATGTTCATGGGGGTGGAGGGGCAGAAGGAGAGGCCCCGAGATAGAACAGCTGCTTCTGCTGGGCTGAGAGTATAGTTGGATAGGTTAACAATATTGCTAGGTGGGTTGAGGGAACCATTGCTGTGGCCCCTTGTAGCATGTAGTAGTTTAGAAAGTTTAGTGTCCTTTTTCTTTTGTAGAGAAGCAAAGTGTGCGTTGTAAATGGCTTGTCTAGTTTTAGTAAAATCCAGCCACGAGGAAGTTTGTGTGGAAGGTTGGTTTTTTATGAGAGTATCCATTTTTGAGAGCTCATTCTTAATCTTTCCCTGTTTGCTGTAGAGGATGTTGATCAGGTGATTCCGCAGTTTCTTTGAGAGCGTGTGGCACAAGCTGTCAGCATAGTCTGTGTGGTATGTAGATTGTAATGGATTTTTTACCTTCAGTCCTTTTGGTACGATGTCCATCTGTTTGCATTTGGAAAGGAAGATGATGTCTGTCTGTATCTGTGCAAGTTAATCTGATGATTACTTTAGATAAGCTATTACCAGCAGGACAGTGGGGTGGGAGGAGGTATTGTTTCATATTCTCTGTGTATATATAAAGTCTGCTGCAGTTTCCACGGTATGCATCTGATGAAGTGAGCTGTAACTCACGAAAGCTCATGCTCAAATAAATTGGTTAGTCTCTAAGGTGCCACAAGTACTCCTTTTCTTTTTGCACTCTTGTCAGTGGGAGAACAGGTTTTTTAGTTTGTGACTCACTGATAGGCTGACTTGGCTTTAGAGTGACCAGACAGCAAGTGTGAAAAATCAGAACGGGGGTGGAGGGTGATAGGAGCCTATATAAGAAAAAGACCCCAAAATCGGGACTGTCCCTATAAAATCTGGTCACCCTACTTGGCTTGACAGATCTTAGTGCCTACAGGTGACCTAGTATTTTAAGGTCGATATACTAGTGGAATGTGTCTAAAATATTCTCGTGCATTCAGAGCAGTCACTCCCTTAGTTAACTAACTCTAGCCTATTCTATTTTTTTTTTTTAATTAAAATAACCACCCATCACCTGCATTAATATCCTACGAATGGTTTCCCTCCAGGAGCACAAAGCAGCAGATGTAAGCACTAACTTCTCTTCCTTTTTTTTTTTTTTCCCCTTCTTTTTTTTGGTTTTGCACAGCTATAAACAGATCCCCCCACCCCTTGCCCCCAACTTTTTTAATTTTGCAAAAATCAATGCTTTCCTGGACAGTCAGAGTTCATTACCGAGACGGAGTACAGCTTTCCTTTCTCCTGCCCACAATAACCAGAACGAGGAAGCTTGCTTGGCATGCAGACCACCCCTATTTGATTGGATACCCCCTTCGTATTCTGTATGGTTCCGAGACTCTTTTCTGAGTAGGAATGATAATACTAAAAATGTGTCTTCCAGCCAAAAAAAGCTGTTTATTGTTATTTCCAGAGAGCTTTGTACTACAGAGATCTTTTTACCAAGTTTTATGGTAAAGATGCCAGCAAAGACAAATAAATGTGCACATATAACTAAGTGCATGTTATTGCAAACTCACATCTGTTTCCAAACCAAGAAGAGGCTTTCCATAGCAAGGCTGTCACTGTGAATACACATTGGGGCCAGAATTCCCAGAAAGGCTCAGCAGTCTGCCCCTCACAATCCTCCCAACGAAACACCAAAATAAGAAGCCGACACATAAGACAGCCAAGGTAATTGGGATGCTACCATCCGCTGAAACGACATCTGATGAGCTGCATGCTGCAGACTGGTTGCCACATAGACACATGGTTTTATTCACTCCACAGTACTTAAATGGAAATATATATGAGCTTATGAGCAACAAATGGACATTTATGAAACTTTAAAAACAAAAACTGCTTCTGGGTTAAGAAGCCTGAGACACTTCAGCCTGCTGGGTAACTTCCAGAGGAATGTAAAGGTCAGTGAAAATAAGGTTTGGGAAGGGAAGTATAAGCACGACCTTAGGATAATTGCAATCATCACGACAGCATGGCTTTCTGCCAAGATAAAAGATGGACTATTCCATTTAAACAGACCCAAAAAGCAAAAGTCTTACTTGCATAGGGGTCTTCAAGAAAATCTGCAAATACTGTAGGAAATAAGACCTATTTTCTGCTTGTAATGAAGCCAATGGGGATCAATACGAGAATTCAAAGGTGGATAAGGAACTGGTTAAAGGGGAGACTACAGCAGGTTATACTGAAAGGTGAACTGTCAGGCTGGAGGGAGGTTACTAGTGGAGTTCCTGAGGGATCGGTCTTAGGACCAATCTTATTTAACATTTTTATTACTGACCTGGGCACAAAAAGTGGGAGTGTGCTAATAAAATTTGCAGATGACACAAAGTTGGGAGGTATCGCCAATACGGAGGAGGACCAGAATATCATACAAGAAGATCTGGATGCCCTTGTAAACTGAAGTCACAGAAATGGGATGAAATGTAATAATGCAAAGTGCAAGGTCATGCATTTAGGGACTAACAATAAGAATTTTTTCCTATAAGCTGGGGACTTATCAGTTGGAAGCAACAGAAGAGGAGAAAGACCTGGGTATATTGGTTGATCACAGGATAACTATAAGCCACATATGTGATGTGACTGTGAAAAAAGGAGAATGCAGTCCTAGGATGCATCAGACGAAGTATTTACAGTAGAGATAGGAAAGTGTTAGTATCGTTATACAAGCACTGTGAGACCTCATCTGGAATATTGTGTGCAATTCTGGTTTCCCATGTTTAAGGAAGATGAATTTAAACTGAAACAAGTGCACAGAAGGGCTACTAGGATGATCCAAGGAATGGACCTGAGCTCTGCCACCTCGAGGGGACCAAAGCCAAAGCCCAAGGGCTTCAGCCTCAGGCTGGGGGCCTATAACCTGACCCCCACTGCCAAAGACTAAAGCCCTCAAGCTTCAGCTTTGGCCCTGTGCCGTGGGGCTTTGGCCCCAGGTGGTGGGGCTCAGGATTTGGCCCTGGATCCCAGCAAATCTAATCCAGCATGGCCTATCTCATTAAAACAGAATCATGACCCACTTTGGGGTCCCAACCCACAGTTTGAGAACCGCTGGTCAAACTGATCGTCATGTTTGGGGTAGAGAAGGAATTTCCCCCCCGGGTCAAATTGGCAGAGATCCTGGGAGTTTTCACCTTCCTCTGTAGCATGGGGCCTGGGTCACTTGTTAGGTTTAAACTAGTGTAAATGGTGAATTCTCTGTAATTTGAAGCCTCAATCATGATTTGAGGACTTCTGTAACTCAGCCAGAGGTTAGGAGTCTTTTACAGGACTGTGTAGATGAGTCTCTGTGGCCTGCAATGTGCAAGATGTCAGACTACATGATCCTGATGGTCCCTTCTGGCCTCAAAATCAATGAGTCAGTGGCAAAATCCCCACTCATCTCAATCAGGGTAGATCAGGTCCTAAATGCCGGATTCTGGGTGATCTTGCATAACTGTACAAGGGAGTGAGGAGAGAGGGAAGTCCCTTTTCTTAACCACTGTGCAGCTGACCATCGGTCAAACACCCTACCTGCAAGGAAGCCAGAGTACCATCTGCACCATTAGACACCTCGTAAGTGGTAAGATGAGGCAATGGCCCTTCCCCACTTCTACAGTGGTCAGCCATCTAAGGGCTCCAGGAAGCCAGTCTTCCCTCCTGGAAAAGGTTCCTCTCCCGGAAAGGTTCCCCTCCCACATGCCTCTGTCCCTCTCACAGTTGTGGCTTCAACAGTCATAGCAGGCCCCTAACTGAGTTTGCTTTATACACACTAGGTCAAAGCACAGCGAGTTTCCCAAAGACATTGACTGGAAAACCCAACATTCTGGCACCTGAGTCTCCTGGAGAGATTTGCACACACCCTCTGGTGCTGAAACAGGAACAGGACCTTACACTGGATGAGAGACTATGTAGGATCTCTCCCTACTCAATTAATTCAGTGAGCCTGGAGGGAAACTCACCATCTGCACATTTGATGAGTCATCTCGGTACTTGAAGATTTTACTGTATATACCAGTCAACAGAAACAAACAAAAAATCCCTGACCATTAAAGTCCTTCTTTTTTCAGATCTGGCTACGGATCCCCCAGTATAATCTTCTGGCAATTTTAAACTTCTAATTCTGATTTCTATAAACACAAAGTTAAATGACTACATCTAAATATTGGTTCTTAGAGGTCACAAGTGCCTCCCCCAAGAGGGGGGTTTTAGTTTATAAAAGGCAAGAGAGGCAAAGAAAAACTTTTACTTTCTTTACTTACCAATAGCAGGGAATGGGTTTTTTTTGAAAAATTTCATATATTTGCAACTGAATGTTTTCTAGCTGATGACCTTAGATAGCTTTAGTCAGTAAACTAAAAGGCAAGATTGATTTCCAAAATGATACACTGCAACGTTGTATGTAAGTTGTTGTAATGAAAGCTTTAAGTTTTCCTTCCAAAGCATGTAGGCATCAGGACATGTAACTCAGACGCCAAGACACATACTGTAGCATCCACCTGGTCATCAGAAAGTGCTCTGCATCTGTTCTCCTTTAAAATTCACAAAAATGAGTGGCAGAGAGAGGAGTAATGGGAGAACTTTAAAAGTTCTGAGGTTTGGGTTTGAATAAACAACCCAATGTTCATAGGTGTCTATGAAGCTTATCCAAATTGTATGAATTTCTTGGATGTATACTGTTGGGTTGGAAATTTTACAAGGACATGCTCTTTCGTAAGATATCTGATACTTATGGCTTCCATTCAGGCCAAAAATACTGTAATAGCAGCTTCCCTTGCAATATTGCAGTAGTTCTGCTTATGGTTATGGATGAAATTGGGAGAAGCACACAGAGGAGTGAAAAAAAGTGAAAAATAAAACCTAAGGTATCTTTTTTCCAAATTCTGGAAAGGTTTGGGATCATGACCCCAAACCACAGGCCAAGACAGCAGGAACATCTTATTTTGTCTGAACCATTTGACCAGTCTCTAATATAGACATTGTAGCTGGGAGGAATTCTTAAAGAAATGATGTAAAAGAAAGGTCCTGGATTCCATCACCTGTGAGGTGCCACATTGCATCGCACAACAAATAGTCCCGGCTACAAACAACAACAGGCACCACGGCGGATACCTAACTGTGTGGAACCAAAAGTTCAAGATTGTCGTGAGAAATTTAGAAATGTCATTGACAAATCTGATCATGCAGAAGATGGATGGACTATTTGTCAAGGAACCTGGAATTGGAAATCAGTTGCTCAGGGGGAACTGTGGACTAGGAGGGTGGGAAAAACAAGGCAAAGAAAGAGAAGGAGACAAAAAAAGGGCAGACCTATAGCCAAAGTGAAGAAGGAAGAAGCCAATGCAGAAAAATGCTAAGCCGAGGATTAAGGAGGAGGAGTGGGGGGGGGGTCGTCTAAAGAGAAAGAGAAAATGAAGGTCCAGAAGAGCAGGAAGCAGAGTGAAGTCATAGAAGCAGCTGTACATCCTCTCAGCTGGCTCAGCGGTTCAGGTAGTCTGCACTGTCCACAGGTAAACGTTATAGACCTAGGGTTCTTCAGTATTAAAAAAAAAAGTTGCTAAAAGCGGGGAGATACGTTGACAGGCCCTGAAAACCTTCAATTGTGTAGGTGCTGCTACCTGTGGAAGTACTGCGGACACTCCTGTGTCACTCCTCGGTTATTGGTAATAAAGGCTTTCCAATGGTGGCAGCCAGGTATCTTTCTGTGTGCTCCTTGCTCCTGCCTGTATCAGGTTACAGGACCGTCTCATCTACCATCTCCAAAGGCCAAGGGGCCCTAACAGCAGAACTACGGGAGAGTCTTCATCAGCTCTTGTAGTGTTCGGGTTTATATCTGCGACGGGCCCTAGTAAGTGAGGTTCAGCAGACCGATTGTAAGCTTTTGAGCACACTTAGGCCATGTCCCCTCTATACCACAGCTGCATCTGGAGCACCAGAGCATACACAGATCCTACGTCAAGGGAAGGGGTTTTCCCATCGCTGTAGTTCAACCACCTCCCTGAGACACTGTAGCGAACATCTATACTGGGGATTAGGTCAACCTAACGATGATGCTCAGGGCACAACATTTCCCCCAGCCCTGAGCTATGTAGCTAAGTCAAACTCATTTTTAACTGTCCAGCAGGCCTTCAGTTGGAAGTGTTTGGGGGCAGGGACTGTCTTTCTGTTCTGTGTACAGTGCGATCCTGATCCAAAACTGAGATTCCTAGGTTGCTATGATAATACAAATAATAAATATACTAATAATAGTAATAGCCTGACTTGATGTCCAGTATCACGTGGTGGCAACATTTGTCCATGCTAGGGAGCATGTTACAGGAGGTTCAGTGCTATTTCACCAGGGCCATTATCTGACCATGAAGAACAATATTCCTGAACTATGATGTCAGTATAGCACAGTGGGTAAACTCTCCAGCTTTTTAGCACTGGGCACAAGCAAAAAAACCACCCACCCAAACCCAGCAATTGCAAATCCACTGGCCATCTTGCAGCACCTCTCTCTGCTCAGGAATTATCCTGTGTCAGATTAGTTGGGCATGATACAAAACCAAAAACACATTGGGGGCCCAACAATTAGCAACCAGGATGAAAATCTGGCCGGGTGAACTCACAAAATTGAGATGGAAATTTCATCATCGCTCACTTTTCCTTCGGATTTCTCACACTTGTTTTTTCTCCCAATCCAGTCAGAAATCCCTCAAGAGCCATTTTTCTGGGGTTATTTTGACACATCCATTCCCAGCTGGAACCAGAAAGCGCAGAGACACATGAAAAATAATAGAAGGGGAAATGTCATCTGGAACTTTTCCAAAACTTGGAGAAGACAAATTTGGCATTTTGGGGCAGGTTCCAAACATGATCCTTATTTAAACAGCCACCTAGGGCGTTATCGTGATGGACACCAGTGAAATGTTTCCATAATCATTCTAATTAATAAGCTGATCCCTACCACAAATACCATTGTGCCTAGAGCTGCTGAGCTCATTTCTGCTTACTAATGACTAGCACTGATTTCCTGGGGCACCCATTCTGCCAGTTCATAATGGTGCTTGCCCCACCATGCAGGAGAGGCATATGGAAGGTGTCTCCCTATGTCAGAGTGCCCAAGGGCTTCTCATAAGAGGAGACAAGCACCGGGTCTGGCTTGGTCCTGGTACTGTCTCAAGGAGTCGTTGCCATGGTCCTGCTTCCTCTCCAGTTGGGCCACGAAATGGAACTGGTATTCCAGGGGTAATCAGTGCATCAGGATGGAGCAGACTGTTTGTTTTCCATGCACACAAAGCAGGCCCAGGAGAGGGGCACAATCTCTCTGGTAATCCTCATGGGTTGGTGTGGCTCTGTATTGGCCCTTAGGTGCCCCAGTTATTATTTGTATTATGGTAGCACCTCGAGGCCTCAGATGGGATCAGGCACTGTAGAAACACATGGCGAGAGTCTAATTAGACAGGTGAGACAAAGGGTAGAAGGGAAAATGGAGGCACAGAGAAGTGAAGTGGACTTGCTCAAGGTCACACAGAGGTTCAATGATAGAGCTAGGTTCTGGTTCCCAGGACCTAGTTCTGACTCCCAGAGCTATGTCCTAGCCACTAGACTACACTGCCTCATAGACTAGCCCAAACAGAAAATCAGGAGGCCTAGTTCCTACCCAGAATTGTTCTCAATCTAAAGATGAACAGAGGGTATGGGGAAGAGTACCCCATATATACAGTTATATTAACTATGCACACACACACACGCACCCCCTTACACACGCACACTTGAGAACATCCCAACTATCCCAGGTTCCTTCTCCAGTGCGTCATTTCAGTCAGCATGGTTCCCAAAGGCGTTTGGGAGAGGCGGGTCTCTTCCTTAGTTTTGTAACTGTTACACATGAATGTGTAATGAATAAAGACGAAATGGAAATAATCCAACCCGCTCCTCTTTGAGAGGAGTTCAAGGAAAATATTGTGACTGGAGACCATAAGCAGACCCAATAAATATAGGTTTTCTCCCCCAACCCCTTTGTTATGATGATGTGACTAAGGTTAACAGCACCAGCGTAAGGTCTTAATTAAGAGTTGGTCGCTATGAGCATAGCGCGAGGACATTTTGAAATCATGTGAAGAACACACGAGGGAAATCGCAACATGCACACAGATGCAAGGCAAACTTGTGAATCAGACTGTTTGAAATATGCGATCATGCTCCCGAGACGACTCCTTTATCTTCAGCCTTGGATTCCTTTGGTGTTATATTATCCCCTGGGGATATTGTACTGGATGAGGAGAGTGGGGGTTAATAGACAACATCCAGCTGTCCTCATACTTTTGCATCCAGGATGACCACTTAGATCCTTGAATCAAAAGCAGAGAAAGTGGGACTGTAGTATTTATAAGGAAAGGCTTGTTGTTTGAGCTGCTTCTACATTTAAGGCATTATTGTTCAACCATTCTTATTTCCCAGCACTTGCTTCAGACGACTGAACTTGACCCATCCACCCATCATAAATTAAAGTCTTTGATCTCATCTGTAACAACATAGAGCACTGATAACAATAGATCAAACCACAGCAAGGACAATATGCTTATTCTTGACCAACTACGTTTTTAATTAGTAAACAGCACGAAAGCAGATTCCACGATTACAGAACTAAAGGCCGGGGGTGGGGGGGGGAAACGCATTTAATACTTGAAAGAAATAGTTGATAAAGAGCAGAGGAACCTTTCAATGCTCTGTATTCCTGTTTTGTTTGCCTAAAACCCACCCCATCCCAAACCATAAAACGAGGATGAATTTCACATCGATTAGGAAATTACCATGAAAAACACACATCAAAAGGACCTTGGGTGGAGGATACAGATCAGGTGGTACAGAAATAGCATGAGGCCTTTTATTAACTGTTCATACAGATCAGCCCTCTTTGATTTTCATCTTTATCCTTGTTCTGCTTGTATTGTTCTGTGTGGCCGACACAGTGAGTCTAGTTTGTGGTTGTGTATGATTCAGTCTTACATACCTCGCAGAGGCGTTTAGTGTTTGAACAGTGGTTAGAAAAAACGAAAAGCTCCTTTTTAAGTGCTGTGTTGTCATATTTAATTGATGCAGGACGTATTTACAGATCTCCAGGCATACAGTTCATAGCACATAGATGGTCATTTACAGGTGTGTTTGTCTGATGCACATCCCTGTGGCATCTGGTCACCATAAAAAAGTTAAAAAGCAATGAACTATATAGTGCCTGATACAAGTAGCAGGATAAGCCAAAACCCCCATAACTGTATCACCTGCCATCAAGAGACATCCTGAAGAAACAAATGTGACTTGCCATGGCTTGAAATGGTCAGATCTATGCTGCAACAGACTTTGAAAGAAGGAGTGTGTTCCAAACCTAGAGCTACTCCATAGAAAATTTCTGCGTACCCACTTCCTTGTACTTAATCTGAAGGACTGACAAGATGCTGAACTCATCTGACATGTTAGTAATGGTTTGGGGACAAACCCGGAAGATTCCTCACCAGGACTTTGGAACAACCAAAGTAATTCCAACACCAGAGAATCTTACACTAAGCCCAATGCATGCTGGATCAGGACTCTGGGTGAGTCCTCTGTGGCTGATCAATAAAGCTCAGAGTTTGCACCTCACTGTTGAGGCCCAGAGCCTGGATTTGTGGAGCTGCAAAGAAGAGTGATAAGATTTATCGTCAGGTTTCAGAGGGGTAGCTGTGTTAGTCTGTATCAGCAAAAACAACCAGGAGTCTTTGTGGCACCTTCGAGACTAACACATTTATTCTTGTTTGTTTATACACCCTTCAGGTGCTGTGATAAAATTTTTCTTAAATCCCCAAACACTAACAGAATGATGGCTGGGGATGATCTTCAGTTTCGTTAGGGCCCAAAAGAACTGGCTTCGTGGTTTTTAAAACCACCCTCACAAGTGACACCGACTGGCACCTTTGTTGGCAGTTTTGGTGGGGAAAGGAAAGTCTGGAAGGTCATGGAGATTTATTGCTTTCCCCACTAAAGGCATTTGAGACACATTGCCAGAGCGGTGCTGGGGAAACTCGTTCAGTGGAGTAGCAGAGGGGTTGCCAGCTAACACTATTCACTTAAATGTCAGAGCTTTGCGTGGTGAGTTGCGTGTGGTCCTGAGCTGGACTTGCAGCCAGCCCAAGTCCTGTAACTCTGCTACTTCCAGCTCAGATCAGATGAAAAGGACCTTCACACTAGCGTAACGTAACCTCAAACACTGCTTTCCACAACAGGGAATTTGGTTTCTTTTGTCTTACGATCAGGAGAGTCAAATTCTCCCCTTAACCACAATGTAATTTATTCTCTTTGGTTGTTACTGCGTCCACCTCATGCACATGTCTAGACTGGGTTGTTTCGTTCTTTTTAGCAAGGGATTTTTTTTGGAAGCCGCTTTTGCTTCTTTCCAAAATGTTGTATTTTTAGTGTCATTTTTTTCCATTGGCATGAGAGTGCCGCTCTTAGAGAGACTGGTCTGCTTTCAATATGGAAATGAAAAACCTGCCTGGTGGGGTGGAATGTCCAACAAAAGGCAGCAAAGGTAACAGCATGATGGCTTCAGTGGAAACATGGCCTGCCTTTGGGTACTGGGCCCACTCCAGCTCCTGTTAACATCAGTGGAAGGCTGGCCACGGATTTGATTGGAAGCAAGGGCACACATTGCCATCAAGAATGGAGCAAGCTCCTTTCGATGCAAACCTGCTAAACCAACGAGGTTCCTGGTGCACATTAGAACTCTCTTGAAATATAATCGCTCTAGGTCAAATTCAGCCCTGGATAAAGACTTGCACCTGCTCAAGCCAGGGCTGTCTAGACATTGTTTGCTTTCTAGAACAGATAAACCTTAACAAGTTAGCCAAGAGTTTTAAATCATAGGACACATAACTGCACGGATATTCAACTGCCACTAGGCAGATCAAGCATTCTCAAGTCATTTCCTAGCAGAGTGGGGTGAAAGATGAGTCCTTGGTTCTTATTTATAAGCCCATGGGTCCCAGATTGCTCACTCACTGTACCATTAGTGTTCTCTAGCCCCTTTTATTTCTGGTCTGATCCCAATCCCCTTCTCCACTCTTCCCCCAAAGTACTAAAGCCCTCTAATCGCCATCTGCGACTGCTGACTTAAAGCTGTCTAAAGATCAGTGATAAATTGTGAGTGGCTGATGAAAAGATTCATTTTCCTCCTGTGAGAATGGTTCCGCTGGGGGTTTACGCCTTTAAATGGTATTTAAATGAGCTAACGACTCTTCCCCACCTTCCCAGATATTAACTCTGTACAACATAATATAGGAACTTCTAATAAATCAGTCCCCAGAAATGGCTGGGAATATCTAGCCATGGGAACGAACAAAAGCCAGCCTCCCTCAAGAGGGAAAATGGTAAAAATCAATGCTAGTGTAGAGGCTACAGACCTCCAGCTTCTAATTTAATCTCTGCATGTGACAGCCAGACTGCACAGCGACGGAGGTACTATAAATGTATTATATGGACAGTCATGCTCCCAACTTCTGTGGTAAAAGTAGAAAAGGTTTGTTGAGTCTATATTATTTCTGTGGAAGAGAAATGGAAGTGGGGGCGGCTGCAGATTTCATATTCACGCAGACGGGCACAGTGTCAAATCCAGGAGATCCTTTCTGAGGTAAAACTCCCATTGACGTCAATGGGGGTTAGAATTAAGCAAAGATGGCAGAATTTAGCTCTAATTAAGGACTCTCCTCCCTCTGATGTTCAGAATTTACTCTTGCTAGAATGTTTTCCTATGTATCTGTGGCACCAGTTTATTCTCCCCCAAAGAATAAGGATATAGATAACTTTCTCCAAAAAGGAAAAGGATATCTAACTGGTATGAATGCCATATTCTTTTGGTCATACTCCCCCATAAGAATACACCCAAGAGTACAAAGTTTTCATAGCTCTGAAAGCACACCCATATTCACTTGGGATTGTTAGTGCCAAACAACACTGATTCCGCCTAAACAGCATTAATCCCGAGTGAATGGAAGTGAGTAGAAAAGAGTAGTTTTGGGGGATCAAAGCCTTTTGGTTTCATTTTTTAAAACAACATCCACCACCTCAACCCCCCAAAAAAGAGAAAAAAAAAAATCTAAAAATGCAAACTACGCAGAATTAAGCGAGCAGGACAGTTCCAGCTGAGCTGCTTCAGGCATTGTTTTACAACAACTTTAAACCAATCGCTCAGTTTTAATGAGGTATTTTCTTCCTCTTAACCACACAATCCTAATCCATGATGTTAGTTGAACTCAGAGAACCTAAAATCAGAACACGGGGGCCTTGTCTTAATCCTCTTAACTTGCCAAAGGTTTTCTGATCACACACCTCTTCCTTCCTACTTAAGACTCTCTACCCCCCAAATCCTTTTGTCTTCTTGTTACAGCTGTGAAAAATTAGGATCCTAGTAGTAAAATCTCTACATAATAAATAAAGCACTTGGGGATGGCTTACTTGGTTCGCTGAAGGAAACTGGGCATGTTTTCTTAATTATTTCATCAACTCATACACGTCTTAAGGTTCTTTGGGGCTCAATGTCTTGAGAAGTATTCCTGAGTTTATAGCCTTTGCTGCTACTTGAATTATTGCTCTAAAAGACATGGGAACAGACCCTAGATCTCACAGTGGCTGTTTTATGCCATTCTTATGGCGCAATGACATCATAAAGCTGCCCTAATGGGACAGCTATGGGGATTCCCTCATGCCAGGGGAATCCTGCCTGGCATAGTGCTGGCTACACCTGCTCTGTGCCACCCTGCTTGGCCCACCCAGTTTAGTAGTTGTGGCCCCAGGAGAAGCAAGCATGCCAAGAATACTGCTGCACTCTGGAAGTTTCTCCTTGGGCTTACCACCATTTCAGGGAAGCTGGAGTACTCCTGATGCTGCACTAACTGGTTTCAGGTGTTGAACTATCCCCTGGCTTGCCCGAGGAGCACAGAGGCATAAAGGTGGCATACAGCCCACTTTGCCCTCACTTGGGTGCTATGTCAGTCAGCTTGACTGGAACAAAAAGATCAGGACAAAGTCATCCCTGCTGGAACTCCATTGAAATCAGTGCAGTCACTCCAGGGTAGGATTGGTCCATTTATTTCTACAAGGGATTAGTGGTCTTCTGTATACTTCAGCGAATGGTAGATGGCATTCGTGGTACCCAAGCTGTGGTCTGCAGTAGTCATTGCTGTTGGTCTGCAGATAGCTGCCTGCTCACATGGGAAAGGATCCTTCTTGTCGCCAGCTTCTACCTTGCATTAAAGAAGCTAAAAAGATATCAGGTACATTCCTAAGGTTGCTTTGCCACGTGAACAACTGCTCTAGTTATCCTAAAACATTAGGCAATCACAGCTGGGGGCAGGTATTTCAGCTGCACGAGAGCAGTTGGGAAGGGTGCTGGCCCATGCAATGGCAAATGGGAGGGGAGGTGTCCCCAGACAAATCTCTGTGAAAGTTTGTGACCCGCTAATTGCACTGGCGTTTCACCTTTGGAGAGCTGGGTTTAACCGGATGGGCCACTGGATACAGATAAACTAAGAACCGAAAACACACAGCTTGAGCCAGAACGTAAATGTCCAAGTTCCATTCAAGTTCAGTTAAACACTCCCTCCACACCCAACATTTTTCATGTACGTGTGCCACAACACTTCCTGATGCTGGCCTGCCTGCTACTTGCCCCATGGGTAGGGTGTTATCCGACAGACTCACAGCTCGGCAAGTAACCCCTCCCCAACACACCCTACACCAATCTCTAAGCGTCCCTGTTGGGAATCAGTCCAATAATTCTTTATGCACACAAGAACAGCCCTTTGCTACATCATAATCCTTTCTGCTGCTGGTGCCACACGCTGATAGGTTGGGTCAAACACCAGATGTTAATAAACTTCTTTTACCAATTGCTGGGAGAAAGCTCAGATAATTGGTCTCATACCTACAACTGGAAAAAAATTCATGACAAAGAAAATGGGCAATAAAAAGTACATCTTGGTTGCTTTTAAAATATTTTTCTAAAAGCTAATTTTAGTTTCAGGGCTGCTGCTATTGGCAGATCCTCAGCTGGTGTAAATGTGTCTAGTTCCACCAGCAGAGCTACACTGAGCTCACTCAGAGTGTTTCTTTCTCCCTTCACGGGACACTACTGAGTTCGGGCAGGCTGGGAGTTGGAGCTGTAGAAGTTTAAGAATTCACGACCCTTCCTTAGGGCTTGTCTACACTTACCAGGGGATCAACACACGGCGATCAATGCATCGGCAGTCGATTTAGTGGGTCTAGTGAAGACCCGCTAAAACAACCACAGATCGCTCTCCCGTCGACTCCTGTACACCACCTGAACGAGAAGCACAAGGGGAGTCGACGGGAGAGGTCTCCAGTCGACATCACGTAGCGTGGACCCCGCAGTAAGTAGATCTAATTACATCAACTTCAGCTATGTTATTCACAGAGCTGAAGTTGCGTAACTTAGATCGACCTCCCCTCTTAGCGTAGACAAGGTCTTATTATCCTGGCTTAGTCTTTGGCTGTGGTTAAGTGGTGGACATACTCCCTGGAGTTCAGGGAGCTCTCTAGTACCCCTGTCACAGTAGTATTTGGCTTACTGTTGTCAATGTTGAATTGGTTCCGTCACCATTCCTGCTGCTGCTGGCTTCAAAAGTCTGTTTGGTATAGACAGGATCTATGAACAGTGGAACATGAGAGAGTGGACTGGGCCTTCTGTTGGTGTGTTTCTCCAGTCCATGTGTCTTTAGTATCCCACTATGCCTTTTTAAAATAGCTGCTGGAATGCTGGGCAACATGGACACTCGCTTCTGCTTTGCCATTAGACCGGTTGTGAAGTTGTATAGAGGATACGATATGTTCAGATTCTCCAGATACTGCAAATGGTGCAAACTCCCAACAGGCAAATTGAGGTCCATTATCTGGACTAGTCTCTGGAATCCCATGCTAGGAAATCTGAGCTTTGCGGTAGTCGATGGACAGCTACTGTTGTGTATAAAGGAGCTATTTCCCAATAATCCTAAGAGTAATCAACCATTATAAGGTAGATCTGATTTCCCATGATACTTTAGTCCATGACAAGCTCGCCCCAGGGTTTATCGGGTGTTCTGTGCATCAAGACTAGTTCGCTTAGTTAATTTCTAAGAATGTGTTGCTCATGAAATCTTTCACCTCACTGCTCACGTTTGGGTAATGTGGGATATTTCTGGCTGCCTTGCGTAGGCATGCTTTAGCACCAGTATGGCAGGAGCGTGTGCAGGTCAGCATTGCAGGACTCGTGTCTTTAGCTATAGTCAGCCTCCTGCCTATATATATAAACACCATTTTGTACTGTCAGATCTCTTGCATGTGTCCAATACTCACAAATACTAAGTGGCACCTCATCCCGTCCCTCTGGCCATTCTGACGACCAAGTGATCAAAGCACAGCATCTCATATATTCATAGATACTAAGGTCAGAAGGGACCATTATGATCATCTAGTCTGACCTCCTGCACAACGCAGGCCCCAGAATCTCACCCACCACTCCTGCGAAAAACCTCTCACCTATGTCTCAGCTATTGAAGTCCTCAAATCGTGGTTTAAAGACTTCAAGGAGCAGAGAATCCTCCAGCAAGTGACCCGTGCCCCAGGCTACAGAGAAAGGCGAAAAACCTCCAGGGCCTCTTCCAATCTGCCCCGGAGGAAAATTCCTTCCCGACCCCAAATATGGCAATCAGCTAAACCCTGAGCATATGGGCAAGATTCACCAGCCAGATACTACAGAAAATTCTTTCCTGGGTAACTCAGATCCCACCCCATCTAATATCCCATTACAGGCCATTGGGCCTATTTACCATGAATATTTAATTACCAAAACCATGTTATCCCATCATACCATCTCCTCCATAAACTTATCGAGTCTGAGTACAGCTGTTTCTGCCAGTGCTACTTATCTGTCACACCAAGGAATTCTCCTTGGTCAGGGTATTCAGAATACTCAAAGAGAAGGGGCTTCCTCAGAAACCTGGTTTCATAGGTAAGGGTCCCAGCAGTCACTCTTTTTGTGGCTCGGGACAAAGAGTCTGCAGTGAACATCAGAAAGCCTCTTTTGCATTGTACATTAGGAAGAAACCCTCAAATCAGTTGCACACATACAAAATGAGAAATGACCGCCTGCGTCCAAGTACTGCGGAAAGGGATCTGGTGGTCATAGTCGACCACAAGCTAAATATATGAGTCAACTGTGTAACACTGTTGCCATGGACAGTGGGTGAACTGGCCAGTGGGGGAGGCTAGCCCCTGGTCCCTCCCCTCCCCTGCCGGAGCCCAGCGAACCTTCACCACAGCCGCCATTCCCACCCCCCCACCTGCTTAAGTGGCCCCAGCCCTGGAGCACAGGGTGGGCAGCACGGCCGCAGTGCCCCCCCACCCCACAGGCCCCAGAGTAGTAGGCAGGTGGCATGGCCCCAGCGCCCCCAGCTTTGAGAGCACTGGCCCCAGCCTCTACAAGTCCTAGCAGTAGGCCAGCCCACCCCAGCCCCAGCCTGGGCCAGGAAAGAGTGAGAACTGGAAGTAGGCAGGAGGGGACCTAGGGAGTGGAGCATGGGCGGGGCCATACCCAGCTGTTTTGGGAGGCTCCACCTCCCCCGACCTATGATACCTGCCACCCATGACTGTCGCAAAAAAAGCAAACATCATTCTGGGATGTATTAGCAGGAGTGTTGTAAGCAAGACACGAGAAGTAATTCTTCCACTCTACTCTGCGCTGATTAGGCCTCAACTGGAGTATTGTGTCCAGTTCTGGGTGCCACATTTCAGGAAAGATGTAGACAAATTGGAGAAAGTCCAGAGAAGAGCAACAAAAATGATTAAAGGTCTAGAAAACATGACCCATGAGGGAAGACTGAAAAAATTGGGTTTGTTTAGACTGGAGAAGAGAAGACTAAGGGGGGACATGATAACAGTTTTCAGTACATAAAAGATTCTTACAAGGAGAAGGGAGAGAAATTGTTCTCCATAACCCCCCAGGATAGGACAAGAAGCCATGGGCTTAACTTGCAGCAAGGGCGGTTTAGGTTGGACATTAGGAAAAGCTACTTGTCAGGGTGGTTAAGCACTGGAATAAATTGCTTAGGGAGGTTGTGGAATCTCCATCATTGGAGATTTTTAAGAGCAGGTTAGACACACACCTGTCAGGTATGGTCTAGAAAACACTTGTCCTGCCATGAGTGCAGGCGACTGGATTAGATGACCTCTCAAGGTCCCTTCCAGTCCTACGTTTCTATGATCCATGCAACATTTCTGCATGTTCTTCAAAGATGTTTTGGAGCAGGTAAGCGTGGATTTTGAAAATAGATTCCAAAGGTTTGTGGTCTGTGTCCTCATGGAAAAAATCAGACCCCCCAAGACACTGGTTAAACCTGGTGTATGCAAAAACAATGGCAAGGCATTCCTTCTCTAGATGAGCCGCTCTCCCCAGCTTTCTGTGCTTGCTGTCACTGTATTACCTGAGCATCTATGCCCATCTATAGCCTGCATCAGCAGCACCCAGCACCCCAAAAGCTGCACTTAACATGCATAGAAAACCCCCAGAGCACAGATTGCAGCAACCCTCATGTTTAATAAGGCTGTCCGGCAACAGGGACTACAAATCCCAGCCAGGCCAGACACTCAGACTATAGTGAAACAAGGCACGCTAGGACCGGTAAACTCCACGAACTGCATTAAAAGGAAGCGAGCACTACAGACTTCATCTTAGAGTTCCACGGACTGCCACCAGGCACTGCTGCTTCTGTCTAAGTCCACAGAATTAATGTGATTTCCCGTCAGACAAGAAAAACCCACGACACAAACAATCTGTATGCGGAACCCTTCCCCCTCCCCTCCAGCCAACATTTTTTCATTATGTTTGTGTTGTACGAAATGAAGCTGCAAGCAGCACTGATTTCTCAAGCTATTTACAGGGAGGAAATGTATCAAACATGGTCAAAACTTTACAAGGAAGGCAACGCTTTCCAAAAAGCTCCGGAGCGCAGCTTGGCTCTTGCCAGAATTCAGCAGCCACATGCAAGGAAACAGGGTTTCTGGGGTGCCTGCTGCCATTAAAAAGAAGTAATTTGTAGCTCAGGCCATGTGCTTTTCCCCTGGGTCCTGGGCTTTGGCAACTGAAGTATTCTCTGGGTTTTATTATTTGTGCAAAGTGTGTTTGGGCAAAACGGATTCATTTTCAGATTGACGGAAAGTCAGATGTTGGAGCATGTAATAGCCTCATTTACAAGGAGAAGGGAGGCAACTGGGAAAGCAGGGGAGAGTAAGCGTGAAAGCCCAGAATCAGTTGTTACCCTGGCATTCTTCAAGAACTTGTGGAGATCTGTATAATATGGGGTTGTGCCATAAACATTTTTTTCAAGCACTTTCCATGGTACAGTGGGGGGTTTTTTTTTAAAAGGAAGATCAACGACTTAATGAGAAAAGTCTGAGATGCATGAGCAAGGCTATCGCTTCAAGAGTGCTTCCAGATTTACATAAATAACATTCCTGCTGCATAAACATCTTGGCAAAGACTGAGCCTCTAACCCTCCTCCCTCGCTGTTGGCCTCCGCTAAACTCTGCAGAATATTAAAAAAATCCCTTGATGGGAACATGCTTTCGGCCAGAAACAAATCATTCATTTGGACCAGGGCATCAAACTGCATCTGCTCAGTCCCCTGAAGTTCCGGTGCAAGGGCTTTAGTGGGGAGGGGAAAGAGGGTTTCTTTGATAGAGGGATTTAGCAAAATGGCCATTGATGTTATTTTAAAGCAAATACAGATACCACAGGCTGGGTCTTTACAGGCAGACGTACATGGGAGCAGACTGGTTTCATTATAACGAGAGATGCTCTCAATCTGTGGAGTTTGAAGGGGAAGCTGAACTCTCAAAGTGGATCTGCTACTCACTATCTTGAGGTAGAAGCCCATCGTGATGTTTGGGTCCCAATATGAATCTCATTAAGAGTTAGGGAGCAATCGGACCCGGCCTCTAAGCAAAAGGCGGGGAAGTCAGAGTGAAAGGGGAAGCAGCATAGTGCAGCAACTAGGGCACTAAACTGAGGGCTTGTCTGCACTACCGTGGGGGGATCGATCTAAGATACACAACTTCAGCTATGTGAATAGCGTAGCTGACGTCGACGTACTTCAATCTACTTACCGCGGTGTCTTCACTGCGGTAAGTCGACAGCTGACGCTCTCCCGTCGACTGCGCTTGTGCTTCTCGTTCTGGTGGAGTATCGGAGTCGATGGGAGATGTTCAGTGGTTGATTTATCGCATCTATACTAGACACGATAAATTGACCCCTGCTGGATCGATCATTGCCCACCGATCTGGCCGTAATGTAGACAAGCCCTTGAGAGGCAGGAAAGCAGAACAAAGGAGAGTTTGCCCTACTCCATCCTAGGTCTGCTTCAGTGCCTAGCACAAATATGAACAGGCAAGGTCCAGACTGCTCTAACCTGTTGGATGGGGTGGGATCTGAATTACTTCAGAGAATTCTTTCCTGGGTATCTGACTGGTGAATCTTGCCCATATGCTCAGGGTTTAGCTGATCGCCATATTTGGAGTCGGGAAGGAATTTTCCTCCGGGGCAGATTGGAAGAGGCCCTGGAGGTTTTTCACCTTCCTCTGCAGCATGGGGCACGGGTCACTTGCTGGAGGATTCTCTGCTCCTTGAGGTCTTTAAACCATGATCTGAGGACTTCAATAAGCTCAGACATAGGTGAGAGGTTTTTCGCAGGAGTGGGTGGTTGAGATTCTGTGGCCTGCATTGTACAGGAGGTCAGACTAGATGATCATAATGGTCCCTTCTGACCTTAATATCTATGTATCTATAACCTACCACAGCTATCACCAGCTCCAGGGATGCAAGAGAGCCCTTGTCACATCCCCTTCTCATCACGTGCACTCCCAGCGATTGGTAGCTGGGTAGAGTGGAAACGTAGTAGACACTATTAGGGCTATACGTGTATAGCCAGACCAGCCAAAACTGCTCCAACACAACAGAGGAGCAGGGGCTCAGTTGTTTATTCCCATCTCACATTTATTGATTCTAGGACGGAAGGAACCCTGTTGAACCAGGAGCATTAGTGAAATAGAAGGACAGCTGAATATTTTTGTAAATCGGGGTCTCTTTCCTCTCATAACTCTAGAGGTCTGCTTCCTTAAATGTTCTGCTGTAAGTGCTGGAAACAATCTTGCATGGATCTGCAGAGGCAAACGAGTTCTAGAAAAATACTGGTCTCAAACAGGCCTAATCTCTTCTGACATAGCAGAACGGCATGGACAGCACAGCTACCCTGAGCAGCAGTGTTGTGTCAAAATTATGATGCAACGTTGGCTTCGAAAGGCTTTGGGGATTTACTCAGAGATTCAGCATCCAGCCGAGCTGCTGCTAGTGCCCCTCACATTGCAGCAGCCACACTATGAAAAGAAATATATGCATTTCCTTTCCCACAGCTGGATAGCACCCTATCCACTCTGAGAAATCCAAGCGACTAAGATAAACCTGATAGTTTTCCACCAAAGTCTCTGTTTTAGGGATTTTATTTTTTAATAATCTTCTGACCATCTCACAAAGACACAAGTTATTTGCAACAGTTCCTTAAGTGGCGCTTGCCATCATGAACTAATGTCACAACTTTATTCTCAGGAGACAAAAAGGCAGAAGGACAAAAAGAAATGCCATAGGGGATCAGACCATAGGTCTCTCTGGGCTGGGATCTTGTACCTGACAGTGCTCCATCTGGATCATTCATAGGGAGGTGTATAATCCCTTTAACTACTGTGATGTGGAAGCATTTTATGTCTACTTAGTAGATGTGTAGGTGACCACACCAGATTCAAAGTTACTGTGTAGACCCCTGTTGTAATTAACATCCATTCATTTCCATGAGAACTTTGGATTCCCCACATGCCTGAGTTCAAGCAGACAGCAAAGAAGACACAAATGGACATCATGTCATGATATCATCCAGTGGTGCTCTCCACCCTCTTCAAACACACCATTGAGACAAACAGAAACTTCAGGAAGCGCAGAGAAAGCTGGAAAATAGAGGTGTGCCATTCGCCAAGGTCTCAAAATAAAGACTTGTTACATGAATATAAAGGAGCCAGTTTATTAATCTATAAACACATTTCAACCTGGGAAATGTCACTGTAAGTCACTGGGGGATGCTGGTTAAAGGAAAAATGAGAGTGGTGGGAAGGGAGTTCACAGTTATTTAGATGGCTGCTACTCTCATAAGTGGATGTGTGTGGGGAGGACAGATTAGCATGATCTGGCCTGGTTAGCCTTTTCTTAGGAGAGGGAAGCTGCCTGAAGAGATCAAATAATTGAGAAGGTAGAAACCTATGGCCTGCTAGGCACAGAACATCCCTGGCAGAGACCAGAAGCAAGTGGACCTCAATTACAGGTTTCCATTGGAAGCAATTGTATGAGTCAAATATATGATTTGTATTGCCATATTGCCCAAAGAACGCAGTCAGGCTCCATCACTCTACCTTCTGCACAAACATGTAGGAGAACACACAGACCCTGCCCCGGAGATCTTAAAGTTGTCATGAGTCTTGAAGTTAAGGAATTTTCTGATCTGGTTTGCTTTGGGAGTCATGTTAACTCCTTCAGACCCTCTTGATCTTTTAAGCAAGGCATCACTCGGATTGGTGTCAAAGGGGATTTTTAAGAGGGAGAAGACAACCGGCAAAAGGAAGTAAGGGTCTTCTTGAGATACCAAAACAGTGCCTCCAATTAGCATCCTCATTATTTGGGGCAGCCATTCAAAAGGGCCATTCTGTATCTCAGAGGGCACATGCACATCAAAGAGAGAGAGAGAGAGAGAGAGAGAGAAAAATGGGATAAGAGATTGTTGATAGGAAAAGAATTTGCAGGAAAATTGGTTAAAAAGGGTCACCATTCCCCCCCCCCCGCCCCCCCCCCCCCACACACACACACAGAAAGCCCACAAAGACAGGATGCAGATACCTCCATTTTACAAATGTTCCAGAGACTTCTGAAACTTATGTGAAATCAGAATTGCTGCAGCACAAATGTTGCCCAGAAAGAAAAAAAAAAAAGTCAGAGTTTATGTTGATGGTGATTCCTATATTCTCATTGAACTGAGTGGCCAGAGTCATCTCTTCATTCGTTATTGCCAGGCTGAATTACTGTAATTCACTCTACCTGTGTCTAGACAAGAAGTTCACACAGAGGAAGCTGATACAGAATGCAATGGTCCCCTCTGAGTGGGATAAATTGAAGAGACTATCACACCATCACGCCGCAGACTGTACTGCCTCCCCATTGAGTACTAGATCCAGTTCAAGGTTCTAGTGTTAATCCTATGAGGCCCAACGAAAGGCTAGGACCACTGCCTTGCAAAGCTCAGGTCTCCATTTGGGCCCCACCAGGGCAGCCATGATTGTCCATTACACTTGGTCTAATGGAGGCCAGGCACCTTCAGAACCTCTCAAGACCATCCATATAAAACCAGGAAGAAGCCCACCTCCCTATCTTCAGATCATGTTGCCAACCTCCTCCCCTCTTCCTAGATAGCTCCCCCAAGAATCAGAGCAGAAGGAAAGCCAGCAAAGTACCCCAAAAGAGGGGCAGAGAAGCAGCTTTGCTTGTCTTGTTGCCTCGCTCCCTGTGACAAGGCAACAGTTGTGATCCATTTGGGCTGATAGCCCACTGGTGTAACTGGAAGGGACACTGTTGACAGGGTGTTTTCTACAATAGCTCCTCAGCCTTGGAATCCACTCCTCACTCCTTGTCTCCCTACACTCTTGGTTGGCCTTTAAGGCACGATCTGTTTTTTTGGGTGAGGACATGAGTTGAGATATATGGAGTGCCTAGATGAGAGGTAGGAGGTGGTTTGTTTGGGGTTTTTTTGGGTGGGTGGGGAGGAAATGGGTGTCTCTCTCTGGTGGCTTAGCTAGCCACCGAAATGAACAGCAGCTCGTTAGTCTCCATTTTTTAGAAGTCAGCCTAGTAGGACACTGAGACCAGGGTCAGGAGAAGCCTTGGGATTCTCCTACCCCAGGCTGGGTAAGGATGGAAGCAACACAGGGAGCAGACACTCTCCATCTTTGGGGTACCAGGAGAAGGATTATAGATCACATTAACACCTCCCAGCAGCTTGTCATACAATGGCACCGTGGTCACAGAGGAAGACGCCTGCCTTCCCAGCTTCAAGATGAGCAAGAGAGTCCACTACAGCTTCTGGGGATGTGGATTAAGCAAGCAAATCAGGACAGAGGAGTTAAAGGCTTCAGATCCCATTTGTGTAGTCAGTTCCTCGAGGAGTGGGCCACTTCTCCCTCTTTCGCATATGCTTTTCCTGGCTTGGAGCGGGGGGGAACAGGTCTTTGGATCCTTCTGCATCTTTGTCACTACCATTATTCCCTTCTCCCCGCAAAAGTGCTTTAAAGATCTGACTTTTTTAAAGCCCAAAACATGTTGCAGACCAGCTGACTTTATGTAACACTTGTTATTAGAAACAGGTCATCTCTGAACGACAGTTTCATGAGATGCATCTCATCCAGAACACAAGAATATGCCCCCTCTATAAAGTAGCCAGGTTGTTAAAAATGCTAACTTTGCTGCCCTGAACATGCTGGAGGCACATATTGACTCAGTGATTCCTCCAGATGATTTTCCATGGAAGGAAGAGACACTTCATTTGCCAAGAGTCTGAGCCAACCAGATGCCAGTTCCAGGCTGGTTAATACCACTTCCAACGTCACTTGCAGGCTCCAACAGATGTTTCTGCTTTTCAGTGTAATGGAAATTTTATGGACCATTTTCCCATCTCTTCCTTAGAAGCAAGCATTAGACCCAAATGCCCTCAGGAACAGAATGGTCCCCTAATAAAGTGTACTCTGAAGTCAAAGCAGAACTTAAAGCAGTCAGAGAATGAGTCAAAGCAGGAGTTAGGCTCAGACAGAGAATCAGTCTAGTCAGCTGTGGCTTACGTTCACCTGAAAGACATAACAGATTTGTAGACATCTGGCCGTTCATCTTGGAACTATTTGTATAAACATTTGCACGTGGTCAGCAGCTTTTGTCAGGGGATCTCAAAGTGCCTTAAAATTAAACCCTTCTTTTGATGTACAGTAGACAGTTTTTATCATGGTTGTGCTAAGGATGGGAAACTGAGGCACGTAAAGATGAAGTAATTTGCCCAAGGTCACACAGCAAGTCAGAGACAGAACTGGGAGAAAAACTGGTGAGTGCTAGATTCCAGGGCCACGCTCTAATGATTGGACACAGTCATCTCCAGAGAGAAGAGCCAGAACACCAGCAATGTGGATCACGGATGGAGAAAACCTTTGCCAGGTCAGACAAAGTATCAAATTGAAGAGCTTCCCCTGCATCTTGATAGACTGAATGTTGTTTTCTAGCTCTCCCCACACATTAAGGCTGTTCTCTCTAGGACAGCAAGCTTATTATTCACCAACCTCAATTTCATTTCTTTCCTCTCTCTCCTCCCACCCCCAAACTCTTGTCTCCCACCAGAATTGGGCAATCGCCAGCATCTCTCCAGACTGAACAAATAAAATGCATATGTTGTAATGTTTCTTAAGCAAAAACCAAACAAAAGTGGGGGAATCCCATTGACTCACACCTGTTTTAATTTTTTTTTTGGTAAAAGGACTTGGAACTTAGTGAATGCGAATATTATCCTGTGTGGATTGAGAATACAATGGGAACAGGAAACTTTTAAAAAGCATTTCTGTGGAGATATTATCTCACTGCTGTAGGACACAAGATTTACTTAATTGCAGCCAAGAAAGTTTTAGATTACCCTTTGCAAAGTCTGCACGAAAGTCTCAGCTATCAGGGGAAGGCTCCTTGCATGGCTTTTTCTTTTTAGCTATGTGCCTCACTTTGACCACGTTAACGGGAAAGGATTTTCTGATAATGCAAGCGATTTCAGAATACTTAAAAGCCTTAAATTAGATTCAGGGCAATATAATCCATGATAAAGAACGTAAAATTGCTTTTTTCGCAGATGACATCTTGTTTTCTCTCACTGAAACACAAGCCTCTATTCAATGCCTTAAAGATGTCTTAGAGGCCTACAACCCCATGTCTGTAACTATGACCAAGACAGAGGTGATGCCCTCAGGCAGCAAACCAGCAAGAACCTTTAATTAATTTTCCATGCTGATTGTCCCCTGAGGGATTCAAATACCTGGGAGTGCACATCTCACCTCATTTAACTAAACTCAGACCAGTAAATCTGCGACCCCTTTTATATACACCACACATCAAGACCTTCAAAGATCAGCCTAATTCATCATTATCTATGCTTGGCTGAGCCCAGTTGATGGAGATGAATGTCCTGCTAAGTGTTGTACTCCCTACAGGTTCTTCCAGTACTTCAGCCTACTTGGCATTAAAACCAAAAAGAAGACTTACATAGAATATGCAGTAGTGTTATAAAGGTATAGACAGAGACCAACATTAGCTTATCTGAAGATATAAAACAAAAAGAGGTATTAACCTCCCGAACTGGAAATCCTGCAAATGGGCACCAGTACATTTATATGTTTGGAATGTGGTACATTTTAGAGAAACTCAGAACTGCCCCACAATGCTCTGCACTCAAGCAACATATTATTTTCCATTCACGTTTTTAACTCGATTTACGATTAAGACAATTTGCTCCCTCAGGATATCAGATAGCATCCTATCCTAGGAATTACTCTGCAAATATGGGGAAAGGCATCATTGTCATCAGCTTTTCGGATATGCAAACTACCGGTTGTATATGTACCCAGCTTCCTAAACATTGTTATTAAGGCTGTCAAGCGATTTAAAAATTAATCGTGATTAAAAAAATTAATCGCTATTAATCTCACTGTTAAACCATAGTAAAATACCATTTATTTAAATATTTTTGGATGTTTTCTGCATTTTCAAATATATTGATTTCAATTACAACACAGAATACAAAGTGTACAGTGCTCACTTTATTTTTTTTACAAGTATTTGCACTGTAAAAAACCACAAAAAAAATAGTCTTTCAAGTCACTTAATACAAGTATTGCAATCTCTTTACCGTGAAAGTTGAACTTACAAATGTAGAATTATTTACAAAAAAAACTGCATTCAAAAATAAAACAATGTAACATTTTAGAGCCTGCAAGTCCACTCAGTCCTACTTCTTGTTCAGCCACTCTCTCAAACAAGTTTGTTCACATTTGCAGGCGATAATGCTGCCAGATTCTTGTTTACAATGTCACCTGAAAGTAAGAGCAGGAGTTCTCATGGCACTGTTGTAGCAGGCATCGCAAGATATTTATGTGACAGATGAGTTAAAGATTCATATGTCCCTTCATGCTTCAATTACCATTCCAGGGGACATGTGTCCATGCTGATGACGGGTTCTGATCGATAACAATCCAAAGCAGTGCGGAGCGACGCATGTTCATTTTCATTATCTGTGTCAGATGCCACCAGCAGAAGGTTGATTTTCTTTTCTGGTGGTTTGGGTTCTGTAGTTTCCACATCAGAGTGTTGCTCTTTTAAGATTTCTGAAAGCATGCTCCACATCTCGTCCCTCTTAGATTTTGGAAGGTATGTCAGATTCTTAAACCTTGGGTCGAGTGCTGTAGCTATCTTTAGAAATCTCACATTGGTACCTTCTTTGCATTTTGTGAACTCTGCAGTGAACAACGTGTGCTGGGTCATCATCCGAGACTGCTATAACATGAAATATATGGCATAATATGGGTCAAACAAACAGAGCAGGGGACATACCATTCTCCCCCAAGGAGTTCAGTCATAAATTTAATTAATGTATTATTTTTTTAACGAGCATCATCAGCATGGAAGCATGTCCTCTGGAATCATGGCCGAAACATGAAGGGGCGTATGAATGTGTAGAATATCTGGCATGTAAATACCTTGCAATCCCAGCTACAGAAGTGCCATGGAAATGTCTGTTCTCACTTTCTGGTGACATTGTAAATAAGAAGAGGGCAGCCTTATCTCCTGTAAATGTAAACAAACTTGTTTGTCTTCACAATTGGCAGAATAAGAAGTAGGACTGAGTTCACTTGTAGGCTCTGAAGTTTTACATTGTTTTGTTTTTGAGTGCAGATATGTAAAAAAAAAAAATCTACATTTGTAAATTGCACTTTTGCAACAGATTGCCCTACAGCACTTGTCTGCGGTGAATTGAAAAATACTATTTCTTTTATCATTTTTACAGTGCGAATATTTGTAATAAAAAATAATATACACTGGTTTAAATTACAACACAGAATAGAATATATATGAAAATGTAGAAAACCATCCAAAATATTCAATAACTTTCGATGGGTATTCTATTGTTTAACAGCGTGATTAAACCTGAGATTAATCGCGACTAATTTTTTTGAGTTAATCGTGGGAGTTAACTGCAATTAATCAACAACCCTAATTTTTACTAAAGCAGAACCTACCTTAACCTACTGAAAACAAAACACTGGATCAACAGCACAGAAGAAAGCTCCCATAAATTAAATGGTGCATTTATAAACACCCTGGGACTTTAATAAATGATAAATTAATTGACTACCACTGTAGATTCCCCAAATACTTGACTTATGTCCAAACCAATGCTATAAATATATCTGGATTTAGAATTATAATAGACATAAAAGGATCTGAACAAAAATATATTCACAATGTTTAAATTACAATGTAGCAGCAATAATTTGTGAAAGGTGCAAAACTAAGCATTCACATATACCGAGCGCCTGGTTACATAGTACAGTTCCTGTTTATTCCTTTATGCATCCGATGAAGTGAGCTGTAGCTCACGAAAGCTCATGCTCAAATAAATTGGTTAGTCTCTAAGGTGCCACAAGTACTCCTTTTCTTTTTGTTTATTCCTGTTACCTAATGTTACATTAGGTGCTATCAGATTCCACAATTCCTCCATCCCGTTTACCTTGAATGCAATAGAAACAGCCTTTGGTTCATGCCAAGAAGTTGGTGTCTCGTGATTTTCCATAAATACGGAGTCCAAGGGGAAAGGCTGCTGAGATGATTTGGTACTTCATATGAAGCAATATATGCAATCACGTCCAGGTGTTGTTCTTGAGCTATATAGGTACAAAGATAATAGCCACCTTACAGATAACTTCAGTAAGTTAGAGGAGCTCAATTATTTGGGTCTTGACTGCCTCTCCTGATGCTCCATTGCAGAAGTAGAGTTGGGGTTTCTCGCACTGATCTGACAGAGCCTGATGAAGTGAGCTGTAGCTCACGAAAGCTTATGCTTAAATAAATTTGTTAGTTTCTAAGGTGCCACAAGTCCTCTTTTTCTTTTTGCAGATACAGACTAACACGGCTGCTACTCTGAAACCTGAGTTTATAAAGGTCACAAAATGCCACAAGGGCTCTCTCTTTAGGCAACCTTTTGTGGAGGTTGATCTTTACTGGGCTGGAATTTTGGCTGTGATCTGCGCAACTGACCATGTGCCTCTGTCAGCTCATGGGAGAGCCAAAGAGGCTGGAAACCCAAGTGTTGCCTCTTCTATGGCTGGACAAACCGCTTCGTTCCACCTGCTGTGGGGGCCCCTTGTTTTCCCACAGGAGGGCAAATTTTCAAAAGCGAGGTCCCATTAACTTTTTTTTATATATATATATATATGAGGAGTGGGAGGTGGGAACAGTAGCTACATTTTTTCCAAGCCTCCAAAGTTTTAGTTTGGTTTTGTTCAAGGTCAGGGCAGAGATTCAGAAGGGATTCTGCTTCATCCACGCAGGCTCATCCATCCCCCACTAATACAGTAAGATCCATCTTCTGGAAAAGGCAACCATCAACAGCATATGTGGCTGCTTTAATAAGCAAGTTTTCTAATTGAAATCGTGAACGCCTTGGCCTTTCTCCTGGTGATCCGAGCTGGATTTTTTTTTTTTATTATTTTTTTTTTTTTAAAAAACCACTGCTCATAGGATTATATGATGCTCAGCCAAAAATCCATCACCTCTGCACCAGTGCAAAAACATACAAAGCAGCTCCCTCTCACTAATGGCTGTTGTTGACTAGAAAGTCACCTGCTAACTCAGCAGGAAGAGAGCAGATTCTGACTATTTCAAAGGAGCACAATCCTTCTCACTTTCTGCATCAGGGTTATGCAAAGTCTCTCTCTCTCTCTCAAAGTTTTCTATAATACCCATCGCTGTAGTACCCAAGCACTTAGGTATGAACAATCAGAAGGCACTGTTAATTAATATTATCTTAATTTACAACCAGCAATGTTCATAAGCAAGTTGCACTGAAAATTCACAGGTATGGTGGGTAGGCTGTTTGTGAAGCATGCATGTTGCTCCCAAGTAAACCAGCCATTTAAAGCAAGGACGAAGGAGCCATAATGCAAAACCAAACCAAAATAAAACTGAAACCCAATAAGGCCACATTCTCAGGATGAAGCCATGTGTGAGATATTTTTCCTTAATTATTTCAAGAAATGTATGGCCTCTTGGCTGTCACCAGGGTTGGCCTTGTCAGGCTAATATGACCAGCTCTTGTGCAGACAAATGCCTGGATCCTTCAGGTATTTGAGTCCTTACTAATTAGATCATGTTTCATATTCCTCTTCAAACTTTTTAACTGAAATAAAGCCCCTACTGTTTTGCACCGAGCCAGCCATTCCCTTATTCTGCTGCTGCTTGATTAGCTCTGGTTGGATCTGCTTAAGGCTTCCTAAAGCATTAAAGACACAAACACATATGTTGCTCTTGTCACTTGCTTTCAGAGCAAATTATCCTACTGCTCTTCAATTACATCAAGCCTACAGAAAATGCTATATAAAGTGTGATGGCAGATAAATGGTGGTTGTAGATTATCTCTGAGGAAATAACTCAGCAGGAGGGAATTCCAGTTTCCGTGTTTCAGTCAGTCATGCAGCAGTGCCTTGTGCTTCTGAGAAGACAGGTGCTTTCAGACCCAGATTATACTGGCTATTGCAAAGGAAGCCATTTGCTTTCCAAGTACATCACTCCTTTTTGACTGAACAAGTTTTTAAGACCTGGAGGGGCTGGCGAGATGAACATTGTTTAATATAGAAATATAAAACATCCCAATGTGCAGTTCCCCATTGTAGACTAATATTCCTGCCATGGTAGCTTCAGAGATGTCCATCTGGAGAAAGCAAAGAAAACCCTCACTCAGCCATACTCTGCTTGGCCCAGTGTAGAATGAATCTTTGCAATACCTAGGTAGGTTGTAATAACCTAAGAATGGTTCTGTAACTACCTAAGTTAAATTAGTAATAGCATAACAAAAAAAGCAAGAGTCATAGGTTGTCCTAAGCTCATGGGAGAACTATGTCATCGGTAATTCAATCAAAGTGGAATTCTAACAGCCTGTGGAAATCATGAGATTAGTGAACATAACAGTAAAGAGACTGATTGTTTTAGAGCAAAAGGTACATTTTTATCTCCTTGTGAAATCCTGACATTGCTGATCTGAGAGTCTAGGAATGTATGAAGTAGACTAAGGATCCGGAAGCTAAGTAAAATCATTTAATTTTAGCCAAGAACGTGTTTAGTCTGCAAAGAACCGAAGCCTACAGTAAGCAGGGGTTGAGAGCTGCTAGTGGCTACTGTTGTGTGTGGGAATCTGATGTGGGTTTTTAAAAAATGTTTATTGTTAAGTGGGCCCCCAATTGCTCCTCATTCTGATGAGAGCCCTCTAGCATAGTTCCACTACAGTTACGGATCTCAGTAGTTCCATTAGAAAATAACTCATTTGGGGGAACAGAGTTCAGCGGCAGCAACCTGCAGAGGTCATTTTGGTTTGTTTACTTGCTACAGGTGTGCATTACTAATTCCCACATCATAACTGCAGGGTATTGCATCTTCAAAGACTTCCATTCTCCAGAACATTATCACTGAAGTTAAATAGGTGTTAACAAAAATGGTAGTGTTGAAGAAATCTCTTTTTAAGTAGTTTGGAAGCCCTTTATCACAGAAGCCACCAGAACCGAACAGAGCAACAGTGTATATATGCGCTGGTCGACACGAAAGCTCTAATTCGACCTAAGTTATGCTACTTCGGTGACGTAACTTACGTCACTGAAGATGACATAATATAGGTCAACTTACAGCGGTGTCTGTACCGCACTGTGTCGACGGAAGATGCTCCCAAAGGGAGCAGTGCCAAATTGAAGTCTCACCTGGAACAGTGCATTATAGCAGGGTAACAAAAATCCCTACCGAAATGAACACTTCACTGCACACACTTCTCCCACGAGGAGAGGATGAGAGAACAAATATCCCATAAGACATGTTAGTCATGTTGCCTGATACACTACTGCAAGGCACTCAGGGCTTGTCTACATTACCCTCTGGATCGACGAGCAGTGATTGATCCAGCGGTGGTCGATTTAGTCTAGACTCGCTAAATCAACGGCTGAGCGCTCTCCCGTTGACTCCGGTACTCCACCAGGGTGAGAGACGCAGGCGGAGTCGACCGGAGAGTGTCAGCAGTGAAGACACTGTGGTAAGTAGATCTAAGTACATCGACTTCAGCTACGTTATTCATGTAGCTGAAATTGTGTAACTAAGATCAATTCCCGCCCCCTCCCCCCCCGCCAGTGTAGACAAGGCCTATGACACTACATTGATAAGCACAGTATCAAAACCTATATATAACAAAATAGCCACTATATCTTTGCCACATTTTCAGCTAATTCTAGGAAATAATGGGTCAGATCTAGGTAAGAGAAGTTGGCAGTAGTTAAAGGAAGATGGAAGGAAAATTTCTCTCATGCTTTGATTTGTCAAGAATAGTCAGGTATCCATAATAAATTAGCAGGATAGCTTGAACCTTGCAAGCAGTATTTTTAGCTGGGCAGTGCCCTTTGGATGATATCAGGCCTTTTAGGGTACGTCTACACAGCTACTAAACACCCATGGGTGGCCCCAGTCAGATGGCTTAGTCTGCAGGGCTATAAAATAGCTATGTAGACATTCAGGCTTGGACTGGAACCTTAGCTCTGTGATCCTGCAACATGGGAGGGTCCCAGAGACCGGGCTCCAGCCCAAGCCCAAACGTCTACATGGCGGTTTTTAGCCCCGAGAACCTGAGTCAGCTGATCTGGGCCAGCTGCAGCCATGTCACGGGTCTTTTATGCCAGTATGGACATACCCTTAGATAGATGCTAAAAGAAAAGGAGTACTTGTGGCACCTTAGAGACTAACCAATTTTTTTGAGCATAAGCTTTCATGAGCTACAGCTCACTTCATCAGATGCATGCAGTGGAAAATACAGTGAGGAGATTTATATACACACAGCACATGAAAAAATGGGTGTTATCATACACACTGTAAGGAGAGTGATCACTTAAGATGAGCTATTACCAGCAGGAGAGCGGAGGGGGGGCAGGGAAGAAAACCTTTTGTAGTGATAATCAAGGTGGGCCATTTCCAGCAGTTCACAAGAACGTCTGCGGAACAGTTGGGGCGGGGGGAAGGAAATAAACATGGGGAAATAGTTTTACTTTGTGTAATGACACATCCACTCCCAGTCTCTATTCAAGCCTAAGTTAATTGTATCCAGTTTGCAAATTAATTCCAATTCAGCAGTCTCTCGTTGGAGTCTGTTTTTGAAGTCTTTTTGTTGTAACATTGCGACTTTTAGTTCTGTAATCGAGTGACCAGAGAGATTGAAGAGTTCTCCGACTGGTTTTTGAATGTTATAATTCTTGACATCTGATTTGTGTCCATTTATTCTTTTACGTAGAGACTGTCCAGTTTGACCAATGTACATGGCAGAAGGGCATTGCTGGCACATGATGGCATATATCACATTGGTAGATGTGCAGGTGAACGAGCCTCTGATAGTGTGGCTGATGTTATTAGGCCCTATGATGGTGTCCCCTGAATAGATATGTGGACACAGTTGGCAACGGGCTTTGTTGCAAGGATAGGTTCCTGGGTTAGTGGTTCTTTTGTGTGGTGTGTGGTTGCTGGTGAGTATTTGCTTCAGGTTGGGGGGCTGTCTGTAGGCAAGGACTGGTCTGCCTCCCAAGATTTGTGAGAGTGATGGGTCGTCCTTCAGCATAGGTTGTAGAGGTTTCAGTTGGGGGCTGAAGGTGACGGCTAGTGGCGTTCTGTTATTTTCTTTGTTGGGCCTGTCCTGTAGTAGGTGACTTCTGGGTACTCTTCTGGCTCTGTCAATCTGTTTCTTCACTTCAGCAGGTGGGAATTGTAGTTGTAAGAATGCTTGATAGAGATCTTGTAGGTGTTTGTCTCTGTTTGAGGGCTTGGAGCAAATGCAGTTGTACCGTAGAGCTTGGCCGCAGACGATGGATTGCGTGGTGTGGTCTGGGTGAAAGCTGGAGGCATGTAGGTAGGAATAGCGGTCAGTAGGTTTCTGGCATAGGGTGGTGTTTATGTGACCATCGCTTATTAGCACCGTAGCATCCAGGAAGTAGATGCTAGTTTCTCATCTGTGCTTAAGATATCCAGGCAGAAAACAAACTTAGGGAAATACCAGTTCAGTGGCTGTAAGGATGAGATGTTGAGTAATGGTAAATGAAGCACATTGTTTCACTCTTTGGAATGGACTTAATCATCAATAATGCAAAGGCAGATTTTTAAAAAATAAACACACACAAAGGAGCCTCCTTTGCATAGGCTTATTCTAGACGATCCATTCAGCAGAGGAGGAAAGCGTTGGCGAATAAACGCAGGACAAGTCTGCAGTGTTTACAAACAGTAGCTGAAGAGGTAGTTTCTAAATGCATTGCATGGAATGTCCCTTGGGGGAAAAAACATACATAAAAAATGAGGAAACCCTCTAAAACTAACTTCCTGGAACAACAGCTTTAAATATCTTCTTAATTAGGCATAAATTAATGTTTTGCAATACGAAACTAATCTCTCTGAACTGATATTATAAGGAATATAAATACCAAGCTAATCCTTAAGAGCTATTTTCCTGGGCAATTACTTAGCAGAAGCCTGCTTGTGCAGTTGTACGCACTTGAAAATGAAGCCAAACACAGCTGCCCTGGGAAGATGCGACATCTGTGTTATACTTTCAAACCAAACATTTAGAGAGTTTGCAATTTTGTAAATTGATTTTGTTTCCTCTGCACCACTGTAACGATTCTGGTGCTTCCAATTGGTCTACCCTACACTAGCGTAGTTCCCTGTGTAATCCTATCAGGTGTCACATACCAAAGTAAATTCCTGGATTTGGTATAATTAAGGGCCATGGCTTGTCGCAGAGGATTATACAGGACAACAAATGGCTTCCGCAGATGATTAACTGCACAGCAAAGCAGAGGCATTTGATAATCTCCCAATCCAGTTAGGACAAATTAGCAACTGCAGCCCCTGATTCCGAATGCTCATTTCGCACATTCAACTGTCTGTGAAAGTGGGATTGCACATCCGTTCTGTGCACACAAAAGGAGGAAACCGGATTGCATGTGTAAATGCAGGTTTTGGATGCACAGAATTGGCTGTGTCTATTACGTATCTAAATTTCCAGTTAACAGAAATTCCAGAGCACCACCCTTTCTGGAGTGACTGGAAGTACTGGGAACCTGACAAGACAATGTTTTCCATACAAGGCTTCCAGCAGTAACAGGTTTTGGTACTTCACATGTATTCTCTTGAAAGATCTGAATTTGTAGGTGCTTAGTTATCAGAACTCTCTGACATTCACCCATCACTACTTTAAACCAGCTGGTTCTTCTCTTTAATATCCAAGGCAGCCATATAGCTAAGCATTTTCATTACGAAAAACCACAGGGAAGCAGGCATCTCTGATTCTTCACCGTCCACTCACCTATTACAAAAGCCTGAACATAAATGAAACTTCCCAGAAATTGGCATATAAATTTCTAACCCACTAAGCCTCCTTTGGCCAATGACTACAGAGATGTTAACTGCCCACTTCACTTTAACTGGTCTCCTGCAACATGTGTTAACGCCTTACGCTTAATAATCTGTCCCACCTTCTATTTGTCTGTGACACTCTGATTGGATGAAGACCTGAAGAAGAGCTCTCTGCAGCCTGAAAGATTACCTCTTCCACCACAAGAAGTTGGCCCAGTAAAAGATATTACCTCACCCACCTTGTCTCTCTCATATCCTGGGACCAACACATCTACAACAGAACCGCAAACAAAGATGAGCACATCATTACACCTGCTGCAACAAGGAACATTTCACTCCTCAGGAAGAAGGTCCCTCCTTTTTTAAAGTATTGCAATACCTACACAAACATGCAACATTTCAAAGGAACGCTGATTTGTTCTCCTTGAATGCTTGCTTTGTCCTCAAATCAGCCTGTTCAGTGAAGACTGTGGGTTTTAGAAATTGTTTGCACTCTAATTGCGCGTTTGAGATTGATCAAGGGCGGTTTCTCCTTTTTTCTTTTAAGTGACACACCTTATTTTCCAGGCCTTCTGCAATGCCAAATCAAGTATGTTCTGGGTTTGGACTTTTAGGACAAATTTGTTCCGTGCTTCACCCTTTATTATATGTAAATGTACTTTACTGTGTAGAACTGATCAATGAAATTGTTTTTAATTGGTCACTTTATTAATATAACTTCATAAGTAAAGTTTTATGACTGAAACTACATTCATTCATAAAACCAGGTACCCCAATAACTGGCTAATTGAGTTTCGCTTTCAATCCAATTGCTGCTTAAATCGCTGAAATTTACACTGTTTCAACACTGTAACTTCTGCTCACTGTTTGTCATTCATTATACTTGTCTATATTGTAATTTCTGTTCTCTGTTTGCCATTCCTTACACTTGTCCATATTGTAACTCAAACTCCATTTCAACTTGTCCCAAACTCCATTTTGAAATGCTTACTCCATTTTTAAAAGCTTGCTGCAACCTTCATTTTTGCAAAACCCTGCTGTAATCTTATTAGTTTAGTTTAAATGCGTGAATGAGGTATGTATGGATAATGGAATCAACCTCCAGCCCCAGCCTGTCCTGATGAAATAAAGTTCAAACACCAACGGGCTGAAGATGCAGACAACATCCCTAACCAAGTAAGAAGGGTCCACCCTTAAAAAAAAAAAAAAACACAACAAAAGTACAATGGAAGGAAGATCAAAGTCAGGTTCCAGGCTGAAAGTCATGTCTGCAATTGACGAGTGATCAGTCACACCCAACCCAGAGGCAGCATGACACAGCAAAACCTATAGACTTTGGATTCAAACTAAAAACCTATAAAAAAGATGGGTGAGAATGAAGACTTTGGGTAACATTCTGCTTCCAGCATCTAGGGGCATCGGTGCACGCCTGACATAGACCCAGCCCTTCCTCGTGCCTGGCTTTCCTGGCCAGTTAGCCACCACGAGCTACGATCCCAAGCCACGAACTCAAGCCACGTTCAGGACTGGTAACTATCTAGCAGCTGCAAAACATGGTGTGTGTGTGTGGGTGTGAATATATAGATACTAGATATTAGTTATTGGTCTTAAATCAAATTGTATTATAATAAACATGACATCTTGTCTTGAAAACGATCCTGTGTAGTTTTATCTGTGTAACAACTGGACCATCATTATTGCAACAGAACAGTCTCCACAGTCAAAGACGGCATTTCACTTACCTGCTGGAAATGGCTACAACTTGAGTAAAAGTTTTTGGAAGCCTGGCATTTTAGAAATTTGTCTTCGTCTCAGAAATTCCCTTATTTTCAGAGATTTGCCTTCGTGAACAATATGCACATTTCTTGGAGTACAAAGAACCCATGAACTATGCTGTTTCATCAATGAATTGACCCCCTCACTGAGCTTTTACCTGAAAAGCACTACAATGGAGGCAGTGATCCTCAGTAGTGTGGCTGGAAAGAGGTGGCCACTGGACCCATGAACAAGCATCTTATCCTAGGTTATCAAAATGGTAGTCATCTACTGATTAAGAGAAACATGCTTATTGTAATAGTCACCTCCCTCCAACAACTGGGTGGTTGTACAGGGAAACATTCCTGAATTGATCACCTGTACTTTCTGTTTAGACCCAATGTTCTTCTTCACTTCAGAACCTAATTGGTCATGAGGTGGTGCTGTGCACTGTTTTGGGCTCAGTGAGTAGCGAGACGTGCGCCTAGTTCTTCATTCACAAAAAGAAAAACTAGGTGTTTTCCCAACAGAAGCGCTTTATGAATCATATTCTGTATAGTAAGATATGAATCACTGTAGACACCACCAGCTTCGAACCCAACAGTTGTCCAGCAGCACACAGCTACAGTACATAGCAGTTTAGGTTATGAAGTGAAGATTATGGTGTCTTGGATCCATAGGTTCAGTGCTATAACCCCAGCTTTGGAACGGCCTCTAGGAGGAACCCCTTCAGTGCGCCAGACCCCCTAGGGGTCTGGCTTATTCCTCCAGGGTAAGCCACATGGCTTCACTACCTCCTGAGAATGGACCTCTGGGCCTGCAGCACTCCCGTTTCACACCATGAGCCCCATTCAGCGAATCCAACTGAGACAGACCCCTGATGGAGACTTGTACACATTTTAGGGATCAATTACAGAATCATAAGACTCGAAGGAACCTTGAGGTCTTCTAGTCCAGTCCCCTGTACCCAAGCCAGAACTAAGTATTATCTAGACCATCCCTGACAGGTGTGTGTCTAACCTGCTCTTAAAAATCTCCAGTGTCCATCATGGAGATTCCACAGCCTCCCTAGGCAATTTATTCCAGTGCTCAACCACCCTGACAGTCAGGCAGTTTTTCTTAATGTCCAACCTAAACCGCCCTTGCTGCAATTTAAGCCCATTGCTTCTTGTCCTAGCCTCAGAGGTTAACAAGAACCATTTTTCTTTCTCATCCTTCTTACAACCTTTTATGTACTTGAAAACTGTTCTGTCCCCCTGTCTTCTCTTCTCCAGACTACACAAACCCAATTTTTTCAATCTTTTCTCATAGGTCATGTTGTTTTCTAGAACTTTAATCATTTTTGTTGCTCTTCTCCGGACTTTCCCCAATTTGTCCACATCTTTCCTGAAATGTGGTGCCCAGAGCTGGACACAGTACTCCAGGTGAGGCCTAATCAGTATGGAATAGAATAAGAATTACTTCTTGTGTCTTGCTTACAACACTTCTGCTAATGCAAAATGTTTGCTTTTTTTGCAACAGCGTTACACTGTTGACTCATATTTAACTTGTGATCCACTATGACTCTCAGATCCCTTTCTGCAGTACTCTTTCTCGGCAGTCATTTCCCATTTTGTATGTGTGCAACTGATTGTTCCTTCCTAAGTGGAGTACTTTGCATTTGTCCTTATTGAATTTCATCCTACTTACTTCAGACCATTTCTCCTGTTTCTCCAGATCATTTTCAATTTTAATCCTACCCTCCAAAGCACTTGAAAACCCTCCCAGCTTGGAATCATCCCCAAACTTTATAAGTGTTGTGACAAAGTTCCTCCTCTACCTTGGTGGGTCTTACGCTTATTGGTGGATTTGCTCGCCTTGGAGCTTCACAGCAGCCCTCAGTTTGGCCATTTTCATGAACCCACAGTCCAGGACAACTCCTCCTGTGTCTGACCAGGAGTTGGGAGGGAACCCGGGCCCGCCCTCTACTCCGGGTTCCGGCCCAGGACCCTGTGGAATGCAGCTGTCTAGAGTGCCTCCTGGAACAGCTGTGCAACAGCTACAACTCCCTGGGCTACTTCCCAGTGGCCTCCTCCCAACACCTTCTTTATCCTCCATAGGATCTTTCTCCTGGTGTCTGATGATGCTTGTACTCCTCAGTTGTCCAACAGTCCGCGTTCTCACTCTCAGCTCCTAGTGCCTCTTGCTCCCAGCTCCTCACACGCACACCACAAACTGAAGTGAGCTCCTTTTTAAAACCCAGGTGCCATGATTAGCCTGCCTTAATTGATTCTAGCAGCTTCTTGATTGGCTGCAGGTGTTCTAATCAGCCTGTCTTAATTGTCTCTAGAAGGTTCCTGATTGTTCTAGAACCTTCCCTGTTACCTTACCCAGGGAAAAGGGACTTACTTAGCCTGGGGCTAATATATCTGCCTTCTATTACTCTCATATAGCCATCTCGCCTGACCCTATCACAGTGTACTCTCTATGCCATTATCTAAATCATTGATGAAGATATTGAACAGAACCAGACCCAGAATTGATCCCTGCATGACCCAACTTGATATACCCTTCCAGCTTGACTGTGAAGCAATCAATAACTATTCTCTGGGAACCGTTTTCCAACCAGTTGTGCACCCAGCTTATAGTAGCTCCATTTTGGTTGTATTTCCCTAGTTTATTTATGAGAAGGTCAAGCAAGACAGAATTAAAAGCTTACTAAAGTCAAGATATACCACATCTGCCACTTCTCCCTATCCACAAGGCTTGTTACTCTGTCAAAGAAAGCTATTAGGTTGGTTTGATATGATTTGTTCTTGACAAATTCATGCTGACTGTTGTTAATCACCTTCTTATCATCTAGGTGTTTGCTAATTGATTGCTTAAATTATTTGCTCGATTATTTTTCCAGGTACTGAAGTTAAGCTAAAAGAAAAGGAGTACTTGTGGCACCTTAGAGACTAACCAATTTATTTGAGCATAAGCTTTCGTGAGCTACAGCTCACTTCATCGGATGCATACTGTGGAAAGTACAGAAGATCTTTTTATACATACAAACCATGAAAAAATGGGTGTTTACCACTACAAAAGGTTTTCTCTCCCCCCACCCCACTCTCCTGCTGGTAATAGCTTATCTAAAGTGATCACTCTCCTTACAATGTGTATGATAATAAGTTGGGCCATTTCCAGCACAAATCCAGGTTTTCTCCCCACCCCCCCACAAACCCACTCTCCTGTTGGTAATAGCTTATCTAAAGTGATCACTCTCCTTACAATGTGTATGATAATCCATCTCTAGCACAAATCCAGGGTTTAACAAGAACGTCTGGGGGGGGGGGGCGGTAGGAAAAAACAAGGGGAAATAGGTCACCTTGCATAATGACTTAGCCACTCCCAGTCTCTATTCAAGCCTAAGTTAATAGTATCCAATTTGCAAATGAATTCCAATTTCAGAGTAACACGGCTGTTACTCTGAAACCTGAAGTTAAGCTGACTGGCTTTTAATTCCCTGGGTTGTCCTTATTTCCCTTTTTATAGATGAGCACTATATTTGCCCTTTTCCAGTCCTCTGGAGTCTCCTCTGTCTTCCATGACTTTCCGAAGATAATCGCTAAAGGCTCAGATATTGTCTCAGTCAGCTCCTTGAGTATTCTGGGATGTATTTCATCAGGCCTTGGTGACTTGAATACATTTAACTTGTCTAAGTAATTTTTAACTTGTTCATTCCCTACTTTAGCCTCCGGTTCTCTCTCATTTTCACTTGCATTCATTAAGTTAGAGGCCCAATTGCTACTAACCCTTTTGGTGAAAACTGAAACAAAAAAGTCCCTTAGCACTTCTGCCATTTCCACATTTTCTGCCCCTTTTCAAGCATTGGCAGTGACATTTGTACAGTGTTGTCAAAACAGTAAGGTTTATGAGTCATCTGGAAGTCCATAGGTTAGCATAGAGGAATGAAGGTTAAAACATAGCCCACTCTGGTTAGCTCAGAGCCCAGCCAAGCTGCAGTGAACCCCATTGTTCAAAGCGCTGTCTCCCACCATCTATCTGACCTCCTTGGTCAGAATCCCAGGTTGGGTGACCAGATAGGAAATGTAAAAATCAGGACAGGGGGTTGGGGGTAATGGGAGCCAACATAAGAAAAAGTCCCAAATATCGGGACTGTCCCTATAAAATTGGGACATCTGGTCACCCCAATCCCAAGTGTGTCCTGACTGCTTCCCTTAACCCACACTTAGCCCCATCTCACACCTCTCTAGTCCTTTGTTCCCAAGCTGGGGAGATGCAGTTCAGTTTCCTGCAGACGGGTGGGGCAATCTATGGTCATTGTTTTCTAGGTGTCAGTGACTGGGTAACTGGATCCATCATTGTTGGAGCTGCATTGATATGGGACCTAAGACCCAGACAGTGAGGCGCCAATCACACCTGTGTCTTAGCGTGCCCTAATAGCAAACAGTCCCTTTCCACCCACTAGGTAACAATGCAGCATATAGGGGAAACTGAGGCACAAACAACTCATACAAATATTTCAGAATATTCCCACTTCATCACATCTGGTACCCAAGTGAAGCTGCAGTTGAGACCATACTAACCCCCCAAACAGAAAACCCTATGGCACTTTTGTAATCAGTAGTCCCAGTCAGGTTCTATGTGGAAACATTGCCTTTATGAGGGATAAGGTACACTATTTGTAGAGAAGAGTTTACACTAGAAAGATATGTGTAAGCACACAGGCTTCAGAACAAGTCCCCACGTGGAAATAAATCACAGCCATTGTTCTGGGGACTTTCTCACTTGTGTGGGTTTTTCATGTAAAAGACCTACTTCTTCTTAGATCAGGCCATAACTCTGAACACGACACACTCTCTCCTTGTCCAAAGTGTCACACTATGGGAACGGGAACAGTTACATGGGTCAGGACATCAGTTTTATCTCACCTGAAGGACGTTATCCTCGAACAACCCTGCAGCCCTCCCCAACCCCCTGCCCCAGCATCATGCTGCATCATTGACTCAGTACTGAGAGACTTACTGCCTGACCAGTCCTGCTTTCTGATTTTGTCTAGAGGCCTCCCATCCCAGGACTGACTTGGCATGGCCCCGCTTGGCACGTGAGCTCAGGCCTGTCACAGCCAGCAGTAGGATGGCTGGATGCAGAGGACCGGTGAAGAGAAGGGGATTAGTGACTGAGGGAGGGGGCCTTCAGTGTTGGAATGTTCTGTGCATTATTCCCCTGCCGCTCTTGAAGGCCATGTGTAACACACATTTAAACTAAGTAATACTATCGGGGGAGGGGGGACATTTACCTAGGTGTCCTTCAGCCTTCTTTCCTTTACATTTGATTTTTTTCCTCCTCCTCATTTGTAAGTCTTAAGCCTCTTCATTGGCCTCTCTCCAAAAAACAGCCTTCCATTGAGCAATAGTCCCCGCATTAACCCCTGGGTTCCTGGGCTGGCATGGGGTAAATGCACCACATGACAACCTCCTACCTTTTAATCTCTGTGTCTCTTTGGGCACATCACTTATCCTCTCCGTTTCCCCGACCTGTAAAATGGGGATAGTTACAGAGCTGGCCATCTGCTCATCCTCCAAGGGCCTTCACGTGTAGGATCCTAACAGCTTCCACCATGTCAAAACTTCTGTTCAATATGTACACAAAGCAACTCAAAGAGACAGGCAGGATGCTGCAGCATCATCAGTATGCAGTTAAACTTTATTTCCTGGTTATCCAAAGAGACTCTTATCCCATCCTCCCTAGATGAATTTAGAAGACTCCTGCTGTTGGTTCCCAGCATTAACCACTCTGATAGGCAACAGCACTTCTACATGCAGGTCCCTCCCTGCCTTTGGGATTCATTCCCCTTGGCTATTTGTAAGCTCTTGTGCACGACATAGAAGATGTTTAACGGATTTAGCATTTGGCCGATTGGTTTTATTGTCTGGCAAATTGGCCATGGTTTTCTAACATTAGAAAAAAACAATTTCCCTCCACAGTGGATAAAATGTAAATAGACACCTAATAGATGTAGAAAAAGAGTGATCTATAGAGATAAATACTTACCTATCCCACCAGGGCATTGTTAGGGTTAATTCATGTTTGTCAAAGTGCTATGCAAATGCGGAGTGTTACTAGGATAGGAAACTTTCATTGTGTGTCTGTTTTACTGTCTCTTCTTTGACAAAGCATCTCTTGTATGTACAAGACATTAATGACCCTTTGGCTGAAGTAGTAGCAAACCCCAAGGCAGAAGATGCTGGATGGTTTTGAATAATGTGTTATTGGCATCCTGGTCTGAATACATTTCTTGCTAGATCAGCCCACATACATCTGGGGTTTGGGTTTCATTTTACCGTCATTGCTCTTGGGGACCAAGCTGGAGTCTCTCTCTGTTCTCGTGTAGCTCCCTCTCTTTTATTCGGTGTGTTCTCTCCCAGACTTTTTACAACTGCAATCTTGGAATATTCCCGGTGTCTGTTCTCTCTAGACATGTTCAAATCCAAGCAGATACTTCCATGAAGTCAGGCTGGTTTGGGAGTGATCTAGGTTCATTTTTAAATGACAATTCCCTCTCCACATGGTGCAAGTTGGAAGTTTATTTACTCAGGATATTCTCCCTGCAATGGTAGGTTTCTCCTGCTGAGGGTTTTCTTGGTCATTTCAGTGAGTTAGCCTTAGAAATTCCTCGACCTGTTTCTTCTTTGATTTACTGAAAGCTATGTGGCATATGCAATGTCAAGCTTAAGGTTGTATGCCTTTTTTCATTGGTGATAGCATCCAGGAGGTTCCTTACTAGCCTCCAGTATGCTTTCTTGGGCCTCTCTTACTAAGGTTCTGTCATGCCTGAAGATGGGGACACAAAGAATCCAGTTAAATTTTACTGGAATGATTGCTTGTGCCTTTCTTCATCACTATGTACAAGTTAAGCATTTAACAACATTCACATGATTCATAGACAAGTCCTTCTACTGGATAAACAATATTGAGTCTCATTTCGGATATTGATACTCCTCTTCTTTACTCAGAGCTCTACTCCCTGTCTCCAAGGGTTAGAGTCATCCTTCACCTTCAACTTTCATTCTTCCCATATCTTGGCCTTGAACTTCCACTTTCCTCCTACACTTCCCTTGCCTGTAAATCTTACCACCACCTCTAGAAAGTTACCAGGAATAAGTCCTTATAGCTTGACCCTGCTGCTTGACTCAGTCTCAGCTGAGAACTTTATTCATGATTCAACCACATTATACCTAGAGTACTGCAATTTCCATCTTTTAAAGAGACTCCAAGAGCTGTTTGCAGAAGTACCAGGGGTCTGGAATGCTTTGACCAGACTAATCTCTCGTTCCAGGAAACAGATGATGTCACCCTATGATTAATCTACTGCACTAGGATTCCCACTATCCTGAATTTCAAAAGTGTCCATAGATTTTAGTCTTCTGCTTATCCATTTCTGATCCAACAGGGCACAGACCCAAGATGTTCTGACAGTTTATATAAGCAGCTGCGATTTTCAAGTATTTAGCTGAAACTTTTGAGATCTGTCCATCGCAAAATACTGTTCTGTCCTCAAAATACTGTTCTGGGGGGAGGGAGAGAGAGAGAGAGAAAGAGTGGGGAGGCTGGGTAAAAACCCTCTTCTTCCTGCCTGGCCTCAGTACTAACATACTGTCTATTCTGGAGCCCCAAACTATTCTAGCTGCGAATGCAGTTGCAAAGTACAGGTCTGCTGAGCATAGTTTAATGTGGCCAAATACAGAACTGTTAGGCAGAACCATTGCTACAGCTATGTTGCAGGGTGTATGCACTCAACATTGTTCAGAGATCTAGAATTGCCTAGAGGCTACGTGGTCCGGGTGTCTCGCTTGCTATCCTGAGCTGCCCAGAGCAATGTGCTGAAGACATTATCCAGCACGGACACATTTGCAGCCCTGTCAAGCCTCACTTATTTAGAGGGGGCTGCTGGTGATGAAGGATTCTGCAAAGCTCACCCTCTCTGGCTGAAACTCTGTAATGAACTTGCCCAAGGGCATATGACGAAGTCAATGGCAGAATTGAGAAAAGAACTCTGATCTGCCTCCCAGTTTCATATGCAAGGTGGTAGGCCTCAGTTCCCCCATCTCTATAGATTTATCAGTTAGTTCTCTCTCTCTCACACACACACACACACACACACACACACACACGCTAAAGAAAGTCCCCAGCAAGAGGATGTATCCCTATTAAATTCAGATCCATTACTCAATTTGATCTTATTCAAAAGGAAGTAGACTGTTTTTGGACTGTGAATACTTTCCCTTCCCATAAGCAGCATCAGCTGCATCTGCATACTTGCAAAACCAGAAGACATGGGGGCAGGAGGAAGAGGGAAGAACCCTCCAGAGATCACATTTTTGTGTGCAGAAAATAAAAAGGAGTGTATCTTTTGGTTTAGGACAATAGAAATGAGAAATATAGAGGCAAAAGATGATGATCCTGAGCTCTGGTTTTAGTGGGATCACAGATTAAATTAGAATAAAGCAGAACTTCTCTATAGGGGGATGTAAAAGGGGAAGTGTTACCAAGTAACCAAAGTGGATTATTAGGGCTGCTAAATCTAAACCCACTTCAATCTGAAACTGATGATGTTTTCCACACAGCGACTATGAGGAGCAGGGTAAAACTCTTGCAGGAAGCCTTCAGGGAAGAATCAGAACAGGACAGTTCATTCAAACACATGTTCTAGGAACACACAGTGATCAAGTGTACAGAGTTACATCAGTTCCTAATGCAGCATCTGACAGATAACCGCATCTCAAACCCACTGATACAGTGGGAATGTGATTACAAGGGTGTTTGTTTCTGTAAATGTCCTGTTTAAGATTAGTGCACAACAACTACCAGTACATAGCAAACTATTTTACACAACACCTACGGCTCACATTAGGACAATTTATCCAGCAGCTGTTTCAAGATCTTGTTTAAATATTTACTTTTGGGTGTATTGCATCCTCCCACTTTTTATTCACCCTTTTGGAACCGATTCCTTATTTATATTCCTGCTTATATGGCTTATATCTGGAAGCCTCCCTTGCTACTTCCAAGCCAGCTGCTGTGACAGAGAGCAAAACACAATGATTCCCTTTCTGGATCAGCTTCTACAGTCCCACCCTGGAGGTCTTTGCTCTATCTACAGCTCTCTTCCATACCTCTTTTCAACATCTGGGTAGCCCTCTTGAGGCTCTGGAAATAAGCACACACCATACATCCTGCCCCTAAAAAAATGACATCTTGCAATAAACACAAAAGCATATGCTTGACTACAATTTGTAATCTCATGCAGAGCTATTTGCATCTGCTGTACTCCTTGCAGGGAGGGAGCTACACAGAACACAGGTTTCACATGCATTTTCCCCACAAGGGAAAGACACGCCTGCTCATCTGGGTCTCTGTGAAAATGCCAAGGTTAGGAGATCTTCTGTGGCAGACTTCTCTGCATTATGGGATATGCGAATCAGTATTCCAGCCATTTAAAACCAATCAGAGTAAGGTGAATAAATGTTTCTCTCCCCTCCTCCGAAACGCTGCAACACCTTGTGATGTCTAGCAATAAGGCAGCAGCCCTGATGGAACTTTCAGTGGAGGCTATCCAGGCCTCCTACGCCAAAGGAACGAGAGGAATTCTCTCTTAGGGATGTGACAGACGCTGCAGGAGCAGTGAAAGAGAAAAATCTCACTCACTCGTGTTCGTGATCCCTTGGGTCCAACCCACACTACAAAGACAACTGACTCAAATTATAACAGTCCCCTAGTGTCGATGTAACACACTGATTAGTAAGAGTTACTTGTCCCCCTCTGTGACCGGATCCACAGATGAAAGTTTATTCCAACCTGCCACTACAGAGCCTGGCTCTTTAGCTCAAGCTGTAGAGACTTGTGCTTTCAGCTCTGGATCAAAATGGTGTCTCACACAAACAACAGCTTAACAGTGTTTGATAACTCAGCTACAGCCTTGGACTTTTTAGTGCATCTGGGTATCTTGGATTTAGCTGTATTTGTAACATAGATGGTACCTTCCTTGCTTTACAGGGATCTAACAACATAATTTGAGCTGCTGACAATTTATCTCCCACCTCTATTGTCCCAGAGACACCTGAAGTCAAAGCCTTTGGATGAGCAGTATGGTACATGGGAGTGTTGTCACAATGGAAGCATTGAAAGCACCGGTGTGGGTGGTCAGATACCAGAGTATGGCAAGCAACATGGAGTTTTTTGTCCCTGGGAAGCAGAGGGTTTTTAGTGTAACTGGCAAGAGTTGCATTTTCTAGTTCATTAGCCCTTTAACTAAACACACTTCTTGGTCTTTTTAAGCGCACCCAATGTGACAGTGAGGACTGTCTGCAGTTGTGCCCTGCAGGATTATGGGTATATTGTAAGCAGGCAGCAGTCTATTATGTAGAATGCATAACAATTTCAAATTGCTTGATACCCCCAATGAACAAGCGCTCTTTGATGTACTATTATCACTTAAGTTATTTAAGTAAATGGATGGACTTAAGCTACAGGAGCAGGAAGGCAAAAGGTGACACACAGTTGATTAAATCAAAAGGATTATACCTAATAGAGTGTTTTATTATAGGGATTATTAATGACAATAACTAGACAAATGCATTTTACCCTCTTTACATAAACTAGCTGGCTACAATTCTAGTTTAAATGTCACAGTAAAAAGTGTACAGGATGTAAGCTTGTTCAGTTCTTGCCCTTTCTGATCCCATATGTCAGTCATTATGCATCTTTTCTGTTTAATCTACAAAATGCAGGGTCAATCACTGTGGGGAAGCCATGTGAAAGGAAAACTTGTGGAAGGGCCAAGTGACACTTTGCCCCATCCTCTGCACCAGCGAAATTGTGCTAGCAGTTTAGAGAGTTGTCCCCAGCCAAAGTCTAGTATGGTTTTCCGGGCTTAAGAGGATAGGATTTCTCTTTTAATCTAAGAGTGTGAAAAATACCAATTAAAAACTAGAGTGGGCCAAAAAAGTTGTTTAAAAATGGACTTTTTCCCCACAAGAGTAGACATTTAGCAAAATGTTTGTTTTTCAAAATGTTCTGATTTTTGATGAAACAGGAAAATGAAAAATGTAGTCTTCTCTCCCACGCAATGTGTCATCGTCTTTTCCCCTGATCTTTCTTTCCCTCTACTGACGTTTGCTTTTTCCAGTGGGAGGGGAGAGAAGGGGAAGGGAAAAACCCAAAGTGTTTGAAGTCAATTTAAAATTAATTCATTTTCAAAACCTACAGAAAGAAAAATTCAAAGAAGTTCTCCATGAAATGTTTTTCATTGGAGCTGCTCAAGAAATGGACACAGGAGGTTAGCGGCCAACCTGTCCTGATGGTGGTAGGTTTTTTTTGGTGTCAGAATGCTAGAGGACTGCTACAGAAGTCTATATCCACAAGAACTGACAGAATAAAGTAGATAGTGTCATATTGGGCATGTCAGTTCTTCGGTCAAGCAGAAACAGGTCCAAGCCACAACATTTGAATCGGAGATTAAAAACTATGAATAATTAGGTCCATCAAACAACATCATTTCACAAGTCAGGATGGATAGTAACTTGCACTTGACCATTTTAGAGTATCAGTAGTAGAAGCAGCATAGAGTTTCATAAAGGCAAGGTCAGTCTAGTGGTTAATATACAGAACTGAGATCAAGAGTTCTGGGCTCAGTTCCAGATTTTGCCCTACATTTTCTGTGGGATCTTGGGTACAAGTCATTTAACAACTGTGCGCCTTGGCTCTCCACTTGAAAACAAAACAAAACTGAGATTAAGCCCTTCTTTCATCCCATCGGTCTTGTCTCTTTAGATTGTAAGGTCCTTGGGGCAAGGATTGTCTCTTACTCCACATTTGTGCAGCAGCAAAATGGGGCCCTGATCTCAGTTGCTACCATAATACATAACAGAATTACTAGATACGTTAGTCTGGCTATTAAGTGAAATATCTGGGCTCAGCACACATATACTCTTGGAAACAATCAGAGGTCCATTTTGAAGACTAGGAATACCACATGTTTTGGCCAGAATAGCAAGCTGTGGACACTGGAAAACTTGAGTACAGAGATCGGTGACATTTGACATAAGAATTTCTATGCTTATCCTAATTATACCAGTCACAAAGTTAACATTTTTTAAGCACTGAGAAATAAAAAAAAACCTCCCCTGTTTTGGTTTAGAAGCAGAAAATAAGTCATTTTTTTTTAAAAGAAGAAAATCTTATTCTCAGCATCACTTTTTATTTCTACTATTAGCCTGCTCACTCTACCCTAACGTTCAGTCGTTTACAGAATAGCAGCTAATAAAATATAGGAAGTGTATAAATTGTAGGATCTAGTACAGACGTATCATTCATGTAATCATTGTATGATTCTACAATTTTTAAAAAAAATCTAGTTATTTCTATAGATGCACACAAAGCATGAAAACTTGATTTACCAGATTGACTTACATATTAAGCTGCCGTTTCAGGGATTTTCAGAACTTCATTCAGAGAAATAACTTGCTGTTGAAAATTGGGTCTCAGACCTCTATAACTCATGTCTGAAATCGAGTAGACATCTTTTATTGCCACATTAGGTTGTTCTGCAAAAACTTCTCTTTCAAGACAACAAGGCAATCAATCAAAAAGATGAACATAAAGAGCCGCCACCACATCCGTCACAATTTGGACTACCTGACTGTAGAAATGTTTGTATTGGCTACGGTTCAGTAGACTGTCTCACCAAGAATGAAGTTCAGATAAACTTGTGCAATGCATGAAATTTACATTTGATAACACAGAATGCACAGTCAGGCATTGTGCATCATCATAGCACTCAAACATTTACTTTGAGAAGAGAAGCACAAAAGCTAGAGTTGTTGCTTCTTTTTGAAAAGAGGAAGAAATTCGGTCAGGTGAGAGGTCATTTGTTTTTATAAAAAGTAGCATCTTGCCCAACCCAAACCACAATGTGACAACTGTTGTCTTTAGAAATGGACTCATTCTTTCAAAGTGAGATGGGGTTTCAGTCTGCTCTTTACCACACCTCAGCATTAGTTAAGTAATAAGCAAATAATTAAGGCTGGTTTTTTTGAAACACCACATCACTGTAACATTCAACCATGACTGGTTTGTAGGGATCAATCAAGAGAGCTGGAAACATCTTTTCTCTGTGTTGGTCTTCACAGGAAGATACCTTTTTTGAGGTGGGGGTGCGGGAAGATATTTAGGGCCTAATTAATGGGATCCCAGCTAGCTCGTGACTGGTGCACGTGCAAACATACAACATAAGAACGGCCATACTGGGTCAGACCAAAGGTCCATTTAGCCCAGTATCCTGTCTTCCGACAGTGGCCAATGCAGAGGGAACGAACAGAACTGGTAATCATCAAGTTGCTCAGTCCCAACAATATCCAGACTTTTCCAGTGCTATCACTTGCATAAGCCAGTGATAAGTCGGGCGTGTGCAAGTTTAGATGCCGGCTCAGGTTTAGTTCCCCAAAAAGGCATGCTCACAAATGGAGGCTGGGGCTACTTTTCTGTAACTATCTGAGTTACTAAGAAGAAAACGTGCTTGTATTTGTGAGGTTATAAAAATACCTTCTCAGTTCTCAAGGAGACAGCTTCTCTGCTTTGTGTTTGCTCTTGGAATACATAATAAGAAAAAGTAATTGAGGTTTTGGCTGATAACTAAAAAGAAGGCATTAGGGCAAGGACTGTCATTTTATTATATGTCGTCACACTGCCTAGCACAATTGCGCCCAATCTGGTTGTGGCCTGAAGGTGCCATCAAACATAAATGTTAATAAAAACAGTTATTATACTGTTAGAATAAGTAACACACTCTTATCTGCTCAATTCTACATATATACTGCTGTCCTGCATGGCACACATAGTTACGAAAGCGTGTTGTCTGTTTTCTGTCAAGTACGTTTTAAAGTTCTAAAGGAGTTTGCCTGCGAGCAGACACGGTAGCCGTTTTGTTCTTAGAACTGCTAAGGCAGTGGTGGGCAACCTGTGGGCCGCACATGGCCCATCATTGTAATCCGCTGGCAGGCCGCGAGACAGTGTTTACATTGACCGTCCACAGGCACGGCCGCCTCCAGCTCCCAGTAACCGCGGCTCGCCGTTCCCGGCCATTGTCTCTCGGCCCGCCAGCGGATTACCCTGACAGGCCGCGTGGGGCCCGCGGGCCACAGGTTGCCCACCACTGTGCTAAAGTCTGTTATTGACACACACAAACACACAAACTGCTCTCTCCTAGCATCCATCTCTTTGTTCTTCTAAATCTAAATTATATCATTTTAGATTAAAAGCATAGGTTTCTCAATGTGTATGGAAACATAACATCCGCTACTGAAAATTCAGTCAGGCAGTTCAGGTGATTAGTTCTTTAGTAAACTTCAGAAGAGTCCATGTTGCACATGTGTATATAAATTAAAGGACTGTAGACTGTCACTTTCACTTCATCCCTTCCCCCCCCGGCAAAAAACAAAGTAAAAATGATGCCAGCATGACATTTATTTTTAAACTCATCTCATAATAATTTTCCCTTACACAATACAGCACCTTGCTATTAAGGATTTCCTAGAATCTGATTAATGTAGCCAACCCTCGCAGCACATCTGTGAAGTATTCTCATACCCATATTGTAGATAGAGAAAACAAGCCCAGAATGACTTGCTGCTCAAGGTCAGGTGGCAAGTTGGCAGATAGCAACAGAACCAGGAATCCTTATTCCCAGTTCTCCATTCTTGTCAATAGATCACTCTGCTGCTACAGAGGATTATGCAAAATCTTTTCAGGGTTCAACAGATCAAACTAAAACATTTATTTGAATCTATTTCCTTTGTTATGGGCTTATAGCCCAAGAAACTCTCAAAAAGAAAATGAAAAAAAAAAAAACTCATCAGAAAATTGAGGTAAGGACACATTCTAAACAAGGAAGCATATTATGCCTCATCTTGTAATCCTTGTTATCTCAATATTGTGTTAAAGCCCACACGCCAAAACAATGACAAATACCAGCAAAATATTGCACATCTCATATTAGCACCAAATCTCAGGGGATGAGGGGCCAGGGGGAGAAACTATATTTGCCAGTCATGTCTTCCTGGGTTTAGAGATCTTCTTTATCAGTCATACCATAACCTTCTGGAAGAACATTATATATATAATGAAGTTATTCACAACTAGTAATAATTCCTGGGAGCTTAATCAGAAGGGTTAAGTTCTGTTGTCTGCCTTAGTATGAATGACAAAGATATTTCATCCTAATATCTTTGTACTGACATACGTGACAAGCATAATGAAAAGTGTGGTACAATTAGTATGTGGCACTATTTGTCCAGAAGAGAGGTATGAAGAGGAATGTATCTACAGGAGTTGTAACTTCTGGATATTGTGAGCAGCAAGTCATGTGGCATGATAGATGATCTAGAAAGATAGTTAAGGATCTTTTCCTTGAAGCCACTAACTAATTACGTCTTTACTAGAGGACAAGGCTAGTTACTGCTATAACCATACATAAAAGCACTGGTAATTGTACAAAATCATGAAAGCAAACAGCTACGTAGCAGATACCCCTATTCTAATTGTTTTTACATATATGACTGTAAAACAGATTTATTTAAGAGAAGGTAATAAATGTATCTGAAGAGAAATAAACCTTTTCGAGAGGCACAAAGGAAGATGTAAACAACATAGGAGGTAATGGTGTTACCCAACAGGGCTAGGAATGTAAAGGTGGAGTAAGTCCCAAGAGCTTTTTGATGTTCTCTTGACAAGGAAAGGTTCTGGGGGTTACATACCAAGTCCTGGGCATCATGGGAAACAGGAATATTCAAAAGCAGGTCATAATAATATTGGAAAGTTGAGAATAATTTAATCACCAAGGTGAAATCTGATTTGAATATCTCCAGTTTTTCCTTCAGGGACTACCTAAACAAACATTTAAATGTGAGGGTGTCAAGCCACATGAATCATCTTTAAAGCATTCCGTTTAATTAGACCAGGATAAAGAAGTTTAAACAATGTCACTGGAGCCTCATTCTTTGTCTTAACCTCTGTCATAAAGCAGAGCAGTGCAATCAGTAAAAGTGAAAAAGTGATGGGTTAGTTAAGCTTATTTGTTACAGTCACTGCTCTTACACAAAGTGATTTTTATGGCCATAAACTTCCAGAAGAGTAGAAGTCAAGGTCATGAAACCAATGCATCATTCTGGTGGAAGAACTGTACTGAACCTCTCTCCTGTGTTATAGGAGAAGAGAGTGCAGTGGTATCTAACTGCTTTGTGAGCAAATGCTACATTGAAATCTATACTGCAGTACACATCTAGATAGACAAACTAATCAAGGGAATAGTCCTGCATTATTTTCTGTTGCCTGCTTTTACATTTGTGTACAACATGATATACTAAAACTGACATGGATAATGGGCTATTGCTATCATAGTCAACGTCTGCACTTCACTCATACTACACTTGTAAGGATCTCTTTTGTCAAATCCCTGAAGTTTGATAATTATTAACAAAACTCAGAGGCCCAGATTGTCAATGGGAGTAAGATGCTTAAATACCTTTGGGAACCTGGCCATGTATATATACAGGCTTACCTTTCAGCAGAGTACAAAAGGACTTATTGACTGTACATAGTGGTAAATATATTGCTGAATTAAAAATGGGTGGGAAAAATCTCATCTCAGACTACTTTACAGCAAGTATTCACGGCAAATACCACAAGTTCCAGTTGACAAAAAATAAGTAATTGAGAACTTGGAAGTATACATCATGTAGACAGGGCTTTCCTAAAAATATATATTCACACGGAAACTATCCCTTTTGCATCAGGGGAAACAACACAAGGAGGTTCTTCAGGGGAAGGAAGTCTCCCTACCTGCCAATGATGAACAAGTCCCATTCTGACCCCAGCTGCCAGCAGGTAAAAACCCTTCATAGCATGTCTTAGTACAAAGAAGAGTTATACAATCCAGATGTGGCTCTTAACAACGACAGCCAATTCCCCACTGTAGGAGCACAATAATTCTGCGTAACAACTATAGGTGAAAGCCACACAATCCAACAAGAACAAAATATACTATAATCACCTTTGGTTTCTATGCATGGAGGTGGTAGGGAAATTTGAAAGCAAAAACCAAACCATATGCAGCAGGTGAATATGGAATACTGTAAATTATACTTGCTAGATGATATAAACAGGAATTATTAAGCTACTGCCAACACATGTAGTGATTTAGAATAACTCTGCAGTATTACCACATGTCAGCAGAGCTGTTGATAAGCTAAGGATTCCAAGTCAGGTTTTTAAAAAAACAAACAAACAAAAAAACCAAGACACTGAATCATATCAATCAAGAACAGATAAGCCTACAGAACAGGTAGAATGGTTTTAGAGTTTAGGCCATATAAAAGATATTGTTAAAACCGGCAAATTCAGCTGTATTTTAAAAGTGAGAATGATTGCAGCGTAGCCTAAAAAAACCCAAAACAGCAGCTAAAGTTGAACAGAGCACCAAATAAAGAGTGCACAACTGGACATCAGGCAGGCAGAGACAATGCCCACTAAAGGTAAAGGGTCTGATCCCAATAGCATTGAAAGTCAATATTTAAAATATCATTGACTTCAGCAAAGAAGGATCCGACTCAGTGAGACTAAGGCTACGTCTACACTAGCACTTTTGTTGGTAAAACTTTTGTTAGTCAGGAGTATGAAGAAAAATAAACACCCCCCGAGCGACAAAAGTTTCTCCGACAAAAGCACGTGTGGACAGCGCTAAGTCGGCGGGAGACGCGCTACCGCCACTCATTAGGGGTGGTTTAATTATGTTGACGGGACAGAGCAGCTACGGGGGAGATCTTACGGCAGGGCGGCTGCAGCGTTGGTATGGCTGTGCCGCTGTAAGGTCTATAGTGCGGACATTGAAATTCATCAAAGTCATTGAAATCTTCCTTTGCTTTGTTGATTCCAGCAAGTCCATGCAAAACAGCTTTAGAGGAGAAAAAAAAAAAATCAAAGTATTGTCCCCAACCTAGTAAAAAGGAAGAAAAGGAGCCAGCCAAGCCTGAGAGAAATATTTGCATCCATTTGCCAGATAGAACAAAGCTTCTGCATCTCGATCTTTCACAGAAAGTCACTTTTGGAATAGTCTACATAAAGTATTTGCTAAGTGATTAATATCATCTAGGCACCGTTAAAAGCACTGCAGTAGATTTCACTGACTTAAATAAAAAAACAAATTAGAAGTTGCATCGTGAAATAAAATGTTCTACTTGAACCAATAAATATGGTAGTGGCATAGTCCTGAAGACAAATGTTGCAGTATTTTGCTTGACCTCCGGCCAGTTTAACCAATTAGAGTGACGGTTGTGCGGATGTACGTTTGTTAGAAGTGTTCAAATCTCAGCTGTCTGTAGTTCCATTGAGTTGAAACATGGCATTAATTCAGCAAAGATGAACACAGGTGGTTCGGTGTTTAACAAGGAAGTAATGCTAGTCTTTAAACAAAACAAAGATAGAAATAGTCTGTGTATCTAAAAGCACTAATGCCTTAAAATAATAGAACTATATTATATCCCGAATTGCAACTTTTCTGCTTTATATACAATGGATATACAAAATAGCTTGCCACCCTCTCTCTCACACACCCCAAACCTGGCTCAAAGCCAGAAAAATCACAGCAGGGAAAATAGCACATACCTCTCTTCCCCTTCACCCACACACACCTTCCCGTTACCACAACTACCATATGTCACAGACCACACACCACAACAATAACCACAACCCTCAGTTTTCCTTCCCTCCTTCCCACACACCTCTTTACCAAACTACACTCACTTAACTGTATAGGAAGAGGAGGAGGAGGGGAGAGATGGGTAACAGTGCTAATGAGAGGCAGGGGCAGAGGTAAACTTGCAGTACATGGTCTATAGTGTATGGTAGTTGCGATCACTGCAAGGTGTGTGCCTGGGGGTGAAGAGAGGGAGGGTATGCACCAGACTTGCCATCATCCTCAAGCAATCATTACAATCTAATTTACTCACATTTTTATGAATTCAAACACCGTGCCCATTTGTCCTCCTTCCACCACTCTGCACTTTCAGTCTGTACATGTCAATCCACATTTATTCAAACCTCCTTTCACTCCATCCTAACTTTCCACCCACACAGTCATTAGGCACATACTTCCCGGACACACCATCTACCCATTCATTCCACACTCACCCCTCTGAGTACACCAGCACACACTGAATACGTACAGCCACCCATTCTGTACACCCTCCCCACGCACTCTATGTGCACCTCTGCCCGTCCCACACACGCCACATCACCTCTCTACACTTCGTACCCATTCATTCCACGCACATGCCCCATCAGCCCCAGGAACAGTTCAAGCTTCATGAGGGGAGGGGAAGCTGAGCCATTGGCCCTGCCACTCAGAGGCAAAGCCCAGGGGAAGGACAGGGTTTCCTTGTGTACAGTGGAAGTCTCATCTCTCTCAATAAACACCCCTGGTGCATGACTCCCTGCTCCTATCCCATCTCTGCTTCTCCTATGCAAGAAATAGGCACACAGAGCCTACTTCCCATGTCTCTGGCTCTCCCCCAGTATCTGATCTCCCACCTGTAACACCTGGCTCCTCTTTCCCTAGGCAGAAAGTCACCCCCAAAGTCCCTCTATATCCCCAACAAAGAGGTCAGACCAGCCTCATCATCCTGTTCCCCCAAATCCCTAATACACACGCCCCCCTTCCAGCCAAGCTCCTCACTCCCTCAGGCAGCAGGTCCCTGCTTTTCCCCGGACTGGAATGCCTGGACTTTGCAACGAAGCCATGTCAGGAAGTGAGGCCTCCAGAGTCCTCAGTCCCACCCCTGTGACCATGAGAGGAGGCAGGACACCTGACCCCCAAAATCTCCAATATGTCCGCCCCCACCCAGCTTCTATTCTTTTAGTGCCCCAGAGTACGCCTATCCCCTCAAACTCCTCCATCGGCCTCTGACCCCATCCCCGGGACCTTCAGCTGCCCTCTTACTTCTGGGAAGGCCCCAGGGCCCCCCATAGTCTACACCTCCCCATCTGTCTTCAGGGGGTGCCTGGCTACCCCCATCTCCAGTCTTCGAGGGGCCAAATCCCCTCCCCCCCAAAGAGTACCAGGATCATCACAGGGAGGAATAGAGCCTTGTCCCCTGGCTGGCAGCCAGAGCTAACTCCTGCCCAGCCCTGACAGCTGGGCAAGCTCCACCCTGTGGAGGGATTTGATGACAATAGTGGGTTTCCCCATCACATGGGAAGGGAAACCAGCCCACAGGGATTCAGTTTGCCTGCATGGTAGGGCCCTGTCAAGAATGGAGAAGCTGCATCCCCACACCACACAGATCCCAATACTCTTCAGTGAAGCTGGGCAGTGGCCCCCGAGACTGGAATGGGCAGCATCTGGGCAGCCCCTGAAGACATATGAAAGAAGACTGGCCCTGGGGAGGTCAGCATCAGGGGGACTAGAGGCACATAGGGAAACCCAGAGCCAACAGGCTCTGAGATCAAAAGGCTGAGAGCTTCACCAGTACCTGCCCTTTGTTTATACAGACAAGATGTAGGAGACTTGAACTCTGCTAGATAGGGTGAGAGTATAGGCTGTCATCAACCTGTGTAGCAGCTCGCAATGGTTGCCTTCCTGGGGAGGTGCGTGACTGTAAAAGAATAGCTAGTGAGAGGGGATTTCCTCCACAGAAGGGCCTGAAAACAAGTAATCCACAGGGAAAAGCCCTATAGAGTAGGCAGGCCTGTAGGTCCTCTTCAGGTACCTAACTTTTCATTTCCTTAGTGGTGTGGCTTTGAGTCAGGTATGTTAGGAGGGTAACAGCCCTAACTACTTCACAACCCAGCTTATATTAGATTTTCTATTTTGTAGGTTTTTATAAAGCATTCTTAAGTAGGTGGTTGGCTGCGCAGGAGCAGACTTACAAGTGGGGTGCAAATTCGGCAGCTAATGAAGAAGACGCGAATACACCAGGAGTGGTGATGCATACGGTTATGTGCAAAGAGTTTCTCCATCAGCAACCCTTGGTGCATAGGAAGGAATAATGGCCTACAATCTCATTTATTTATTTTTTTTAAAAAAAGAAAAGACTACAGATTTCAACAGATCCACTCAGGATACACTTCACTACTGAAGTTTGAGTAGATATACAGTGAAAGAAATCAAGTTGACAACAGCTGCTCCAACCACCTGTGAAAAAAATCTCAGTCACAGCAACATTTCAAACCTTTCCTGTTAATGGTGGGAAACTAATCTAAACTTACTGGCTACCTATTTTTAGAGAAGGCCTAAATCCTGTTTCTCTCTCCCCCCTCCCCAGGATTTTTTATAATGTAACTAACTATGGAGTTGCTAGCAGTGCACCTCCATAACCTTGTAAATAAATTTCAAAAAGACTCTTTCGCAGCAGGGCTGAAAGTTGAAACTCCAGTGGACTGACTCTGGATTTATGCCAATATATGAGTAGCATTTGGTATTCTATATAACCGAGCTATTATGTAACCAGTAGAGCAGCGAGATTACAAACTTTTGCTATACATGGGACAGTAATGCAACTGTAAACCTAATCTCTACAGTTATTCAGTTTCTATTTTGCAGCTTTTGTACATAACAGTTTAAAAAATGATGAAGCTATGTCCTTCAATGTACCTTGCTATAAAACCAAAAACAGTCAAGGAAATTCTGTAAGGGGTGCTTCCTCCAGTAGAACCATTGTTCTCAAACACACCTCATACAGGACGATGCAAGCTCCAGTACCTGGTAACAATGGGCAAGTTAAGAGGATCTCTTGCTTGTGCTTCCATATCCATACATAAAGAGAACCCTCTGCACCTGGGTCACACCCTTTTCATGCAGAGAGGGAGATCAGCCTACTCGGCAGCAGTCTCCCTCACGTCCCCTGGATGCCACAAAGAGCATTCCGAAACCCTGCAGCATTACAACGAGTGAGCAGAAAGCATTTGAAGTACAGATCTCGTCACTGGATAAAGCAGCTCCAGGTTCCAAGTATCCATGGCTCCTCCTGCATGGCGTGGATCCCTAGAGAACCCAGTAGCTGAGGAAATCGTGGCAGCTCAGCTCCATGAAATAAAGTACGCTTCTAGGTTTCCTTGCTTTCATGAAATTAAGCTAAAACAAAACTGTTAGTTTTGAACATTATAACTCAAGAAGTCAACAAAAAGTAGAACAGAAGAAGATTCAGACTTGCCAGTGATAGCAGCAATGATAAAAATTTCAGCACATGTATAACATTTTTACAGTTTCAAAATACAATTCAAAAGCCCTGAGATAGGTGTCAGCCTCAGTCTACAAACGGGAAAAAGAAAGAATAGAGAGAGGTGAAGAGTGTCTGCCAAGGCTACACAGAAAGTCAGTGGCAGAGAAAGAAAAGAACTCAAGATTAAGCATTCCTAGCTCCCATCCCCTGCAGGCCATTCTGCCTCTAGTAATAAGTCAATTTTTGCATCCACTGTTTACAAAAATTGTTTTTTCTGGCATCACGACAAACAACATACTTTGTCACATAAAATAAAGCACAATTTCTAGTAATGCAGGCATACTGATACACTGGAGTTTGTTATCGATGTATAATCTTATTTGTCAACAGTTTACAAACCCATTATTGCTGTAAACAACTGTGTATATCATTAGTTGTTTTTCAGCTGACAATTGAACAAATGCAGGAAATAGGAAACATAAACAGGAACACCACTGACAACATAGCATTTAGAAAATTCACTAGTCTTCCAAATCTGTCCAGTCTGTTAGTAACGTCATTACGCAGCTTGGAGTTTGTTAGTCATGTTGTAATGTGTTGCACAGAATCTTCACATCCAAATTCAGTTTTTGCACCTTGCTCCTCAAGGGGATGCTATTAATAGGGAAACATCCCCTTCTCCATCAGCTTTTAGTAAAGTATAATATTTGTGATGGCTACTGGAGCAATCATTAAAGTTCTAATCCAGTTCCCTCCCTCTCCACGCTCTTAATGCCCCTAAAAAAGTCATAACTTGTACTTTACAAAGACTCCTGGTGGACCCAAGCTGTTTGTTTGGTCTCAGTTCACACCTGAATGATATACTCAGAAGTAGCCTTGCTTATTCCATTTTCCAGTATTTAAAAATAAAATAAAAAAAAAAAAGACATTGCATACTGACAGATCCATTTGCAAGACATGACTTCTATTTGGCCATCATTATTTGCACATGCAGATGATGAGGGTGGTGTAAGTTTTATAGCTTGTACATGCAAGTGAGTGTATAGAAACGTGTGTATGGAAACGGTTAGAGGCTGGGTTGATCCCCTTTTGGCAGTCCAGCCCTGACTGCCCAAGTTTGCCTTTAGATTTACTGACGCAATGCACTAAGTTCAGGGTGATCTGCATTCATTTCTCAATGCAGAACTGAGCCTCAACAGCTAAGTTTACACATCATTAGTTATCCATTGTCATGACTGCATTAAGGGTTTTCAGGAAGGACAGACATTGAGGGAAAGCTGCAAAGTGATACTATATTATTAAAACATTGGATTAGAAATAAATAGAACATAAACCCAAAAGATTTTAACCAGATTTAAATATTTTTAAAATTCAAACTGACCCAAAGCAGAACTTACATTACAAAAGAAGAACAAAGTACATCATGATACTGATAACACAAAAAGGTGCATGGAAGCTAGATTTGTGGGCAAATTGTAAATTGCTCTTGTCCCAGTGACATTCTGGGCTCTGGATCAACTTTATTCAGAAGTTAAGATTTAAAATTTCCATATGGTCCACTCTGGTAAACAAACTATACGTTCTCTTTTGCTTCAGGGCGTCTGTATGACAAATTAATCACGCTAGTCCTCTTTGTCCAGATGTGTTTTCTTGTTATTGCCAACTATAGCCAGAAAACTAAATTCTCCACGCTATCCCAAGGAAGCCAGAGTTATTCCAAGCATGACTGATGATGAATTAAAAAACCAAAACACTCAAAAGCTTTTCAAACTAACAAGTATTGTCTATAATGTAGTAAATCGTTTAGAAATAAGGTAATTAAATAATCTAAAAAACCCACTCTTACTCTGCTGTACATTTATAAACACATATTTACAAAAATCTTTCTGCTTTGTTTTTAAAGGATGAGGTTTGCAGTTTATTAATGATCAGAATCTTTTGCTTGCCTGTTTCTTTGGTGTATTTGCCAATTTTACTATTATTATTATTTTAAGGTTCAATAAAATGACCACCAATGTATATTAAAGGAATGGAACTAGGATATGTAATACATTTATATTATGTACTCATCTTTCCAGATTCTATTTCAAAAGATTATGGAAAAATCAAATCACTTCTGTGTTTTCTAACTACTTGTGCATTATACCCATTTAGGAGAGTGACAACAGAATAGATTCACAACATTCAAATCTAGTTAGGCTTGAATGATGAATAAACCCTGTATTTTACTAACTTAATTATGTGCTACAGTTTAAGTATATAAATAGTCCCGCTGAGGCCAAGAGGACTACTCAAGCACATGCTTATCTGTAAGACCGTAAGTGCTTTGCTGAATCGGGACCCTCAGGCCTGATCCAAAGCCCAGTGGAAGTCTTTCCATTGACAGCAGTGGGATTTGGATCAGGTCCTTTGACAATTTAGCCTTGCTAAAGGGGATTAGATTTCTGCAATTTTTTTTTCTTTTTTTAAAAGAAAGGTTTTGCACTGGCCTAAAATGTAAAAAAGTGTTTCCTTTAAATGTCAGTTACTAAAAATACCAAACCTCACTCAATAAATAATGGAATGACACACTTCTTCATTAAATAACATTTTTGTTACCAGCAAGGTCTTTCATAATTTTCTGAAGTCACAGCAGCAAGACAGAACAAATAATTTATCTTAATATGGATTCTGACTAAGATATAGTCTAAATTATTTCAGAAAAGATTCCTGTAAAAATGCACCTTCACTGATGGAGAAGAAAATGGTTTAAAACCAAACAAGTTACTTAGGAAAGCAGATGAACAATATTAAATATTTAAAAACAAAGAATGTTAAGGTTCTGTTTCTATGTAACAAAACTGAAGATTCAGAGTTAAGAGCTGCCATCCCATCCCTAATGTGCCTCATTATGCCTAGGTACTGCAGAACTTAAAGCAGAAGAGATCAGCCCCTAAGATGTTTTGAGTATTCATTAAAGCACTCTCCCCCCCGCCTTCCCCACCCCCCCCCATACACACACTATAATGCCACCAATGTGCTTCAGCTATGACCTGGAGGAAGCCTTATATATAGAGGAGAGTTGTCTTGCCCAGTTATTCTCTGACCTCTTTGCTGAGGCTGCCAATAAGGGTCCACATTAGCAACAACTGTGGTGACTGGTGTGGACAGTGGACAAACTCGCTTCCTACAGGCTGCTGTTATATTAACTATTGGTCACTGATGAAGCAGGTTTGATTTGAATTGGTGAGTCAGAGATGAAAGGCTCCACATCCCGCTACCCCTTCTCTGAGCCACTGAGTCTCTAAAATCACCCATTGTTCGGAAACCTGTTCAAGGCTAGGCACAATAGGGTGAGATAATCCTTGCTGCCATGGTTCCTGTGCATCCATCATTAGCAATAAGATTCGTGCATGAGGAAACTACAATCCCTGGCTTCAAGGAATTAGGGATGAACCAGCGGAGTTAATCTAAATGTACTTGCTTTCCTTGCTTTCACCTTTTTTTAAAAAAAAAATTATGTAACATTTTGAAAGGGACAGTGTGAAAAATGAAGAGTCAACATGGTTTCCCCAATCTCCCAGCTTCCATTGAGATCCCTAGTATGAGAGAGCTGCTGCTATTATAAAGGCTCTTTTGGAGCCACTACAATGGCAAAGCAGGAGTAGAAAACATGGACAAGAACTTTATACTGACTCCATAATCCCTTGAAAATGAAAACAGTAAAATAGGTGCACATTTTGGCCCATTTCTGTTTGGTGCTGAGACCTTCTATTTCCATTGACAATTAGGAACAGGCTCTTTATCAGGTCAAATTAATGCTTATGATGAAAACAGAAAAGCCAAATTTAACTACTGAAATCACTTGCCGGTTTGAGGTTAAGAAGAACCCACTTAGTGTTTGCAAAATTTAAGCTTCTAATGCTAAGGGGACTATTTTCTTGTCAGTGCACAAGGAACACTCAAATTAATGGGGGTTATGTGCACTTATCAGTGGAGACTACATCCTAGTCAACTTCAAGCAAATCAAAACCAAAATGTGAACACAACAAAAAAAACTTGTAACCCCTTTAAAATAAAAGTACTTAGCCAAATAATAGCAATTTAAAGAGAGATCTGGCCTAACAACCTGTATGCGAAATTTCATCTCAAAGGGAAATAAAACAGCTAAATTATACATTCAGCAAATTCAGGGATTGTAACAGCAACTGACATTATTATAGCATTGCTGTATCAATGCTACAATAAAGCCGCAGTTCCTATTTTCACAAATAATGCATTGAGGCTAAGTAAGAAATGGTGCGAAAGTCACACAATCATGGACAAAATACATTAGAAAGATTATTGCACGGGAGGCACTGTATGAGAAACAGAATACATTGGCTTCAAAATCTAAACTTGTTTCCCCTTAACTTAATGTAAAAAATAGAGACTGTATGACTCTGTGCAGTGTACTGTCACTGTTAAAAATATAGTTACAAACAATAGCTCACTTACAGGGAATATCAGGAAAGCAGAGATCCTGGATTTATGGACATCCAAACTACAGTAATTAGGAAAAGAACAGTATAAAAAGAGCCAACTTATACATTTTAAAATTGAACAGGGTGACTGTATTTTTAAAAAGTTTCCATATGGCATTTGTACAGTATGTCCCAGGAAACCATGGTTACGATTCTCAAAATGATACACATGGGCAGAGCTTTAGACCTACACAAAGTCCCATCAGTCAAAGAGACTGTATGGACATAAAGGTCTGCCCACATGGGTCCCTTTGCAGGACTGGTGCTTTAGTCTCCAAAACTCATTTTGTTTAACAATCGCTCAGATGGCTTACAATACTATGCATGCCAATCAGAACCAATCACTTCCTTTGAATACGCTATGTTCCATTTCCATTGCAAGTTTGCATGCCTCATTTAAAAAAAAAAACAAATAAATTTTTAAAATGTAATATTGTATAGAAAGCTTGGACCTTGTAAACTTGGACCAAGAAACCAAAAAATTAAGACCTTCTAGCATGTGGTATAAAAAACCCAAGGACGTGTATACCTGCCTTCTGACTTACAGAAAAATCAGAATTTGCATAGGATATACTTTGTGCAAGGCAACAAGCCTCTTTAAGTATCTGGAATATAACTAAGCTTGCTCAGAGTTCTTTTCTTCATGGATATCAGATATCATCAAACTTGTGTTTTAAATAGTCTTTGATGACCTTGGCAATGGGTAGTTCATCAAGCAGTTTTAGGTTTTGAAGGCCTATACACTGGCGGATTTTAATTCGGCATAGATCTTGCAAGTTTCTGGGCTGTCCTGAAATGAAAGACAAAAGGAACATATTTAAGTAAGATAATCACATTTAAGATGTGCCTCAAAAGATTATTTATATTATTATATATTATTTATTTGTCCAGCTCTGAAGACGAACAAGCAGTCTACTTAGAGGGTATGATTTAAGCAATTCAAGGATCATATGGCAAAGTTTAATAATCCCACTTTCCCCCTCCAACCAAGAGAAAAGGCTTTTAGCTTCTAACACATTCACAATGTATGTATGTCCCTGCAGACTGAGTTGAGACCGGGGCTGACCACAGTTCATGGAGGTAATGCTCTGCCAGTACCACTGGCACGTCAGCAAAAGCATTAATGGCTAGATTTTTCTGAAGAACTGAGTTCCCAGTTAGGTTCATTATCTTTAAAGGGAACTGCTGGACTCTGAGCAGTTTGGAAAGTCAGCCCCCAAAACACTTAACATAGCCAGCAGTATCTCAGAATAAATGCTGTGGAATACTTTCACCCTTGAAGTTTATGCATGTCACCGGTTACAGTACACAAATGTTTTAACTTCAAATATTTCCTACATTGAAAAAAATACACCCCTAAACAATTAAATCACCATAAAAGCAGCAGATGACTGTGTGAGTGGAAACATCTTACAATTTGTTTTCAATTACCTTGAATAGACCGGGTACCAGGGACACATGTAAATGCTTATATTGCTATCTCAAAATACTCTGTAATCAGTAGACCTTACTGCAATCCTTTGTCATCTTCCTCATAGTTAGTGGTGAAAGGTGGCATTTGCCTTCTCAAAGAAAGAAGAGAGGCACAAATTGCACTAAGTAGACAATTTGTATTGTTTTCCCCAAAATCATTAAAATAAACATGTAGACACTTTACTCAGCAGAAATCAAGCTGAACAATTTAAATGAAATATTTTCCAGTTTCTTCAAGATTTCTTAGATAGCAAACATGTAAATAAGGATCTTGTCTCAAAACAGGCAATACTTTCAATAAAATGGTTATTGAGACTTCTGCAATCGCAGGTTATAAGGTAAATGGTCTAATGCTACCAGCGCAGCTATGTACATTAGGCAACAAGGCTACAAAATAGAGGTGATAGGATCTTCTCATCCTCTAGACTTGAGTTAGTCACTTTATTGAAGGCATATTCATCTCAAGTTTGGAGTTACTCTATTCCAAAGGAGAGTCTAAGGCCTTGACTACACTACAGAGTTTTGTCGATGTAAATTAAGCTGACAATCAAAAACTGGTGTAATTACATCGCTTGTGCATGTTCACACTACACTCCTTCTGTCATCAGAACATGTCCACAACTGGTGCTCTAGCATCGACGGGGAGAGCAGTGTACTGCGGGTAGCTATCCCCACTGTGCTACTCGCCACCTTCTGCAGCTAGGAGTTGTGGGAAGACAGAGTGGATTGCAGTGCACCATGGGTGCATGCTCAACGTCCCATGATGCAGTTCTTTCCGTCCCAGCATTCCATGGGCTTCAGACTGCATTTCGCAGCATTTTTCAACAGCCCCTGTTTATCTCCCAACATCTCTGTCTGAAAGGATAGACTCCCACAATGCTCTCTACTGCCGCAGTCACTGTTATGAACACATCGTGGATGGTCATGCAGTACATCATGAGCTCCCAATCTGAACAGGAATCAGAGTTGCCGGACCTGCTGTGTGCCAAGGAAAGAAACAGCAGATTACTTTTGGCATTCACAGAGCAGCTGAAGATGGTGGACCGTCGCTTTTGAGCTCGGGAAACAAGCACTGAGTGGTGGGATCATGTCATTAGGCAGGTCTGGAATGACTAGCAGTGGCTGCAGAACTTTCGGATGCAGAAAGCCACCTTCCTGGAACTGTGCGCAGAGTTTGCCCCAGCACTGTGGCATAAGGACACTAAAATGAAAGATGCCCACTCAGTGGAGAAGCGCATGGCAATCGCAGTGTGGAAGCTGGCAACTCCAGACTGCTATTCATCAGTCATGAATCAGTTTAGAGTCAGGAAGTTGACCCTTGGAACTGCGTTAACACAAGTGTGCGGGGCCATTAATTACATCCTGATACGAAGGACTGAGAGTCTTGGCAATGTGCGTGAATAGTGGATGGCTTTGCGGCAATGGTGGATTTCCTAGCTGCAGAGGGGCAATAGATGGCATGCATAATCCAATTTTGGCCCCAGACCATCTTGTGACAGAGTACATCAATAGAAAGGGGTACTTCTCTAGGGTACTGTAAGTGCTTGTAAATCACTGTGGGAGTTTCACTGACATTAACCCAGGGTGGCCGGGGAAAGCGCATGACGCACACATCTTCAGGAACACTGGCCTGTACGGAAAGCTCCAAGTAGGGACTTTCTTTCCAGACCAGAAGATTCCAGTGGGGGATATTGAAATGCCCATCGTGATCCTGGGAGATTCAGTGTACCCATTACAGCCATGGCTCATAAAGCCTTACACAGAAAACCTGGACAGCAGCAAGGAGCGCTCCAACAACAGGCTGAGCAGGTGCAGAATGACCATGGAATGTGCCTTTGGCAGATTAAAAGCGCACTGGCAATGCCTTTATGGAAGGTTAGACCTAAATGAGGAAAACATTTTGCACGCCCCATAATATTTGTCAGGCTAAGGGTGAAAAGTTTCTCCCGGGGTGGAGAGCCGAGGCGGACCGCCTGGTTGCTGAATTTGAGCAGCCAGATACTAGGGCTATTAGAGGGGCACAATAGGGGGCTATTTGAAAGATGGAGGCTTTAAGGCAACATTTTGATCATGAGTCCCAGTAATACAGCACTCTGACATGCCTTCTTAACTTGCCGCCTTGCATGAAAATTGTGATGTTTCCTGACTGGGATTTGTAGTTGGCAAATAATCAAACGGACATTATGTATTACTACCAGCAGCAACCACCATATGAAGGAGACAAATAAAGGCGGCTATCTTTCAGAGAGTTCATTTTTATTAAATACCAATTAGCAACACGCATACAAAAAGCTTGGTGGGAGGGGAGATAAGAGTGCAAGGCAGTGTAGGCTCTCCTAGCCATGTGTAAGTCCAGCTACCATTTTGGAAGCCATCTGACAGGGTGGAGTGAACAAGGTACCAAAATGTTCTGGGAAGTTACAAGGAACGCGTGGGAAGAGTTTGGGAAGGGTATTGAAAGCAGTTCTGTATCGGCTGCAGAGGGGGGTGAGCATGCATGCGTTCTTCCTAGAGCATGATTAGGGATTTCAACATCTCTGTTTGCTCCTCCATCACTTTTATCATCCACTCTTGGCTATTTACAACATGCTCCTCACTCTCCTTTCTGTCCTGCCTTTCTTTTTTAATTTTTTCCCTTCAGGGTCTCTCTCCACAACTTGCATTCTCTTTATTCGGCCTCTGAGGACTGGAGTACCTCCCGGAACATGTTCTCCTTGCTCTGCCTTGGTCGCTTCCTTATCTGCAGGTGCATAGGGGGTTCCTCTGAAGGCCACATCTGCAGAAGCACAAGAAACAATACACAGAATCATGATTGTTAGTTCACACACACAGTACTGAATCATTATAGTAAAAATACCACTTTTGACATACGAATCACTTTCACACTATCCTTTAGAAAGCACACATCTCAGTGAACACCCTAAACATGGTGACTTTGGGCTGGGTGACGTTTGGCATTCAAGATAGGGCAAAGGGTCTAGGTTGGTTTTTAAGGGGATCAATGTAGGTGACTAGGGACAATATTGTAAATTCTGCCACCTTTTCCCACAGGCATGGGCCATTGAAGCCAACATCTCACTCCTGAGGGTGAGCAGAAATGCAAGGGTGCATCTCCTGCAGGTGTGCGGTTTCAGACCCAGTCCCTGTGCTGCTTGCCTACGTGATGCTTTGGTCCCAGCATAACTGATTGCCAAGTGACATGGGAAAAGTTTCCTACAATGCGTGAAAGAACAAAGCAGCTCTGCCAAGGAACCTTTGGCATAGGATTAGCGAGTACCTCCAGGAAAGTTTCCTAGAGATCTCTCTGGAGGATTCCTGTGAAATCTCGGTGGGCATTTACACACTGTTCTGCTGCACTGCTTTGCTGCACAAGGGAATGTGGAGCACACTCAAACACAGCTAGTCTTGTACACATCAATCCCTTCACCCACTTCTAGAACATACAGAGCAAAGGACAGCATATAACCAAGCAGCATCAACTCAAAAAGATCACTTACCAGGGCTCTTCTCTCCTGCATCATGCGCACCAGAGATGGACTTCTGGGACTGGCTAGAGGTCCAGAGTGGAAAAAGAGGTCCCGACTCGCCACACCACTGGACAACCCTGCCGTGTGTGCCATGTTGTCCTCCAACTTGGCCTCCTTGTCCATGACTTCGTCCTTGGGGTTAGGTCCACTATTCGCTGCCTCCAGCCCTGCCAAAGTATCCACAGGGCTCTGGGAGGTGGAGGTCACCGCCACGGATGACGTCCAGCTCCTTATAGAAGCAGCAGGTCTTCAGCACAGCACCAGACAGACCGACCATTTACCTCCCTTGCCTTCTGGTATGCCTGCCTCAACTCCTTTATCTTCGCATGGCACTGCTGCATGTCCCATTTCTAGCCCTTATCCAACAAGCCATGAGAAATCTGCCTGTAGGTATCGAAGTTCCTACGATTGGAGCAGAGCTGGGACTGCACAGCCTCCTCTCCCCACAGTGACAGCAGATCCAACAACTTGGGTGTGCTCCAAGCTGGGGGGGAGAGTTGCTGCGAGGAGCCGCCACAGTCAGCTGGGAAGATGCGATGTGAGTTCTCCAGGCCGAGAAAACAGGAGATGGAATTTCAAACATTCCCGGGCCTTTAAAGAGAGCGGGTGGAAACTTGTGTACCTGGGTGCAAGGTAGCAAAGTTCAAACTGCTGACCAGAACGGTCAGGATGGGCACTGTGGGACACCTCCTGGAGGCCATTTACAGTGACATAACCAAGCATGGTGTCTACACTGATGCTTTGTCGGTATAACTTTGCCTCAAAAAAATATGCCTCTCATCAAGGTGGTTTTATTTTGTCGGCAAAGCAGGAGAGTTTTGTCGGCAGAAGGAGCATTGTCGTGTGTACACCTCTACTGTTTTGTCGACGAAACTTGACTTTTGTTGAAAAAATTGTGCAGCATAGACAGGGGTACGCAATTGACATAAGTTCACTTGCATTCTACAGTCCTCTTGTTAAAAGTGATAGTCAACTTCTGTCTACATTGTTTACCTTCTATTATTAGAAGGCCCAACCTCCGTATAACGGGATATGTTATTTCTGGTTTACTCTGTGCATACTTCAGCACTTCCTATGCAGAGAGTTTCACCCTTTTGTCTGGGTGCATTTTTCACACAACAGGATGGAGAGGCACATTTACAATTGAATTCTGTCTTTTTAAGAACAAAAATCAGCAGAGGAAGTGAAGTCTGGTAGGTGCAGTACTGGAAACTAATTTAAGCTCATTTTGAAAGTTACTAGATTTGAAATAAAAGACTTTGCAACTTTCTTTCATGCCAGCAATAATATTTCTACGACACTCCCCATCACGGTAGTTAAATGCTAATTTTTAAAAAATATAATATTTCAGTCATGATGTTGTGGTTCTCATTATAGATCACTGATGACTTAGCTACATCAAATAGAAAAATTCTATTATAATAGAATATATATGAGTAAAATTATACAGCTCACATACTTAAGCTTCAGGGTGTGGGGAAAAAATTGCTTTTGATCTGAGACCAAGCATGGGAAGTTTCATACTCCAAAAGAAAAGCTTCTGATAAATGTATCAGTGAATGAAATGGAAGCATCTCTTAAAAACTTTAACTAGAAAAAACAGTGTTTGCTACTAGCGAACACTACAACATTCCGTGTGTGTATTAGTACACACAAGAATACAGCTATGAGCCAATGATTTCTGCTTTCAGAATCACATGCTATCTAAATTAACATCCTGTGATCTGTTTGAGAGTAAAACAGAACAGACAATGTAAAATAGCCAGAATAAATTGGCCAGCAGTTAAATTTAGGGAGTTACTAGAGACCCGATTATCAAAAGTTTGACATTTCCCCCTGATAAGCCTAAGAATATTTCCTGAGAATGTGTTAACAAAGGACATTTCCAATGTTAAGCACCAGTTGCTATATCTAGTGGCTGTTAGTGTCTTAGGTCATGCCTTGCGAATTCCAGGGTTATTAATGCATTTGTGATTTATTAGAAACGGTGTCTAGAGCACTTACTCATTCTTGGTTGCATCTGAATGAAAAAGAAAAAAATTTAAGGATTATAGACCAACATCAGTGAACCTTAGTTTGGCAAATGTAAAATGTTATTAGTAACTTGGCAAAGCAAGACAGATTAAATGATGAATAAAGTTCTGACTAGAAATGATTAGGAGAGAACAAGCAGAGAGAATTTGCTGCATCATGACTTTGGAAGGATATTTAGGGTAATAAGATTTTTAAATAGCAGAACAGAAAAGAGCAAACAAAGAGTAGAAGGACTTTCAAACCAGCAACCTGATTCATGGACCGCAACAAGATACAAACTAGTTCTATAGACAGTAAATACCCCTTAAAGAAATTCCTTGCCCATTCCTGAACAGCCATCTATTTTGTTGCAAATTTTATTTTGGAGTTGTTCTTTTATTGTTATATTTGTATTATTACAGTTCTGATCAAGCCCGTGAATGCTCATTGCTCTTGTAGGGCTCAAGGTTTGGTAAAACATTCACATGAGTAAATCAGCTGTTTTTCATAGATGGCTATATTATGCCTTATAATAAAGACCAAAAAAATTAGAAGTGGGCAGAACTACTAATCTGTTTTTATAGCTGACATTTCATCTGGTCTCTTCTCTCCAAAAGCAATCCATCAATGTCAGCTGATGCTTCAGAGGAAAGTAGAAATTCCCCGTAATCTGTTTATTTGTGCAATACTCCACTCATCCTAGACAAATTTCTTCCTATCACATCACTGATTATTTTATGGTCTAAACTATGGAGTACTGATGGCTCAACGATTTATCCCACTTAGTGGGACAGATTTTTGTTCTTATAAAATGTGTAAAATTTTTCTCTAAGTTAGATGCCTTAACTGCTTGCAAAACAAGTTCCAGAGGTTTCTTATGTTGATTAAAATTATTTATTTAGAAAAACATTGTTGATCTTGAGAGTGGTCTCTTCTTGTACTAAGACAACTGCTTGTATCTTGAATACAACAAATTCCTCCCATTTTATCCTCAATTTCCATTAACTCCCCTAGCCTTTAAAAAAAAAAAAAATCTACAATTTTAGTTGAGGATATTGTTACATCTCAAGCATGAGTGAGCTACTTCCAAAATAACCACTAGGGACTTAGAGGGTTGGTTCCTGAAGTTGGGAGTGAGTGGTATAGTTCAATACATTCTATAGTACTTTGACACCAAGCATTTTTTTACATAATATAAACTGAGAGGCACAAGTTTTAAAGAAAAAAAAAAAAAACTTAAATATTTCTCTAGCATCTCTACGCACTAGTTGTCAGAGTTGGAAGGGACAGGGTTAACAGTGAACTTTAAAGGTCTTTAAAAATACAGAGCAGAGGTTCCCAAATTTCATCTTTAAAATGCTGCAGTAGTCTATTTTCAAAACATTCCTGCCCATGATAAACCAGCCAACTTTCTTCTCCTCAAAATATGTATGTAAGGGCTGTAGAAATGGAAACACTGATGGCTCTAGAAAAAGGATATTTGCAAAGCTAATAACAACATAGTCCTCTCTCATAGTCAGTGATGTTCTTACTCAGCTAACAGGACCTGGCTGTCTTCCTTCCAGAATATGTGCACTGTCCTGGGAATGCACAATCTCTGTCCACCTAGTGCCTTAGTCAATGTAGTCACAAATCAAACAGCTGGCAAGAAAGCACGGTCTGCACTATATTGGCACACTGCAAATTTTAAATCTCCCTCCCCATTGTTTCTGAAGGAGTGTATAAGCAGAAGTTGTGTCCTATCTAACCAGTCTCTGCCTAAATTCTGATTTAATCATCAGTACCACAATCCAGTATTTATGACAGTTTGTTCCCAGTGATCCAAGACACTGAGATCAGAACATAAACACATACCTTTATAATCAGCAAAGATGCAAAAGGAGATACAATACAGAATATTTTAACAACAACTTGACAATGAGGGGGTTGTTTAATAACTATTATTTCTCTACCTGGATCTCTCATTATATGGGGGTGGTCTATCATAAATGGGGGGAAATTTCACCTGAAGTGTCTCCCTGGTTAGCACAACTCTACCTACTTAGCCTGTCCACCGTGTCTACATGTGGAAATGATGGGATAGCTCATTCTTCAATAGCTCCCCATGTGGACGTTATTCCAAAATAAAAAATATCACTTTTATTTTGGAATGGAATGTCCATAGGGGAACAATTCCGGAAGAGCTATTGCTAGTCAATTTCCCCATGTAGACAAGGTCGTAGGAAAAAGAGAGGAGGCCCTTTCTAATAGTCACCTGACAGCTTAGACTCAAGGTTTATTAAGACAATGCTAGAGTTAGTAGCTTTAATAGTTTTAGTCCACTCTCTTTCTGGAATGCCAAAACCAGCTTGAAAAAAAGGAAACAGAGAGAGACCCAAAGACATACAATGATCTAGACTGGCTAGGTGAATGCCATTGGTTCTGTTCCTGTAACATAAGCTTTCCTCTTATCTAACTTAACTAAAAGCTAAGTGAAAAATTAGATGTGTACATAGACGGTTTGTTGCTATAAAATCCTTTTTCACTAATGCTTTGTTCCAACTATTAAATAACAATATTTTGTTTCAAGATGGTTGTGGGTCACTATCACTGGTCACAAGTTCCTGAAACCTGCAGAATGGTAACTGGTTGGTGTACATGGGAGAGAGTACCCAGGTCCTGGTTCTAAGAGTGGAAGAATCATGAGATTTCACCCCAAGTCAGGAAAGGGCCAAACACTTTAGGTGGATGAACTCAAAGAGACCAGAAAGGGGGAAAAGGTGCAGGGAGGCCATAACAGTGACTGACATTTTGGTACATAGAATACATTTTTATGTTTGTCTGGGAGTGGGTTGCTAAAATAAAATGGGGCCAACTGATAGTGGATTATCCATTTTTGTTTCCCATCCGATTTGTTTAGCACAAAGGAGCAATCCATTATTAAATTTTTACAACTGTGAGAGAACAAACAGACATCATAGTTAAAAAAATACCCAACATCTTTTTTTAAAGGCCCATGAGTTGTCCATTGACTCTCTCATATGCTAAGAGCATATTATCTTTTAATTCAAGAATAGCTTAAGGAATTGAGCCTATCCCTGTTGCTTAGAAAACAAACCTACTGTGCTAATATACACATTGCAGGAGCCCATTCTCTAAGGGCTGGTGTGCTTTGCCATGCAGGTCAGACTATGGGGCAGGAATCTTTTAGTTTGTGCCCACAGCATCCACACAAGGGAGTTATGGTGCAGCACTGTGGTGCACGCTGCTAGTGTAAGGCATGCCCTACGAAACATATTGACATGTTGCAGAAGAGGGAGCAGGACTGTGTAAAAAGGATCTAGTCACCTAACAAGCAGCTCCCACTGAAGTGAATAGGAGTCCTGCTCCTACTGAAGTGAATAGGAATCTTGCACTTTATTTCAGAGGCTTGATCCTGCTCTCACAGTTTAAGAAATGCAGTATCTAGAATTCCAAATCTAAGCAGTAATAGTAAAATGGCTAGGGAAGTCAAGTGACATAACAGGATTTGGTTTTGTACCATTGTAAATGCCACTATGAAGATTTCGCTGGTCTAAAACAAATCAAATCCATATGACCAGTATGAATATCAAACATGACAATCATATACTCAGACTATTTCCCCTGCCCCTCGAAAGGAACAGTTGCATAGTTTGTGGCTATCAGTACAATAGTGCACTGTGAAACTGAACAGATTCCTCTCCCCCCCAGTAACTAGTTCCGTAGGAGAAGGCTAGCATTTTACCCCTATTTAACTTTATGCAACACAAGCTAGTTTAAAAGCGCCAGTTTAATTTAAAATCAGTGATGACCATACCTCTGCTATGAGACATCTACAATAAGCATATTTTCAAACTGCACTAAAAACCAAAATTCCAAGTAAGTTGGGGGTTTTAGATTAGTCATGCAGATGTCCATCAAAGTTAAGTATTTCTGGCATAGCAAATATGTACCGAAGAAGGGTATCTCTGGCTTGAAAATTTGCATATGGAAGCAAAAATAATCAGTCAACTCTGTGAAATGAAGTACAGAGGTGTGTAGTAAGATTTTTAAGATTAACAACATTGGGATTTTAGTACTCTGAACATACATCAGAATTTACTTCTTGTTTGTAATATAATCAGTAATTTGACTGATATGTTGTCTTTCTTAAATCATATGTAGTGCTGGTGTTTTCACCAAAAATAGCTCCAGTATCCTACTGCTTACATATCTTCCCTTTCATATTTCTTTTTTAGGAAATGATATATCAAAGAAAAGTGTTCTGAAAGAAATTCCTGAATTAATAAGTACTTTACAAAACAGTGCTATTGGACCATCTTACAGTTTGAATACCTGACATTTTACTGTATGCTATATTCTGTTCCTGGACTAAGTTACCTTTACTTAAAAACACAGAAATAGGTATATCAAGATTTTTGTTTGCACAAAGGGATCTTCAAACTGCTATGCTGAGATAGCAAAGATTCAAAAAAATTAAACGAACAAAAAACCCAGTTACAGGCTAAAAGCTGATTTGTGGGGTATATTTTCAAAGTGTTGGGCCAGTTTTAGTCAGCCAACTCTGACTGTAATGACAGTCACACTGCTAAAATGCTGCAGAGAGCTTTGAAAATTTACTCCCTTTGTTTTTCTCAACTGAAAGAAGGTGGGTTGTGTCAATTCTTTGAAAAGGTGATTTGATCTATCTTCAGTATGCTACATAAAAGAACCAAAAATTGTTTGAAGAACATACTTGTCTTTGAACAGTTGTTACTAGTGAGAAGAGGAAAGTATTGTGGAACTTGTGTAAGATTTTATTTATTTAACAGGGCCAATGATAAAATAACTGATTCATACAGCCCTAACACAAAGCAAAACCCATGCTCTCAAAACAGAGGCCATTTATCAGTGTGAGATTACCACTAGCACCTAGTGAGGCAATAGATTTTCACAATTTCAGTAAGTTTCATGAATGTTACCACACACACATAAATTAAGACTAACATTGAGCTTAACAAGACTTCTTCCAATTAATTCCTAGCAGGTGATTTCAAGGAATTACTGCATTTGTTTTAAGTGTTGTACCTGGGTAATTAAGGTTGCAACAGAATTTTACACTGTGAAATTCCTATATTCAGAGGAGTTTAACTATGCAATCACAAAACAGTCAAAGTTTAAATTTTTTTGCCTAAATTACAGCACAAAATTTAGTTTTACTTAAACGGTCTCTCAGCAGGGAGTTTCTATAGTGTCCTTGTAGGGGTCTCTATTGATCTTGAAAATTTCATGCACACCTACAATGCTGTAAACATTTTCTAAAGCATACAATTTGAAATCCTTTGTTAAAGCTGATGCCTTGTCCTTTTGAAAATATAAAATAACTGATCTTAATACAACCGAATTAGTATTTTACCTAACCATTGATCTGAGGCAACATTAGTGCTGTCAAGCGATTAAAAAAATTAATTGTGATTAATCGCACAATTAAACAATAGAATACCATTTATTTAAATATTTTGGATGTTTTCTACATTTTCAAATATATTGATTTAAATTACAATGCAGAATACAGAGTGCACAACTCACTTTCTATTTATTTTTGATTACAAAGATTTGCACTGAAAAAAAACCCAAAAGAAATAGTACTTTTCAATTCCCCCATTGCAAATATTGTAGTGCAATCTCTTTATCGTGAAAGTTGAATTTACAAATTTAGAATTATATAAAAAAAACCACACCCAACACCTGCATTCAAAAATAAAACAACGTAAAACTTTGGCGCCTACAAGTCCATTCAGTCCTACTTCTTGTTCAACCAATCCCTCAGACAAACAACTTTGTTTACATTTGCAGGAGATAATGCTGCCTGCTTCTTGTTTACGTCACCTGAAAGTGAGAACAGGCATTCCCATTGCACTGTTGTAGCCAGCATCACAAGACATTTACATGCCAAGTGCCCTAAAGATTCGCATGTCCCTTCATGCTTCAACCACCATTCCAGAGGATATACGTCAATGCTGATGACAGGTTCTGCTTTATAACAATCCAAAGCAATGCAAACCGATGCATGTTCATTTTCATCATCTGAGTCAGATGCCTTACAACTACAATACCCACCTGCTGAAGTGAAGAAACAGACTGACAGAACCAAAAGAGTACCCAGAAGTTACCTACTACAGGACAGGCCCAACAAAGAAAATAACAGAACGCCACTAGCCATCACCTTCAGCCACCAACTAAAACCTCTCCAACGCATCATCAAGGATCTACAACCTATCCTGAAGGATGACCCATCACTCTCACAGATCTTGGGAGACAGGCCAGTCCTTGCTTACAGACAGTCCCCCAACCTGAAGCAAATACTCACCAGCAACCACACAACAAAACCACTAAAAACCCAGGAACCTATCCTTGCAACAAAGCCCGTTGCCAACTGTGTCCACATATCTATTCAGGGGACACCATCATAGGGCCTAATCACATCAGCCACGCTATCAGAGGCTCATTCACCTGCACATCTACCAATGTGATATATGCCATCATGTGCCAGCAATGCCCCTCTGCCATGTACATTGGTCAAACTGGACAGTCTCTACGTAAAAGAATAAATGGACACAAATCAGACGTCAAGAATTATAACATTCAAAAACCAGTCGGAGAACTCTTCAATCTCTTTGGTCACTTGATTACAGACCTAAAAGTGGCAATTCTTCAACAAAAAAATTCAAAAACAGACTCCAACGAGAGACTGCTGAATTGGAATTAATTTGCAAACTGGATACAATTAACTTAGGCTTGAATAGAGACTGGGAGTGGATGTGTCATTACAAAAAGTAAAACTATTTCCCCATGTTTATTCCCCCCAACTGTTCCACACAAGTTCTTGTCAACTGCTGGAAATGGCCCACCTTGATTATCACTACAAAAAGGTCATCCCCCCCGTCTCCCGCTGGTAATAGCTCACCTTACCTGATCACTCTTGTTACAGTGTGTATGGTAACACCCATTGTTTCATGTTCTCTGTGTATATAAAATCTCCCCATTGTATTTTCCACTGCATGCATCCGATGAAGTGAGCTGTAGCTCACGAAAGCTTATGCTCAAATAAATTTGTTAATCTCTAAGGTGCCACAAGTACTCCTTTTCTTTTTGCGGATACAGACTAACATGGCTGCTACTCTGAAACCAGCAAAAGGTTTATTTATTTATTTTTTTTGGTCATTCGGGTTCTGTAGTTTCTGCATTGGAGTGTTGCTCTTTTATGACTTCTGAAAGCATGCTCCACACCTCATCCCTCTCGGATTTTGGAATGCACTACAGATTCTTAAACCTTGGGTCAAGTGCTGTAGCTATCTTTAGAAATCTCACATTGATACATTCTTTGAGTTTTGTCAAATCTGCAGTGGAAGTGGTCTTAAAACAAACAACGTGCTGGGTCATTATCCAAGACTACTATAACATGAAATATATGGCAGAATGTGGGTAAAACAGACATACAATTCTCCCCCAAAGAGTTTGGTCACAAATTTAATTAACGCTTTTTTTTAAATGATCATCATCAGCATGCAAGCATGTCCTCTGGAATGATGGCTGAAGCATGAAGGGGCATCCGAATGTTTAGCATATCTGGCACGTAAATACCTTGCAATGCCGGCTACAAAAGTGCCATGCGAACGCTTGTTCTCACTTTCAGGTGACATTGTAAATAAGAAGTAGGCAGCATTATGTCCCGTGAATGTAAACAAACTTGTTTGTGTTCGCAATTGGCTGAACAAGAAGTAGGACTGAGTGGACTTGTAGGCTCTGAAGTTTTACACTGTTTTGTTTTTGAGTGGTTATGTAACAAAACAAAACAAAAATCTACATTTGTAAATTGCATTTCCACAATAAAGAGATTGCACTACAGTACTTGTACGAAGTGAACTGAAAAATATTATTTCTTTTATCATTTTTAGAGTGCCAATCAAAAATAATAATATAAAATGAGCACTGTACACTTTGTATTCTGTGTTGTAATTGAAATCAATATATTTGAAATTGCAGAAAAACATCCAAAATATTTAATAAATTTCACGCGGTATTCTATTGCTTAACAATGCAATTAAAACTGTGATTAATCACGATTAATTTTTTTAGTTAATCACGAGAGTTAACAGCCCTAGTTAATATGCAACTGTTACTTGACAATGGTTAGCACTCACACTACGTAGACTGTGCATAGGATACACCAGTTAGTTGTCTCCTTCTAGAGGTATATGCAACCTACTTGGCTAGTCATAGATGATTTTCCTCAATGGCTAAACTTGTCATCTGGATGGGGATTAAGCTCAATGAGAGTTATGGGGAGACAGATTTAAGTGGGTTTTTTTGGGACCATCTTAAACTTTCAAATATGTGGCATTTCAGTTAACCTGAACTTGGAATTTTTCTAATGATTTTTAGACTACAATGTTCTTCTGTGTGTTTTTACTTTACAGCTACTTTCTCAACCTGAACTCCAGTTTAAGTGTTTCTGTCTGAGATTGTAACCGTATATGTAAATAATTACTGCTCACACTGTATTCATGAAAAGCTTTTCATTTGGTTTTTTAAATGGTCTCAAAGTTCAACCCCACTGCATTCTTCAGAAGACTATGAAGAGGCTGGTCCTGATTTCATATTCCTAAACCTCTGCCAGGACATGGCATAAATTACCTGTCATTTAGTCTCCCAGGACAATTAATGTGTGTTGCTTATGGCCTCCAAAATAAGACCTGACTAGTTGACCTCAGCTACAATGGTGATTGACAGGTAATGTCTTGGGAGGGAGACAGTGAAAGTCACAGAAGATTGGGGAAAGATGAAGAAAACAAAACTCATGCAGCACTTTTAATCTTCAAGCAATATATAAACATTAATTAATCCTACCAACCATCCCTGTTAACTAGGCAGGTATTATCTATTTTCCAGATTGGGAAACCAAGGCAAAACTTCCAACTCCATGCTTACACTAATCTGGCCTCTTAATATGTAAAGGAGTCCCAAGACAAAAGGAAGTTAAATGTCTGACCCCCACATCTCACTGGAAAGCACAGGAGAAATTTCCTCAGGGAAATGTAGACAAATAAATCAGGTCTTTCTTATAGATCTAATTCAAAGATTGGAGATGTATTTAGACTTGGTCTCTTGTCTGTTCTCCATTATAGGGAGCTATAGGCTCTCTGTAGTGAGACTAGTGGTACCAGTGTTCTGACTCCAGTTTAGGAAAAAAAGTTCAAAGCAACAAGCCCACAAGCGCCAGCAAAGACAGAAATATACTATATTTCTTCAAGATGCGTAAGAATTTTCAATATGGTGACTTATGCCTAGACTGGAAAACAGATGGTAATTGTCTAAAGTGTGTATGTAGTTCCTTGCTTTTGAAAGTACATCTTAAAAATACTGGCTTGATGCCCTTTACAAATTAACTTACAATTTATAAAACTTTGCCTTCCAGCGGTGGCTCCCATAGTTAAAATAGAGACTACTATGACTGATCTAAGACATTCATTCAAAGCACTGGGTACACACACAAAATACATCAACAAAGCTATACATTAAAAAACTGGACGAACATCCAAACAAAAACTAAATGCCTTGCAAGCTCCAAATCTAAGACTCTAAAACACTCTACTTTGCTACTGAATGAGACGGCAAACATTCAAATTGTCCACTACTAGAAATAAATTTTTCAGTGTCCTAACAATAGCTGATGTGGTGGAGGCAAAGAAATTTTCTCATGCAGTGCCATGGCGTGAGATTTCACAAATTCTTTATGTAACCATCTGTCTCACCTGAAGACGACCTCTGTGTGGCTTTAAAGCTTGTCTCTCTCACCAACAGAAGTTGGTCTGAAGAAACATATTACCTCACCCACCTTGACTCTCTAATATCCTGGGACTGACATGGCTACAACTACACTGCATACTTGACCTAGCTGGGGACATCTGCCACCAGACTACTAGCTGACTCTCTACATGCTTCATCTGCCCCAGGCCATCTGCATACAAAGGAAACTTATAAAAACAAAACATGGGGAGATGGCATTTAGGAGACACCACGCCAAAAATAAGTGACGTAAGATTATTAGTATTCTACAACAGTGGGCTACATGTTGCTCTGTCTCAGAAGTAGGAAGTCAAAAGATGTTTAAAGAAGGCCCTTTGGCTCAAGAGACGTGTATCCTGAGCTCAAAACAAAGGCAGAAGTGGTCCTGGTCCAAAGCTAAAGCAAAAAACAGTTCAAGAGTTTGGCCATCTATGTGTGGTGACACAGCAACACCTGACAGGTTTCAGAGTAGCAGCCGTGTTAGTCTGTATTCGCAAAAAGAACAGGAGGACTTGTGGCACCTTAGAGACTAACCAATTTATTTGAGCATAAGCTTTCGTGAGCTACAGCTCACTGCATCGGATGCATAAAAGCTTATGCTCAAATAAATTGGTTAGTCTCTAAGGTGCCACAAGTCCTCCGTTTCTTTTTTCAAAGATGGCAGTAACTACCTCTGATGCGTAGGCCATTGTCACGCTACCCTCCTCCCACAAGAGCAGAATCAGGAGATGACCAGTGAGACTGAGATATTTCAAACTCAGTGTCCACCTTGCAACTGATTTAATCCTGCTTTGTTTCCCCTTGCCTAACACAACAGAGACTGAGTAACCAGAGATCTTGCAACCAATCCTACTTTCTCTTCCATTTTAAACCTTCATAATTCTAGTTTATATAGTGACACAACTCTCGCAGATATCCTAAAGCAGCCACTGAAGAAGTGCTGCTGAGATGGGGTAGATGGACGCTAGAAAAAAGACCTGCACCCAACCCAAGCAGACACATCAAGATCATTTATAATCTCTCAGGTTCTGCTGAAGCCAATGGCGGGGGTGGGGTGGAAACCACATGAAACCCTCTCCAGACTACAATCAGAACTCTACCAGACTCTTTACATCCATCCCCATTTAAGAAGCTCCACTTCCTGTAATTCCCACCGCAGATCCCACAAGCTTCAACCCCATTTGGTTTAGCAGGACACATTGATATTAGAACTATTATTTTTTTTTTTTTAAATATATGCTTAGCCCTTCAGAACAACAATAACAGTAACGTGTGAAGAAAAGACACTAATTTTAATGAAATGTTCTCAATTACTTTGAAAATTATAGCTATACATAAGCATTATTTTTGTACACACAAATAAATGAATGACCACTGCAGATGGAACAGTATTCTAAGTCTTTGGTTTCTTGACTATTTGTGTGCATGTATTAATAAAGACAACTGCTACTTCTTAAAGCTATAAGGATACTTTTAGAGTTTCTGGGCATCTAAAAGCTTTGGAATTACTTCTGACTTCTAAGTAAAGAAGTCATTAATGCTAACTTGTTAGAAGCTAGCAATTCCACTGCAGAATCGGCAAACTACAAATAACAAATAAGTTATTTAAGTTTGCAGTTTTTTTGATGAAGCTTCAGATATTAGGGACACACTTCAAAGAATTAGAATATGCTTCAGTCTTACAGTTACAGTCCACTAAGACTATGGAAAATTAGAAGATTGGATATTATTTTGTCCATAAATAACTCCAACAGTACCACTAACATGATGAGAAATGTTTCCAAAGACAGGCAACAAAGGGGGTAGAATTCTATTCTGAATAAAAAAAATTCAATGAAATTAAAGTTTCTCCCCCCCAATTGTTTTTCCTATTATCCAACCTTCACCTATCCAAATACTGTATATATTAAGCTTTCAGATATATATGAACTAGAGGTCTTTAGTGAATACAGTAATACAAGTCATGCATACAATTAGAAGTCCGATTCCGAATGCTTACGTGTATCTACAGTTGCTAAATTTCATCTGATTCAATAATTAAAAATTCAGTTCCTCTCTAGTGCCTATACTGCATGTGGTGATGAACTTTCATTGTTTGAAAATGCAACATGCGAAAGAAAGAGACGCTTTGAAAAGCCACACACCAACTGTCCTATACTACTTTGTAATTCAAAGACATGTCACATACTGAAAGACTATCCTGGGCACATGAGAAGGAGTCAGGCCCTCTCAATAATAATCCTTCTTTATACCTTGTTACCTTATTAGCAATACAGTTCTCGACCCTGAACATTTTCAGTGGCAGCATCCTCCTTATGAAGGAATTTTTTAAATAGGTCACTCCATTTCTAACATCTTGCATAATGTAGTCAAAAATCAAAAGCTTTTTAGAACGGGAGGGTACTTCAGTAAGTCTAGTGTTCCCAGATATTGAACAGATACAGGCAGAAGAAAACAACTAGGCTCATGTTGCTGTCAGGGGTGGGGGTTGAGGGGGAAGAAGAGAAGAAAAAAAACAAAACAAAAACAAAAACAGAAAAATTCCTCCTGCTCTGGTCCTAATGCCAGATGAGACAGTAAGCTGCAGTTTTTTGCAGGATTTGAAACAAGGATCCTAAGAAGCCACATTATGCTTGCACTTAAGGCCAGCTCCAATAAAGCTGGATTTTACAGCCACATACAGATCTTTTGATGAACACTTCCAGACTCTCTCTCTCTCTCTCTATATATATAAACAAGTTAATTTAAATATGGTGTCCTCAGTGTTAGCTCCTTTCCTGAGAAGTACAGTAAATGAGCTTCCCCCATGATCACCCCCAGGAACTTTCTAACGCATTTAACTAGCAGTGAGATGCTAGGATTAAATGTTTCTATGAGGTTAAACCCAAAAAAGGACAGTGCTTGCTTTGATTAACTTTTCTTACATACATACTTGTTACTTCTTGTAAGAAATCCAGACAGGGTCGGCTACTTCCAGAAATACTTATTGAAACAGCCAATGGGGTCTGTCCTTCATAGTTCCTTGTGTTAGTGTCTGCTCCATAATTATATAACATTTGTGCACAAAGCACATCATCTCTAAGAGCAGACAAGTGTAATGGTGTCTGTCCATCTTCTAAGCGGCCCAAGTTTGTATCCGCCCCTCTCTGAAGAAACATTCGGCAGTAAGAGTGATTGCTTTTGATCACAGCGTATCGTAACAGGAAACCATTTTGAATGTCGATGTTGGCATTGTGATCCAGAAGGATTTTCACACAGCTTGACCTTTCTCGGATAATGGCTAACTGAAGCGGTGTAGTACCTTTATCACTGAGCGGATCAACCTCAGCCTTGAACTCCAGCAGGAGTCTGACAAATGAGTCTCTGCCATAGTGGGCTGCTACATGGAGGGGAGTCCAACCATCATTGCTTTTTGCATTGATAATGTCACTTCTATATTCTGATTCCAACATCAAGCGTGCAATCCTTGCCCGGCCATGCATGGCAGCATAATGCAGAGCAGTGAAGCCTCCAATTAAGTCCTTAACTGTGGGATCAGCTAAAGTTAAAATACAAAACAAAGGGAAAAAGTTAGAGTACAAAAGACTGCAATCAAAAAAAACAAAAACAAAAAAAATAAAACCGGCAGAATGTTACTCTTCAAGAAATCTTGAAATAGTTTGACATGCCTCAAACTACTTCTTGCTTTTATAGACTATGGTCCAGATTTTTAAAAGTATTTAGGCATTACTTCACTTAGGAACCAAAATTGCCTAAATCCCTTTTGAAAATGAGATTTAGACTCCTAAATCAGTTAGGTGTTGCAATGCTGAGTGCAGCAACGCCTAGATACATTTAAAAATCTGGTCCAAAGTTCTATTTTAAGGAAGAGTCAAATGATTTATTTCGTTTAATAAAGGTAATCAACAAGAAAAAAAATGAAGTTATGTTTAAACACACGCATAGTTCTCTTATCACTTTTAAGCTAATTGCTCAAACTTCTTTGTCCACCCAGTTCCTTTCCAGCTCTGTAATGTCGTGCTTCTTTCTCTCTCTTTTATTTTCCCTTGTGCTACTTCTTGGTCTTAAAAAGAAGCATGTGTAGCAACATCTGCTGTCCCAAATTACAGATGTTTTGTGGTCTGGCAAGATGGTGTTGTTTTTAGGGTGTAATACTGTATTAAGTAAAAAGTTTCTCTGTGGTCTGTAGGATTTCCAGAGCATGTAAGATATATGCTATTTCAGATCATCTTGATAAAAGTCTGTTTTTATAAGATGAAAAGTCTGTTCTGAATTTATAGTTTTACAAAAATTTAAGATTTTACAAGAATGTAAGCATCCCCTTACGAGAGAAAAAAAAATAATCAGGAGATATGGCAGTGCTAAATTCACAAGTGATTGGACAGTCTCCCCCCATCCCTCCCCTAAACGCACAGAAATTCAGATAGTGTGCGTGTGCTCTCTTATTTATTACATATAGATACAAAAATAAATATAAATCAACCAGACCAAGTTAACTAATTCCACTCCTCACTCCAAAACACAGAGACACACCCCTTGCACCCTAAATTATTTTTCACAAGTCTTTACTCACATGCACTTAACATCTTACTTTTAGCCACCTAACTGGACTATGGAGCCTGTCCCACTACCATTCTTACCCAGCTGGCAAGGCAGTCAAAGAGTCATCTCCTGCCGCCTTCACCTATGTGCATCACTTCGTAATGTGCTCAACTTCTACCAGTCTACAGCTTGGAAACCGGAGTCCATTTCCTAACCCAAGTCTCCTGGTTTGTAAAGAGAAATGCTGTCCACTTGGAAGACCAGCCTTAATTTGACATATCACATTATGTATTTCAGCTGTGCAAAACCCTGACAGCCACATTGCTGCATTCTGACACTTCACTCATCGCATTTTTCCCCATCCATAAATCCAGTGTTTGAAGGGCAAGGGGAGGAAGGGGTGCAGAAAGGGGTATGATGGAGTGACCCTTCTTCCAGAAGGTCAAAGGACAGAACATAGCTCCCTCTGGAGGCTGCCAACACCTCTTCCAGTGTTGGGTGTTGTATGTGTTGCTTGGGATAAACATACTGGTTCCCTCATCCCCTACCCTCTTCTCTGCCCCCCAAGCCCAATCTCAAATTCCAACCTACTGTGAAGGTACAAGTGGAGTTTGCAATATGATCTGGCAGCAAGTTAGGTCAATGTAACGCTGAGTTAAATATACAGAGGAATCCAGTCACAGAATGGAGACGAAAAAGTTCTGCTTTATATGGGTCTCAAGTGCCCACACCTGGAATCAGTTATGGGCATCACCTCACCAGAAATATTGACGAGACAGACAGAATTCAGAGGAGAGCAACAAAAGCGATGAGGGAGCTTGAAAGGTTTTTGTTTTTTTTTAAATATAAAAACAGGAAAGATTAAGAGAGCCAAATAAGCATAGCATGGCTAAGCAATTAAAAACAGAGCAGTGGAGGGAACAATCCACAAAGGGTATTGAGGAACAGGAAGCGTTGCCACCTGAGGTAAGTAAAGGGGGTAACTTGACATAATGAGATGAAATTAAGGACAAGTTTAGATTAAGTATCAGGACAAAATTCCTTACAGAGAGCTGCGTTAGACAGTGGAATAGTCTCTCAACAGAAGCAGCAGAAGCCTGAGCACTTGAGAAGTTTAAAAATGAAACCGGACAAAGATAACTGCAGGGAGCAGTCCTGTTTTGGAAGGAAGCAACTGGTATCTTTCCCAACCTGCTCCAAAATAGAGCCCATACCATTGTAGAGTAAAAAAAAAAAAAAACACAAAGATATTAAAAATATCAATGATCAGCTGAAAAAATATTCTTCCCTAGGTCAGCTGCTCTAAGACTTCCTAGCTCCAGACTGCTCAGCCAACATTCTAGATCCTCTCTCAAATCACTCCCACTCCATCTGTTTGATCCATTCTATCCATCAAGCCACCTGCTTAAAAACCTAACAGGTTGCGGCGTACCTGTTACAGTGATGTAAATAGTCTGTGACAGGTTTCAGAGTAGCAGCCGTGTTAGTCTATATTCGCAAAAGGAGTACTAGTGGCACCTTAGAGACTCACCAATTTATTTGAGCATAAGCTTTCGTGAGCTACAGCTCACTTCATCGGATGCATGCAGTGGAAAACGAAAGCTTATACTCAAATAAATTGGTTAGTCTCGAAGGTGTCACTAGTACTCCTTTTCTTTTTGCATATAAGTCTATGCGATCTCTGTTTCTAGACTCACCTAGATTAGCACTAGCAGCGTATTTGAATTAACACCATTGGCTCTCAAACAAGGCCACTCTTTTGTAAGTGTTTCTTCCCCCTCTACCTCCAATCCAATTCAATTACTCCTAATTATATAAAGGCCAAGCAAGAAGTAGTAAACTATGTAAGAGATATCACTGGAAAAAGTAAAGGAATCCAATCAATTGTGTAAACAAGCCACATGACAGTTAAGCTTTATGAAAGCCAATATGATGGACAGCACCATATGGTAATGATATTTTAATTCCCGTTAAGATTATGGGTTTTTACTGGACCACTGCTACCAATTTTCTACTCAATTAAGCAGTCAGATCATTTAAAAAAACAAACCAAAAAGACTGCGCATTATTGTTAAGAAAGTGCTTTGCTGCCATCTTGTGGACAAACTATTATGCGGGGCACATCGGGAGGATCAAAAGCACTTACTAAGGTTTTTTCCATTCCTACCATCCCACAATAAAATTAACATTGTGGTACTGAAGTCAAATGTATAACCCTGCTCATTCTAGGTTTCTCTGTTTGCACTGTTCTCTTAAGTAACTGTCCAATTCTGGAGAGTGAGCTTTGTTGTAAGGCCACTGGTCATAAATCTGAAAAGAATCTGTTTGGAGACTCCTTGTGATGGGTTTCCTCTTTCCCCTCCGTTCCCCCACCAAAAAGTCACAGGACTGTTATGAAGAGCAAGTCTACACTTAAAATGCTGCAGTGGTGCTGCATCGCTGTCGCGCTTGAGGGAAAATGCTGCTATGCCGACAGGAGAGCTTCTCCGGTTGGCAGAGCCAATCCGCCTGCACGAGAGATGGTAGCCACATCGACGGGTGGCTGTTTGTACTCCCGTTATTCCAGGCTTGCTTCCTTCCAGAGACTTACCCCTAACCACAAGATTCAGAAAGACTCATCACAGTGCTGCCCGCATGGGATTTCCTAAGCCAATACTGGCACGAGGAAGCTTCAAGAAATGCACTAATCTTCATCCACAAAGATACAATTAGTCTAGGTGAACAATATTTCACACCTTCTAGTTTCTCCTAGATTCTGTAAGGTCTTACTAGATTTAGATATTGTGTAGTCAAATGTTCATAGAACAGAAACTCCTTCAGGTCACTCGCTACTCTGAATTGTCAGCAGTTTCTTAAATTCCTTTTGGTTTCAACGAGTCTTATCACCATTACTTTGATACACACAGCCAAACAATGGTCTTACTCGCCTAGTGTATTACTGGAATATAAAACACATAAAAAAGAGTTAACTGCTCTGCACCCTAAAGATCCTAGCTGGCCATGATTCAGAGGGCTGTGCATTAGCACAGCATAATTCTTCCCCTAATTTACTTCACACTCATGATGGCTTAGCATGAAATTTGGAAAGCACAAATATACCAGAGGGAAAAAGTTTTCACTGGCTAAGAGAATGGATCAAACGGCTTCTCTAATTTTCTATGATTCTGTGAACCACTCTGCCCCTCTCTTTTTCCTGTGCTGCTCCAATGGGAGCACTGCTCCTTGCTGCTTGGATTGCTCCTGCAGATTCCGTTTGTCATCATGCTTCCATTATACTGAAAAAGAGCTGCTTTCTCCACTCTCCTTGCAGGCTAAGTCTCTCCACTGCTCTGTCCCAATCTCTATCATGCCATCAAATTGCTAAGAAATACCTTGTAACTCTGCTGAGCTGGTATATTCTCTTTGCATTTGGTTGCTCCTTCTGCTGGTTTCATCCTTGTGTCTGGGCCATAGGACTGGCATGAATAAAGGAAAACACTAACATAGAATTCACTCCATAAACTCTATGTACAACTAACACACTGATGAGCTGGATGGTTTATAGCTGATACAATGGTCAGTCTACTTCCAGATGACCAACTCCCACACTGTTAGTCTCTTCCTCTTCAGGTGCCTAGTTACTCAACTTTCCAATTCCTCCGACTGCATTCTACACTGCTGCCAGCACTAGGCTATTTCATTACAGATAATTCTCACCTGGCATAGATTTATTAAAAGCAATAACTAAAAAAGGAAAAATAGCAGCCAGCCAGTAGCATTTATAGGAAAATGGTTATAAGAGTATGTACCAAAAATGAAAAGACAAGTTTACAGAGCTTGTAAATCTGGAAAGAAAGTCAAATTTATAAGATTGAGAAGATTTTTATATATCTCAAATCAAGTACTTGAAAACTGGGAAATGCCAGATTTAGGGTTGCCCGTGAAACTTAAATTCTGACTTTTAATTTGGCATTTTCTAATTTTAAATCGCTTGACTTTGCAACCTAAATGTAATGTAATATATATGTATGTGTCAAATAATGCAACACAAACTAGGGGCCTGATCCCATCCACTGTTACTCATGTGAGTAGTTTTTATTAATCAATCAGATGGTTCATGTGAGTTTCTATGGGATGGGAAGATAGTAAAAATTTAGCAAACTGTCTGATTTATGAACAGTGTTAGGGAGTTCAGGAGTTCCATCTAGCCCTTCTCTGTCAGAGAAAAAGTTTAATGAGGCAGCGCTCTGACTGGGGATGTGGCACACCCATCTCTGCCACTCTGTACATTGTTCAGTGCAAGGACAAGTTCATTCCACTGACCTCTAAAGTCTAGGAGTTTTGGTAAAAGACTAAAAGTAAGGAGTGCTTTCTGTACTAAGTACTATGTACATTTGCTGTACTCTCTATTATTAGTGATGTGCTTTGCCTCAATTACCTTTAACTGACTCAAGAAAAAGTGCTTCCTTAAAAGACTTCCATGTTTTGACAGAAGTCATTAGGAGTGATATTTACGTTAAAACTTTACTTCTATTGATTCCCTCTTATACTGTGCTAACCAATTACTTGTCTTTGATGTTTATACCCTTCAAATTGATCATTACAAACCTGGTCTTGTCTTCACTCTGAAAAAAGCGGCATGCGTAACTCAAATTAGCTAACATGAGGTAAAATCCTAGTGAAGACAAGGCAGTTTATAATTTGACTTGATCTAATAACTCATATGAAAAGTCTATGGGGGAAGCCTAGTCTTTAACATGACCAACTGGCTCAGGTTAGAACTACAAACTGCCTTGTGTTAGGCACTTACTAGGATTTTATCTACAGTTTGCAAACTCAAATTAAGACCACATCTCCCTTGTAGTGCAGACAAGGCTTAAAAAAGGTGCCGTAAATTCTCTTACTTTTATAATTGCTTATTCATTTTGATAATTTCTCCCTGGCAATTTTGAGAACTAAAGAACGGAGATAAAAGGCTAGACAGTTTGCCAGCTCATTCATGGAGCCAACTTCCAAAACAAGTAGTGTGGAGGAGTGGAGACAGAAACAAAAGCACCACTCCCAAGAAACAAATGAGGTAAAACGAGAAAGTTACTTCAGAAATAATCTGATACCAATCTGGAAATGGAAGACTTTTGAATGGAACCCAAGACCTTTTCATCTCTGTGCAACTCACCTCCGTGTTCAAGAAATACACGAACACATCTCTCTTTCCCTCTTGCTGCAGAGAAATGAAGCAAGGTCCAGCCATTGGCATCTCGACCATTTGGAGAATAGCCCTGTTCCAACATCTTGCGCACAGTGTGAACATCCCCAGCAGCTACTGCAGCCTGAATCTGCAACTCTTCCTGCAGTTCAGGGTTCCTCCGACAGTGATGGTGTAACATCCTAGCTGAGTCTGCTTCTTACAAAAGTGTCATGCAGTCACACTATTCACCTTTAATCAACACAGAGGATACATAAATTAGAACAGGGATTGAAAAAGAGAAGATGCCTTAAAAAAAAAAAAAGTCAAGAACACTTGTTAAAAATGACACCATGCAACAATTCTTACAGTACACACTTAAACTAAGACCATTATAATCACAGGATCAAAGACAGTCAGTCAGACACAAAGACTAGGGAAGAGAGATAGCTGTAGGGTTTCTAATTTTTTCATCCCAACAGAAAGGGAAACTTACACATTTTGGGATGCCTTTAACAGTGTACAAAGTTCTATTTACTCAATGACCGTATATAATAGTGAATAATCAATAATAAGTGAGGTTTAAAAAAAAAATCTCTTAATGACTAAACTTAACATGATGGTCAATGCCTGCAGCTCTGGAGATATCATGCCAACTGTACCTAAAGTAGTAGAACACATTAAGTACTTTATGGCACTGGCAGAGAAACAGACAAGATAATCTACTAGGTGTTTTTGCCTTTTTCTCCCCCACCCTCCCCTTAGAGATGTGTGTTACCTACAAGATCTACAAGTTTACATAAATGAACACATCATTTAATTTATTTCATCTTCTCATGTGACCTACCTAACAGGAATGTTCAGATGACTGTGCAGTGCTTAAAAACAGTATATGTAAGCATTACATTAATTCCCGATTAGGGCCAGGAATCTGTTATGATTCTAAATTGTGAAATCCTTATTATTAACTAAAATCTGTAAAAAACCTTCCTATTGTGAGGGTTCAATATGAAGATAAGATTATGAAAGATCTTGAACACAGAACTACTGTTGGTATACCCGTTGAAATAAATTATTAAAACTCCAATGAACACATATACTTCCATGATTAATTTTGGGGTTATCACACTGTAGCATAGGAAGAGAGTGGGACCAAAACCATACTGCCTGTAATACTCATTAGAACATGAACTGTGAAAGATACTTAAATATTACATTCCACATTTCTATATGAAAGGTAGAGGCATCCTTAGACCTACTTGCTAATAGCTAGGGACACGACAAAACAACCATTCAGATATTTACAAAGCTTTTCACAGCAGATACAGTCGATAAGGCGTTTCTGTTTTTACATAGACTGCATATCATATCCCATAGAGAGGCAGTCCTATTACGGAGGGGTCAAGAGAAGAAAGCAAATAAGCAGCAGCATCAGAAAGGGAAGTGCTGAGCAACAAGAGATAACTCAGAAGATGTTCAGATATGGTAAGACAGCTAGGGGAGAGCTCTTTTCAGAAAGAGACTGCAATAAGGTTAAAGGCTAAAGCTCTCACACAAAAGAGAGTTTTTTTTAAAATTAGTTCTTTAAAAAAAACAACTTTACAGTGTCCCTTTAAAACCATGTTGCCAGACTACATCATACCACCTTACAGTTTATATAGGCCAAATTATGTATGTTAAATAAAGGGCTTAAAGCTGCTTATAGGTCATTCAAGAGATAATTCTCTCAATGAGTTTCCGATACTCTCATTGGCCATTCATTTTCTACTATTCCAGATATGCATACAGTTGAGAGAAAAGTGAGAATGTCAAACATTGTAACGCTTTCTGTATAAGGGCCTTGATATCTAGTCTTTTCTCAGTAAGGTTGTGTCTGTTACAAGAAGTTATTGTTAATGTGCATGCTGCCTGTGGAACCATTTGTGGCAAAGAATGTGGAAAGAAAGAGTATATGAGATGTACTCAGAAGTTACAGGTAGCCACCTAGATACAGACTGGATTTAGAAATAACAGGTATGTTCCCATTTTGATAGGCATATGATTAACTAAAAAGTTCACACAAAAGCTATCTGAGAGAAGCTAGTTTCTGAGTTTGCTTATGATTTCTTCTACTGTGGCATTATTTAAGAATATATAAGAATTTTCAAGTGTTTGTAAAGAGGGAACATATTGGATATTTCCCTCCCATTTCAAAATGCTCCCTTGGGATAATACTGGTCACTAAAGAGGATACCAGAGCTCAAGTATTTAAGTACTGCTTATACTCGTTTCCTTTAATGTGCTGAGCATGGTGTACAAGATGTTTTCAATTAAAGGTGTTAATAACATAAGCTCACTATGGTGAAGAGTTAAAAGCTACAAATTAATTCCCTATTTTACTCAATGTCTTAAAACAGTAGGATTTCAAGCATAAAGTAACCGACCCATGGAATAAATTATCAGGGTAAGTGATGGAACAGGAGTAGAATGCAGTTAAGAATTTTTTAAAGCTTTTTCTGGAGAAGGAGCAGGATGAGTATATAGTTGGGAAGTGGGGCAAGAGCACATGAAAGAAGGTTTTGGATCAATCAAAGAATGCTGGGATTTGGGACTATTAGGTTTGACAGTCTTTCCCCTCACCTCCCTGTAATGTCTCTGCCATGTGTCCCATCCTCTGTTCTACCATTATTACTTTATTTCCTTCTTCCAGTTTTTCCTTTTTTCTGTCTTAACTCCCCCACTTTAAAAAAGCAGCTGTTTAGTAGTATGTACTATATTGTCTGTGCTTATAGTAAGAAGAGTGGATATGAAAAAACACCACCTGCTTACTCTTCTCCTGGCACGTATTCAGAATCAAATTTGCTTAATCTGGTGACAAAGGGCCTTATCCAAAGTCCACTGAAGTCAATGGAAGCTTTTTCATTGGGCTTTTGATCAGGTTCCAAGCCATTTTTTTTCCTTTTATTTTTTTAAACTCCACTTAGCACTTCAGAGCCAACTCATCTCCCAGAGAGAGAGTTGGATTCTGCCCTGGATCACATATCAACAGTACTGTTAATGAAGATTGAACTGAAAGGCCAAATTCTCCCTTCATTAAAGTCTACTAAAGGCACTGGGGGTCACTAGCATAACTGAGGGTAGAAACTGACTAGAAAAACCCTGAGTGGTGATATCTATGAGCCGGGGGGAGTAGGGGGTGGGGGGGAATATATGCAGCTTGGCACTCTGATCCGAGTTTGAATTTGCAAAACTGGAAGTTATTAAAACTTGTTACTCAAAATGAGGATGTATGTGTTATGGAAATCACCAAAATGGCACCACACATCACCATTTCTACAGTATCTCTTTGCAGAGGAACAGCACGTTTAGGTCACATTATTCCAAGGTAGATGAGTACCATGCTAGTCACCCAAACGCTACAGAGACAGGTACTTTGGGAAAGAAGGGGAGGAAAGAAATGGGAACCTCTCTTTAAGGCATCAGGACTAAGTTTCCAAATATCTTTTAAGGCAGCTGGATAAGAAGTAGAGATCCTTATCATGCTGCTGGAGTCTCAGCTGGTGGGAAGAGTTGCAATGCAGTGTTATAAAAAGCTGGCACTGCCCCTACTTGCTGTTTGCAGCCAGCGGGTATTATTCAGTTTAGCTAGACCAAACACATGCAGAGCAGAAAGACAAATTAAATCATTGGCAGCTTCTTTTACCACTTGTAGAGCCTTTACATTTACATTTCACCCCCTCGACCAGTACTGAAACTCAGATTATGCCATGGTAGAGTAATAAACATTTTGAGGTTTCAGGACAGCTGTAAACACACACCAATTTGGAAACTACTTTCATTTTAACTTCAAAAGTTCTTTCAAAATCCTTGTTTAGGGTATCAAACTTTGGAGTGGGAGAGAGGGTTAATGGAAGCGTTGAGCCATTTGGCATTTAATATTTGCAACTATAGTTAATCTCCCTTAGAATAGATTGTATGTGGGTGGATTACCACAAACTGGCTTTCTTCAAGCAAATAAAAGTGGCAAGAAAGAGACATAAGATGTACCTGGAAATTCCCACTTGCCATGATTTGTACAGCATCATGCAAACAGATGGCAAAACAAGTTATTTGATTTGCACGTACAGCTTGGATGAATTCAATCCATCCCTGAAATATTACCTTACAGGAAGCTGTTGCTGTTTTTCATGTGTGTTCTACTCTTCATGCTCCTCGTTGTACATAATCTTTTGGGCCCATATAACATTTCAAACAAGCTGCTATCCCTTGAAAAGAATAATATATTCTTGTTAGATACAAAAATAGATTAAACAGAAAGGGTCTGTCTGCTTTTACATTGCACCTGGTTTGTAACCTCATATCATCATAATGCTGTTATGCTAAAAGAGGTACCAAGTGTCAGGTCAGTTCTTATAAGATGTCTATCTGTTATGACAGATAGTCTGTTGGTTGCCCAGGTTGGAGCTCACTTTGATTCACCATCAGTCAGGATATTTTTGTCCTGGGGGAGGGGAAGAAAACAATAAAGAATTTTTTTGGAAAAGTATGAGTGTAGGTAGACGTTTCTCTCTTTCGCCCAGTAAACTGAACAGTGAAAAACAAAGTGAGTTCTCTCCTGAGGATTCAACCGGGGAAGAAAAAATCCTCACTAAAAGGGCCATTCACTTGACTTAAACGTCATTAAGCACTGCTCTCTCTCTGACTTCTCTGCTGCTGAGTTCCCCTCTCTCTGACCATCAGCTCCTCCCCTCTCCCACAATACCCTATCAGTCTGCCTTCTGAGACTGTCAGTCCATAGGCATTGATGATATTTCACCTTCTCTCAGCACTCTCCTCTTTCTTCTATTGATATGGTTGTCAATTCTCTCCATATTTCATTCACAACCCTTGACTCTCTTTCCCATCTCAAGGACCACCATGCCAATCCCAGCTCTGGCTCATCCCCACCATCCACTTTCTCTTCTGTTGCTCTCCTATTAAGGAGCATCTCTGATGAAAATTCTGTGACAAGGCTACAAATTCCACTACAAATTCATTTTCTTCTCTTTCAGTTCTGCCATCTTCCTAGCTAAACAACTCTACTTCTCCAACTCAGTGAATCCTATGCCCACAATACCAGCCACCTTTTCCTCACTCAAAACCTTCCCTTCTCCTGCCTCCACTTCTCTCTTGAAAATTTCATCCAAGAGAAAGTTGACAAAATATGTGACTTTTCCTGTCGGCTCATCCAGCCTTCCCTTCTCCTACAACTCTCTCCTCTTTTTTCTGTGTCACAGATGCAGAAGATTCTCATCTGCTCACTTCCTCTAACTCCTCCACTTGCTCCAGTGACCACATCCCATCTCCTGAGCTCCCTTGTGCCCACACACATTCCCTCTCTTACTCTTCTCTAATCACTCATTCTTCTTTGGCTTTTTCCCTTCGCAATACAAGCAGGCTTTAGTTTTTCCCATCTAAAAAATAAAAACCCACCCTTCACCCCACTTGCCTCTCCAACTACTGCCCCATCTCCCTTTTATCTAAGCTCATTGAACACTCTGTCCACAAATCACTGTTTGGAGTTCCTCTCCTCCAGTTCCATCTCAGACTCTCTCCAATCCAACTTCTGCCTCTTGCACTCCACTGCTACCACTCTAGCCAAAGTCTGATCCTCTTGATCCAGTCGGCCACCTCTGATACCATTGATCATGGGTCCTCTTCTTTAAATTTCATCCTTCCTTGGCTTCTGTGACTCTGCCAACTCCGGTTCTCCTCTTAGCTTTCTAATCTCTCCTTCAGCATGTCCTTCAAAGGATCCTCCTCATCCCCCATTTCTGTGACAGCCCCACTGGGCTCCTTGGTTCCCTTCTCTTCTCCATCTACACCTTCTCTCTGGTTAACCTCATCCAAAAACGTGAATTCAACCACCATCTCTACTAAGACAACTCACAAGTTGTCTACTCCAAACCTATCTTTCAGTCCAAACAAAAATCTCAGCCTGTCTCTCGGACACGTCTTGTCGATGTCTAGCTGCCAACTCAAGCTCACTAAAACTAAATAATAACTAAATAACTAAAATAGAGCTCTTAATTTTTCGCTCAAAGTCTTCCCCATTACCTCCCTTTCTCAGTCACTGCAGACAACACCAACATCCTGCCTATCACTCAGGCCTGAAACCTGGGAGTCATTTTCAATTTTGGCCTCTCTCCAGGTCCTCACATCCAAGCTATGTCTAAATCTTGCAGATTCCTTCTGCATGACATCTCTAAGATTGGGCCTTTCCTAGCCATTCACCCAGCTAAAACCCTTGTCCAGGCTCTCATCATCTTACGTCTCGATTACTGTGACATACTTCTCTCAAGCCTGGACAAATGCAACCTTGTCCTGCTCTCATCCATTCAGAATGCTGGAAAGATCCTTTTCCTAATCTGTCACTTTGACAATGTCACATCTCTCTTTGCATCCCTCCACTGGTTTCCCCTTCTCTGTCCCATCAAACATAAAGCTACTTGTCTTTACTTTCAAGGCCACTCATAGCCTATCCCTACTCTACCTACCATTTCCCATTCATTATCAAGATGTTGACTCCCCCCTTCCGACTGACACATGATGCCAACCTCCATCAACCACTTTTTACATTTCCAAACAAGCTCCTTCTTGCTTTCTCCCATGCTGTCCCTCGTGCCTGGGAGAAGCTCCCCATGAACATGCTAAAATGAACACGCTATCCTTATTCAGAACTGCTCTTTCTCCGTGATGCCTACAAAAGGCTTGCCAATGGCTAGGCTGCTGTGTGCTGAGATCACTGTCTTTCATGCTGACCAATATGGTCTCCTTGTTTTCTTGTGCTCCCCACATGTCTATATCCACCTGTTGTTGTTGGTCTTATACTTAGATTGGAGGCTCTTTAGGTCAGGGACATATTTTTGTTGTGATTATATACAGCCTAGCACAATAGGGTCCTGACACATGACTAGGGCTTTTAGGCACTACAGTAATACAAATAAATATTAAAAGCATCAATTGTTCCACTGTGTAGTAGATCATATAAAACAAAGAACGTGGCTTGTTTCTTGTATTGTGCCACTGAGCTGGACCAAAATAGTTACGAGAGATGTGCAATTTTAGCTTACATTAAGATTAAATTTTTGCATTCTAAAAGTAGCTGAGGGGAAAAAACCCCCACAACAACCGAATCATTAACTAGATTTTTGCTTTTCAATGCATAAAAAGCATCACACAACTAGAGAGATAATCACAGACCTGCTCAAAGTCACACTGCAATGACCTAATTCGATCACATTTCTAAACTTGTTTGTGCATCACTGATCAGCCATTAGTTCTCTTTTTTGTTTTTGCATGATTTTCACTTTAAAAATCCACACATTTTCTATTAGCTGATATAAATTAGAACTGCACTGATTTCACAAACTAGAGGCAAGGTAACAGCTTTCTCCACTAAAAATACAAGCTTTTTTTCCAGAGGAAAATAAGCTGCATTCGGCAAAAGTAAGATCTGCAAACTTAATGAAGAGTGATTTTACTGAGTGCAATAACTTAAGTTCACCTATTAAAAGGATTTACAAAGGTTGGTTAAAATACTTTACCAGACTAGATTATATCAGAAATAGAATGGTAACCAAAATCTGGCAAATTTGTCTTGATACCAATGAGTGCTCTAATGTTGTTGCAGAAATTATAATTTGAGAATTTTCTACATCAATAAGTTACGTATTAAATAAGGAAGGAACCTAAATGCAAATACTATTTGGAAAATTCTGACATCTCTTATTAGGTTTCCCCCTTACAGGAAGTTAGTGTTCATGAAAATGAGATCTGATAGCAAAAGTTATTGAAGTGTCCTGTGCATCCAGATGGTAAAATAGGTCGCAATCATCCCCAGGCCATAAGGTTCTGCAGCAGGCCTGTGGCTTATCATTTCATTGCTGGCACTTTAATACCATACTAACACGAGTAGTATACTGTTATACATGATATCGCTATGTCCACATGAAAGATTAAGTCTAGGTCCTGTCTATCTCTTGTTGAAGTTAAATATCCAATAGCACTTTATTCTCTATTATTTAAAGAAAAATCATGACCAATGTTCTCTCCTCAGAACCCACTTGCCCATTACAAGAAGTTACCCAGCTAATATTGGCTAGTTTACATGGCAATTTATTTACAATAAAAAATGTCTATACTTGACAGTATATTTTGCACTTCTCCATCACCCTTCAATTGTTGCTCATTTTCCTAGGCTGCAGTCTATTAAGGGCAGGAATTGCGTCTTTCTGCATCTATCACATTGTCATTTGGGTTCTTGTACCACTTACAATACCATTCCTATCATATCCCATTTTCACAATTATCAAATAAAAAATGAGATGGCAGCATTTTAAGAGGCTTTATTATCCTGCTGTACTTCATGATGGACATGCTGTACTATGATCCAGTCAGACTTCAAGCTAGGTAGGGCTTAGAAAGGTAAGTCCATGAAAGGGAGACCACCAAGTAATATTTAACTGCCTCAGGATGTGGCACTGATAAATCATTGGGAGCTGTATTTAATCGCTGAATCAATAGTGAAAAAAATCCTCCAAAATACTATTGGGACATTGCACTACTGTCTTTCAAACCTAACATTTAAAAAAAAAAAAAAAAAAAAACCAACCTAGGTCCTCACAAGTGGTCATTAAACGTCCCATAACACTTCCTATAAGAATAGTGACATTGTAGTCCAGCATTCCGGCGAAGTTCCAACTCCTCTAGTTACTTTCTGCTTATTTAAATTCCCCCAGAAATTTCAATTGGCCAGCGTATTCTTCACTTCCCATCTTAAGCTGCTGTGTGGCATTGCTACGCACTGTTAAACAGCTATTGTGTTGTTACACTCCACGGGTGGCTGCATTTCAATGGTGGGTGAAGTAAGTACCTATATGTTTATCTATGTCACAGAGGTGTTGTAAGGATTATTTTATGGGCCAGATTTGAAAGAATTAGTAAATTACATCTCCCTGCGTAACTCAAGACCCCTGTGCTGGAGAACAGCAAGGGTAGGCAGTGCTTCTGCTGCTAATCAACCTCATGGTTCCTGCCAAGGAAACGGGCAGCTTTAACTGCTGTTGGAGTTCCACTATTAGAAGCACCCGAGAGGAATCCAAGGCCATAAACCCTTCCCAGACAGGGCCACATTGGGCCCTTATGGCTCCCTTGGTATAAGGAAGGTTGTAGCAGTTTTGTGCAGCTGCAACCTCTTCCTTCAGAATCTCCATGAGAGTCTAAACTGACAGACTGTAAGGTGAATCTGGCTCAGTCTCCCCAGTGTTTTGAGATCCTTAGACAGACGGTGTAAGTCCTATACACCCCTCTTAGGTCCAGTGGTGCAATTCTTATTTACTTGAGTGAGTGAGTCAGTGAGAGAGAGAGAAGCAAGGATATAATTGACATGAAAATTTGGCCTCGAGTCAAGCACAATTCTGAACAAATATAAATTTACATGACATGATACGTACATAATTTTAACATACAAAAATGAAGATTCTTTGTATACAAGTTTTGCATGGGCATAATTACCTCCAAGAAATCATAATCACATTAAAGCTCTTGTAATTTTCCATGGAACTGACGTGAACATGTGACTTCTACCATTTAAATATCCGCATAGTGACATTTCAATGAAAACCAACAAGTAGAGAAAGAATATTTTGATACAGACTGAAATATCCAATCTTTCCTAGAAAACTTACAACACAGCTGATGCTGAATAAAAATAAGTAGCATTTATATAACCTGTTTCATCCTCCAAAGATCTCAACTAAAGATTTACATTTGCTCAGAGTCTCATTTCAGAATGTCCTAAAAACCTGAGTGAAAACAGTACAATGGACCACTTGGGCAGATAACACCACAAGTTTTTCATTCGTAGTACAATTCTGGAAGCTAATGCTAAGGGCTCAACAATGGAAGACCGTCTCAGTTAGCAAGTGTTCCGGTTTCTAAGAGTCCACCATAAGGAAAACAAAAGGTAGTTTTATACAACTAGAAAGCAAAACAGAAAAACCCCTACTTATCCTGTAAGTCTGTGTGTTCAGTCTTCCTTCTACCTAGGAAATAGCTGTACTTGTAGTACAGAGATCCTGATTTGGCCTTCAGTTTCTAACCCTGCTTCATTACTTGTTCCCAACCACCAATGAAGTTTCAATTGTCAGCCAATTCCCTGATTGATGGTGATCACATTCACAAAACTGTACTTGTCACAACCTTTGCTGAATTAGCATTTCATGTTAAAAAAGGAGCCTCCCAAACAAAAAAATCAATGCTTGTTGCTCACCCTATGAATGAATCCCAAAGAACTAAGGATCTGAACAAAAAAATACAGCACAGGTTTGCACCAAAGCTGGAGGTTTGCACCAGTGTAGCTACTTCAGTGAAATTACACTGGTGCAAGACTCCCTCATGTAGAAAAGCTCATAGATGCACACTGAATATGTGCAGCAAACACAGTATGATTAGCAGTAAGCGTACGATTTGGATCACATGCCATAACCATGAATGACAGGTAACAGAGTACTTCCTCATTGTACTTTTAGAAAATCATCTTCTAAATCTTATTTGACTTGCATGGCTGTGGAGTTTTTGTTTAGCCATTGATATATAAACAATTATGTTTGACCACAGATAATATGCACTAAGAATCCATCTATACTAGGAAAGTGATCAATTGTTGACCGACATCATCAGCAAAAAGTACAGCCTAGCCCCTCTGAAACTGGTGCTGAAAAAATATGATTGCTAGTGAAAACTGGGTCAAACCCTTTTCAACACATTCCAGAAAGTGCAGTAGACTCTAGCAGAATGTAATACTGATACTTTCTATAACTGTGGAAAAAGCTTAGTCTCACCTAAAACTTGCATTTTCAAGATATCTGAAGAGGATTCTTCAGAAAACCAGTGTCAACAGTGGGTCATTTTCCTAATATAGATAGACCTAGAAGCTACGCTATTGTATGTTACCAGTTAACTTGGATTATAACAATGATTTTAAATGTATTCAATTCAGTTTCCTTTTTCTCTTGAGCCCACAATGCACAGCTCCTCTTAACGTAAATGAAATGTAAAAATGTTTTGAATAAGGAGAGGACATATTTAGATGTAGATTGACAATGAAAAGCAATATAAACAGGAACTCCATTAACTGGAGCACACTACGAAAGGCATGGTTCCAGAGTACTTACGAGATCCTTTCCAACTATCATCTACAACTTTCAGATAAATCTGGTCTAGGCTTGAAGACGGGCCAATAACATCTTTCTCCTGCTCATACCTTTTTCCATGCAGACCCCTACACCTGAGCCACTCCTCTCTTCTTTTATCTCTTTCCTTCAAAAAACACTTCTTCCTCATAATCACTTCCATTCTCTCAGCCTATCAAACTTCCCTTTATTCTCAGATTAACAGTATTTGCACACAAACCATTGAATTCTCAAGACTCGTGCACTACTGACTGGAGCAATCTCAGTCTTATTGCTGCAATGCTCATACTCTCTATTTCCCCACGACTCTGTTCACTTCTTATTACTATCCTACCATCACTCATCATGCAATATCTATTTAGATTTTATAAATAATTTGGGGCAGGGGCATCGCATTATTTGTTTGTAAAGTACACTTATTGCCCTGTGCAACTAGCCAACCAACAAAGGGAATGATTCCTATGCAAGAAGATTTTACTGTAAACAGTTGCAAAAATCATTTAAATAAGATTAAGCTCAAACACTCAATATCATCAGAAACAATGCAAATGGTCAAGTTACTTATAAATATCTAACCAGAATTTCTGGCAGAAAAAATAATAGATTTAACAAAACTATACACTAAGGCAGCTTTATGTCTTCCAATTGCTACCCTCCCTTGTTTATCTAAACCCTTGTAAATCTTTGCTATCAAAACATTTTTGAATTTGTGTAAAAACAAACACCTCCCAATAGCATTTTGAGTTGCAATGAACAATATTTGATTCTTCTGTGACTAAGTCTGCAAAGGCCAAGATACATCAAGAAGGGCTGAACTTGTAAACAATCAATTGATTGATTAGTATTCATTGTTCACAAACTAACTGCAATACAATCTGTACATATACGCTTTATACACATTAAGAATTACAGACAATTATAAACAAACAATCAAAATGCATTTACTGTTACCTATGTTAGTAATGATTCTCAACCACTGCAGTTATCATGGAAGGTTTCCTTTGTGTGTATAGGTGGGAAGTAAGACAAGGGAAGGGATGTATAAAATTTTTATTTATTTTTAAATAAGGAGACCTAATTAACAATTGACAGGGAGTTTTTATACAATTTTTAAAGAGAGAAGCCACAAAATATCTTGAAGTCGCAGCCCACAAAAGTAAATATTTGCTGTATTTAGCAAATGATCATGCAAAGCGCAGAACAATACTCAGAGAAGGGAAGAAGTTCATTCCCTGTACTGCAAAGTTATTTTACATTTTCAAGCCAAATAGCAAATAGTTTTTAGAGAAGGGGGGAACCTAATCCTACAAACTCACATAAATGAGTCAATAGAACCAACAAGAAAGAGTTCCACAAACATTCAGACAAGGTTGTGTGGACGTGCAGGAATGGCCCGGGATATGAGATAAAAGAGTGATGTTGGATTATCACCTTTATATTGAGTACTACTTTCACTTTTTCTTACTGTCTGTATCTTCTTCTTTGGATTCACAGCTTGCAAGTCTCCCCTGAGGCAACCTGAGCCTGAAAAGAGAGAGGTAGAACTGAGCTATGCAATGTTAGATGAATGAGAAGTGAAGGATAAAGGGTGTTAATGTCCAAAACACTGTCACGGTTGGAGTAGGGAGAATGAAGAGAGAGGAAGCAAAAGGTATTGCCACAAAGTGGAAACTGAAAAGGAGGGGTAATCCACAGAGAATACTTGGGGTTTGAATGGGGGTAGAAAAACAGCAGGATAGTCAGTCTCCTCAAAGTACAGTCTCATTGGGATTGAAGTAAGGGACAAGGACCATTAAAGGGTGGGCAGAGAATAACCCACAAATCAGAGTTCCAGGGGAATTAAAAGGAGCAGGAAGCTAACTGCCCCCTCCTCCTGCCCCCTAACAGCAAAGTCTCAGGAGCTTTGAAGAAGAAAAGTAGGGCATGAGGGAGGTTAGCCACCAGACATGGTTTCGAGGTCTGAAGGAAGATGGCCCAGAATATCAGGGTGATGGTGGGTGCAGAAGAAATGGTAGAAACATCTGAGAGAAGAACACGGGCTCAGGATGATGGTGCTTGTCTTCCCTAATCAAACTCTAGAGCAGCATTTCTCAAATGTGGCCTCCGTGGCTGCATGCGGCCACTAGGGGTTTTCTTGTGGTCACAGCCTCCTGGGCAGTGATTGGGTGGGGAGGGATCAGCCCCTCCCCTGGGGCCACAAGGAGGGGTTGAGCACTGCTCTCCCTCTGGAGACACAAACGCTGGAGGAGCGGACATCGAGTGCGAGTTCCCCATCTTCCCGGCGGTGGTGGGGCTCGGGCTTCCGGCTTCAGCCTTGGGGTGGTGGGCAGCAGGCTCTGTCCACATGACAACAGCTGTCAGCGGGCTCCAGCCATGGGCTTCCACCGTGTCTCTGGGTTTTGGCTGCACAGACAGGTTTCGTCCCCTAGCCACTGGGCTTCGGGCTCACCTCCCCATTCAAGACTTAATTTATCTCCCAGTTGCCAGGGATGAGTAAGTCTGCTGCGGAAAGTGATATTTGTATGTTAATATCACTTTTCACTACTTCCCAACTAGTTAACAAGTCTGCTGCTGTGAAAAGTGATATTAACAAAACATACAAATAACACTTTTCAAAGAGGCAGACTTACTAGCTAGCGCATCTAAAAAAAAAAAAACACTCCATAAAACCCACAACCAAAAAAAGGAAAAGAAACTACAACAAAAGACAAGAATATGCAAAGCACCTTATTTGTGTTTCTATTCTATTTAGGTCCAGTAAAGAATAGAGAAAACTGTACATTGTTATTATTATTGAGTCTGTGGGGAAAAAAATCCCTACATAAATAAATTACTATGATTTGGACATGTATATGCGCATACTTATTTATGTTTCCTAACCTTAATTAAATATTTTAGAAAAACTGTCATAGTGGCCACCACCAAGAGTTGGTGGCCTCACTCTGAGGCCACCGAAATTTTTGCTGTGAGAACCCCGAGACGGGAAGAGGGTGAAAGGTGGGGAGGGGAGCAATGCACGAAACAGAGTATTTCAGGGCACCTGAAAGGGGACAGTGGGAGCAGGGAAGGGTGAACCCCCTATAGCAGAGTATCCAGAGAAGGATCAAAGGGGCGGGGGAGAGGATGGAGCAGATTTACTCTTCTCCAAAACAGTTTGGGAGGATAGTGGGGGCAAGGGCTACAGTGGGAGGAGAGGAGGAGAGTCAGGGGGGTGAGGGCAGGCATGGAATGGGCTAGTCCCCTCCAGAGCAGAGTCTCAGAGGGGGCAGGGGGGATAGCCCTCCCGCCTCCAGAGCGGTCTCAAAGGAGCCACGGGGCAGAGCGGGGGCTAGCCCCCCAATACCAAAGTGTCCAAGGGAATCACGGGGCGGAGGGGGGAGTAGCCGCCCAAGATCAGTACCCAGGGGGGTGGGCCAGTGACCCCCCCCAGCAGTCCTATGGGGCTGCAGTCTATTCCCCTCCCCCCGCAGCAGAGTCCCGTGAGAAGGGGCAGGGGGATCAGCCCCGAGCGCGCAGCCTCGGGGCGGGCACGGGGAGGGGGCTCAGCCCCCCCCCCATAGCAGTGGCAGGCGCCCCCATGACGGAGTCTCGGGGCAAACAGGGCTTTAGCCCCCCGGCTGTTACCTGTCTCCTCCTGAGGGGGACGGGACCGGACCGGCGGCCACTCCGCGGCCGCTCCCCCCACTGGCACTGGCTCAGGGGTGGGGGGAGCCGCAGACCCAGCCGGGGGCGTTGTGGGGACACTTTGCACTGACTGAGCCGCCCCCCTCCTCACTCTGGGGTCACTGGGCAGGGGCTGACCCCCACCGCAGCCAATCAGCTGCCGCAGCCATAGTCCCGTCCCGAGCCGTAAACCACCGCCGCGCCGGGTTGGGTGGCGGGGTTTGGGCGACTCCGCCCATCTCCCCTCCCAATGCCGTAAAGCTTGGTGGGGCTTTGCGGCAGCTACCGGCAAGGATTGGTTGCGCTCGAGTTTGTCCTGGGAGAAGTGGGCCCTGCTGCGCCCCGTCTCCAGGGGCGGGTAAAGCGAGGGGGTTGCCTAGCAGCGTTGGGTGGGCGGGGCAAGGCGGGCGAGCGGGACCGGGGGGATTCGTACGCGCCGCGGCTGGGCCTGGCGGCGACGGCTGCACAGCGGGACCTTGGGCGGCTCGGTGAGGGAGGGCGGCCGGCCGGCCTGCGGAGGAGGGGACTGGGCGGAGGCGTGTGGACTCGGGCGGGTGGGGGGAGGCTGGGTCATGGCGGTGGCGGAGTGAGGAGGAGGCTGGTCCGAGAGAGCAAGGGGCTGAGGAGGGCGACGAGGCCAGCTGGGCAGGTGGGGGTGAGGGAAGCCCGGAGGCGGGGCGGATGGTGAGGGCCGCCGGCCGAGGAGGAGCATTTCGGAGCGTTGGAGGGGCATGTTTGTAATTGAGGGGCGGGGAGGCCGCCCCTGTGCACCCGGCTGCTCCAGGCGCAATGCAGATGAGGCGAGGAAAGAGCTCTCCTTCCTAGGGCTCTTGGCTCCCAGTAGTAACAGGTTTATAAAAAAAAAAAAAGTCAAGGCAAAAGTGTGGGGTCGTTGACATCTGGTGGGAGTGGGGGGGCGGGGAGGCTCTGCTCTTTCCCATCCCCATGTGGCATTTGGTAGTCTCTAAGGTGCCACAAGTCCTCCTTTTCTTTTTGCAGACACAGACTTTAATGCGGCTGCTACTCTGAAACCTGTCATTATGCAAGGCACAGAATTTAGCCGTGTGGAGTAAAATATTAAATTTGTTAGTCTCTTAAGGTGCCACAAGTCCTCCTTTTCTTTTTGCAGATACAGACTAACACGGCTGCTACTCTGAAACCATGTGGCATAGTCAATGACTGCACGTTTTGGGGTGGGAGTATGAATGCCTCATTCGTCACCTGCGTGGTTCTGTTCCCCGCTGTACTCCAGTGATTACTGCTCTGTTCGGCAAGGACATTAGCTTGGGTATTGCTACTATAATGGACAGCAGTGAAAAAGTTAAGTGTTGACGTTCTAGATGGTTGTAATTAGGAGACAGAAGGTGAGGTAATGTTGTTTGTGGGACCAACTTCTGTTGGTGAAACAGACAAGCTTCATAGTTTAGGCAGAGGTGTTTTTCAGGTATGGGAAACCAGCTTGAAAGCTTGTCTTGTTCACCAACAGAAGTTGGTCCAATAAAAGATATTACCTCACCTGCCATATGTTCCATATTTGGGGATCAGCCCATCTACAACAACACTGCGGACAATGAAGATAACTGATGGTTCACACCTCACAGTTGTTGGAGACTGCACAGGCAGGCAGGACGAACTGTGATTTACATTGGAAATATTTATTCCCACACAGAGGCTGGAAATTTAACAGTGTTTTAAAGGCAAGCCTATACGCTGAAACACAATTCTCCAGCCAATTATAAATTTCAGAGAGCCAGAGTATAGTTCATCTATATTCTGTGGTGTGTGGATCTGCCATGACTCCTTGACAGGAACCAGAGCCTTTCAGTGAAACTTGAGCATGGTCATGCCCCATATTTCCTGCATCATAGCTGAATCCTCCATTGTTTTCTGTTTGGGAAGATAGCAGTAAGGAGAAAAACTTTTTCGTGCAATAGTATTTAATATGATCATGCTCCAATGAAGGACAAAACAAAGATAATGATTTAACAGGACTTTTCTTTCATCATGATTGTGAGAAACACAGGCTTCCTTAGCTAATTGTATCCTATGTGAGTCATGATATGCTAACTGTAATCAAAAAATACATGTCCACTGTAACCAAAAAATATCACTTGTGACTTAAAATGCAGTCTGAGAATGTAGAAGATAATGTAATTTGAAAAAAAACACCTGTTTCAACATCTGTGGTTATCAAATGAGTGATGGATTTCTGTATATAGTATGTTAGCTGAAGTACTCCACCCTGAAAACAAATACAGACTTTATAATTCCATTTTAGGGATATTGTGGAGTCATTGATTAGCCATTGACTTATGTGGTTTATGGTGTTCCTCAAAACTTGGCCTCAAATCAACTGTCCTCCATGCTTCGTGTCTCTTCTCCCTTACTTTCTATTTAGGTAATCCTTATTTACCAATCCCTGCAATTTTTATTTAGGTCAAACCAAAACAGTCATGGCAATAAGATGATGTTTGACAACCATCACGTTATTCACTCTCCATGTATGCTATATCCCTTTTCTCTCAACCTTTTGTCTGTCTTGTCTATTCACATTGCAAGTTCTTTAGGACAGGGATTGTCTCTTATTCTGGATCCTGCTTTGGATTGGTTTCCAGGCGCTGCCATAGTATTAAATACAATTAAAGTACATTATTCCTTACATATCCCTGCTATCATACTGCTGTTTCTTATTCCCCCTCTTTTAGCTTTGTGTCCTCTGCCATGGTGGCTTACTGTGGCTGAAAAAATATTTCTGTTGTCCTCTGGCATCTCTTTGCTCTTTCAAATGCACTTATTAAAACCCATCTCTTAAAGCAACCATGTCCCATTTTGTAATGACAACCACTCTCTCCCTTTTTCCTGACTTGGTATCCTATGTTGGTTTAATCTGTTTTAGATTGAGGTCTTTGAAGCAAGTGACATGTCTTATCAATCTTTGGTAAAGTGCTGTGTAAATTAATGGTGCTGTATAAATATGACATATGGTCAGGGAAAGCACAAGCACTATCATGTTGCAAAGGTACAATTTCATCATGTTTGTCCTAGAGGAGTTCTAAATTTATTTCACACTAACAGCCTCACTGTATTGTATAAATTGGTGCACAAGGGATCCATTCATTTAACATCTCGGACAGTAATTCAGTTTGGTCCTGAGTAAATTAGTAAATGTGTTGAAATAATTTTATTTCATGTATTGGTTTAGGTAGAGATCAAACTCAGAGTTGTATAAAATATTCACAGGGTGATTTCCAAATTTTTTTTATGAGGTTTCAGATCATAAATTTCTACCTCAAGTAGAATTCAAAGTATATTCTGCAAATGAAGGAGAAATTTATAGCCTGAAGTATCAGATTTATTCTTAATATTTAAAGTGCAGGCTTTGTGAACTGATAGCGGTCCCTGCCTCAGTTTGACAGATTTGGTTGAGGAACATTGTAAGGTTCTAAAATCTGCAGGTCAACTGTCACAAGTGCAGTGGAAAGATATTCTCAAAAATACACGGATGTCAGTGTAAAAAAACATGCATGCTACCACAATTTTTATAGTTCATTGTGGATAATGTCTTATCTTCCAATTCCAATTTTAGACTCTGCCTCAGAGAAATATGGTCTAGTTATGGTAGTCAGGAGACTTGGGTTATATTCCTCAATCTGTCACTAGCTTTCTTGGACAGCCTTGGAATGTCTCTATCTATACCTTAGTTTTCACATATATAAAATGGGAATATTCCCTACCTTTGGAAAGTACTTTGAGATCTTGAGCTAAAAAGTACTATATATATGCTGGGTGCTACAGTCTAACATTTTGTATACTTTTACTCTATTTCTCCTAGTTAAAATAAGCAGAAACTAAAAATATGTAAACTCTGTTTCTGTTTGCTACTGCTTGCAAGTATAATTGATAGATGTGCTGGGAATCATACTATGACAATGTGCTATCTTTTCATGAATAAGAAAGGGACTATAAGTACTTACCAGCTGGAAAAAGAAATGCAGGTAGTTACAATATGACCACTCTGGGACTGCGCTTGTTTAGTTCTGCCAAATGTTAAGGCCCAGCCACAAAAAGGCATGCTGGGGGAAAAGTTCCTATAAGAGGGCGATTCTGTAGAGAGAGTTAATAGAAACTAGAAAAGTACTAAAGAAGTGCCTCTGGGGTGTGTTATGAGTTGTAACTGTCACCTAAAGATAATAGTATGCAAAGAGAAACTGCTATGATCTTAAGTGTGTCTTTTTAGTTTTCTGTTATGGAGATCTGTCTGTCAAGGCACTTGTATGGTGATGGAGCTGTGTAAGTACCTAGATAGATGCTCACACTTGAAACTGAAGAGTGATACTTAAATTCATAGTAACTTCTCTCTGTAAGCTGTACTAAATAATTGTGATGCTATTTAAAGTGTAAACTTTGATAACAAAGTCAGTCTTTCTGCATGTGGTTGCAGTATTTGTATGGCCTTTCTGGCGAGGACTTTTATGTATATTTAGGGTTGTTCACAGATCCTTAGACCCAGCTTCTTAAGTAGCTTCTTATTTTGAGTGTCTTGGTTGCAGACACTAAGAAGAACCTTATCTTCTGAAGTAGTGAGCACCTGGAGTTTCTATTGACTTCAGTTGGAGGGTGCTCAGCACTTCTAGAAATCAGGCTGATGGTGTCAGGAGTTTGGCACCCAGAATTAGAGACCGTGACTTTTGAAAGTGTAGATGTTAACTAATGCAGTTACACAAGCTTTGTTTTATTCTGTTTATTAAAGCAAGGGCCACGTTCCGCTTTTCAGTATGTGCGTATTACTCCCATAGAGCTCACATGCAACAGAGTGCGGTATTTGGTCATTAATTTCCATTTTTTAAAGAGTGATCCTTAAGGATTCTTGTGGGTGAAAATCTTTAACCCTACCCTCTTGAGACTCACCTTAGGGGGGCTATGTAAAAAAGAATGAGAAGCCAGATGTAAGAAACCAGTGTTTTATATTGTTTCCCCAATGTTCTCTTTTTTTGTGTTTCAGATCAAAATGTGTCTTCTGATAGCCTGCCTTCCTCTTTTTGCCTTCATCAGTTCCGATGAGCACTTGAATCCTGCCCTCACTAATATCTCTGAACTCCAGAAGAATCTACATAATAAGAACAGTTAAGTTAGCTTGTTTTCAATACAACTCTTTGGTAATGCTTTTAATGTTTGGCCATTTAAAAATATTTTGGTGCCAATCCTGCAAAAAATTGCACAGTTATCAGCAAGTACTTTTAATAAACTTAAGTTTGAAGCCTTCATTCTGCAAACGCATTTATGCAGGCAGATCTTGATGCTGATGTATAGTTCCACTGACTTCACTGGGACTCTGTACTGGTTCAAGGGTCTGCTCACCTGGATCCATTTACAGAATTGGGGCCTTATTTTCTTTAGTTAAAATCCAATGTGGATACATTGTTTTCCTTTTCTGAGTTTTGCTCGTCCACCAACCAAGCAGTTTAAAACTTGGTACAGTGAATTTGCTTTAAAAGGGAAGTAGATCAGTTGTTGGGATGTCTGTAGCCATAAAAGAATATGCAAATTTGTATGTGTTTAGTTAGAACAAGCTATGGTTGAACATCCATGGAATACAAGTTTTGAAAAGAAGATTGTATACATTTTCTCCAGTGGACAAACATCAAGACATATTGGCTATGTATCTTTACTCAGTTCTTTTTTAAAATAAAAAGAAACATATTCATTGCTGGCAAAACCCAGGATGTTGTAGGAAAGGGTGCTGGTAGTGTAGTAGATGGCACTGTTCTCTCAAGTCCGAATCAGTGCCCCAACATGATGATAGAAGGCACTGTTTGTCACTGGAGCTTTTTCACGTGAGACTTTAAACTGAGGTCTTGATCATTCAGAATGGCATGGTATTTTTGCATGGTCTGGTCACATTGACTCTGTAACTTCACTCTGCCTGCCTAAAATTCCTCTGACGTTTAAATGGTCACAGTATTTTTCACTTTCTATCCCATTTCAGAAGTATTGCTATGCACCCAGTCCCTCATGACTCCATCCAAATGGCTTCATTTCAGAGGTTGGCAGGATTCCTGGATTTGTGGTATAACAGGGTTTGTGCTTTGGGATGTTTGGATAAAGAGTTTTATGTGGATGTCAGTTATCATCCTTGCTATTTAAGAAATAGTGTGCTGAATGCACATTCCTAGATTGTTTCTTTAAAATGATGTTTTTAACAGTAGTTTCATTTTAGCTATGATGCTCAGTAAAAGATCCAAGTTCAGCTTTATCATTCTGCTAATCTATTAAATTTAATAGCAAAAATGATTTAATCTCATTACTTTTTTCCTAGATACCCTAGAAGAAATGCCTCTATAAAGCTACAAATCCATTTCTTTAATTGGACAGAAGTAATTTAAGAAGTGACCCATAATGCCCACAAGTAATAAGTGAAGGCATAAGACAGTCTCCAAAATATAATTTTTCCCCCAAAATGGGAGATCTGTCTCCTCTCCAGGAGCTGCATAGGGATGTGCTGATAGGCACTCCTTTAACAAAGGACAGCCATGATTATGCCTTTTTCCTCAATCTGTATGTTTCACCACAAGATTCATCCATAAGAGTTAATGAGTCACATAATCAAATATGCCTAGAATCTCCTAACTGGGGCACTTGGAGCCATCAGGACTCTGCTGTTTCAGATGCTCTTGCCCTTGTGACAGATGATAAATCTGGTAGCTTTGCAAACACGAACTCTTCAATGTTCTGTTCACGGGAAATGACACTGCTCCAGTTAACCTTGATCAAGATGATGATTGCCAAAGTACAGTCCCAGGAAACTGAATTCAGCATAAGACAGAAGTACCTTCATATAATTACAATTCTTCTGAAAGAGACAAAAATTGATTCAAAATTAGTAAGCTTTTATAAATATTTTCAAAACTTTTCATAACACAAAGTAAAAAGTGAGTGTAACTTACAGATTTTTTTTTTTTAAACATATCTGCAGATTTGTCTATGCAATAGTTCTGATAAGCTGTTGTCTCACATGGCTTCAAAAAGTATAGCCTCCCTTGTGTATTTCCAACTAAAGAAAGAGGTGAGTGTGTCAGGTTCCTGGGTGGACTTTGAATTTGTATGTAAGCTATCAAAGTAAACATGAGTACTTGGTGGATACATTCCTTCCAGTTTTCCTTACAGTTATTCCATCTAACTATAGCTGACCTTCTACGATAGTTAAATGACACAGAGCAGTCACTGAAAATTTGACAGTGTAACAGTTAAATTTTCTCTCTAGTGCAGAGCCTGCCTAAACAGGTGCAGTGCCTGTTGGTGGGGGGAGATGCCAGTATCCTTCCATGCCCGTCAGACTATAGAGTAGTAACAGAGCTTCTCCCTTCCTGCATCTGCAGCCTCAAATCTACAATGCCTGTGTCTACTGTGCCCCATCCTTCCTAAAGGGATTTTAGACAATGGATCAGTGTAGTTGCTAGCATGACTGCTTTGCAGCATGCCATGGGCATGTCCCTCAGTGGCCTCCTGCTTCAAAATCTTGCTCTTTCTCAATGCTGGGCACACTCTTTTTTTCAGAAACAGAGTGTAAAAGTAGCATGAGGTAGTGTTGTGGGAGCGGGCCACACTGAGGGGGTATATTTGAGGAGGTATTGGGTGAGGAGTGATTTGGTGGAGGAAAGGGAAGATGCTTCAAGTGTGGTAGGAGGGGCATGAAAGGGTATGTTTATACTGCAACTGGGAGAGAGCTAGCGGGGCTTGAGCTAGTGTGTTAAAAATAGCAATTGTGGATATTCCGCCTCTGGTTGGAAACATGGGCTCTCGAGCCCACTTAGCCCCCCGGGGTTGAGAACCTGAGCTTCTGCCTGAGCGGGAACATCCACAATTCCTATTTTTAGAGCACTAGTTGGAGTGCTGCTAGCACAAGTCTGTTTACCCAGGTTGGAAGACTGGCTTCCATTTCCACTATAGACCTCCCCAAAGAGAGCATGGAGTGGACGAAGGGAGCAGTTAGTGGCTCTGGCAGGGATCAGGAGAATGTGTAGGAAGAAGTGAGGTCAGAAACGTGGGCAGGAGCAACGTTCTGAAAGTGAGCGTGAATATTTCTTTTAATGTAAATACATCAAGCTTGTGGTTTTTGTTTTAAAATGCTTTTAATAATTTTATTTTGTGTCACAAAGCTATTCCCTTTAGGCAGCTTGCATTGTAGAATATTAATTGTGCACGTTGCTGAACTTTAGAAATCTCACTGCATTTACATTTATTTGAAATCTAAATCCTTCAGCAAATAAAAATAGGCACCAACCTGTTCATAACTAATAGAATACTTTTCCATTTTGTGTTGTCTGAATGTCCCAGTTACCAAAACTTACTGTTTACTTATTGAGACAAGGTGAGTGAGGGAATATCTTTTATTGGACTAACTTCTGTTGGTGAGAGAGACAAACAGAAATTGGTCCAATAAAAGATATTCCCTCACCCACCTTGTCTCTCTAATATCCTGGGACTGACACAGGTACAATTACTCTGTTTACTTAGTGGGCACATACTGTAGGCCCTATTCCAATTTCTTTGGATGGTATTATCTTTTAGAAACAAATTTGTTTTTAATACTTCCTGCATCGGGGTCTTAAAACGATGAAGCCCATTAATTCAGTTTGTCTAATGTGTTACTACTTAATTCACTAGTAAGAAAATAACATGCACATGTACAAAATAGAGTTTGAATGGCTGTATTTTCTTGCAAACCATTCCCCACACTTGTGCTATTACCTGCCTCTAGAAACAAGAAATGTGGGGAGTTATGGGTTCAGTTCTTGCCTCTGCCATAGTCCTTTTGTGGGACTTTGGATCAATCACTTAACTTCACCAGGCTTTGGTTTTCCTATATGTAAAATGAGGAGGATTTTTGCTTACCAAAAAGCTATTGTACAGTTTCATGTTTGTAAAGGAGTGAGAGGTGCTTTTTGACTATATTCTGTCTGTATCTTTGTCCGTCCCCACACATACTCCTTTTAAATGTAACATTTAAATTGTTGTATCAGTGTGTTAACTTACTATGCACAACAGTCACAACAACAAAAAAAGTAATATCACATCACATTTTGTGCATACAGAATGATTTTTTAATTTATTTTTTAGAACACGTTTATTGTCACGTGGCTCACTTTTTGTTTGAAGACTCTGTCAGAATTCCCTAAGAGTGATCAAGTAGCAGAATGTCTATGGATTCTTAGAGCTATTATCAGAGACATTTTGAAAGATAAAGATTTGCACAAAGCAGGTACTGTAAAATTTTTTTATATTAATATACAAGTGTCCACTAGGGGGAGGAAGGCTACTGATTTCAGAGCAATCAACCTGTTTAAAATACTAATGGCAATGAGTTATTTACTTTGTCATAATGAAATAAAAATTAAAAATGAAAATACAGTGCCCTCCAGTACACACTGAATTTGAGAGATTATCATGATCTCCTCCTTGTTGATGCTATTTCAGTGGTGAAAAATTGTTTTAAATTATCTGGTTAATTGAATTGTACTTTAGGAACGCCACTTAAACTCTGCTTAACATTACTTTATTTATTATAGATATACTGAAGAATGTTTTCACTCCTCTTGATACTGTACTTGAAGGATTTTACAATTCCATTTTGTCTCATCATTGTAAAGGCTGCCAAGGTACTTCATTATATTCAAAAGCTGCAAACAACTTGATCGAATTCATAGAGTTTCTTGACATTCTTGTCACCTCAAGAATCCAACTAGAGTTACATTTCAAATGCCAAAGAATTTTATTTTTGAATACTTCTTACATCTTGGACCTCACTTATTCATCAGTTCATTATTTAATCAAGAAGAAGTCCATTATGCTCCTTAAAAAATGCATCCTTTATAAAGCTGGTGAAGATTTCGTAAGTGGATCATTACCCACTTTATCCTTACAGGATCCTTATTTGAATAAGGATATGTTAGCACTGGCTAATGTTGTCTTGCAAGCTGTGAATTTGGGGTGGCTGAATCAAATACCTGTTTCTGAAAAAGCCAGCTATTTTGGAGGCAGTGACGCTCAACCTGAGGATAGCATCCACAGTGGTCCTGACCAAGTAATCCTCAGAGCCTTGAGTTTGGTTTTACTTAAAGCTTTAGAGATCAAGGTCCAGAACTCTACTAAAGCAGCTGAAATAAAAGGTAATGTTCTATTTAAATTCATTAAGTAGCATACATTCTAAAGCTTATAGTTGATTTAGGCAGTTTAAGATTGTTGGCTGAGCTTGCAAAGTCTTACACACAACTGAACAGCATTTCTCTGTATATGTTTAACTACTTCTGAATGCCACATCCTATCCATTCCAGATTTTCAGGGAATTCCTAGGAATCAGTGGCCAGGTTGACTCTGGGGACAACCTGAATGAACATTGATAGAGGGAACATAGGAACACATGGAGCTACTGTCATCTATTGATGACCTCTGTTAATACTTTGCAGCATATGAGTAGTACTCCTACTCATCCTCCCAGTAGAGTGTAATATGTTGACACCCTGAGTGACAGAAGAGAAATAATTGCTCTTCCTGCTGGGATCCCTGGGATGAATTGTGAGCCATGGGGGCAACAAGAGGGAGAGAAGAGAATCCCTTTCTTCCTTCCTAACATCCAGCCTCCTCAGTGCCTGCTCCAGGTAGGGGGGAGAGGAACCAGCTATCCACCCCTTCCCTTTCTACTGGGGGGGAAGAAAAATACTTTGGGAGGGAGAAAGGAGAGAGACATAGCCACTGGCATGATGCAGAGAATGGGGCTCCAGGTATGGTTGGAGCAGGGCATGACTGGGGAACAGAAACCCTGGCCTGGTGGGGAGAATGGCGGACTCAGGGAAGGGAGCACACACAGCCTTTGCCATTGGGGTGGGGGAGTAGGAAGCAGTGATACACAGAGCCTCTGCTGTTTGGGGTGGGGAAGTGGGAATGGGAGTGCACATAGAGCCACTGGCATAGTGAAGAAAATGAGGGACCCTGGTATGAGAGGAGAAGGGAATCAGGTGCACACAGAACCACTGCAGAAGGAATATTCAGGCAGGAGTTGCAAGGAGTCCCTGAAAAAGAGGGGCATGGAATGGTGCCACCCAGGAAGATTGTGAGGGGAATTAAGGGATCCACTGAACCCCTGAGATGTGCAATGAGCTTGGCCTACAGAAGGTATGAAGGGTGCAATCAGCTAGATTAAAACACTTAAAATGTTAAAGTAATGACTTCACTTAATTTTAAGCAAACTGAATGTCAGGAATACAATTTAGGCACAGGTGTTGGGTGATCATATTTTTGGGTTTGGGGTTTTTTTTGAGGGGGGGTTGCTATATTATAGTCTTAAAATTGCTTAATTTTAGCTAAATTTAAATTAACCCTTGGTAGTAGTTACAGATGTCCTAGTTCTATTGTGGGACCAGGGGGAGGAGATAGAATGATCCCTGATTTTAGTCTGAAAAGTACCTGAGCGTGTATGATGATGAGGAGCAAGGCAAGCCTTTAAAAATCTAATTTTAGGGTGAGCTTCATTGTACTTTTTTACAACAAAGGTGGTTGTAAGAAACCTTGCTACAGAATTAGCTTCCATTCAGACAAATGGCAAGGCTATACCATTCAATCCATAGAGCTTTTCCAATACGATCTAAGAAATGCCTTCTGATAATCTAAGTTGCCATTGTTTTTTTAAAATGCTGAGCACTTGTTTGGAAAATCAGGGCCCCAAATTTGGATTTGAGGAATCTTTTTACTATGCAGTGGAATATTGCAGAGGTAAATCTCTCATCTGAGGAAGGGTGTATATATGGTACAGATAAGGTTGTTTTTCAAGAGCTGGCCACAGCAATAAAATGGCATGGTAGTCTTGGGAGAATCTGTTTCCTCTTGTATCCTCAGGGTGTATGTGGCAATGCAGGTGCTGCTGACATGCAGTGTAGAGATAGTATTTAAAATTAGGGGGTGTTGCAATCCAGAATGAAGACTCGAAGGAAAATTTTATAAACTCCATGAATAATATAATTTTCTGGTAAGGTTTGGTTTGTATCTCTGAGCATTTTTGTTCAATTACAGCAGTCTTCCAGGATGCATATGAGAAGCTATCTCATCTTTGAAGGTTTTATGGTCAGAGTAGATTTTGCTATGGTTGTATTACCAGTTTAATACCTTTATTTCCTGCAGAAGTTTAGGCCCTGATTCTGCAATTCGTTGTTGCTGAAAAACTGGACCATAGGGATCTTAGTCTTAACACTGCACCAGATTATTCCTTTGCACGGGAGGGACCAAGTGGGATAAATTACAGCAAGGTGGCTTTATCAGATCATTCTATCTCATCCCTCTCTCTACAGTTGCATTTGCTGGAGGCCCAGGGCCAATGGAGACATGCAGTCAGAGAGCCAAATGAGTCAGAGACCCCAGGGCGAGTGTGGGAACATAGAGTTTCTATGTAGACGGCCTTGGATTTTTTTACAGCTCTCCTCAGACCAGCAGGCTTTGGAGCAGTAATCTCCTTGTTTTTTCTGCAGTAAACCTGAGAGAGAGAGAGCTGACCCCATCTCACCCCACAACCATAAAGGTTCTTCCCCCTCCACACCCACCTCTTATATGTGGTTTTTCTGTGGGAGGGAGTGACAAGAGCCATTCTTCAAATAATATACTTGCATATGTCTTTAAATTGCATCAATGCTAACTCTTCTGGAAGTTGTCCTCCACTTGAGCAGTGAAATCTGTGTTTTGCATTAGAGTTGTAAAAATTCTTACAATATTAACTTTTTTATATATACAATGTTTGTGCAAAAAGTAACTATTTTATGTTGCATTTAGGGTGAAATGATTTTGCTGATGGCTCTTTGCAAACCATTTCCAGTTGCTTTGATTTTTGACTCCATAAATAGTATCATTCTGCAAGGCATTTGTCAATGCAGTGCTAATTCAGTTGAGCTAAGGGATTTGTGCTTGGACAACTGGATTCCTATCCACTGTTAATTTAAGGACGTGTGTGTTTCGCTTTTTAATATGAAAAATGAAAGCAAAATTTCACAGTTATGCTCTCTATTTTTAGCAGACTTGCAGAGGTTCATGTCCCAGTTATTGATATTCTTGAAGAAACATCTGAAGTCTTCTCAGCATTTTCATCCAAATGTACATCCTTGTGAATGGCTTTCCATGGTCTTTATAGAACAAGATGATGACATGCTGGAAGCTGCTAAATCATTGCTAACAGTTTATTTAAAGTTTGATAGGTTGGTGTGTATATATATATATATATATATATTGATTTCTTTGTTAGACCCATGAAGACAAATTAAACTTTTATTTGGTGAGCTCATACAATTCATAATAGCAGTATTTTTATATTACTAGTACATAAAGAAATAACACAAGAAAATATGTTTTTAACAATCTTTAATGGATTTATTGAACTACTTTGGAGGACCTGAAAAACAAAGAGGAGTCCGGTGGCACCTTTAAGACTAACAGATTTATTAAGGTGCCACGAGAATCCTTGTTGTTTTTGTGGATACAGACTAACACGGCTACCCCTCTGATAATTGACTTCAACAGTAGTTGGAAATCATTGGGAGTCTTACATTGATGTTAATTGGTTTTGGATCAGACTGTAAGTGGTGGTTTATGGTGGTTTTTCTATTATGAGCTCAGTCCTACCTTCACAGATTTTGAGTGATGGTCAGATGCTGACTGAAAGACAAGATTGAGTGTTTTTTGTGAACACTCAACTTTTTTGGAGAAGGGTTTCATGTTATGATTAAACTTTAAGAATGAGTGGAAGTTGAATCTGAGGACTGCTGAAGTGAACTGTTATCACGCTTTACAGTAATGGCTTCTTAGGCAGGATCCACATAACTTGCTGAAAAGTGGCAATATTGATATCTAAAATGTCTTGAGTTCTTGTGCATTATAAATTTATCATGCAAACCCTTTTGTTTCATTTTCATTCAATTTCCTGTACAGGGGAGATGCAGCCCAAATATATGAAAAGAAACTTGGCTAGGTGAATCACTTTGTAATTTCAAACTTGTTTGATTGCATTATTGCTAGTAGTGTCTGTCGTTAAATGTTAAGGCATCCAGGATTGAAGATGCTGGTCTTAAAGTTAAACACCTAAATATACATTTAGGAGCCTAAAGAACTTTTTTCAAGGTGCATAGCATCTTGTAAATGAAGTAACCTTTATTAATTTTTTGTATATTTACAAAAATGTGAAAAGGATATCTACTCATGTACTCAAGGCACCTTTGACATAACTTATAAATATTAAATGGAGTAGTACAGTTTAAGATAACTGACCACCAATGTTTCAGGTATCTTAATTTGATGACCTCCAGGACATTAAGGATATTCATGCTCATGAGGGTAGCAAATTCTAAAGCTGATGAGCCCTCACAGGGAACACCGTGCTAGCAGTCCCCTCTTGTTTTTATACCAACAGGGGCTCCAGCTCAAACACCGCTGCTGATCTCAACTGAATTTTGCTGAGTTCAATATATAGATTGGAAAGCCTTGCCTTTAATATTAAGCTATAGTAGGATCTGGTGTGTATACTGCTGATCTGTCATACGTTGCTTCTACCTCTGTAGTTAAAATTACTAAAAATGTTAAGCAAGAATGTTTATGGAAAATTATTCAGTATTTAAATAGCTGTTCTATTGCATTCCATTTAATCTGTGTTTGACTAACTTTTCAGGTTATGGCATGATGATGCTGGTAACTTGTGCATTGAAGCAGAAGAAGATGAAACCTGGATCTGCCTGACACATGAGAGCGGCTGTAATCCTCACTGTATCTTTTTATTTTTCCTAAAAAGCATTGCGTTTGATTCCACAGTTCTTCTTGACTTTTTGATTTCATCAGAAACCTGCTTCCTTGAGTATTTTGTAAGATATTTAAAACTTCTTAGAGAAGACTGGCATCATTTTGTCAACATATCTAACCACTTCGATATTGCGTCTAAAAGAGGGGTGTGTGTTTCTTTTGTCACCTCATCCCATCAAGAAAAAAAAACTTGCCTGACAGATGAGAGTTTGGAAAATGCTTGTCGTGATCCAGTACAACACACTCTGGTATCTTTGGCTTCTTCCCAGAAGCCTTCTGTGCCAATGGAACAGCAAGGTGATGACCAAGTTGTAAAACCCAACAAGTCTAACTCATTGATAAGGACCGATAACACATCTGCGTTGGATTGCCTTCAAAGCCTTGTTAATTATGACAGTTCAGAAGATTCTGAATTGGAGTCAGTTGGAAAGGAGTGTTTGGCAAACATGAAGCAGATGCCTTCAAATAATCAAGGCAGTACAAAGATAAGGGAAACTGTTTGTATGGATGCAGATGACAAACCCCATACACTTGAACCTAAAGTGTTACCCCTGAAACAAAAAAGTTCTAATCCCTCGTCACTCATGGTATGTAATATGTCCCCAAATATCCCTGTGCCTGTAGAAAGAATGCTTCTCAAATCAGTGAAATGTTTGGAAGAACTGCAAAAAGCAATTTCTAGGTTACAGAGAAGAAACCTTTTCCCATACAACCCTGCTGCATTGTTGAAACTGTTGAGACAATCAATAAAAGCATGAATCCACTATAAGGCAATGAAGTGCTATTGTTGACATTTTGAAGTGATTTCACACTAGTATGTGATGGAATGTTTCCATAAGAAGAGTGTACATGCTCAAAGATACATTCCTTTTGGACCAAGCAGGCTAAACTGGCTGCCAGCTGACACTTTTGAAAAGACAAATCTGCAGCAGCATTTAAGAACTCAACCTGTTGTTTCATGGTCCCAAACTAATTCATGGTACGTATGACAGAGTGAGGGTGAGTTACTGGGTATTAGCAAATTTAACAATAAATTGATTATTCACATAAAGACATAATAAAGTACTTTCACTTGAAGTGTAAGATGTAATTCTTCCTAATGCCATTCTAGCATTTTAAGACCCAACTAGATTGTTAGTGCATTACTGACACTGATGCAATGATAATTCCAGGCTCAAATACTTAGAAGCACAGCTATGTAAGTTCTTTGGAGCAAGGTTCGTCTGTTCTGTGTTTGTAATACCACAGTGCCTAGGAGCCTCAGTCATGGACCAGGACCCCATTGTTCAAGGTGCTGTACAAACAAAAAATTATATCCCATTCCTCCACTTCTATGATTTTAATGCTAATTTATATTATTGTTTCACTTTTTGGCCTTTACTATAGGTTTGATCGGCTAGTAGCGTAGCAGTTTTATCGGTCCAAATTGGAATTGACAGTGTCACTGAAAATAGAGTTTAAGATTAATGCCTAAAACAACATAATGTACATTCCTTTTTTCTTCCAAAAAAAAGGAAAAGTTGAACAAGTATATAAATTCCCTATTTAAATGAAAACTTGTTAATGCAACATTACATTTAAAATCAAAATTGTGCAATGCAGAAGTAAAATTCCAACATCAGTGCTTATGCAGGTGCATAAACACCCTATATATTATGATATAAAATTTATAGCCCACTAGTATATTAAAATACACATAACTAGAAAAAATTGGCTTGCATTGCAAATGTGCAATGTAAACATTATTAGAACGTATTTTCTGCATTTACGCACTACCTGTGATTAACTGACTAATCTCACTGTTGTTAATGGCTATGTTAATGCATCTAAATTGCTTAATGTTATAATTTTCAATACTGCCAATTGGGCAATCACTTTCACATATTAATGAATTGAGAAGGATAGATGAATTTCCTGTTTGGCAGGTGCCAGTTTTCTAGCAGGTTACTCTACCTAGCTACAATGACTAGCTTCACAACTGAAAAAGAGATTTTTTTTTTTTTTTTTTTTTTTTAAATGGAAGCTTAGAATTTTCAGGATATTGTAGAATGCAGAAAAATTAGAGAGGCCCTACATTTAGGTTTCAGAGTGGTAGCCGTGTTAGTCTGTATCAGCAAAAAAAAAACGAGGAGTACTTGTGGCACCTTAGAGACTAACATTTATGTAGGGATTTTTTTAAAAAAGATTGTTACTTGTATATTAAAAAAAAAAAAAAAAAAGCTAAATTGTTTAAAAATGAGAATTATTTTTTTTACCCCTGATGAAATAAAAATGATTGCAGACAGTTTGTTCAAACTTTCCAGACCAGATTTCACCTTTGAGACTGAAATTTTCCATGCTTGGCCTTTGCACGTAGTTAGGAATGGGTGAAAATGTGAGTGATAGTGGGAAGTGTTTCACATTCATAGAGTGGGTACCTTCCAGAAAGTAGCATAATTTAAAGTAACTTTGTCCACTGGGAGGTTTATAGACTCTGCTATTAAATCTAACATTTCTACCGATACAAATAATTGACTGATTTCAGCAGGTTTGAATATGCCTTGTCCTATGAAAATCTTCTCTCCAAAAATAATTTCTACGTTAATTGACTTATAAACACAAGAACTAGTCAGTTATACAATTGGGTAAACCAGGGATCAGCAACCTTTGGCATGCGGCCCGTCAGGGAAATCCGCTGGTGGGCCGGGATTGTTTGTTTATCTGCAGGTTTGGCCAATCGCAGCTCCCACTGGTTGCAGTTCGCCATTCCAGGCCAATGGGGGCCGCTGGAAGCAGCGACCAGCACATCCCTCGGTCCACGCTACTTCCCACAGGCCCCATTGGCCTGGAACGGCGAACCGCAGCCAGTGGGAGCTGCGATCGGCCAAACCTGCAGATGCCGCAGATAAACAACCAGGCCCGCCAGCGGATTTCCCTGATGGGCCAAAGGTTGCCGATACCTGGGGTAAACATTGCAAGGACTGTACAGTACTGTTCTCTCTGTAGAACACCCAAGGGATCTCAGCAGTATCCAAAACCAGTAGCAGAATCTCCAGGTTTTCCCACTGCCATTTTCTTACATCCAGATCCTTCCCAGGATACCACAACACTTTTATGATACTGCTTTATAGAGAATAGTACCATAAAGGAAAAAAATGACCAAAAAATCTGAAGTTTTAAAAATCATTTTAATCTAATCTGATATCACAACTACTATTATGCATTAATCATAATTGTCTGATTATTTTATGGCCTTCTCTGTGGGTTATATTCCACAAAAGCTTATGGCCAAATAAATTTGTTAGTCTCTAAGGTGCCATAAGGACACCTTGTTGTTTAATCTTAACTCTGAATTTCCTGGGTTTGTAATGTTTGTTTTGGGGATAATTACAACAGCTCTAAAGTATTTTATCCTTTTATTATAGATACATACTTGCAATCTTAACTTCATTATGATGTAATTTTTATCTGCGCTCATTAATCAAGTTATGGCTGCTCTAAAATACTGGACACCAACTGTGTTTTAATTCTCACCAACTCCAAGCTGAAGTTGATTGATCAAATAGTAATAAACCACTAAATCCACATTTACACTTATTCTGTTCCTCAGGAACCCATTTGTTACAATCCTCAGAGTGCTTTTAAAGACTCCATTTACACTGGAAAAACTGAGGGGAAATCTGATTTTTCTCTTGTAATTAAAGATCTAAAATTCATAGTGCTACAGTTTATGCAAACTATAGGGGCTGGATTGGGGACATGACAGTTGTATGAGTTATCTTTTGTAGCCCTTATCTCCAACTCTTACCTCATTATTTAAGTACTCTGGCAGACAGCAAGCAGACTGGTTTCAGGGCTGTATCAAAGAGTACAGCACAGTGAGGGCACCCCAGCCATATGCTCCCTTTAGAGTCCAAAAGATTTTTATTTTAATCCATTGATGGTTATGTTTCTCTACAGCAAATAACCTGGTAGCAAACTGTATTACCAAAGCCCCACTGGAGCCTGAGGACTGGATACTCAAACTCTCTGTCAGTCCCTTTATAATGGGTCAACTGTTATAGGTTCTTTTATCATTAACTTAATGACATATACAACTGTCTTACATTATTGCACAAACCGTTAACCACACATCCTATTGGTAAATGAATTGTGTTAAGGAGAATTATTTCCAATCCATTTGTTATGACTAGCTAAAATTTCCACACCCTTTGTTTATAAAAGGGGATTGGCCCATAGTTTGTGCAGTCATTTGATTTTTCTAGTTTCAGAATGAATAAAATGTGCTATAACGAGGCAAGTAGTTACTATTAAAAGCTGTTACAGTGTATGCATCTCTTTAAGTAGAGGTATTCATTTCTAGAACTCTACTGAAAATCCATCTAAATCTAGGACACTTGTGGTTCTTCATGGACTCTTATTTCCTCTAATATTTCTACTTTTCCACATTTTAGTTTTTTGTTCTCCCATTATGGGTTGGAGACTCAATAAATCAAACTTCTTGAATTCTTCTACAGTAAAACAAACTTTCTTGGCAAATTTGTGAATAAAAAGCCTGACATGGTGTTGTCTTTTATTTGTGACTCCGGTAATGTCAGGGGAGTGCAAATGATATTTATAAATCTTCCAAAGTAGAACAACTTCATCAACTCTGCTTTCAGCTAGGATCCGGTATTGAGGATTTAGCAGAGCTAGCCAGCATCACACCAAGAACTCTGAATGTACCATTAACTGCAATGCTGCTGCTTTTCTATATGTTTAGCAGATCACCACAGTGCATACTGAAGTCTCCCTGAAAATAGAGTATATGCTTGTCTTGTAATAGGGTAACAGGCAATCTCCTGTACTTAGCTGGTTACTGACAAGCCAGGAATAATCTGCAGTTGGTTATGGATGTTCAAATTCATTTGAGCTGAAGTGCAGTCCCAGTAATAACTCTGGTAGATGAGCTATATTCCCAAGGCACTTATTCTCTCCTGGTGCAGTATGTATATTTTAAATATGGAAATGGGGATAGTTGTGATTGCTCTGAGGACCTTGAAAGATCTGGTGGTAAGGAAAGTCCTAATTCAAATGGATAATCCAGACGCTGGAGTTCTACATAAAACAAGAAGGAAGGAACAGAATTGCATCTTGTATGTGGCAGAAAGCCTTTATGTAGAGTTAGTGTCCTGCAAGGCAGCCCTGGTTGGTACCTGAGAGGTAAAGAAAACAAAAGCTATGCCAATCAATAGTAGACCCATACAAGTAGTTCCCTCAATGAGAGTTTAGTTGAAGCAGAGCTTACAACTGGGGGACATGGAATATCTGAATAACTGTTTTTGCACTGTTGAATAATGCCTTCTGCTAGGAAGCTGACTTATATTTCCTGAGACTGATTTGTAGACTTTACTCCCCAGGGAGAAAAGATAAAGATTCCTCAGTCCTAATTGTCTCCTATTGTCTGAAACAAATTTTGTCTTGATCATATTAGGAACTGTAGTAGCGGATCCAAACAGGCTAAGAGTCTGACCACATATAATTATATGAAGCAACTGCTGTCCTGCATCTTAACATGGGACCTCTCTCCATCTATATAGCTCCAAGGAGGGTGGAGGATGAGAGGCTTGACATTTCCAAGCAGGTAGCTCTCATCCTTCTAGCTTCTCCAAAGAATGTAATAGATGTATACAAAGAAACAGGCAGCTTAGTGAAAACCAACATGGCAAGACAACTTTGAATTCAAACATAGGACCTATGCAAATTTTAAGTGGGAAAGGGTTGCAGTCTAGTGCCAAAAACCCATGTGGCTATTTCTATGTTCCCAGCATCTTCCCTTGGATTTCATATGGCAGCTGTTTTGGACTTTCATGGTTTATGATGAAGGTATTATTCCATCTTTCTGTTATCCTGGTCATATAGGTCTGGATGCAATTAACCTCTTCCCCACAAACAGGTAATTCCTTGTAGCAGAGGATACTAGTCCTAATAAAGGTGATGAAAGTTTCTTTGGAGCCTTTGGTACATGAGATAAGTTTATTACATGGAATGTCTTGTTCCCGATAACACTGACTTCAGTTCCCAGAATGAGCAGTCTTCATGCTGTACTGATTGACCTCCACTATATATCAGATTCCTCAGGGAGATGGCAGTACTATGAAACAACCTAAATTCTTTCAAAAAGGGGTGGTAGGGTCTTGCTTTAATCAGTTATTCGTCCTCCGAATGTTTACATCTTGCATGTATGTGTATCCCCAGAAAGCCGTCCAATGTGATATGAAAAGGGCCTTTTGCACACCAGCTGAAATGAAAATTAAAGCCCACCCACATCTTTGGTCTATTTGATACTCATTAGGGTTTGCTGTCTTGAAGAAAACTGTTTCTAGGTGATTATCTGATTGTGACCCTAATTATTATTATTAGCTTAGTGCACTTTGCAGCTAGAATAATGTTAAAGACCATTCTGTTTAAGCATATAGTTGGCTATGGCAGTAAGCCATAACAGTTGGACAATAATATTGCATTCAGCCTTTTGCAAAAAGAACGGTAGAATTTGGTACAGAGGAACAAAACAGTGCTCCATCTAGTTTAGTAATTCATATTGGCTTCTTTGGTGGAGGGCAAAAATATCCAGCACTGTACTACAGCTGATTTTTGTTAATACCATCTCAAGAGATGAATGGAGTAGGGGAGACAATGCTGGCTGCAAAGCGTTGAAGTTTGATGCCAGGTGTCACAAACATTATTAAAATTATAAGGTGGCGAACTGATCCAGCATGTAAATGGTTCCTGCTTAGTATATGGCTCATCTGAATGCGGTTATATATAGATATAATTTTTTTTTTTTTAAAAGGTGAAGGAAACTACTATAGGAAAGGATATGTGCTCTCTCCTGCCAGCTGGCTGAATTTGGAGAGGCTACAGGTGGTGGTTACCCAGGAGCTGGAATTAATTTGTTGTGGTTTTGAAATTTGTTTTGTGGAAAAGCAAGCCACCAGGAAAGATGTGAAATGTCTTGTAGATGGGACTTTTATTTTCCCTTCTACAGCTAGTCAGTCTGCGCACTGGCTTAAACTCTTTTTAGTGTAGCTAAACTTTTTATTCTTTAGGTAAGTAGCCAGTCATTTATTTAAAAAAAAAAAAAACACACCTTTGCCTGCTTTATTAATAATCTGTGGCAGTGCATAAAGTGGGTATTTTTATCTGCAGTACATGAAACAAGTCTTCACTTTTATGTGTATTGCACTTTTAAATTTTTGAGCATTGTTGTTCTTGCGTAAAAATGAAGTCTCTTTTTTGGCACCCTAATTTTTATTGACTTTTACTATGCCATCTACTGCCTAGTCTAGTAGTTTTGGTATAATGCCTCATCCATACACATCCTTTTATAAGGTTGTTATAATCAGTGGCCTGCTTCTGTTTCAGCGGTCTTCTGTGACATATGAAAATTGAGTTAAGAAAATCAAGCTTTTTCTGTTTCAAAAAGGAACAGGCCCCAGGCACTGGATTTATTGGCTGCAATCTGAAAGAAGCTGCAACTGCTTTCCGCAGCATGTGCTCACTAAAGTTGAAATGGTGCCACATTCGTTGTTGACGCCAAAACGGGAGTAGAAGGTCTGAGCAACCCACAGAAAAGGTTCCAACAAGGCATAACTATTGACGTTCATATAAACGTCTCATAACCTAGCCCTGTGGAATGCTATATCAATTTATCTATTACTGAACCAGTTACATCAACAAAGGAAGCAGATGTGGTGATATCTCCATGCCAGTTTATTGTCCACACCATGTCCTGTATGTCTGTTGGTGTCCGGATACAAAGGGAATTGGTTCCACAGCAGAGAATTCCTTTTGTAGAGTCAGCCAAGAAAGGCAATAGATTACTCAGCACCAAAATCTATATATGCTCACTTAAAGAAAACAGCAGTGTTTGGTAGTAATATATGCCTCCTAAAAGGCCACTGAGAACAGCCTATTCTCATAGTTAAAACATCACGATACTGGACTTCTTTCTTTTCTGACAGCATAAGGAATAATTGTACTTACGCACTTTGTCCTTTACACTAGGTGCAATTGAATGCCCTCTGATTCTCCTTGAAGAGAACAACACTATGTTGAATCTGTAGAAGTGTCCTATTAATTTAATTCTCTAGCTGTTTTTCCCCAAGGTTTTATTTTATGTAAATTTGTAATTAGTACATATGCTTGGGGGTTTTGTATTACCAAGACATTTCTTCACACAGTTGTTACACCATTATTCGTGACTCTAATGATTAATAAGGCAGTTGCTCACTTCCATCTTGCACTCCCTGCCTAAGTAACCACAAACTATTTCTTTTAAAATCTCCCAACGGCCTTATCTGATTGTATGGTGGTGAATGGGAATACTGGAAAGGAGCATTGGTTTCCCTATGCTCAGGTACCAAGTTTTATCATCAATTATGGGGGTGACAAAAATGATTATATACTGAAGTTGTGCACCCCTTAGAGGCCTGGTTGCTGTCTGGAAATAAACAGAAGGGACTGATCTACACAAATGGACCCAATGCTATCAAGCAGCTGAATAGGAGCAGGAGAAGGCATTAAACTAGATGGGTGTTTTGTTTTATTTATATATCTATGTATATATAGATATAAACAAGCTAACAAGGTATGCTCTGCTTGCATTGGTTTTCAAACTGTGGGCCATGCCCCCCAGGGAGGGTTATCAGGGGAGCTCAAGGACTTGGCTGATTAAGAATAAACCCAGCACATCCTACCGCTAGCAAGCTCCCACGGGATCTGTACAAACTCACAAGAACTCACTCTGATCTCTCTCTGTGTGTGTGTGTGTGTGTCACCCTTACTCTCTCTCCTATCGCTGTGCTGGGAATCAAAATGGCAGTTGCACCACACCTGTGTCCTGGCCCCACAGCAAATGGTGTGCACATGCATGCAGGGAGAAGGCAGCGCTGCTGCACACAGTCACAAGATGCTGCTTTGGGCAACTGGCATTTGAGCAGGACGTATGAGCCTCCTCCTGCATGCACGGGTCACATGGGGATTTCCCACTTTCCCTCATCCCCAACCTCCTGGGCTCTGAACTTTGCACCATCTGTATTCCCCTGTGCCGAGGGGAACTCACCTGGGACATGAATCTCTGAATGTGGGGGTGCGGCAAAAAAAGTTTGGGAATTTCTGGTCTGATGGATTGATTCTAAAGACAGGAGCTCCTGAGTTCAAATCCTTGCTTTGATGCTGATTGAATGTTGAGAAGGGTTGAGCCCGAGTGACTTAACCTTTCTTCCTTAGTTTCCCCCTGTGTGCAATGGGAATACAAGTGCTGCGAGGACTAAATAATGAATTAATATTAGCACCTTGAGGGGAAAAGGGTGCAATATAAACACCAAATATTAACAACATCCAGTTATGGCTAATACCGAGTTCAAAGAGAATCTATAGTATTCATAAAATTGTACGTATTCCATGTTATAAATGTGAGCAACAGAGTTCATTCTTTTGCCATGTTTATTTATTTAGACTTACTTAAAATGCACCCATTTGAAACTCCAGCCTGTACAAGCTTACAACTCTGTCAGAAACAAAGTTGTGAGATGTTGAATGTAATGCCAAGGAAGAAACTTATTTCTAGTTCCAGTTACAGTAGACCATTACACACTTCTGTGCTTCAGATTCCTTTGGCCGGGAGGTTCATTTGGCAGAATGGACAAGATAATGCCAGTCGAGCAGGAAAAAATGGCTTTATCCCACAGGAGAGAATTTGCTAACAGAACAAGTTGGACTATTGCGTGTGGAGAAATCTGACTAAAAATTGGTCACAATCAATTGAATTCTTCTCTAGCCACCTCCTGTACAAGTCAATGAGCATGTGATGATTCAACAGCTACCATCCTGAAAGTTTATCAATAATATCGTAAGTACAGCGTTTATCAGTAATAAAATACACAGCATACATGTGCTGTGTGTTTATACCTGCCTACTGTATTTTCCACTCCATGCATCTGATGAAGTGGGTTTTAGCCCATGAAAGCTTATGCCTAAATAAATGTTAGTCTCTAAGGTGCCACAAGGACTCCTCGTTGTTTTAGCTAAGGAAGTGAGTTGCACCAGTTTGAAAGAGCTCACAAAAGAACTGCCACATTGACACTTTTTTGAATTGTTAAACACAGGAGAGGTGATAAATATTTCAGAATGTACAATACAAATGTAGACCCCCAGCTAAATTCAAGACCACCTCTTTAAGCCTTGTTCTGAAGAGTATCTGAAACCTATTAGTGGTCTCATTTCTACACCTTGAAGACATAGCTGCTTGTTCACAGGTAGTGAAAACAAAGCGGTGGAACTCACTCCTTTGCCCTGCAGTGGCGTAGGTTTTTTCTTTTAAAGCCTGACCATCTCTGGCCCCTTATATGCTGCTTTGGCATCCTTCCTTTCCTTTTGGAACCAAAAGTTCAAACGTGTGCATCTGCTTCCAACTTAGCCCTGCAAAAACCCTGGTGCACACACACTTGAGCATTTGTGTCCCTAATGTTCAGCATGTTCCAAATTTGGTGTGATGCATGTGGTGTTATTGTTGGTAAAGCACTTGATAGGGGGAGTGCTTTAGAAATCTTTGTTCTCTTCCAAGCGAGCAGCAGTAGAATAATGCATTAAATATCACTCCTGAGAAATGGAACAACCTGGCTGACAAGACAGGAACTTCCCCTCACTTGCAAACCAGCGTAAATTAAGAGCCGGATCGTACTCTCTTGCAAGACTGGTTCTGAGGAGGAAAATTTTGCAGTGGTTCCCTTATGAAGTTGCCCCTGCCCCATTTTTCCATGTGGGAGAGGGGAAATGCATTGACAGGCGTTCTGTACCCACATGAAGAAATAGGCCGGGGATTTGGCTCCCAAGTCAGCTCCATGGGTTTTGATGCCAGCGTGTCTTTCTAGCCTACCCATGCATTTCCTTGCTTCAGAGTGTTTTATTTTGATCAGTTTCTAAATCTTGATGAAATAATGTTACGTTAGCAGGATTGGGGGGAGAGGTTAGCCGAGAAATTACTATTTTTTATTAAATGCCCCGTGATGTAGATCATTCTCAGTCTTAAGCTATTGGAAATAACTTTTATGCCACTATAAACTGTTATCAGACACTGAATAACTACCATCTGACTGAGAGAGTTTAGCAGAACGAAACCTCTTAAAACTAAACTGCAGGCCTTCCTTTTGACTTCAGACTCACCAGCTCTGAATTCTAGAAGTTAAAGATTTAGCATGACACAACTATTTATTTGTTTTTGCTAAATAAGTCTTCCCTTACAAGACATCCAGTTGGAATTTATCTTTTAAAATATATTCTGGTTTTATCATTTCTCTTTTATATAGCCACTTAGGAACTACGAGGGCAGAACTCACAACCAGGACCTGGGTTCACTGAGTCAGGTAAATACAGCTGGCTGGAAAATGGGGAAGAATTATCAGTGTTTTGTTGTTTTTGATTGACGTTTCCAATCGGCCCTATAGATAAGGGCTTTTCTGCTTCTACGTGTAATTTAATTATTTGGATAAATTCACCTATTAGCTTGTTATCTTAAGTCTTTGAGGATTTTTTTTTTAAATCCTACCACAGGGTGATTCTTCACCATTGATTCTGTGCTTATATAGCTGAATTGTCACTTGCCCAGGTAGGTGGGACATTCATTTCTGGAATTTGTGTTTTCTGGTGGTCAGTCAGAGACGGTTTCTGGCTATTTTTAGTTCATAGGGCAAGATGCTTCTAGTTTGCTTTGGTTTCCTTTGGTGCTGAGGTTTGCAATCCCCTCATGGAAGGCACTCTGAAAGTGCAAAGTGTGGTGGTAACTGAAAGATCAGTGGGCCATTTTGGCCAGTTGATGAAGATGGCTTAGAGTTGAGTTCATGTGTTGTTTAGGCAATAATATCTTTATTTTATGTTGAAATGGAATCCAAGTATTGTGGTGAGTGGCACCTAAGAAATGGTTTAAAAGATGTCTAAAATTGGTGTCTTCCATTTTATTATCTACAACTATACTTGGTAGAAGTCAATTTTTATTTTTTTAAATAATTTCAGTGGATAATATCAATGTCTATTTTTAAGTATTTTTTTTTAGATGATTGATAGATCATTTTTAAATTTTCACAGTTGTGTGAATTTATGGGGTGGCAGACAATTATTTAATGAAGTAGACCCTGAGATTCAGAAAGTTAAAGCTTTATCAACAGTTAACACACTGTCACCGTCACGTGTCAAAATATACCAAGTAAATATCCTTAAATCAACCAATCATACCTGTTTTTACTATTCATTCACCAGTCCATTTGTAACAAGCCTTATTCAGAAGTCTAAATCGCTGGATTTGGACACTCATAAGTTCTCAAGCAGCATTTTTTCTTTCATTGTCTAGCTGTACATTTCAGTGATGCTAGATGGAAATATATTTTTGTCAATTTGCATATGTCTGTGAAATCGACATTTACCAATAAAAATCTAATTCTTCCAAGCTCATCTAAAACAGGTTTGAATTTCCGTCAGTCAAACACAGGGGTTTGGAGCAGATGAGAGCAACTGTAAGGAGGTTTCAGAGTAGCAGCTGTGTTAGTCTATATTCGCAAAAAGAACAGGAGTACTTGTGGCACCTTAGAGACTAACCAATTTATTTGAGCGTAAGCTTTCGTGAGCTACAGCTCACTTCATCGGATGCATTCAGTGGAAATAGCTCCACTGAATGCATCCGATGAAGTGAGCTGTAGCTCACGAAAGCTTACGCTCAAATAAATTGGTTAGTTTCTAAGGTGCCACAAGTACTCCTGTTCTTTTTGCAGTAAGGAGGTTGTGAATCAAGGCATCACAAATATCCCAATGCCTCTATTAAATGAAAAGGACTGTATTAACCAAATGATACATGAATCAACTTGCTCTACGCTTCCCTAGTTGGGAAAGCGTTCTTGGATGTTCTGTTTGTTTGGCTCACAGCCACAGTTCAGATGTGGGAAAATGTAGAAATAGTTTGAATTGCCCAGCAAAGTAGTAATCTTGCCTTTCTGAAGTAAACCTTCAAGTTAAATGTTTCTGTACAGCTTCAGTTTGAATACCACTCCCAGTTTTATATAGTAGGACTGAAAAAATGAAATACACCCAGCTCCTAAAGGATGCTGTACTCCCTCCCCGCCCCCTCCAAAAAAAAAAAAACAAACCCATGGGGTTATAAACCCTATGATCCAAACAACCTTGAGGTTTGGGGAAATTTAGACCCCAGTCCAAACTTATTGTATTATTGTATGGATTACTGTTTTATTGTTGCTAGCAGAACCAGGGAGCAGAGGGAGAGGGCTAACTGAGCCTACCAGCCTCCCTCCAGAGCCAAAACTTTGTGGGCCACATGGCCTTAGCAGTTATCCCCATCACTTGCCAGCAGCACCAGGAGGTGGTGCCTTCACATTTCCAGTGATGTCATCAATTCCAAACTCTGTCAGCTGTTTTGTGGAAGATGTGGTACAGAATGGCCTTTGGTTACTACCGTATCCTAATTATAACTGGATGTCATATTTAAATATTCATTTGAAGTGAAACAAAATTGATAAGATCATAAATATGCAGGGTTAGATCCTCAGTGGGTGTAAATTAGCATAGCTGTATACACATCAATAAAGCTATGGCAGTTTATACCACCTAAGCAACTGGACCCCACTATGGAATTAGTTTCTGTAAAGTATCCAGTTGACACTGAGCCATGAAGTGTTCTATTATGTAGTTGGAAAAAGGGGATTCCCTTTCCCAATTTTTATGTTCAAATCCACCCTAGAGTACATAATTATCTAATTATGCCCACAGGTCTGTGCAGTTTTGAGTATTTATTTTTCTGTGTTACCAGCACATCATCCTTGTGTTTTTGTGTAGAGCAAAATTAGAAGAGAGGAGAGAAATGCTCAGATGTACAACGAAATAGATACACCATAAGATTTAGAACCATTCTCCCTTTACTATGTTGAAACGAGAAATAGTGAAGACCGTCTGCATTACTACTCAAAAGTTGCATCCAGTGATTTTGCACAACATCAGGATTGCCCTCAGTCAGAAATCTTGAATTGCAGCTTTTCTGGGTGGGTCTTGGAAGAATTTGAAGGCGTTCTGCAGATGGGGCGTGTTTACCTATGAGAAAGTAGCCAGCATATGTGCCTGGTTTTTGCTAACACACTAGCATAGTCTGTGACTGAAACCCTGTAAAGGTAGGTACTTTTCCCTTTCACGCTGTATATTGAGGGTCTGAGCCGTTAGCATGCCCTGGTCTCTAACATTGTCTGGCTCATAAAGAAAAGTAGCAGCAATTCTACTAACACAACTTACAACAAAGGGTTTGAATGAGCCAGATGTTTGGGATAGGTTTTAGCAAGCCCTTATTTGAAAACTCCTTTTTATGTTTTATGACTGCTTCGTTTGGAGATGGTTCTTGTATTTTGCAATGTGTTTTCTTTTTAAATCAGAGAGTAAAGGTTAGAATAGCAGCTTTTGCCCCTCTCCTATTTTACCTGTTTGATCACTATCCCATGAAGTTTTAATGGGACAATGCTAAATTCTTAAAGTCAAGGAGTGAAAAGTCTTTTTTAACAGGAAAACGCGGTGAACTAACCACACAGAGATTTTTGTTTTTCTTTTTGTATGCCTTAGGAAAATACTTGAATTCAAGTCACATGAAAAAGGTGGCCCTGATTTTTGTGAGGTTTTTTGTAAAAAAAAAAAAAAAAAAAAAACCAGTAAGAAAATTGTTCTATAGGGGAAAAAAAAAGGTAGATTTAATGTCAGGACACAAGATGTCTGTTCTATTTTAAGATCATTCTGACCAAAGAGCTGAAATAGGTGTTGCCACAAATCACACACTGAAATGAGTTACCGCAACTATTACTTGCTAAGCGATGGTATCACACTTTGCGTGCCCCGGCAGAGAGCTTTTTATGAGGAAACCCACACAGTTTTTTGGCCTGTACCCTTTTTTTTTTTTTTTTTAAAGATAGATTTTGTAATTTCCTAGCCTCTGTGTTAGATCCTCAGCTGGTGTAAACTGGCATAGCACCACTGACATTGGGAGTTACAATGATTTACATCAGCTGCAGATCCAGCCTTCAGCCTGTGTCTTGATTTGAGGAAAGAGCTGGGAGTCAGCTGCTATGACATAGAGGGAAGGCTAGACAATAGCTGGATTATTGTACCAGGTATGTTCAGTCTCCCCTTCGTCCTGATTTTGGTGTGGACCAGAGAAGTATTGGCAGAGGAGAGGACAGCCAGCAGGAATCTGAGGACAGTTTCTAGCAGGAATGCACAGGGTGCTTGGCCTAACTCTTGATTTTGGTGTGACGGAAGCAGTGGAAATGAGCATGCAGTCCCCATAGGCAGTCTGAAGCTCTTCTCCTGCCTACATGTGTCTTTGGTCATTATTATTATTTTATTAATGTATTTTATTATTCATCAATGTTTGTTTAACCCTTACCTATCCCGGAATGGCTGTGCTTGACCCTTCCCTGATTGAATAATTATACATTTCCTGCCCCATGGAGCTCTTAGTGCAACTGAGTAGGATGAGGCAGGCCCAAGGTAATGGTGACCCAAGTTAATGGTCTGCATATAATATGCAAACTAGATACCATTAACTTGGGTTTGAATAGAGACTGGGAGTCCTGGGTCATTATACATACTGAATCTATTTCCCTATGATAAGTATCCTCACACCTTGTCAACTGTCTAAATGGGCCATCTTGATTATCACTACAAAAGTATTTTTCTCCTGCTGATAATAGCTCATCTTAATTAATTAGCCTCTTACAGTTTGTATGGCAACTTTCACCTTCTTTGTGTGTATATATATATACACACACACTATATATATATATATATATATATATATATATATATATATATATATATAGTGAAAGCTTATGCTCTAATAAATTTGTTAGTCTCTAAGGTGCCACAAGTACTCCTGTTCTTTTTATTTTCACTACTGTCCTTCCTACTCCTCCCGTTCCCAAATCAGGAGCTAGATTGGAGTCTCTAGCCCTATTAGCCATTCTTTTCAGACTGATAGCACCCCCACTCTGGTTTAAAGGATGTCTGCTCCAATAATCTGGAGTAAGACTTTAAGGATCCATCTTCGTTGCCTAGCTGAGTAGACTGTCGTGAATGTCCTAGCTGCTGTGTGCTGTCTGGTCTGCTGTGTTTTGTTTTCTGCCACACTGGGTGAGCAACAGGTGATTCTGAGCCCGTGCCTTAAACCAGGAGTGGAGACCGAAAAGTTACACTTGTCTGGTTAAAAAAAAGTACCCAAATTCCATTTTCAAAAGTGACTTAGACTTTTATGGTAATTAAACATTTCAATGTCATAAAAGGGGGAAAAATGAAAAAATCAGTAGTTTTCATGAAATTTTTGGGGGGAAGGAAAGGCCCCTTTTGACAAAAAAAGACAAAACACCCCTTCCCCACTACATCTCTTGTCATTAAAGAAATGTTGACCAACTCTACTGGTAGGTGCATGAAGCAATTTGCATGCATTTCTGGGGCTGGCCAAACATCCGGGACTCCTGTCATGAATCCGGTACCTGTGTATTTAACCACTTTTTCTACAGAGCATGCTGTTCATAACGTCGTAACTAAATTAGCTCAAAACTAGCCCAGAGGCTTTTTATCATACTCCTTATCCAGCATTATTTCAAGTTTAAAATAGTAGCTGCTTTTTTTGACATAGCTCTGTTAAGAACAGTGTAGTGAGAGTTGAATTTTTTCACTTTTCTCTCCTAACTTAGCAGAATGGATATAGTCAGATGCTCTAGAACAATGAATCTTTGGGCAGAGACACAGTATGAAAATTTTCAGCCTGAAAGGCGGGACTCTTTCCAAAAGTTTTGCACATGTGAAAACAGGGAAAGTTTAATAAAAATTGAGCTGCTGTCTTAATTATAGCAATTGCTACTGAGTGAGCACTACTTTATATATACTACCCTAGTAATCGAATAATAGGTAATGCAATAGAGTAATAAAAGACACAAAAATCTTCTGACTCATAATTAAATGAAACTATTAACGAAAAGCTATAGTTCAGATTTTATAGTTGTTGTTAAGGAAATTTGGAGTTAGCGGTCCTACAGCAATTGTAACTCGGCTCTGTTGTGCTTGCATATTAGTTTCTACTGTTCCCATCATAAGAGACCCAGCAAGTTTGACTACTTTCAGTTTTACTCTGCTCTGCCAGCAATTGTATTTGCATGTTCCTCAGGGTGTCATCCTTGCTGCAGCATAGATCCTGTGAAAACAAAATTTAAGTGGAACATAGTGATTGCATATTCAAATAAAGTTGATGGAGATGGCTCAGAGCTATCACCCTGCATTTCAGCACTTCGCATGTGAGAACACAGCGCAGACTATGCAACTGTCAACCAAAAAAAGATGACCCATCTAAACCTGAGACACTTGATGCCAAGGATGCAGATAGGGCCATGCCACTCTGATGGACAGATGCACAAGGCTATCACCATTTCAGATTGAATTTGATTGGCACTAAAATGGCCACTGGGACTATATTTTTAACATAAAAATTATCAATGGTGAAATTAATTTTAAAATGTGATGGTGGGAGGATGTTTCAGTGAAACCAGCCAACAGTGAAGGGAAGGCAACCATAGGGAGCGAGTTTAGATCACGTGGAACTGCTCTGTTCTAGAATTAGCTTTTAAAAAACCAAATCCTGGGAAGATTTAACTCTGGGGTTTAAAAAAAAAATCACATACTTAGGTCTTGCCATTGACTTCAACAATCACAAGATCAAGATTTCCATTAACTGCAATGGTACAGGAGAAAAGATTACTTGCAAAGAAAATCGTGGAAGCATGAAACGTCAAAAGTCAAGGCAAATTAGAAGAATCGATTGTCTATTATATTCACCGTCTTTCTTTTTAAGCCAATCTCATGATTTTTGAAGGCCTGATATTTAAAAAAAAAAAAAAAAAAGTTTGGGGTTGGCAATGCTATTGCTAGCTCTGCTTCAGACCTCCCTCCACGATAAGTGTCCTTTCAACCAGCAGTTGGTTGGTCCCAAGGGCCTCCCAGAATTTTCAAACCCTGCTCAAAGCCAAAAGTTGAGGTGAGACACGAATCCTTATTAATCCTTTTGACAAGGGCTTTTTAATCCTCCTTGGAGCAATCAGGCTAAATACTGTCCCGCTGCTTCGGAGCCTCCTATCTGAATGATTAGACATGGCCTGTGCAGTCTGGGGCATTGGCGTGGCTGTCTCCTCATGGCTGCCTCGTCAGGAGGAGCTGTTCTGATAAATTAGCCACTGTGAATGGCACAGAGAATTGGGGTAAAGGTTGACGGCCATTGCTAAGCATACCTCGCCCCAATGGCGCCCTACGTTCCTCTTGGCTCACTTCAAGCAACAGGACTCTACTCACCTCAGGCAGTATAAAAGAGGGTTTTATGCTCCCTGTAACAAGGTGTGGCTTGCCCCATTGGCTGGAGAACCCAGGGTTAAGCCAGCCCTGATTACAGGATGAAACTCACCTGAGAGGGATCAGGTAATTCCAGAACAAAAGGAGCAGGGCACAAGGGGGGAAGCCCAGGAAATGGCAGAAGGAGCAAGAAGGCTCCTTCAGGGCTCTGAGTCAGTGGGAGGGCAGGGAAGGGGTGGGATGGGATGGGATGGGATGGTGGCACCTTGTATAACAGGGGAAAGACTGCAATGGCCCAGCTGGAAAGGAAAGTGGAAAAGGGCAAACTGCAGGCATGAGGTGCTGGGAAGCAGAAGGATAGTCCCTTGGGGAGATGGGACTGTGTCCTGCTGAACCTGGGATGGAGACTGAATTTGTGTTTTATTTTGCATTATCAGTAGAGAGACACTGAACTGGGGTTGGGGCCTATGGCTCGTATGCACTTGAGGATTCAGTAAACTGGATCCCAGTAGGGGATGGTTTGAATTATCTTTGGATTGGGTGAGTTCTTCTTAAAGGGCCCTGTAAAGGGGGGAAACAGAGGCAGGGTGCCATAGATAGACCCCCTGGCCACAAGGCAGCACCTGGGAGGTGGTTGCCTGTCTTGCACTCCTAATTAGAAGAGTGAGCAAGGCTTTTATTCTTAGGGCAGGCATCAAGGTGCTAATGCATGTGTCACTGAACTAAGAGTCTAAGCATGCCCAGTACCAAATAGTTTTTTAGAAAAGCTGCAGTCAATCCAAAAGAGCCGATTCTCTGACAGTTAATAAAAGTGCTGTACCTTCTCCCCTGGCAAATCTGACTCTGGAATGATTGCAAACACATGACATGGAGTCAGGTGCTTGGTCAAACTGAAGATGAAAGTAATTATTCCCTGGACTCTAGTGAAATCATTTCTTGCATTTTGGTGCTATTTCCTCACATGGTAGGTCTAGCATTGTTGCATGTACAAATAAAGCTCTTATTTAGCGGGTGGAAGGTGAATAGGATTTGGCGCAGAGATGGATGTGTTTGTAAGAGGTGCTGTAACCCCAGGAAATTTTTTTACCCATGAGACATTTGTCTTTTCATTCATAATCGATGCAATTGAATTAAAGCTCAAATGTGAATTTAGGGAACTATGTGCCACCTTAATAAAAGATCATCGTATCATAGAAGATTAGGGTTGGAAGAGACCTCAGGAGGTCATCTAATCCAACCCCCCTCTCAAAGCAGGACCAATCCCCAACTAAATCGTCCCAGCCAGGGCTTTGTCAAGCCTGATCTTAAAAACCTCTAAGGAAGGAGATTCCACCACCTCCCTAGGTAATGCATTCCAGTGCTTCACCACCCTCCTAGTGAAAAAGTTTTTCCTAATATCCAACCGAAACCTCCCCCGCTGCAACTTGAGACCATTACTCCTTGTTCTGTCAACTGCCACCACTGAGAACAGCCCAGCTCCATCCTCTTTGGAACCCCCTTTCAGGTAGTTGAAAGCAGCTATCAAATCCCCCCTCGTTCTTCTGTGCAGACTAAATAAGCCCAGTTCCCTCAGCCTCTCCTCATAAGTCATGTGCTCCAGCCCCTTAGTCATTTTTGTTTCCTTCCGTGAACACAGAATAACCATGCAAAAGAAATTGAATTTACCTTTAATGTCATTTTCAATGGCTCTACTGACTTCCAGGGTTTTGAAAGTCAGTCGAGCCACTGAAAATGACGATTGGTAGATTTAAGCCTGTAACTGATCCAACAGATGGTGGCTTAGTTTGAGTTTAGGGAACCGAATGAAAAGGGTTTTGCAAAGGCAAGAGAAAGGGACACCTGACAGTGAACTTCTTAAGTCAGAACATAAGTTTGTTTGTTTTTATTTTTTGCATGTCTCTCAGTTTGGAAAAGGAAATGTAGTCATTAGTTTTGAGTCAATTTCACTGTCAGATTCTCATGCACAAGAACAATGCTGCAATGCTGAAGTTGTACATTAGACGGAGGACTTTGTGTTTTGGCTTTGTTTGTTTTTTGTTTTGTTGTTCATTGGCATAATTTTAAATTTTATTCTACTTTAATTTCACAGAACTTATTTTTCTTGACCTTAGATTTTGTAAAAGCATTTTTTTAAATCTTAATTTTGGGCCAAACGTGACTCGACTATTCCTTTTGTTAGTCGTGTATCAGAAGCTTGCTAGAGGGAGTGTGAATGGTCACTTGGCAGTGTTGTAAAAATTTTGCCATTTTTACAATTATTTAGAGATTTACTAAGGAACATCATTCAGCAGTTGTGCCTCAGTTCTTATGAGCCTGGACCATTTTGAATCCTCTAGAATCCTGCCAAGTTTATCAACTCTTTTATTTCTTATTCTGTGAAGGTTCTTTTACCGCCCTCATCACTGTAGTATTTGAGTGTCTCCAAAAATGCACTAAGCAACACGATTAATATCTGTCAAGCGTGGTTCTCTCTCTCTCTTGCATTCTCTCCAGGGGGAGGATTGTATGGGGAGTGGAGGGCTTTGGTTTGGTTAAGGCAGAAAGTTCACTTGTGCCTCAGGAGCACAACTGTCAACCATGGTCTTCATATCAAGGTTTAGGTGATCTCTTAGATATGCTGGGCCGAGGGCTTTACAGATAAGGAATGAGAACTTGAACTTGACTCAGTATCCTATGGGAAGCCCATGAAGAGTGTGGAGAACAAGTCTGATGCATTCCTAGTAGCCGTTGTTGCTGAGCAGACACTGCAGTGTTCTGTACTAGTTGGAGATTCCTAAGGGCTGATGGCTTCCTATCTACCTATATTGCATTATCGTAGTGCAGCTCATGGGAGACAACGGTATGTATAACTGAGGCCAAGTCTTTGTCAGTTAGGATGGGATGGAGTCCCCTGCCAACTGGAAATGGGAGAAAGTGTTACTTGCGGCTGCTGTTGTGTGAGTATTATCCAGGAGCACTCCTAAGCTTCAGACTGAATTGACCCATTAGTCCTGTATACGCTGAACCAAAGGAAACTCCTCTTTTTATTTGAACTCTTCAGAATCCCTTTCTCTGCCCTCCAGCGTCATCTCTGACTTGGGTGGATTCAGCTTGCATCGAGAACCTCCTTAGCTACTCACTGGGGAAAACCTAATGTCCCACCCATAGAAAAATGGTCTCCAGAGCCAATCTGCAGCACAGGAGGAGAGGCAAGGCTGGGGACTGGTATGAGAATGTGAAGAGTGGGAGAGCAGTTCTTTAAGGGATTAGTTTGATTGCAGAAAGAAGGGTGCAGCTGAAGGAGTTGGAGCCATATTGTCAAGAGACGACAAGGGTAGTTAGAGAAGAGGCACCTGAAAGCCTCGGAGGCCGATTGACTGGAGATCACAAAAGGATTACAATGGTGTGCCTGGTAAATGGGGAATGGCATGGAGGAGTGGTGGAGAAAGAGAGGCAGTGGCTGAGGTGGTGAGTCACTCCAGCATTGCAGGTCACACAAATAGGTGAAAGAGAGGCCATGAGTGGGATATAAAGGGTGATCAGTGTGGTTATGGAGTGAATTCAAATTAAAGGAGGGGGAGACTGAGATAAGAGAGAAACGGGAGAGCCAGGCATCAAAGCCAGAGAAGGAAGGAAAGGAGCCAAGGCCCGTGTATGTTAGGAGAGGGGAGAGATGAGTTGGATGGAGTGGACTTCAGAGAAGGAAAAAGTTGGTGGGAGGCAGGAGAAAGTATGGAAAAGACAAGGAGGATGTCAACATGAGGAGGATATACACCTCTCGGGGTGGGAGAGAGGCTCACCAAAGGATTGGGCAACCCCTGAAGCAGAGTCAGAGGGAGATAGTTGGGCTTCAGTGAGAAAGAAGAGGAAGCAGGGGGTGGATCACAAACTGAAATACGCTATTTGGAAATGGGGCACGAGTTCTGTATGGAGTGGGAGGGATGAGAAGAAGATTAGAAACCAGAGAGCAGAGGGATGGGAAGAAGATTAGCAGGGAGAGAGCCCGCGCGGGTGGCTGAAGGTAAGGAAGGGAGGGGGCATAGGAGGAGTGCTTGTGTGGAACGTGTGCTGCCAGAGGAGGGGATGGAGACAAGCATGGGTGAGCTGAGGCAATCAAGAGAGGTGCTATGGCTGCAGCGATAGGAGGAAAGAAGGCAGCAGGACTTGTGGGAGCAGAGTGGAGTGCGGTGGGGGGGAGTGGAACAGGACAGGGGAAGGGTAAAGTAAAGAAAGAACATGGACAGCATTTGGAAGCCGTGGTGAGAACGAAAAGGCAATGGTGCAGAGTGGAAGGGAATTTGTTTTTATTTTAGATTTGCCTGTCGTCCACTAGGGTATATGGACCTGACCCCAGGCAGTGCTTCCATTAACTTCGGTGAGCATTGAAGCAGGCCCTGACCCTTCTGGGCTTTCAGTGCTTAAGATATTGCCTCGCACTTAAACAATAACAACTCTGGATTTGTGTCCTCCAGGTTTGTGGTTGTTTTGGCGGGTGCTCATATTCTCCTCACGATGAACACCAGGCATGGTGCAGTATTCATTCCTTTCAAGTTCCCATGTACCACTGTGCATTTGAAAGACTTGATAGTGTGAGACTGATTGTGTCAGAACTTTCTATTGCATGCATACTATCCTGTCAGCTGATTAGGATCGGGACACACCGCATTAATAATCCTGAATAATTTCTAAATGCCTGTCTTTGTTGAGCTTTTGGTTTTTTAAAGGTACCTATTTTACATAGTAGGAGGTTGTATAATCTCATGAACTTGATTTTGGGCAAAACATTTTTCTCTTTTCCCCTGCTAAGTAGTTGTGTTCAGGAATCATAAAGGCAATCAACAATAGACCCTGGGATCCTTTACTGTGACGGATGTATGCTGCCTGGTGGGAGCAGACCAGAAAGTCTGCTGCTCAACCCAACAAGCAGGACCTTTGTAGCATTCGTTGCCTGGTCTGAAGAAGCAAAGGCTGTGGTTGGTGAATCTGTGTCCTGTTTAGTCTTAGCCCCCCAGCCCTTTTCCTATTTTGCATTGATGATTAATAGCTTAGAGTAGCTTCACTATCTCTCTTAGCATCTGGGAAACTTCAGTCATATCTGCTCTCCACTAAGTCCCTGTACCAGCTTTTCCAGTCTTGTCACGTAATTTAACCTTCCTAGTTCTTTGATCATTCTGTAGTCTGCAGGATCTGTTCTGTCTCTGTCCCTGCCCCGTAGGCAGTCTAGCAAGACCCTTAGAGAAGCCATGGCTTCTTGCCCCTACTTATGCAACCCCTGCATTCTATATGCCTTCTCACGATGTTAAGAGTGAAGGAAAGGCACTCTTACTTACCCTTCCCCCAAACTTTGGATTGGATAAAATATCACCTATCCCTGAGTCTGGTTTTTGCTTTGCAAAAGAGTAGCTCAACCGAGATTTTTGTAAAGCCATTCGGGTTTTTCTGGAAAGAGGACAAAATCCTAGCTGTTCATCTGTACTTTCCACAGAGTTTGGTCCCCCAGATGCAATGGACCCTGGTTCCAAACAGTGCCCGGCTTTGGTTGGGGAAACCCAACCGATTAGGTTAAGGCAAATCAAAACCCGGCCTCCTTTGCCAAATCTATTAAAAGTACAAGGTGAAAATGTTTTAACAGAACATCTTAAGAAGGCTAAGAAATAGATCTTTAAAATGAGCATCACTTTGGTATTCTCTGGCTGCGTATGTTCTTCATGCTTAAATTACAGTAAGGATTCAGTAGAGCCAGTCTGAAATTCTTCAACTGATCAGTCCTGATTTTCCTGTATTTGCAGCAGGTCATTATAACTTGACCGGAGAGGCCAGAGATGATGGTCTTTCATTAGCAGAGGTGGATTTGCTTCCCTAATAGAATGTGTCTAATTTCTAAGATTCAAGAGAACTTTCCAGCTTTGCAAAGTATGTTTCATTGGAAGATCATGCTCTGCAAGGGCCCTGAAGTCAATGGCAAAGTTCTTATTCCTGTGACTGGGAAGTAGGATTGAATTTCAGGGCAGTGGAGGTCTTTTCACAGTGGTTTAGTAGAGCATGGTGCATTCAACTGAACTTAATTCCAAACTAAACACACAATCTGCTTGGTCGGCTCTGTTTGGAACTAGAAGAAAAGAATGTTGAACGTAGCTCTTTGAGCAAGCAGGAGACTACCACTGGACAAGCTTTCAAGATTCATGCAAGAGACGGCCCCAAATCAAGGCATCTTGCACTTAGCTGCAAGGGGAGCAGGTTTGGGACTACTGTCGGGGGAAAAAACTATGTGAGTTTTATGCAAACAAAAAACGTTGACTGTCCTTGGCATCCATGAATCAGATTCTGATCTTCATTCCTCTGGTGTAAATCCAGATAAACTTCATTGTAGCCAGTGCAATTACCCTAGACTTATGCCGCTGTAATTAACTTGAACAAAAGTCAGTGGGATATATCCAGGTTTACACTTGTGTGACCTGCGACCAGAATCTGGCTCTAAAAATTGCCGTTCAGTAGCACATTTATGTTAGAGCTGCAGGTTGGATAGCAGCCTGAAACAGGTTGTCGTGAAAGCCGCTTAACCAAAACACAATCGCAGCCAGAAAATAGCAGGCATGGGAGAGTGCACTGACTAGATCAGCTGGGCTTTGTGGCGCTGGAGCAGGGTTTGCCAACCTCTCTGAAATGCTGGCATTTGGCAACTGCCAAGTATTTGCTCTACTATATTTAGGGTTGAAACATATCAATTTCTAACGTTTAAAGCGTGTATTTGAAATTGATGCTCGTGGAGAGTGCCAGATTTGCAGCCGTGGGGAGTGAAGTCCTCTATCTGTTTAGAGAATGCATACAGCATAAGCATTAACAGGGCAAGCTGCCAGAGCCGTAGCTGGGAAATTGTGCCTTAAACCTGACCTGGACTGTCGGTTCAGGCTTGGGGTATATCAAACACTGCAGTCCGAGGTGGGATTGCATCTTGGGTGGGCCTGCACTAGCTTTCCTGTACCAGCATGGCTAACAACAGCAGTGAGGCTGTGGCAGCATGAGCTGTAAGAGCATGCTGGGAACCCTGGGTATGTATTTGTGTTGCTAGGATTGCAGTGGAGAAATTCCCATAGCTTGCCCCATTGGAATGCTCAGGTGTAAGAGAGGCCCCAGCAAGCCTCTCCCACCATCCCCACCTGGAACACCCAGAACTGGGAAGTACAAGCGGGGGAAGAAGCAAGTGCCCCTAGCACTGCTACGGGCAACGAATGGGGCATGTCTGGATGGGACCATGGCCCTGTGCCAGCTTGTGGCTGCAGGGAATCGAAAGGGGAACAAGTGCAGTGACACCTTCCTAACAAGTGTAACGAGAAATGCTGCGTGTGCCCCACCCTGCCTCCAAAGAGTCCCAGAGGCAAAGGGCCTGGCCAAGGTGCAGGGTGTGTGCTTTCCCCCACAGCATCTCACAGCCTTCACAGCCACCGTTCAGTCTTTACTGGGCAAAAATCACCCAAAGTGACTGGCAACAACAAAAGCAGTCAAAGTACTGACTTGAAGTAGATGGAGGATCACCATTACTGGTGATGGGTGGTGAACAAGGCACAGGGTATGGACTGTGCTGCAACATGGGGCACACACAGAAAGAGCAGGCTAGGCAGGGTACAGAGACCAGGCTTAAAAAATAAATTGGGCTCTAGTATTAAAACATAAGGTTATAATGGAGGTTTCCTGGGAGCAGCTGCTGTGCATCCGTGGAAGTGCTTGGGGAGAGAGAGAGAGAGTTGGTGAGCAAAGGTGGATGAGGATAACTGGGGGTAGCTGAGGTGAATTGTATGTATTCATAAGCTTGATGAAAGGAAAAATAAAGTGTCAAGGGGGCAATGGGATAGATTGCTTGATGATTACCTGTTTTGTTCTTTTCCTCTGGGACACCTGGCATTGGCCGCTGTCAGAAGACAGGATACTGGGCGAGATGAACCTTTGGTCTGACCCAGCTCTTATGTGGACTTAGAGGGAGGAGTTTTCAAAATTCCACTGGATTTAGGAAGATGGTGCCTGGCATAACAGAAACAAACATGGAGCAGGCAGTGGTTGCAGGCTGTTTTTATTAGGATACCAAAAACCAATCAAATGGTAAATTTAAGGGATAAAACTACTAGACAGTCCAGTACTCCAGATGGACCATTGTGTTGTGCTGAGCTGAGATCAGAGACCGACTCCTGACTCTCAGGCCAAGGTAGTGCCTTGAGCAGCTTCCTGGTGGAAGAGACTGTTCTGTCATTCTCAAGTGTCTACCCTGCCCCACGCCACCAAAGCACAGAGTAATATTAATATGTTCCTAATGGACTTGCATCTAGCATTACTTGCCTGGTGGAAGGGTCCTGTGGGCAGTGATGAGCTGCCAAAATCTTAACAACCGGTTCCCTCCTCTCCTCACGAGGGGGTCATGGCCCACCCCCGCCCCCCGGGATTCCTGCCCCATCCAACCCCCCACGTTCCTTGATGCCGCCCCGGGACCCCTGCCCCATCCACCCCCCTTCCCTGTCCCCTGACTGCCGCCAGAACCGGGCAGGAGGGTCTCGTGGGCCACCGTAGTGGGTGCCCACCCCGCCCCTAAGAGCTAGAGGGACCTGCCGGGGGGTGAGGTGGGGAGTCCCAGCGGTGCTTACCTGGGACAGCTCCCAGGAAACATCTGGCAGGTCCCTCTGGCTCCTAGGGGCGGGGAAGCGTAGCTGGGGGGGAGTAGGGGGAGCGGCCGCTCCCCCCACTGATCATATCAAAAGTGGCGCCTTAGGCGCCGACTCTGTGGGTGCTCCGGGGCTGGAGCACCCACAGGGAAAATTTGGTGGGTGCAGAGCCCCCACCGGCAGCTCCCCGCCCCGCACCCAGCCCCAGCTCACCTCCGCTCTGCCCCCTCCCCTGAACGCGCCGCCCCGCTCTGCTTGTCCGCCCCCCCGGCTTCCCACGAATCGGCTCTTGGCACGGGAAGCCTGGGGGGGGGGGGGGGGCTGAGAAGCGAGCGGCGGCTTCGCGCTCAGGCCCGCGGAGGCGAGCTGGGGCAGAGAGCAGTTCCCTTGCACCCCCTCCACTCCCCCCGGGTTACCTGCTGCTGCGCCGGCAGCCCTCCTCGCGCCACCCCCCCCCCGCCCTAGCTCACCTCTGCTCCGCCTCCCTGGGCCTAAGCGCGATGCTGCTGCCTGCTTCTCAGGGGGGCGGAGAAGCAGAGCGGGGCGGCACGTTCAGGGGAGGAGGCAGAGCGGAGGTGAGCTGGGGCCGGGCGCGGGGTGGGGAGCTGCACCCACCAAATTCCCCATGGGTGCTCCAGCCCCGGAGCACCCACAGAGTCGGCGCTTAAGGCATCACTTTTGGCCAGTTGTTAAATTTAGAAGACCTTTTAGAACCGGTTGTCCGGGACAACCGGTTCTAAAAGGGCTTCCAAATTTAACAACCAGTTCCAGCGAACTGGTGCGAACCAGCTCCAGCTCACCACTGCCTGCTGGGGGAGAAAAGAGGAATCTCAGAGGACCTCCCTCGTCTAGCATAGGAAAAGTTGCATGCATATTTTGTTTGGCGTCATGAGGCGCTTCCGAGCAGAATGGGTCTGCATTTTGTTTGAATTGTGGTACAGAAATGGAGAACTGTGCCACAGGGGTATGCCCCAGAATCCCATTCATAGAGGCATTCTGCATGCTCCCATGGGTTTGGGTTTGTTGAGGAGAAGAAGCAGGGCCCGTGAATCTCCTGCTGTGTGGATTCACCAGCCTTTGCTGTGAAGCCGGGAGACAGGAGCTGTGAGGGCTACAGCAGAAGCATTCATGCCTGTCGTAGAAACTTCAGGGGCTCTATTCTGCTCCTGCACAGCCTGGTTGGGACCTTCGCCTTCCCAGTGCTGCAGAAGCCCCCTGCATTGTACTCTGCCGCTCATGTTTGCTATCCGTACGTGTGTACAATTTAAACTTAAGGGCCTGATCCAAAGCCCAGTGAAGTGAATGGAAAGATTTCCATTCACTTCAGTGGGTTGTGGCTCAGACCCTAAGGCCCTAATTCAGCAAAGCACTTAAGCATGTGCTTAAATGCTTCGCTGAAAAGGAATGATTTGCTGCATCTGGGCCTAAAACAGTAAAGGTATTAAATGCTACAATAGCAGTAGTACTGGCAGGATGCGATTTTAAAATCCCAAGAATCCAGTATAAAGATATACTCTGTCCTCAGTACGTAGGATGTATAAAACCCACGCTACATCAGACCGTCGGGGGAGCTTTGCTGCTCTTTCCACTGTTACATCAGACTGGTCTCTTTTTATTGCGCATCGTAAACTGTTACAGCTTTTGACAGTTTGCAATTTAGTCTGCTAAACAAAACAACAACAAAAAACCATTCGGGAAAACGACTGTATAATGGAGTCTCTCATCCTAGTCTTTAAGCCTCTACCTCTGAACTAAAATATCAGGTTTTAAACATCTGCTTCGTTCTCATGGCGCCTGCTAGCTGTAGTTAAGAGCCTGTTAACAGTCCCGTTATAAATCCCTACTTCTAGGAGTTTATAATTCAGCAATAAAAATTTGCTGTAGGCCAAAATTCAGCATACAAGTTCTCTGCCCTGGAACAACCATGATTACTCCTCCCCTCCTTTAATTGATACATATAAATATATACCAACACAATCCAGGCAGTAGATTTTTATAATCCCCTTTTGGTATTTAAAAATATTAAATGGGTGAGTTATTAATGTTTCAATACTGACTACTGTGTAGGGCCAGTAACTTCATGAAAAGTATCTGGATTACCACAGCTCCAGATGACACAGTCCTGTGACACACAAGTTGTTTCACAGGTCTGCTGGCAAGCTCTAGAACAGTAGTTCCCAAACTTTAACAACCTGTGAACCCCTTTTACTAAAATGTCAAGTCTTGTGAACCCCATCCTAAAAATGAATATTTCCAGGGATTTTCTCCTTTACCTGAGTATAAATTGTAAAAGCAGTGATCTTGGAAATATCAAATTTGTTTTTATGACATACTTATTACACACTATTTATTATTAATTATTGTTTATCATGACAGTATTTTTATTACATTATGAAAACAGCAACACTCTCTTCCAAGATCTCACTTTCATAGCTGGTATCACTTTGAATAAGCCTGTTATATGACAAGGCTCCTAGGTTTCATCAAGGAGTATCAGATGTGAAACAGTATGCAGGGATTTAAGAATCCAACTCGAGAGTTCTTTCTACACAAGCATTCAGATCTTGAGCAGTCCAGGCAAACAACACACATTACAACAAAGCTTAAACTTGTTCTTCATAATAATTTTAAAAACAATGCTAGCTGCCTATTTAATTTTAAAAAAGCAAAAAATATCCACCTCCCTTTCCATTTCTTACAAGGAGTCTTGAAGTTTAAATCTCCCCAGTGTGATAGATATGCTTGCTTTGATCTGCTTAGCTCTTGGAAGTCCAGGAGCTCTGGGCTGCTGGCCCCATGCTGCCCGGGGTTCCTAGGGACAGTTCTGTCCAACATTCAGGAATTTTTTCCTGAGAACCCCCTGTAACATTTCACGAACCCCAGTTTGGGAAACACTGCTCTAGAAGAGATCGCTCTCTTTTAAGAAAGCGTCTAAAAATGGATGCACAATAAACTGACTTTTTGCAGTTGAGTGAAAATGCATCTCAGAAATGGACCAAGGTCTGAATCTGGAAAGTTTGCGTGGATGTGCTAGGCTGCGTGTCAAAGCCAGTGTAGGTAGAAGCTGCATGTGAGTGCAAATTTAAGAGCTAGGTGGTATCCTTTGCACTGAACCATCCTTTACGCATAGTTTTACAGAGTAAAAATTGGTTGGGTATGAAGGGAGAATGGGCATGTCTGAGGAGACATGAGTTCATACATGCAATCTTCAGCATGCAAATAATGGCATAAACTCTTAGCATTCAATCCTGCAAAAAACTGAAGACTGTGAACCATCCCAATGGGGAGGAAGTACCACACTTAGAGTTGGTCGAAATTTTCCCAACAGAGCACTTTCCCATCTGAAAATGCTGATTCAATTAAATTAAATTGATACATTTGCTGCATTGTGTCGATTCTGGTGAAATTTTGTGTAGAAATGACGCATTTTGACCTTATTCAAACGTTTTGTTTTGACTTTTTTAGTTCAAAACCACTTTTATTTTTATTTTATTATATTATTCATAATATCAGGGAAAACACCCTGTATTTTATCAAAACAAAACGTTTCAATTAACCCAAAGCAAAATTTTCACAAACTTTTAATTTAGTGGGAAATTCTGATGGGGGGGGCAGTCATTTCCTTCCCATTTGGAACTAAGGCAAATTACCACATTGCAGAATTTCCCACAAAACAAAATAGCCGATTTCTGCACAGCTCTATTTTATGGGGCTGCTCTCTGTAAATATGGTGTTCGGCACTATGGACAGCTATGTTTGCAGAATCAGGACCCAAGAGTCTTTTGCAACCAGCCTACTAAGCAGGAGTGACTTGACAACCAAACATTAGCATCCTCATCAATACAGAATTGGGTTCCCTTCTGCTTTTTTATCTTGCACTTAATTTAGACAAAGAGCATTCTACACAAGTGTTGTGCAAGTCTATCTTGCGTATTTATACACTAGACTATAAATGTGGGTTCGGTAGATCTGATTGATTATTAACTAAGCTATTGTGAATTGAAATGAGCCAGCACAGAGAAACAATTGCAGTCAGCAAGGTCTCTTCCCAAAGGGACAACACTTACTACTAATTCAAAATAAGATAACATAAGTGAAAAAGGAAACAGAAAATGCCCCAGCCTAAGGCATCATTCTAGTTCTGTAATCCTGAAAATGGAGCCCAGCTTCCCCAAATGCTTTCTGCTATCTCTGTTTTCCAAACATCTGAGCATCTCTGCAGGAGGAGAGAGATGCTAGACAGAAGTTAACCCCTCGCTTACCTTAAACAAGAAATTGCTCCTGCAGCTGTTTCATGTAGACAACCAATCAGATTCTCAGTTGGTATAAGTCCGTATAGAGATATTGAAGACACGGACACCAATTTACACCTTAATTTTCCATTTGCCATTATTTTTTTATTAATCCTAACCACATACTCTGAACAATAATTCTCAATATATTATTTGCTATTGATATACATGTGGTTTCTCTTCAATGTCAGGACAAATTTGAAATTCTTCTTCTACCTGCTTAGCATGGCATACGTATTAAAGACACTCAACAGCTGGTTCTGGTGGGAGAACTTGTGGATACCTGCCAATTGCACATGGGCAGATCTTGAAGACCATGATGGCATTGTCTTTCCAAAGCCATATCAATTATATGCCACAATACCATACGCTTTTGTGATGCTGATGGTCCGATTCTTGATAGAAAGGTAAGAAACTTTTATGTAATTTTACTTTGTTTCCTCCCCTTAGCTCCAAGCATATTAGCAAACTAAAATGTGTTTAGTTCTGTATGTGAATTCTTTCAGAAAGAAGGGTTTAGCCAATGGTGACACTAGAAAGGTATAATACAGGTAACATAGCAGGTGATAAAGGTAGCAGAAGTTTATAGGAATTTTGCCATTATTAAGGTCATGTGACTCTCCACCACCTGCAGTTTCACAGTTTGAATCCTGAAGCTCAGTTTACAAAAGTGGAAAGTGATTGCTCCTGAAGGTATATTTAGAGGCTGGAGTTTGAGAAGAGACCATAATATCCTCCCCCCTAGATGAAACCAACCCATAAAATATTCTGGTGCCCTTTACTTACCTCACACTGGTCCAATTCCTCCTTCCTCTCCCTGAGCCTTCAGATCAGGTGTGTAGGATTGAGATATCCCATGTGTGCAAAATGTAGCAAACCTTCATGTTCTGGTGGGGTCGCAAAGTTCTGCAGGAGCATTTCATGCAGTTATAGCAAAGGTGACTTTGTTTTTTAAATCTGACACTGAACTTTGAACTGTTGCTGCAGTTGTGATCTTACAGGACAGATTACGGTTGACGCCGTGAGGTTGAGGCATGAGCATGTGAAGCTTTGCAGTCCCCCCCCCCTTTTTTTTTTTACTTTGTTCTTTTTGTTTAAAAAAATGCTATCAGTATGGTTTTTATAACTATTTCAGGGTAGAGTGGGGCTATTTGGAAAGTCATAAATTGGACAAACTTAAGACAAAACCAGATAAAATCACTTGTGTTCAAGATCAAAAATCGTTTGAATTATATGTTTATAACAATTCAGAGTCTTATTCTCCCAAGCAAATGCTTGCCCAATTGTGCCTTGCTTCATTGCCGTTTTGAAACTGCTCATCTGCTCAATTAGCCATCCAGCTGTATCTGCTTTTGAACATGGAAGGCGCTGACCACTGTTCTGATAATAAGAACTCACTTTAAGCAGGAACACCAGCAGGGGTGAGAGGACTTATTCCAAAGAGACCTACCTAACTCAGTCAGCCATGCCGGCAGCACGTTCTGCAGCTGTGGGAGGTGGAGCAGAAAACAGCTGCTTCTGCCCTCCATTGCTGTGGGAGATGCTGTGCCATTTGTCAGTCAAACCAGACACCTCACAGAGAACGTCAGTTCGCTGATGGTGACCCTCCTAATAAGCAAGGTGCCTTATTGACTGGAAGGTGCTGAGACAGCCTTGGAAAGGAATAGCTCCCCGTCCTCCCTCTGACCTGGGTAAACAGTACTCCCCAACCGCTAGCCCTCCTCCTCAGACTCGTGTGAGGAGAGCTCCCCTTTCTATTTAGGCTGCCTTGCCTATTGCATAACATCCCCCCTCTAGCAGCCCAGCCTGCCTCTGAAAAATGTAGGGGTGGAAGAGCAAAGAACTTTTCTTTGCAATATACAGCATTTCAGGACCATATTTATTAAAAAAACATCCATCGAGCAGTTGTGCAAGCGGTAAGGTGCTGTTTTCTGCTGAACCAGGCTTCTACTGTATGGATACCATTGTTTTTTCTTAAGGCGGCTCTGCTGAAGATGCTCATGAATGTTCTACATCTCCTGTGACAGATGAACCAGGTTTCAGATTTAATTCCTTAGCATCCTCGAGGGCCAGCTGAATGCCATTAACCATTGTGCATTTTGAGAGATCTTTTCTGTTGTGTCTTTTTCAGATATATTGCCATACCTCTAGCAAAAGCTTTAGGTATAAAGAATGTAACACGAGTGAAGCCGCAGCCAAATGCTATTTTAGAGAATTATTTCCGAAAATGCACAAAACATCCATCCCAAGTAAGGATTCTAATTCTTTTAAGGTGCTTTGGGGGATGGAAAATCCCAACTCTTAATGTTTCAATCAGCTATCCACAGTGACATCATGCATCCAAGGGATGGATTCCAGCTGATCGGCTCATGATGTAATTCACTTGGATTTGTTTTACTACCTGCTGGCAGGGTATACAGCATCCAAAATATAAAATAAAATGTAATGGTGTAATTTCTTGGCATGTTGTTCTAGGTCAGATTGTTAATGTTACTTCTGGTGAAAATCAATAATCCATCTCTAACTCCACTTGGAGAAAGCAGCAATGGACAGCTGTCGGTTAAAAACAATATTATGCTATACTTTAAAGGAATAAAATTGAAACAATAGGCTGGAAGCCATCTGATTGACTCTTCTGTGTTTAGTCATAGGCTGCATGTGGGATAAAAATACCTCTGATCATGTGTGGTTGGTTTTGAAACCAAAACAAGAGCAATTAAAATAAGACTCCAGCATTTTGCAAACGCAGAAAATGAATCGGTCTGTTTGTGGGAGGGACGTACCGCAGCATGGATATTGTCTGAAAACACTCACCTTCTTAACATGGCCAGTGGATATATACTTCCCATACCTAAGAGAAAGGAGTAAGGGCTAGAACCACAAACTGAACTGGATCTTCAAGGTTCTGTTCCTGGCTCTACCACTGGCTTACTTTCTCTTTAGCCTGGTATGGCCAAAGAGGGGCATGCTAATGGCATCAGACCTAAATTGCACATGCAAACGCCTCTACCTTGGGCAAGTAGCTAGACTTCTTCTCTTCTTCACTTCCCCCTCTGTACAACAAAGGTGATAATTACCCATCTACCAGTATAGGAATGTCGTGAGGATTAATCTTTGAAGATAAGTGCCAAGTTTTAATTATTTTATCTCCGTGCAACAGATGTGGAAACTGAGGCAGAGAGAGAGTGTCATACAGCAACTTTTGGCAGCTGGGAATAGAATCCAGATCTCCTTTGATTCCCAGGCCTGTGACTAAACCACAAGACCATCCTCCCTCACTTTATACAATATAATAACCAGTTGTCATTTGCTAAAGCCACTTTGTGGCTTCCAGAGTGTCAATGAGTAAGTTACATGGCATTGTACCAAATCCTCCCCGCTCAAATCTCTCATTCATAGCAGTAAATGCTGCAGTGATGAAAAACAAATGTTAACTTCCTGAATCCTCTGAGGCAAACAGAAAGACAATTGTTCTTCTTCTAGGCCTGTAAATCTCACATCTGCTTCATTTACATGCATGAGACCTAAGGAGCTTGCATCATAAAACTGCACAATATGTCCATGGCGAGGGGCGAATCAGTGTCCTTTTTTACAGAGAATAGCTGACAGATAACATGTCAATGATGAATGTTCAGGAATTAGATCCAAAAGCTATCAGGCAAACTGTAAATAGATCACATTAATGGTTTGTGTTTTAAAAAATTGACTGACCTGCCTATTTCAGGACATTGTTCTTTAAAATACAAAGTCGGTGGAGCTGATACCTGATGTAGATGTTACTTTTTGCCACTGACACGCTTCTTTCCTTTTACAGTCTGAGATGCAAGGCCTGGCCAAAAAGTGTAACTGGACAGTTCATTTGGTGGAAAAGTGGTTTAGGAGACGGCGAAACCTTGAGCTCCCAACGATGCTTCGGAAATTCCAGGAAGCTTGGTAGGAAGAGAAAACTACCTGTTTTGATTATTGTGAGCCTGCATATTTCAAAAGTGGCTACTAATTTTAGGTGCCCAACTTGAGTTCCCCTTAAGTGGGCTCCCTTACTGTAGCTGTGTAGAGCTTTTTGGCCTCAAAGGTATGACAAGCAGAGCCCCTCTAATCGCAAGTCACTTTTGACATCTTTGTAGCTTTTGGGATCCCTTTTAACATTCCCATTTTACAGATGGGGACACTGAGGCATAGGAAAGTGAAGGGACTTAGCCAAGACCCCACTGCAGGAAATTGGTAGAGCAGATAAAATCACCATGGTCCTTTTCATTTGCCTGGTGCCAGGGATTCGCTAGCCCGTATTGTTTGGAATACCCCAATTATTTTTGTTGTCATGGCAGTTAATGAAAGAACCATCATAAGGATTAACATTATAATGAGTGCTATGTAAAGTCCAAATCCTGCCTCCCATGTTCCACTAAATGGAGTGGGTTTCCAGGCAGGATTTAGGGAGACTTTTGAATCTTAAAAATAATGATATGGTAGAATATTGCATCTTTGTTACATTTCAGTAGTGATTTATTTTTGTAAAAAAATTCCCAATTCTGTAGGTCCTATGTTTCACAGTGGATGGGATGAAAACTTGTATGGTTGTGACAACACTAAATTCTGGACTCCTCTCACTTAGATAAATCTTACCAATGTGCTATTTAATATGTATATGCATGTATTTTCACATGCATTCAGTGCCATTTAATATCAGTTCACTTAATATATAATATTTTTATTATTGAATCTTTACTGAAATGTTTAGCAAATAGTATGTACCAGAACACGAAAAAATAATAATTAAAAAAAATGAAGTTTTCTCTTTCTTATCAGGGTTTCTTTAGGTTTGCAAGCAAATGGGTGTCCTCTGTTCATCTGTCTCCAGTTTGATGAGCTGATATTTTACTTCAGCAGTTACTCTTCTTTCTTGAAGCAGCTTAGAATTTGTCCTGGCATCTCACTGAAGTCTTCTCTTTTATTCTTCATTGTGCTTGATATTTGTTCATAAGATACAGCTACAGCACTTGCTGTCAATGGAATCTTGCAGAGAATAGGAACAAACTTTTGTTTGCAAAAAGTGTGGGCTGAAAGAGAATGTCTTGTTAGTCCTTGTTCAAATATGTATTTGTGCTGCTATCTTGAAAGCCATTTTGGGGTTTTGGGGTCCTATCAGGGAGCAGAAACAGCAGCATGTGACTTAAGCGACACAGCATGAATACTGGTTACTCATGGAGAACAGCTTGTGAACATAAACTGAAATATGTTCACATAAATCAGACATTAATAAATCATTTTGAATGACAAAAATGTTCATCAACAACAAAACCTGTGTGCACATAATGCCAAGACAGACAAAGTATTTAAGAGAGATTTTCAAAAGCAGCTAAGGTCTTGTCTACACTTTTACTAGCATAATTAAAGTGACCAAAACTCCTAGTGTGGATTCACATATACTAGTGTAAAGTGCTCATAGCCGTATAGTTTCTACTGGTTTGGGGGAACCAAAATAATCTGTGCCTTTGTTGGGCACCTTTATGTCTATATAACTGCATCCATATCAGGGCTTTTACTGAAATAACAATTTTGGCAAAATGAATAATTATGCTGGCAAAACTTTACTAGTATAATAAGTCTAAGTGATATAGGAGTATAAATCCCATTGTCTTTCATTAGAACCTGTGAGTGAGTTTTGCTTTGGGTTCTGGGATATGTTCAAATTACAAATTCACAGCAAAACACAGTTGAGTGTAAACTGAGGCCCCAGTCCTGCAAAGACTTACACATGGGCTTTCCCACGGAAGTCAATGGGACTGCTCACATGCATAAATCTTTGCAGGATTAGAGTCTAAGAGATCAATCCCGCAAGATGCTGAACGCGCTGGCCTTGATCCAGGAAAGTATTTAAACACATGCTTAACTTTAAGCACAGGAATAGGCCCGTTGAATTCAACAGGACTATTCACATACTTAAAGTTAAGCACTTGCTTCACAGAATTCGGTATCAGCACCTTACATCATCAGGTCTGCAATGGGCTGAAAACTGGGGGGTGGGGGGGAACTGCATGAACCCCTGCAAACGGCATATGCTGGCTAAGATGTTGATCCGCTCATTGGCTCCACCTGTGACACTGGCTTTGAGGCAGGGCAGTGCAAGACAAGGTGTGGCTGCCTTTGTTCATACATGCTCTCCTAGGTTACAGCTCTCTCATCTTGTCTCAGGTGCTATTTTACATGAATATAAAGTCATCTTCTCTGTATCAGTCTATGGATTAGTTCTAGTGTAGGCAGCTTCCTTATCAGGGCTCTATCTTGTCTCATCTTCTGCAGCATGTCAAATCTGCTTGGTCATTCTGCAGCTCTGTTTCTTAACAGCATTATGAAACACTGTTAATTAAGAAAACATTCTCACCAGATTTGGGTCTCATGTCTGTCTCTACTCCCACTCTTGACACGTGAAATCAAGCAACATTTTCATGTTGGTTGGAGCCCTCCTTGGCCAGCAATAGTTGCTTTGAGATAAGCTGGGGGTTGAGTCAGACCAATCCCTGCAGAAAAGGAAATTAGCGTAATGCATTGCATTTCCATCATCTTAAGAAATAGGCATGGAATGCCCCCCTCTTCCCCCACCCAATCCTTCGCCCTTCCCAAATTCAGGACCGTTACCTCCTACTCAGACTCCTGAGCTATTACTACAGTGCTGGGCTGGCTAGAATTTACAACATCTCTTTATGAGATCTGTAAGGAACAATATGGTTTCAGTTCACTTGTAAGCTTTGTTTGGAGATTTCAGTTCATGTTTTGCCTGGTTTGGATAAAAGCTGTTTAACAAACACCAAGTGCCACATGGCTTCCGCCCAAACCCAAATATCAGGCTCAGCGAAATGCTAGCTACCCTGGCCCAAGGGTCAACCAAGATCAGGCAAAGAGATATAAACTTGCTCAGTCTGCTACAGCTTTGCTGTTTTCTACCTTTTCTGTTATGAGACCAATAGAAGGTTGTTTGATTCCGAACTAAAACAAGTTGGTAAGTGGTGCCCTCAGTGCCCCGTAGATTTTTAGTAGTAGTTAATGGTGCTCACCACCTTGCAAAAGGTGGTTCTTGGGCCCTTAGGAGAAATAGGATTGTGAAGGTGTTATAGGGCAGGCTACCCTGTTAGGGGGCTTATTCCCTCACCCACTTACTTCCCTGGTCCTTCTCGCATGAACAGAGAGCAACAATACCCGAAGTCCAAAGGTGCAAACAATTCGATGTTTATTGGGGTGAACTTCCGGCAAGCATGATTCCAGTTTCCTTCCTTAGTATCCTCCTTCCTAGCTCTGACACCACAGAGCCTTACACCTGTGTCCCTGTTCCCATTCCTACCCTTAGCCAAACATGATTCCAACTTCGTTACTCCCATTCCCTGTTCCCATTTCCCCCTTTAGCAAAACATGATTCCAATTTTCTTACCCCCATTTCCCTCACCCTCACCCTCCCACCCACACCCACCCACTTCGTCATTGATTACAGATTATATAGTAAAACTTGAGTTCTGCTTAGCTATACCTTAACCAATCATTTTCCTGAAATTTAACTAACCAATCCTAACATATTGTAACATGATTACGTAACCAATTATATCCCACCACCTTAATTAGTTTACACCCAGCAAAATTAATTATACAGCAGACAGAAACAATCACAGAACCAGACAGAGATTATACAGACAAACAATAGCAAAGTGGGAACCATAATGACAAGACAATACAGAAGTGAGGATTTCACATCCCAGCTATTGATAAGTGGGTTCTTGCCAGACAGGATGCTATCAAACTTTCCTTTTACATTTTCTAGGCACTTCCCTTTCTCTGGAGGCGATAGGAATACAATCCTGTCCTGATAGTGCCTAACAGCCCAATAGCACCTTATTTCAATGTGACTAGTTTGGAATGTGAGGATGTGACCGGTCGCTTCCCAGCTTATGGCTGCCTCTGCTGCTTAGCCAAAGGCCTTAGCCTAAGAACAGGGCCTCAGACTGTCACAGTAAGAGAAGGCCCTTACACCAGCAGACTGATTTTGATTCTTTCTTTTATACCTCTATAATTAGCCAAGTGATAAGAATACACCTAAATTCTTAGAGTATAGGCCTTTACAGACAGGCCTGAATATCTATAGCCTAACACACCCCAGAAATGGTGCCCTGGCTGACCTTTACCTTGATTTCCCCTCACCTGGGGTATAAAGAAGTCTAGTCAGACCTTTAGGTACTAAAGACTGCCCCCTTTGGAGGGTCTCATTTATTAACAGAAAAGGCCAACACAAAGTGTAAGTAAAACTTTTATCCCCAGTGTTTTAGCTGGGAGACAGAGTCAGTCTTACTTTTTGTCACACCTGAGTCCATTGCTTGCCTCTGTCCAGGTCCTTTACCAGCCGGGTTCTCTTGACTCGGGTTCCTTTCCTGAAGTCTGGTCTCTTGCCACTACCTGAGAAGAATCTTTCCCCAGAGCCAGAGGTCTATGGAGACCTGCCAACCATTGCTTTTCTCAGGGACAGCCTGTGGTTCCTGACAGGCTGGCCTTCCTGCCACTATTTAGAGGTCCCTTTACTGGGACCAGGCCTTTCTGGTGGCCTGCTACTTGTAGCTCTCCCTTAACGATCTCCTCTCTCTGGGAGCGTACCTTGTAGGTCCTTTCCCCAGTGAGCTCCCCTGACCGGCTTCCTGTCCCTGGGAACAAACATTTCCTCTGTGGGAGACTTCTCTCTAGGAGCACCTTCTCCATGAGAGTACCTACCATCACTAACCCGAAATAACCTTTATACTAGGTCCAGATGTTCGTTTACTAACTAATCTTTAAGTAGCTACCCGGGGCAGTCAGTTACCCCTTAGTTGGGTGTTCAGAAGGCAGCTCCAGGAAGACTGGGCCCTGATTCCCCTTAAAGGGGCCAGTCGCCCCATGACAGGAAAAAGTTCTTATTCAAATGTGACTATCTGACAGTAATAGAGAGAGAGACTATGCAATGGGAAGTGTCGGGCAAACTTAACATAAGATGGTGCTACCAGCCTCACCTATAACATACATACATATATGTCACTTGAAATCGAATTGCCATTTGCTATGGATGTTCATTGTATCAATATTTTTCCAGTGTGAAAGACATTCTGTAAAGGCCATCAGAAGAGAGGGGTTACTTTAGACAATCATAACAGAGAAATGTGCACATTCCTTAGCCATAATGTGGTTATGTAAATCCCTACACCTGGTTAATAATAACTCTTAGCCAATCCAAAAGAGAAATAATTGCATCATGGTGATTGAGAGATAATCATATGGTGATTGGTAGACACAGCCAGGGAGAGGATAAAGCTGTACATTGTATGTCTCAGTAATTGTGCAGTCTCCTGCCACGCTGACTGGCTGCCACAATTCCACTTCTGCATAATGTCTATGAAGGAGCAATAATGGTTCTGATTTTCCTTTTTTTGTTTTTGTTTTGCAGCTGGCGATTTTCATTTTATCTCACATCATCCATTGCTGGATTTATATTTCTATATGATGTAAGTTAATTTGGGGGAGATTTTCAATTTTTATCACACTTTTAACAAAATAAGGGCATATTCCCAAGACCTTTGCAGTCAGTGGAAGATTTCCAATTGACTTCAGTGGGCTTTGGATTCAAACCATAATGCTGTTTTATAAAGTATTATAATCTAAATTACAGCCTACGCTTTTCACCCAGATTTTATTTACATTTAAACTTACTATTTTTCTTTCTCAATAAAATGTAATTTTACGTCTAACCAGCATTTTAAGGAAGAATTGCAGAAATCATTATTGTCAGGCAGTGTTGTGTTATTTAATAGATGGGTGAGTGATGGTTTTACAATGTGCCTTACAGATTTCATGTAACGTGGCCATATTTTCAAAATCAAATACCAGGAGACTTTTGTTGTAAATTTTTTAGAGTCACATTCAGACAAAAAACAAAAGAACACTTTTTGTTTTTAAACGTTCACTGGGGTTGCTATTGTCAATACCCAACATCAATATGTGTGTTCTTGTTGTTGGAGTAGAAGATTTTTCCCTGTAAGCTAATGTTCTGAATGAGTTTATCATAAAACACTGAACAGATGTCATTAACATTCATTTTGAGCAAAAGAACAGCTTTGATAGTTTAGGTGCTCATTTGGCATTTTTCTTCACTCCAAGCACTGTTCATCTTGCTGAGTGCTTGTTCTGCTGGAAAGTTTGTGCCTGATAAAGACAATACAAATTCTAATAGCTGTAGCAATGCTGTTGAACAAACTGTACTTATCATTCAAGACATGGGATTTCTTTTATAAAATGGAAAGGTGAAACATTTCAGGTGCCCCCAAAATCTCCCAAGACATTTGGGACGTCATATGAAGAACGGGGACTGGCCTATTAAACCTGGGACACGTGATTGCGTTAGGGTACAGTTGATAGAGAAAATGTAGTATGAGAATATAATTGATAATCCTGCTTCATCCTAGAGTCACTTTTTAAATGCTTCTGAGCTAAGATTGACTAACTGCTCATTCTTTGCATGGTTCTGTCTTCCCCAGAAACCTTGGTTTTATGATATATGGCAAGTGTGGGTTGGCTATCCATTTCAGGTGAGCTCTTCAGAATTGTTGCATTGATCAACACGGTATTTTTGTGGTTTTCCCCAGTATAGCCCTTTCACAGTTTAGATAGATGCATGGGCTTTTAATATAAATAAACTACTTCAGTTTCAGTTATCAGATATGTGAATATGTTAAAATTTTAATTTGTAAATAATAATGATGGACTTGATTTATTTTCACTGGTTTGCAAATAAATGCAGGTGCACTCTGCATATAGAGCAGGTCACTGACAGAGAAGGCATGCTAGAATCTGGAGGAGCTGAAGAAACTGGGAGTTTTGCCTGAACAAAGCCTGAAAGATTTGGCTCTCAGAATGTTTTGCTCCTTAATAAACCTCAGAACATTATTTCAGTTTTCAAACTCAGATTAAGTAAAAGAGCAAAAGAAGGGTAAATAAGTCCATGGTATTTTGTATTCATTTGTTGCAATGCATTGAAATGACTAGCGAAAAAATGAATATTTTCTTCCTTACAGTCCTTGCTATCATCCCAATATTGGTATTACATGGCCGAGATTAGTTTCTATTGGTCTCTGTTGTTTACCCTTGGTACTGACATCAAAAGGAAGGCAAGTATTTACAATTATTTGCAAGCAAAGTCTTTGATTCTCTTATGAGTGTTACTCTTCTGTTAAGAAAACACTGTGGCAGGTTCTGAAATAATCACTGCTTGAACCTTCGAGTCAGTAGCTATTTGATGAATATGATATGGCCAGGATGACCCCAGCCATCCCTTGCCCCCTCAACAACAAGTGGTGGGGGAAGGGGTGAGTGATATCTTACCCCAAAGTAATCGGTCTGTGTAGCCAGGAGTAAACCTCACCTCTGTAATATTTTCTATGTGTGGGTATGAGGCAGGGAGAAGGACCAGGAGTATCTGACCCCTGTAATAATTGTGGGTATACTAAGAGGTATCCCTTGCCCCTGCAATAAAACAACATCACAGTTCTGTCAAATCCAACAAATGGGGAGGTTGGGACTAAAAGCTTGATCCTTCCACTCCCAAACCACAAGCTTTTACCACCTGAGCTGAAGGAGAATTCCCATACCTGATAACAGTAGCAGGTCATATAGCCTCTCCATGGGGTGAGCCACTAGAGCAGGGTTTCTCAGCCCAGGGGTTGGGACCCAAAATTGGGTTGCCAGAAAGTTTCAAAGAGTCACACAGCAGCTCCTGTCCCGCAGGGAGGCGAGCCCAGCCAGCCCCGCTCCAGACACTGCAGCCTCTGGGGTCCCAACACCAATCAGGTTTAGCCCAGCCATCATGACAACAGGAGTCCAGGTAGACCAAATTTGAGAGACACTGTAACCCCATGAGCCAGGTCATAACTCCACTCACACAAATTTGGTCCAGTCAGGACAGCAGGGCCAAACCTGAGTGATGCTGCAACTCCAGGGGTTGCGATGCCCAGATTGGAGAGCCACGCCCAGCCAGCCCCACAGCACAGGAGATGCAGGAGATGCCACTGTGGGATGACTGCGAGGCAGGACCCAACCCCTCCAGTGGGCAGGATCTGACTAAACCCACTGGGCCTCCACCCCAGGCTTATAAACATTTACAAATGGGTCCTGAGCCCAAAAAGGCTGAGAACTACTGACGAGAGGACAGCATCACTCTAGAGCTTGTGCATACAAAGCCGGTGCATTGCACGCCCTCTCTGCTTCTGTTGCAACCTCCAGTTTGATATCCCACCAGTGCCTGCTGTGTCACTACATTTGTTAAATGTCCGTTTTAGAAAGTAATATTGTTTTCTTTAAATTTTTGGTTTTTATTTTATTCGTAGGACTTTATGGCCCATGTCGTTCACCATTTGGCAGCCATTGTTTTGATGGCTTGTTCTTGGTGCAGCAATTACGTTCGTATTGGGACCTTAGTGATGATTGTACATGACACTGCAGACTTCTGGCTTGAGGTAAACCTCACATTCAATTTTTATCGCTCAGGTTTTGTTCAGCGGCAGGTTTTTTCCCCTCTTTCCCCCTTCCGTCCCCATTAAGAAATGTTTTTATAGATTTGTAAGGCCAAGGGGACCATTCGATCACCAAGTCTGACCTCTTGTCATTGAATAACTTTGGGCAGTTGAAAACAGACAGGAAGAGAAGTCCTGTAGTGTGAAATTAGGGCTAGAATTTCAGCTGTGCACCTTGATTGATCTTCTTTTGCAGTTAAAATTAGACAAAATTGGCCAACCTATGGGCAGTTTGTAGCGATGGGCAAATCTTAAGAGGTTTGGTCTGGATTAGCATCTGAAACGTTATCCAGACTCGCTTAACTTCTTATTTGTGGCCTGATCCTTAACAGTCTCTGAGTGTGGCACTCCTGTTGAGTTCCACAAGATGAAACTTGCCCCTCTGCAGCAGGGCCAGCACAAAGTGGTGCTTACGTCAGTGGAGTTACTCTAGATTTACACCAGTGTTACTGAGAGCAGAGAATGGCCCATCAACCTTTGTCCACACTTGGAAACAGCCCAGATTCGGTCAGTTGGGGCCAGTAATTGGGGTAGCTGCACTGGTGATGACCCTCTAAGTGTAGACACGGGTTTGCTGCGGCTTTAGGAATGAGACAATTCTCAGTTAACTCAATCGGTAAAAACCTCATTGTGACAGACGCAGGCTTGGCCAATACACTGGGGGCTGAACCAGGGACTTCCAGAGCTAAAAGCACGAGCCTCTAGAGTTTGAATTAAAGAGCCAAGCTAGAACAGACTCATATCCTCTGTGGATCAAGCACTGAGGGAGACAAACCAACATGCCCTTATCTACATGTAAGGGGTCAGCTCTGGTGCAGCTATGCTGATTGCTTGCCACTGATGGCTGAATCAGAGCTATTCCTGTGTGTGTAGCAGGGCCTAAGTCTCCCCTCTCCTCTGTGACTGCAGCCCCTTTAAATCTGTTGCAAACCTGGGGAATGGAAGGTCTTGCAACTAACTTAATGTTCTAATCAGAGAGTTGTTGTAAGGCCTTTCACATAGAGTCCTTTCCTTTTGAGATGAAAGGAACAATATCAACATGGAATATGTTTTGTTATTATTTTATCAAGTAACATTAAAATGGTTGCTATTTTTGCCAAAGTGGATGGGAATTCTCTTTAATCTAAATCCTTAATTATAGGAACTTAAATAGGAGCTATTTCTGAGGCTAATAAATGTCTCTGAACATGTTTGGTTGGTTTTTATTCAATTTCAGTCAGCCAAAATGTTTAATTACGCTCGTTGGGAAAAAACCTGCAATACTCTCTTCGTCATCTTCTCTGTCGTGTTCTTCATCACACGGATTATCCTTTTCCCTTTTTGGTAAGTAACATTTGGTTCAGTCACAATTCCTCTTTCATTTTCTTTTCAGAAGGAGGTTGGTTAAGGTTTGGATGAAAAGGAAAAGGAACTGGATGTGTTGTGGCTTCAGGAGAAGATCTGTTGTTATTTTTCAGAGGTCAGATTAGCAACTATTAAATGATAAATACAAGGGGGATAGTACCTAATCTTGGCTCATTAAAATTCTTAAGATGTGCAGCGTAGCTTGAGTTTACTACAATGGATTTTATGTAGCATTTTTCAGGGACACCAGCTGGTTATATTAATAATATGCCTGCAAGTTGATTGCCCAACCCTTTCTTAATTCTCTGTCACTTTCTGCATTTCCAAAATGCCCCTATGTTTTGTCTTCCTGGTTTTTATTGGTGTGGGTTTGGTTTTTTTTTGTGTGTTTTTTTTTAAATTAACTGCACAAGTGATCTCCAGTAATTTTGCTCTATGGAGTCTTATGTCTTCACTCCTGAGTTTGGAAACAGTAAATGAAGCAACTGAAGAGTATAAAACAAAAAGAAACAACCTAGCTATGAAATTGAAATTGAGGCTCAAGAAAAAATAAACACATGAATTAATTAACAAAGAGTCAAATCCTAAATTCCTTCAGCATTTCACTGGAATAAGGATTTCAGGATTGGGCCTAGAGACTGGGGGGAATTAGCATTGAAAATGATGAAGAAAATCTTTTGAATAGCAATGTACCTATCCTACATACACTTTCCTGTTTGGCGATAATGGAATTTTTTAACCATATTTAAACCATTTATATGCAACTCTCAAAATGCTTGGCTTCGGAAGACCATTTTAATAGCATACTGCACATCTCAGTAGAGCCAAGATTTATTATTGAATGTTTAGACTTTGCAGTTTTAAATATTTTGAGTACATAGCAAGGTGATGAAGCTAATCAATTTAAAAAAATCTAAATATCTCAGGCATGCATGTTGTGTTCCTTGTTTTGTAACAATTGCCTTTACTTTTCAGGATTTTACATGGCACATTATATCTGCCTTCCTATTACTCCTCAACAATCGTCATAGCGTATTTCATCTTCAATGGGCAGCTTCTAATTCTGCAAGGGCTCCATCTTTACTGGGGCTACTATGTTCTCAAGATTTTGAATAAATTCCTGTTCCTAAAGGTAAGTAACTCAGGCTTCTGCCGAAAGATGTGGGAAACCTCAAACGCTGAATTGTATCTTTGATAGATTTACACAAAGATTCTTACTTTTTCCTTCACCCATTAGGACCAGATTTTCAATGAGGCACCAAAATAAGGGAAAGATTTTTCAAAAGTTGCACAGCATCCAGCAGCTCCGATGGTGACACCTGTGACCAGATTTTTATATGGACTCAGTTCCTCATGCTCTGAGCCCTTTTGGAAATCTGGCCCCTTATTTGATGCTTACATGGGAGCTGAGCCTTCTTGAAAATCTGGCCTCAAAGCAGAGCTTTTTTGAAAATGTGGAACCTAGTGTAAGAAATTATTACTTGTCTTATGAAAATGAGCAGGTCAACCTTCTAAAGAATGAGAGGAATCAAATCTTTCAATGCCATATCAAGATAAATAAGACAACTTGCAACCAAAGTTCTACATGAGTGTCTAACTCTGAGCTCCAGTCCCTGCATCTGCTATCCTTACCCATTATAATCTTGGATATTAGGAAAAAAACTCAGATACTGCCTTATATCATGAGACAGTAAAACTTGTCTTTGCAATACCCAAGAGACCAACAAGACTAATTTGCCTAGTGGAAGTATGCTTGACCAAAAGTTGAACAAACGTCAACTGGAAATTAAATGGCTAAACTGGTTGATTTAAGACACAATATGACTTACTAGAGACAATCCTTAGTAAAGGCTACCCTCTATATCCAGATCAGTATTAACTGCCAGACCTTAAACTGGTGTAAATTGGTATAGCTCCATTGAAGCCCATAATGCTACACCAATTTACACCAGTCAAAGCCCTGAGAGTGTAATTGCTTATGAAGATAAAACAGTTTGCCATTTCCTAAGTTATTTTCCCCTGGCTCTGTTCATTTGCAGTTTTAAATATTGTTCCATGAGATGTAGACATATAAATGGATAAAGTATATTTTGCTGTTAATGCACTTCAGCCTAGAGCCATAGAATGAGTGTCAAGATAAGGATTGAATGCTGTGGTGCAGTTGGTTGCATTGCACATTTCTAAAGCGAAATACAGTGGACTCTCTTGAAGCAATGTCATTCTCTCCTTTCCCTGCTCCCCCCGAGACATTTTATTCTAAACTGAGGCTCGCTTTAACTAGAATTGTGTAGTGCATTGAAACACTTGGGAAGTTTCCTTCTATTTGGAGTTTCATTACAGAGTTCACGCTAAGTGAAATCCCGTCAGCAGCACACCAACAGAAGACTAGTGCACCATTTAAGGCTATAAACTAGCTCCACTGTGAATGGAGGGTTCCTGTGTGAAACTGGCAGGAGAGACCATTTTGCGAGGAGCCATGTACCATTTGAATGCCTAATGGTGTAGCTGTTGTAGGGAACTGTGCAATCTTTTCACTGTAGCCTAGGTAGGGACAAAAGCAGCATTTAAAAAAAGGATCTCAGAAGAAATGTTTAACATTCTGCTAATTACACCTGTGCCACTCTCTATCGAAACTAGTGAGTTTTTCTGAGGCTCCAAATTATGTAATTTAAAAAAGGGCCAACAAGCTCAGTTATCTCAAACAGTTAACGCTGTGGAACATCTTAGGAGAATAGAAATATTCCATTCTATTTTTTTTTTATTATTTTACTTAGAATAGAAATGTGTAAATATGCCACGAATTACACCCTGGAAAGACCTAGTCAAGAACTTTGCTCAGGCACAGATGTTAATTAAGAAAGATGCAGAAAACAAATTCCTTGTAAATCAGGAAAATGCAGATGCCCGGAACGGAATACTGAGTGCAAATGAAAAGTCTATATAATTCTGGCTTATATAATACGAGAGGTCATGGCGCAGGAAGTGAGTCTCCCACAGTACGGCACTGAATGTTGTGTGTTCCTCCCACAGGGGAGTGGAAGTAAAGGGGGAAGAGGGTGCAAAGCGCAATTTGCTTTCAATTTGCTATTAAAATCTCCTCTCCCGGTAGCTTTTTGGGTAGCTTTTTGGGTAGCTTTTTGGCACAGCTCCCGCTTCCCTGTTGGCCAGTGCCATGGCAGGGCACTGCTGGAATGTGCTCATGGACTACAGCGACGAGGGTGGCGTAAGACTCTTTACGGAATAAAAGAGCTCCCCATTTACTTAACTGCTTATGTCTCTGCGAGGGACAGACGTGGTTTATTGTAAGTAACCACTGCCCGGGATTAGCCATCTTGAGCGATAGGAAGGTGTCAAGCTGGCAGCCCCGCTGTGGATTTTTTGTCCTTTACACAGCCCTGTGAAAAGTCTGTGTCCAACAGCACTTTTACAGTGGCAGCAACCCCAGCGCTCGTCCTCTCCAGCCCAGATGACTTCAGCTGGCTTGCATGTGGAGCCCGTTTTCCACAGCAGTGGCAAACTTGGCTGTGAAATCAGCTTGGGCCTCCAAAGACGCAAAGCCAACTTTTGAAAGAATGCTGCTTGCAAGGCAGCATCGTGAAGGATACAGAAGGGGCTAATACTTTTTTTTTTTTATGACACATTTATTATTCACATATGCTATGCCAATAACTGTTGCTATTTTAGGGGAGCGCCAGTAAACCGTCACCCTCGCGTTAGCAAAGGTTTTCGTTTCTCTGCCCAAAATGAAGGGAATGCGTTCAGAAGACAGGCCATTTTTGACATTGTTTTAAAGCAACAGCAATCTGCTGAGAATGGGAAAACTAGGTCACTTTTGAACTGGGAAGAAGCTGTTGAAGATGATCAGCCGCATGAGGCCAGATCCTCTGGTGGGGACTCAGCATGCCTGAAGCACAAAATGTTTCTAAATCACCTTTGCATCCCCTGTGACCTGACCAGTTCTGTGTGGGCTGGATCCCCAGGGAAAATTATAGCTGGTCCACTGTCAACCGCTCCAAGGCTCTGTTCCAGGAGCTAGGAATCTACCTACCTTTCTTAGGTCCTTATGACTCCCATTACCGGAGTATCTGAGCCACTTCATGATCTTTAATGGAGTTATCCTCACAACACCACTCTGAGCTAGGGCCGTGCTATTATCCTAACTTTGCAAATGGCAAACTAAGGGACAGAGCAGCTAAGCGACTTGCCCAAGGTCACACAGGAAGTCTGTGGCAGAGCAGGGAACTGAAACCAGGTCTCCTGAGTCCCAGGTTAGCCTCCTAACTGCTGAAAAAAACCTTCCTCTGGATTGGAATGGTAAGGAGACCCTGTTCCTACTCCCTTTTCCCCGGCCATAACCTCTGTGCTGGTAGCCAAGTGATTAGTGTAGGGAACCACTGCACCACCTAAGGAACCTCGGGTAGGGAGGATCCTCTGGTGTGTTGAGAGTTGATGGCTGGTGTGTTGAGCTACTTTGCCCTGGTCTGATCAAAGCAGAGAATCTGGTGCATACATAATCTCTCTATATCCATATGGGCAAGAACTTAAAGGAACAGAACAATTGCATTTCTCAGGCAAACTTTATGAAAATTTTTGTGAAACACAAAAATATTTCATAGTATCATAGAAGATTAGGGTTGGAAGAGACCTCAGGAGATCATCTAGTTCAACCCCCTGTTCAAAGCAGGACCAACCCCAATTAAATCATCCTGGCCAGGGCTTTGTCAAGCCGGGCCTTAGAAACCTTTAAGGATGGAGATTCCACCATTTCCCTAGGAATCTCATTCCAGTGCTTCACCACCCTCCTAGTGAAATAGTTTTTCCTGATATCCAACCTATACCTCCTCCACTGCAACTTGAGACCATTACTCCTTGTTCTGTCATCTGCCACCACTGAGAACAGCCTAGATCCATCCTCTTTGGAACCCCCCTTCAGGTAGTTGAAGGCTGCTATCACATCCCCCCTCACTCTTCTCTTCTGCAGACTAAATAAGCCCAGATCCCTCAGCCTCTCCTCATAAGTCATGTGCCCCAACCCCCTAATCATTTTCGTTGCCGTCCGCTGGACTCTCTCTCTAATTTGTCCACATCCTTTCTGTAGTGTGGGGCCCAAAACTGGATGCAATACTCCAGATGTGGCCTCACCAGTGACAAATAAGGGGGAATAATCACTTCCCTCAGTCTGCTGGCAATGCTCCTACTAATAAAAACGTGCAGCCCAATATGCCATTAGTCTTCTTGACAACAAGGGCACACTGTTGACTCATATTCAGCTTCTTGTCCACTGTAATCCCCAGGTCCTTTTTTTTGCAGAACTGCTGCTTAGCCAGTCAGTCCCCAGCCTGTAGCAGTGCATGGGATTCTTCCGTCCTAAGTGCAGGACTCTGCACTTGTCCTTGTTGAACCTTGTCAGATTTCTTTTGGGTCAATCCTCCAATTTGTCTAGGTCACTCTGGACTGTATCCCTACCCTCCAGTGTATCTGCCTCTCCCCCTGGCTTAGTGTTATCCATGAACTTGCTGAGGGTGCAATTCATCCCATCATCCAGATCATTAATGAACATGTTGCACAAAACCAGCCCTATGACTGACCCCTGGGGCACTACCAGCTGCCAACTAGACATCAAGCCGTTGATCACTGCCCGTTGAGCCAGACGATCTAGCCAGCTTTCTATCCACCTTATAGTCCATTCATCCAATCCATACTGTTTTAACTTGCTGGCAAGAATACCATGGGATACCATATCAAACGCTTTGAATAAAATACCTTAGACCTGCTCCCTTGCTCACACGGCTTCCATGCACTACTTGTGGACGGAAGAACTACTCAAGCAAGTAAAGCCCTGCAAGGTCAGACACACAACCATTTCTCTTGGGTGACTTTTGTTGGAAACTTTTTTTTTTTTTTTTTTTTGCAGGGTCACTTCTTTTCTGTTTAGGTGAGGGAATTGCAGTACGGAACTGCTGGCAGCCATCTTCCTGTCCAGTGGCTTTTGTTGCTAGTGTGTTTCTGTAATATTGCCCAATTACATGGTTAAATTTTATCCACTTGCATCAGGTTTCAAACACCTCTGAAACATGTCTAGTCATCATGTCACCATATATGAGAATATTTTAGAAAAACTGAGGAAAAGAAGAAGAAGAAAAAAGCATATAGAGAAGCATGTACATATGCACTGATTTAGAATATCATACCAGGAAAATGCCGTGGAGATTAAACATGTTGTTCCCAACATCAGAAAGAGAGTGAATGTAGAGGCCACTCAAGATGATCTGCCACCGTACACAAAATTTCAGTGTGCTGCCCTACTCGTAGGCCTACAACAGCAGATTTGGCCTGGCTGCTGCTCCGTCATAACAGAAGGGCAGCCAGGCCAAATTTTAGCGACCTGGGATGCATGGTGGCAGATGAAGATGTAAAGTATATGTTGAAACCGTAATAGACTGAGTTGAGGTCTTAAGGCAATAGTGCTTTAAATCCTGAAAATATGCGTTGTTGGGAGACAATGGGAGGGCACTCCAGGTGAGTCAGCTGGCTAAGGGCCTGATACAAGGCTCATCAAAGACAGAAGGTAATGGGTGGTCTTTCAATGGGCATTGGGTCAGATCCTCAGTGTGATCAGAAATTATTTTTGAGACTCTTGTAGCTTTCTTAATTTTTAATATTTTGCTTTCCAGCTAAGCAAAGAGCTCACTCCTAGTTAGGGTTCATGATGGTCACCATTACCAGAAGTTACTTTCCCCTACACATAGAGCAGAAAATAACTGTTGTTTCTCACATACAAAAGTCATCCTTTAAAACATGCCAGTTTCCTTAAATAATACTACTTCCATATTTGCAAAATCCCCTAGATATTTCTGATGGACCAGTGGTTTTTGCCTCTGCCATTTCAGATGTAAGCATCCTGGACCACATCCTTACTCAGTTTTTACTCATTCCTTACTCAGACAAAATCCCAGGGTAGAGTTCTCTTGGATGAAGATTAAGCACAAGCACAAATCAGACTAAATATAAGAACAGCCATACTGGGTCAGACCAATGGTCCATCCAGCCCAGTATCCTGTTTCTGACAGTGGCCAGCACCAGAGCTTCAGGGGCAGTGTACGGAACAGGGCAATTTTGGAGAGTTCTCTATCCCTGTCTTCCCTTCCCAGCTTCTGGCAGTCAGAGTTTTATGGCCACCCTAAGTATGGGATTGCATCCCTGACCCTGAATTAGATTAGCACAGTTTGATTTTCTTTAGGAAATTTTTTGGTATGGTATCTGAAGATGGGCATGGGGAGGTTGGTGTGCTGGTAATTAACAGTTAGATCTTTCTTATAGATTTTCAAATTACCCCGTGTTTGGGTGTAAGTCAGCTACAGTTTTTTCTGGGAGCTTTCCATCATGTAACAGTCAACTCTAAATTGGCCCCCTTTCCTTTGGGGCCAAGGTGTTCTTTATAGTCTGAAGATAAGGAGCTAGCCAGTCAGGTCAGAGAGAGGCTCATATTCCCTAGTAAAGGGAAATGAGTTCCTGTTTGTGCCTTTCTCTCATCTGCAGTGTTTCCCATTCTGTTACAACAAGCAGTCTAGTTAAGACCCAAGACCTGGTCACAGGTTTCACTTACAGGATTGCCAAATTCACCTGCAGGGGAAAAGGGGAGGAAAATGTAAATAATAAGACTGATTGCAGGCCCAAGTGGTGTTTGCCATGGCTATGGATGCTGGTCTTTTACTAGTTCATACACCTGTCTTAGACAATAACCATGATGGTTGCATGTTGTGTTTCTCTGGGAGAAAGCTTATTGCTAATGAGTAAGATAGGATGCTCTGCACCATCCAATACCCAGGTCTGCACTGTCCCCATGCCTCCCTTAGAGCACATAATCCTTGTCATGGATCCGTAACACAATGCTCCACAAACTGCATCATTCGAAAGGTGTTTGAATCCCCATCACCAGAATCTATAAGCACTTACATAGGGAGAAAATTTTGGATAGTTGAGAGCTCTTTATCTAGCCGACAAAGACATAAAAAGATCCCAAGGCTCGAAGATGAAGCGAGAGAAATTCAGACTAGAAATGAAACATGATTTTTCTTTTAAATGAGGGTAAGTAACCTCTGGAATAATTTACCTAGGGTTATGGCAGATTTTCCATCATTTGAAAGTCTCTCAAGAAAGCCTGGATGTCTTTCTGAAAGATATGCTCTAAGTCAGCCATAATGTATTGGGCTGGATTTGGGAACCATTTGGTGAAATTCTGAAGCTTGTGTAATGTAAGAGGTCATGCTAGATGCTCAGAATAGTTCCTTCTGCATTAACAACTGCATTACCTTGTCATTTTAATGGGTTTTTGAGTGGAGCAGCTGTCAAAGAGAAGTTTAATACAAACCTTCTGTAGCAAAGGAAAAAAACAAACCGTATTTCTAATGTCAGCGATAGCTGTTTTCAAAGCTGCCTTTAACATACTGATTGCAACAGTTGTTTTCCTGTATCATATCTTGGACTTGGGTTATTGTCAATTATGCTCTAGCTATAGCTGAGATTATGCTTTTCAGGTGTTTGGGACGCCTACACCTGCTTGGGCTAAAACTGATGGAAAAAAAGTAAGTTGCATGCATTTACTCTGAATGCTTCCTCAAGAAATGGTCCAAATTTGTCTGGTGTCTTTTGAAATCTGTCTGTATCTCTTTGTTAAGCCAGATCTTTATATACTGACCCTTTCCCAACTGGTGTGTCAGCTCATCTGTTCTGGGTTTCAGATAATGATCCAATTGGGATAGCTCATTGATTTTTCTGAAACCCCTACAAAACCTCACTCCTCCAAACCCCCTCTTTTTCTCCCCTCCCTTCCAGTGGAGGGAGCTCTCCACCTCACCTTTTAAAAATGCACAAGACTGTACATTATGATTCTGAGATACTAATACTCTATTTCTGTTCAACCCCTGTGCTGGTCTTGGCTATGGGCTTCAGTTCCCACCTTTGACTGGCAGGGAGACAGACCATTCCAAAGGTGGAGGAGTTTCCTACTGAGAGGCTGCTAACTGGACAACTTCAGCAGGCTGGCTCCATCTCCTTTCTGCCCGTGCAGGCTCACGATGGGTCGCTGCTTCATAGAGGCTCAAGAGATTACTAAGATGATTTCTACCACCTGTGGCCCCTTTTGACCAGCCAGTTTCATTTGCTCAGAGTACCAGTCATGTCGCACCTAGACAGTGAACTCTAAGTGTGAAATAAAGATTCCAACCTTGTCTTTGAAGAAAACAATCAAGCTGATGCACTGGAGTGGCAGGAGATCCTTTTTTAGTAAGCGCCTCCCTCTCCGCACCCGCATCCAAGTGACTTCTGTGTAAGTGGCTATGCTTGCACCAAGGAGGCAAAAGAAAAATGCGTGATGCCAGGCCAGCATGTCTGATTAGGTGTCTGGGTCAGTTCAGCTAGCCTGGGCAGCAGAGGGCAAAAAAGAACCCTGCCTGTAATTATTCCTCCTCCTGTGAGGTGGAGAAAGGTGAAAGCTAATTCCAGACATAAGTCTCCTGCTAATATAGGCCTCTGACCACAATCCGTACGAAGAAAAGAAAGAATGAAAAGAGAAGTGTCTGCCACTGCTCGACTTTAAAAGTGGGTGAAGCATGTGATTCCTGTTTGGGTATTGAGGGTTTCGAACAAGTCCGAGATCCTCAGGCAGAAAATTTGGGGAAACAAATCAGGCAAGTGTGGAACTTTGTGTCCCTCCATCCACCATCTCTATGGTGTGCATCTCCCTGTGGGATCAGCCAAGGAGACCACCTTCTGTGATAGATCCAGCTTGAGACACCCATCTAGGAAATTCAGGCCATGGTAAAGGTTTCAGAGGACAGTGTTTCAGAGGCTGCCAGGAGCCTCATCGCAAGACAAGAAAGCTTTTTACCATTTGCCTCATCTCTGCCAGGACCCTCTCCTCTGAGGTAGGGATTGCCTCACCTTGACAAGAGTGGGAAGCGGTAACTCCAGACTGGTGTGGTGCCTGTCTTTGTTCACTGTCTTTTCCAGCCTTGCCACAAAAGATTCCTCACAACATTCATCAGTCTCCTGGACTATTTGGCCTGTTTCCCATTGCAGCTTCTGTTGATGGTGTTCTGTCAACAGCAAAGGGCAAAATCTTCCCTAGCCAAATCTCTGGAGATCTTACAATGTGGCATGGCAATGGGCTAGCTGTGGCATGCTGATAGGCCTGCCTGCTTGAGGGGTTGGTAGATAGGTCCTATCCACTGATGTCCAGGTGCATCCAGGCAATTTCTAAGTTCAAGACTCAATACTATCCTGTCTTTTCTTCCCTGCAGCCTCAATCTAGTTCTAAGGAGGCCTTTGTCTTTTTTTGAACTCCTTTGTTATTCCCCTTGAGCTGCTCTTGTTTCCAGCAAAAATTATTTCTTGCTGTCTGTAGGCTATGGAGCCTTCTCTGGAAGTCCATAGGATGATGTATTTTGAAAGCCGAGCAGTGGTCGGAGGAGGAGGTGAGGCTGTGAGAAGAATGCTCTTTTATAAAATGTTTTGCAGAATTGAATCATTGGAAAACCATTGAGGTTTCTTTTTTTAAGTATTCATTTTTTTTAGACTGATGCAAGGCACAAGCAGCAAGGGAGATTTTTTCCTACCAGTTAATCAATTTCTGGGAAGTTCCCTGCACCAAGGGTTGTTGTAGCTGGCAGTTATTCTTCGGGATTCTCTTTTTTCCCTGCACTGGGCTCTTTGCTCATAGCACTGCTGTTAGGAATGTTAACCTGCTATTGTTATTATTAAGTGTTATGTCAAGTGAAAAGTGTGCAGGAGCTAACCTGCAGAGGCCCTCCAATGACATTTGGAGGAATAAGAGCTCCACCTACTAATTGAGTCCTCCACCTGTCAGTCAAGATTTTGAACAAAGTCCATTGGTGCAGAAAATTTCCAAGAAACATGACTTGAAGGTAGGAGAGTGTCTTTTTCAGAGTTTGTTTTCACAGAAACATTGTAAGGACAGTTCTGACTAGTTTGTTCAGGATCACTGCTTGTCACCATGATACACATTGGTAATATTCTTATCATTCTTTTGTCAAGGACTTAACATCACAATCCCATCGCCAATGGATTTAACCTCCCCCTTGTTTGCCTGCCTGCATTCCCTCTGAGTTAGGCATCTTCCTCTCACCCTTGTACAAATCTCCAGAGGGAAGTATAGCCCTTCAGTTTATAGTGCAGCCTTCAGTCTTGTACAGGCTTCTTGGTTGCCTACTTGTGGATCCATGTAGTAAGAGTAGCTATGGGAGGGAGGGCCTTGGAAGACCTTCACTCTTGCAGCAGTCTGGCAATGTTTACCTGAAAGTCCCACCTTGTTAGCAGGTGTTGAAGCAGCTGGAAAATGAACTGGGTTCTACTGGCTCTTTGAGCAGTTTTCCCCCCACCTGCTTTCAGGAGTAGTGGGAGTAGCTCTCTAGAAGGAGAGCACCTCAGAGATGCTAGTCATGTCACTTAATGCCTATCTGGAAGGTTCTTAGATACCACAGTGATGGATGCAGCATAAGAGCCTGAATATAACAGCATAAGATTTAGGCTCTAAATGGAGGACCACTGGGAGCAGCTGTGCCTGGAGAAAAGATTTGGACTGGATTTTGAGGTGTTCCACTTTGAATTCCTTCCAGGAATAAAATCCAGGAAGAGGGTAAGTTTTTTGACCTGCTATTACTTGTGTGTTAGGAGTTCACACATTTCAGATACTAGTTAACTTAGAAAACATGTAGGAAGTACTTAATAATTAGAGATGGTTTTAAAAAAATAAATTTCAAAATAGTGAACCATTTTTCACTGGAATTTCAAATTTTGACCAGCTCTGTTAATAATTTGCTCTTCTATAGCACCTTTCATCAGAGTAGCTCAAAGCACTCTATGAACATCTGTCAAACTTCAGAATGCACATCTGAGTTAGGTATCATTATACCCATTTTATAGGTGGGTGAACTAAAGCAGAGTGGTTTAGGGATGAATGTTCAAGCAGTTGACCAGAGTAGCTGGGCAGATGGATGATGGGGCACATGCCTAAGGGTGAAGTAACCCTCCATGTTTTATCATGCCATATGCAAATGTTGCAAGAGGAGGTCCGTGCAGTGATGAATCTTCCGGACCCAGTCCAGAAAGATGGGGGTGAATTCCCTCAGGGCCCCTGCTTTACCAGCTGTGTCACATATGGAGTCATGCAGACTCCACAGTGCAGCAAACCCCCCTATTTGACCCAGTGTTTTCAAAGGAACTGAGTTTGACTTCAGTAGGAACTGCAGGCACTTACTGCCCTCAAGAATAGAAAATCGTATCTGTAGCTTCTCGCAGCCTACCCAATGTAAGGCCTCCTACCCTAGCCAATTCAGTAGAAGTTTGCTTTGTTGATCCTTGGCCATAAATTAACCCGGCTCTAGTGAAGTCAATGGGGCTATGCCAGTTTTCACTAGCTGAGGATCTGGCCCAACAATTATGTCTGTCTGTCTGTCTGGCATGAAATAACTCCTTTTTGGTAAATCCCTGATCTAAAATTTCTCTGTTCGTGAAAATCGCCAGCTCAGAGAAGGGGTAGATGTGGATCAAACATCAATTCAGTAATTGCCTTTCTGCTCTCAGTATTCCTCATGCCTTGGCACTAGCTGACAGCTTTTATTGCTGCTCTTTTTGTGAGTAATTGGTTACCTTCTGTGTTTTAATTTCCCAGGGGAGTATTTATGAAATGCTCTATTTGCTGGTTACATATATTTTTAAAACATTAAATTAGAAAACAAACAGACACCACCACCATCACAACAAACCTTAAACTCTAGCCAGCTTTTAGATCCTTCAGTTTATAATTCAAAGGAAATCTGAAGGGATTGGGGGATTTTTGAAATGTATTTCCAGTTCACAGCAGATAGTTAGGAACCTATTTCTCATATTTCCATATGAACTCCCAGTGGGGCTATGCTCTGTTAAACTGAATAAAAAAAAAAAAAGCCTTGGAGAACACTAGTTGTATTTAATTTAAACAAAAGTACTCCTATTTAAAGTAGATAGACCGTTCAGGTAAAGTCCTCTCCACAGTACTCTTTTTGGTTTTTTGAGTGGGTTATTTTTTGTCCTGGAGTAATTAGTGTAAAGCCAGAGCCATGCTGAAACATATACAGCTTTAATTTAGGCACAAACAGGTTGGGTCCCATCTGCTGCCTAATGTGGCAACCCATTCATTGCAGTCATGTAAGTAACATGTAAGCAACCAGAAGAGCTCTAAGTGGAGTCCACAGGCCCAGTGGGATCCCCAGAGTTCTATAGTGTGCTCGATGGTTATCATTATCATTAATACAGAGGTGCAGCTGCTAAACCACTGCTCTGAGTATGTTGTGCTCTATCTTGATCCATGTGATGGTCTCCATCTCGTGCCAAGTTAAAACATTACATGTTGAGACTTGTGGTCTCGGTGTGCTGTATTTTCATCATACAGTGGTAAAGATGAGGCCAACTGGGGTAATGTGGCCAAGTTTGTACCTGATGTAAGTGATAACTAAGGTAGCTATTTTCTCTAAGATCATATTTTGTGGACATGCAGGGATTCTTTAATTATTTCTGTCTCCCAGGGTTGAATGACATGCTCCCGTATTAGGAAAACCAGAAAGAAATGTATTGTGTAAGAGGGAGGCATTTGTCATTCAATTGGTTAGATATTTTGCAGGCTTTGAATAGTTATTATCATTATAGGGATTATATAAGAATGCTCATAATCAATGTGCTGTTTCAGGTACTCAACCTAAATGCAATACTATACCTCACTAAGTAAAGAAAGTCAAAGTGCCTGATAAGCTGTTTTGTAGCTAATCAAGCATTCATAATAAGGAATAAAAGTGCATATCCTGATAAAGGCTCACAACACCGAACTCTTTGGCTTAATGCAAGTTTTTGTCGTAGGGTAAAAAAAAGTTCACTTTACAAAATGGCATCAAAATGCTTATTATATTTCTCTTTGTTTCTTTGCCAGCTGTGGATTTAAAATTGGAATCATTCAATAAGCAGTGGGACATTATGACTCACTCAGTACCTCCTGGGCTTTTGACATTATCGTAAAGCCACGTATACTCGAGTACAAGATTTAGGTAGTAGATTTCAATAACACAACCAGGAGATTTTATTGAAACCACAGAGAACCTGATTAACTGAAAACAATGATTGATTTCTTCTGAACAATCAATGTATTGTAGCTCTAGTTACTTATATGTTGTGCTGAGTGGTAATACAAGTGATATTTGGTAAGAGAGAATTTATTCCTTTAATTAAAATCCAGGACTTACTGTAACAGTTACATCTAAAATCTGTTTTATTTTACCAGGTTATTCTTTTCAATATTTGGGGAAGTAATGTAATCATTTTTTAACTTTTTGCTCTTGAATCCCTGTTTGAGTACACCCTGAAAACTCTGCTTGGGAAGCATTGGGAGTTGAGTGTGGCATAGAAGGGGAAGACTCGGCTAAAGGCATTTTGTGGCCACAAGATGCTCAACAAAATTAGCATAAAGATTCTGCATCTTACTATGAAAGCAATGAAGGAAACAGTCAGACGATCCACAGTCCAGTGAGAATCATAGTTACCTACATTGAGTAGAGAATGATAAGCTGAAAGGAAAATAATTTGTCCAATAAAACCGTCCGTGCTGGAAATGTAGATCAGTTTGCTTCAATCCAAATATAGGCTGCTTAGATTCCTGTGCAGACTAGTCACATTAAGTCATAATGTTAGCTGAGTTACACTGATTGAATTGCACATGTTGAGTTTAGAGTTTTATCAACATTATAGTACTATTTGTTGGAAAGTTACCACGCTCTATCTATTGGGACTGACTTTTTATTATCTCTCGGTTTTTTATCTTTGTATTGTAAGATGCTGTGGAATGTACTTCCCTTAATTTAGAAAGTCAGGATCCAGTCAACACCTATTTAGATTTTGAAATTAAAAAAATGTTCTTAAGATAGTTAAAATTGTAAATAGATACGTGTTAAATCAAACCACCATTATTGAGCACATTATTGTTATAACAAATGACAAACATTAGAAAGTATGGAAATTCTGCATAAAAATTCACAAGTTTGAAGGTCAGATAATTCAGAGGTTGTAGTTCCAAAAAACTTAAACATCATAAAGTCAGAAAATAAATATAGTAGTTAAGATTCAAGCTTCAACCTCAGACTGGCTTCCTTGTCCCCACTTATACACCTTTTTTGGTGGGAGAACCCTATTATCTGTGTGAGAGAAATTACATTTATCCTGAAAATACCAACTATAGAGCCACATATCATACATGTCTTCATAAGATGGACCTGAGATTTCCCTGTGCCTGAGATGGGTGTGGGTTGTATGATCATACAGAACTACACTATTGTAATTCATGCATGCAACGGAAACTTCTAAAGAAACATACGTGTTTTCTGTTGCATGTGTGAATTACAATATGTGTTGTACAATGATGTAACCCTGGCTCATCTCAGGTACAAAGTGTGAAAGAGCAAAGGGAATGAGGGTGCTGACTGCGGGAGACTTGGAACCTGGAGCAGGCTTGCTAAATGAGCTAACCAGAGATACTGGCACTGGGAGGGAACCGCAAGCAGATGGTTCCTTATAAGAGAACTGAAGCAGTTGTTCGATGGAGCTGACTCTGGGAAGTTTACAAGGGAGAGTCAGCAGTGAGCGGGGCCACTGCAAGCCAAACCCCCTGGCGGGTCACTCATAAAAAAGGAAAAGGAGTAGCTGGAGGAAACCTTTTGCTCACCCAGGCTCCATGGTAAGAGCCATGCCTTCTGACAGATTTTTGGGAGTTTTACTTTTGAGTTATTGTCTAAATAAACCCCGACTCCCATGAGGGTGGTGGTTGAACAAGCAAGTGTGTGGAGTCTCTGTAAAAGAGCCTGAAAGATGGAGAATAAAGTGCAGAGCAGAGGTAAACCACCCACAAGAGGAAGTACAGGGGGAGCCCACGTATCTGCAAAGGGTCTATAGCTGATATTAATACAATAAATGTATAAACAGGTAACCTGTGGCCTGAATCTGAAGTATTAGATCTCTGATCAATAGTTAAAGAATGTGTGTACAACCATCATCAGAGCAGCAGCTGGTATCCAGCCTGTAACTAGTTTAGTTTTCTAAGGCTGTGGTTCAAATTTTCCTAACTTTCAAATGTTTGTTGTTCAGCCTTAACTATAAATTTCTTATTTTAAAATGTGTAGTGTAGAGGATTGCGTAGTATCCCTTTAAATCCCTCTAGCAGCCCTTCCTGTCTTCTGCATTTCAGAAATGGCCAGAACCCTGCCAGAGAGCATTGTGTACATATGTAGCTAGACCTTGCCTGTTGTGTATCATGAGTAAACACAGTTATTCAGACCCCACTGTGCCCGGGGAAGGGGATGACTTTATATTAGCTGTTGAATAAAGAGCAAAAGACAAACCAAATGTTGGAGTTTTGTTTTGCTTGTTAATGATTATTTACAATCTTAACTATTTTAGGGGAAGTGGGTGTCTATTTCCTAGTGTTACATTTTAAAATACCTGAAAATGATATCTGGACAGTTTTCTTTCGGTAGCAGACTTAATACTGATCCCCTCTGGCCAAAGGTGGCCCCTTATGCATTTGAGAATGATTGATTGTAACTAGTCTAGAAGTAAGACAGAGAGACAATAAAAGAAGTGCTTCCTTAGGTTTGGTCTATACACGCACAAGTTGTCACTTTAAGTGTACTGTACTAAAATTAAAGTGGTACAACCCCTTTTAGTGTCAATGCAGTTATACCAATATAAAAGTGCTTATACTGGTTTATCTCATTCCCATGAGGGAAGGGAAATAACTGTATTGGTATAAGGCACCTTTTTATCAGTATAACTGTGACCACACTAGGGCTTTTACCAGTGTAACAACTCGGGTAAACGATCTCACATACCCTCAACTTTACAAGTATAGGGCAGTCTTTGTACCTGTCGCCTCTACCACACTGAATGAGCCTTACCTCTGATCCCTGACAGAAGTGAATGCCTTTTCAAGGGCAAGTCAAAGATAGGCTGGAGTTGGCATCTTGATATATCAGAACTTCTCTTTGGGCTTCTCTATTCTGATCACGTCCGAGCCGTATGACTCACCAGACCTTTGCCTTGAAAGGCTGCTAAGATTGCTCAGTTTTTTTCTTTTCCCCGTGCCATCCCTGTAATGTTTCTAATTCAGATCTGTACTTTGATGTGGTGACAGTTTAAGACTGAAGCGTGGGGCTCTGACAATTTGCAACATGGTTAGGTTCTACTGAACACAGACTGCCCCGTTAGGGTGGATGATGTACTTTTCTACTACTTGCCCTTACTCTTTTAAGAGCTTGGAAAGTCTGATGCTAAGGCTGCATTGTTGTTTTTGTATCAGTGTTACTATATGTTTTTGTTTTTGTTTTTGCCTTGCTGACTGCTTTGGCATTGTCTTCCCCTCTGCTTTCACACGTGACACTTTGAATATTAGGTAGCAGATACTGCGGTCAAACCCTAGGGTTGATACTCAGGCAAAGCTGCCATTGGTTTTGATCAAAGAGGACAGGAAGGAAGAACACTGCCCTGTGTACACCAGCATTTGGAAGCACAATGCCTGTGAAGGCTAGGAGTTGGTTGGGAGCATGCTCATCAGCAGCACGTGCTTGACCTTGATTATAGCTATAACCCGTGCTCCCCTAAGTCCAGTTCTGCAGCTGCTTGCCAATGGGCTGGGCGCACTCTGCCCAGACAGTCCTTCACCGAAGTGGTAGGTGCCACTTGCAGCACTCATGCAACCCCCCATTCTTCCCCCTTCGCTGTGCTTACAAGCCTACATCACCCACACTGGCTATTCCGGCAAAGGAACATTCAGAATAAGAGGTTCCTTGCACCTCCGTCCTCAACCTAGTGACAGCCATAATTTGGGCCTAATATTCTCATGGTGCCTTATCAGCAGCACCAGGCAAAATGCAGAACCATGAACTTGACCAGGAAGCCAAGAAGGTGAAGACTCTCTAGTGTTCACTGGCACATTTGGAGCCAAATTCATTGCTGTTTCAAATGGGGCAGCTCCATTGACTTTGGTGGAATTTCACCCATTTATACCAGCAGAGAATTTGAAGTCTGCTCACCTCTTCTGTTATGGCCTCAGTCTGTTCCTGTGAAAGTCTGCGGGAGTTCTGTCATTGGCTTCAGGGGAAGCAGGATTGAGCCCTTGTGGTAGTTTATATTGTATCTTTTTAATTCAATTGTTTCCGGTTCGGGGTCATCACAGTGAGCATAGAATGCATTTGCTCTTCTTAGTCCTAACTAGCTCTGATCATAAATTTGTCTAGAACATTGGACAGGACAGCCCATTAATCCCAGTTATTGGATTAAGGAGAAGGATAGCTAAATCACTGCAGACCACATTAGACATAGACATTAGACTTCCTGGCAAATCTCTAAAGGGAGTGGTTATGGCTGCCATTGACCTCTAGAATCCTCAAAATGGAGACAATACCCGATGTGAAAGAGCTCTTTAATCTTGCACAGGAAAGCCTAACAAGCACTAATGGCTGGAAATTAAAGCCAGACAAAGTTGAATTAGAAATAAGGCATACATTTTAACAGCAAGGGTGATTAACCATTGGAACAACCTTCCACGGGAAGTGATGCATTTTTCATTTCCTGGGGTCTTCATATCAAGACTGACTGCTTTTCTGGAAGACTTGCTTTAGTTAAACACAAGTTACTGGAATCATAACAGTAACTAGATGAAATTCTCTGGCCTGTGTTACACCTAATGGTCCCTTCTGACCTTCAAATCTATGGATTTAAGAATCATCCTTTTTAAAAAATGAAGATTTTTTGAGGGGGAGGGAGGGCTCTTTTTCTTTGTATTAAGTAGACAAATTAGGCCTGATTCTCACACTGGCATGAATTGGGAGCAACCCCATTGAAGTCAGTGGAGTTATACCATTGCAAGTTTGGTGTAATCAGGCCCATTGTGTCTGTCAAGCCCCCTTTACTGTTCTTTCCGTAGGATTTGGTGCTAACAGTTTGCATGATACAAATTGTAACAGCAATAAAAGAGTAAGGACTTGACAAATATGGTTGATTTAACTAAAAGAGGGAGATTGAGCAGCAAGTGGAAGGTTAAACAAAAGGGAAAAGATTAGACGTGCGCCTTTGGCCTCACTACAAATGACTCTCTTGGAGACTTTAGAGCATTAGTGTGCTTCTTGTGAACTTTGAAACCATTCACCCATTTAGAAAGATTAAATTGATTAGTCATCCAGAACATAAAATATACATGTCCATTATGTCTTTTCCCCCAAACGCCTTATAGAAAATTCAGCCAATACTATGAAACAAAAACATTGGAATGAATGGCAGCCTCGACTCTTATATCTACATTTTACCAGCTGTTAAATTTTTGGTAATATATTAATCAATTATAGTATAGTGGAGACCTTTTCTTTGAGTTGGAAAACACCAGCATAATATATGATGTGCTGGGGTCAGATAAAGTATCTTGGAAGTAAAGCAGTGAAAGCCTCGGAACTGGTACATTGTATCATCCGTAAAGGGTCAGAGTTAAAATAAGCACAAGCTCAATTCATGATATTCTAATAGCTTTATAATAGTCCATTGTAAACAATTTTGAGTGCAGAATTGTTTTCTAGTTAAGGAAGAAGTTATTGCTGCTTAAATTTCTGTCCTATCTTAACTTCCTGTGCCCTCCAATTGCTTGAACAATTCTGCCGTACTAAAGACTGTTTCTAAAGCAAAGGCTTTTGAAGTGCAATCAGTTGTTTGTTTGATTTAAAAGATGCAAAGGGGGAGAGCTAGATCTATTTCAGAGTCAAAATGAAAGTTTATGCCTTTGCAGTTTGCTTCCATCTGGATAGTGGTCAAGACTTGAAAAGTCATAAACCTTTCCAGAACTGAACAGGCTTTCTCTGTAACTGGTGCCATGCTTTAGGACATAAAGGAAATACACACTTGCTGGTCTGAAATCCTTAGGATATTTCAGAGTGGTAACCGTGTTAGTCTGTATCAGCAAAAACAACGAGGGGTCTTGTGGCACCTTAAAGACTAACAAATTGCTTAGAGCATAAGCTTTCGTGGGCTATGACCCACTTCTTCAGCTGTATGGAGGATATTATCTCTCATAGAGAAGTTTATTGTGTTACTGGATGATAATTCTGAATAACATATTTTGCCCTTACTGTATTTAATACCTTTCACTGAAGGACTTCAAGGGCCTAGCTAATGTTGATTGACATATTGTAGGTAATTGTTGTTATCTCCATTTTACAGATGGGGGACTGAGCCACAAAGAGGTAAATTCCTTGCCCGAGTTCAGAGTAAGTCAGCTGCAGAGCTGAGAATAGAACCCATTCTTCTAATTCCCACTTCCATGCTTTCAATGCTAGACCACACTCCACCCCTGTAGGGAGTAAGAACTAATGTCAGTATAGATATAGCTTGCATTTAGCACCTTCCACCCCAAGGCATTCCAAAGCAGATCACAAACTAAGTGCAGTTAACAGGGGGCAGAAGGACAAGGGAGCTACTAGCAGAGTGAAGAGCAGGAATCAACTGGTGGTCAGGCGTGCAGTGAAGAATCCTTGGCCAAGCACACCAGGGCTAATGAAAAGTAGTGTGAGATTGTTTAATGTCTATGTCCATTAGGAAGGGGATAGATAATAAGATGGAAAATATCATAATGCTACTATATAAATCCATGGTACAAGCACACCTTGAATACTGTGTGCAATTCTGGTCATCACATCTCAAAGAAGATATATTAGCACTGGAAAAGGTACAGAGAAGGGCAACAAAACTGATTAAGGGTATGGGACAGCTTCCATATGAGCAGAGAGTAAAAGGACTGGGTCTTTTCAGCTGGGAAAAGAGATGATTAAAAGGGCATATGATAGAGGTCTATAAAATTGTGAATGGTGTGGAGAAAGTGAATAAGGAAGTATTAACAACTCCTTCTCATAACACAAGAGCCAGGAGTCACCAAATGAAATTAATAAGTGGCAGGTTTAAAACAAAAGAAGTATTAATTCACACAACACACAGTCAACTTGTGGAACTCATTGCCAGGGGATGTTGTGAAGGCCAAAACTATAACGTGGTTCAAAAACAAATTAGAGAAGTTCCCGGAGAATAGGTCCATCAATGGCTATTAGCCAAAATAGTCAGAGATGCAACCCCAGACTTAGGGTGTCCCTAGCCTCTGATTGCCAGAAGCTGGGAGTGGACAACGGGTTGGATCACTCAGTGGTAGCCTGTTCTGTTCATTCGCTCTGAAGCAGTGGTTCTCAAACTTTGGTATTGGGGATCCCTTTCACATAGCAAGCCTCTGAGTGTGACCCCCCCTTATAAATTAAAAACACTTTAAAATATATTTAACACCATTATAAATGCAGGAGGCAAAGTGGAGTTTGAGGTGGAGGCTGACAGCTCGCAACCCTCCCATGTAATAACCTTGCAACCCCCTGAGGGGTCCCAACCCCCAGTTTGAGAACCCCTGCTCTGAAGCATCTAGCATTGGCCATTGTCAGAAGACAAGATACTGGGCTAGATGGACCATCCATTGGTCTGACCCAGTATGGGTGTTCTTAGAGAAGACCAGACCTTGGTTTATAAGATTTCTTTCAGAAGATCCCACACCCAGAAAACTCCATGGTACAGGTTAGCTACCTTGTAAGGATGAAGACCTGAGTTGAGGAGTTAGACTGATAGGGCAACCACCTGTCCTGTATTTAAAGATGTCTGTTATCTGGGTGATCTGAGCTTTTAAAACTATGTACTTATGAAAAGGCCCATGCGCTATGGACAAATGTATCCTTCTGTACAATAAAATAACTCCTACTAAAAAGCAGTCCATTGTGAGCCTTTTGTAACTTATTTTGGGAGGATGAAGTTTGCCTTTGACTTCAAGGTCTACAGAACTGTCCCTCCAAGGCCCCAATTCAGCAATCCCTCCCTATTCAGCAAACCACTGAAGTACATGCCTGATTTCAAGCATTTTTCCTAAGTCCCATTTGCCTTCAATGGGGTGTGAGGAGGTGCTTAAAATTAAGTATATGCTTAAATGTTTTACCTAAATTGACACAGTCTGGCTTCACCAAACTACATTCTCCTTTAGCATTCAGCTGTATGAGCCTGTTCCAAAGCCTATTGACAGCAGCGGGGTCTTTCAATTAACTTCAATGGGGTTTGGATCAGGCCCTATATTCTGATTTGATATTTATTTGTTTCCTAAATATTTCTGGTAGCAAAAATTAACCCCAGAAAATCTTTCTGCCTTTGATCATACAGACAAAACACAGCACTAACAGGAAGTAGCAGAGGTGATCCGAATGAGATGAGATCCCATAAATTGCGTGTGGGGGAAAGGTTGCTTTTCCTTTACTCTAACTGATGACATGCCAAGTTTATTCTACAGTATTTACACTAAGATTTGTTTGTTTTGGTCCCCTTTACATGTTGTTCAGGAAAAGACGAAAGAAGAGCCCCAGGAAGTTTATACTTTGTGACAAGACCAGTGGAGTGTATGCTTTAATTTTCTTTCGAGTCCTATATGTTTCCATTGAAACGTTCTATATATAAAGGGGTTGTAGGATTGCAGTCAGATAAGTTACTACTGTAGCGGTCATTTATTCTTATGTATGAATGTTCTGCTGATGGACGGTGCCAGACTAACAGCCCTGGGGAATGAAATCATCAGTTATTCACAAAGCTGGTACAGGATGGGCAGAAACAGTGCAATCTTCCCCCATAGTGCACCCTATCTCTGAGCTGGATGGAGCTGGAGTGGATGTCAATTTCCAGCCCCATTTAGCCCTTGGTTGAGATTGAGAACAAAGGGGACCAACGTTTCGAGTCCAAATGTCCTTGCTATAGGAAATGTAACCGGAAGGCAAGTTATTTCATGTGTGGGACTATAAAAGCCATATTTAGCCACCCAGTGCCCATTTATTTGTCATGGACTTCCTGCCACCAAACATGCACCTGCACACCAAATATGTAAGAATCACACACAGGGGCCCCTTCCCTGGTTACAAGCACCCACTCACCCCGCCCCGCAGAACAAATACTCCTCAGTTGGAGGGGCAGATGCTCGACTGGTGTAAACTGTCCTGACTGGCTCCACTGAAGCCATTCGAGTGCTCAGGTACTCCTCTGCCAAAACCATTACGTTTTAAAGGAAGCAAAATTTGGTGTGCTTAAACCAAACCTTCACTGCTTGATCCCAACTCCTGAAAATGGTGTGGAGTTTTGCTTATGGTGAGGCAAGGCAAAAAGTGGAAAAGGAGTAGATTTTATGTGTTATGCGAAATGTCATCAAATTGTCACTCTGTTCAGATGCTCTTTGCTTAGCTTCTTCTAAACCTCATTGTGATGTGTTGCAACAGATGCCAGACGCCTGTTTTTAGCTGGCAGGAGGGAGGTAGTTACCACCTGGCATGTTTTTTGGTCATCTGAGCAGGAAGAACGAAGGACCAGGAGTTCAACATTCTTCCTCTGAGGAAAAAAGCCTCCCAAGCTATTTAGGAAAAAAGTCCCTCCCTTGCCCATCTGCCCCTTGTTCCAGAGAACAACCCCTTCCTTTCTCACAGGCAGGGCCGGCTCCAGGCACCAGAAAACCAAGCAGGTGCCTGGGGCAGCAAATGTAAAAGGGCAACAGGACGTCAGGCTCTGGGGCAGGAATCCGGTGGGAATTTGGCGGCCGCTCTGTCACAGCACGACTCTTCTTCGGTCGCACCATGACTCCGCCTCTGTGTTCGGCGGGCAGGATTCCGCCTCCCCATTCGGCGGCAAGTTGGTATGGGGTTGTTTTTTTTTGCCTCTTGGGGCAGCAAAAACGCTAGAGCCGGCCCTGCTCACAGGGCTTTGAATATTTATATCGCTATTGCAGATACTGTAATTTTTCTAGTAATAAATCTGGCTTGGTTAATCTGTCTAAGACAGGAGCAGGGGGTTGTCTCTTGTAAATGAGGAGGTGATGCTCTTCCTTGCGCCATGGCACATGTATTTTGTGATTACTGAATTTCTAAGAACTAGGCAAACCCAGGAGACATTGAGATGCGAACAGGAATTCTGGAGCTGCAGTAGTTTACACCTATTAGTAATGGGCAACTTCTTAGCTCCTGCCCCTTTGTTACTCTATTAATAATGCTTAGCACATATGTAATGTTTCTTTCATCTTCCCTGCACTTCACCAGCATTAGTTAATCCTCACAATCACCTGGCATTTGTTATTACCGTTTTCCAAGTAGGGGAAATTGAAGCGCACAGAGGTCAAGAGACTTGTCAGGCCAGGACTGCTTTGGGATCCATCAGGATGAAGGTGTTATCAGTGTTGGCCAATTTTAGGCCAGGCATCTGTCTTTGAGTGGCATAGCAGCTCTGACACTTTCTAGAGTTTCCAGATCTCCTTGTCTATTTGGTGATCTGGATGTGAGACAGAGACTGCATTGACCTGTGTGATTGCTGGTCTCCTTCTGGTGATGGACAAAGATTAAAATGGCCCTCCTGATACCTCTAAACATAGCAGCAGTTTCTGATACCATTGGACATTGGGGTGTGAACATGTACAATGTCTCCAATTGCTAATCAGCAACAAGGGTTCTTATATGGGGCATCAGAGGGGTTTGGCTTTGTTACCCCACTTGCAGGAAGGTTGTGAAGTATTTGGGGGAGATGATACTCAGCCCTCTATCCTTTCTGCAACAAACCCAGAGGATGATCTTCTGAGATGTGCCCAGTCTCTAGGAGATACTGAGGTTTAGATGAGTTCGCTGAGACTGGCTTCGTCCAGATAAAATGGAAAATGACGCTGGTTGACGGAGGGAATCGACAGAGGAGATGTTGGCAGTCACATCTTCCCCTTTGATGGAGGAGCACGATCCATCCTTTATTAACAGAGGTCAACCCCTCTGGTTGCTCCTGGGTGTCCTGGTATCTGCAGCTGCTGAGAGCACCTTTTTTCATCTTCATGTAAAAAGAAGGTTGCGCCCTTTCCTGTTGGGTGGTGGGTCACACCACAGGTTTCATGCATTTATTACCCCACCGTTGGGTGACTGCAATATGCTCTACTTGGCGTGATACATGAGAACAACTTGGATAGCATGCTCATCCTTTGGAGTGTTTTATACCTAGTTCACATTATACCTGGGTGCCATAGATAGCACTAGCTTCCATTCTGTTTCCAGGGGTGATTCAAGGTGTTGGTTCTAATCTATTTAGTCCTATGTGTATTTGGTCCTGTGTCCATTAGAGACCATCTTTTCTTCCATCCCTTAGCCTGTCAGTTTAGAGCAGCCAGAACATTTAAACTGACACTTAAGTCTCTACATTAGGCTAATGGCAGGAAGTTCTGAGCAAAAGACCTTCAGCCCTCATCTGACATTGGCCTTCCACTACTGGTCTCATGAAGCCCACATTGGCTGACCTTCTGTGTTTGTTGCAAGACCATCTGTTTCACAGGCCTTTGCTGATGAGGGTGGAACACGGAGCGGTTGGTGATGGGTTGGCAAGTGGGCATGCTGTCATTTCTGGTGTGTCTTGTACACTATCTATACCGCTAGTGGTATTTATAAGGGTACTTGATAAATTAATAAATAAGTACAATTATTGGCTGGTATTTCCAAAGCCACCTAGAGGATTTGAATACCCGGTTCGCACTAAAATGAATGAGAATTGCTTATCCAAACCCCATTGTCCATTTTTGAAAATCTCATCCATTATCTTTACTGCCCTGCCAAATGGAAGCATATACTTTGTCTGACAGCAAGTGTCATACGTGCAGTTTGTGATAGTAAATATTTGCATGGGGTGACTGTGCTTTCTTCTTCTGTCTAGGACTTGAAAGATGACCGGAGTGATGAAGAAGAGGAAGACTCCCTCACCGATAATGAGGAGTGCACAAAGAATGGCAGCAAGAATGGCTGTGGGTTGAGCAGACACCAACTCTTAAACAACAATCATTAGATCCAAGCCTGCACCACCTCCTGCAGGGTGGCTTGCTGTGTCCTTAACCCAACCTACAGTATAGAGCTTAAAGTCAACAGGCTTACAAGAGTGTGTGATTGATTTATTGCTGGTTACTAGACCTGGAAGGAAGCCCATTTGAGAAAGGGGCCGGGGGGACTGCTTAACATGACAAAATGTGTTAATGACCAACTTTCTGAATTATTGCATACAAGTGTGTGAAAAACATACCTAGAATCTGTAAATCACTCTTGAAATGCTCAAGAATTTCAAAACGATCTCAGAACATTTAAAATCTAATGGATTTAGGCATACATTGCAAATCTGAGAAAAGCCAGGCAACTTTACCCGATAATTTTAGTGGCATTTCTATATATTTTTAGAAGAGTATAGCTGATATGAACCCCATTAAAAATCAGAATTGCAAGAGAAATCCAGAACACTAGGATATATTATCTAGCATTTTACGCATCCTGTTTGCATTTCAGCCCTTAGCACTGGGCTGCTGCTTGTGAATTACAACTAATTCCCATGTGGCTGGGGGAAGCTAGTAAGTAGGCTCTAGGGCTATTATTCAAGTTTATTGTTTGTGCCTCCCTGAAATGCCTCCTTCACTTAAAGAAGCAATTGTTAGATCCCTGCTCAAAAAATCCGTTCTTTGAAATGGCAGACAATCTCTCCAAATATCACCCATCTCAGGTCTTCTATTTTAGAAGAAGGTTTTCAAGAAAGTGGTGGCAAAAAAAAAAAATCTCATTCATGAGTAGGGGTTGTAACCTTTTTGAGACTGGATTACTGTACTGAGTTCTGCAGGAGGCGACACTGTCAAACCACTCAGAAATCGCAGCTAGTGCAGGATGCAATGGCCGACTCCAGTCATTGGAGTCTTGCACAAAAAGAGCACTTGAGCTCCGAGCTTTCCAACCCTGTGGCCACCGCCCACCTTCCAGGCGAAGTTTCAGGTGTTATTGACTTATAAAGCCTTAAATGATTTGGGTCCCACTGTTGGTAGAGACAACTTCTGCCCATGTGGTTCTGCAGCTATTGAAGTGGTCTGATTCACTCAAGCTAACAGCTCAGGAGAGACAAAAGGGGCTACTAGCACAGGGTCCTCATTGAGAGGCTGTTGACTTTAATACTCTTCTCCCCGTTCTGGCTGCAAGAGCCTGAATTTGGTGACCTATAGGGCACGCTGCAGAATTCACTTGTTTTCCCAGGCTTACCTTGGAAGAGGGAAGGATGAGTGAGGGGCTGGAGGATTTGCTGGGATGAGAAATGCTGCTAGGGGCTTGGGACTCACGTTTTGTGTTATAATAAGCTATGGGAGTGGTCTCTTATGGGGAGTAGAAATTGGGGGATGTCTGCCTGTGGTCTTTTGGACCTATGAAACTGTATTTAATTTTTGGGGGGAGGAGGAGAGAGTAGAGTGCCATGAGCAGTGGATGATGCTTTATTATAAATAAATGGAATTACACTAGAGAAGGAATCTGGCCTAGTGTGTTCTGGAAAGAGCAGGAAGCATACAAGGAAAAACACCAGTCGTTGGGATAGTCAGTACTATATTTTATTCTTGCCAATGCTTGCACTGCTTGGGGTGAGTCTCCAGTTATCTCAATCTCTGCAGTATTCCCTTGTACTTCTTTGTACTTACTGTAGGAAATATCCTGAATGCTGCAAGAGATTGTATCTCACTGCCAGTACTTAACTCACCACCAGCAGCTGGCAAGTGTTTCTGGGCCATCCTTGCTTATAAATGCTTGCGTCTAATAATTTAAATGCATTAAAATGGCTTTTTTTCAGCAAAATGTGAACATAGGAAGTCCAGCAACAAACAGGCTATATGTTCCTTTATAAGAGCAGTGGATATATAGTAATATATTCTGCAAATGTTGAGTGATTCTGGGAGATAGCCAGTGCATATTTTTAAATTTTGATTCCAAAAATATTTTCTGATATGAAAAAGAGAGGAACCCATATTAAGAAAGAGAGAATACTAAACTCTTCCAGGGAGTGAGCCTGAATTTATAACGCAAGTTGTGCCAACTCTTGCCATTCTTGCTTGGGCAAAATTTCCACTGAAATCGTTAGAAGTTCCTGGGAATTTTGTCTGGGTCAGAATTCTGGACTGCTCCTTAATGCATATCTCCAAACTGCCCTTATTAGAAGGGATATTCCCCACATTAGCCCCAAATATGCCTCTTCCCCACTCTCAACTTGCTTCATATCCTGCAAATTGTTAACAGGAATACTGAAGCAAGAAGCTGGCCTTATAAAGAATGTGATTCATGCTAACGAAATTAATTTCACATTGCTTCAAGATCCTTGTCCTGTCTTTAGCATGGCCCTTGGTTTGGATCTTTGTACCACAGTGTGTTCTGCATTTGGACCTGGGCAGGTTGAGAGGTCTGAAGTAATGGAGTTTACCAGTTGAAGTTGTGAAGATGATTTTGGTATGACCTTTTGACCATATCAGAATATGAACAGTCAGCAGTACTATAGCATTGGGGTAAAATCCTGACCCCACTGAAGTCAATGGGAGCTTTGACATTGACTTCAGTGGAGTCCGGATTTCACCCCCAGTCTAAAGTCAATGGTGCCACAAATTCACCCTTTGTATTTATGAAAAATGTCTATTATGCTGCTTCTATACCAGTTATTTAGACAGATAAAATAGATTATCTAGCTATCGGATTATCTATTATCCTACTTTGGACCAGAGCTGTTGACTTCATGGGACTCATTGGTAATTAGTCTTTATCATGCCCTTTTGTATGATCGCCATTTTTATACTTCATGTCACTACTTTTGCCTTGTCATACATGTTGCAATCTATAAATAAACCTTTTAAAAATGTCTCCAAGTTTGACGTGCTCTTGGATCATTGTTCGTCTACCGCCATTGGCCACTGTGAGGAGCAGTTTTCATTAAGATTATTCAGAAATCTCAAAAGTAAATTGCGCTGTTGAATTCTACAGCTGTGTGTGCATGTGTGCACGCCTCTGCTAGAGCCCTTTGTGTTTGTTACCTTATGTCATGTTCAAGTGTGGCTCTGGATAAGTAATCAAATATGGCTTTTAATAGGCAGACTTATTTTACTTGGAATTTAATATCTATAAAATCTTAGCAATCTCATGGAGCGAGATCCTCAGCTGCAGCTAAGCTGCATTTCAGTGGTGCTGAAGGGGTGTGCGTAGATAGCTGTACACCCCCAATCCTGCACCGAGCTGGTCCCCTGGCTTGAATGCTGCTGTAACTTGCAGTGGCTGCCAACAGCCTCGAGGGGCTGTTCCATCAGCCGGAGGTTGTCAGGGTGTAGGGACTCCCGAGCCATGCCCTTTTTCTCCCACTGCACTGTGCTGGCCATTGAGAGAGGAGGTAGTGTGAGAACCACCATGGTGGCACCACCTGAGGGTGCAAGGCTGACCCTCCTTTGGCCAACTAAGACAGCTTTAGGACAGCATTGCAGGGGTTATCTGGTTAATTGTGCAGCTGGAGAAGGAACTGTAATGTCCTGGAGACATAGCTTCCAGCCCCTTGACCAGGACTTTGGACTATCTTGAGAAAAGACTGCCTCCAGAGAATCCACCCCAGGATTTCCAGTGAGCCCAGGAGACGTGGGGAGTTTCGGGAGGGCGCTGTGAATGTGGATATGAGGCAGATGTAATACAGGTCAGAGTTATGGACCTTACTATTTAGAGCAGGGCAAACACCACAAGGAGTGTATGGGGAAGTTTCTTCCACATTTGAAAATGAATTCACTGTGACTGCACTCCTGCCTATCATTTTATGTGAATATTCTAGCAACTGAATTTACAGGCAGGAACGGTCCTAAAAACAGCAATTCTATGTGAAATTTTTGAATATTATGATTGATATTACAGCAGCGCCTGACTGTTCCAATCCGGGTCAGGTGCCCATTTCACATCATGCTATCCAATCACAGAGTAAATTACCTTTCCCGTCTGAACAAACCGACTTCCATGGAAAGCACGTTTTGAACTCTCTCAAATATGAGTCACAGACTAGAAACCCGATTCTAACAGTGACAGTAATCCAATCGGATCAGAAACAATACCATGTGATCTACATGTCACATCAAACCTAACCAATACCGTTTGAATTGTGTATATCTAATTCTCACAACAAATTGCCTGAGTACCATTTACAGACCATGAACTATTTGCCAAGTAGTTTTAAATTACAAGTTAATTTGAGAAAAGTCATGAGCTGTTTCTCAATGGAAAGAGAGCAAAATTTATTCAGTCATCTATGATGCTGAGGCTCAGTGCTTTGACTTCAAATATTGTCTGTGGTCACCAATACAAAAGGAGCTCTTCTACTAAGAAGACCAGTGTCTCTAGCTGACTTTTATATTTATTTAATTGCTTTAGATTCTGTTGTGCTTAATATTAAGACCATTTATGAAACTATATAGAGACATCTAGATATAGATATATATTTGAGACAGATTGTAATACAATGGTGTGGTATTGTAACTTTATAAGAAGCTCCTATATAGGAGGATTTATGTGCATACGAGGATTTATGCTCATACATAGTTTAGAGTGGTTGTCACCTAAAAAGTCAACCGTTACCACAGAGATACCAGTTATTTGCTATTGTAAGTAACAACATTAACTCTATTATTCTGTGCACTTCAGATAGCTTATAGAGAGATTGACTTCAATGGAGCTACCAGCTGAGGATCAGTGCAGAAATTCTTATTCTGTCCACTTTTGTCTCCCTGCAAGAAGATCATGTGGGCTCTGAGCAGATATCAGCTCAAACAAGTTTCTTCTTTGAAAACAACTGTTAAATTATGTCCGGCAATCCAAATAATGAAGTGAGGCAGAGTATTTGGCATTTGTCATCTGTATTTATTCACTTGTTACAATTACGACTAACAACTGAGTAGATAGAAAACAAATTGAGCAGGATTATGTGAGTTTTGGCTATAAGCGAGTAGCAAACTGTGAAGAAAAATACATTGTGCCGATTTTGAAAGAAAACATAGTCTCCACAGGCACCTTCCCCCAGCTGTAGGCGCTTGGAACAACAGACAATCGGCCGACATAAATGAAAGTCCGTGCTGAGGATAAGAACATAACCTAGCCACAAAAAAGCCACAACTATGGCTCGATGAATCAGTTATCAAAGAGCTGGAAACCTTCCTGTACGGAGCAGCAAAAGAATTGAGAATCTGTTTCTTTTGTCGTGTTTTGAAATCATTGAAACCATCACATTGTTTAAATTTTCCAAAGGTATATTAGGCTCTTCTTGCTCTGGTCCCTTCATCTTTAGCATCCAGGCTTGGGTATAGTACGGAGGGTCAGCTTTTCAAAAGCTGTCAGTGTTGGCCTCGCTCTGCTCCCGTTTAAGCTGAGACAAGGCAGAGCTGAGCACTTCTGAAAACCTTACCTACAATAAGTTCTGAACCTCATCACTCTCTGACGACATCCACTGAAGTCATGTGACCCAATGGAGTAACAATTTGGCCCAATGACGTTCCTGACTCATTCCGGTTGGTCTCCAACAAATGATGGGAGTGGCTGCACAGTACCAAACTCCTGAGAAGCGGCCATAAACGTGCTCACTGTTGTGGCTTTTCTTGATTTTTATCACTCCCACTGGACACTACCGGTCACGTCTTGGACCGTTTTCTGCTGGCTATCTGCTTCTGAGCTTCATTCCCTCTCTAATGTTTTTCATAGACCCTCCCGCATGTGTGACACTTATTCCTTCTAGGTGCTATTGGCACTGGCTGAAGTGGGACAGCTGTACATAGCTTGATAAAGTGTGAGAAGACTGAACGTTGTGCTGCATCAGCTTTGGCAAAGCCTTTGTGCAAGTCCTAAGTAATGTCTAATCCCGTTCAGACATACCCTCGGCTGCTCAGGGCAGTGTCTGTAATGGTGTTACCCCAGAGATTCTTTCTAGCTTGGCCAGTTGCTTCCATCTGTTCCTTCTTGACATACCTAGTGTGTGTGATTCCACTTGTTTTCAATTGGTTGAAGGTAGGCAGATGCTTCCTGCTGCTGCTGAGCTCCATGGTGCATGAAATGTATTTACTAATGCTAATTTAGGTTTGGCGGAGCAAACATACAAAATCATCTGTCGATACTGTGCTCATGCACAATAAATAGCTTTTCTCCTTTTTATAAGCTGTGCTTAAAATGGTGGCTTGCCAGGTTCCACTTTGACATGTGCAATCTCTTCAATTCTACTGGAGTAATAGGCTAGTTCCCATAGGCACTATGGGAACTTGATCAAGTACTTATACATGTGTACTCCCTTTTACTTGCAGGTGGAATGAGTGGCTCAAATGCATGAGGGGCACCAGAAGATCTTGACTGTTATATGTATCAGATATAAGGACTATAACTATGAACTCCACAAGCATTTGGGGCTTCTTCAGACCTCAGTGTTGTGATTGCAAGGCCTTGCATAGCTCTTCTGCATGTTAAAGGCATGTGCAATTAAAGAGAGGGCACTAGGCACTGGCTGGTACAACCGAGCATCTTATTATGATAAACTGGTACTTATGCCCAAAAAAGTTGGGAACAATTGCCATCTATCAAGTGTAGCAAAGACAGTATGTGGCTATGTGTGCTTATTTAAGAAGAGAAATAAGAGAGGAAGATAAAAATCTGAATCAAGGGGAGCTTGGAATTTGACACACAGACAATACCTCTACGAGACGTATTTTATTTAAAGCATCAGGGAACACGGCAAAGAAATAGAAGATATTGTTGCAGAATATCAGCAGCTAGTATTTTTCAGCTTTGAGTGGTAGCTTTGTCCTAGACTATTGGCTAAATCCAGCTAAGCCCACATAGATTCCATGTAAAATCAGTCTGTCTGATACACTCAGCCAGGGCTTCCCTATGTGGGGAAACAGCAGTGAAGCCAATGTAAGTAGTGGGAAAATGCCAGTTATTTTTTCCTGGGAAACCTTGTGGGCTTGACATAGAAATTAGGGGGTTCTTTAGACTGTGTTATGTAGCAGAACGGGCTAGATGATTGTAACGGTCCCATCTGGCCTTACAATCTATGAATGACAATACCTGGAAAATGTAAATAAAATCTTTCCCTAGAGGCACAGCTGGTTAACAAGTTTCATTCAAACACATGCAGGTTATTCTTTAGGGATATGAATAGGAAAATGCAGCCGAAGAACTCTTTCTGAGCTCAGTTTCCATGTTGCCCTAGGAAACAAACCTTATCACTATGTTTAGATTTTCATGAACAAAAGTTGCGATCTACGAATCTCAGCCCCCATTACAGTAGTATCTAAGAGCCTTTCAACACCCCTGCGAGGTTGGGAAGTGCTATTCTATTTTCCAGGGGAAGAAGTGAGGCATACCCGGGTCATGCAGGAAGTCTGTTGCAGAGCCAGGAATTGAACTCCGATCTGAGCACCAGGCAAGCACTCCCCTCTTCTCCTTTTTGACATTGGGTAGGTCATTTAATTCTGCATGTCTCAGTTCTCAATTGACAAAGGGGATAGTGAACTCTTCCTGGCAAGAGCTGGCTCTCACTATCTGGTCCAGACCTAACACAACACAGCACCTATCTGATTAGGGGGTTTCTAGGCACAACCATAGTACAACTAATTAATACCAGTATATATGATCTATAAGGCTGTGAATATTGTACTGTTTGATTCAATTATAACAGCAGCATCTCCACCAGAGAACAAATTTCTGTTCCTAGAATTGCAAAATTCAACCTGCAGATAGTCATTGAGCTTCAGTGTCAAACATCTTGTCTAAATCTGAATGTTAATTTATCCCTAAAACCTCAGTCTTTGGTCCTTATTTCATATCCCCTTCTGATTCTGTTGTTCCTCTCCTTTATAGCCTGCCAGGTATGAAGGGGGAATGATCAGTATATCAGGAGAGTCAAGCTAATGTAATGACAAAGTGGAATTCAAGAAGGTGGCAGCAATAAAGGCAAATATGCTAACTAGAAATCTAGGACACCTGATTGTGTCTAGAGATCAATATAAGGGCCTTAAGGAGGTACCAAGCTCTGCAAAGAGAGTTAAAAGTTCTTGTTTAGATCTCCCCCCACACACACTTTCTTGGGCTTCCTAATATGGCTGTCCAATGTAGCCAGTGTGGCTGTATTAAAGACTTCTCCAAAACCAAAGTCTACGTGTTGGCTTGCTCCTCCTCCAGCCCAATTCTCAGGTAAAAAGCGTAGTCTGTCACTCTCCTGTCGTTCCTATGTCTGCATGATGTTTCTAGGAACATAGGGATTGCCAGGCTGGATCGGACCAGTGCGCTCATCTAACTGTCTGCTTCAGAGGAAAGTGTAAGAAGTGGGATAACCTGCCCCCACCCCCCATGGAGGTCTGATCGCAATCCCTAAGAGTTAGAGATTGGTTCATGCCCTGAAACATGAAGCTTTGTCTCCTGAGACTTTTGTTAGCATGAACTATTATACCTCCTTGTTGATTCAGGTGAATGTCCAGTCACTCTCTGAGTCTCCTCTATTTGGTGGGAGCTGTGCCTAACATGCATGAGATGCTGCTTTGTTCAAGCCCAGACAATTTCTTAGTGTACCAAGTACCCAGCCCACATGTCAAATCACGTCATGCCTCATGAGTGGTTTGGTCATCTGCACAGCTGTTCAGCCCTGTCAGCTATCGCAGCACTATCCCCCATCTCTTCTAAATACTATCTTGTAGCGCTATGGGATGTATTGTGAGGGAAACACTCTGATTGCTAAGTTACAACCTATTCCTATAGATCACAGGGGGAGTGGGGGGGATGCCATAAATTGCTATGACTTGACCGGAGAAAAAGTCCTTTGGCCAGAAAACTAGAACACCTGTGGGAGAAAAAATACGCCTACTTTCCATCCTGTCATCTAAGTATAGCAAGATCTTAAGCGGTGGAGAGGAAGTAAAGCCCTGACATTAATCCCTTGTCAAAGAAAGGGATTCCCAATCAAGCAAATGGATGTGATCAAAGTCAGCCTAATATTCACCCCAGCTGACCATATAGAACTCCAAGTAGGGTTCTGAGAGGGTTTTTTTTTATTAACTGAAGTCCCCTCTGTGGGATTACTTGAAGTTGCTGGCTTGTTAGAAGACAAAGCTGAAAGAACTGGTCTGAGCTTCAACATATGACTTTGCAAATATAAAGTCATAACAATTCACATAGGATAACATTGTTGACGTTCTGATAGTCCAGAGATTTATGAAAATACCTTCTGTTTACTCAGCTGGAAACACCCCTGTTCTTCTGGAGTTTTGTTACCCCATAAAGCATTCAGAGGAGACCCCACAATCATTTCAAAGTCAAAAACATTAAGTGGAATAACAAGTGTAAACCCTAGTAGTCTTGGCTTTGAAGTACAGGAGGCATTTCTTGGTACAGCGATGGCGTACTACTGTGCTCTGTGGAAAGGGGTAGGGAAAGAATTGGCCTCCAGACTGTTGTTTTAGGTGTAAATGTAAAGTCCATATTTTTTTATCACTACAAAAGAAGCTGGTCAGATATGAGCAGAAAAACAATTTTAAGGGGCTGGTCAAATTCCAACTGAAGTCCAAAGGACTTTCCATTGACATTGATGAGAATTGGATCCCACGTTAAGTAATCAGGTAAGACGATAAACAACAGCCCTGCATAAAACTGAGTCTAGCTAGCAGTAACTGCTCCCTTCAGCACTCAGACCTGGTCTGAAGGAAGTTCTAAAACATTCCCACTCTTTTAAAGTGAAGCGCTAAGCCAGAATTCCCTCTTACCATGTCCTATATTTTATAACATTCAAATTTAACACTATGCTTCCTAGGATGGTCTTCATTTCAGAATCAGGTACCTGTCAGGTCACCAGGTGAGGGTTAGAGAGTGGAGAGGGAAAGGAGTGGTGAAGGATGGGGACTGGGAACGGAGTTTGTAAGTAGGCAGCAGAAGGGGTGCTGTGAGTCAGACACTGGGGTGGAATTGGGAGGAGAATTATTACAACTTTCAAGATCTTAGCAAAGGAAGTGGAGGAGGAGGTGACAGAGAAGAGGATTGCAGGAGAGACTGAAGGGACAGGACTGTGAGGAGTAGGGGCTATCCTGAGGATGATCAAGCTGGACCAGCGCGGGTCATAAAGAAGATCTGTGGCCTCTATTCATTAGGCTTCACAGAGTTTGAGAAGGGGTGGTGCAGGTGCTCAGGTAAAAAGTGTTCTCCCCTCTTTCAGCATCCACTTTGGATCTTCCCATGCAGGGACTGTGGGGCTTGCAGTATTGACTCCCAGTGAGGCAAGAGAGGAGCCCAGAGGTGGAGAACTCAGCACTCCCCAGATATGATGTGGCTGGTGGGGTTTTGCAGGAGGAGGAGTTCTGCTGACCCCTGATTACCCTGGTGGGAAGGGTAGTCAGTTCTGGAGTTGCCAGCCAGCTGCATTGATGTCCTCAGCATCAAATATGATGTGGCTGGTGCTCGGCTGCGACAGCCCTATGCAAGGACACTGAGGGAGGCAGAGCCCAAGCACTTGATCGCGCAGCTGCAATGTTGCATTAATGCAAGGCCTTGTTAGAATGATGTTGGCAGCATGGAGCAGATTCTGGCCATGTTTATACCTGAAGGCTGCTTTACCCTGGTCTGAGGATGCAGCCTGGCCCGAAGCAGTCCCAGGCTTGGGGAAGCCCAAAGGCCGCTAAAAGCTACTCTGCTGCCCAATTTTCTTGTGCTGCATCAAGCCCTCCTCAGCCAGTGCGGAGGACTGGAGCCTTAGGCTGTGAGCTCCACGGGCAGGGACTATGCCTCCATTTGTATCTTGTACAGGGCCGAGCATGACGGCGGCATGTAACAAAGGGTAATGTTGGGGGATGGGGGGGAAGTGCCCTAAATTCATTCCAACACACCCCGTGTGACTGGGCTCAGACAGGTGGCCGGCTGGGTTAGTGCTGTCACGGGGTGGGGATCCCTAGCTCTCCACTGGGGCCTCCTCTTTGTCTTTTTCTGGGCTAAGTGGTTTCTTGCCAGTTATTCTCAGCCTGTACACGTGCACCTCCTGCCACCAGGGCTCCTTGCACGGAGTGGGCTGCTTGGCTGAGATGGTTCCTCATCTCCTTTGGGTGGTTCCTGACAGTTCAGCTCTGCTGGTTTATTGCTCTAACATGCATCCTCCGCCTTAGAAAGGCTGTGGAACCAGATTCTGCTCTCATTTGCACCAGTGTTAATCCAGAGTCTCTCCACTACAGACAGTGGAGTGAATGTACCTGAATACTGATGTAACAGAGCAGAATCTGGCCCAGGGTGACTGAGCTACCTGAGACAATTTACCTTGCACTTCGCATGGTACGTTCTCTGTTAGCTACACAATCAGCGAGTTAGAAAGGGACCAAACTGTGTATGAAGGGCAGGGAAGAAAAACCGTACATGGAGGGCAGGGTGACGTGTGTGCTGGAGCAGCTGGACATCTGATCACGCTGGGCTTGGCTGTCTGCATCTACAGACAATATCATGGGAAAATCCTTGGGAGTCCCAATCATTTGGCACCTCTTGCTTTATCCTGCATGACTGACATTGCCAAGGCAGATAACCCCAAGCAGCCTTCTATAGCAGCAGCCTGCATGTCCCCTGCTCTAGGACAGCTCACTGCCTCTGTTTCCCTTCTGGCTCTTAGGTGAATTAAACCCCCCCCCGGCCCCCCCCAGGTCCCATGTGGCCTGGTTTATTAAGACATGACACATCCAATATATACAGGTCCCTTGTCCTTCTTAAGCAAGAGCAGTTCCTCCCTGGGCAGCAAGGGGGGGGGTTCCCCATCAGACCCCAGTGGCATCTTAACCCGTTCCAGACCCAGCTCACTCTGTGCTACCTTCTGGGGTTAATTAGCTCCACATGGCTGTCCTGTCTTGAACATTCTCTCTGCAGGCCTTTGCTTCTCTTCGGGGTGGGGCGGGGGACTCTTACTGTGGCTTTTCGGTGACGTCTGTAACTTGAAATTGTGATGCTGGGGGCAGGGTGGGGGTTTTTTTTTTATGTACTACACCTTTAAATGTCTAAGGAGTCTGCCTGTGTGCAGAGACAGCAGCTGTTTTGTTCAGCGGATGCTGCAGAGGCGGTATACACACTGTTTTTTTCTGGAGAATCCATCCTGGCTCTTCTTTGTTTCATTGTTCCCTCGAATCTAAAACAATAAATCACTCAGACAGAAAGGATCTGGGGATGCCCCTGCGCAAAGAAATTAAAACTCACTCTCCACAGGTGTCCGACTTGCGTATCCCTGCTGCAGCAGGACCTAAGCAATCACGCACTGACGTACAATGCCGACATGTGCACTGAAATAGCTACACCCTTAAGGTCAACACATGATTATTAAGCAGGATGGTATTAATTTATTTATTTTGGAATGTGGTGATGCCTTGGATCCCCAGACCTGGACCAGGATCCTGTTGTGCTAAATGCTGTACAGACAAAAAGACAGACTCTGCTCCGAAAAGCTTACTATCAAAATAAATGGGGTGACTATGAAATGAACATCTCAAACTTTTAGTGCGGCTGCCTAGAGCCATCACGTCGTTTTCTGTTGCACCGAGTGACTGTTCACAATTAGATCTGTCAAGCGCCTGATCCAAAGCCAATAGAGAGATTCTGATTTCACTGGGCTTTGGATCCAGGCTGTAGTTCATTAAGCTACACCTCCCTGAGTCCCTGATGGAACACGGAGTCCTGTTCAGACCAGCATCTGGGGAATGGAAAACACAAGGGAAGCTTCCTGCCCATGACTGAAAATCCCCAGTCAAGTGTGGGGTTACTGATGCTGGAAGCTCCTTTTGTTCAACACTGTGTGCAAAGCCAATGAACTCCCCCTGTGTAACAGAGCACTGGGAATAAGGGCGTTTAAAACATGTGAATAGTACCTCAGATGTATTACGATCTTATCTATTAGTCTAGTAATTTACGATCTTATCTATTAGTCTAGTAATTTACAGTTTGAAATGGATATAACTCTGTCCCATCAAACGACAGACTCTAGATATTAGAGACAGCAAGGATAAAACTGATCATCCAGGCCATCTGCCTGCCAGTGCAAAGGATTCTGGGTGTGTGAGGAAATAGATTTTGTCTTTCATCAGAATGAATAGTGAAGAGCTGCAGGCTCTTGGAATAGTGAAAATGTACTTGGTGCCTTAATCCCAAAATATCAATCTGTGTAATCAAAATATTTAAAGAGATCCCAGCTAAATTCCACCACCCTGCACGTGTTATAGGTGAGTATGGTAAAGCCGAGCTGTCTCTTTGGACTGGACACGGTTATTAAAAGAAAACGCACACCGTAGCTTGGGTCATCTGATTGGTTAGCTATTGCTAAAGCACACCACCAGGTGGCACCAGAGTGACATTGCTCCCCACAAAAAAAACTTGGCTACTATACAGCGTATTTGTTATAAAACGCTTAATTATTTTCTCTTCACAACAAACAAAGAATATTTGTTTAGACTGAGTTGGGGAAACGGTTTTTACGGCTGGCAAGAACCGCTTGGCATACCTGTTACCCACAAGACACAGTCCGGTAGCTCCTTGCCAGACTGGTACTGCACGCTTTATCTATAAAGATGGGTCAGGCTGTATATACTTACATCAAGTGTTTTATATGAAGTCTGCACTGCAGACATGTCCTCTTCCAGAAGGACTCACACGTAGCAACTCAGATTTCCCTTACAGTGCAGCTAGAGTCCGGAAAGTGTCTCTCTCAGAATGGCTTGGTAGCAGTCCAGATTTATTCTGTCTCTCCTTCCAGAGGAAGAGCCAGATTTGAATGGTGATATCTTTAAATGCATGTCACCCAGTGAGGGTTTCAGGATCAGGCTCCTTGTCAGGAGAGTTCTCCATATCAGAGGTGAAGACCTGCGGGGAACAGAGTTAATAATGAGTTCAAAGGGGACAAAACACAAAAGTAATTATGAATGGCTTTCGTAAAAATATGTTTCCTGCCAATTAAAGGCCATAGAAACAATTTTACTAACTGTCATTCTGAATTAAGAACATAAGAACAGCCATACAGGGTCAGACCAAAGGTCCATTTAGCCCAGTATCCTGTCTTCCGACAGTGGCCAATGCCAGGTGCCCCAATGGGAATGAACAGAACAGGTAATCATCAAGTGATCCATCCCCTATCACCCATTCCCTGTTTTTGGCAAACAAAGCTAGGGACAACATCCCTGCCCATCCTGGCTACTAACCATTAATGGATCTATCCTCCATGAATGTTTCTAGTTCTTTTTTGCACCCTGTTATAGTCTTGGCCTTCACAACATCCTCTGGCAAGGAGTTCCACAGGTTGACTGTGCGTTGTGTGGAAAAAAACTTCCTTTTGTTTGTTTTAAACCTACTGCCTGTTAATGTCATTTGGTGGCCCCTAGTTCTTGTGTCATGAGAAGGAGTAAATAACACTTCCTTATTTACTTTCTCCATACCAGTCATGATTTTATAGACCTCTATCATATCCCCCCTTAGTTGTCCCTTTTTCAAGTTGAAAAGTCCCAGTCTTATTAATCTCTCCTTATATGGCAGCCATTCCATACCCCTAATAATTTTGTAGCCCTTATCTGAACCTTTTCCAAGTCCAATATATCTTTTTTGAAATGTGGAGACCACATCTACACACAGTATTCAAGATTTGGGCGTACCATGGATTTATATAGAGGCAATATGATATTTTCTGTCTTATTATCTATCCCTTTCTTAATGATTCTCAACATTCTGTTTGCTTTTTTGACAGCTGCTGCACATTGAGTGGATGTTTTCAGAGAACTATCCACAATGACTCCAAGATCTTTCTTGAGTGGTAACAGTTAATTTAAACCCCATCATTTTGTATGTATAGTTGGGATTATGTTTTCCAATGTGCATTACTTTGTGTTTATCAACATTGAATTTTATTTGCCATTTTGTTGCTCAATCACCCAGTTTTGAGAGATCCTTTTGTAGCTCTTTGCAGTCTACCTGCGACTTAACTATCTTTAGTTTTGTATCATCTGCAAATTTTGCCACCTCACTGTTTACCCCTTTTCCCAGATCATGTATGAATATGTTGAATAGGACTGGTCCCTAGGGGACACCACCATTTACCTCTCTCCATTCTGAAAACTGACAATTTATCCCTACGCTTTGTTTCCTATCTTTTAACCAGTTACCAGTCCATGAGAGGACCTTCCCTCTTATCCCAGACTGCTTACTGTGCTTAAGAGCCTTTAGTGAGGGATCTTGGCAAAGGCTTTCTGAAAATCTAAGTACACTATATCCACTGGATCCCCCTTGTCCACATACTTGTTGACCCCCTCAAAAAATTCTAATAGATTGGTGAGGCATGATTTCCCTTTACAAAAATCCGTGTTGACTATTCCCCAACAAATTATGTTAATCTATGTGTCTGACAATTTTGTTCTTTACTATAGTTTCAACCAGTTTGCCCGGTACTGAAGTCAGGCTTACCAGCCTGTAATTGCCGTGGTCACCTCTGGAGCCCTTTTTAAAATTTGGCGTCACATTAGCTATCCTCCAGTCATTTGGTACAGAAACTGATTTAAATGATAGGTTACAGACAACAGTTAGTAGTCCTGCAATTTCACATTTGAGTTCCTTCAGAACTCTTGGGTGAATACCATCTGGTCCTGGTGACTTATTACTGTTTAGTTTATCAATTTGTTCCAAAACCTCCTCTAATGACACCTCAGTCTGGGACAGGTTTGGGAATCTCCCTCACATCCTCAACCATGAAGACCGATGCAAAGAATTCATTTAGTTTCTCCGCAATGGCCTTATCGTCCTTGTGTGCTCCTTTAGCATCTCGATTGTCCAGTGGCCCCACGGGTTGTTTAGCAGGCTTCCTGCTTCTGATGTACTTAAAAAAATTTTTGCTATTACTTTTTGAGTCTTTGGCTAGCTGTTCTTCAAATTCTTTTTTGGCCTTCCTAATTCTATTTTTATACTTCATTTACCAGAGTTTATGCTCCTTTCTATTTTCCTCATTAGGATTTAACTTCCACTTTTTAAAGGACGTCTTTTTGCCTCTCACTGCTTCTTTTACTTTGTTGTTTAGCCATGATGGTTCTTGTCTGGTTCTCTTACTATGTTTTTTAATTTGGGGAATACATTTAAGTTGAGCCTCTACTATGGTGTCTTTAAAAAGTTTCCATGCAGCTTGCAGGGGTTTTATTTTTGGTGCTGTACCTTTTAATTTCTGTTTAACTAACCGCCTCATTTTTGTGTAGTTCCCCTTTCTGAAATTAAATGCTACTGTGTTGAGCTGCCGCGGTGTTTTCCCTGCCACAGGGATGTTAAATTTAATTATGTTATGGTCACTATTACCAAGTGGTCCAGCTATATTCACCTCTTGGACCTGTGCTCCACTTAGGACTAAATCAAGAATTCCGAGACCAGCTGCTCCAAGAAGCAGTCATTTAAGGTGTCAAGAAACTATATATATATATATATATTTGCATCCCTTCCTGAGGTGATATGTACCCAGTCAATATGGGGATAGTTGCAATCCCCCATTATTATTGGGTTTTTTATTTTAATAACCTCTCTAATCTCCCTGAGCATTTCACAGTCATTATCACCATCCTGGGCAGGTGGTCGGTAATATATCCCTACTGCTATATTCTTATTATTCAAGCATGGAATTACTATCGATAGCGATTCTATGGTACAGTTGGGTTCATTTAAGATTTTTACTTCATTTGATTAAATCACAGGGGATTGTGACTTGGTGGCAGGGTGGCAGTAACTGACTCTCTGCATAGCAATGAGACTTAGGAGATCTGCATTATCTTTTCAGGCTCCGCTTCCTCACCTGTGTGGCTTGGACAAGTCAGTTTTTCTCTCTGTGTTTGTTTCCCCTCTGGTCCTTTGTCTGTCTTCTCTATTTAAATTGTAAGCACATTAGGACAGGGACTTTTTTTTTGGTCTCTTAACTAGCATAACGGGGCTCTGGACTTGACTGGGGTCTATAGGTGTTATTATAATTAATAGGATTCTGCATAGAGATGTAGAGCTATTCTGCAGATTCACCCTGGCAGCCGGATCAGGTGGGTCTATATTTATACAGATCTCACCTCTATCTCCTTTAGCTGTGAGTAAGCAGTGGACTGTTGTAATCACTGGAGCCAGACACGCAAGGGGTCATTAAGCTAGTGCATTACAGACATGGTGTTGAAACTGTGTACTGGAACCTTGATACCGTGGTGATGGCTGCATTATAAATATACAGTAGAGAGTAAGACCAAACTAAAATCTGAGATCCATAGGAATTTTCCCCCAGGGACAGTTGGTTGAGACCTTGAGCGATGGGGATAGGGGCGAGGGGCAGAGGAGATTTAGCCTTCCTGGGGTGAAGCACAGAGCAGAGATTACTCACTAGAATCTAATAGTGAATCCACGATCAGTTTCCTGTGGGGAAGACCTTTTGGACTCTGGTCCTATCCAATCTCTGCTAAAGGATCACAGAGGATTTTATGCTGTGCAAAACTGTGGTTAAATACTTTCTATTGAACCCAGAAAATACACTGGGTCTTTTCATGCCCTCCTCAAGAGCCAGCAGGAAAAGAGGAGCTGTCAGTGTAAACAAACTTCTGTAATCTGATCATAAACAACCCTCGTGTGTTATGTTCAGCACAGTTATAACTGGGTAGACAGTTCGGATTTGCTTTGCTTTGATGTCAAGATGAAACATTTCCTTGTTTAATCCTTTTGCAAGGGGGTGTCTAGGCAGAAGATGCTCTCAGACTGACAGCTTTATAGTTCATATACTGGCATCATCATTTTCCATTTCTACATTTCACAAAAAGCTCAAGCTCACATTCTGATAGTGCTTTCTGCTCTCCCACTTTCTACTCGAAACTCCCCAAGACCTCTTAAAGGCCTGGTGCGATAAGGGATTCTCCCATTTGCAGCATTTCTTTCTCCAGCACTTGTGATCATTATTCTTTCAACGCCAAACACTGTGGGGTTCCACTCATCCCAGCTGCGGTCGAAGCATGTTTCAGAATGGACACACAGTCCAGCACAGCCCAGTCTTTCAGTCCCATAGGTTTTGAGGGTAATTTTTGTGGAAGCCTATTGATTTCACCACTAATGAAATTCCAGAGTTCTTGTCCCGAAGGGGACATACGCCCTACTTTAGCACTAGCTGCCCGGGCACATACAGAATTACCTTAATATTGGACTCTGGCCATTTTTGCAATTATTTTCATTAAGGGTCAGACTGAGTGTAGGACAGATTCCTTGCTGTCAGCAGGTGTGATTGAAGGGTATCTCCTGAACATTTCCTGCCCCCCTTCTTGGCTTCCAAACCAGGAGGTCCAAGAGGAGGTATCGATCTTGAACAGATGATGCTCACGTTCTTTTTTTATGAATCGAACAAATGATTTGGTTGGATGTGCTAATCCAAAGCTAATTGCTAGCCCAGTTGAAGGGAGTGTTGTCTAGAGATTAGAGCAGGAGAGTGAGAGTTCGCTTTCCCACTCACTGTTACAGTGACCTTGCGAATAACGACAATGTTTGCCTTTAACGGACTGAAAAGAGGTATCCGTGCATACTGTTGATTAAACAACGGAACGTGTTTCAGATTCCTGACTGCTTGCTGTAGTTAAAACAGCTCAAAGCAGCCGTAAAACTGTCCTATCAGGGTTCTCCTCCTGTAAAGACATCCCAGATGTCATAAAACCAGGGTGGCTAGCTCTGTGTCACCTACTCCCAGCTCCCCTCTCCCCTGGGGCATTCCAGAGCAGGGCAGAGGTGTGGCCAAAGGTGGAAGGGGCATGGCCAGAGTGCATTACACTCCCTAGCAAACTGTTCCTGTGGCATAATTTAAAACATCCTAAAGACTGCTCTAAATAATTCTGGGTGATTAAATGGATCCTGACTGGCCCAGATGGTGGGAGACAAAAGATGGCTTAGAACTATTTTTCTTCCACTTCAGGTCCTGTGGGGAATCTCTGGCAGTGTGACTCCAGAATGAAACGCTTTAACCTTGCATTAAATACAAACCTTAGGGAGGATAATATGCCCAGTGATTTTCAACAGGATGATATCAGGGACGGATTAACTTTCCTGTGGGCCCGGGGTTATTAGATTTTGTGGGGCCCCTGGGAGGTTGGAGTGGGGGAGTGGGCTCAGGGCTGGGGCAGGGGATTGGGGTGTGGGAGGGGATGCAGCTCCAGTTGGGGCATGGACTCTGGGGTGGGGACAGGGGGTTGGGGTATAGCAGGAGTGCGGGCTCTGGCAGGGAGTTTGAGTGCAGGAGGGGGCTCCGGACGGGGGTTGGGGTGCAGGAGGGGGTGTGGGCGCGGCCTCAGAGGCATTTACCTCAGGCAGCTCCTGGTCAGCGGCACAGCAGGGCTAAGGCAGGATCCCTGGCTCCGCGCTGCTCTGCTCCCCGAGGTGGCCGGCATGTCCAGTCCCCAGGCAGAGGGACCAGGCTGCTCTGCACGGTGCACGCTGCTTGTGCCCACAGGCGCTGCCCCTGCAGCTCCCATTGGCTGCTGCACCCGGCCAATGGGAGCTGGGGAGCTGGCGCTGGGGGCGGGGGCAGAGCGCAGAGATTCCCTGAATGCCCCTCGCCTAAGATGTTGCATCTCCAGTCGTGCTGCTAGTTTGAGATAATAGGGGGAGCTTTTAATTAGTTGAAACAAAAATGTCAGGGCTGGGGCAGCTAATTTAAAGGCACTGATAAAGCTATTCCTTCCTGGGGATGGGGACACTGGGGAGCAATTTTAATGAGAGAAAACAGAAGTGGAGTGAGATGATAAGAGGAAATGGTCTGAACTCGCCATTCGGGGAGCACTGTACCAGCCCACAGACTAGCAGTACCACAAACACCTTGGGCCCAGGAGCTGGCCCCGAAGCTATTGTGTTTCCAGGAGATCTCCAAAATCCGCCCATGGTGCGGAGAATCAGCTGGGGTTCAGACCTGCTGCCGTTTCCACCTGGTGGTACAACCTCCTAGCTCATGAATAGGGCCCTATCCAATTCACGGCTCTGGAAAACGAGTCGTGGACCATGAAATCTGCTCTCCCCCATGAAATCTGGTCTTTTGTGTACTTTTACCCCACACTATATAGATGTCATGGGAGAGACCAGCATTTCTCAGATGAGGGGTCCTGACCCAAAGGAAGGTCATAGGGGTCACAAGGTTATTGGGGGGGGCCGCCGCCGCCTCGAGCGGTGCAGAAGTAAGGGTGGCAATACCGCAAACCCACCCCCCCAATAACCTGGCGACGCTCCCCCCCTCAACCCTCTTTTGGCTCAGGACCCCTACAGTTCTCAGCGGGTGGGATTTCGGATTTGCACATCTGAAACCCTGGAATTTTCGATTTTTAAAATCCTCCGTGAAATTGACCAAAATGGCCCATGAATCCCCATTGAGTAGGCTGGGGCTTTGGTTCAGCGATGCCTTTCGAAGAAGTGACCTTCTACTGAATCACTTGCATCTCTTCCTGCAGCAAACCAGGACCTACTCCTGAACGAAACTGAAGCTAACTGCCATGGGATTCCCATTACAGTCCTCCTCCTTGTCCACGTGGGTTTTCCTCCCTCTGCACATATTGCTCCCAAGACACGAGCCCCTGAGCGTGCACGTGCAATCTGGCATGGTTGCTAGCAGCACCGGGTTTGTCAGAGGTCAAGGAAATCCCTGCCATTGGCATGGTAGCCAGTAAGCTTCTGCTTTCTCAGTAGCAAAGCGTTCCTCCAGACTCAGGCCCACCACCTGCCAGCAACCAACCTCTCCCAGCCCACTTCAATCCCCGCTTGCGGATATACTGCGTTCTTTTCCGTTTGCTTTGCAAGTTTAATCAGCCAAGGCACTGGGAAGGAAGGAGAGCATACTCAGGGAAAAGTGTTTAAAAAAAACAGGCTCAAGCGTCCTTTAAGCCAGCTATTTCCCCCATTAGCACTTTTATCGCAGAGAGTGGAAGGTTTAGGCCAATCCTGTTACACAGGGCATTGCAAATTCAGGAGTCTCCAGCCAGAACACCAACCCAAAGACCCATCTGCAGCCCTGTCCACGTCTGATGCCTGCCAAATATTGCATCCTGTAACTGCTCTCTCACTCTGTCAGCTTAGGAATCCATGCTTAGGCTGCTCCTCCTGGCTCCACATAGAACTCTGCTAAGACTGAAGAGCTTCACATTAAGGAATGGAAGGGATCCAGGTATGAAGGAGGCATCTGGGAAGGTTTGTAGGTACGTAGCTGTGGAGTGATTTGGCTATGGCCATGACCACCTCATGGATGTGGGAACTGCTGGGGAGGGAGGTGGACTGGGTCCCCAATGAGTAACTTGCAGTATTGCAGACTGCACGCATTCACAAATCAAGAGTTTGGCTTAAAAAATCATGAGCTCTTAAAAAATAAGGCATGTTGGAGTCCTTCTCTTTGCTCTCTGGTTACGGAGCCTTCACAGCTCACTCACAGCACATTTTCCAGCTTTTCTCTGCCATCACGAGGGCTAGAAATGTACTTTTAGTCTGAAATGAAAACGGAGATGCCCAGGATTCCCGATGCTTTAAGGAAAAAACTCACCAAATATCACAAGAGTTGGCAATGGTCCGAGGGCCTTCTTGAACTTAGGGACAACCTCAAACAATAGCAAGCTCTTTTCTTTGTCCTACTTGCTACCTCATGGCTGGGTGGTGATGTGTGGCCAATTGTTACAGGTGTCTCTGCTGCTGGTCCCAGATACCAAGCGGACCATGAATTAGCTGGTTTAAAAAGCTCAGCCTTATTCTGTTAGATTGGCACTACGCTTACATCACTTATATCCCTGTGTAATGAAAAGAACACTAAACGACCAGTACTGTGAGCCAGATTGCCTGTTACCTTGCACCAGTGCACATTGATACCATTCTGATTTAGGAGTGGTTTACATGCAGATGACTGACTTGCTGTTCCTGACAATATTACATCCTCACCTATGCAAATGGCCTTTTCTCTGAGCACCTTGTGACACCTGAATGCACTGAACCAGTTACATCGAATTTCATCAGCGCTGGCTCATTCCCCGGCTGTGGAATCAAGGAAGCCAAGGAGCTGAGATTCTGCAATGGACAAGAGGCTGCATCTGTGTTGACTGCAGGCAGTTGCATGTTTTCAGGGTGGCCGGAATGGCCCAGGTTAGACACACATAGCAGGCTTCCCTTCCCTAGGCCACAGTGGTTGAGTTGGAAGTGATGCAGAATTCCAGGAGGCTAATCACCAGTGCCCAACTTGGAGGAATATTTGCCATTTATTTTCTCTTGTACACAGTGGAGAAAATGTCCTCCAGCTGCTGCTGTATCACCATGGGTTGCAGTTGGAGCGCTCTGCAGCGAAGAAAGGTTGATGTGGTCAGAATGTGGATGGGAGATCTCTAAGGAAATCCTAGTGCAATGCACTGGCCGTGTGTGTGAGAGAGAGAGATGTCTCCCTCTAGTAGCTAGCCCGCTGTGACAAAAAGGGACATACACTAGCTCATCAAGGAGAGAGACCCACGTGTTTTGGGATCTGGGTGAGTCCCTGTGTCCCTAGAGTTTAGCTGGTTTGCTGCAGGAAGAGATGCAAGTGATTCAGTAGAAGGTCTACTTCTTTGAAAGGCAACACTGAACCAAAGCCCCAGCCTACTCAAAGGGGATGCTGGGATGCAAGGGTGTTCCAAGGCCCTGTCATTAAAATATCCCAGGCTTGGGGTTTATTTTTGTTTTGTTTTCCAGGAGCTGGAGTGTCAGCCCTTTTCTCCTGGCCAAACTCTGCAGAGTTATGGCTAAAGGTAGCATAAGAAAAGGCGAAGCAAAACACCACTGAACGGCGAGTGCAATGACTTCACTAGCTGAAATGAGTCAAGAGGAAGACGTTTGTGTATTCCCAATGTGATTAGAGCCTGGCCCAGCCTATTGTGATTATCCCCTTAGGAGTATGAGCAGAAGGATTTTTAAGAGGGGTGGGTGGGGAAAAAGGAGAATTTTGATTAACCACCAAGTTAACCCTTAGCGCACCATTTTCCAGGCTGAGAGCCAGCTGCTTGGGAAGATGTATATACCACATGTCTGCAAGTCTCCAAAGGGTTATTAACTTTGCAAAAATGGCCACAAAGCTTGTTTGGCCCAGGGGATATTTAAAACTGCAAAGAATAAAACATGAGCATCAAAGGGGGAAAGGGCTGGTTTTCTAGAGCCTGCAAGCCTGATTCTGCTCTAGTGGATTCGGAAACTGGCAGGGGGGACCCCCTGTGGGTCTGGGAGGAAGGAGAATTGCAAACCGCCCAGAATGAGCCCAGCAGTCTCCTCTTGACTCACCTGTTATTCTTATCAGTAACAATTTCTGACCAGTCCATGGCATTAAATGAATAAGGAAAATCTGCCTCTCTTTCGAGCTTTGTTTCCTTGACTTAGTGAAACCTCTCTCACGTGTAAGATTGTTTCTTGTCCAGTAGGCACCCCTGGGAGGGCTCACCCCTCATTTCCAGTTGCAGCCTAGAGGGCGAGTGCCAAGAAATGCTTGTCTTCTGCCAAGAGTCGAGGCTCTGGACGTGACGCTGCGTTCATCCCTGCCTGGATTGTAGGCTGTCACTTTCCCCATCTCTGTAATTCCAAACCCATTCCTTTAACAGCTGCATGGACTGTTCTCTTGCCCTGTGATGCTGACTGAGGGCCAGAGCAACAATGATGCAGTCTGCGCCCCTCCGGCCAAGCCATTGAGTAAGACCTTCTGTCAAATAGTCAATTAATCCCAAACATGTGCATCAGAGCTTTGCTAGATTGAAGTGGCTGACTTGCCAAGTGCCTAATTCCTAGGAATCTGAGGAGATAAAGTTAGATACCAGAGAGAAACCGAGAGCAATGCAGAGCGTATACCTGTACTGGGACCCTAGGACTGCAATGGCCACATCAACACTTATTGCCCTAACTATCCGACATTAGTTTAAATGAACAAAACAGTTTGAATAGTGCTACTCATGGAAGTTTCTTTTGTTTTTTTCCCCCTCCTAATTTTGTGGGGATTTTTTTTTCCTTTTTGCTTAGGATTTTGCATCAAAGGAAAGGTTGGAAAAAAGATAAACCAGCAAGTGTCCCAGCCAAAACTATGAAAATAGAGAGATGATACCATCTTTGCTCCCTTCGCAAATGACTATGGTTAGTGATTGCCTATAGAAAACAATGGGGCTGGCTTTATGTTTAAGTGATTGTCCAGGCCCCTGTCCACCTTTGACAGCTCACAGGTCAAGCTGATCTTCCCCAAAGAGGCGATGAATTGCCCCCAGTGGGACAGCAATGGCAAGTGGCTTCCTACCTGATTGATTGCTAGAGCCCTGTGCCAACCTGTCTTGATTGGTGCAGGCCCCCTGAGTTTCACTCACAGATTTTGGGTAGTGATGGGTCAGACCCACCTCTGAACTTTCCCAGAAGTTCAAGGGTGCTTGAATCTGATCTTTTGGTTTGGCCCACCACTGTGGTGTGAGATGTGGACATGAATCCGAGCTTTTCCCTGACTCAAGGGGTTTCTTATCTAGGCTTTCGGCGTGGGTCAATCTCTAGTTTTAGATCTGATGGAACCTAAAAGCTGACAGTGCAGGCGAAGCCACCGAGTCTCACCTGGTCTCACCTCAGAACAAGGAATCTGAGCCATAGGGTCAGCCCCTGCCTTGCTTGAAATGGGTCGTAGGTTTTCTCAGCAGGTTTGTGGAACATTCGACCAACGTGAACTGAGTTTTGAGTTTGTGACATGACTGAAAAGCAGCCAATTCTCACAGAGTGTCAAGGTTTTATTGTGAACATTGTGCCCAGCTTCCCTGATCTCCCTACTGCATCCAGCAACTTGCTTTCACCTAAGACCCAGCAAATCCTCTCCTATTGTAACACGCCACCTGGGCCTGAAGGAGGTGACCTGGCATCAGTTAGCAGCAAAGGAGCACAATCAGAGTGATGTTAATTTGCCTTGCGTGTTCCACAGGGATCACTGCCCAGTTAAACCAGGTGATTGGCACCTGAGTCTGAGCACCTGGGACAGCCTAGCCCAGGTGTGAGTATCCCCATTGTAAAGCCAGACCCAAATTATTATTGCTTCTGCCCTCACCCGTGTGCCCTTCGTGCTGAGACACTCTAGGCCTCTTACCCAGCCAGTTGCATCAACAGTGGGGAAAACTTGTCTGTCCTTCAGGGGGAATTGTGGGAAGGGTGTGGGAGGGCTGTCAGCATACAATGGATTTTTTTTGCTTGCATCCTGACTGCAAAGTGGGCAGGTTTCCGTCTGAGTGACAGCAGCACCTGACCTCTAACCCACACCCCCTAGCTGGGTCAGCTAGCTGGGCTCAAACTTGGCTCACAGGTTTTTGTGTGTGGATGGGCTAAAATCAAGGTAAGAACCCAGGCTAACTGGGCAGGAAAGACCTATCCTGAGTGTCTGTTTACTTGTGTGTCAACTGGGGTTGACACTCTTTTCCCAATAGGGGCATTCTTAGGGTTAATTCATCTTTCTAAGGCACTTTGAGATCTTGGGGTGACAGGCGGCATAGTTAAATACATAATAATACTCAGCGATGTCAGAGGGACTAGACAGGACTGGGAGCTCACTGCCCAGGGTCAGCTTTGCTTTGAACATGTAGAACACCTAGAAAAGTGTAGCACTCCAGAAATTACAGTCTGTGCCTTGGTTTTCTCCTTCCCTTCCTTTTTTTTGGCATCTCCTCAACCCTCCTTTCCTCCCAAAGCTTGAAAGACTTTCCTTGACGGAATGGGAGCCTTTGCTGTGTAATTGTGGATTACACGCTGAGAACGAATGCTCATGTTGCTCAGAGTTGACGTGAGCCGATATGACTGGCATGCGTTGAAATCAATGGGCTTGCTTCCCTCTGGCATTCCCGTTGCTCGGTGCTGCCTTACAATTGCCTTTAATGAAGGGAGATTACGTTTCCTCTTTTGGAAAAAAAACCTAGTTAGTGCTGATGAAAGGCTCCGGATTAACAGCCTTGCTGAGCGATGGCCCTCATTCACCCACGGGACAGGGACAGTGATGACTGTAGCACGACGAACTTCCCCACGCTGGCCCGCTTCATGGGGAGCTGGTGGGAAGAGGGTAGTTTCTTTCACATGGCAATTCAGCCTCTCTGATGAGACTGCCAACAGAGGTGCCAGCTATTACAGGGACATTTGTCTACTAAGAATTGGTCTGGAACCAGCAGCTTACCTCACACAGGCCACTGAATGGTCATCCCGTGGTAATGACTCCAGTTGATACTGTGAGGGATTGAATCGCCCAGAGAAACAAGGGGACTTAAATCAGAAGTAAGGGGTGTGATGCTCTGCCCCCAAACACTCCCATGTTATATGGCCAGAATAACTTAACTGAGACCATAGAGAATACTGATGTGTTAGAACATCCCGAACCCACTTCCTATCAGATCGCAGAACATCAAGACTATGGGGTGCATATGGAGTTCTTAGGTGACTTACATCCCCTGTGTAGAGTAAGGGGGCATTTCACAGTAAAGCTGTGGCTGTGGTAAGAAGAGCAAAATCAGTAGGGCATGGGCAGGGTGATGGCAGAGAAAGGCCTGGAGATGGCCTCTAGTATCCCAGCTCTCAGGGAGCTAGGCAGGTTGAAGCAGCTCCCAGAAAGAGAGTTTGATCGTGAAGAAACCAGAGCTTCTGTGGTGTGTGATATCACTGGAGGAGTTAACATGGCATTTTCCTTGGTCTGCCAGAGAGTGCATTTTCCCCTTACCGGGGTGTCTGAGCTCCTTGCTCCCTCTCCTTTAGTGGTTGCCGTAGTGTCTTTCTACTAGGAAAGAACCCATTTAGGTGTCAGGGAATGATATTTTAAAAATCAGAAACTGGGATGTTTCCCTTTGTCTCTCAGTTTCACTGGGATTTCGTTCGCCCAAATGTCTCGCAACATTATTTATTTTTAATTACTTTTGTAACACGCCTGCCACTGCAGTAGAGCGACTAATCCTGTGGTGAGGGAGCAGAAGCAGAAAACAAAACCCTCTTCCTTCAGAATAAAAAGATAAAATTAGGCAAGTGAGGTGATGCATATTAATCAAATATTTCACTTAACGCAGTGCATATTTGCATAAAAATCTTCAGATTTATGGACCTTCAGCTTTTACAGGTAAGCATATGAATAGCCCTGTATGTGCTAATGTACCTTGCTCAACTGGGACCTAAATAATTCTGCAGAGCGAGGAAAACCGCACAACTTTCAGTGGGAATGGTGAGTATACCTTTAAGGGCTGGGATAGAAACTCGCTCTTAATCGACAATGTCGTTTGGGAGGGACCTGTATGAAAGGAAGTAAAGAGATTTAGCACTTAATTAGGGAAGAGGAGAACCAAGCTTGGATGTCTATTTGGTGCCTGATTTTATCTTTTAATCTGTCTTTATATTGTTTGGTTTTGTTATTAATAACGTGGAGATTTGGGGGCATAACCTGAGTTTGTGTAGTTTTCTGAGCCAAGATCTGGGCTCGGAATAACCCCACCTCATAACGATTTTTTTTAATGGTCTTCTCTTTGTTCTTTTCTCTGTTTGTGTTGTCCTTTCACAAGCTTGTATGTAACACTTCTTATGCTGTTCTTTTCCCAGTTGGCAAGCAGTGATTTCCCCAGCCCTGCTCCTTGTTATGGGTCTTCCTTTGAATTCTTCTAAGATTTCAGCAACAAAGTGATGATTATTTTTTTTAACAGAAGTTTGGAAACCAGGATGCAGATCAACTGCCAATAGTTTTAAAGGAGGTACCAATTTGGGCCTTAGCTACTTGCTATGGATCCTGTCCTGCCAGGTGCATTAAGCCTGATCCAAAGCCCTGTGTGGGTAATGAAAGAATTCCATTGGTTTCAATGGACTTTGCATCAGGCCCAAAGTGGCCTCAATGTCAGTTAACATCTATGGGAAATGAGAACGCTTGCGACTTCTCTGGAGCATCAGGGAGGAACAGATCCTAAATGAACTGCTGATGGCTCTTCGGAATCACACGAAAACTTTCTATTGGTGACAATCCATTTCTCTTTCACATTTTCAGGTGTTTCTCTTCCTTTGTTCTTTATTATGAAGAATATTTGCACGAACCTATAAGTACATTGTCTATAAGACTTTGTCGGCTCATGCAGTTTATTCCTAACCTCATAATTTTTATGGCAATTAACTGAGACGACATAAACAGAAGATTAAGATTTCAGGTGGAGTACAAACTGCAGGAAATTCAGGAACCGGTCGCTTTCTTGAGAAATCAGGATCCGATATCTTCATTTTCAGCTTTGCTAATGAAGGAAAGGAAATGCAGAAAACATGATACACCATCACAATGGTTGAATTCTGTGACGAATTAGTATGGTCTATGTGCCTGATACAAGACTGAACCGTTTTTAACTGTGTCATAGGTGCTGTACTGCTAACAGCTGATGGAAATTTTTATTTAAAAGTGGCAAAGGTCCTGTGACTGGCAGCAAGAAGAACTGAGTTTTATCCCTATGATGTTCCAGGGAGCTCTTGTGTGCAGCATATCAACAGTTGTTAAGTTCTAAGTGGCCCTGGATTTGTTACTACCTTCAAAGTGGGAGGAGACAGGATGGTTTAGGAGACTGGTAGTGGAATACGGAGCTTTTCACTTCTCCAGCATTTCCAAGAAGTCTTGGAATTTTGCACCATTTATAGAATTTACACTGGGATTCAGTTAAGATATATGGTGGTACTGACTAAATATAGTTACCTTCTGATGCTTTTATTTGGCCAACGCATATTTAATTGGTGGTCTCACTCCAGTCCCTAGTGGTCAGATGTCTACAACAAAAAACTAGTCGTACACGCAAGTTCACAGTTGGCACTAAGTTGTGTAAAGCTGGTGGTTTCAGCACAGAGATGAAAGGGTGAATTGGCCTGGAGACTGGATTCCTTTCTCCTACATTGAGGTGGACTTTCCATGTTGATCTATTAGAAAAGGGGAGGTGGGGAAAGCTTGCAATGCCACAGCCCATGCTCTACCTCCTCCATGGCCAGTTTCTAGAATTGTCCCATCTGCCCCTTTCTTAGTATTCCTGCATAGTCACTCTCTTCTCCTGGGTCCCAACTGGGAGAAATGCATGATGTAAACAAAGAGCCGAAACAGTGATGTGTAAATAGAATTTTAAAATTTTCCTTCACTTGTAGTAATCGGAGCTAGCGCTAGTAACATAAGTGAAGAAATGTGTGTGGCTACATCATGTGATTTTTTTTTAAAGTTGGCTGTGGCACTTTTTAAAAGTGGGGTGGAGTACGAATTGTTTCTCCTCTACTTTTCCAACGTGCCTTTCCAAGAAGCCTTGAAATTTTGCACCATCTACAGAGTTTACAAGGAGATTTATTTAGGGACAAAATCAGTGTGGTGGGAAAGCTTCTCTTTTTGGTCTCCCCCGCCCCCTTTTAATTTTCATTTTTTGTCTTACTTTTTAATCACCTGAAGTTATTTAAAAACGTCCTTAAAGCTGGGACTCAGGGTTGCCTGGCATGTCTCCTGCCAGCTGCAAAAATGCTTTGCTTACTGCTTCAAGCTGGCAAATAGACCTTCCCGCTCAGCATCCCCTATGCTCATTCCGAGCCCCAACCCATCTGTGCAGGTAGCTTCACCTCAAGGGGGCTCCCCGCAGCCTCGCTCCCTGGCGCCACCTGGTGCCAGTTCCCCCTCCCTGCGCGCAAACCACGTGTACCCCTCCTCCCCTTACAACCTAGCTATTTACTCCAGGGTTTGAAGCGGGGCGCCCAATGGGAGAGCAGGAGGTGTAGCTCTCGGAGGCCGAGCTCCAATCACCACCTGGGACAGCAAAGGGGAGGCGGGGCCGGACTTTCACCACGTTGGGTTTGTCCGCAGCGCTAATTAATTTTTCCAAAGGCTGGGAGGGCTTCACTCCAGCCCGGGAGCTTGCTGCAGCCGCCGCCGCCACCAGCCCTTCGCCGCCTCCTCTTCTGCACTGCACAGACCAGTCGCTGGGGCCCCTCTATTGCAATAAAATGTTTGACGGCTCCCTCCTGCCTCTCTTATTTCCTTTCCTGCTGCTCTGGGGACTGGACACCGCCACAGGTAGCGCTTTTCTCCCCCCCCCCCCGGGTCCCCCTTTCCTGAGCCCGGCATCCCCTTCTCCCCTTGGCTCTGACAGCCACGGCGGCCCGGGACCGCGGGCGGGCCCCCTGCTGCGTTTGCCCTGGCCGGAGCGCCGGGTGTGCGAAGGTTGAGCGTTGCACGCAGGGTCGGCGGCGTGCGTTTGCGGCCCCCGGGGCTTGCCCCCCAGAGCTGCTGCCTGGCCGCGATCGCCGTTGGCAGGGGACGTCGCTCCAGGCTTCGGCAGTTGCTTTTCCCGGTCCGGCTGCGGGAACGTTTCATGGGGAAAGCGGCCGCCTTGTCCCTGGTTCTGGCTTTCAACTGGCTCCGCTTCCCCTTCTCCCCGCGGGCTTTTAGGGGGGCTGGTGAAATGCGATGCTTGTGGCTGCGTTAGAGAGACGTGTATTGCAATGATACAAGTAGCGGGTTGAGCCTCCTTGCGTGGTTTTCCCTCTCCTCCTTCCCGGCACGCTTGGGCCTTGGAGAGACCGAAACAAACCCCCTTTCCTCCTCCCCTCGGCCCCACCGGCTGCGGAGACCTTCCAGGGCAGGAAGACGCGAGGCTGCAGCCCGAGGGCTGCGCGCTGGGACCCGGCTGCGTGGAGCAGGGCGCAGGAGGGGCGGGGGGCTTGGTGCTTTAGGGGGGAGCCCAGCGGAGGGTTCCCGACTCCCCTGGGGCGGAGGCGCTAACGTGAGTGCCCCGTGAGCGCCTGGTGCTCGTGGGTGGGCAGCAGGGCTGAGGGCGGGACTGGCAGCCCGGGGCGCTCTGGCTGCGGCGCGGGGGGCGCAGGGCTCCCGAGGGACGGGGTGACTAGCCGGGTCGCAGCGGGGATGGGGAGGGGAGTTTGCTGGGCGCCCCCAAGGCGAGCCGCACTGCCCCCCCACCCGGGTATCCTAGCTGGGGTGTGGAGGGGAGGGGGCTTAGCACCAGCCCCCGGGGCGCGAGTGACCGGCCCCTCTGCTTCTCCCCCGCAGCCGGCGGCGCGGAGCTGGAAGTGGCCATCCCGCAGCGAGTGGCGCTGGAGAAGATCCACCTGCTGCAGCCGGCCGGGGCCGGGGCCGGGGCCGGGAGCAGCCCCCGGCGCTCGCCGCCCGAGGAGGAGGCCGTGCTGCTCCGCCTGCCGGCCTCCGGCCGGGAGCTCTACGTGCACCTCCGGCGGGACCTGCACTTCCTGGCGCGGGGCTTCGCGGTGGAGGAGCCGGGAGAGGCCCGGGCCCGCCGCCGGCCCCCGGCCGAGCAGCTCTGCTTCTACACGGGACACGTGCTGAACCGCAGCGACTCCTTCGCCGCCGTCAGCACCTGCGCCGGGCTGGTACTGCGCTTCCCGGGGGGCTGGCTCTAGGGACCCCCCCCTGCACCCCGTCCGGCCTGGGGGATCCCTGTCGGGGAGGGGCTGGCTCTAGGGACCCCCCTGCACCCCGTTCGGCCTGGGGGATCCCTGTCGGGGGAGGGGCTGGCTCTAGGGACCCCCCTGCACCCGGTCCGGCCTGGGGGATCCCTGTCGGGGGAGGGGCTGGCTCTAGGGACCACCCTGCACCCGGTCCGGCCTGGGGGATCCCTGTCGGGGGAGGGGCTGGCTCTAGGGACCACCCTGCACCCGGTCCGGCCTGGGGGATCCCTGTCAGGGGTGGGGCTGGCTCTAGGGACCCCCCTGCACCCGGTCCGGCCTGGGGGATCCCTGTCGGGGAGGGGCTGGCTCTAGGGACCCCCCTGCACCCGGTCCGGCCTGGGGGATCCCTGTCAGGGGTGGGGCTGGCTCTAGGGACCCCCCTGCACCCGGTCCGGCCTGGGGGATCCCTGTCGGGGGAGGGGCTGGCTCTAGGGACCCCCCTGCACCGGGTCCGGCCTGGGGGATCCCTGTCAGGGGTGGGGCTGGCTCTAGGGACCCCCCCTGCACCCGGTCCGGCCTGGGGGATCCCTGTCGGGGGTGGGGCTGGCTCTAGGGACCACCCTGCACCCGGTCCGGCCTGGGGGATCCCTGTCGGGGAGGGGCTGGCTCTAGGGACCCCCTGCACCCCGTCCGGCCTGGGGGATCCCTGTCGAGGGAGGGGCTGGCTCTAGGGACCCCCCTGCACCCGGTCCGGCCTGGGGGATCCCTGTCGGGGAGGGGCTGGCTCTAGGGACCCCCTGCACCCTGTCCGGCCTGGGGGATCCCTGTCGGGGAGGGGCTGGCTCTAGGGACCCCTCTCCACCCCGTCCAGCTTGGGGGATCCCTGTCAGGGGAGGGGGCTGGCTCTAAGGACCCCTCTCCACGCTGTCCGGCCTGGGGGATCCCTGTCGGGGGAGGGGCTGGCTCTAGGGACCCCTCTCCACCCCGTCCAGCTTGGAGGATCCCTGTTAGGGGAGGGGGCTGGTTCTAGGGACTCCTCTCCACCCTGTCCAGGCTGGGGACCCCTGTCAGGACGGGACTGGCTCTAGGGACCCCTCTCCACCCTGTCCAGCCTGGGGGATCCCTGTCGGGGGGCGGGGCGGCTGGCTCTAGGGATCCCTCTCCACACTGACCCGTCCCACTTAATTAATCCCTTTGTTTCAATGTCTTCATGCTGATGGAGGATTTCTGTCATCTGACGATGTGATGGGTGGCAACATCCCCGGGGCTGCTCTGCTCACTGCTCCCCCTCGCTCAGGTGCTCTGCTTGGATGGGAACACAGAGGTCAAAACCTGCCCTCAGGGAGGGAAGCAGCTCAGCAGCCAGATCTTGTCTTACTGACTTCCCAGCCGCCTTGCTCCAGTCAGGGTGGACTGAAAAGCCTCTGACGCTTCTACCCTTTAGGACGTGTAGAAGTCATTTGTGACAGGCTGTGCTCTGCAGTAGTAGCCTTGATAAATCTCAGTACCGGACTGTCCTGTACTGCCCATCTCAGCAGCTAGTTACTTCTCACCCAGCTGCTGACTGTCACCTGCCGTGTGGTATGTGATTGGCAGCTCATCTGGCCAGAACAAGGCTCAGTTGATTAATCTCTGTTCCTGCCACCTGACTTGCTGTGTGGTCTTGATCAAATTGCTGTATAAGAGCCAAGCATCATGAGCTGGAACTTGAGTCTATTTATTTCATCATCTTGTGGTTGCACTTACCCCTTGCAATGTTTACTCAAAAGAGTACAACATGAGCCTGGATTCTTTATTAGGCTCCTTATCTCCTCCTATTTCCTCCCGATCAGCTCTTTCCCGACCAGTGCACATGCATATCTGCTTTTCTGCCCTGGAACGGCAATTTAGAGATTCCCGATAGCTTTGTCAGCAACAGAATAGCTCGTGGAATAAACTGCTTAATGACATGAAGATGCTTTTTGCACATTGGGTGGCAGAATTTCTCCACCTAAGGATTAAGGGTTGTAGTTGGGTTTGTAATACAATGGGAGAGCATTGTGCTGCCGGTGAAACATGAGTTAGAAGCTGGTGTGGGGCCTCCTTTCAAAGAGAGGTGCATTGATAATCTTGGAGTGGGATGGCTGCTTGTGCTGTTTGACTAGACTGTGCAATCTGTGGAATACAGTTGGCATTGCAGCTTAGCCATTCCCTTGCCCTTCAAGCAGTAAAAGGAATTCTTGTTAAGGATGGCTCTCCCGTTTCTTGATCTTTTGCCTTGGTCATTAGAGGTTTGAGTACTCGGGTGTTTGGGTCATTTATTGTTTTTTCATTAGTGTTGTTAACTTTGATTCCTGAAAAGAATAGGAACATTTACTGGGAGCCTTTGCTTATTGTTTCAAGTACGGATCTATTGGCAAACGGTTAATCTAAAGTGACTTGGAAGTAAGAATCTACTCTGCACATGGATTAAGCAGGGTTTGATGCTTTCCTTTGGAACCATATGAGGGCGCTGTGCCTCAGGTAAAAGACAGCATCCAAGATATTGAATATTAGCATATTTATGATTGACACTGTAAACTGAGACGTATACCACCAAAAGCTTCTTGACGTTTAAAACCGATATCTCTGGTTTTAGCTTTTCACGGACAGCTCTGAACGTTTGCCACGAAGCACGCTTTGTTAATCCCATTTATGAAGTGCTGGGCTTTTAAAGATACCTATTCTAGCATAGCTAAAAGGTACGACAGGCAGAGAAGAGAACTTTTTTGAAAGGGGAGTGTAGTTGTAGGCACAGTATTAATTGCCTGAGATCTGGGAGTGAGTGAGGGGGAGAGAAGAAAATTGGCATTATTCCCAGTGGAAAAGTTGGGGCAGGAGTGGTGGGGGGTGGAACTAGACTAGTTAATCTTTGTTCTCTACTCTGCAAATATGAGTCCTGACATTTCTAGAGCAGGTCTGAATTCTAAACAAGCGTCAGAATGATTCATTGGAGCAGCCTGACATTCGGTTCAGAAAACGAGTAGGTTCGATGGAGGACAGTGACATGGACACCAGCAGTCAAAACTGCTACTTGTTTACGTGGGTAAATTCAGGAGAGTTGCACATGCTTATGCCACCTGTGCGTTTGTTGCTGGGAATGGTGGAGGCAAATCTATTGCGAGACAAAGTACATCAGCATACTGGGATTACTCCTCCTCTGTTGGGTAGGGCCATGACGTTACTTTTCACCTAGTTAGCTTAGTAACAGCCCTGTGAAGTAAAGAGGCAGTAACCACGGAGCAGGACACTAAAGCTGTTGTTTATGTAGAAGTTGCATCAATTAAACTTAAACTGGTTTTAAAACTGATTCAGTTAAATTCATGCAAAGCCCTGTGGAGACATTTTTATTTTAGCTTGAGTGATTTATTTCAGTTGGTTAATCAATTTAAGCTAACTTGATATAAACCAGGTTTGCATCCATTTATGAGTACTCGCGTGTACTTTTGCATTGTTTAACTAAACCAAATTTTAAATTGTACCTCTAGTTAAACTGCTGTAGCCTTGTGTGTAGACAGTCCTTAAGGGCACTGAGAGGATGTGTGACTTGACTTGCTCAAGGTTGTACAGGAAGTCCACAGTTATGCCATGTATAGAACTCAGGTGTTCTGATTCCCAGTCTTGGTCTTTAACCACAAGACCATCATGTGGTACGTCCCTTGGCCCGCTCCGCTTCCTGCAGCCCCCATTGGTCTGGAGCAGCAAACCACAGCCAGTGGGAGCCGCGATTGGCCGAACCTGCGGATGCGGCAGGTAAACAAACTGGCCAGGCCCACCAGGGGCTTTCCCTGAGCAAGCAGTGTCCCAAGTTTGGGAAACACTGCAGTAGGTTGTTAATTTCAAACTGCCACCTAGACCTTGTCTGCAATAGAAAACGAGGAACTCGTATTTTCCAGCAGTGCAGCTCTATGGATAACAGAAGTGGTGGAGGTTATAATGTAGATGAAACAGACCTGCTGTGTGCAGGGTTAGATAACCTGGTGGTAAAACCCCTGGCAGCTGATGTACACTGTTGCTCCCAGGGTTGCTGGTGCTTATACAGCCATGGGAGATTTCCTGAACATTGCTAGTGTAGGCCCAGTTGATAGGGCTTGTAGATGCTCAAGACACCTTAAAAATAGCTTGAGCCTAGAATGGTTGTAACACGGTGTCATTGCCTAATGATGGTACCAGTTGTGTTGTGACCATGTCCAGTAACCGTGCTACAAATTACGTGTCAGGTGAGTGTAGCACGATTGGGGCAAGCAGAGTACTAATAAAAATACAATCCCTCTTGCGCTGGGAGGAGAACTGAGCAAGAGCTGGATTCTACAGTCACTTCTTGGAGGGCTGTTGCTAGCAGTTTCCCTACCTAAGTTTTTTTTGGTTTGTTTATTTAAACCCTGCTGGTGCTGACAGTGTTGTTAATCCTTACATGGGCTGTGGAACAGTTTCTGACTACAGGTTGTACCTGGGTTAGGGGAGGGTGCTAACCTGTGTTACAACCGAGTCCGGCTGTAAAGAATGGGTCACCTAAGTACTACCACTGTGGGGCTGCACACCTAATAGGTCACCTAATGGGGCTGCACACCTAAGAATGGGTCACCTAAGTACTACCTACTAATGGGTCACCTAAGTACCTACTGTGGGGCTGCACAGTAAAAAGCCCCATTTGGAGACTCTGCTTCCAACCTGGTAGCCCCTCTCCTCTTCCCATTCACACATTCTGACTTGCAGCGTACGCGGGACACACCTGTTGGTTTAGCCGTGTTCCTGAAATGTGCTACGCTCTTGGACTTTGCAGGGCTGTACTGCAGCTAGGGAGCATAGTTAAATACACCCTTTTGTCCCTAGTGCACTGCAGGACTTTAACTGTGTTGGGGAGATGGCAGCTTTTACGGCACAGACAGGCTAAGTTCTTGGCACTGTGGTCTAACCAGAGCTAGTGTGGTACTTAACATGGGGGTTTATTCCTCAATAAAAAGGGTTGACTCATTTGCACAGGCAAGACCATGTGTTATAACAACACGAGTGGGGGACTGTTGAGTTCTTAAACATGTGCTCGGTTGTAGGGTCCCACCTGGTAGCAGCCGGCGTCAGAGACAAGATAGTGGAATGGGGGACTGCTGGTCTCCTTTAGTGTGGAAATTGTAATGTTTGCTGCAGGCATCTGAGAACTCTATTTATGCATCGATACTATGTATAACATCACAGATCCAGTTAATCTGTTCTTATTCTGGACTGATCCCAACCCTCTAGCAGAATTTGGCAGAGCAGTGCTTGACAGCTGCCTTCCATTGTGTTTTTGTTACTCTCATGGTTGAAGCCATAGTATAGAATGGATAAAGCTTTTTAAATGCCAAGCTTTCCATATGTTAAGTGCCACACTGTCTTCCCTGAGTGCTAGCAGGCTTATCAGCTGTACAGACCCCCTTACCCCCACCCCCCAAGTAAAAGAAAACGTGAACCCTGTCTGCAGGTGACTTTCAGTCATTCATTTGCCTTGTGGCGTCCAGCATGGTGGTATGTCTCCATTTGGAATTGGGAGTTTTCAAAGATTGTATTTTAAGTATTAATTCCTTCGCTTCTCGTTCCTGCCAGAGTCTCTGTGAACTGCTAAAATGAGACACTATTCATTCCACATTTGATTAGTATGTTTGTACTTCAGTGACAACATGCAAAGTATGCAGGGCAATGGTGAAGGTGGTTTTGGTTATGCGCGGCTTGAATTTTTGACAGTGTTTAAGTGATTGCGCTTAGAGATGAACTGAGGGTGTCATTTCTGTGTATTAGGTTTAGACTGACTTTCGGATCTCTCGTTTGACGTGGTGTCTGTTCTGGTTTAGAACCCAACCTGAAACCAGAAATCACTGGGGCAGGTTTGGATCCAGAGACTTGTCTGAATTACCCTTTGCGTGGCCCATTCTAAAATTTGGAGGCTGGGGGTTTGGATTCAGACTATCACTAGTTTAAATACACATATTCCTGAAGCTAAGATGTAAGTGAAAGATTCAGTGTTTCCCGCTACCAGCATCATTTATCTTAATTTCCACACCGTATTTCCAGCCCCTTTGAGTTCAAGCAAAACTTTGTGCAACCTCTTTTGAGCGGAGTAGATCAGTGGAAGCAGATTACCTATAGTACAAAAGCTGGTCAAATAAAAACCATGAGGTCCCCCATTGTACGATGAAGCAAAGTGATGGAGGTTACACTCAAAGGAATAAATTAAAAGCTGGGAAACCGTCAAGGTTTTCCAGCATTGTCCTCCATATTCAGCAGAGAGAAGAGGACTTCTTTTCTTTCCAGCTCCACACACAAAAGGGAAAGAACAGCAGAGCAACGAGGCCATTCCATCTAAGCGTTGGAGCATTTTGCATGGGCCATTCTTCTTTAGATGGATGTGGACAAGCTTTGGCAAGTTTGCACAAAAGGAGACGATAAAGTTTTCGGCTGGACACAGTTGAAAATGTGACCCAATCAGGTGAGCATTGTTCGGGAAATTTGAGTAGCGAGCTAAGGGGCCCTGCCCTTCGAGGGGCTAAACATGCTCCAGTACTGTTGAATTCAAGATGAAGTAGTCAAGCTATAGTAGATAAGTTGCGAGAAAGTCCGTGCTGTTAGAGAAATGGAAGGGAATTTTTCTTCCCCAGCTTGCGTGGGAGGCGCTGCACGGGTGGAAATAATAACACCGAATGCTGCTCGCTATAGCGTGATGGTCAGGACTTCTGAGCACCAGACGAAAGGAAGACAGTGCACCCATAAGTTAGCTGCAGTAGGTAGGAATATCGACCATGTCTGTCGTTAGTCCTCCTCCCACCTCAATGACTTCCTCTTTATTGACGTAACTAAATGCCTTGGAAAGGCCATCAAGCCTGGGTGATGGTAGGGAGCGTTTGGTCCATTCAGCTGCTGCCTCTGGGGAGCCCAATCCAGAGGTTTGACACTAAAAAGTACCCCAGCTGATCTCTTCTGGGGTGACGGTGTGATTGTAGGGGAAGGGGTGGTCTCTAGGAAAGACACAAAGAAGGCCCCAAACAGGTGGGTTGAGGCCTGGTTGTGCAATGTGGAGTGACTGGAGAACTCGTGAAATTAAAACATTTCAGAGTCACAGCTGAGCAATTGGAAAGGGAGTCTGTCAGACTGTTTAAAACTGTGTACATGTGCCTATGTAATTAATCTCCAATGCCTACTGAGCACTTAGGGGCAAGGACGCCTCTGTTGAAGATTCAGCACCCCCTGCCCCTCCAGTTAAGAAAAGAGAGTTCCCTCTACACATTTCTGAGACCCTCCTGCAAAAGGTTTGCAGGATTGGGCTCATCAAGTATAAAAATCACCCTCTGAGAAATCCTCCCACAAAACAAGATGTCAGGTGGAACATTCCTAATTTTTCCGAAGGAAAAGAAAGCAAACTTCCTTTATTCAGGATGAATAATTAAAAAAAAAAAAAAAGACATAAGCACAATTAAAAAATCCTCTGTAGGCCACTTTTAAATGTATATTTTGTTACCTTTCTATGGGTGGTGTTAAGGGATGCTCTGGTATTGAAAATGGTGGTACAAACAATGTGAATGCTGGATTGTATTAGCATGTGGTATGGACCAGAACCAAAAGCAGTGCACTTGTGGAAGTTTGGATTTCCATCTCTAATTAGCACCATTACGCTTTGGCTACTCTAGTATGTACTGAAAAATCATCCAACCTTTCTTACCTCTGATACTGTTCCATCAGTAATAGCTAGGGTCCTAACAAATTCACGGGCTGTTTTGGTCAATTTCATGGTCATAGGATTTTAAAAATTGTAAATTTCATACCGCTGGGCTGCTGCTGGCAGCCACGCTGCCTTCAGAGCTGGGCAGCTGGAGAGCGGCAGCTGTTGGCCGGGAGCCCAGGTCTGAGGGCAGAGCTGCTGCCAGCCGCAGCGCAGAAGTGAGGAGCGCATGGTACGGTGTGGTCACCCTTCCTTCTGTGCTGATGCCTGCAGAGCTGGGCCCTCCTTCAGCAGCCGCTGCTCTCTGGCCATCCGGCTCTGAAGGCAGCGCAGAAGTAAGGATGGCAATATTGCAGCCCCTCTAAAATAACCTTGCGGCCCCCCTGCAACTCCCTTTTGGGTCAGGACCCCCAGTTTGAGAAATGCTGGTCTCCCCCGTGAAATCTGTGTAGTATAGGGTAAAAGCACACAGAAGACCAGATTTCACGGTGGGAGACCAGATTTCAGAGTCCATGATGTGTTTTTCATGACCGCGAATTCGGTAGGACCCTAGTAATAGCCAAAGATGGGAGCACGGCGGTAGCCAGGGCCTGGGGCAAGTCTGGACAACACAACGGTAGAAATGCTGGAGAATGGTCTTCTCTGAATGCCAGTGCTAGGTCAGCCCGAGCAGTTCCTTGTTGCTACCATCGGAGGCAGTGTAATGGTGTGAGCTCTCCTCCAAAAGCATAGTGTAGATAAGGGCTTAGGGCTTGTCTACACTTGCAATGCTGCAGCGGCCTAGCTACGCTACCGTAGTGCTTCAGTGTAGCCGCTACCTATGCCGACGGGAGGGGTTCTCCCACTGGCGTAGTTAATACTCCACCTCCCCTAGAAGGGGTAGTTAGGTCAACGGATGAATTCTTCCAGCACCCCAGTGCTCTCTACACAGCAACTCAGGTCAGTTTAACTACACTGCTCAGGGGTGGATTTTTTACACCCCTGACTGCCGTAGTTAAACCGATCTACTTTTGTAGTGTGGACCAGGCCTTATGGCAAACAAGATACTGCGTAGACACCAGGAGGGTGATGAGCTACTGGTAGCAGAAGAGTAGATTAGTGTTAGCAGATGTTTTCTTGCATGAGTGATCAATGTGTATACAAGCCTCTGGGAAGCGGAGACTGTGTTTGAACTCCTCATTGATCACATAAAGAAATAAGGAAGGGGATGTTTTCTGCTGGTGAGACATCTTGAGTTGATCAGAGATTGAAAGTTGGATAGAAGGCAAAGGAGGGAACCATTTATTGTTCCTGGGGTGTGGTGTGGCTGGGGGAAGGGTAGACGTCTTTTTATTTTGTTATTTGAATTGACTTGCAGTTCACTTGCATGCCTTGTGAGGGTGAAACTATTCCAGCCTTGCTACTAACTGCACTGAGTGGTTCTGTCAGTTGTAATGTCCTGTCACACTAATTGTAAAATCCAAGTTAGATTCATACCTCTGATGACAGTGAATTTCTAGAGCTTCTGTGGAGCAGCAAATAAGCCCCCACACTGAATTTTTCTGTTCGGATAACTCTCCTGTCTCAGGTTTTTGAAGGCAGTCGGCTGATGGCTTCTTGCCTTCCAGCATACCCAAGCTCTGCTGTTATTTGATGTAATGACGTTGCTTGTCATATGCTATTGCTTACATATTTTCTTTGAGAACAGCAGCATAAAGACCACGGGAAGTATCCAAGATTGTGATCTCTTCCCCCACCCCCCCAATGTAAATTGACAGATACAAAACTTTATTTAATTGGAATGATTGAAGAGAATTCCACAGCCAGAGACTTGGGAAAACCAGCCTCAGCAGTGATGTTGCATTGTTAGTAACTCCAGAAACCAGCCCCCATTCCATGCCTGAGCTAGTTAGGGGTAGATTGTGCTAAGGGAAATTTAGTACAGCCTTGCTCTGATGCTGATGTCTCGTTTGAAGACTGGTGCAGTCAGTGGATTTGGAAGCATCAATCTGAACAACAGTATTTGTTGCAAAAAAACAAATTAATGAACTGAGTCAGTCAATAGTCAAGGCACTAGGTCATTATGTCCCTGAGTGAACCAGAAAGGCTTCAGCACTCCGTACCAGCAAATTTGGGGGAAATGGTAAATCTCTTTAGATGTATTTGATGGGCCCAATCCTGCAAACTTTCCATGCCTCAAACTCCAGTTAATAAGGTTGTAGGATTAGATCCTAGATTCCTTCTTAACTGGTGCCAGGGTAGAGACGTGTAGCTCTTTTCCTCCATAACTGAGAGGAAGGAGTTTTTGCAATTCCAAAGCAAATGTGAAACATAAGGACTTGCCAGTGGTTTAAATTATTTTTGCACTTGATGCCAGAAAGTTGGGCTAATGTTAGGTGGTGATGAAACTGACTTCTTCTTACATATTTTTGGCCCCAGAGAAAATGGCTGGCATAGTTTCAGGAGCTCTGGTGTGGTTTTTAGTACCACAGCACCAGATTTACAGCCCTTCTCCTATATAATTAAAACCTATATTTTTTAAAAAAAAGAAGGGGTGGGGGTTGGGGCTGTCTCCCAGCAGGAAGGTTGGAATAAGGAAAGCATGTAGTGAAGAGCGTCCTAGGGGAAGCTAGAGTTATTGCTTTCTTCAAAATGACCCTGGCAAAGCCCACTTTGTTATTAAAGATAAGAAGCCTGACTCTTCCAAAACTCCAGTGTGGAGCAAGTTATGTGAAACTATTAGGTGTTCCGTGGGACCCACAAATCACCGTTATTCTTGCACATAAATAGCACCTTCCATTTGGGACTCTCTCTATTTGTAGTGTGCATAGATGAACTTCCCCTCGGAGCCCTCCTTTGAGGTAGGGAAGTCATTGCTGTCCATGTGTAAGGATTGGGATCGGCTGGGGCACCAAGGGGTTTTAAAGCCCAAGCTTTCGAAAGTGGCCTCTGATTTTTGGGAGGACTCCACGTTGGGTGCTCAGTTCTCTCCATTCCTAGACGTTCTGTAGAAATGAGAGAGTTAGCAGCGTCTAGCGGAAAATCCTTCCATGGGAATCCGGGGGCCAGACTCTGTCACTGGGGTGGCCCAGGTGTAAGTGAGCACAGGACCTGGCGCTCTGTGTGGAAACACAGAATGTACGGTATGTATGTAATGTACATTTTAAATCATGTTAGTGCAGTCAGCGGTTGAATGTCCTGCACGAGCACGTATGTGCAGATCCCTTCTTTGGATGCTTGTCTGACTGGCATAGAACACGTTGAAAAACCCATCTCGTCTCGCTTTCCCTATCCCGTGGCCGTTACATACGTGTGCCCTGCAGAGAGAGGTGAACGAACGCAGCCTGAGCCCTTTTAAAGTCAAGCTAACATGCACTACAGGCCAATCTAACATGTGCTGAATTTATAGGAGCCTTCCAGTTGACTCCAATAGAAGTTGGATCAGACCCTTAGTTGTGTAGTATACTTTCAAGGGATCATATACGGTAAAATGTCCTATTTTTAAAACTGTTTGTTTATTTTATAGTAATCAAAATAATTGATGAATCAGTGCAATGAAAAAAGTCGGTATGTATTATCAGAAAACCAGATTATCAGCACACCCCTTTTCTCCCCTGGGTTAGTAATCTCCAGCGGGGTGAGTAAAAATGGAGAGCGTTTTAAAAGATTTCAGCTAGGGTGAGATCCTCACCCTACTTGGTCCCCTCTGTGCCAGTTAAAGGGCTGGCATGGCTTAAAGGGGCTCCAGAAAGTACTGGATTTGGCTGGCAGAGGAGTCCCCTGATGCAGGAAGTGTGGAAGACAGACTTGGAGCAGTCCCTCGCAAGCCCAGCATAAGAGTCTGGGCTGGTGGCAGGGCTCCTGCAAAGACTTGGGGCTGTGCCGTGGCCCTGAGGGCAGCCTGGGGAGGCTGCTCTTATTCAGACAAGCCCCAGGGCTGTCTTTGTTACTCCAAGGGCAGCAGAGAAGCTCATAATTGGGAGGACACAAAAGTGGCTTAAAGCCACCCTAATCTCTCCTTCCCTAGGCTGTGAGTTCTGCGTCGTACCTCGCAGAACCGCAGCAGGTAGAATCTCACAGTCTTCTACTTCTGGTGTTTTTTGACTTGGTTGCAGTTTGTTCAGCTGGGGCAATGAGAGTAGCCGAGTAAAGCTCACTTCTGTTTACAGGCATTTTTCCTGGCCTGGCTCTTGTGAGCTAGCAAAGACCATTCACTAACCATCCATGCTGGCGACTGGGTCAGTCCCATTAAAAGAACTGGTTTCACTGAAATGATCAAAATAATTATTTTGATTGTTGTTCACAAAATGTAAACTTTGGGGCACAGCCTGCCTGAGAGTGCCGCACCCCTTTGGAATTGTGTGCTCTGGTGTGGGACCGGTGTGTAGCTTGATTGTCTGTTGGGCTGCACCAGTCCATTTCGGGTAGAATTTTCAGAAGGACACAGAGTTGAGTATTATGGAAAGAGGACCTAAATATTGGGTTTCTTCAGCTTTCATGACAAGTAATGCCTGGCGCTTTTTCTCCATTGATCTCAAAGCACTTTACGAAGGAGTTCAGTATCATTAGCCCCATTTTAAGGATGAGAAAACTGAGCACAGAGAAGCGAGGTGAGTTTCCCAAGGTCATGCAGTAGGCCAGTAGCAGACCAGGGAATAGAAGCCAGGTCTTTTGAGTCCCCGTCCAGTGCTCTGTCCACTAGGGAACACTGCAAATAGGCAAGGCCATGTTCTGTGAAGAGGAATGTAGGAACTAACTTGTCTGCTGCAATGGACATCACCTTAACCTTGTGTTCTGGAAATGAAACAAAGAGGATCAAAGACATATAAAATGTTAGCATGTAGATAGTGATGATCAGATTTCATAAGTAGGGAAATCCACTCTGTCATGCATGAGAGATGCAGCTCTTTCCGTTTATAGGAGTGGGTGTGGGGGGGTTCATTCTGAGTAACAGTAAACGTACAAACTTAGTGTTTCAGATAAAGTCCAGCAAAGAAAAGCCAATGGGAGTTTATTACTGGCATCTTCAGGGTTCTTAAAAAAGAAGAGCCCCTGACCATCTGGATGTGTGTCTGACGCATATTCAGCTTTACCCAAATCGTAAGAGGCCTCATCCTTTCCATTATCATTCATCTCTTCCATTATCATCCACCAAATCTTTTCCCTTTCCCCAGCTCTGGCCTCCTGACTCATCCAACACTTGTGTCCTTTCCAGCGCACTTGGCTCTTTGGCTGATCCACTAGCCTGTACTTGGCGGCTTCCATTTCGACCGCCCCCCCCTTACAGTTCTCTATCTTCTTAACCTCCAGTAGCATCCCCCCATTCCTCGCCCAGCTATTGCTGGTACTCCACGAAACACTAGACCAGTTTGCTAGGTGAGAATCTGGCCCTGTATTTATACTTTGGGGACTCAATTGGTTTTCTAGCTTTTCTGAACCAGTTTGTGCATCCCACCTCTTCTTGTCAGAGACTCCTCTAGCTCCATAGTTTAATATGTCCTAATATTAAGAAGTTTTTTTCCTGGTGTTCATAAAGTGTTTTTATAAAATTTTAGGAAAATGCATATGTGTGCTCCCACAACTTCAAAAGGAACAGTTTCTTCAGTCTGACCTTTGTGTTAGCTGCTAAATACTTTGAGGCAGGGACCATCTCTTTGTTATGTATGTACAGCACCTAGCACAATGGAGCTTCTAGATGCTTCAGTAATACAAATAATTAATACTCTTACCTTCCACTTAAACACACAAACAATGGGTGGAATCTATGGGCTGTGTCATGCTGATGAGACTAGATGATTGTCTTGGTCCCTTCTGGCCTTAAAATGTATGTGTACTCACAAATGAGCTTGAAAATGCATTGCTGTGAAGCGATCTAGTGGGAATAAGAAAAACACTGAGCACAAAGAGATCTGGGAAATACAAATAGTTAACATGCCAAAGGAACTAATAATTTTTCCCCTGTGTGGACAGATTGGCTATATCCAGATTGGAACAGAACAGTTGCTAATCCAACCTGTCAATATCTCGGAGACCTCGTTCAGTGGAAGAGAGCATTTCATCAGGCACAAACGATCCTCAAAATCCAGCTATCCTGCTAAATCCCAGGTCCCTGACCAGCCCTGCAAAGTCATATCAGGTGAGTTTGAGAAAAGGCACAAGACATCAACTGCGTGAATGCATTACGGTCATGACTGTTGTTCTGTCAAAGATCTGTGTTCACCGATGCTCCAGCTCTGAATTTTAGGACAGTAAGAGGTAGTGATGAATGACATGGTGATGGATCATTCAGGTAGAGAGGGTTTAAAAGTCAATTATGCGAATACAAACATAAATAGACTCATATGCTGGGTATTGTTTAAATAGTTTGAAAAATAAATATGGTCTGAACCTTTGCTTAAATGGGTTTCTTTGAGTTACACTGTAATGAGAGGCTATGAAGAGTGATTATAACAGGCTAGAGAATTAGGACCCCTGGTTTCTATGCCTGTCTCCCAGCATTCTGACCTTGGACAAATCTCTTAACCTCACTGTGTCTGAGCCTCCTCCTCTCTAAGTTGGTTAGAATAATACTTGCCCGTGTCGCGAATGTGGATGCTTGTGAAGTGCTGTGAGAACCTGATTGAAGGCACTGTACGTACACTGTTCCACTTTTAATGGGCTGATCTTACAGCATTTTAAGTCAATGGGAGTTTTGTCAATTGATGTCAATGGGAACAGGATCAGGCCCTGCTTGAGAAAACACTCTCATTTACACGCCTAGCTTTGTCATTTATTTATGAATGCCGAAGATTCAAAGGTGCCTCTTGCAGAGAGTGATCTCAGGGAATTGTTTGTAGGAGGGAAGAGGTGTGTATTCCATCCCGGATGGTACCGTTAAAGTTTGAAATGCATAATTGGACTATCTGGTAGGGGGCAGAGATGGGCAGAATTAATTTTTGGTAAAAATTGTGCGAGATCTAAAAATATTCAGTTTGTCCTCCACACATTTCATCTGTCTGAATTCAGACTGTTGGAACAGCCAACCGTTAATATAAACAGTGATGCAAGTCATGCAGCCAGATGAGCAAACTTATTTCTCATTGAATTTGTAAATGCGTACGTGAATCTGAAATTGTCAAGGGTAGTGTGTACCCAGATTTCACACCTGAAATCTGGCTTGGGTTTGGTTCCTGCCACTTGATTTTTCAGCGTGACATTCTCAGCAAATTTTGGCTTATCTATTTTGGGAGTAAAGATCTTTTAAAATGGCTGCTCACAAAAACTGGTTTCCTTTTGATCATTTAAGATAAATGAAATGTCCTATTCAGATGTCCCACTTTCCTGGAGATGAGCCTCAGGAAGCTTCCTGTCTCTCTCTAGCCCTGTGAACCCAGGCTGGAGCTCCAATGTGATGGACTCCTCCTTTGCAGCAGCCTCCTTAGCAAACAATTTTCAATGCCTCTGTATTTGTATCTTTGGAGTCAGTTTGGTGTGTGTGCATGTGTCTATCTTCTGTGGGGTTTATAGGCTTTAACTGGAGGATAGTGTCTGAACCAGAACCCCAATCCAACCCCCTGGGGATGATGGTTATTTGAAATCAGCCCTAGATCTGGCTCTTGTGAATAGAGCATATCTCTCTCTAAGGTGCTGAACCCGACTCCTAGTGCCCCTTAACTAGTTGGGGTTTGGATTCTGAACCCAAATTGTGTCCTCATTCCTATCTCTGGAATCCCCATATGCATGGATGACTGAGGGAGGAGAGGGTCTGCTGAAATCACTGGGTGTTCGGGAAGTTCGGAATTGCCAGTCTTTGATGATAACAGAGTGGGATAATGTTAGAACTATTTTTTTTATTAAACGAAAAGGAGGACCGAAGAGGATGTAATTATATAAGCAACAAACCCCAGGTTCTCCACTGGGATAAGAGAGAGCAAGAATCTCATTTAATCAGTGGCACTTGTGTTCTTAGTTAACATTTCTCTGCCTATTGATATCCCCCCCCCCGCTCTTTCCTCCTACCCCTTTTTCACCTCTTCAGTCACCCCAGAGGAATAAAAGCCAAAAGCTTGGGTAAGTGTATCCACTTGGAGAGTTTTGTGCCTATGAGCCCCTGCAAATCTTCTCAGCCTTTCAGTATGTAGCAGCTGTAGTGAAAACATTGAATAAATGCAGCTGTTCCCACTGCCCGTCTTACCCCTCCCCCCCGCTGTTCTATTTTTTGTTGGATGTTAATAAGAAAACAGCTGGTGATATTAAAATACCCTCAGAGATTCCAAGAAGATGTATGAATGTTTAGTGACCATGTCCTGGCTCCTCCCAGTTTTAAGACCTAGGGCCAGATCTTCAGCGAGTGTAAACTGATGTAGCATGGACTTCAGTGGAGCTCTGTCCATTTACACTAGCTGGGGATCTGTCCTAGAAGGCTGAACGCACAGATTTCTTACATACTCTGCCAAGCCCGGTCTCATTTCATGAGCGGCACTATGTTCCTACATGTTTTGTTCCCCTTACCTCTTCCCCTGCTCCCCATCATTCCTGATCCCCACTTCTTGTACTGGGTGAACTCTGTGCTGGGTGGAGCAGTGGCAGACAACTGCTCATGCTGCGTTCACTCTCTGACGCTATGTTGCTGTGGGGCAGTCAGGGAAGCAGTAGACGTGGGAGTTGAGGTGCTCAGGAGTAGGGTTGATCAGGTACTCTGGGCAGAGTAGAGAAGATCAGGAGCTGGAGCTGCTATGGGACATTCAGGGAGGTGGCAGCCATGAAGGTCACTAATATTGAAACCAGTAGGCTGTAGGAAAGGCAGCTGCGGTTAGACTTGAGGAGCTGGAAGGATTGTAGTGAGGTGGACAGAGGGCCTCAGAAAGTTTGCATATCCTCTTGTTAAAGGATGCCGCGTTTGGGGATTTAACCTTTGGACCTTAGCTCATTAATTTGGATTGTCTGGTCAGTACTGGTTGCTGATTGTTGACAGAACGTGGTTTAAAGCAGAGACCCTGTTTTCTCTCGTGTGTTGTACAGAACTGAGCTCTTACCTCACCAGCGGCGGTTGTTGTGATGGGTTCAGACCCCAAAACCCTGGCTCCAAACCTCCTGAACTGTGGGGAGAGCAAGATCTGGATCGGAATTTGGCAGCTTGGGATCATCCCTAGTGAGGCTGACATGTCTCATGCCAGAGGTTGCTCTTGCACATGCAACATTTTGGACCTCTCAGGCTTTCCAGAAAAGATTTGACAGCTACGTGCTATAGTTACTGCATCTCTATTACTTACAGCAAATACAGTATTTACTAACACAGTATAAAATATGATCATCCATAGTTTAAACTGTGCTTGTCAGGAAAACAGCCTGTGTGCGTGCGGTGTTGCACATTACAACTCATTAGTCAGCTACACCTTCGTTCTTCTAGTCCACTGAGACACAGTGGGCTGCCACTGCAAAATTAAAGCCAGTTCTGCATGGTGCAGCGCTCCCTTCGCTCATTTGCTCCATTGGAGTCCAGGGAGCGCAGAACTTTGCAATACTGGGCTCCTTGTTTATTTACAGCCTTTTGACGGTGATCAGTACCATCGTATCTGAGCACCTTGCAGACCTTTGCGAATCTACCCTCACAACGTTCCGGTGAGGTAGGTTGGTGTCAACCCCATGAGGGAGATTAAGAGCCTGATCCAAACCTGTTGAAGTTGATGGAAAGTCTCCCATTGACTTAATGGGCTTCGGATCTGATCCTAGGTGACCTGCCCCAGGTCACCCAGGGAGTCTGTGACAGCTGGGAACAGCCCCAACCTCTTGAATCCCAGTCCTGGACGTTGACCACAAGACTGTCCTTCCGCTCTGGCAAGGTTCATCTTGTGTTCCACATTACGGGACTGAGTTTGCAAACCTGCCAGGTGGACGTGCAGCTCAAATGTACAATGTAGGAATCTTCTACTGGTTCAAGCAGCCACTGCCACAAGTTGAATGTCAGAAAATAAGGGAATTGCTCATGGGCCTTCCTGCTAAAAAGCAAACTCCTGAATGTTTTTCATTGTTGCAGGAAAGAAATGTAAGTCATGGTTGTTAATAGGCTTAGCACACTAATGACCTAATTGACTTCTGTCTGGTTTGGATTAACTTTTGTGCACAAGGAGTTTAGAAACAGAAAAAAAAAATAATCCTCTCTGCCACACCGAGGTCCGTTCCTAGTGAAACGGCATGGAAAGGATATGTGAGCGGCTTGCTTCCAAGCTTTCTCATGGGAATAAAAGACCTCATTACTAAGAACTGGAACTAAGGAACTGTCCAGATTTCCATTAGGGACCCCAGTTTGCTTGTAACTTGGCTGTCAAATATGACACAGGCTGAAATTTGGCAAGCACGGTCAGAGACTGCAAGTGTTTAAGAAATATGTTTAGACACTATACATTTTATATATACTCACATAGTGTGGAACTATATATTGTGTATACATACCAACACTCACGCATGTGTAAATATGAATTAAAGGGTTTATTGTTTTTAAGCTCTGGGAGTGCCATGTTTTTGAATATTTACCAATTCTTAGTTGTTTTTTGTGTGTTCTTAGAACTTATCAAAGCTGCTCTTTTTTTTAGTTTTTCCTTCCGAACCTTTGTAACTCGGTGGACAGTAAAGTGAACTAGCGCCACTTTAGATTTTTTTTTTTTTTTGGGAGGGGAGGGGGTGTAAAAAAATAAGTAAAGCTTCAGATGATAAGGTTTTAAATAGCACTGATTCTACCTCTCAACGTTTCCAAAGGGTAAAGCGGGATGGGTCCTGCTCCCAGGGAATGGGAGGTCTTGGGGGAGGGGGGGTCAGGTGCTGCCCCCCAGGAGGGAGGCCTGAGGCGGAATGGCAGAGTGAAATTGCTCTATGCTCACCCCATAGCGGCGGCTCCTGTCTCCTGGGGCTGGCTGGGCTTGTCTCCTGGAGCCAGGCTTTGCTACCTGGCACGGGGTCACATTGTAATGCCATTGAGGTTTGGCCCGGCCTCCACACCCCAGGCTGGAGGGTCGGCTGGGCTAAATTTGAGTGAGTGGCACTGCAGTCTGGGGCACATATTCAAGCACCACTCACTCAAATTTAGCCCAGCTGCCCTCCTGTTAGTGGGGGCTAGGGCTAAACCTGAGCAGCGCTGTGACCTTGCGCACCAGGGGCAAGGTTGCAACACCTGGAGCAGGGAGCCGAGCCCAGCCAGCCCTGTGGGACAGGAGCCATTTCAACTGGGTCAGGCGGTTTCGGGGGTCAGAGCAGGATAGTCCCACGAAACCCGGGACTGTTAGGAGGTATGAATGACTGATCATACACGTGGGTCCACAGGACTGTAACCAGTGCAAGTAGATGCCAGTGGAAGGATTCCCACTGGCTGCAATGGGCCTGTAATGTGTTAATGTACTCACCTGTAAAGACACGTGAGCTGGTGGAATGGCTCCTGGGGGACGGGGAGTGCGTATAAGAAGAAAGCAAAATAAATTAATGTAGAAGAAAGGGAAAGCAAAAATGCCCCATCTGGGGGTTCACCTGTGTGGAACCCAACCTTCCCAAAGGCACTGTCCTTTGCCTCCCAAACAGCAAATGCGTCATCCTTTGCCTGAGGATCTGTGCAAGGGGGAGAAGGAAACTGAGCTGGACTGCTCCCTGGGGACTTTGTAAGGGTTGTCATTGAACACTAAAATGTCACCTTTAGTCCAGCTGGTGTCAGTGACGCTCCCACAGGTTACACTGCACAGCTGACCAATGTTCCTCTTCTGAGAGGCACCGGGAGCCAAATTACTCCTGGAATAACACGTGGAAGGGACAATGGCCAGTCTGAATACTGGCCCATGTTGATGCTGCATTGGCAGTATGCATGTGCCCTGTGTTCTTAACGTGGCTTGTCTAGAGCATCTACTACATAGGTAGGAAAGCGTGCACATGAGTAAATAGATGCCCATGCATTCCTATGTCATCCACCGTACTCCCTATGCCCAAAGTGTTGGGCTAATCATGGCCCCCAAGATTTATGCATGGAACACCTCATCCTGAACAAGAGTGGGGGCTTAGTGACGCCCCCAGCAGCATCTCCATTCCCCACCCACCCCAGACCCCATGCAGGGCTATGTAGTGGACAAGGAATGGGCATCATGCAAGCCAGGGAGAGGAAGGGGTAGAGCTAGGGGGGACCAATAATCCCCCTTCACCAGCCCTGTGATGCTCATGGTGGAAAGGTAATATATTCTCGGGCTTTATTTTCCATGGCCTTTGTGGGACTTCCCCTTTAGAAGTGGGTCCACTGGCGCTATGCTCCCAATGACAAGGGTCAGAGATGCTGCAGAGTGCCGTGGGCTCCCACTGATTCCCTTTCTCCCCTAGGATCCATTGGGTTGGTGGGCAGCTCTTCGATCCATCTTCCTCTGAGATGATAAGGGAACAGTCTACAAGAGGAAATCTTGTGCAGGTTCCCCCTCCCTTTGCCACTGGCTCTCCTGGCTTTTCCTATGCTGGGGAGTAATTTGGCCCTCTATGTAGAAAGTTAATCTAATGTTGTACACCGTAGATGGAAACATCTTCTTACCCTGGGCCTAATTGTATAGGGGTTAGATGCAGAATTCATGTATGGAGCAAAACCTTGTTATAATGCCCTGATCTATGCTGTCATCGCTACACCAGGGTGCGGGGCACCCTCTAGTGGGCGGCACCAGATGGTTGAGCCATTTTCTTAACAGCTTGCTTATTAATGTTAATAATTTGGGGCTTGTAACTGCTAGTGTGATACAATCAGGTTCTGGGCCCTATTGTGGTAGGCATGATAATAATGAAAAGATGGTTTCTGGGCTAAAGAGCTTACGTCTATGGCAACGGTGGATAACAGCCTCCAAACCGGAAAACCGCAACACAGCAGAGAGATGGTTCTGATGGATGCAATATGTCATGATCTCAGCTGTCTAGCCTGTAACCCGTCTGTTCTGTCATTGTTTGCCTTTCCCTAAAGTTCCGGTTCATGAGGTTTGTGGCCGTCAGCATGGGAAAGCCAGTCGGCTTAAGCAGTGACTGTCCTGTTGAAATACAGGACAAAAGTGCAATGACATTTCTGCCTGCCTCTTTCAACACCCCCAAATGTAGCTACCCAGTGGTGTCACCGGATCAAAATTAGCCTTTGCATCAAATTTTCAAAAGCACCGAAGTCCTGTTTTCAAAAGTGAAAGACACTCGGGTGCCTATGGCTTGTCTACATGGTGAGTTACAGTGTAGCAAGCCAGCAATTCTACAGTGTGCCCTGTAGTAACCGTCCCTCGTGGATAGTGCTACGATACAGTGAAAGTCCGGTAGTATGGCTTCGCGTACTAGTAGACCTCACTGTGTAGACAAGTTCTTAGACTCCTTGAAAAATCAGTTGTATTTCGGAGCCTACGTGCCACATTTCTGCAGGATTTTGCTTCTTCAGCTCTTGGAGCTTTTGAAAAAGTTACCCTTTCATATCAGCCATTAGGTATTGTATGAAGCCTTGTTGAACCGTCAAATGGCAATATAGAAATTAGGCTTGTGCTAGATGTTATTTTAATATTATTTATAGTCTCATTACAGTTATTAGAGAGGGGGCCACAAACATAACACATTACATATAATGAGCCAGATCCTAAGCTGGTGGAAATAGGCCTATGCCATTAACTTCAGTAACACCACACCGATTTAGACTAGCTGAAACCCTGGCTCAATGTATTTGGCATATTTCATATGCCATCAACAATCCAGTGCATGGGAAAGGATTTTCTCAAGGTTTCTTGGAGGGACGGGAAAAATCCATGTTAAAAAGATAGAATCTAACCACATTTATGAAAGCAAAGCAGTCTCTCTTAACCAGCTCATAAAATGTTCTGTTTCTTCGGGAAATGTAAAGTTCCCTGATAACTTTTCCAAAGGTCTCTGGTGATGTATTAAGGTCTCTCTACGTCGAAGGGACTTGATATAAAATACAGCCCAGGAGCATGAAAGAGAGCAGATTGTCTTTGGATGAAAGGTTATTATTTAATGCTTCTGACACAGACCCCATAAATTACTCCTAAATGCAAGTCTGTCTTAAAACTCATTGTTCAGCTTAAATGAACCACAGATTTCATGTAATGCCCACAAATGTGCTGCATGGAGAACAGCAAATAGAGGAAAAACAAAGAAAATCAACATATTTTTATTCACAAAATAACAATGGGGTTTCTTCCCACTTTCAGTTTCTTGCAGTCCAATTGAACAGCGGTGGTACTAGTTTAAATAGGTGCTAGTCTTCAGGTATCAAATGTGTGGAACATTGTCCTCAAACAGGTATACGTTAGTCACATGATGAATTTCCCCATCTTTAATCAGTGTCTCTTAGCTGTGTTTTCTCTGCAAGTTTGACTTGGTCTGAAATAGCAGTTGTTATGGCCAAAAAACCAAGTGCACTAAAAATAGAGAGATGTAATGCAACCTGTGTTAGCCCATATTAGGAAGCCTCTGCTGAAATATTAAAAAGAAGATTTCAACGCTAAGTAGCGCTGAAGGTTTAATTTAATTAAATGTTTGCAGGCATTAAAAGCATTTACATTAGCACTAACCAGATCCTGCAAACCTGGTGGATAGCTCTAGCGAGTTCTTCAGGGCCCTAGCTTTCTGAATAGCAATTCTGGAGCTGAACTAACTTCAAGTCAGAGACCCCTTCTTGTTGGTAAGTATTGGTCTTAGGACCATTCCACCACTGGTTTGAGTGTGTTTCTTTTCCATTAGCTGTGGTGTAGGTGACTACAGTGCTGATCCATGTTGTGTGAAACTCCGAGCACATGTACAGCAGTTATAATGCAGAGCAGGGAGTGGCCCTGCATTCTTGTCCCTCACTGGACAAGTGCAAAAGAGAAGCAAACAGATGACATCCAAATATAAGCACTGTGTAGATTCTTTCCCACCTGCTGGGGATCTGGTCAAAGTAGAGCTCTTCTATAACCTTGTTCTACTCCTAGTAAAAATTACCGTGAGATTCCTTTGTAGCTTAACAAAATTTAAACGGGCAGGTGCTAATGAGCTAAAAAGTTGGGTGACATAGTCCTTTATTTCAGGATGCTCCTGTTCCTCCTATTGTCCCTCTGAAGAGGAGGGCAGTCAGGTGGATTGTAGGAAACTACTAGATATCGCTTAGCATTTTAGTTGAAGGAAGATTCTGTTAATCTCTACATCACCATAACAAAAGCATCGCACCTAGGGAATAGAGCCAGGGACTGGGAATCAGGATTCTCCTGGATTCTAGTCTCAGCTAGGCCATTGACTCATGATCTTCAGCAGATCACTTGGACTCATCTTGGGCACCTCTATTTTGGAGTGGCCAACTCTAGAACACCTCTGAGGTGACTTTTCCCCCTCCTCCCCAGAGGATCTTAACAGCTGCAGCTTTCTTTGTCGTTTGGAGTTATAGGTGCTGGGCCCCCTCAGTGTCTAATATTGGGCATTGTAAAACAGGCACTTGGAATCAAAGGCCATTTTGAAAATTTGGAGCTTAACCTCTCTCTTTGAGGCCCAATTTCTGTATTTGTAAAATGGGGCTAATAATACTGAGCTGGCAGGGGTGTTGTGAAGCTTAAATTGGCTCTGGAAAGTGGCTTCATAAATTGGCAGCTTCTTTCTCAGCAGATCTGCTGCCTGTGTAATCCTACATATCTGCTTACATTAGGGATTAAAAATAACGATTACGCTAGTGCTCCAGAGCCAGCACAGTTATGGGGATTCACTTCTGGCTTGCGCAGAAGAGGTGTTACGTTTCACGTGCAGGGCTTTCAGTTATATCGCTGCAGCTCCAGGGGAGATAGCAGGGTGGCAGAGTTGCAGTCAAGGGGACCAGACTCTGCCCTCAGTTATAGATGTGTAGCCCTCTTCTGGCTCTCTCAGCCCCACCAGGAGTGATAATAGGTCAGCTGTAAGAGCTCAGGCTGAGTTTGTCGGGCTGACATTTGCAAAAAGGCTCTTTGTAAACTCAGCACGTTTGCTGAAGACTCACTAAGACAAAATAAACCTGGACCCCCGTAATGTCATTTTTGTGGTAATTTTTCATGGCATGTTAATATTGGTTAAGCACTTTGAGATCCTTTGCTCTAAAGGCCTGTGCAAGTATATTGTTTGGTTTTTATTATTGAACTAAATTCTTCACGTGTCAGATGTCTAGGTTTGATGTTTCATAGGCTGTACGCTCCGAGCGGATTGAACTTTGTTTTTTTTTGTGTTCTACTAGCTCCCAAAAGGCTCCAGCCAAGATTGTCTCTTACTGCATGTCTGTGCAGTGACCAGCGCCACCTCTGCCCCCAAACAATTTACAATCCAATTAGATAGCACAGTTGACGAGTGGGAGGGGAAACCGAGGCACAGAGACGCAAAATGACTTCCCCCAGGTCACTCAGCAGGCCAGTGGCAGAGCCAGGAATAGTTGTCCACTAGACTATGCTGCTGCTCTGTATTAATTTGAATACGTCTCCCCTGACTGTGGGCTGTGTTTCTTGTTGGATCGAGACCTCCAAAGAAAACCTTGGTGGTATAGGAAGAAGTGGTGACAGTAATTCAGGCTTTGGCAGCCTTTCCTCCAAGCCTCTGTCAGACCATTGATCCAATAAGATATTAGGGAACATTGTGCTCACCGAAGTGCGGTCCTTTAGATGAGTCATGAGGTCCTGATCACATGTTGCTGAAGATCAACGGCATTTTGACAAGAGTAAGGGTGTTAACTTTGGTGTTCTGGCCACGTTCCAACTTGGGTAATGAGTCTCAAGAAAATTTCTTTTACGTCTTTAAGTTAGGTTGCAGAGTCCATTACTTCCTGTCACAAACTCTTGAGTGCTGCTGTGTTCCCCCTCAGTCAGTAGCCAGTGAAGTGACGTGTATCCCCCAAAGTGCTGTACAAATGAGGATACTTTTGTGAAGTGATTTCTGCTGAAAATTGCTGTATAAAGAAAAGTAATAGCTTTGATTGTTTTGGTGGGGGAGATGTAGTGATCTATTCTCCTAGGGCCTAATCCTGCAAATTCCTGAGTGCCCTTAGTTGCCATTGCAGTCAACAAGAGTTGAGGCTGTGTGACACTCTGAAGAATAAATTGCTTACTCTGCCAAGCGTGAATACACAAATCAGCTGGCACCAGACCTGTGACAGAGAGCAGAATTAAAGCTGAGAGTTGTGGAGGTGCTGTGTTTTTCCCCACCCTCCTTAGCCCTATCCTTTCACAAACAGGAGAGGTAACAGGTGGGAGTGGGGTAGGGTGATCAGCTTGACCTGCATTGCGTGTCCATTACCCAGGGGGAATTTCCTTTTTCTGCTGCCTTCTGCACTAGCAGAGGGGACTCCAGGCACAACACAACCAACAAACTCTTTAGTTTGCGTGGGGAACGATGCACTGGAAATGATATTGATGAAGGATGATCGTTAAAACTCACCTTGGCTGCAGCGAGCCATGTGACTCTGCGAAGCGTCAGCCGGCCAGACCCAAGGTTTGAAAGCAGGCTTCCGATCCCAGTGCGTGGGGCAGTTTGTGCCGAGTGTGTGCATGGCAGAGGTGACGAGGACTCGGTCTTCCAGTGGGAGGTGAGCATGGGGTCTGCCAGCTCCTACAGCAGTGTCTGAGGGTTTTTTCTGAATCGCTGTTAATGTCCGCTTTCTGCAGCGGGAGGGTGGCCCGGGCGTGTGTCTATGTAAAGTTCATCAGGTAGCATCCCCTCTTACGGCTCCTCCAGAACCTTCCACTGAGGTGCTGGCTGCATTTTCCTTGCAGCTCCTCCATGTACACACACCCCCCATCCATGGTCCCACAGAGTTGCAAGGCCTCCTTTAAGGACAGGCGGTTGGTGGTCAGGCCTAGTGGTTAGTCAGGAGCCTAGAACCAGAGCCGGGGTCAGAGTCAGGGGACGAGCCGAAGGTCAGAGCCGAAGCTGGAGTCGGGGTAGGGTGTTGGAGCAGGGACCTGGAGCACGGCAGGAACTGGGAACAGATGGAGGCCTGGGATAAGTAGGACAGGAACCAGGAAGGGAGGCAGGGCTCAAGAGTCAGGTAAGTAGGCAGCATCCACAGTCCCACCCAGGCAGGGTTTCACCTAGTTGCTCAGACATCTTCCTGCGCCTCTTTTTGGTTTAAGTGGAGCGTCCAAACCAGCCGGTGTGACTGGACGTCTCCCCCAGTCAGGAGCTTTGTGGGTGGGGCCCTTTGCAAGCTAGAGCTTCGCTGGCTTACTTCTCCACTGGTTCAGGTGAGCTGCTGGGTGACGGCCGTGGTCAGAACGCTGCCTGGGTACCCGTGGGCATGAGATCGAGGCCTGCGATCCCTTGTACCTCCTCGTCAGGCCCACCTGTTACCTCGGACCTCCTGTCGGGTCTCTGCTCAGCGTCCCCTTACAGTTCCCTGATTTTCAGCCTTTGCCCCTTACTCCTGTTCCTGTTTTTTCATTTGTTGCCCCAAGATTTCAGTAGTGGCTTGGATTCAGTGGTTCCACGGTTGTGGGGGTGGCCCTTCAGTTCTGGGTGAGGGGGCGGCCCTGTCTCAGTACATGGAGTAGGTCCAGAAAGAGTTACTGAGCTTCCTTTCCAGCTGGAGGAAGGGTGCCAAGGAAGCACTTGTCAGGAGTGGAGCAGTGAGGAAAATCTCTGGAGTTAATGTGCTTTTTTCTTCAGGATTGCTGTGGTTTTGAAGAAAAAAGAACTCTAACTCTGTTCCTGTGTATGTGAAACCTGCAGCTTCAAGGTAGCTGACATGCAGAGGGCCTGATAGAAAGCCCAGGGGAAGCAGTGGGAATTGTTCCATTGACATCCATGACCTTTGGATCAGATCCAGTGTGTGATGGAACATCTGCAGTGAAATTGGAATTCACACCTCTGTAACAGCCTTCCTGTGATGCCTTCTTTAGAGTGACATGTGTACTGCATCCCATTCAGCCTGGTAACGCATTCAGGGAATGCTCTGCCAACTGAGGCAAGTTCTTTGGAAACCTAAGCCGGGGGCTTAGTGAATCCATAGCATCTCTGAATCTCTCTCCCTTATAAATGCCAGCAGTTAGATACCCGGGTTTAGCAAACAGGGCATTGGTTCACGTGACGTTTGTGCATTCACCTCAGTGTTATTGAGCTGTCGGGCTTTTTTCAAAGATGCTGTTCAGTCAACAATTTGAGAGCTGCTATTCCCTGGAAACTAAACCAAGAGTGAAAGATGCAAGAGAAACACGCTCAGGTTAAATCAATGTATCTTTAAATAAACAACCCGCCTGTGCGGTGTTTCTGGCAGCCCCATAGGATTATTCAGTCTAACAATGGAACACGCGTCTACTTTGTTTAGCTTTCGCTTTTCCCTCTTCTTGGGACGTGAACCCAGACATGCAAGTTTCCCTTTTGTTTCTAGTTAACCTCACCTCCTGGCCCTCAAGCACAGCAGAAGTTTTACTATCTGGGTTGCAAACGCCACCCGGGAAGGTAAAACCCAAACAAACTCCCTCTTGCCCCTGCCTTTGTGTAGGTACATGGTTTTCAAAAACTATTTAATGGATTTTTATTTTTTTTTTACTATTATTTGATTCTGAAAACTTTCACTTAATGTAAAGTTTTGGACTAGACTACCTGAGAATGGCCCTGAAAAATAACTTCACTGTGTCTATTGTGTTAAATTCAGAATTGATCCTCTTTTAAAGGAATAGTTGGATTTCCATTCTTTTGGTATCCCACTTTTTAAATGATCTGTCATGGAAAGGTCACCAAATTATGTAGTTTTCGCTACAGCAACATACATGAGTGCCGAAAGGGGTGAGGCCCAGCGGTGGGGATGCCCCCAGTGCAGTCACGCTAACACGTAACCTGGGCACCACAAAACTTGTAAGAACCGTTTGTTCAAATAAAGATTCTACTAGGCATTTAGTCTGTTTGAATGGCTGATGTTTATTTTAGTTTGGGATTTCATGTGCTCATGGAATGATCATCCACTCAAGGTTCATACCTCAGATAGGACGACGGCAAGGCCCCTCTGCTCTAGCCTGTTTCAGTGTGGGGTTTTTTGTTACCTCTGTCAAGTTATCCCAGTTATATTGGGTACAAGACACACAAATTTGTGGGTGGATTTTCAGCTGTGGTCTCTAATCTTTTTGTCCCCACTTTTAAGCTGTTTGTATCCAGGACAGTTGGTTTGTGCACTCAGTTTGCATTCACATGGGGTAGTTGTACATCTAACTGCCCCAGTTCAACGTACAGATGCTGGCTTGTCTCGATTATGCAGGTAAAAGTGGTTGCTTGTGTCGAAGCAGGGGCGTCCGGTGAGAGTTCAGTTTGGAGCTGTGGCCCTGTGTGAGTCTGGGAATGCGAATATAATTTCCTCAGCCAGCTGGTGGAGAAGGCATTTGTATAGCGATGAATATCGTACAGATCAAAGAGAACTTTGAGCAAAGCAGTTTATGTTGTTTAGCTTTACCCTAATTTAGGGTATCGCTCTAAGTTGTCCATTGACCATCAAAGCTCTTTGTGGATTGACATTGATTCCTCTGTTTCCCCTAATATATTTCGCATTGGAAGTTCTTGGTGAGTGTAAGAGCTTAAGATCCCAGATTCCCAAACTTATGTGAGGTCAGCTGAGTTTCAAGGTGAGCGGAGGGAGAGGTGATGAGGGATTTGAGGTTGTGGATGGAAACCTTGTTAAATTTGGCCAACCCAAGTGAACTTCCGGGAGAGGAGTGTCGATTCTGTGCAAATCGAGACTTCCCAAAGGTTTGCAGGACTGCCCACCCCCACCTCCCGGAAACACATTGGTCAAATTTTTGCACAGCTGCAGTTTCACAACCTTATACAAGAATGCGGCAAGTGGAGTCTACAAACCCTAGCCAGTTTATAAACCTACCGCTGAAGGACAGATGGGCAGCAGAGCAGGTGACTCTCAGGTGACTGTAGCATGCACCCTGGACACCAGCCTCGCTCTCCAGAGCCCAGGTTGTGCTCTAATGCAGTGGGCGTCGTTTCCCCTTGACCCAGGACTGGCTTCTTTTCCACCAAGAGTGAGAAAGCTGAGTGAACACCGTGAGTGCTCTGACTTCATTGTCCTTTCGCTTAGGCATTTTTCACAGCTCAGTCATTGCCACGTTCAGACTTCTTGACTCAAGTCCAGTCCCGCCCCTATTTAATAGCAGTCACTTTGGGTTAAGAGGCAAGAATGACCACCTAAAAAAGGAAGGGCTTTAGTAATAGCAAAGTGTGTCGGAAAGCTCTTGAAGGAACATTTAAAAATTCCACAAAAGCCGCATCATAGTTGTGTCACCAGCAAAGAACAAGTGGGCATTGGATGCGAAGGGCCTCAGAATGCCAGCTGGGATGAATGCCAGCTCTCTGCACGCAAGATTTGTTCCGCTTGTCTGGGGATGCTGAGGATTGCCCTGCATAGCCAGGCTGTCCGATTTCTTCCCACCAGCTGTAGTGGGTAGTCTGAAAATCTTTGGGACCCAAGAGGGCTGCCAGCTCTGCATTTTCCCTACCTGGCTGCTAGACAATATTTTGTCATTTCTGGCTCAGATCTGCAAGACGTGTACGGGGAAAAGAGCACAGGAGACCAGTGCGACAGGAAAAGTGGGTGGTACTGGCTGGAAAGGGGCATGGCCAGCACGTGTGCTGTTTCAGCATCTCTTCAGCAGCCTCCACTGGTGCAACTTGAAACTGCTTCTTCACAGCAGAAACCTTGAGGAAGGGCAACAGAGAGACTCTCTTCTAAATCCCCACCTCAGCATAGTGTCAAGGCTGGTGCAAGGAATTGTGCCCTCTGTGCCAGCTAGGTGACTCTGGAGATGTACTTTCACCAAGAGGCTTTTCTCTGTCTCTGTAATATAAAAGTGTACTTGCTTAGGGATTGCAGTGGGAGGAGATTAGTTCTTAGCTTACTCTGTGAAGCAACGAACTTTTACTATTGGCTTGCTGATTCGGGGGGAAACATTGATGTAGAGACAATCTATAATGGCAAGAGAAAGGTTTGAGCCTTTCCAAAGGCAGGGCAGAAGAAAGTTGGTGGACATTACCCAAATCCTTTTCAATTAGCTGTGGTGCCTTTTTAAATGTCAGGCATTCCCCATGCACATACTGTATTTGTGCTGAAAGGTGTCTGCTGTCCAGACAGGTAGCTTCCAGGTGTACATAGATGATCTGGATTTCATTCTTTATCTCCTATGCCCTGTCTTGCACTGTGTGAAACATGAGCCCCTCATTTTCTCAGCTCTGTGTTTGGGAAGTTTTTTAATTCCATAGACCTCCAGAAAGATCTTTCTTACCTTACGTGATTCCCTGAAACACAAAGTTGCTTATAACTGGCTCATTGCATCAGCATGAAGGAATTTCCAAGTGTTGTATTAAATCCAGTTTTATTGCAGAAACCTTCTGTTCACTTAATGCTTGATGCAGAAATTACTGGGTGAGGATCTTTGGCCCTGTGCTATGCAGGCCACCAGACTAGGTGATCATGATTTCTTTTGGCTTTAAAATGCATGAATCTAATCCAATGCACTGCATATCCTTCCTGCAGTCTGTGTTGGCTTCTGCTGCATTTTATGGCAACTGTAAAAACGTTCTTGCATTTGACACTGGCCCACACTGCTGTGTGATTATATTCATAACACACTTCAAAATGAGTGTTTTTAATTTGAGAAGGGGGAAATGAAAAATGATATAAGGTATCATTTATATCATTGATATAAATATCATAAAGGCTTAGGGCCAGATTTTTAACTGGTGTCCGTCAGCCTCACACAGCCTGAGACAGGGAAGATCTGTCCCTGAGTTCATTAGGGAATTACAAGGACTTCAGTTCTATTGAAATGCTGTCACTTTCCAGTAAGATGCCACTCACCAGGAGGAGGTTCGGAAACGCCAGCTATCACATGGAAATGTTTTCAATGGAATGAATCTCCTGCAGCCCAGCGTACATATTTATGTGATCACTATTAAGGTGCTGCAGCTCAGGGCGAGTGACTCTGTGGATGGACAGAGAGAACACACAAGTTTATTCACTGAAGTTGAGTGGAGTCATCTCCCTTTCATTGCTGGCAAGTTGAAGGTGTGCTCAGCTCTCCTACTTTCTAATATTCAGTCAGTCCATTTTATTTCGTTTCACAGGCACTCAAGAATGTACAGCTCTCCTCCTCTGCGGGCAGCTTTGTAATGACTACATGGTTTTCTGTAACTGCCATGCAGTCTTTGGTACTACAAACCTCCGGATGGGCTTGTTTTCCTCCTTGTTTTCCTCTCCTGTAGCAGCGTGTAGATCCTCATTATTTGTGGGCACCTTGAGACATAATTAACCCTTCTGGCTTACACAGAGGCTCCTGTCTATCTTGTTATCTGCAACAGGGTATTTCCAAAATGCGTTTAAAAAAAAAAAAAAGGAACATCATGGCTGTTTTCTCAGTTTAAAAAAATGCACCAAGTGCTGACAGTTGATGCCTAAGGGACAAAAGCCTGCGCAGAGCAGTGCTGGAATGACTGCCAGACAACTGTGAGCGAGGCTGGGATGAACATGTGTGAATGTGTGCATTGACGAGATGGAATGAACGTATGAATGAACAGAAGTGATGGTGTCAGTTTCAGGTGGGCATGAGGAAGCTTAACAACCATTGGCTTCTGGCCCCCTGAATAAAACAGATTCATTGAGGGGAAACGGACAATCTGGATGCTAGCATATTTACCAGACTGGTAATGTAGGGCAATTCAAGCTGAGTTATGTAAGAGAGCTAGTAAACAGACTCTGGAAAACCAGCATAATAGAATAAACATTGTAAACCGGGATCTTCACATTGCAAAACGTTTGTTTCCCAGGCAAGTCCCACAATAGAAGGTGCTCAGAAGAAATCTGTTTCTCTCAACAACTAAACAGTAAAACTTTCTGCTTTGGAAAGCAAGACTGTGTGTTTTTTAGAATGCCCTTGCTCTTTGATTTATTTGCAGCATGAAATAAAATTAGGTCCACTTTGTTGTCAGAGTTTCAGAGTACCAGCCGTGTTAGTCTGTATTCGCAAAAAGAAAAGGAGGACTTGTGGCACCTTAGAGACTAACCAATTTATTTGAGCATGAGCTTTCGTGAGCTACAGCTCACTTCATCGGAGCTGTAGCTCACGAAAGCTCATGCTCAAATAAATTGGTTAGTCTCTAAGGTGCCACAAGTCCTCCTTTTCTTTTTGTTGTCAGATAGGACCTGTACTATATCATCGCTTTATATGGGAACGCAGGGCAGATTCTTCCACCCTGATGGGGGAACTTTACTCCATGGATTGTGCCCATATTCCACAAGTAGTGCCATGATTTCAGTGGAAGTACTCACATGAGCAAGGGTTCCAGAATCTTTACTATGATATTTTTCACCCTTAGTGATAAGCACAAGAGCTAATACTTTCAGTGAATACAGGGATTTGGTATCTTACGTATTGCAGAATAAATTGGTTCTGGATACTGATTTGCTTTTTTCATTTTACAACTGAAAACTTGAATCCACTTTATGACTGTAACGAGGAGCATAGCTTTAATGTCACATCTGTGCCTAGCTTGTCCCTTACTCATTCGTCAGATGCTTTACACATCTCTCCCCGAGCTGTGAAATGTATTCCATTTTCTCACCTTTGAAAGGGGCAGTTTTATTAATGTATTTGTCATTGGCCTTTGCTTTAATTTCCTCACTGAAGTGATTAAATTCACACCATCTAGTATTTATTTTTCCTTATATAGTAGCTGACAATTGCTTCATTTCTGGACTCCCTAAAAACGGTTCTGGTTTTTGTAGGTCCATAGAATTTTAGGCCAAAAGGGACCATTATGCTCATCTAGCCTAGCCTCGTGCATATTTTCAGGCCATAGATTTCACCCAGTGATTTCTAGCTCGGCAACTCATGTTTTTTTCTAAAAGGAAAAAATGACCCCAAGTGATGGAGAATCTCTCCCATCTTTTGGTAAACTGCTCCAGTGGCTAAATAAAAATGTGCACGACAGTAGATGTTAAAGTGCACCAATCGTAGTACCAGCCACAGGAATTTCTTATAAGTTCTTTGGCTAAAACAAAACCTTCAGAGGGTAGAAGACGGAGAAAATTCCCCAAATTGTCGTCCAGCAGTCATTCCATCGTTCAAACTTGTCTAATGTTGCCACAGTACTATCCCCTTTCTGAATCTGGCGTACGTGACCTTTCCTCAGCAGACTTTCCGTGACGATCGTTTTGTTCCATTAAAATGTGCAGGTGCTTTTGTTTAGTAGCAGGATTTTCAGTTTCTGTTGTTCTTGCAACAGTGCGATTCCTTTTCTGATTCAACTGCAACTTGTTCTCTACTTTCTGCTTTTCTTTTTAATTCACTCTTTTACAGTACATCCATCTTCTTTTCCCTTCTCTCTTTTTATAGATTTTCATGGTTTGATATGAATGCACTCACACAGTTATGCATGTATCTATAATGGAAACTTAATTTAATTAAAGGTCATGGCAGGCTGAATTTGGAGGGAAGTCTCGGCTACAGTACAGTATATGTTACTGTGATCATCCTGCTAGAGCTAGAGGAGCCTTTAATATATACTTTATTTTCTAGAAAAGAAGAGACAAAAGAAGGTGAAACCAGCGAATGACTGGAGAGAGCGAAGAAATGCCATCCGACTCACCAATGAGTATACAGTAGAAACCCTGGTAGTGGCTGATGCTGATATGGTGCAATACCATGGTGCTGAGGCAGCCCAAAGGTTCATCCTCACAGTTATGAACATGGTATGTATTCACTTCATTCTTGGAGGATGACTCAAGTGTTCTGATCCACAATGTGCTGAGGGTGGGGTTCCATTTGAGGCTGATGGCTGAACCAGATCTCCAGTCTGAATTTGTCACTGGTGAACTTTTGAGAGTATCTGAGCTAGGTCTGGGAAAACATCCCCTTTTCTGTGTTTAGGTCTGGTCTGAGCTGTAGGGGTGATTGTATATCTGGAGATTCAGATCTGAACCTCCTTGGCCCTATGGAAATCAAACTGGTTTGAGATCCTAGTTCTGGTTGAACTGTTCTCTTCCAGGGAAACCTCGTTCTCTGCTCCCAAGTCCGGGGTCTCCATCTATGGGATCTAATAACGGTCTTCTCAACAGCTGTGTTCCCACACAGATTTGTAATGTGTTCGAATATTGCTTCCCGAAGTGCTTTTATTTTCTAAACAGTAACTGGGATAATTTGCTGGTTCCTGGGTGGGTCTGTGGTGATTACAAGTTGTCTTGTTTGTGCTTTCAGCTTTGGCACCCCGCTTTGTTTTCCTTTGTGAATTTCACATCTGAGTCACTTGCAAAAACCCTCTTAAATCAAGCTGAGTTGCTCATAATTGTGCATATAAATGTATAGAACACCCACAAAGTACAGCTGGGCAGGGATGTGACATAACTTTCTACTTGTGATAAAAGTATTGGAATGCTCTCACTTGGGCACCGCTCAGTGATCTCATTTGACATGCACATTGAAAATGTTTTCCCTTAAGAGCTTGGAAAATTCTGCACCCTTTTCTTTTGTGAGAACGTTGTGCTTATCATGTATTGTGCATTTCTCTTCCTTCATCCTTTTATAACTAAGGGTATTTTTCCTTAAAACCGTTAGCAAAGATACTTTCATCGGAGTTGTTTTGCTACTGGCGACTTCCCCAGCTGAAGTCCTAGTCCCTTTTCGCAGCAACTCGTTGCCTTGTTGTCTAAAAAGGAAGCTTCTGACTTTAGTTGTTGAAACAAGGAGTAGGGGAGTTTTTAAGAAGCTGTTTCTATGCTGATGTCTGTTTAGTAGGAGGAATGCGGTAAGAGGACTTGAGATGGAGCCTGAACCAAAATCCCAGATCCAGACTTTTGGGGAGTTTGACTCTGGAACTAAATTGTGTAGATCTCCTATATTTTGTTAAATTCCAGGATCCTAATGATGGAGAAGTTTGGATCCAAATTGGAAATTTGGGTCTTGGACTCCTATATAAAGAAAAAACATGAAAATAACCCAACTGGAAATGGAATTTTCCACTTGGGGCAGATTATTCCATAATTGTCCATTATGGGGGTTTTCTGCCATGTTCTGACTTGTCTGGTACTGGCCATAGATAGACGTCTGATCTGATTTGCCATGGCACTTCCTGGGTTCCTAAAGATTTCCAGGGAGCATCTGTCTTTGAAAAGTGGAGTGGTAAATTGGAATAGTACAGTTGAAGGCAATGGAGCTACACGAGTCAAGGATCTGGCCTTTTAGAGACACACATTTTATCTCATACATTTGATTTTTTTTTTAAATGACACTGTCTGCCTCCTCTACCACCAAAAAGTCTGGTGACCTTGTTGCAAATCGCAACAAGGCTTGAGGCAGCATCCAGCCAAACCCCATGGGATTGTTCTAGATAGATGTGGTAACACATCATAGCTGATGGAGTTATACTTCAAGAACAAGCTACTAATTGTGCCGGGAATAGGAATTGGGGAGAGAGACTTTCACCTCTAAGTTGCTAATTCATATCAAGTATGGCTATTTGGTGACTCAGAGTTGCTAATTGTTCTGGTGGCTGAAGAATCTCAGCGAATAGATATTTGCAAAACCCCTCACGGCTGGTGCTGTTTTGTTTCCAAGAGTCAGTGGCTGCAATGGATGTGGACACTGAATTGCTCACTCACAGGTGGCAGGGGTCCTTCCAGATCAGGATGGAGACGTGAACAAGGAAGCAGTGGGTGATAGGACCTTGCACTCATCATGCTTGTGCTGTCTCAGCTCTGTAGCTAGAAGATAAGACTTTATCCTCTTGGGCTGTCAGTCTGTCACCTCTCCTGAGCACCAAACTGGCAGGAAAAAAATGAAAACAAAATCTTGACTGTAATCCACGAGACCTAATCCAACAAATGAAGAGCTGAATGAGGCACATCTCCGTGCATAACTTCACTGCACAGCAATGGCCTTTTTCTAAACAGGTCTGTTGTTCCTTTAACAGGTGCCGATTCAATGGGGCCCCATTGTGTTATGAAATCTTTGGCTGGTTGAGCCCCCGGGGAATTTAACTGATCTATTCCTTTAACAAGCTGATTTTTTGATTATTATTTCACCTTCTAGCATGTTGTGAGAATATTCACTGAACAAGGCTTCATTGTGTGTCTCTTTATTTGGCTTGGTTCATAGAAAATGCGCTCTTTCAACAGATCTGTTCTCTTTACCATCCCTTCATTATGAAATGGCATTGTTGCATTTCAGGATGTGTTCAGTTTGGAGCACAGAAAGGTTATTCTTCACAATGCCATATCTCCCCTACCCTGAATTCCTCCCGCAAGCTTTGCAAGGGGTGGGTAGAAAATATGTTTCTCTGAACAGATCTGTTTTTTCAAGCTGCTTTTTGTTTGAGGCAAACCTATACCTTTACATTGCCCGGGTGTGATTATTCTGGTTATGCATCATCATGTTCTCTTTATCATCCAGCACTCAACACATCCTAAATAAACGAGTTGTACATAGATGACTTCCATGAGGTTTTTTTCTCTGTCCGAGGAGAGGAGTAGAAGCAGAGCCTCTTTGTAACATCAGCTCATAGGGTGTTGATTGGTGGATCAGCTTGCTTGAATCTCATTCATTAAAAATGCAGGGGTGAAATCCTGGTCCCCCTGTAGTCAATGGGAGTTTGCTATGACCTTCATTGGGGCCAGAATGTCATCTCGGGGGGGAGAGAGAGAGATGAAAGGGTGGTCATGTGACTAAGGCACTGGACTGTCACTCAGGGGACCTGGGTTGAATTCCAGGGTCTACTGCCAACTTCCTGTGTGACCTTGGGTGAGTCGCTAAGTGACTCAGTTCCCCATCTGTAAAATAGCACTGCCCAGCCTCACAGGGGTTTGTGGCATGTTTCTGTGGAAAATGGGAGCCAGATATTTTCCTAGATAAATAGGGTGGAAGATGTCCATATGGATCCCTGCTCATTGGCTGCAGTGCTCAGGGTCCCTGTATCCCACTTCTGTGGCCTGTTGGGCTCTCTGGGTATTGGTCAGGGGATAGGATTTGCCCATAGTATCTAGACTCTGCTGGTTCAGTTGTACTGCAGAATGATAAGCTGCCTCTAACAGAAACCAGAATGTTAATTTTGGCATTGAAGCTTTTATTTGAGCAAATAAGACATTACTGGTCAGGGGTTATTAATTTAACTTGTCGCTGTAAGCCATTACGCTTACTGTCAAACCACAAAATAAGCATTAAAAGGGCTTATTAATGCATGTTCTATTTAAATCAAGTGATCTGCTTCAAAGTATTTAATATCTATTAGTGATACAAGCGTTTCTGGGGAAAAGAGTCAGCATTACAAAATACTATTTTATTGCCCCAGCTGGTAAATAAGAATCTTAAAAAAATATAAACATCTATGAAAGCAAAACCCTTCTGCAATGACACACACACTCTGGATGATGTACAGCGAATTCTCTGTTTTTAATGGCACTCTCTGATCCTGCACTCTGAACAGACAATATATTTGTTTAAAGATGAGGGAGTTATTATTTATTATTATTTTATTATTATTCTAGATGCCCTTCTAGAGGCACAAGCTTGTCTATTAAATAAATCAATAGTAGAAGTTGTAAAACAGCCTTTTCCAAAACCATGGAGGATTTTCCATTCAAGGTGCTCTTTTAATACATCACTAGGAGCCAAAGTAGCTCCAGACCTTTGCGTTAAGTTTTTTAAGTTGCTGCTCTTGTAATGAACTCTTTCTTTATTTTCTCAAAAGGTATGGCAGCATCTTCCTCACCAATAGGAGAGTCCAAATTGCTTCATGATAGGGTTAAAAAATGAGCCAGTCAATAAAGTAGGTGTTGGATGCCACCATCTAAACATGCAGCCCTGAAGTACATAATGAATTTTTGAAATTGGATGGTGTAGGGGACATGGATACATGAAAATGTCAGCAGAATTGTAAGGGGGAAAACCTGAGGCTCCCCAGCAAGCCAATCCTAGAAAGACTTAAATTATTTAGGATCGATGGATGTATAACTGACCCATTTCATTAGTGACTGACTATATTAAGACCTATGTTTCTGCCTATATGTGATCTTCCTAAAAAATGTCCCCTTGCCACCTCCACTTCTATTGTTATCAAGATTGCTGATGCTACATTTATCTTCCTTTGCTAATGCTCATGAATCTCTTCACTGCTTTCTTCCTTTTCCATATCAAATTAAAGCCCCTTGGCCTGAAGACTTTGCACAATGCTGCTTTTCTGCTCTTATTGCCTCCTGTTTTCCCCTTTGCATTCTCTGACTTAACTGCCATGTCTCCCTCTTCTGCTCTCAGCTTCACACTCGCTATGCTCTGTCTTCCCAAAAGTCAAGTGTCCTGCCTTTCTTTCTTCAAATCCCCACTTTAAAATGCACTTCTTTAGCTCATCCGTGCGGCCAGTCCATCACTATCTGCTCCCGTTTTTGTTTAATCTGATCTTGCATGTTTCTCCATTAGCGTGGAAGCTCCTTAGATCCTTTGCTTGTTTGTAGATTTGTCTGTGGACTTGTAAAGTGCTGTGTTGTACTCGCTTCATAAAAAAAGTTCCCTCTAGATTCAGTTTCATATCTGTTTCTGTAGCTATGAGACTCTGATTTTGTTTTCTTGTTATTCCTCTATGTTTCTAGGAGTCTGCTTACAGCAGTGGCCATTTTGCAGGCAGGTCATTAGTGCTATAATATATATTAGTCATATATTACTCATTAGTGCAGTATATAATGTTAGAAACATCACTACATTAAAGCACACTATGGAACTGTTAGTGCACACTAGCAGGGTCTTCACAGACCAATTAATGCACAACATTTTAGTGCCCTTTAGAAATCACACCCCCATAGCCTGCATGACAGCTCCATGTAGACAAATCCTTCGATACAAGTAACCATTTCTCATGTTTTTCCGCTGTTTATTGGCTAAACGCAGATTTATTTATTTTTTTGTATTGGGGGTATCTTGTTGGTATTTATTAGTTTAAAACCTAAAATTGGAAGCTGTAACTTTATTCAACTAGTAACACTTATACTGAGGTGTTCTGATGGCTTCTGACAGTTTTCCAGAACGTACTGTAAGAGCAAACAATTCAAACTGATTCTGTAAGCATTTCTCGCTCGGTGGGCAGAGAGCTGTCAGGGTTTCCAAAACCATAGCATGATAATTTAAATAGGCACTTTTGTTCTGTAATCTTCTGGCTTCATAAACCTGAAGACATACTTAGATTAAAAAATGAAAGTGCATTTTTGGATTTAGATAGAATGTTGATTGCAGTTTGGTTTTGAACTTGCCCCTCTTTGAGGCAGAATACAGCCTGGATAAGTATTGTAGTGTGTATTCTTAATTCTCCTGCAGCTGTTGCTAAGCCATTTGATTAATGTAAAAGCCTCTTGAAGCAGCAAGCAGTAACATGAAGTTAATGATTCCTTGAATGTTATTAAGAGGAGAAGTTTTTATGTTGGCCTTTAGGAATAAAACTGGTTTACTCTCTGTAGTGTTCTTTTGCACTCTGAAGTGCACAGTTCATTCTGGCATTTCTCTTTGAGATGCGTTTGCAGTCGTAAAATAAAATAAAATACTATACATTGTTTCTTCAGAGATACAGACCATAAATGCAGATCTCTATCTTTGTGCCCTTTGGCTGGAATATGTAGACTCAGGAGTTCTCATGGCTACTCGACCACCTTGCACATGTCCTTAAGATCACGATCTGGAGCTTTGGGGTGGGGGCTGGGGACACGAAGGGAATGAGTATAAATACATCACCGTTGTCTGTAGGTTCCTTTTCCCTGATGGCTGGAAGAACATCCTCCCACATCTCTGAGAAAGCTTTACGTCAAGTCAACCTTGCAGAGTGTTGAATCTCTCTCTCTCTCTTTTTTTTTTTTTTCTTTTTTTTAATGTTTAATAGTGTAGTTTGTAAGCTCAGTTTTAGGTGGGAGTTAAGAGATCCCATGGTACTTTTCAAAACAAGGAAGGGAAAACCTTGGTAACCTGGCTAACACTCTCACTCATAAATGTGATCTGACAGCCAACGCTATGCAGGAGCTGCTGTTTGCGTGCAGGGCTTTAAAAAAAGCCACATGACCCATCCTTGGGCTTCGTAAAGTCCAGAACCTACAACAAACGATCTCATGCATGCGTGCACGCTCCTCTATCCCTGCACCTCCAGCCAGGGGAGCTCTGGTGGAGTTTGGTTCCTCTCAGTCTAAGTTCAGCCTGTCTGGGCTGTGTTCTGTGCACGAGAGGGCAGGCCAGGACAAATTGGTCGAAACAGGCGTTTACTCCATGTGACATTCATGTTACCTTCAAAGAAATACAGCGAAAGTGGGGGGGGGGGATGAGGGGGGAGAGAGAGACACACACACGCACGATTCTCTGGTTGAGGGTCCAGCCTTGAAGTGTTGCTGATATGTAAGGAGGGCGGGGGGAACGTTGCGGCAACACTCTGAATAGGTAATTTGCTTTAAGGAGCAACTTCTTTGAGACATAAGTCTCATTCTTTTGTTCCTCTCTTGCTTTTCCTCTGTTCCTCCTTTGTTTCCGTACCTGCTTCCCCTTCTACTGTCCCCCTTCCCTATGTGCTTTTGATGACTCCTCACAGAGCGTAAGTCAAGAGAGTGCAAAGAGCAGATTGGTCGCTTGTTCTCTGTCTAAAGGGGGCACCATTAGCAGGGCCAGAGGATGGGCATGACCTTTAGCCAGTCTTGTGGTCTCTTCTCATCACTTGCCCTCAAGGCATTGATTGAGAACCCTCCCTGCTGCTGTAACCATGTCTTCCTGTGCTCCCCGCCCCCTGTATTTGCAGTTCTGTAATTGGAGACAGAAATTATATGGTTAAAGCCTAGACTGGTGGTTCTTAAACTTTGGTCCATGGAACAGTTGCTGGTGGTCTGCAGAAAGCTGGCAGGTTACATGGTGTTGGCTCTCCTTGTTCCAAACTGCCTGATTTTATTAAAAGACACTAAAAATACAGGAAACGTTCTTACTTTTCCAGGCCAGGAATGGATGAAGTGGCCTCGGGGGTGGGAGGCAGTCGCAAGTGGGAGGGAGGATGGTCTGGGTTTTCGCAAATGGGAAGGGAGGTTCCCATGAGTCAGTCTCTGTGTTAACACATGTGGTCCTCACCCTGAGAAAACTCAGGAATCTCCACTCTGGGAAACCCAATATCCCAACTGTAATGATCTCCACCCTCTCACTTAAAGCTGTTGGGTCCTGTTGTGAGACACGGTGAGTTAACATCTTTGCTGCTGCTTTTTAATGGTGGTTCCCTCAAGGCTGGGTGAAGAAGGCAGAGGCGATGCTTGCCATAGGGAAGGCCTAGATACTTTAATTATTTTATTTTAAACAGAAACTTGGATTCCATGGGATTCTTTACTTGGGGACATGGGTTAACTTGCCCAAGTTGACTACATGTTGGCTACCTCATAGGCCAGCTTGGTCACTGTGGAGTACCTATATTTAACTCATTATCATAAAGCATCTGGGATTGGATACCCAAAGTATGCCAAGGAAATTGGTACTACGTGTCACAGCAACCTCATTTAGGGCCAGGTCTGACTCCTGCTGTGGTCCCTTCTGGCCTATGATTTGGGACAGGTTCTTACTGTGTTTTAGCTAGGGTTGGTTTTCTTTACAGAGGATAGATCTATCCATAGTTCTTAGTGCTGTTGAGAATTTTTTTTTAACCAGTGTGTGCACTTTAAATAAAGTTTTGGGGGAGCAGCAAACAATCCAGCAGCTTCAAAAGTTGCCCTAAGTGCAATGACAAGGTCTCCATCACAGAACATTACTTGGTTGTGCCATGTCCACTGAGTGCACTATGTATTTTAGGATGTTGCCTTAAGGCAAAGAAGCCCAAGTGAAATATTTTCTGGCTGCTCCTGAATCCTGATAATCCAGCTCACCATCTTGAGACCCACTTGTAATACTTCTGGGTTGAGTAACTGGGTATATGTGATCCTTCAATAGACTCCTCACCAGATTACTCTCATTGCAAATCATAGTCTGCCAGCAACATTCAAACATCTTCCTAGCATTCCGTGTTACCCTAGAAAACTGAACTGAAGGAGCAAGTGGAGGAAGTTTCCATGCATGGTGTAGAACCCCTTCAGTGCTTGACTCCAGTCCTGATACTGAAGTGATGTCACCCAGTGAAATCCGTCATCGCTTCACCTTCATGCTGGCAAACTTCAGCTGAGCTAGATATCTTGTTTGAAGCAGCCATGCTTTTCCACGTAGGCTAAGGAGATGAGGGGCCTCCTCAAATTAAAGCGTAAGTTTTACTTTTGCAATAAGTGTTCTGAGATCCAAGATACACTGGCTGATATCACACGTCCTGAGAGTTACATCCATAACAGCACTCATAACTGAATTGTTGGTGTCCTTCATGTAGTTTGGTGCACTGGGATCTTTGATGTGAGCCATGGCATAGGTGATGTCTAAACCCACACGTACCGCTATGGGGCTCAAGGACAGCTGTGGCTAGAGACGATGTTGTAAGAGGAACTGTATTGACTTTTGCAGAAGAACATTTTGAAGAACTGGAGGAGGCTATAGACACCTTGTGTCTCTGTGAGCACTGAAGAAAGTAGAAAGCCATCCACAGGTCTGAGCTTTTGATGGTTTTTTTTTGAGTCAGAGTGTGATTAATAGTATAGGGACAGATCTTATTTGAGTTTCTACAGCTAGAACTTCCCAAAGGAAATGTAGCTGGTAGGTACACATATCCACCCAGTACTCATTTGGCTGGTGAAAAGTATGGAATTGCCAGGCTGCTCAGAAGAAGGCAGACAGAAAATATCCAGTGCCCAGAATCACTCCCTGTTAATGCCCTATGGGGTCCCAATGCAGATTTGATCCGATTTAGATCGTAAACTCTTTTGGTCAGGGACTGTGCCTTTCTGCGTCTGGTGTGAACCGCCTAGCTCTCTTTTAAGCACTGTTTTTTTACTGGTTAACGATGGTTCTCCCTGCAGTGCCAAGTCACAGTTCAGTTTTCCTGTGAACTTGCCCACGGGTGTTGGAGCATTTTTGACAGGAGAGTTTACTTGTCGGCAGTTTAGAACTGCTCCCTTTCCCAGCTAAAGACCTCCATGGATAAACAAGACTTCACTTTCTGCTCATGGCCTTTTCCTAACAATGGAAGGAGGCAAAGGACAACAAATGAGGAAGACATCTGGAGATGCTCTCTCTCCACTTTCGAACTTGTCTAATGGGAGAATTTCGGCATTTTTAAATGTGATGTTTTCTATAGCGTACTGCAGTTCTGTAAGTCACAGAGCCTGTGTCGTAGGCAGAGTTTACTATCCCTGTTTAAACCCTGAGGAACAATAAGAGGGATTCCTTTGAAATGAGGAGTATTTGGTATTGCTGTTCCTCTGGCAACTGTGAGGGATTTTTTTTGAGAAATGTGCTTCAAACGTTATTAATAGTAATTTACTACAATGCATGACCCCCAGCTTCAGTGCTCTCCAGCCTTTTGATGGCAACGGTCTATCTACTTGGAGATTGGAACATAGTGTCGCAAGGGACTGCCTGGGTCATTGTTTTCAGCCTCCTGCTGTTGCAGATTACCCCGTCATATAATCCCATTAATAAACGTATGATGTGGCAATGAGGTCAGCATACCAGTGGAACCAGCATACCAGTCTGAACACAGTGGCTATGACATCACAGTGCCTACAAAACAAGGCAAACTGTCAGTGCTGGAATGTTAGAAACAATACTTCCTGCTGCCAAGGTGCTCCTCGTCTTGTTTTGCAAGTACGAGCCACGTTATTAGAGCGCGTTAGCATAATATGCGATGGCATTGGGCAAGTTCCAGTATGTTAAATCCACACGTTGTAAGACATTAATTACAGTGAGAGGGAATTAACATGACCACACTGGAACTTTTGCTTAATTTTTAATCCACTTGGACCTCCGGGGTTCGGAATTTTGATTTTTGGACTCCAACGTTGATGGATTTTCTATGTGCTTAAGCGAGACTGAGGGTGGTGGAAGCGAGCAGAGTTGGAAAGGAAATCCAATTATAAAGTCTCTGTAACCGAGATAACCTGGTGGCTGGGCACTTTGACAGTGTCTAGATAGGGCGACCATTTGTGCCAGATTGTTTGTTTTGATTTTTTTTTTTTTTTGGCGGCGGAAAGAAGGAGGATGCTCTTACTCTTTTATATGCAGCACCGTTTACCTTTTCACTTGGACATCTATAGATGTATTTTAAAAATACAGATAAAGCAACTGCAAAATGATTTGTTTTAATTGTGACACAGAGGGTAGAGATCCACATGTTGAAATTTCAGGGCAAGCCAGGGTACATTTGAAATTGCTGACTGGAAAAAAAAAATCCAGACATCTTGGAGGGGAATGGGGGTCACAGTTTCAGAGTAGCTTGATGAATCCCAGAATAGTTTGCTAGGCCCCAGGCAACTGGCTCCACACAGGCAAATCCCCTGCACACGAAGAGCCCCCTTGAAGTACGTGGGGCTCCATGCAGGTGCCAGGGTCCACCCATGCTGAGCCAGTTGGCCAGATTGGGGCATAAATTTGCCCGCTCCGTGGATGGAGCACTGGCTTCGTTCCTTAGTTTATTTAACAATAAGGATGTTAATACTATAAACAGAATGTTTTACATTTTCAAACATTAAGGGCTTCTCTAAACGAACACTTACTTCACGTTAAGCTAGGAAATAAATCTACTCAGCTTTGCACTAAGCCTCCCTGTGGACTCTGGTGCTGTGCACTGAAAGTTCCCAGGTGTGCTTTGAAATGGGGGTAGATCAGCGTGCACTAGGGAACTGCCAGTGCATGGCACCTTGGTCCCCATGGCCAGCTAGTCTGCGGCAGGCTAATGCGAGGTACATTTACTCCCCAGCTTTCCATGAAATAAGTGTTCATTTAGACCAGGCCTAAGAGATTGTCAAACACTTCTGTAAGGTAGGTAAGTCGTACCAGCAATTCTACACATGGGTAGAGGGCTGCATGGGGATTAGAACTCAGGAGCTGCTGGCTCCCAGTCTAGGCCCGGATTGAGAAACCACTTGACTTAAACACCATTTTAAATCCCTCCCTATTCAGGAAAGCACTTAAGAATGTGCATAAAATTAAGTGCATACTTGAATGCTTTCATGATTAGGGAAAGTTTAGGGTTTTGAAAACGTGATCCCCCCCCAAAAGTTCATGCAGTGGCTTCACTGTAGGAAGAAAAAACGATCCAGTCTCCATCTCTCTGTAGGTAGCCTGAATAACATTTACAACCAGATGAGATCTGAGTAACAAACAGGGCCTGATCTTGTTGTCGCTGCTCAGAAAAGTCTCTTCTGTGGTTTTGATTTTTTTGCCTGAGTAGGGAGTGTGGCATTTGTCCCAAAGTTATAAAAAGTTTAAAATACTTCATAATGTATTTCCCCGCTCACACCTTTTTTTTTTTTTTTTTTTTTTTGATGAGGTCTAGGCAAAGCAGTAGTACCCAGAGAAAGGGGTGGAATGTAATTCTGGGATCAATTAGAGTTCTGTGTTCTAACCTATAAATGAGGTGAACTATCTGAGTAGGAATGTGAAATCTGGAGATAGCAGTAAGGTAGTTTCCAGCACTATTTTTGTATTTCCTGAGGCTTGTGTCATTATATGCTGACTTATTACTATTTTCTTATATAAGATATGAAAACAACACAGGGAAATTGCTTTTCCATTCTATTTCCTGAAGTCTAAAACACACCATTATTTCATTTTTGCATTCAGATATCACTGACGTTTTAAATGCTGAAAGTCTGTATTAGCTACCATTTTTAAACATGTGTTTGTGTTTCTGAGATCTCTAGTTTCTATTTAATGTTCCTTAGGAATATATTTCCTTTCCTCCATTCTCCAGCAGATCTTTTTCCCTTGGCTACCCTTGTTAGAGCATATTGCTACGAGGGGTGTGTGTGTGTTTTTTAAAAGGACTTGTCTGTTTTATTGGGTGGGCTCTGCCCTCGATGGTAAACCTTGCTGGAGGGGGTGTGTGAAAAATTGTTCAGTGTGGTGAAGCCAAATTATGTGCCGTAGGGAAAATACATTTTATTTGTTCGAGAGTTGTAGCTGCTACTATCAACCATATGATCTGGGCTAAAATCGCACCACAGTTGCTCCTTTTATAATTCTGTATTTTTGTTGAATAATGCAATACATTTGTTTTTGGATTGAGCCAACCTTTTTATTTTTTTTTTGAGTGCAGGGGGGACGACCTTTTTGGTCATGGTTAGTTCCTCGTCTGCTTCTAGTTACCTTTTTTTCTTTTTGATGGTCTGGCATGTTGTTTGTTGCGTTTTGACAGGTGTACAATATGTTTCAACACCAGAGCCTCGGAATTAAAGTCAGCATTCGGGTGACCAAGCTAGTCCTCCTTCGAAACCGTCCCGTAAGTTCTTCAAAACTTTTATACAGCCGCTGTGGTCTGTCTTTAAAATCCCAAGTTAGGCTGGGGAGTAGCTGTTATAAAGATTCCCTAACATGGTTAGGGAATCAAAAACACAGTTCCCAATCCTATAAACCCTTTGGGCCTACTACTCCCAAAGAAGCTTGCTACTGTTACCAGCTGATGGCATTAGCTCTTTAGGTGAAGTGGTAGAGATCAGTGCTTTGGTGCTGAATTTCAGGCCCCAGGTTAAGGCCGTGATGATGCACATATAACCTTCACAAGTATAACTTGGAACTGTATGTTTGTCACTTAATGATTTGATGCTACATAGATATATGTATCCCCTAGTTTGACCAATCTTTGTTTAATTGAGTTCCTTTTTCTTTTCTAAAGGCAAAACTGTCCATTGGGCACCATGGAGAGAGGTCTTTGGAGAGTTTCTGTCACTGGCAAAATGAAGAGTATGGTGGAGCAAAGTATCTTGGCAATAATCAGGTTCCTGGTGCAAGAGATGATACCCCTCCTGTGGATGCTGCTGTCTTTGTTACCAGGTACAGTGGATGTGGTTTGCTCGTCCTGTTTATATGGGCCATTTGGTCAGCAAGTAATTCCAGCAGCCATTTCCCACTGTTGCTGATGTTTGTCCCTCATTCATGCTAACTTGGGTTGTATGGATAATAAGGAACAGAATGGAATGATTTGTCTTGATTTTTAAAAAAATGTAATTCTTTCAGTGGCAGTGAAAGGTCTTTCCTTTTTCGAATGCTACTGGACGACCTGTTAGTCCGTGCTTTCTCTACACAACTCAACAACAATAAAAGTGGCAGTTTGTGGGTATTCCATTTAGAACCAGCACTTATCTACTTGATCCACCCTGGCACTAAACCACCGTTAGAACTTGCTCTCTCCATTGGCGCATAGCACAGATTGTCCAGGGTCACCCTTTTGTGGCTCTATATAGTGATCAAATACACCATGCCAGTGTAAGGTTCAAGTCCAAGGGAAGTTACTCATATTGACCTATAGGACAGAATACTGCTATACCCGGCATTATTATCCATCCTTCTACTTTCTTTCTGTCTATAATGTGAATAGAAAAAATTCCGCATCTTCTATTTTTTAAGAAGACTGCAGTCGTGATTTTAAATTAAAGTATCGGTAGGGAAGAAGGATTTTGAATGTCAATAGAAAGCAAAGATTTAAGACAAAAAAAATTGAGGCTCTTCCTGTTCTGTATAGGTACAATAGTATCGATACTCTTTGGAAATGATTTCCCTATTTCCCAACACCTTGCTTCAATGCCCCATAATGCATTTGCTTGGAGAAAGTCTTTCTGTATCTTTGTACATCATGGATCCAGATATATGCAGAGATACTTCACCGAGGTCCATATATACGGGTGGCCACTTAATAGCAATAGCTCTCATGGAACTGATTTAGCCTAATGACCGTGAAAGGCAACGACAGCTAATAAATCAAGTTAGTAAATTCTCATAAAAGGGATGCACTTGGTGCGTGCCAAGAGATTAAGTAGTCTGTAGTTCTAAGTTCTAGTTGTTTGATGCAGAGTAGCAAAGTAAGGGTTAAAAGCAGAACTGCTCAAGATTAAACTCAGGGAGCATCGTTGTTGTTGTCTTATTCAGCACAGAATTTTATTTCACGTGTTTCCTAGACATTTATATAAATGGTTTCTCCTCCTCTTCTCTGTCTGCGCTTCCAGGAATTTATTAACAAGGGCCATTTAAAAACCATTTTCCTCCCCCTTAAATTTGCTTACACAGTTTGAACACAGTTGAGAATGAGTATTTTGAACTAGACTGCACAGCATTCATTGCATAGAGCTGCTGTCAGTGTGAGAGAATAGCCACCCCGGGTGTCTAAATGAACAGGATTCTATAGTATAAAAAACACGAATTGCTGACAGGGTGAAAACTTAGTCCCTCCCTAAAGCATTTTCTCTTGTTTCTATAGACATGTTGATGATGGTGATCATGGGATGCTAATGATTGTTAAATAAAAGTGGGCTACAGAATATCCAGTCAATGATTTCTGTGCCAGTGCACTGGGCTAGTAAAGTTCCCCAAAATGCACCTTTGTGTATGATTGTGCAGTTTCCTCTGGAGTTGGTGCAGGATCCCCCATCTGCTCTGTATTCAGTGCAGTCACTCAGGCCTTGATCCAGTAAAGCACCTAAGTATATGCTTAACTTTTTAAGCAGGGTGAGTCGTCTCTTTGAAGTCAATGGGAGTAATACACATCCTGCTTATAGTTAAACATGTGCTTGATTGGATCAGGGCCTAAATAAATACATACGATATTTTTTTAACTCTCATCTGTGCATCCAGTTGTGCTAATTTCCAGCACGAATCTTTTGATCCTGTGTGACACGGTGAGGCATGCAAATCACTCTGATGGGGTTTTAGGCACTGGCGGGGAGAAGCGGAGCATTTCATCTATGCCCTCTGCAGCTTATGAAATTAAATGCTTGGTGTCATGCTAAACGAGTTGGAGTCAGTCACTTGAAGAAAACTGTAGGGATCCTCTCTGGGCTAAATGGATTTGGAAGGTTTTGTAATAATAGCCGGAAAGCTACAACTGCCACTAGTTTGGATAATAAACTTGAAGAGCAGCTGATTTTGTGAGGAGGAAAATTGGGCACAGGACCACTGGTTTTCTTCAAAAGAACCACATCTATCCAGCACAGTAGGCCAGCAGCATGTGATTGGAGTGTTTTCCCATTCCCGCAGTTCTAACCCATTCCTGTTTGTGCAACATAAAGGATGCTGTGTTGTTTGGAAGGCCTCTGGTCCAGCAGTTCTTATTTGTATAGCAAGGAAACTAGGTGTTCTTCTCTTGGCTTTAGAAGCATGTGTGTGTGTGTCCCTGGATCCTCACCAGACTGTACAGATGGACCAGCCATGGAGGATATGGAAGCAACAGCATGTCCAGCAGAAATACCTGAGCCAGAAAAAGCAGAAGCTGGATTTTCAGCAGCTGCAGTTGCTTGAGAACTCAGAATCTTTAGGGTCAGCCTCCAAAGAGAACTCTGGTTCCAGCTTGCTGCCCGTGTTCACGAAAAGGAGCCATGAACATTTTGATTCTGGGAATTTACCTTTGCCCGATGAAGCAGAAAATAAGTGTTTTCCCCATTTGTACTTACTAGGAAGTGCTCCCGTAGAGAGGAAAATCCCTCCGATGGAATGGTGGGTGGCCACTTACAAACAAAGGCGGCCTTACACAACAACCAGGGGTCACCCGATGAAATGAATAGGCAGCAGGTTTAAAACAAATAAAAGGAAGTACTGTCAACCTGTGGAACTCGTTGCCAGGGGATGCTGTGAAGGGCCAAAGTATAACCGAGTTCCAAAAAGAATTAGATACGTTCCTGGAGGATAGGGCCATAAATAGCCATTAGTAAGGCTAAGATTATGTCACGGAGGTTGCGGAAGTCACGGAATTTGTGCTACCTCCGTGACATTGGGGGCCCCGCAGCAGCCCAGCCTCCATGGGCAGCAGGGGATAGCTGTGAGTGGCGGGAGCCCCACAACTAACTGGCTGCCGGTGCCACCGGCGAGTCCTGAGCTGCCGCTGCTGGCAGGGGTCCCCCTGCAGCAGCTCAGCTGCCACAAGCAGTTGGGGGGCCCCCCGCAGCTCCCAGCCAGCGGCAATGGTAGAGGGACCCGAGAGCTGCTCAGCGGCTGCGGGTGGGGGGCCCTCACAGCTCCCAGCCGCTGGCGGCAGCAGAGGGACCCTGGAACTGCTCAGCGGCCGGGGGCAAGCGGACGATGGGGGACTCCTCTGTCATTACAAGCCCTGCAAGGTGGCGGGGGACCCCTTCCAGCCACGGGGAAATGGGGTCCCTGCAGCTGCCAGCCGCTGCAGAGCGGGTGGGGGGAGAGCCAGGACCCTCCTTCCTCCCCAGTATGTCAGGGATGTTTTTAGTAAAAGTCAGGGACAGGTCCTGGCTTCTGTGACTTTCTGTTTCTTGCCTGCGACCTGTCCCTGAGTTGTACTAAAAATATCCATGATAAAATCGTAGCCTTGGCTATTAGCAAAGATGGTCAGGGAAGCAACCCCATGCTCTGGATGTCCCCAAGCTTCTGACTGCCTTGTGCTGGGACAGGACGACAGGGGATGGATCGCTCAAAATTAAAATTGCCCTGTTCTTTTCATTCCCTCTGACTTATCTGGCACTGGCCACGGTCGGAAGACAGGATACTGGGTAGATGGACCATTGGTCTGACCCAATATGGCCGTTCTTATGTTCTTGTATTCTTATACAAGTGGTCAGTATGCAGAACGGTTGGATGCAAGGTCTCAGAGCAGAAGGATGGGTTTCTTGGCTTTGTGTTTTGGGGGCCACTGAAGGTATTTTACTCACAGACCCAGCTGCAGAGTACTGCGGGGCAGATGAAATGTTAGGTTTCCTTTTATTGCTTCACTTAAGAGCACCACTATGACCAAAAGAGACCAGCCCCCTTAGAAGTGAGGGATTATAGAGATTGGTCATAGTCTGCAAATTGTGGTGAATTATTTACAAGACCATTAGTTTTATGGCCTGGTGGTAATTTCTCCTACTTGACTGAAACCACCAGACACCTTTCCCGGTAGAACCACAAAGCGCAAGTGGCAAGACTTGTGATGCATTATTTGCTAAGATAGCCAGTCTGGAGAGATTCATTTCTAGTGATGGCTCTCTGCCATCTACTAGTAGTTCAGCTATTTGTTGTGACAATAAAAGCATCTGTTTGATTTACCAGTTTATAGAACATAATAAGTCCTTAAATAAACCTCTGTCGAGCTGGCTCTGGGAACTCGGGAACTCAGGAACTCAGTGAAGAGCAAATGTCAAGATGTCGGACGCAGCGGTACTGCTCTGAAAAATGGAAAGCCCTGGCCAGGGCATGGTGGGGGCTTCTTCTTATTTTGGTTCTGCCTGGTTTTTAACCCATTGATGGCTGTAATCATGGCTCTTTTGCCATGAAATGTAAGCTTGGAAATATTCAGGGTAGGTTTTTTAATATGAAGGTTGACAGTTAATATTAATTATTTTCAATTGCTTTTTAATTTTTTTTTTAAACTAACTTGAGCTGGGATTTGTTTTCTTTAACAACTTGATCGAAGGAGAGTGAAGGGCCCAAGTCTCATTGAAATGGGTGTTCGGGATCTCACTCCATTATTTTCTTCTGAAAAATCCCATTCTTACATTTTTATTCCAGCAGGACATTCTCTTTACCCTTCCTCCTCCCCCCAAACACAAAATCCCACCTGTGGGCTGGGCACTTATAATCACACACTCACAATGTATGTGCATAACTTTTGCGCCCCTTCACCCTGGATTGAAAAGGCAGTTGGAGTAATGACAAGGCTGTTGCTTCGCTCAAATTGAACCCTTTGGTGTCTCTTAGCAGCTTTAATAGATTTCCCTGGCTCCTCATCTGTAAAGCAGAGCTGCTGGGAGAAGCTAGTACTCTTTGCCAAAGCGGGTTCCCAAGGGTGAGGCAAGGACAGTGGAGATGCTCTGATCCTTATTTGAATGTATGCAAACCTTATTTTAATTTTTTAAAAAATATTTGTGTTGTAACTTGGAGCATTCCACTTGGAGCATTCGCGATGGAGCATTCTTGTGATATTTTGATATTATTTAGATTAAAAGCTCCTGGGGGCAGTGGCCATCTCTTTGTTCTGTGTTTGTACATCATCTAGGACAGTCAGGTCTTAGTCTGACTTGGGCTTCTGGGTCTTACTGTGTCACAGACAGTAATGATGATGATCTGCTTCCTGTCCTGGTCAAACCCAGGAAGTACAGTGGGATGTGAATAAGGTGGGAAAACCGGTTGATCGAACTCTTTTGAACCTGGTTAAAGGCTGTTGGTTGCTTCAAGTCTTGGATGAAAATTCAGGCTGGCTCGTATTTTATTTGAGTCGGTTTGTCTACCTCTAACCTGAATATTTTGTTTACTTTTCCCCCTTCTGCTTCCTCCTTTTGTTTTATTTCTGGCTCTTTCCCTTTTCTTCTTTTCTGTGTCTGTGGAGCAAAAAAAAAAAAAAATATATATATATATATATATATATATATACACACACACAGAATGAAATAGATTGAAAGGGGGAGAATTTGAAAGAGAGCAGTTTTTACTGTGATTCCAACCAGGGGTCTGGGACCCACTGGGATGGGGGGGATGTGAGCAGGTTTTAGGGGGTCCCTCAAGCTGGGCCAGTGTTAGACTCGCTGGGGCCCAGGGCAGAAAGCAAAAGCCCCAGGCAGTTGCCCTGCTTGCTACCCACTAACGCTGGCCCTGGCTTTTTGTATGCAGTTGTTGTGGCACAGGTGGGCTCTGGAGTTTCTATAGCATGTCGGGGAGGTCTCAGTAAGAAAAAGATTGAGAACCTCTGATTCCGACACAACTTTGTTTTTCTAGGGCTCAGTCCTATATAACCATGTACAACGTCCGCTGATTTCTCCTCGCTTAGATTTAGATTATGCTGCAGGGTTGCATGACGACGACTTCTTTTGAGCAGTACTGTGTGAACGTGAGTGGCCCAATTTTAGTCTAGGCTATTGACAAACTTTGTCATAGAAACATGTGGTTTCCTACTTCCTAATGTGGCAGTTCTCTCTTGCATGTTCGATCTTAAGAAGCCTAGGTTTGGCTTTGGATGTAGTGAGTGGAACTATCAAAATAACTCTTGTCATCTTGAAAATAAGTCAGTGCTGTCATCATGTATAATACACAGCAGTTAAAAGACCTTGACTTTCCTGATAGCTGGGAATGTTTCAGAACTTTGGCTCATGGACCTCTGGTTTTCTCTAATCTGTTCTTGAGGCACAGCATACATCTGATTTGTGTTTTTGTTTTCTTTTTAGGACAGATTTCTGCGTACACAAAGACGAACCCTGTGACACAGTGGGTAAGTCAGTGCAATTAGGAGGAGTATGTTTTAAATGCCAGCTGTGTATTGAGATGATCAGCTCTCTGGACGATGCCTTTGACGCTTGGGTTTGTTCTCATGCTTCTGTTATTGTTATGAATGTGGCCATCATACAAACATGGATCATGCCTGGACTTAACAGCTGACAGATAATGCATACCAAGTGTCCTATATCTGCCCTTAATTGCCTACATAACATTCAGATCTAAATGGCAGTTACATTCCTGATGCCAGGCTTTGGCAAAGTGGGTATTTTTTTCTGCCTTTTTTCTCTGTCTAATCTCAATCTATTTATGGGACCCCTGCCATCACTAGAGTATTCTATTGCCTCCCAAGTATCAAAAAACAGAAACATCCGTAACGATGTGTGTCTTCCTCCTTTCCTGGCCTGTAGGGAAGGGTATGACAGAGAGAGAGAGAAAAGAAGGACCTTACTGAAGCAAAGCCAAATTAGAGATTGTCTTTCCCACCTCTAACTTCCAACTACATTTAATTGTGTCCCAGCCCTGGTTTTCCAATGGCAGGTACCACTACACCCCACACCTTACATATTCCGTAAGGCATCTCCGGCCCTCCAGTTTTTCTTTTATCGCCGCACTACCTGCTTTTGGAGGCCTAACTCAATATACTATCCATGATTATCATGTGATTTGTTTACAGATTTGCTTCAAAGTCCAGCTGCCTTTGCCCCAGTTTCTTCATTCCGAGTGAATTCTGGTTTTGTCATCCGTTCCAGCAGGTCTCAGACTGAGCTCAGTCTCTGGAAGTTGGGGACGACACCGTAGTTCGTGCTAACAGAGAGAAATAGCTGGGGAGGGTTGGCTTGGGGGAAGATAACTTTAAACATTCTTCAGTAGGAGGTCTGAGACTGTTGTGAAAATCACGTCTCAGAACACAGATTCTTCCGTATGTGTGGTGTGGAGAATAATCATAGGGGATAAAGGAAGTAAACATAATTGAAAAATATATACATTCTTCGTTCAAATATTAACAAGATCTGTGCCATATCTCCAGACTTTCCAGTGGGAATTCTTTACAATGTGCTTATTCTCTCCAAGACCAGTGGAAAACATCCTTCCGCTAAGGAAGTATTTAAGCTGAGTACCTGAGTCCGGATGTGGCTCCGGCACAGTACATGGTGATCTCTGCGCAAAAATAAAGCTGATGGAAGACACATGCTACTGCTTAACAAATGCTTACTGTGTTCAAATCTCTTTCCTTGTTTAAAGACTGCATTAATGAGGATCCATGTTCAGGAATTATCTTTCCACATACAGTCTGGCTGAGGAAATATGATGATGTCTTTTCTGTTCTTGCAATAGCTGCGTAGTTTCTCTCTCTCTGGCCCAATGGGATTCTTGTAGAGGTAGTGGAAGATAGGGTGGTAAATACCACATTTGTTTCCTATTCTTTCCAGTGCAGCATTTCCCAACCTGGTAGAAGTTGAGCACATATTCAAGAAAATAAAACCAGTCCTGCCCCCTCCGCATAATCATCTTAATCTATTTATCTTCCATGCCCCACTGGCTAGCTCTTCCTTCCTCGCCCTGCAGCGTATCCCAGACTTTGGGAAATGGTTGTGCAGATCTTTGTAATATGATGCATCTTCTCCTCTGTTACGTGCCATGGTGAACACTGAAATCATTAACAATGTTGACATTTAAAATGCCATCACTGGCATCCAAGTGAACGCCTAGTGAAATGAATGAGACAGTTTGGATCTCTGGGAGCTGCAGTTTCAGGCTCTCTGCAAACTCAGGTGGATACCTCAGCATTGAATTTTGTAGGTTTTCTTTGAAATGAGATCTAGTGAAAGCTAAGAAGTTAGAGAACAACTGAGGTATCTGTCTGCCCATCAGCCTGGCGTCCATTTATGCTCCCTACTTTGGGAAATGCCGCTCAAGTGGTAGGATGTGGAGCTGAAAGGGTGTGAGTCACTTCTCTGCCCATCTGTTCATCATCTGCCTTGATTAGGATTATCTGATTGAGTTATAACACAGTGGTGCAGTATGCATTTTGAGACTGCCATGGTTTGAGGAAGTATCATTTCTAAGGCAGAACTGATTTGATCGGTCTGAGTAAATTTTTCATCCTTGTACTGAAAGGGGTACATCCTAAACAATATGATGAAGTTTCTTGGTGGCTTGGCTGCCCCAAAGATTTTTGTTTATCTAGAGATCGCAATCTACCTTTTCTATAGATAAACTTGATCAATTAGTGATTTTTTTCCCCCTTGGCAGTTTATATAAGCTCCCTATCTCTCTCTTCACAAAAGGTGTGGTGGTTTAACCCTAAGATTTGTCTTTATTTGCGAAATTCACCCCAATGTAACCCGTGCATATCAGGGAAGTTACACGAGTAATTAAGTTGTCCTTGTGTTGTTTGTGTGTGGTGGATCAGGAGTCATTGCAGAGGAAGAATAAACTACGGTAATGTTCTTCTACTTCAATACAAGGCTCACCATTTCAAATAGCAGCATCTGTGTTCAATTCCTACGCAGTGATAGTGGCGATTCCACAGTTTCCCCTGCTGTTCAGAGTAGGAAGTAGTTGCTATGTCTCAGGCACCAGTATGCAAGAATTGTTGACTTTTTTAATGGCCACCGTTATGTGCATTGAAAGTATATTAAATGAAGTTATTACATTTTAGCTGATCTTGATATGGATATATTTGGATCTGTCTACATTGCATCTGGTTTTGTTTTCTAATTCTTATGTGATCAATCACAGTTATGTTTAAATGATGGTGTTCATGGCCGTTCCTGAAACAGGAGTCGCTGTGTGATGTTCCCTGGCCTGTGTTATGCTGCTGATGAGTCCAGGTGATCATCATGGTGCCGTTAGGCCTTAAGTTCTGTGAATCTATGAAAGCAGCTCAGTCACTGAGCAGACATCCCCTGCACCTGGCAACCCTGAGCCCGAGCAGATCCCTTCACCAGGCTTTTAGTGCTACGTTCTCATTCTCTTAGGGCTTGTCTACATGGTGGGGCGACCTGCTCCATAGGGGTGTGATTTCTAAAGCGCACTCATGCATTGTACCTTAATTGGTCCGTGTACACCTGGCTGGTGTGCTCTAAAGGTTCCTAGTGCACTTTAACATAGTATGGTTTCAAACAGGAAGCTGCCAGGGTCTGGGTGGGCTACCTAGTAGGTAGAGCAGGACCTTGCCTGGCAGTCGTGGCTACAGTTCAGCTCAATGGCAAGCGTAGATCCAGGAGTCCAGTACCGACCTGAGAGTGAAACGAGTCAGGGTTGAGGAGCCAAGCCAAAGGTCAGAGTCTGAGTCAGAATCAGGGCAGGGAGGCAAGGACTCAACTGAAGCAGGTCACGAAGCACAACCATTTGGAGAAGGGTTGTTGGGCCCAGCTGAGCTTGCTGGGTTGCCTAGCGATGAGGCTGGCAGCCGGTTGTGCTCCTGACAAGCACTACGTTGAAGCGCACTAGGCAAGCTTTAGTGCAAACCAGCAGCATATACACAGACCAATTAACGTGCAACCTGTTGGTGTGCTTCAGAAATCCCCCACTCCCGCCCCCATAGGGCACATTATCCCACCGTGTACCACCACTCACTTTTGTAATTTGGCTTTAAATTTAAAGAACAAGGTCTCAGCAGAAGCATGCATCATTTTTGCTTCTTCTCCCCCCCCCCCCAGTAATTTCAAAAGATTTGATTTGGTTGTTAAATTGCAGAATTAAGAAAAAAAATTGTAATTAGCTTTTCAGAGGCCATTTGCTCTTCTGCAGGGCTGGATTAACCCATCACTGGGCCCTAGGCAAACATACATTTCTGGGCCCCTAGCTTCTAATTTGAATAATAATACATTTCAGGGATATTACCTCCGTTACATGCCACTGCAGTTAATGCCCATCCCAGCCAGTTCACATCCTTGGAGAAGGAAGTGGTTTCTTTATCCAGTGCTCTCCTTAGCTCTACTGGGAATGGCTACATGAGTCTCAGTTCTGTGAGGACTATCTCTGCCCGCTCTTCCACTGGGGCGGATTTGTGTGCCAACTGAAAGAACTTCACTTGCTTCAGTGAGTGGCATGGCAGCCTGGCACAATGCCACTTAAATTTGGCTCGGCTGCCCAAATTTGAGTGGCGTTGTGACCCCGTGCACCAGGTCGCAACGCCACTCACTCATTTGAGTGAAGTTCTTTCAGTTGGCATCAGTAAAAACAACGCCCCAAAAATGAAAAAAGCACACCACCAGTGACCCATTTTCAGCCTCCCTCATGAATTTGGACTCAAGGCACCTGCCTAGTTTGCGTTAATCCGGCCCTGCCCTTCTGTCGTTAAAAGACATTTACATAAGTACACAGTAGTGATAGTCTTGGAATAGATCATTGGTCCATCTAGCCTAATGTACATCATACTATCTTGTGTATGATATTGGCCAGTATTTCATAATGCACTACCATGTTATGTATAAGGGAAGAGGCTTCTTTCTGCTGTCGAGTGGCAATCAGTTAATGCCCTGAAGCATGGGGATTGATGCTACTGATGCAGAGAGAGTAGGGAGTTCAGAGTCTGGACACCTGATTTCTCTTCCCAGCTCTGACCCTGACTCACTGTGTGACCTTTGGCAAGGTCACTTAACCACTGAATGCCTCAGTTTATCTCTGTTAAATGAGGATTTTAATCCACACCCCACAGGAGATCATGTGTCTTAATCAATTAACATATAAAATGCTATAATATCCCTGGCTATAAGGGACAGCACAAGCCCAAAGTCTAATGTTGCCCAGGTATGTTTAAGGGCGTATGTAAAGAGTGCATACTGTTATATAAAGTACTACGTTTGCTACAATAAGTAGGCACAGCAGTAAGAAGAAAAGGAGGACTTGTGGCACCATAGAGACTAACAAATTTATTTGAGCATAAGCTTTCGTGAGCTACAGCTCACTGCATCGGATGCAGTGTTGATAACAATGGCTTATGAGTAGTAACTCCTTAATTTCTGTACTTTTGTGGCTGCCGTGGAAGTAGAATTGCTGATTGTGGGAGGATTGGGGCCCATACAGTTGTTTGACAGTAGGTCTGTGCAATTTAAATAAGTTACTAGAGGGCCCCATTTGAGCTTGAGGAGATCCAAATATTATCCCTAATGAAAAAACTTCCTGGAACTTCTGCCTGCCATGCAGATGCAGAGAAAAAGAAAGCAGCAGCAGGAAGTTTGTATTTATATTCTGGCAGAGGCTTGTCGCTCACGCCAATTGCTCGGGGGACCGAGTTCAAGTTTTCTTGGCCCAGCTGCCATGGTAGTGTTGAAGGTTACATAATGGCTGAAATGAGCTCAAAAGTGGTGAAAATGTGGAGGTATTATGGCTTTGTGGGATGATACCCTGAGGCTGAATCCCTTTTATTTTGGAAGTAGCCTGTCGCAGCTCACTACCCATAGCTGGCCTAAGAACAGATGGCTTTTAAAAGGAGGAGGGAAAAAATAATAAACCCACATGCAAGACAATTCCATTAATAATGTTTCAACAGCGTGGCCGGTAGGACTTCCAGCACCCTCTGGGATTGAAGCAGAGGAGGTTTGCGTTATACAACACAGCCTTCCCTGTTGACACAAACCACTTCAGCAGTTTGCAGGCTGCTGCATCTCTTGTGATGTGACTTTAAGCAGGTCTACTGTTTCCTGCAAAAAAAAATCTCCGTTCCAGCTGAGCTGCCTTCAAGCCAGCCAAACTGAGAGTTCAACGTCTAGCTATTAATATCAGACTGACGCTTGGAGCCCTGCGCGTTGTCAGAATCCAACCTCTCTGTGACATAAGCAGATTGAGAATGCCCCTTTCGTTGGATATTTCCATCGCTCAGTGCCAAATAAGCCGCTTTATGGTTAGTTCGGAATGAGCCTGACTATTTCAGACTTAAAGCTTTGCCTTGACTCCGCACTGTGCGCGTCACCCCGGATCCAAGCCGAAGCTTCCATTGACTCAGTTAATAATAAAAAGTGAGGGCAAAGGAGAAGCATGAAATGGAAAATAAGAGTCTTGCTTAAATCTCCTTAATTATCCTGATTGAAAATGTCTTTACCTCCAGCTCGGTCACGTGTCTCCCCCAGCCCCTCTGTGGCTTGGTTCTGGAGAGGGGAGCGTTGTATGTGCTCTGTCCTAACACCCATCTTTCTCCAGCTCTTGTTGACAGTGAGGCAGTGTGGCCTGATGGATCAGGCACTGGAGTGGGACTCTGGAGACTGGGGTTTCATTCCTGGCTCCAGTACTGGCCTGCCAAGAGACCACTTCCCCTGTTTGTGCCTCAGTTTCCCTCTCTGTACAATGGAGATAATAATCCTCAGCTCCTTTGTAAAGTGCTTAAGGAACAGTATGAAAAATGCTATATATGTGCTAGATGGTATTGTTCTGTGGAGGCTTCGTGTTCCCTCTCCTGATAGCACCACTCCTTAGGAGAAGTTTTCTGTTCCCACACCCGTCTGCTTGCTTGTGTGTGTGTGTGTGTGTGTGTGTGTGTGTGTATATATATATGTGTGTGTGTGTGTGTGGTCGGTCTCCTTGGGGTCCCCACTAGCACACAGTTCAGGACTATGCCTGGATGATGCAAAGACGATGCTGATACATGTCTTTGATTAGGCAGAGTCCTTGCATTAAACCTCAGATAGTTGGTACTTGCATTTCTTGCATCATCCTTGACGGTTTGCTGGTTCAATTAGGTTCTGCATCTTCTCCCTTACCCACAGCAAATGACAGTTCTGAGCTTGCTGCTACCTCTTTTGCATTTTGTGTTTCTGGAGCTTCCTTTTTACTTGGTACTGATTCTAACCCCCTAACTCTCCCATCGGAATCTCTCATCAGGTATGATTAATCCCCTAGGAGTGGGAAAGATCTATTTGGTATGGCATGAGTGGAAAAGAAAAGGCATCCTCACATTAAAAGATCTTTTCGATAATTGTTCAAGTTGAGAATTTCTGCAAATTCCGGGCAGGGTGGTGGTAATTTGATGGCAGAATAAACAGAAATACCTGCACCTTAAAACAACCCACTAGAGAAGTGATGCCTGTCTTTAGATGTTGTCTTGTTGCCATTTAAATCAAACACACTATATAGTAAGCCCAAAATAAAGGGTCTCCTGAAAGGGACTATGTCAGGTTGATTAAGGCTTGTAAAAAACATGGGGCTTCATTCTCCTCTGCCATCTCTCTTTTTTTAGTTGGTTGTGACTGTGTAAAGCACTTTGTCAGTGAAAATCCCAGGATTCAGGGCAATGAGGAATCACGCTGGTTTTACTGAACTGACGTGAGCAGCTGTGCAATTCAGTTCAAACTTTTCCTTTTGATTTAAATATTCCCTCTGCAATGTTTGCAACCTAAACAATACAGAATGGTGCTCGTGTTCAATATTCTCCCACTACCATCGCCACCACCATTGGGTTTTTTTGTTTGTTTGCATGCCACATCTTATGTGGGAAGACCTTTCACTCCTGCTCATCAGGCATCAATCTCTCCCCTTCCAAATCCCTCCTAAAATCTTACTACTTTCATGCCAAGTGAGTTTAATACAAGATTACAGACATTTTAACGAAAACATGGAGATATGCACAGACCCCGACCAAGTACCATTTGATCCTCCTGCTGTGACCTTTGTCCTTTCTCACCTTGTTCTCTTGCTCACTCCACTTCGTGTTACACTTATTTGTAGCTTCATCTTTATGATTTCAGTGGGGCTTCTTACATGTTGTAAAGCTAAACCACATGTGCAGCTGTTTACAGGATCATGTCTTAAGTCACTAGCTATTTGGGCCAGGGACTTTGGGTGAAATCCTCGCTTCCTTGAAGTCCGGGTGTGTTGCCATTGACTTCATTTGGGTCAGGATTTTAGCTCTTCTATTTTTGTTTGTTCTGTGATGCACCCAGCATGCTTTTGGCTGCTGTAAAATTAAGTGGCCAAGGTTTTGATAAAGTGACTAGATGCCTCTATTTTTGGGTGTCTGAGATACCTTCAAAGGGCCTGATTTCCAGAGGATGCTCAGTACTTTCTGAAGCTCAGTCAGTCCCCTTCAAGGTATCGCAGTTTGGGCACCCAAAACCATTGATTTGCTTTTGAAAATCTTGTTCAGTAATGGTACTTAAAGGCCGGAAAGTGAAACTAACTAGAAAAAAAAGTGAAACTGACTAGTCTGTTTTCACTAAGACAAGAGAAATGCAAAAATTAAACAAAAATAACCTAGCTGCTGGTATACTGGTATAGCTCTCTTTCCAGACTGTAAAAGTAGAAAAGAAGTCAGGTATGCCAGACGAAACAAACTGCATATTTACTATCAAATACCTCAGCCCTTTTCACTGATTTATGTGTAAATGTAACTTGTTGAGTAGAGGGCTGACTTTATTTTGCAGGGACCTTGTTTTCTCTTTACTGCTGTGGAAATTGGAGTGTTTGGATTTTATTTATTTTTTTAAATTTGTCTTGCAGCTCAGTAGTCTTGTTTAGTTTTGTCTTCAATGGTGTATGTGTCTGTATCACACCTTCTACCTTCATTTTTCTCTCTGGCCCTTTGGGATGTATGCCGTGGATTCATTTGGATCAGCGCTCGAGTCCTTAATAAAGAAGTGCTGGAATGCAGTTCCAATGCTTCCAGAGGGCCAGAACAGCATTCCTGCTCCCAAAAAAGTGCTGGAACGGTGTTCCAAAGCATTCCAGCGTGACTCAAGCCCTGATTTGGATAAAGAGACACTTGCTGCTACCGCACGTACCAGTGCGCGGCCGCTCTTGCTTGAGAGTGTCGTTCAGCAGCACTGCGGTCGATTTCTGTGTAAACCCAGTCAGGCAAGCAGTTGGATGTGTAAGGTGAAGTATATATGCTCGTCTCCCAGGGTTCTTTTTCTTTCCTGGAACAGGCAGTTTGTGTACTTTGGATTCACCTGCCGGACAGTTAGAATTTGTGAATTTTAGTTTTGGCTCCGGGTTAGTTCCCTGAATGGATTAATATTTTGATTAGAGCTGACTTCTAGAACATTGCCTGAGCACCATGACTTCACTGACGGCTGCATTCCATTTCATCACAATATATAGAAACCTGCTGTTTATCTCTGAAAGCCGTCAGTTGCATATGCAGTCAGACAAGCTGAAGGCAGAGCCTAATTGATGTCCAGCTAGCACATCATGCCAAACAAATGTCAGGAAGAGCTCTGGAATCACTCCCAGCTACTGTATGTGTGAAGCTGAGAAGTCTTTGAGGCAGATGTGAGTAGAATAACTTCAGTACATTAGGCCTGAAGGCAGAGCATTCCAGGGAATGGATTATAACTACAGACTTTTATCTGCGTTTTGGTGTTTTGTATCATTTTATGCCATTTGTCTCCAAAGTCAATTTCCATGTTCACGGAGATTGGTCATTGGTCACGGAGACTGGTGTTTTTTAAATGCTGCCTGCTATGGATGGAATTCACCAACCCCTTGTGGCTCTACCCTCATTAATTTCCTTCCTTAAGGTTTGCTCCCTTCTGGGATGCTCATAAGAAGTAAATTAATAACATTTAAAAACTAAAAGGCTGTGCCTTCCTCTGGATTTCCTAGTGTGTCCTGTGTGCACTGTTCCTCTTTTGTGTTGTTAGCCTTTGAAAACAGGGATGTGTTCATTTTATACAGTTCCACGCACTCTGTTAGTGCTTCATAAATAATCCAACATTTGTCAGCAGTATAAAAGACCATAGAGGCCCCAAATGAGATCCTGGCCCCTTTCTGCTATGCGCTGTACAGACAGAGTAAAAGAGAGTTCCCTGCCTTGAAGAGCTTACAATTGAAATAGACAAAGGGTAGAAGAGAAAAACGAGGCATGTAGAGGTGAAGTGATTTGCCCAAGGGGATGCTGCAGGTCAGTGACAGAGCTAGGAGTAGAACTCTCATATCCTGACTTCCATTAGAGACCCTGCCTTCCCAATAGAAATAACACCTGTTTTTAAAAAAAATCTAAATATTGTTTCACTTTATGCTGGTTAGAAATAGAAAAGCTTTCTTGAGTGACATGAACTGCTGATTAGTAATGTCCTCTCAGTCCCTGCATAATGCAGCACAGATCTCACAAAACAGGTTCTTCAGTTCAACACGTTAATGATTCAGTTCCCCAGCAGGTCAAAGCCTTACGTCTGTCCCTTCCCACCCCTCGTCTTTACGTACATCTTTATTTTCATGGTTCACCCTGTCAATCAGCCATAAGCTGAAGGCATCATTTGCTGTTTAAGAAGAACGATGCATTTATATTTGAAAATCATCTGAGTTTTTTTCCTCTCATGTCAGACATACGTGGTTCTTATCCAGCTGACTGCTTTTTGATGTCTTTATCCTTTGCTGGCTTGAAAACATTTCAGGTATCTTCTGTTGTTTTATATGCCCTGTAGCTTTAAAAAAAACAAAACCCAAGCTGTGTAAAAACATGTGTATGTAGCAGTGTAATAAGATATGGACATTTCTATGGTTCTGTGATTGCATTCATCTTAACACTTGCCCCACTGGATAATCAAATAGAAGCATTTCAAGTTGCACACATGATATGTAATAGTAACAGAAGGAAATGAAGTACAATTGCAAATTGTACTTGTACATTTGTTTTGTCTTATAGCTGCCAAGATAAATACGTTTTTGAGATTAAGGTTAAAGTAAAGGAGAGATGAGACTTCATCAGTGATATACCAGGAAAAATAGGTTAGCATGACAAGAAAAAGAAAAAAGGATTATTATACACCTGATATAGGTTGGTGGGGAAAACTGCCCAGGAAAATGAGCCCAGAACTGGAGTAAACTGATCTTTATTTTTTAACCTTTGGTGTAATACACATGATATGATCACATTTGAAAGGCTTATATCTTAGTGTGGGAGGGAGAATTTCAAAGGCACCCCATTGACTTGCAATGGGAGTTGGGTGCCTAACTGTATTCTCTGTCGTTGAAAATCTCTCCCTTGTTTGTCAACCTATTGAACTTGCTTTTAATATGAAGGGTACTACAGTCCATGGCTTTGTCACCATTACAAGTTAAGAAACTTTAAACCACTTCCAACCGCCATGATTCCGAGTATAATGTGATCACCAGATAGGATCAGGAAGAAGTAAGTTGAGTGGTATAGTATTGCATCATTCGGTATATTCTGATTTTTTCCTCACCTTCCCCATAGCACTGTGCATAAGCCATGGTCAGAGAGCGATGGTTTCCTATCAGCTTTTAAGCAAAACTCATCCATTTCATTTGTAAATTTGGCTTCTTGCAGAGGTGATTCAGCTATGAGCAAGTATGGCATATTCTATTCCAGCTCTTTCAATAGAATTGTAAGGATAAACTTTTCAAAAAATGGTTGCTTCACAGCAGGTATAATTCGGTGTTTGCTGGAGTTCATGAGTGGGATAACACCTTAGGTTGGAGGGCTAAGGCTATGAACAATTTTGTCTTTTTTTACATTTATTTTTGATTTTGTGATCTGGACCAACATTGATATCTGTGAATGCAGCTTATATACGTATAATAGAGAGAGCTAAGATATCTAAGAAATTCCAGGAAATTAGATTCACCACCTATTAGATTCACCACTTTGAATTAGACTCCCAAGATCTGTCAATGTGGGTGCAGGAGTCTTTCTCCACTTGTCTTATTTCAGGTTCACAGCCTTATGAGGTGTAGCTCTTGGTCTGAAGCAGGTTAGCTAGTCTTTTAACTTTACAATAGGATAATTGATGTGTGTTGATTTTTAAAGAAAGCAAGCCCCCCTCAACCCATCAGCTGTCTTTCTCCTTACTTTTTCTTTCAGTGCGGTTTCAGAAATACTAAGGACCTTTGTGTTTTGCTTAGCTTGGAATTAGCCTTGTGTTTGTACTTTAGTTTGTGGTCATGAGCAGTCAGCAGGTTCAAAACACGTGTTGGCTTTGTGCGGTTGCCCCGTTGGTGTCATATAGTTTTGTTCAGCCACTTTGACTGATCTGTTTGCACTAAGTCTCCCTGTGCCCATAGTTAGACTGCTGTGTACATGTTAACATTCTGCTGAGCAACTGTTTTAGTAACGTAATCCACCGAGCCCTTGTGCATACAGTAAAATTAGCACGGTAGTAAACAGGTATTATGTTGCAGCTACTTAAAATAATGGCTTTTTCTTTTGGTCCCGGTCTGTGTGGAAAAACCATACAGACCCATATATTCACTTTTAGGTTAAAGATCTGCTGTAAAAACTACAATCAACCTTTGTTTTTCTGATGTGACAGGAAAGCTAAGAGATGGAAGTTAGATTTTCTTTAGCATTTACATTTAAACAGGATGCTAATCCATTATATGTTATCATTCTTTCACTATTGCTGATCTCTGAGAACTTTTTGAGAGGCAGTAATTGCATGGTTTTGTGTGCTTCTTAATATCTGGCATGGGTCTGTTCTCATGAACATGTTTTGTGTGAAAAATCTTCAAACTATTGGTTTCAGAGTAGCAGCCGTGTTAGTCTATATCCGCAAAAAGAAAAGGAGGACTTGTGGCACCTTAGAGACTAACCAATTTATTTGAGCATAATGCTTTCGTGAGCTACAGCTCACTTCATCGGATGCTTACAAAGCACTTTACATCATCAAGGAACTTGAGAAACTTTAATCCCTACATCCCACCTGTGAAATAGCATTTTAGAGTTCTTTTGGCCAGATATACATGGCATTCAGCTAAGCAATTGGTGCTGCGGGTAATGCTTTTATGTGCCATGAATGTTTTGCAGTCAAGTCCAAAGCTGTTCTTGTATTTTCACTAGAATCCACAAAGAAGTTGAAAGTCACAAGTCTGTGAGGTCTAAGGCCCCGGTTCAGCAGAGCACATGAGCACACATTTAAGTCCAGCCGTATTCAGTACGGTGCTTAAGTGTTGTCCTTAATAGAAATGCTTTCCTGAATATGGGTTTAAGGACCCATAAACGAGACAGGTTGTCTAGGACTATTTGAAGTCAGTCAGTATGTTGGAACTGTGAGCACTGGAATAAGCCTGCCTGTTGTGAACATTTGCTCTGGGCTGCTGGTTTCGTGAAGTTGCAATCTTTCTTCTTTAGAAGAATAGAGCTGCGTGCAGCGTTCTATTTATGTTTGGGGCCAAGTCAGTGTTTGGGTAAGCATCTCACTCAACATCAAATGGAGAATGCAGTCAAGAAATAGCCAGCTGAGTCGTTTGAAGTGTGTAACGAGTGTAATTCTGTTCTTTCTTACCGTGGTTTAACAGTGGTGCCAATCCATTGTCTTCATAGGAGCCATTCATGATTCACACAGATGCAAGTCAGCTCAGAATCAGTGTCCATATAATATGTATCCTTGATCAGATGTAGTCTGCTGTTTTCAACTAGTCCATGTACAGTATTCAAGGCTGGGAGCTTACAGGAGAGGGACAGCTGTGTCTTCCTTTCAAAGAGGATAAGTTGCCTTCCCACCCCCTAAGTCCAATAACTAATAACATTTCAGCCTCTCCTCTCTGCTCTGGTGCTGTTTTCCTTTTTCTCTGGAATTCTTCATTCTGCCCCATCTAGTCTCTGCACATGGTTTGCTCTCTCACTTAGCACCTCCCCATTTCCCTCTCAAGAGCAGAACGCAGAAATGCAGCACTCAGCACAATCCTCTTGCACGTTTGCACTTTCTCAGCAACTCTGGTAATACCTGTTTGAAACGGATGAATGGGAGCTGATCCTTTGAGGGGACTATCTCAGAGCTCTCTGTATCTTGCAGAACTGGGTCCTAAATTTGTGTGTCTAGTTAGTTTCAAACGGCTGCAGTTGGTACCATCAGGGAAGCACTGTGATGCAGGGGCACACCTATAATTGCACTTATGGTTAATTCTATGGGATTTTCTTGTCTGGGTGACTGACTTTAAAACAAACCAACCAACCATGAGGCCTTGGAAGAGGGGGACATTTCCACAATCCTGTGCTCAGTTTAAACCCCTGTGAGAGAGAACCATGTGCTCACAGCAGGTGTCAAAACTGTATCTATTCCTGATTGCTTTGCTGTCTTTCTCTTCTCACAGTGGACAGATTTCCTATGTTGAGTCCTTGGGTAGGTGGTGCCAGGGGAGTAAGTGGTATTTGGAGGATCAGACGGTGATCATTTTTATCATTTATTTTGGCTCATGTGGGCTGTAATAATTTTGATTTATGTCAGTGGAGCTCAGTTCATCAGTTGCCACAGGATCCCAAGTGGTGGTCTTGAGTTCTGCAAAGGTAGCTTTGGGCCATCAATGCTTGAGACGTTGTGAGGGTTCATGCTTCCTGGGAGGTATCTGGTATTCTTATAAGGCCTGAATTGTGCAGGATTGTTGGAAGTGCTGAATGCTTCTTTGGGCTAGTTAAGTTCAGAAACATAAAAACTCTTTTAAATAATACTATGAATGTCCTTAAACATCCATCAGTGTAATAGCATCATTCATATTCGTATTCTGGTCGTGACTAGAGTCACCAGATGAGATGAGAGCCCCATCATGATAGGAGCTGTTCAAACACATAGTAAGAGATGGTTCCTGCCATGAAGAGCTTTCAGTCTAAATAGACAAGACTGCCAAAGAAGACACCCCAAAGACTAATAGACAAGACGGCCCAAAGAGAGGAAGGAGAGGTATAGAGAGGGGAGGTGATTTGCCCAAGATCACACATCAGGTCAGTGACAGATTCAGACGCTCCTGAGTTGGAGTCCTGTTCCCTATCTGTTGTGCCGTTGTGTAAAGGGAGGGAAACACAATATCTGATCCAAATAGCACTAAACTTTGGGATATATGACTGTAATGAACTACCACCCAGGGTTGTTAATAGGAATGGATCTCAGGACTTTCACCGTCAAAAGCACGTTTCTCCATGATTTGCGGTAGCTGTAATAGGTCTTATCCTTGATGTGGACCATCCATTAGAGTAAGACCCACAACACTCAACTAGTGTGTTATACAAAATCCGCATTGGAGTTTTGCTAAGGATCCGCTATGGCCTATCATGTCATTATCAGCAGACCCATCAGGAATAATGGATACAGGAGTTGGTGTGTGTGCAATTCAATACAATTCATTTCAATGGTGGTGTCTTTCGGCTGGTTCTGAAATATTCATTCAGAATCTCTTCTCATTGTCGCTCTGGTTTGATAGATGGGAGTAAGAAACAAGGGCCAATGTTTTCAAGTTTGGATACCTAAATCTGTATTTCTGCATCTGGGAAAGTGGCCAGATTTCAGAGATGATGAGAACCCACAACTCTGGATGGCCGCATTTTGGTCTAAAATCTGAATGAGAAGAGCCCTGGCAAACTCCAGCCTTGTGGAGACAGGATCTAGATAAAAGAAGTAATGAAAGATCATGAGGCAATGGACAGTTAATGGGCGTTTTCCAAAGCCCACTGAAGTCAGTGGAAAGCCATCCATTGATTTCCATGGGATTTGGATCAGGACTGTAGCGAGTATGGTGACTGGCACAATCAGATCGGGTGTAATACGCATTCAGCATATTTTTTTGTGTATGCTGAGAAGCTGTTTATGTTGCCATTAATCCGGTGGATTTGTTGGGGAAATGCTAGGCATTTCATCACATGGGATCCAACATAGGCCACTGCAACTGGGCAGCTTAGCAAACCTGTGCAAAAAAACCAAACCCCGTCTGCCTATCATGAATTTGCAGCTGTTTAATCTGCAAATCAGAAAGATGCTGCTATCACTCAGGTGGCTAGTCACTTACATGTGGCTCATTGATAGAGGGGAGCTCTGCTAAACAAAAACCAGATCCAGGACATGGTTTTGGACTGGGATGCATAGATGCCTCTGCGCTTCCTGAAAGAGTTCTATACCTAAGCGTATGTGAGTAGGAAAGGCACTTTCCTTTTCTGTTCACATATATGCTGGTACGTGTGCAATCGGACAGGCTTGAAAACTGGATCTGTGCTGCTTTTAATGCAGAAGCATCAAGTAGTAGTGGATGCATGTGTGAGTGAACGTGTCATATTAGCATTCTGTAAGGTATCTTGACAATGGATTTCCTCTGGTGATAGTTACAGGTGCTGTACCCTAGTGAATGTGGCAGAAACTTCGGTTTTTTGAGCCTCACTTGCTCTCTTATCTACAGTCTAAACAGGTTGTTTATAAAAGCCTCAGGGCTGGGACTGTGTCTTGACTTGTGTCTGAGAGGCACCAGGAACTCTTTCCAATGCTTTCAATAATAGCAATTATATCAGTAGTTGTTCAAATCTGTGTTTTCTTTTACAGCAGTTTGAGATGGAGCTCGTGAGACTCCATTTTTTTATGAGAAGAGAACGTTCTTACTGGCTCTTGAGAAATTTTCTATCTGATTTTTAAGTATAAGGTTATATGAAGCCTGCATTTTGTTTTTAAATGGTTAGAGAGCTAGAAGGCTAATACATGAGGTGAATATCCTATTGAAAATTTCTCTACCAATTGTCTAGTTCAGTGGCTCTCAACCTTTCCAGAGTATTGTACCCCTTTCAGCAGTCTGATTTGTCTTGCGTACGCCCCAAGTTGAACCTCACTTAAAAACTACTTGCTTACAAAATCAGACATAAAAATACAAGAGTCACAGCTGACTACGACTGAAACATTGCGGACGTTCTCATTTTTACCATATCATTCTAAAATAAATCGATTGGAATACAAATATTGTACTTACATTTCAGTGTATAGTAGATAGAGCAGTGTAAACAAGTCATTGTCTGTATGAAATTTTAGTTTGTACTGATTTCGCTAGTGCTTTTTATGTAGCCTGTTGTAAACCTAGGCAAATATTTAGATGAGTTGATGTACCCCCGGAAGACCTTTGTGTACCCCCAGGGATACGCATACCCCTGGTTGAGAACCACTGGTCTTGTTCTCTAGTGGAAAAGATGCAGTATCCCCTTTTATGTAATAGTCACGATTGTTCATTACTACTATTTTATTTACGTCAGTTCCGTACAGAGCACAAAGTAAAAATATTCCCTGCCCTAAGGGATCAGAGTCTACAATAAGAAGTGATCCACTGGGGAAACTCAGACGAGTATACCTTAGAGTTAGTGGGGTTTTCTCTTATTCTTATAGTTTTACTGTAGCCTCCCTTCTTGCGGACATGGTGGAAGCAGTGAGTCTTGGGAGGGATTTGAAAGAGAGGTGGGTCATGCCTTGTTGAAGGAAACGGATTCAACTTGAAGGAGATTGTGCGATACACAGACCAAAGCAAGTGCCCCAAAGTTACAAATGAGAAGGAATGCAGTGTAATTGCTCCTTGCTGGGGCCATTCCCAAATGGTAGATGTGCTATAGTAATCCTCAGTGGAAGCCTGAGGGGTCTTTATTTTTAGATAGATCTATTCAAACATCCTCCTCGCCGCTTGGAAGAGTTGGGCATAGTCTTGGCTTATATTTAATGCTTCTGTGACTAGACAGTGCCTCCCTCTATCCAGTTGGTGAGCAGTGCTGTGTGTCATTGAAACCTATGGACATACTTGCCTACCTGTTCACTAATGGAAGGGTTGTAAAATCTAGCCCTTTATTATTTTTCTCCCTTGAAAATTAGAAGCTGTCTCATGTAACGAAAACTCTTTGTATTTCCTTTGAGCCAAACACCGGCATCATTGCTTGTGCCCTGCTCTCACTCTCCCTGTCCTAGTTTGTTATAAATCCGATCGGGAGAGTGTCCATAAATCCTTGAGTTTGTACTTACTCCGGTGAAACTCCTAGTGGAGGCAAAGAAGGTTGCGACTTAGCAAGGAACAAGCAAACTCCGAAGGTGCCAGTCTAGCCTTGCAATCTGCATGGGTGCGCTGCCCAAGGAGCAGAACAGGGACTGAATTAAGACTCGAAGTATCATGATTTGCTACCTGCTTTCCCCTTGTTCCAGTGGCAGCAAGCTGTGCCAGCCCTTGTCGCAGTGCAGTGTATCTCCCACTCTGTGCCAACTTAGCTGTGCTGGCTTGCGGGGGGTGAAGGCGACTCTGCATACACTCCTTCCCCACCTTTGCTTGCCCAGTCCCTACACAGGAGGGAAGTAGCTGCCTATGGAGCCGGTCTCCACACTGTGTTCTGACTGGTGATGCAGGGAGCCTGTGTAGAGGGACAAGAAGGCCCCTGCCTTTCCCTCACTGCCTTAGACAGGTGTGAATATCTGCTGGTGACTGATCCTTGAGGGCATAGTCTTCAGCTGCAGTGAGCTCACACTTGGAGCAGCCGGGCGGGACACAGAAAAGTGGCACGAAGCCACCTTTCCTCCTCTCCTGATACTGGGGCCAGCTGAGGCTGAGTTGGTTCCCGGCACAAGCCTTGTACGTGTTCATTTAAGCCAGTGTAACAACAGACCTCAACAACACAGTCTAATGATTAAAACTCAGTTGGGAGATCCCTGCATCTAGCGTATTATTTTACAAAGAGAAGGCTAGTTGGCACGCAACACAGGAAACCTCATTTCGCCTTCCAAGACTGCTGTGTGGAAAGAATATCCTCAAGATCGTCATGTTACAGATCCTCCACATGTGCAGAAGAATGTCCTCATTTTCTTACTCATTCTTCAGTGGTCTCTCTATTGATGCCATAAGTGGAATTTGCAGCAAGCGTTTATTTATTTTCCCATGGCTACCATTTTGGAAATCCGCATTCCCCCTTAATTCTGTTGCATCTTGTGCGTTTAGCAACCCAAGGTCTGATTTAATGGAACTACTTCTGGTAGTAAGCACCATACCTGATGGCCCTAGGAGGGTAGAGCCCTTAGTCAGTTGGTTTTCCCAGATCAGACAAGCTGCTAGGCTAGGTCAGCGCTTAGCACAGAGGTGCTAAACCAAGAATTGACAAATAAGTTTGCCAGTGTGTGTGTGAATTGGCACCTTGACAAGTCGAAGCTAGGAGCGTAATTGAGTTTGTAAGTCGGGATGTAGGAAATGTAATCGAGAAGTATCACAGAACCAATTTGGAACAACATCCATTCAAAGATTGATCATTATGAATCATCCTTTTGAGCTGGAGCATCTCTGCTAGTCACCTGAGCTACTCCTGTTTTGCCCAGAGGGTGGCTTGACATGCGTACGATGCCTAAAAATAAAGTTCACTTCAGACATAAACAGCTCCTAAAAGAATTGATCTGTACAGTTTCTGACAGTAACATAATTGCTTTGCTTTGTTGTTCTTATGCCTTAAGAACATGAGAACGGTTTAACCAAGAGATACAGGAGTGTGCCTATTGTCAATATAGCACAAGTGCTAGAACATCTGTTCAGAAACTTCTACAGCTTGGCCTTTTAAATTGAACAGCTCTGTAGATACTAAAATACTATTGCTAATAATCTAGTTGTGTATTGTTCTATGTGATTGCAGCAAAGACCATTGCTTATGCACTTCAGCAGCTCCCTGGAAAGTGGATATTTTAGTTCTGTGGTTCAGTGGCAAAGCTTTTTAAAAAGGCCCTATTGATTTATCCTTTGCACCTGTCCTCACAATTTCTTACAGCTTGCAATTATTGGATAAAAAGACAACTGGAACTGAATGCTGCATCCCAATGATGTTGCCACTAAAGCAGATGCTGTTCGGTACAGAATCGCTAGATTTTTTTTTTTTTTTTGATTTATTGCCAAGTCTGATCTTGGCCCTTCATTTTGGAATGGAATATTAGGGGACTGAAGCCTCCAGGATTCGTACTGGTGAATTCCACAACACTCTTTTGATTAGCAGTCTTGTAAAAAGTCTCTGATTCGACCCCCTTCCTCGCTCCCCCTCATTTCCTCCAACCAGGGCACATTATTGATACAGATGGTCTTGACAAATTGCAAGGAAAAGCTGACAAATTGGAAAGTGGAAGCCACTGAGCTCATCTTACAGAGCAAAAGGAAAATAGTCTCCAAGCTGATTTTGGAACCCAGAGCAGTTTGCAAAGCAGCAGCTTTTGGAAGTGCCAGAGGTTGTTTTTCCTCTTCTCAGCAGAGTGTAGAGTTAAGGCGAAACAATGGAGAATATAGTCTCTATTGACAACACTTGTAGCAAGAAGGTTCTGCTGACTAAGTAACAAAAAGTGGTATGTGGTCTAGTGGCTAGCGGATGGGCCTTGTAGTCAGGAATCCTCATGCTGATCCTGACTCCTCCTTTTATCTTGGGTAAGTCACTTATCCTCTCCCTCAGTTTTCCCACTTGTAAAATGGAGATCATGCTTGCACATATCAAGTGAGAAGGATAATTGTTTAATGATTGTAACCCACTCTGAGTGACATAACAAGGTTGGGCCAACACCAGCTCCTCAAATATGAACCCTGTTACGTTTCAAGGTAGGGTTGGGATTCTGATTCCGAATCAGTTCCAAAACTGGAAGGGCCTATGTTTTTCAGTTCATGTTTGGATGCTCCCAAAATCTTTAAGAGCAGTAGATCTCCCAAGATGTCTGCCAGTTGGGTCTCAGTCTTGCAAGAAAAGCATAGAGGATTTTGGTGCCGTGCAGGCCTGATTCAGCCTTACAGCTACACTCTTCCCAAAACCCAATCTCTGCATCTTCCTGGCCTCTTTTCCCCTCCTTCCCTCTAGCCCATCCCTTGCTAAATTCTGTCATTTCTCTCTTTAACTTATCCTTTCCTCGCTGTCCCTGTTGCCGACCCCTTGTCCGCTGAGAATACTCTAATTCCTTCCATCAAGTCAGTCCAAAATCCTGTTACTAAAGCCTCTTCCCTTCCAATCACATCGTGCCCCGTCACTATCTACTCTCTTGCCAATCCTTTTGCTTTACTGTTCACTACGTCTCCTATTTCCATTATGCCTTCTACCAAGATTCCCTGTATACCTAGAGCACTCTTTGTCCTCATCCACTAATCAACCTCTTCTCTCCTATGTACTTGTCCTTTCAAATACTCTTCCCTTCCTATCCTCCTCATTTATCATGGTGCAACTGGTGTCATGTGTCTTGTCTTACTTAGGCTGTAAATCATCAGGGAAGGAAACATCGTTTTGTTTGTGTGAGTATTGAGAGCATGCAAACTTTAATTACCACATAGAGGTAGCTAAATACCTGGATCTATTATCTGGATTCCTCAGTTCATTGCCAATTCTTATTGCCCTTTTCTTATTTGCTCTCTTATTCTAATGAGATTGGAGCCAGAGACAGTAAAGTTTGCATATTAATTAGTGCAGATGTATGGCTTTATTGCAAAATGGGGGTGCTCCAGCACTCCTGAAAACCAGGCCCCTTTCTCACATGGCAGAATATGGATTTAGCTGCCTAGCTTTAGGCATCCAAGTATGGAAATCTTAGCTTGATTTGACCTGTTGCCCCTTAAATGTCCAAAGCTTTAAATGTAGCAATAATAACTGAAATGCAAAGCAGAGCTGTATTTATCTTCTGCTTGAGATCTGCTCTCAGCAGCACCTTGGGCTCCCATCTCTCTGGGATTTAAGAGGGGAAGGGTTGTTTTGGAATGTGGCGATTAGCACATCAAAGTTGAGTAAACATTCCGGATACTGTGCTTCCTGTGTTCTGGGTAATTCTGTAATTGAGGGACTCATACTGTCATGCCAGATTGAGTGGATTTATTAACTGGCTGTTGTCAAGGGAGGCAGTGGTCTGCAGAGCTAAGGAATACCTTTAATGGGATGGTGGATGTACTGGTGAACAAAGAGGAGAAGTCAAACAAATGGGGCATTGGTGTTTGTCTGTTTTTGCTGAGCTCTTAGATCCCACTTTTATCCCCAGGAGTATGGCTTACTGAGCCTGTAAGCTTTCCTGGAATTACTTTTCAGGGAAGGATTCTCCCCACCCCACCCCCTTAGATCCCATTCGCCAGCTTGGTGAATATTTTTTCCCATGGCCTTGTGTTCTCACAAACAATGTAGAATGTTGTCGGTAACCAATGCGGTATGGTTGAGGCGATGTTCTGAATAATGCACTGTTCTGTAGGTGCAGCACTGGTGGGTTTCAGTTAGAGATTGGCCCATGCTAGTTAGAAAAGTTAGGAACTTTGGGACATCTGCCTATTGTCCTTTCTTCAGTGGAAATGGTACCTTAACATGACCTACCCACCACCACCAACCAGTTGAAAAGCTCGGGCTCTCTGTATTGCTTCAGAGACGACTCCTTCCAAGTAAGAGTCAGTTCTGACTTCTCTATCCTCATCTAGTTCTCTCTGTTAGGGGACATGGCTGTAACACAAGACCTTGGGGGTGAGGAAGGCTGGTGTATGATAAGGAGAATTGTGAAGGGATTCTAAGGGCAGATGCAGAAGAGACAGTGGAGAAGAAAAAGGCCTAAAACTGGTGTCTTTAGCTCAGGGGGGTCAGATTACAGTCTAGCTATACCAGTGTAAACCTTGAGTGACTCCACTGACTGCCGTGGTGTTGCTCTGGGTGGACAACAGTAGAATCTGGCTCTTCGTCTTTCGTTTTATGCTACCCATGGTGAAGAACACTTGTCCTAGCGGTCAGGAGAGAGTCTTGGGTTCCATGCTCCTTTAGAATGCCCGTGACATACCTGTGTAAATCATGAGAGACTCACTGAAGTCAGTTGATTTGCATAGGTGTAAAGCTAGTGCAAGTGAGATTAGAATCAGACACTTTTGACGTTTTGGGGGATGTTTGTAGGTGAGCATGTCCATGAACGAGCAGGTAAACTGTCTCTGCGTTTTGAAAGTCTTATGGAAGCATAGGAGGGAGCAGAGGGCAAAACCTAGCAGGGCAGGGAGTCAGTAAACAAAAGCAGTAGATTTGAACTGGGAGGTGTGGGGTGGGCTCCAAGAACTAGATTAACTGGAGTACAATGGGGGGTAATTAGGGAAAAGAAAGGGGTGGCAGCAAAGCATACCAATAACCTTTCATAGTTTGCACTATCCTGCTTCCCTTACAAGGATCACAGTGTTTTACAAACATGGCTGAATCAAGCCTCACGATGCTTATGTCTGCAGAGTCCATATAGTCATTGCCCAGGGTTACACAGCATGTCTGAATCTAGCTCTCCTGATTAGAACCCAGATCTTGTGATACATACATTATCCAGGGCTTTAACCACTAGACCCAACTTCCTGACAGCTGTGGATGTTTCAGTCTGCAGATATTTTTCTGTACTCTTAGCTATTAAATAAAGTTTATTTCCTTTCAAGGCAGTTTTCTCTTACAACACTGCGTTCTGAGGGGTATCATGCTATCAGCTCTAGAAACATCTGCTTTTTACCCATAGCTATTATCACTGTGGATGTCAGGGAGAGCTTCTTTACTTAATCTTCTAAGGTTATGTGTAATGAAAATCACAGGATTCAAAAAGTAACCACATTTCCTTTTTAAAGGAAACCATTTATTTTCCTTGCTGGGTTTTCAGGGTTGTGAGAGCAGTTGTATGTACTGGAAGTGACAGTGTTTTCAGAGTTAGAAGGAAGATGAGTTTATTGGGAACCACATGCCAACATTCAGTCCACCAGGAAGTTGTTTAGCTCTAGAGAGTATGCTGAATGCCGATGAAGTGGGGTGAAGTTCTGGAGATTGTACTGACTTTTAGAGGAGGAGCAAGGCTTCTGTAAAGATCACATTGACTTTTGGGATGTGGCAGGTTACCTAGTGGTTAGAAGGAATCGGCACTTAGATGCTATGGTGATGGGCATCTTTATAAGAAGCTAGTTAGATACAGCAGTGGATAGAGAGTTCCCTGGGTTTTGTTCCCAACTGTATCACTGACTCGTTGTAGGATTTTGTAGGTAAACCAAGGCACAATCATCATAGGACTCATCTATAAAATGGGTGTAATAGTATTTGTCTACCTCACAAGGAAGAAGTAAGTCAATATTTGAACACCACTTTGAGATCTGTGCGTATAAAGTGCTCTGTAGCATTCTGAAAAATAGGGTACCATAGAGCAGGTCTTCGCACACACGCACCCCGGGACCCGACTCCAAGTGTCGAGTTGGGTGTAATTGTTACACATTTGGGCTCAGTTCAGGTCCGGTAGTCTCTCATCACTGAGCATGCCGACTGCTCTGGACCCTTGCAAGACGATCCAAACCAAATGGGACCCGACTACCAAAGTTGGGTTCCAGTCAGGTATGAAAACAACTCAACGTTCTTGGGCTCATGTCGGGTTTGAATTGGCTTTGATCAAGTCTGGTTCAGGTCAGGCTTTCAAATGAGACAGACCTCTGCCGCAGAGCTGAAGGAGTGGACTATACAAAGCTTAATAGGGCTTTCCTCTACAATGTGCTCCTAGTGATTAAGATGGTCTCCCTTCTACAGTAATGCTCAGACATGTCTGGGGCCCAAGATTTAACTTGTAGAGCAGCACTAGCAGCTCATTGAAGGCTAGTCATGGAGTTTTGAGTACTAGGACTGGCTGGAAAACATAAATTCTGTTTTGCAAAATGGTCAAGGGTTTTGAAAAATCTGTTTTCGTTCTGAAACAAAGCTGAGACCTTTCAAAATGTTTCAAGAGACAGTGGTCAGGGCATGTGGGAGAACCAGGTTCACGTTCCTGCTCCAAATCTGGATGTTCGAGACCCAGGTTGAAATTCTTGGCTGATTTGGAGCAGGAAGTTGAACCTGAGTTTTCTGCATCCCAAGTGCCCTAACGAGCAGGCTGTTGGCTACTCTGGGGGCAGGTCTTTCTCTTTTCTGTCTTGGACCTGCAAAGTTTATCAAAACAGATACATTTCCACCAAAAGTTTCAGAATCAACAAATCAGCATTATCCAGGAAATAAACGTTCTGTTGAAAAATCCCCAACCAGCTCTACTAAATACTTCCCCAAATGCCCCTTCCTCTACCACCTCCAAGAAAGAATTGTACTTACAGTACCGCAGCCTTACAACTACTGTGGGGGTGGCAGGTTGGTACCTCCTTGGAGGGACTGGGACAGACAGTGGGGCTATCTGCTGTGTCCTGAAATGAAATACAAACAGAAGAAAACTGGTAGATCCATTGCCAGTGCAGGCTGCAGATCTGCAGTGCAGATCCATTGCCAGTCACTATGAAAAGTTGCTTATTTCATGGCCTACATTCCCTTTAAGGGTAAATGTATATTTATGTGGGAGACTATTTGGAAGCCGCTGTTCCTGACTGCTTGCTCTGACAATCGCTTGCATGTTCCATTATATGAGACATCTCTGTTTTTAAAAAGATGATTGAATAGTTTTTGCTACTTTCAGAACGTTGTAACTTCTCTGCGTAGGGCGTTTGGCGTGAATATTTCTTCCTGCCCAACCGCAGCCGTCTCCTGTGCATTGGAAACTTACATTGTAATTTCTCTTCTTCTGGTTCATAATGACTGTATTGTTTCCAGTGTGGTTTTCATTAACCCCAGTGACAATGAAAATTGTTGCTAAGGAAAACAGTTTCCTCATGCAAATGTTAAACTGTAATGGAAACCATGTTGTTACTGCAAGAATAACAGAAATTGACATCTAAATGACTGACCAGAACTCTGCCAAATTAATGTGTGCTGCTAAAACTGCACCACTGGCTTTAACTTAACACATCCTCCTTAAATGAGGAGAGAACTTACCCCTTTCCCCTTCCGTATGGTCCCTCCCAACCAAGGCTTGGGCTCACTGGTGCGGTAGTGATGGTTGAAATTGCACTGCTACTGCTCATGCCGTACTTTGGCGCTTGGTGCTGTACATATTGGACTGGAGCCTGAGTGGGTGCTCTTTTCCCTGGTTCAGGTCCTGTTATAATACTTCTAAATTTTGAGGAAGCATTATCCACTGATGTGGGTTTTCAGGGCAGATCTTGGTTCTGTTTCCAGCTCAGCTTTGTCAGCTAGCTTCTCTGTACCTTCCCTTTTCCAGCTGTCAAATTAGTAGATGTTTATTTGCCTATCTCGGAGGCAATTTCTGAAAGGCTTGCTTCGTTAATTTTGTTTGTGAAGTGTGTGGAAACCCTTGTGCATAAGGCTCTATGGACGAGCGAATTACTGTTGTTATTTATTATTAAATCTTGCAATCAGTGAGAGCTACTCCTGGTGAATGACCTAATTGCACTTTTACATGCAGAGCAGATCACTGACCAGAGGAACAGTCCATTGCAATGAACCATGCCTCTGATCTCCCTGTCCAGGACCTTTAGGTAGAGGGAAGAATAGAATAGACAGAGGCTGCAAAAAAGCCTACTCTTGACAGTCTGGGAGCTGCATGAAGAGAAGAGAGTTGGGAGGGTGTGTAGAATAACCACATGTAAGTAATAGCAATTGTAGGGAATGGAGGGGTAAAAAACGATTGCTCCGTATTTAAGCATGTGTGCACTTCCCACACTAATGCTTTGAGAAGGCTGACCCCGTTCTCAGACTAACCAGTGATTCATGCTTTAGGACAGTGATTCTCAACCAGGGGTACACAGAGGTCTTTCAGTGGGTGCATCGACTCATCTAGATATTTGCCTAGTTTTACAACGGGCTACATAAAAAGCGAAGTCGGTACAACACTAGAATTTCATACAGACAATGGACTTGTTTATATTTCTCTATATACTGTGCACTGAAATGTAAATACAGTATTTATATTCAGATTGATTTATAATTATATGATAAAAATGAGAACCTCAACAATTCTTCAGTAACAGCGTACTGTGTCACTTTTGTATTTTTATGTCTGATTTTGTAAGCAAGCAGTTCTTAAGTGAGGTGAAACTTGGGGGTACGCAAGACAAATCAGACTCCTGAAAGGGGTACAGTAGCTTGGAAAGGTTGAGAGCCACTGCTTTAGGGGCTTTCAGCCTACCACCTTCCACCAGCAGCAAATGCATTGAAAAAATGCAAAGAATAACCCAGGTTTTTGTAAAGCAGGCATGCTGTGTCAGGAGGGGACGAGCAGACGAGAATGTTAAGAAACAGAAAGAGCAGTTGTAAATCAGAAGTTGCAAAGTTAAAAGCAGAAGGAGTACCTGGGCAATTTGCTTGCTGGGAGAGCTGATTAGTCATTCCTCAGTTGTCAGCAGTAAGCCCAGCATATATCATTCTAGGATTAATTGGGGGTAAATGCCTCAGAAGTTTACATCCTCCAGCTCTTGCTAGCTATCACCTTGGCAATTATGTCATGTCCTAACTACCTAATTGAGCTGGTAGGAGGAAAGTAATCGTTCCCCTTGGAAACACTTCTAGAAAAGGTCTCATTAGCTGGCAACAAGGCCAACAGCTGCAAACTGTTTACATGTGACAACTTTTTGGATAAACCAGAGTTTACACAGTTGTGTGTGGTTTTCTGTTGAAATCTAGATAACATCATATGTTCAAACCCAAGTTCAGAAGTTACATACTATAATTTATACAGTTTCCTCAGGGGAAGAATGAAAAAAAAAATCAAACTAATGCTTCAAAATAGCACTGGCTTTACTCTCCCTTTCGTACTGATGCTCCTGTTTCAGCATTTTTATTATTAAAAATGAAGTGGTCGTGGCTGTTGGGGTGAGTGAGCTGGTTTGGACGGCGTAAGAATGCTCCATCCCTCTTCCCATCCAGAGCTTATCTCCACACTTGCCTCGGAACAGTATGAGCTTTGAAAAAGTTCAGCTCACTTATCCCCCTGTTTTTTTCATTTTCACACACCTTTGGCTTCCAGCCAGGGCCAGAAGCAGACTTTGCCAAATGATGGGAAGCCCTTCTCCTAGTATTCCCACCCTGGCTAGCCTCAGCATGCCAGGAATTTCATGAGTGAGCCTGAATACATGATGATTCCAGTCTAATTTTGGAGACTCAAGAAGCTCAAATAAGACTCTGACTGTTAGGGGCTTAATCAAACATTTTTTCCTCATGATATTTTTTAGTTATAAAAAGTCAAACAAGATAAGCATTCATCCACTGCAAGAGAGAACCTACATTGTACAGAATCCAGCCACACAAGGCTGTACCTCAGTTGTGATTATAAATCCATTAGGTCCAAAGTTTCTCTACCCAGTGGTAATAATATAGAGCCGCATATGGCGTGTGCTAGAAATACTGGATCAGATACGTTTATGGAATAAAGAACTCTTGTATTCATTTATGGATCAATATAGCATCACCACTTACATTCTGAACTAAGAGTTTGAATTGGGGGGGGGGGGATAGCTCAGTGGTTTGAGCATTGGCCTGCTAAACCCAGGCTTGCGAGTTCAATCCTTGAGGGGGCCATTTAGGGATCTGGGGCAAAAATTGGGGATTGGTCCTGCTTTGAGCAGGGGGTTGGACTAGATGACCTCCTGAGGTCCCTTCCAACCCTGATATTCTATAATTCTATGAATTCAAATATATTGGTCAAAATTATCAAACTAGGGTACCTAAAGTTGTGCTCCTAAATTTCGAGGTAATAGAGCTACTCAGTGTTTTTTACAATCAATTTTTGAGTCAACGTTTTTAAAAGTTTTAATTTTTTCCAACAGCTCTAATACTGATGCTCCAGAAAGACTCTTGAATCTGCAGGTGCTCCGAGCCTCTGAAAGCCAAAACTTTTATTTAAGATTCTTATGGATTTTTTAGCTGTCAAATTTTCTGCTGTCTGCTACTTTGTTTGTACAGTCCCTACCTCAATAGGACTCTGAACTTGGTGGGTCCCTAGGCACTACTGTGATAACCATAATTAATAATAATAATAGTGAAGTAGCTGTAAGTCACCCCAGTTTTGGAATGTTGGTCATTGCCAGTATTATATAGTGGCCGAATAGAATCCGTGTGGATACTGGGAACACTTAATCTCTTTACGTGAATCATATTATTCTCTCGGCCATCTGTGTTTACGTATCCTTAATCACTGGCAATTCTCTAGTTTTCCACCATCTAATAATGAGGCCTTTAGCACATTACAGTGCTGTTGCCGATCACTTCCAGTGGCGGTTAGAATTGCTGAGCAGCCTTCCAGCCTCGTGGAGGATTGCCATTTGAGGCCTCTACATTGTGTTCAGCTTTTTAACTGAGATTTATCCTCTCTAACTTATTGCCAAAAACTATAGCCTTTTCTACCAGCCCACCTCATCCAAATATGGCAGGGGTTCTCAAACTGTGGGTCAGGACCCCAAAGTGGATGGTGACCCTGTTTTAATGGGGTTGCCAGCGCTGGCGTTAGACTTGCTGGGGCCCAGGACTGAAGCTGAAGACTGAGCCCCACCATCTGGGGCTGAAGCCCTTGGACTTCGGTTTGGCTCCCCAGTTTGGGGCAGTGGAGCTCGAGCTGGCTCAGGCTTTGGTCCCCGCTCCTGGGGTCATGTAGTAATTTTTGTTGTCAGAAGGGGATCATGGTGCAATGAAGTTTGAGAACCGCTGAAATATGGAAATATTGCCCCACTCCATTCTAGAGCAACACTCGCAATGAGCCCCTCATTGTGAAATTCAAGTGGTATCAGAATGTAAAGCAAAAATAATTTAAAACTATCTAAACTTGCTTGTGTGTCTGACCACTGAGGTATAGACGTGATATTCTCATGCAACAGCTGTTCCATGGAGTTATGGTATATGCTATCTTAAAGACTTGGCTAATTTGAGGAGACATATTTTTCTACTCAGGATGGATAATTGGGAGATTAATGGGGAAGATTCAGGATTAGTGATCTGAACGAAACATTGCCTGGCTTTAAGTAACTCCATTACTTTGATCATTTCACTCTCAACTGTACTTGCAATTGTTGAAATGTTCTCAAAACCCTGGGCCAGATTCAGCGATGGTGTATTTCAGTAGAGTAGAATCCGCTTACAGCAAGAGCTGAATTTCATCCCACATCTTTTTATAAATTCCTTATTATAGTATCTTGATTTCAGCTGATTGCCGCGAGCACTGTATCATCCAGCTGTCAGTTTATATTCTAGAATTATTCCATGCAGGACAGTGACAAGACCTCTCAGGAGTGGAACGGAATAGTCTGTGTGGCTTTGTCATGCCATATCGTTCCATCACAGCAGTTCCTGGTAATAGGAATTGTATGCTCGCTAAGAGGAAGTATGCTTCCTAAACTGTTCTTACTGACTCTATCTTTAAAAACATCCTGGTCATTAAGGGTATTGCGCAAACTCACATGAAGCTCTAGGGACTCTTTGCCACTTGCCAACTTATAGAATCCTTTCTGTGGTGACCCCTCATCCCTCCATGCTGTTGTGGTGATTGTCATGCTCACCCTTTAATTCTATTTATCTTATCACCCCAGTAAAAGATCAAATCTCCTCTTTGGTGTCCTTACATATTTTCTTAGTTCTCACTGTAGATAACGAGGCCTGATCCAAAATCCACTGAAGTCAGTAAGTCTTTCCACTGACTTCAGATCAGATTCTTAAAGCCTAGGGGTGGAATCCTGTGCCCATTGACATGAGTGGGAGTTTTGCCATTGAGTTCAGTGGGGTCAGGTTTTCACCCTAGATAGTTAAACTTTGTAACTCCAACTGACGATTTGAGCTCTGCCCCAGGGTGATGCATTGAGCTTTCCCCACTCTGCTGTATTAAGTTTTAGCTGATTTATAAGAGATGCAATATGGTAATTCTTCATTGAGTCAGAGCCCTTATTTAGCATAATTCCCGAGTAACTGCCTTTAGGATGAGAGCCTTTTGAAATCCTACCTGCTATCTTTGGCAGTGGACCGGTATGATGATTGACCATGCTGGTACAAAAAGGGGGCTACTGGCACGGCAATTTCTGGTCCTTCCTTGGTCTGCCAGAGCCTTGATTTACCAACCTTTGGGCATAGTGCAACTTCCAACTTTTCAGTTATTGTGGCAGAAATGGGGCTGGATTGAAAACTCTGCAGGGTCTTACTGTTAGGGGATAATTCTAGAGAGGTCCCGCCTGCAACAGAACAGTTGTATTTCTCTCTGGTGGGTCAACGGGGGGAGACCATATAAGGGGTGTGCACCTTTTGCATGGCATGCACCCCAGCTACAGGGCAACTCCTGGACAATACAGAGAGGTGGAAGGTGTGTGTCTGTGTATGCGTGCACATGTTTATTAGGGGAGTACAGAGGGCCCCAAAAGTCTGCCATTGTGGACCCTCCCGTCCCTTGCCCCGATGGAAAGTGGGGCTGGCAGTCCGTCAGTGACACAGCATCCCTTCTGCTGGAGTAGCAGCTTCAGAGCAGCCCAGCAGCCTGGACGAAGGATGCCTCCTTCTCAGCACCAACTGAGTTATTCAAATACTGGGAGAGGATTTAAGCATTCAAAAATACAGTATAAGGCACAGATCTACACTAGCAGAGGGTGGCCTGGCTCATCGGATACATCCTTTCCATCTCCAGCTTCAGTGACTGTGAGCTGTTCAGTTTTCCCTTCCTCTAACCCGAAGCCTTGCAGCTGATCTTTAATCCCACACCTTCCATTGTTGGTTTTACAGTAAATTAGAATTTTCCCAAACTGCCCCTTCCTGTGTGCAGAAAATATTTCCAGAAATGGCTGATTCCAAGTCAGCTGAGAAGGAGTAGACTGTAATCAGTAAGTGTATTATTGTTTAGACAGTGCCATATGAGTGCATGGTGGTGGACTTAAATATAGTGAATTATGTATTTCTCCCTTCAGGAAGATTAGAAGCCTGGGATATGTTGCACACATCTACATGCTCTGAGGTTTTCTTCTACCATCGGCTCTGTGGGGTAAATTCTCATTCCCTTACTTTGAATAGCACATTGCACCATAAGTTTTCCCATTGATTTCAGTGGGATTACTTATGAAGTGCCATTCTATGTGAGAAGAGATTCCAGAATCTAGTCCTATAGCCATTGATTAACAAGAATCTGCTAGAAGAGGGCCTCCTCCTCCCTGATTGAACTAACCTTGTTATCCCTAGTCTGATTCTTGCTTGCATTTTTATACCTGCCTCTGAAAATTTCCACTACGAAGTGGGTATACATCCACGAAAGCTCATGTTCCAATACGTCTGTTAGTCTGTAAGGTGCCACAGGACTCTTTGCCGCTTTTACAGATCCAGACTAACACGGCTACCCCTCTGATACTTGAAGAATAAAATAGGAATTTATTCTGATTTTATTTTTGCATCTGCTAGAAATCTCTTGGTCTACACTCGGCACATTTTGAATAAGTTCTCTCTCCCCCATTCCCACTAATAATGCAAACATTTAAGTCAGTTACCCACCTCACCATTCCATCCAAAACCCTCTTGCACATAAATAGCGATATTACTTGTCAAAACTCATACAAAATAGGAAGGGACACCTTCCAAACATAATCATAAAGTTCTACACAATTTCTGTCCCGATAAACTAAGACACGGTGTGCTTTGATGATCTGAGGAAAAATATGGTCCTGCTTCTATAGCACAGCTGCTGTTATTGTTTTACTCTAATTATTAAAGGCAGCTGAACCCCAAGCCACCTCTGTGTGGGAGCAGCACTTAACTGCAAGTAAATAGATCCCTTGTCTCCTAGTTTAAAAAAAAAATCTAAGCCTTGAAAAAATTAAAATGCAATTACTGAAGGTCTGTGCACTTCCCCTTTTTTCTCGCATTGTGCAAGATCCTAATTAAAGTGGAAATTTGATCCTCAGCATTTAGTTAGCTGCATGTTATTTGTGAAATCCTGCTTTGCATGCAAACACTTGGAATGTTTCTATTGGATTTCAGATTTGCTTGTTCAGCAGCGGTAGCCAAGGAAAAGTTTTGACCACACAGGCCATGTTCCACTGTAGCCCTCAGTCTTTCTACAAAAATCCCATTGCTCTAACTGGGAGTTCACATTGCAGAGAGGTGAAAAATGCCCTACAACCAATACTGGGACCCAGTCCTATAAACCCTCACTCATGCAAGCAGCCCCATAGAAGCTAGTGAGAGTTCTCCTGTGAGTAAGCATTTGTAGGATCAAATCCTAAATTCCATCAGATCATTAGAAGATTTTTGCCACCTCCATTAACTTTGTTCTTCATTGTATACAGTGTGCCAGCTTTCCTGACTCTGACCCCATCAGTAAGCATGAGAATGAATGGGCAACAAAGGGAATGGTTAAGATCTTTCTAAGTAGCTCTGGTTGTATTGTTTAATTGTGTTTCTCTAACAGGATACTGTAGGTGAACCGAAAATTCCACTTAAAAGCCTGTTGAGGACACCTAGCAGTGCCCTGCCAGTTGCTACAGGTTCTGTAGAGAAGCTCACCTGGGCTTCTGAGTCTCTGCTAATCATTAAATATATTTTCCAGCAAGGGGGAATGTGCCTAATTGGAATGGTTTCTATGTGATGAAAAAATAGGCTGGAAGGTTTCACTCTGAACGAGGATGCTGAAGAAGATCATCAGATGAGTTTGTGAACAAATTGCTGTACTATTCTCCAGTACCGCATCGATGTTTTACTGCTTTATGGCTGGCTGACTTCTCTGGGTTTTGAAAGTGTGAGACATTTTGCCAGCACTGATGGGAATGTTCTCTGTGCCTTTTTTGCAGGGATCGCTTACCTGGGAGGTGTATGTAGTGCCAAGAGAAAGTGTGTCCTTGCTGAAGACAATGGTCTCAATCTGGCATTTACCATTGCACACGAACTTGGGCACAAGTAAGAGTTGACTCTTAAGTTTCCGCCATTTACAGATGCCATGTTTATGTTGTTGCCTTGATTTAAATGCTCACAGGTGAAATTACTGGTTTGGTGTGACTGTTATGATCTCCTAACTCCAGTTCATCTCAGGAGCTGATAAATTGATGAACTGGTTAATTTTTAGGATGCTTTCTTGAGAAGCCATTTCAGTGCAGAGAGATCTTTATTGTTTGACTCTTCACACATACCTAAAAACCATATTTAATGCAAATAGTAGAAAGAAACCTCATTAGTTGAGATGATTGATTATTTTTAGGGACCAATTCTGTTCTCATTTACACTTGTGTAACTCCATAGTAACTCTGTGGACTTTAAAATCAGTGGAATTACTCCATATTTATATTGGTGTAACTGAGAGCAGAATTTATCCTTTATATACATAGACACCCATTTTTCAAAGTCTTGCCCTAAAGTTAGACTTCCAGGTGCATATTTAGGCACCTAAACAATAGTCTGACTTTTCAAGGTTGCTAAGCACCCAGCAGTTCCTCAGTCCACTTACTTAGGTGCCTAAATATGGACTTAAAGGTAGGCGTCCAAGAGCCTAGTTTTGAAAACGTTGGCTGTTGTGTCCAAGGACGGATCTGGGAATAGGACTTAGGACTTCCCAGACTGTGTTCTCGAGCGCTCTGCCTCGTGATGCTGATTGTCTCTTGTATCATTTTTAACAAGGTCCAGGTTTACTCCTATTAAATAGTCTTCATATAACATGTTGAGATGTAGGGCGGAAGATATGTATGAAAAGTAGAGTTGGCCCAACCAAATTCAGATCTAGATCCACACTTTTCCAAAATATAGGAGTATTCAGATCTAGTTTTAATTGGTTCCAACAGGAGAGTCAGCTGTGAGGTTCACATCCAGATCCAAATTTCCATCAAAGTTCAGGTGTGTTTCAGTCCAGGTGGTGGTTACACCTTTCCGTGTTAATTTTTTTTGCAGTCATTTAGGCACTCAAGTTGACTATTCACTGCAGTCAAATTTCAGAATCAGATGTGAAATTGAATTTTAGATTTGAATAGGTAGGAGGTGCTTGCACACTTGTTCAACTTCCTTCCTTGCAAGTTTTTAAGGTCAGGCTTGACAAAGCCCTGGCTGGGATGATTTAACTGGGAATTGGTCCTGCTTCGAGCAGGGGGTTGGACTAGATGACCTTCAGGGGTCCCTTCCAACCCTGATATTCTATGATTCTATGATTCTATGATTCTAATTGGGACAGAAATAATATTTGATTTATCAGATCAGTCACAACTGACACACCTTGAACGCTGACTCTGGGATAGTCGTAAGGAACTTGATCAATTCATAGTTAAACCAAGATTTGCAAAACATAATCTGTCAGACTTTCAACTAGCAAAATCCCAAGCTGCTTGTGGTGTTCCATATGCAGGATAAGAGGCGAACGTCACTGGATAAGTCCTTTGTATGAACTATTCATTCAGCTCTTCCCTTTGATAATGGAATTGTAATTTGTTCAGATTTCCACACTCTCAGTTTAAACTGGGTTTAACCCAAAGCAGGTTATCAACATTCACTGCCTACCAAATTAAGGTTCACTTGAATGTGTGTGGGCTGTGAACCTTTTCTTCCCTTCCATTAAAATCAAAATGATTGCATTGAGTCTCAATTACCCTGTATAGTGTTTAGGATCAAACATTTCTGCAGCTAGCCGCTCTCCTAAATGGCAGGAGTGTCTTGATCAAATCCCACTATTGTGTCCTTTAGGAAGAATGTGTTCAGAAATTCTTGACCGAATGCTTATAGCCTCCAACTTTTTATGTTCCTGTTGAATATTCATTACCTACAATAACAGATATTTGGTAGCTAAGCTAAAGCCAGTAAATCCCGTTAAGATTCTGGCCAATCCTGTTCTACTGTATATAATTGTTTAATGGAATTGTGTGGACAATGACAAGAATAAATGAACCTCTTATTCACCCTCCAAAGGCACCTGAGCCAAACCGAGGGTAGTTTTAGCCGGAGAAATGAAGAACGTTAGGTTTTCTTTTATTTAAACCACATGCCAAGCTGTTAAACTGGGTTGAAGCCTGATAATGTTACCCACCAGGTTAATTTATTAAGGGAAATTCAGCACTCATTTTGCAATGGGTCATGACCAGAAGGAGAGGATACTAGGACTGTAGGAAGTCCGGCTATGTGAAAAGGGGAGCAAATGGCCCACCCCTTGTGTTTACCCAGGTTCCTACTAATAATGCCTTGTAAAAAATTATTCCATGTAAATACATGGTGTGACGATTCATATATGTATGTATATCAAATTACTAAGCCCATTTTGTTTTGTGAGCACCATTTTGACTGTAACACTGTACGGTCTCTTCCCTGTGATCTTTTTGCCTTCATTTTGTACTGCAATTCCAACAGAGGGTGAACAATGCAAAGCGATCAAAGGTCATTAACTTGGAGGGTCTCCTATTCAAATGCAAGCATCCTTGGACAGTGAGATTCCTTTCCGGTGAGCCAGTAACCAACCAACAAATCACCTGAGAGCAGACCTTGATCTCTTATTGGGGGACGCTTTGAGGCTGACCAGAAGCATCACCTGACACAAGGGATTGCAACTTTATAAAAGGAGGATTCTCTCACCAGCCATGTTAGAGAGAAAAGGGACCAGAAACAGGCAAGACAGACCAGGGGGAGAAGGTAGAGAAGAGGGTTCTAGGACCCTGAAGAGACATTATTTAGTCTGCAGAGGAGGAGAATGACGGGGGATTTGATAGCTGCTTTCAACTACTTAAAGCGGGTTCCAAAGAGGCTGGATCTATACTGTTCTCAGTGGTAGCTGATGACAGAACAAGGTGTAATGGTCTCAAGTTGCAGTGGGGGGAGATTTATGTTGGATATTAGGAAAAACTTTTTCACTAGGAGGGTGGTGAAGCACTGGAATGGGTTACCTAGAGAGGTGGTGGAATCTCCTTCCTTTGAAGTTGACAAAGCCCTGGCTGGAATGATTTAGTTGGGGATTGGTCCTGCTTTGAGCAGGGGATTGGACTAGATGACCTCCTGAGGTCCCTTCCAACCCTGATATTCTATGATTCTGTGACACTGTTCACATCCCAAAGGGGTGTGGGTGCATGGTTTTGTTGTTTTTCAGTAGCTCTGTGTATTGCCTGTGTTGTCTCAGAGTAAAGTGTAGGTATACTAGAACCTCAAAATTATGAACGCCAGAGTTACAAACTGACCAGTCAATCACACATCTCATTTGGAACCGGAAGTACACAATCAGGCAGCATCAGAAAGAAAAAAGAGAGGGGAAAAAAGGCAAATACAGTACCGTGCTGTGTTTAAATGTAAACTACTAAAACAAATAAAGGGAAAGCTTAACAAAAAAAAAAAAAAAAAAGATTTGACCAGGTAAGGAAACTTTCTGTGCTTGTTTCATTTAAATTAAGATGGTTAAAAGCAGCATTTTCCTTCTGCATAGTAAAGTTCCAAGCTGTATGAAGTCCATGTTCAGTTGTAAACTTTTGAAGAAACAACTGTTATGTTTTGTTCAGCATTACGAACAACCTCCATTCCCGAGGCATTTGTAACTCTGAGGTTCTACTGTATGTGCTGTTCCTTGCTGACGCTGTTGCTTGTCCTCAAAGAGTTAAACTGTAAACTGGAGTGTCCACAATGGGGGAGCTTGTGGAAAAGGTTGCTTAAGGAGACTTGGGCCCCGGGCTGTTTAGCACTGCTCTTTTTACTATTTTCAAGGCTTTTTGCAAGGAAAAACTCTGGAAAGTTTATTCGTTTGTTTTTAAATAAAAGCTGAGATTCTCATTTCTGTTCCTTAGTCCCCCCCTGCAAATTGTGTGGGCTGCAGCCATGTTCTTTCCAGGCCAGCGCTGTCACCAACGCTGCTCCCTGTAGCAGCCTGAGGCTTCCTGGCGGGAATGTGGGGATGTCTCCTAGTCAAGCATTAGCTGAGCCCAGCGCTGCCTCGGTTGTGAGGTGACAGCCTGAGGTGGTCTGGCTGGAGGCCATAAAGTGTCAAACGCCCTTGAGAAAATGAAGAGAAATCAACAGCAGTAGGCTGAATGCAGTCTGTTGCCAGCAGAGTGGACACCACCTGGTCTCGGACTCAAAGCTGAAACAGATGAGGGTGAAAACAAGCAAGAGGTAAAAAGCCGATGTAGGCCAAACCAAACAGCATTTTATTCGGAACCATCATGCATGTGGAGCTGGGGGAGAGAGTATGTAAGGCATGGCAGGTCTCTGTCACGGAGTCAATGTGATTATTGCTTTAGAAACTCCTGCTAGTTCATGTCGCCTGGTTAAATGCAGGTACTTGTTGTACCTGTTGGGTACTTGTAAGTATAGCCTGTATAGTGAGTATCAAGAGGCAGGCATTCTTTCAAGGGTGCTGTGTTCATAGAGGGTCTTCAGTGAATGTTCCATTTGTAGGCTGGTATGTAAGCTGATAGACTTGTAAAGTAAAATATTGGCCCAATACATCTAGCACAGCATCCAGCAGGAAGATCTTGTCATGAAAATGGCCATATAAAAATAGGAGTTGGCAAGGATGTCAAAACACTTGCAGGCCTGGAGGGGAGAAGTGGGAGGGAGGATTTGTCATGAGCTACTCCAAGATCTGTACAGCATTACATCCCAAAGCAGCTTGTATTTGCACATCTGAGGCAGTACGATGTAGGCATACAAGCAAACTTCCCAATCCCCAGAACGGGAAGTCGAAAAAGCAATTACCCGGATGTGTGAAGTATGGAGATTTGCCTGTAATATATATTACAAATTAAAAATTTAATATGGAACCTGGGGACAGGCCAGAGTAAATAGGAGCCAGATTGGAATATTCAGATATCTCTGCCGGAGTGGACAATAGGCTGGTGTAAGGCCATGTATTTTTCCTTAAATGTAGTGGTTTTGTGACTCCAAACAGCACTGAGTGGTTGCTTTGCAGCCAGCCAAAGAACCGTGTAGAGTAGCAAGAGCATTTCCGGAAATGTCGTCATGATGATTTTGGAACCTTTGCTGCTAATCCTCTGAGATTTATCCTAAGATTATGAAATTTAGGATGCGGAACATTGGAAGCTGGGAAGGCCTTTCTTGAATTTAAAGAAAAAAATCCCTTCCTCATTCTCTGCCGCAGCACAGTTACAGCCTGACCTAAAATACACCAGCTCCCTGACTAAGGCAGGGAGTATCATTTTATATTCAAGCACTGTTCCACCATCCCGGCTGACTTTAAACATTAACCCCTTTATTTAGAACAGCTCCACCTTGGGCTTGTTTTCCTTTCATTACCTTCCCTTACTCTTCTGCCTCTCTGCATTGTAATGATAGCCGAAGTAGAGCTTCCTTCATGCATTCCTATAGAGCTGACTTTGAAAAGCACAAGCAAGGCACTGACCTACCAGCGGAGCCCCAAAGCATTTTATGGTGCTGACAGCAAGATCAATCCAGGGGAAGAAAGACAGGCCTTGCAAATGTTCTTGTTAAAATTCAGTGGCGGCATGAGTTAGTCCCACAGCTATCTGGCAAAGACCTCAGCACTGACGTGAATTTATGTGGAATGATTCTTCCATAGTGATCCCATTGTTATTGTAAAAGTATGTGAATTAATTTGCAGAAAGCAATCAGTTAGCCGATTTAGTTATCATTACAGACCAAAAAACATCATCAAAACAACATTAATAAGGTTGCAAAGTCAAGCAATCAAAAGATAGGTCATGCCAGTCCCAAGGTTGCCCGTGCTACCTTAATTCTTCCCTCTTATGCATCTGTGCTGTGCATTGAATGAGGCAGGGGTTGTGTGGGAAAGATAGTGTGTGTGAACACGTAATTAAAGATGATCATCCTGCATTCACAGAAGGCGGCACAGGCAACCGTAAATATGCATTTCCTGTCTTTCGAGTGCTTGACTTCATAGCCTTAATATTCGTGAGTCCTAATTTTGGAAAAATGCACAGAGATATAAAAAGTAGACAAATAGGGTTGCCGAAGGTGGCATCACTGGTACAACAAAGGGGTGGAGGCTGATGTGAAAAGAGATGCGTTTGGGTAAGTAGAGAAGGGCAGACTTATGCAGGAGCCAGTGGAGGGATTCAGTACAGGAGGGGTGTGACATAGTCAAGTTACCATCCAAGTAGAGAGGACTAGGACAATGGAGTAGGGTCCAGGAGGCCGCCTCTCTCTCTCTCTCTCTCTGATTAAAGGTGGTATGTCCAAAAGGTTAGAACATAGATCAGGGAGCCAGAGCATCTGGTTTCTACTCTCAGCTCTGCCATGCACTTGTGTGACACCCTGGCCACGTTTCATCTCTCCACCTCAGCTTCCTCATCTGTAAAATGGAGCACATCATCCACTGACTTCCAGTTCCCTTATGATGCCAACTGACGGCCCTGGGCCTGGTTTTCAAAGGCATCAACAAATCGGGTCCCATTGGCAACCATTTGTCTCCATTGCTGACCCACCAAGACAGCTGTATTTTTGTAGGCTAATACAATTAACAAAGCTCAGGTCAGTGCTTGTGAGAAGTGGAAATATAACATTGTTGGTTGAAGGAGTTCATCTGTGGGACTAAAGTACAAGAGGAGATTAGACTGTTCCAAAGTCTAAGTGGACTCATTTTCAGAGCATGCTGCAAAACCAGACTGTTTGATAAAGTTTTGTCTCTGCAACCATCTCCTGAAAGAAATAGAGAGAGCCCATGACACAGGGGAAAAAAAATACAGCAGTACTTCTTAGGTTTCACCTACTATTCTCAGGTCCTATCTGGGACATGAGCGTTGAGATCCTGTTTGCATGTGCAGTGCTTAAGTACTGTAGGCATGGGCATTATAGAAAATCCTATGATAGAATAACACCTGCCTGATGATTCTGGTTGGGGCTTCCTTTATTCATGTTTGTAGAGTGCTCTGAGACCCTTGGGTGAAATGTGCTATTGAAGTGCAAATTACTCTTTTAATCCTTTCCTCATTCTGATTTTGATGCCTAGAAAAATCCAGTCTCCTTTTAAACACAGTTAATTAAAAAGAGTTTGCAAATTCAATAGTGATTGGAATTTGCGGTTTAAGCCAAATACATGCACAGCGTGCGGTTAGAAATGGAAATAATAATCATGAAAAGAAAATCTGGAGGTAAAGTGAGGGCATTCGTCTCCTAGCTGGGTCTGCAGGAGTGAGTCATAGCTCCAGGTGACTCTGATGGGGCATTTGGCTGTGTGGGGATGGTCTCGGCCTCTGTGGTTGCATTTCAGCAGTGCTAACGGTTATAAGAAGCGCTGGTGGGTATTTGTGTATGTCTTCAAAACAGAATGTCATAACACTTCCATCTGAGGATCTCCTGTGAGGCAGGGAAGTATTATGGTCTCGGGGGGCACTGAAGCAGAGAAAAGAATTAAGTAACTTGTCTTAGGTAGCATATGAGACAGGAGACGAGCTGGAGTTAGAACCCAGCTCTCCTGACTGTCATGAGTTTTAACTACTAGACCATGCTCCTTCCAGTATGTACATTATGCATGTATGTTTTATGAAGTTATGTAGGAGGAAATAAGGACAGGTGAACTTCAAAAGGCCCCAATGATCAGATAAGCACCCAAAATTGTTGTACTTTCTTCAGACCTGCTGGAGCCTCTCAAACTGTCCAGTAAATCACATGAGAATGTGAGATGTTCTCCTGTCAATGCCACGAGAGGCACGTTTTCTCTCTGGTATCAGTGAAAGTGCAGGAAATCACAGAAATTCAAGAGGCTGGGAAGAAAAAGTGAGATCCGTGTTTTTCAATCTTTGTTAAAGGTTTGGGCAGAAGTTTGGCTCAGTGCCATTCCTGCTAAGAAACTGGATCCTGGTTACTAAGTAGATTAAAATGGTCCCTCCCGTATAATTTTGAGGGGATATTTAAGAGATTTTGACCATCAATTTATATTGAGTTGAGAAGTTGTTGTCACGAGGTTACATGTTCATGGCCAGAGGCAGCGAACTATCAGCATATAGGCTGTGCCTTCAGGGCTCACTGTGAGATGTATTTGTTTGCTCCCACTTTTGACTGAACTTCAGGAGAATCAGAGATGTCCCAAGATGTAAATCTGTGGAAACAGATGGAAAATCTCCCAAGGAGACCAGGATGGTTCAATTCCAGCAGTTCAGTCTGGTGCTAGGGAGAGGGACTGGCCATGAAGGTAGGAGTTGGATCCGGACTTCATGGACGTTATGGAGGCTACAAGTTGTGATTTTGGTTCAGGCCAATCTCCGGTAATAGAGCATGGTCGAGGAGGATTGTTAGCAAGCAAGGTGTCTTGTGATGCATTTTTTTGTTTTGTAGTTGACAATGTAGACCCTGATCTCATTTTGCAGTGCAAACCCTTTGGAGTGAATCTGGGTAGCACATAGCTCCAGACACATTGTTCATTCCCCACACCCTTTCTTCCAAACCCCCATACACCACTGTATGACGAATGAGACATAAGATAGATCATGCTTAAAGCTAAGCATGTGCTTAAATGTTTTGCAGAAACAAAGCCTTAGACTAATGGCTAATGCTGTGGTACCTGTAATCTGTGCTATTTGGGGGGTCCAAACCTGCTTCCAATGATCTCAAGCGTTGTAGGACTGGACCTAAAGTTGGTTGGAAATGCTGGCAGCAGACAATACCCACCCCAGAGCTGCTCATTTTATTTTCTGACATGTCTGTTGTAAATCTATTGTGGAATGCTTCTCTTTGTTTCAGTTATTCATTATTCAGCCATGGATAATTGCAAGCATGTTTTCACAGTTAGGTTGCCCTTTCAGTTCAGCTCCAAAACAGTCAAAACGAAACACTGGCTATTTCATCATATATCTTTGTACGTCCTAGTCATGCTGAACAGGGTTTAATCAGCTGTGAAATAACCAGTTCTGGTGGAAAAGAGGTGCTAGCTTTAGCCTGAAAAAGTCAGCCGTGTATGTCCCTCTCACTGAGGGATCTATAGTATAATTGTGTTAGAATTGTTGATATACCTAAGTGGTAGCTTGGTAAAGAAGAGGACATTAAAGTGGTTTTCTCAGAAGCATAACGGCACCTGTTTCAGTAACAGGGAATCAGCAACTAGTGATGACGTTGAATGTGTGGCTGAAAAGAATAGTGGAGATTCTGCTAAACAAAGAGGATGTGACTAGAGTCGATCAGGTCAGGGCAGTGATCATAGAATTTCGAGAACCTGCCTATTAGGTCATCTGTTAAATACATACAAACATACAGAATAGTTCCCTAAAGTATATGTGTAATTAGTGCTTTGTCCAGTTGTGTTTTATGTGTCCTGCCCAATTGCACTGCAGTGGGAACAGCATTGGAACCATTGATGATTGTATTAGGTTCATAACTAATGCTAAGTGAGATCAGAAAAGAGGAGGAGGAGAAGAAGAAGAAGAATACTATTGAGATTCAGCTGAGTAGAGTTTGGAGAAGGGTACAAATGCTGAGTGAAACTGAATGGGAAAAAGGAAGGTGCTTAAAGGGAATGAATGCTTCTGGGCAATATCTAGCAACAAGGGCTTTGAGCGAAAGGAGAAAGTTGTCTTGGTGGGGCAAGGCCACCATGGGTAATTATTTAGGGTCACAGATATGCTAGGACCATGGGGTACCTCAGTGAAATTAAAGCAGTTGTTTGGGCTTTACATCTTCAAAGAGCTACGGATGTTAACTCCAGGGGACTCTCTAAAGTATAAAACACCGGTTATAGCAGAAGGCAGGAAAAAATGAAAGACGAGAGAAACAGAACAAAAAGAGGGAAAAGGAAGTTCACATTGAATAAAAGAGTCTGACACTAGCAAAAAAAGTGAACCTTAGCTCCTGCTCCCAATCTTCTGAGCCGTCCAGCCAGCGGCAAAGTCATTGGTCGACGGAGAGCTCTACAAATAAGATGGAAGATGAAGACTTGGCCACTTCGCACAAGCCTCTCTGTTTGGACCCATTTGTTCAATAGGTCATTTTATTTTTGAGTCAGCAAATATTCCTCCCTTGAGCATCTTATGCTCAAATAATTGGTTAGTCTCTAAGGTGCCACAAGTACTCCTTTTCTTTTTGCGAATACAGACTAACACGGCAATTACTCTGAAACCTGTCATTTTGAGCTTTGAATTCCTTTGTGTAAGATTTCCCCCCCCCACTGCCATCATGATTTGTTAATGTTGTTAAAACCTTTTTTTTTTTTTTTTTTTTTTGCTGCTTCATAATTTAAAGGACTTCCTGACCCTCATCCCCAGGCTCTATGCATGGAGTAACAAGGTATTTTCCAGTGAAGAAATTGAACTGACTATTTTTGGTATTGCATCCTGGCAGTCAAATACTCGTTCTCTTCCCCCCACCCCCCAGAGTCTCTATTTTTATTTAGTTACAATATTTTCCCAGGATATAACCTCACTAAAATGGGGGGAAGAATATCCATTTTGCATTGCATTCTTGACTCCGTGGTAAGTGTTTCCACAGTTCTGCTCAGGGCGTTTCCTTAAGCATGTCTGCGAAGTTCCTAGTGAAATGACATTCTGTCCTGGTCCCAGAAACTTCTTTATTTTAAGCAGCTTATACAGCTATGCTTCAAGACAGTAGAGTTGCAATGAATAGGCACACAGCAGTCAGTCATTTAGAGACACCCAGCCAAGAAAATATTAGTTTAATCAACAGCTTTGTGTCTTTGCCAACTCTCTCTTTCTTTTTTGAAGACTTATTCTGCTGAGTAAGCCAAGGATATGTTAAATAGCTGGCCTGTAATGAGTTGGCAAAGCTTGTATCTGCTTCCTGCTGTGAGGGCTCTGGTTTCATACACCATTGGCTTTGCTGGTAATGGCCATGTACACCCAATGACACACAACCCTAGGCGCTCTACGAACACTAATTATGCAGCCTCCACGGTACACCACTGACGCAGGAAATATTAGGTTTGCTAGCATCATATACCAACTAAGCATTTGTTTTTGTACAGGGGTAACAGTCTAGCTGATGTATTTACTTTTCACCTAACAGTTGGGTTCTGTTATAGATCAGGCTGCATGCATGGCCAACTGAGTTTTTCTGGTACCAGTTTAAATTATAGAAGTGCCCAGAAGTGTGGTAATCTGTCTGATGAGCAAGCTCACGCTTCTGTTTCTTTTAAAGCCTGCCTGAGGTTCATAAATCTGTGACACGAGCTTAATCCAAAATCCCATCCTGCTTGAAGGAACCTCTATCTGGTAACAGGGTGGCAGACGGTCTAGTGTAAAGAAGTTAACTTCTATAAGCGTGGTTCCACTTACTGTCCTGTGATAAGAGGCTGCATTTTGGCAGGGGAAGAAGCAGGGCTGTGCTGCATTTATCCTTCCACTCTTCGGCCAAACGCTGTACGTGCAGATAGAATTCTGCAAAGAGGGGTTTACTTGACGGTTAAAAACATTTTCTTTGTCCTCATTGTACCTTACCCTCCTTCAGAATCTGACCCTACGTCTGAGCTGGAACTGAGAAATTGGATTTGATTCAGGAACAAAACCATAGGAGTGGGTTTGTCAATGGAGTTTGAGTCCCTGCTTCCAAGGGAAAAAAATTGAATCCAAGGCTCTGGTTTTGGTCCATCATTAGTTAAAACGAAGAAATTGCTGACCATCATCACCTGTCCTCACTGCCCCTTTCGTATCTGCAGAATCCTCCCCTCCTTCCAGGTTAACAAATACAGAAATCGATGTAGTCAGCATATTTGGGCCTCCCCTCCCTGCTCCAGAAACTCACCGTAGGTCCTGATTTCACCCACATTCCCTCTTTAAAAATGTCAAATATCCAACCTCTCATATTATTTTTTTCCCCCAAGCCAGCTGCCACTGATTTCAGCTCCGGCTTCTACAGACCCCTAGACTGTTTTTCAGCAGCAGCTTCTCTGCTAGATGCATGCTTATACAGACGAGATTGTCTCCAGTGAACAGCAACTACCTGTCAGCCCCGACTTACTTCCTGTGTGCTGTGATTTGCCAGATTCACTCCAGGATTAGTTGATGAAAGTGCAGGTTTTGTAAGCTATTGTTTTTGATGTTCATATGAATTATAGATGTTACAGTTGGAAAAGACCCCTGGGTTGGATTGTTCCCCGCAGAAAGCTGTCCAGTCTAATTTAGGCTTGTGTCTTTAAAAGTGCATGGTTGGAAAATGAGTTTTTCTATACAAAACACAACAAGTACTTTAAATAGACAAATTGAGCTCAGATTTACACTCCCCACACTCCCTTAGCTTCAGTGGAGCTGCCTGGTGTGTAAGTTGGGGCAGGTTTGAACACACAAGACAAAATTCATCCCTGTTGTTAACTCCGTTGTGATCATCAGGGATGGATTTGACCTGTACAGCAAATCACCCCAATTTGGTGTTTTAAAAATATACACGGAGAGTCTAATTTTCAAATATAAGCACCTTAACAGGCTGTTCATATCCTGCCTGGATACTTAAATCAGTACATATCTCATAAATTCCCATTTGCTGTTTTTTGAGCACCCATGGTCAAGACTGGGCATCAGAAGCTATATTATACCTCTCTCTCACATTTTCGTTCTCTTTCTTTCACAGTCACTCACTCAAGGGTAAATTCTCAAAAATGCTTTTGGAGGTGCATTTTTTACCTGCAAAATTTTACCTGTATTTTTACACCCACAAAATGAATTGCAGATACACATCTGATTCCCTGCTCCTCTAACGCCAGATAGGCCCCCTTAAGTCAAACACGCATGCAAATTTGGCAGGTGCAAATTGCTCCCACCAAAGGAAGACCGCCTTTTTGAAAATATGGCAATATATGCTGCTGTTTGTGCAGAAATTCACCTCAGCTGCCACAGATGAACATGCCCTTCAGCAGGTCCTGAAATTAGGGCTGGCAAGCGTTTAAAAAAATTAAACATGATTAATTGCACTGTTAAACAATAATAGAATACCGTTTATTTAAATATTTTTGAACGTTTTCTACATTTTCAAATATATTGATTTCAGTTACAACACAGAACACGAAGTGTAAAGTGCTCACTTTATATTTTTTTATTTCAAATATTTGCTATAAAGAAACAAAGGAAATAGTATTTTTCAATTCACCTCATACAAGTACTGTAATACAATCTCTTTACTGTGAAATGTAGGATTATGTAAAAAAACAAACCTGTATTCAAAAACAAAACAATGTAAAACTTTAGAGCCTACACATCCATTCAGTCCTATTTCTTGTTCAGCCAGTTGCTCAGACAAACAAGTTTGTTTACATTTGCAGGAGATAATGCTGCCTGCTTCTTGTTTACAATGTCACCTGAAAGTGAGAACAGATGTTTGCATAGCACTGTTGTAGCCGGCGAGATGCGAGATTTACATGCGAGATGCGCTAAAGATTCATTTGTCCCTTCATACTTCAACCACCATTCTAGAGGACAGGAGTCCATGCTAACGAGGGGTTCCGCTCAATAGCGATCCAAAGCAATGCAGGCCAACGCATGTTCTCTTCCATCATCTAAGTCAAATGCTACCTGCAGAAAGTTGATTTTCTTTTTTGGTAGTTCAGGTTCTTCAGTTTCTGAATTGGAGCATTGCTCTTTTAAGACTTCTGAAAGCATGCTCCACACCTCATCCCTCTCAGATTTTGGAAGGCACTTCAGTTTCTTAAACCTTGGGTCGAGTGACGTAGAAATCTCACATTGGTACCTTCTTTGCATTTTGTCAAATCTGCAGTGAAAGTGTTCTTGAAATGAACAACATGTGCTGGGTCATCATCCAAGACTGCTAGAACATGAAATATATGGCAGAATGCGGATAAAACAGAGCAGGAGACATACCATTCTCCCCCAAGGAGTTCAGTCACAAATTTAATTAATGCACTATTTTTTTTAACAAGTGTCATCAGCATGGAAGCATGTCCTCTGGAATGGTGGCCGAAGCATGAAGGGGCATACGAATGTTTAGCATATCTGGCATGTAAATACCTTGCAATGCCAGCTACAAAAGTGCCATGCAAACGCCCGTTCTCGCTTTCAGGTGACGTAAATAAGAAGCCAGCAGCATTATCTCCCATAAATGTAAACAAACTTCTTAGTCTTAGTGATTGGCTGAACAAGAAGTAGGACTGAGTGGACTTGTGGGTTCTAACGTTTTACATTGATTTGTTCTGAGTGCAGTTAAGTAACAAAAAAAATCTACATTTGTAAGTTGCACTTTCATGATAAAGGGATGGCATTACGGTCTTGTATGAGGTGAATTTCTTTTGTTTCTCATTTTTACAGTGCAAATATTTGTAATAAAAATGTGTACAGTCTGTACACAGTGCTCACTTTATATTATTTTTGTCATTGAAATGAATATATTTGAAAATGTAGGAAAACATCCAAAATATTTAATAAATTTCATTTGGTATTCTGTTGTTTAACAGTGCGATTAAAACTGTGATTAATTGTGATTAATTTTTGAGTTAATCGCGTAAGTTAACTGCGAATAATCGACAGCCCTACCTGAAATCTTTACTCTGTTTACTGAAACAGCCTTACACCACTTTGTTTTGCAACACACATTATTACTGCATGCAGTAAATGTGAATATCGTGATCAGAAACACATTCACCATTTATTGAAAAACACACCTGTACCGTTTCCAGAAAGCTGTCATCAGCTAAATGACATGCAAACCTCACTCGTCAGCTGAAGGCCCTCTAAGAGGTATCTGGTTCTGAAGATAACAGACCTTTTTTGTTTCACTGTAATTTGTCTTCATAGTAAGATGTTCAAGCCAAAGGTTTTTTTGAAGCAGAGGTATCTCTTTTCAAGTTGCTTATTACTTTTTTCATATAGAATTTCTAGACAATATTAAAAGCAAATTTGGAATCATTAGCTCTGAGGTTTATAGGCAAACAGACACCCCCCACCCGAAGAATTCCATTTGTGGATTGGTCTGAACACATCATTTCCAAATTGCTTTGATACCAAGCCATAGTCTGCAGTGTTTCTGTTTGATATCAAGCCTCTCCATGCAGAACAAGCAAAGGAGACTGGGTGATGACTCTGTGCGCTGAGTTTTTAAATAGTTTCTGAGCAGCCAAAGCCGAATGACTCCAGGATTATAAATTATTTTTCCCAGCTGCTCCAGTATGAACAGTCCCAAGAAAATAAGGAGCTGGGAGGCAGAAGGAGCAATTACTAGGTACAAAGTGCCCTTAAGGAGAAGGGAGTGAGACTGATCCACACAGAAAGTGACTGTGACGTGGATGTAATTGAAACTTTTACACTGTCCTTGCAGATATCTCCAGCTGAAGCAGTTTTGTTCCTGGAGACTGGGCCTAGAGTATGTTTGGTGGATTACAACTAGACTTAGCAGAATGTGGGAGCACACACCTGGCAGGCAAGCTCTTTTGGGTTGAAAAAAATACATATTCTGCATGCTTGTAAGCGCAAAAAAAAAAAAAAAAAGGGGGGGGGGGTGAGGCGGGGAGAGACAGCTTGCTTAAGTTTGGTTTGGGCCAGCGCAATCAGCTTTCACCTTGGTGGGTCAGTGTAAGAAATGCATCCAGTGTGGCCATCCTCTTTCATTGTGCTGAGTCAGCAGCCCTTCGTGATTGACAGCCAGCCCTAGGCTTTGATAGGATTTGAATCAGGCGCTAGCAGAGAGAGACCCAGGACTGGAAGAGCAGGGAGTATTTTTGGCAACTCTGTAGAGTGCCTACCAGGCCTGGCCCCAGTGAGTGCTATATCAGGCTTTTGCATCACAAGCTGTACATGCTGCCTTCCAGCTTCCATGGCAAAAGACCTCATTCTTTTGAAATGAAAAACATATAATGAAGGGCAGGATCTGTCATGCAGCTGAATAAACTACGGCTTTCCATGCTGCAATTCACCATAGGCATGTGTGTGTTCTCACTCTCTGTTGCTGACTTCTTGGTTGTTTGAGTAGATAACCATATAAAATGTCTGGTTGCTTCATTATTGCAGAGTGACGTAAACTTGGTTAGGAAAACAAGTGTCAGTAGTCATGGCTCCCTTAGGATGGTGTCTCTCTTGATTAAAAAAACAACAAAAGCTCGACCACTTCTCTTGGAGACCTTGGTCGCAGATCCCATACATACAAAATGGCTCTTTGCTGCTAATTAATAAGATTTAAATAGGTGTCAGTTCCCTCCAGGTTCCCCAAGGCACCTCCTGATGTGTTCCATTGATGAGGTACCTTTGATTTAAGTGCCTGTACTTAGGTGTAAGAAACAGGAGGTGAAAACCTTTTAATTAATTCAGTGGTCTTAACGGTTGCTTTTCTTGCAAGCAGGTTGCTCATGTTCTTCCATTACCTACATCCCAGCTCCACTAACTCCGTGTGCTCTCCCTAGATTTTACCTCCTCTGCCTGACTCTCACTTGGACTCTCTTCTTACCACTCTAGCTGTTTCTACTTCTCATCAGTTACTTTGGGTACATGCTTTTCCCGAGCCACTAACTTGTTGTCCCCATCTTGCATTGCCTTTCCCAGCTCCCATGATTCTTCCAGGCCTAATGAGCTGCCCCTCACCAGCACCTGCCTCTGCCATGTCTTTATTCTAACCTAGTTGGGAGTCTTGTAACTTGCCAGATTTCAGAATTTTATAGTGAAATGTTAAACATATTGAACCTGGTTCAGAAGTCAGCATTTTCCCTGTGACATAGCTTCAGTTTCAAACATTAATAAAAATTCCTAATATTGAAATACACTCAGGACTCGACTGCTCAGGGCTTGATAATGGGATGTAGAGTCTCCTGCTTCTAGATTGCTGGTTCAAATCCAGCTCAAGTCAGTACAGGTTGAGAATTGTTGCCATCTCTGATCCATCGTCTACAGCCAAGCTCTGCGATACAACCGCATTTGCTCCAACCCCTCAGACAGAGACAAACACCTACAAGATCTCTGTCAAGCTTTCTTACAACTACAATACCCACCTGCGGAAGTAAAGAAACAGATTGATAGAGCCAGAAGAGTTCCCAGAAGTTACCTACTACAGGACAGGCCTAACAAAGAAAATAACAGAACGCCACTAGCCGTCACCTTCAGCCCCCAACTAAAACCCCTCCAACGCATTATTAAGGATCTACAACCTATCCTAAAGGATGACCCAACACTCTCACAAATCTTGGGAGACAGGCCAGTCCTTGCCTACAGACAGCCCCGCAACCTGAAGCAAATACTCACCAACAACCACATACCACACAACAGAACCACTAACCCAGGAACTTATCCTTGCAACAAAGCCCGTTGCCAATTGTGCCCACATATCTATTCAGGGGACACCATCACAGGGCCTAATAACATCAGCCACACTATCAGAGGCTCGTTCACCTGCACATCCACCAATGTGATTTATGCCATCATGTGCCAGCAATGCCCCTCTGCCATGTACATTGGTCAAACTGGACAGTCTCTACGTAAAAGAATAAATGGACACAAATCAGATGTCAAGAATTATAACATTCATAAACCAGTCGGAGAACACTTCAATCTCTCTGGTCACGCAATCACAGACATGAAGGTCGCTATCTTAAAACAAAAAAACTTCAAATCCAGACTCCAGCGAGAAACTGCTGAATTGGAATTCATTTGCAAATTGGATACTATTAATTTAGGCTTAAATAGAGACTGGGAGTGGCTAAGTCATTATGCAAGGTAGCCTATTTCCTCTTGTTTTTTCCTACCCCCCCCCCCCCGATGTTCTGGTTTAACTTGGATTTAAACTTGGAGAGTGGCCAGTTTGGATGAGCTATTACCAGCAGGAGAGTGAGTTTGTGTGTGTATGGGGGTGGGTTTTTGGAGGGGGGTGAGGGAGTGAGAGAACCTGGATTTGTGCAGGAAATGGCCTAACTTCATTATCATGCACATTGTGTAAAGAGTTGTCACTTTGGATGGGCTATCACCAGCAGGAGAGTGAATTTGTGTGGGGGGGTGGAGGGTGAGAAAACCTGGATTTGTGCTGGAAATGGCTTTTAGATAAGCTATTACCAGCAGGACAGTGGGGTGGGAGGAGGTATTGTTTCATATTCTCTGTGTATATATAGAGTCTGCTGCAGTTTCCACGGTATGCATCTGATGAAGTGAGCTGTAGCTCACGAAAGCTCATGCTCAAATAAATTCGTTAGTCTCTAAGGTGCCACAAGTACTCCTTTTCTTTTTGCGAATACAGACTAACACGGCTGTTACTCTGAAACCTAAATTGAGTGTGGTGATCCTGGCTCGGATCCCAGTGAACAGGCATGCACATCACAAAACCCATCACCACAGCTGGCACCTTTATGGGCAAGAGAGAGGCCAAGGATTGACTGGGCCATGGAGACGGCTCTCCTTTCTTACCCTAGTAATGACCACTCCACTTTGAGAACCAGCATGGGGGAAGCTTTGCACTGCAATTGCTCAGGTTGTACGCTTCCTATAGATAAGCAGAGGGTTTCATTCCCGATGCTTTCCATCTGACACTGCTCCCCGCTTACCCCACTCACACACTGAAATAGACATGGAGATACACAACAGCCCCCCCTGTGTGTTCTGTGGTTGCGTGTGGTGGTAAATCTCAGGTCCCCAGGGCATCACTGATTTGCAGCAATATAGTCCAACCAAGGATCCCACCACAAATCTCATCAGATGACCTGATGACTGCGGTTAACATCAGGTACTCATTGTGAGGTTATGGCCACCTGGGTCTTGGGGCTTTCTGGAGGCAGGGCTTGGAGATCCTCAGCTTTGTGCAACTTGCAGTACTGCACACAGCTCTTGGCGCTCTACTGTGGTCTTGAAGATAAAACCCGTGTGTTTATAAATGTAGGGAGACAAAATACACTTTCCGATCAGTCGAGAATCGGTGGCGGAGCCAGCTTTGCAACCGGGGGCAACGGTCATTGGGTGCTCCCCCACACCAGCCTGATGCTCCTGGAGCCCCTGCCTCCCCCACCCCATGAGCCGAACCCTCCCAGAACCCCAACCACACCCTCTCTTCTTACCTGACCTTCCCTGGTGGTGAGCCCTCAGCCCTTGGGTGATGGGTCTGCCGCACTTCCCAGACCCAGCTGGTTCCTGGAGCTGAGAGGAGCTGCCACCATGGTCTCAGCAGCTGCCTCCAGCAGTGGGAGCAAAAGGGGAAGCATATCACAATCCGATTCCATTGTTAGCAGTTTGGGGACCTCTTAGGGCCCTGTTGCGTTGTCCTTTTTATCCAAGGAGAAATCTGAGGCTGATGTCCTTAGTGCAAAGAGTTAAGTGAGTATAAGGCAGAGATTTAATAAATGAATAGGAAGACAGCTGGCTAGAATTGAGTGTTGCTTATTTTGAAACCTAACCAAGATCTAGCTGACCCTAATTTACTTGCCTACAAATGGAAGGGTTTGGTTTGCATGGAGATGAAATGAAGAAGCTCTGACTAGCAGCTAGTTGAGGCACTTGTTTGCAGCTGACAGCGTGTGGAAGTTTCTGGTGTTTGTCCCACTCTTCCCTTGGCCACGGCTTCCCACTTAGCCCCCAGCCCCTTTCAAAAACTTGTACTTGCTGCAGTACATTTCTATCAAACTTTCACCTCTCCTCCATGTCTCCACCCTTGCCATGTCAGAGAGGAATGAGTGGAAATAATCATAGGGAGTTCTCAAATAGCCTATTATCAACTGCAAAGTTACAGCTGTTCAAAAACATGTAAACCATCACTTACGTTAGTTCCTTCCACTGACCCCCGGCATTATTTTAAGTCTCAGATTCCATGCTTTTAATAGGAAACCTATTGAGAGCCAGAGTGGTTCTGGTGAGCACTTGTGTGCACGCTCTTAAGAACTTTAGGGTCTGATCCAAAGCCTATTGAAGTCAGTGGGAGCCTTTCCACTGGCTTTCATGGGTTTTTGCTCAGGTTTTAAAAGAATAACAGGAATCTTTGGAAAGTGTACCAGGGACAAACAAGATGTGCAGTTGAGCTCTATTAACTGTCTAGAGCAGAATGTCAACGAGCAACTTGAATAAAACAAGAGCATTCGTTTGGTATTGCTACAGGGAAAACAAACTCAAATTAATTACACGTAGAGAAATGTGGTTACATGATGAGTTGGTGGAAGAGGTGAGGAATAGAACTTTGGAGTCCTGCCTCCCACTCCCCTGCTCTGACCACTTGTACAACGCTTCACCATAGACTGTAGTATATAGAATAAGGTGTAGACTTTTGAGAGGTGTTGGTTTTGTAATAGGATGGAAAATTACATGTCTTTAATTCCTAGTTCCGATACTTTTAACGTTTGGTTCTGCAGAGCAAATGACTGTGTAATAGACAAGTTGAAGTTTTGTGATTCCCAGTGAAATTTGCTCTGTTATTTTTTATAACTGCCAGACCTGGGATCTAAAGGTCAAGCTGCTTCTTTCTGGGCTCATGCATCCTTGCCAGCAATAATTATTCTGTAGGCCAAACTCTGCTACCCGGTGCAACCCTATTGTCTTTAAATATTTTATTATTGGTGTCATAGAGTGCCTAGAGGCCCCGTTCAGAATCAGCACCCCATTGTGCTGCACTCTGAGCAAACTCAAGAGCTAGGACATGTATAACTGAAGGCCGAATTTCGCTCAGTATTTAGAACTTGGTTAAGCAACTGTGTGCTGATGCATGATCCGGAATTGAATCTAGCTCAGTCTCACAAAACTATGCTGGTTCTGCAATGCTAACAAGAGTAATGTGTAGCAAATGTTTACTTTTGGTGATAAATTAGCTAGATGCGACTCTGAGTACACACAAGGGGCAGAGCTGTTGAGTAATATGGTGCCATTTTAATAGTCCCTTTTCATACTGAAACCACATTTATTCTCTGTTTTAAAGAGGTTTCTGTTCATTTAAAAGTAGAACCCCCTCTGCAAAATATTTCATTGGACCGATTAACTTCTTTAATTCCCTGTGAAGTCTGAATGGCAGGTAAGATTAGTTGCTTACAAAGGAAATGCAAAATACTGAGTCAGCACTTGTACTGCTGATTAGTTATGAACACACAGCGCTTCCCCCTCTTTCCCCCCCCAATTTATTTCTATTAAAAAGAAAGGGAGCTAGTCATTAGTGAAAAGAACCAGCATGGCATTATATTTACTACGTGTTCAGGAATAGCTCTTCCCTTTGATGTACTTGAGAACGCTTGAACTTCAGAAAATAGTGTGTGAGCATGAGGGGTAGGCCTTAGTACTTTAGGTCATTTAATCCGTTCCTCAAGTGAGTCATTGTAAGGTAGAGTAACTGCTGGGAAAAGTTTCCCAGTGCCAATTAAAACAGGCTCCAAAGGTGTCGTGGACTTGTATTCTCCTAGAAAACCAGCACTGAAAGGTTAGAAGCAGTTGCTTTTGGAGCCTTGAGGCCAGATCCCGCACTGGTGTAAATCACCATAGCGCTACTGACTTCAATGGAGCTCCATCGATTTACCCCACCTGAGGATCTAACCCTTTATGCCTAGAACTTGCTAAACAGTTGCTGTTTAAAATCCAGGTTTTTTCCATAAACATGTCAATTAAAAAAAAAGTGCAAAAAACCTCAAACTTTAAAGCGATCTTGGTTTTGAGTCATTCTGTGTGGGGATTTGACATATACACTGCAGAACCGAAGCTGAAATTAATTAATTTTAGCCTTTACAGTTCCCTTAGAGAAACTTCCCAAATGCAATCAGGTTTTTTTAAATACTTTAATAATAAAACCAAAGACAGGAATGTCCTAATTAGTAACTGCTACTTGTGTTTTTTGTCAAAGAAAAGATCCCATTTGCAACATATGCTAAGAATAAATAAATAAAAATTAATGAGAAAACTAAAATATATCTTGGCTAAATGGCTTCAGGTGAAACCCAGTTCTTCACACATTGTAGCAAAAAGCTGACCACATCCTGGCTTAGGCAAAGTGTTGTCGGGAAAAGAGGCTTTAGTAAACAAACGTGTCTGCCTTGACTGAAACAGCCTATTGGCTCCCAGGATATCAGTTTAAAGGATTGCTTATGCTACCATATATTTTCCTATTTCGGGGCCAGATTTTCACCTGGAAATGATGGTCCACACTGGAGAGTTTGAGGACGAGCCCAGTGCAGTGGGAGGCCCCAGGAGGGATTCTGGCCAGCTCAATCAGAATCCCTCACTGGGAGCTTCCAAGTATGCCACCTATTATAGAGTCGTGCCGTCTCCCTTCTCAAGGCACCCAGCCATTCTGCACAGTGCAGTTGTGGGCAGGGATTATCCCCACCCCCTTCTAGCTTGCTGGCCCCTACAGAGGCACTAGTAGGGAACAGTTCATGCTCTCACCCAGGCTTGGCCCAGACTCATTTGGCCCGGGCTCAAGTGCGGGGAAGGTCTCTCTCTCTCTCTCACACTCACACACACACACCCCACCCCCCCAAAGTTCCCTATAGGGTTGGGCACTATGGAGCCCTGGATTTGATTTTGCACAATATCCTGGGTACAGTTGCATGAGAACAGATTAGAGAGGGACTCTTATCTCTCTGATACGCTGCCAAAACAGGCATTCCTCTCTCTCTTTGCGGCCATGTTGCATGGTATACGCCACTCTAAATTGTCCTATTTTAGTCTTTATTTTTACTCATTAGAGTCTTCAGTTTGCTCGGCTCCCTCCAGACCCCGCCATAGGCAGGTTCCTGGCCATTATAGTGTAATGACTGTCACAGCACAAGTGAGAGTTAAACACGTCTTGCTCCCGCTTGTGTGCCGCAATATGTACAAACGTTGGTTTATGTTCCTGACCCACTGCAATCTCCTTGCAGGAGAAAGGGCTTCCTTCCCCACCTCTCCTCATTCACTTACTGTCTAACATCCCTCAGCTTTGAGTTCGTTGCCATCTTTTTGAGCTGGTTGGACATTTCCCAAGGGAACATTTTTCTGTCGGAAAATGCCAGTTTGTTGAAAGCTAAATGTTTCATTAGAAACATTTCGATTTCAATGAAATTTAATTAAAAAATCCCCAACTCTAAATGGAGCATTCCCATAATGTTCTGTTCTGATCTTTTTGGAATGGCATATTTTGATTTTCTATTTCAAAACAACTTTGTTTTTATTTATATTCTACAATACGAAATTCTAAAGAGTCGGTATCAGAATGAAATGTTTCTATTGATGTGAAATTTTTTTTCCAGAATTTCATGTTGCAGGAAGCTTTGACTTTTTTTGTTTTTGTTCTGCTTTGGAATGGAAAAAAAAATTCAAAATCACATTGTTTTCTGCAAAATGGAAAATTCAGTTCCTGCCCCTCTGCGTGGTCTTCCCTCACCATCAAGCCACTGTTGGCCTCACTCCACATGAGGAGCTCCAAACATGCCATCCTGCCAATGCTCCCAGACGAGGCGAAGTTGCACATAAATGTCAAAGAGCTCCGAGCAGTCCGGCTGGTGTGTGGAGTCTTCCTGTCCCACCTGTCGGGGAAGGTATTACAAGTCCTGACAGACAACACAGCCTCAATGTTCTGCAGTAACAGGCACGGGGAGCACGCTTATCGGCTCTGTTAGGAGGCGCTCCGTCTGTGGGACTTCTGCATCAGCCACGAAATCCACCTAGAAGCTTGTCACCTTCCCGGCATGAAGAATATGCTGGCAGACCAGCTCAGCAGGGACTTTTCCTCTCACCACGAGTGGTCTCTCCACCCAGAGGTAGTCTGCATGATCTTTAAAGGTTGCGAACTCCCCCAAGTGGACCTGATCGTCACCAGACAGAACAGGAAATGCCATCGGTTTTGTTCTCGACAGGGTCTGAGCAAAGGCTCCTCTCTGATGCCTTTCTCCTGTAGTAGTCAGATATCGGAGGGAACACGTACATCAGGCTTCCACTCAGCAGGGTCCTGGCAAAGATCAAGAGAGACCAAGCGCAGCTTGTCGTGATTGTCCCAGCATGGCCTCGCTAGCATTGGTTTGGCACGCTTATGAGCTTGATAGCGGGCCCTCCCTGGCCCCTGCCCAACCGACAAGACCTGCTGTAACAGGAGCACAGTCGGCTCCGATACCCCAATCTCAAGTTCCTCCACCTCTCGGTGTGGATGCTATGTGGCTGAACCCGGAGAAGTGGACTTGTTTGGAAGGAGTCCAATGGGTCTTCCTGGGAAGTAGGAAGCCTTCAACCAGACTGACTTACCTGGCCAAGTGGACGAGGTTTTCCCACTGGGCATCCAAGTGTGACATCTATCCCTCGTGTTCTTCCATGCAGGCTGTCCTGGACTACCTGCTCCATTTGAGGAACCAGGGCCTGGCACACTCTTCCATTAGAGTGCATCTCGTGGCCATCTTTGCTTTTCACCTGCCGATCCAAGGACAGAGAGTGTTTTCCCATGATATGACATCAGATTCTTGAGAGGGCTCGAGGGACTCTTCCCACAGGTATGGGTCCTCTCTAGGCTCACCAGCCCACCCTTTGAGCCGCTGGGTTCCTGCTCCTTTTCCCACCTGTCATGGAAGGTCGCGTTCCTGGCGGTGGTGATGTTGGCAAGATGCGTCTCTGAAATTAAAGCCTTGACCCCAGAACTGCTATACACGGTCTTCTACGAAGACAAAGTTCAGCTGCGGCCCCACCTGGTCTTCCCGCCAAAGATGGTATCCACCTTCCATATGAACCAGGACATCTTCCTCCCCGTGTTCTGTCCCAAACTGCACAAGACCAGTGAAGAGATGTGTCTTCACATGCTGGACATCTGAAGGGCCTTGGCTTTTTACTTAGAACGTACCAAGCCTTTCCACAGATCAACTCAGCTCTTCTTTGCTACATCAGACAGGATGAAGGGCCTTCTGGTGTCCTCACAGAGGATTTCCAATTGGATCACCTCGTATATAGGGACCTGTTACGACCTGGCAGGGGTTCTGCTGCCGCCAATTGTCAGAGCCTACTCGACGAGAGCTCAGGTGGCCTTCCTGGCGCACATCCCTGTCCAGGACATCTGTACAGCTGCAAAGGGGTCCTCTGTTCACACGTTTACCGCTCATTATGCCATCACTCAGGAGGCCAGGGAAGCTGCTGGGTTCAGCAGCGCTGTGTTGCAATCTACACGTCCGTGAACTCCTACCCGCCTCCAGGGTACTCCTTTGGAGTCGCCTAATATGGAATGGACATGAGCAAGCACTGGAAGAAGAAAAGACAGTTACCTTTTCTGTAACTGGTGTTCTTTGAGATGTGTTGCTCGTGTCCATTCCATAACCCACCCTTCTTCCCCCCTGTTGGAGTTTCTGGCAAGAAGGAACTGAGGGTGGGGGGAGCCGGCAGCACCCCTTATACCGCGCCATGTGGGCGCCACTCCAGCGGGCGCCAGAGCTGGTCCCCTAAGGATACTGCTAAGGGGAAAATTTCTGGCACCAGTGCATGTGGTGAGCACACACACCTAATCTGTGCAGAGTTACCTGTGGCCAAAACTCAGTGATTCCTTTCCAATAAGCTAGCGATGATAGACCTTTGGCCTTTGTGGCGATTTAGACTTTACCCAGGTGAATGGAACTCAGAAAGGGCCAGATTTTAATCTCAGATAAGCAGTACATGGATCAGTGTGTTTTAGACCAAAGGTTCTCAATCTTTTTTCATTTGCGATCTCCTAACAAAATGTGAATGGAGGTGCAGACCCCTTTGGAAATCTATTGTCTGTACATATAGTTGAATTCTGTTCAGTCAGTTTTCACGCTAAGTTTTTTGTGGACCTGTTAGACATAGTCTGCGCAGCCCCAGGGGTCCACGGACCACAGGTTGAGAACACTGTTTTAGACAATCCAAGGAACTGGAGAGTAGATAGAGGTTTAGGGCCACAATGTTTAAATTAATAAATTTTGCTCCTAATGAGCATTTAATGATAATGGAGTAATGTATGTTCGGATTCCCACTAAGCAAGCTCTACAATGTACAGGTAACGCACCCTCAAAGCAGTGCTCAGTGAAACCTAGCTTAATCATCAGCACCATACCCCAGTACACCTGATTTTTGATGCATGACTTTGAGAAGATGATTTGTGCCTGTGTAGGTCCGCAGCAGGACTCTTACGTGGAGTCATGCTAGGCTCAGGCGTTAGAAGCCTGCGCAAAGAGTCAGGGTGATTACTTCTGAGTCAGGCTGGCATGCATTCCCCCCACATCTCTGAGCATGATATAAAGGATGAGAGACTGTCTCTTTTGGACTGGAGTGAACCAGGGTACTCTGAGTCCCTGGAGGGAAACTTTACGCACGGCCAAGCTTAGGTTGAGGTTTTTATGATATGTTCCTGTTTTTGACTTCTTGCCTATGCCAAACCCTCTGAAAGGGGGAATAAGAAAGGCCAGATTCCACCACCCCAATGCCCGTTGCATAGTACATTACAAACCAAAATCCACAGGTTTTTCTGAAGGGCTGAGATACTACTCAGTCTGAGTAAAGGGGTCAGAAGTGACTGTAACTTATGGTCTATGGGCTTTGCTGAGGACAGGTTTGGGATTCAGTCACATTATAACCACAATCCTATACTAAGGGGTCACCCTCACCTTCCATGATCATCTTGAGAAGGTAGCTGCAAGGATAAAAATGAAAGCCAACCTAATCCAGAAACTAGTAGGTACAGCCTGGGGTGCATGAGCATCAGTGTTGTGAACATCTGCAATAGGACTTGTATATTCAGTAGCTGAATATTGTGCACTGGTATGGAGCAGATGCAGCCACACATGCCTTGTGGATACCCAGCTGAATACAGTGATGTGGTGCATCACAGGAACCCTTAAGTCAACTCCAGCACCATGGCAACCGGTTCTGTCTAACATCGCTCCTCTGCTAATATGCCGAACTGCTGCGACATTCCGCGAAGCTTGGTGAATCCAGGGAAACATGTCTTCCTATCCACCAAGACCTTGACAAACCTCCCTGCAACATCTTGAGTCCCACAAGCCTTTCTGGGAACTTTCGCTTAGCCTCATGCAATCAGGCTCTGATTAGGAGGAGGCTTGGAAAGCAGATTGGGCTAAACTAGACTTAAAAAATAGGTGCCTTGTGCTGGATCCTACACAGAAGGTTCCTGGGTTTGACCTTCCATGGTCACCTTGGTCAACTCTGAACCGAATCCGAACCAACCGTGATAGATGCAGACATCTAACGTACAAATGGGAAATCAAGGACTCCCTGGCGTGTGAGTGCGGCTCCTCACGACAGACCATCAAACATATCCCCTCCCACTGCGCAATTTATAAATATGAAGGAGGCATCACTGCAATAAATTCTGCTACTCGTGAGGTAGCCATCTGGCTCTGCCAGCTTGAGGTGAAATTACAGTTGCTGCTGTACACCAGCCATATGAAAGAAGAAGATTCTTGTTCTGTGAAAATCTACTGGGAATCTATTGACTTTTGTGACCCAGATGGGCCAAAGAATGAAGGCAAACATTCAGAAAACTTGGCTTACTTTTCTAAGTCAATATTGCAGAAGATCGCCATGTCTCTGAAGGGCTAAAGTCAACTTACCTATGCTTTTTACCTGCTTTTCTTTTATCACATTTAAATCTTCCTTTTTCATTTCCCAAGACTGCAAGTTTTGTAGGGGACAAGTTTCAGTAGAAGAATACGGCTGGCTCTGCTCTCATAGTTGGTGTTAAGATGCATTTTTATTTATTTATTTTATAAAAGTAACATTGATAAACCATCTTGGGTGAAATCCTGGCCACCATTGAAGTCAGTCGCAAAACTCCCATTGAGTTCAGGAGGGCACGGATTTCACCCCCTGTTTCTGAAGTTAGAATTGCTGCTAGATTGTTAAATTATTGGTGCATGTCAAACAGAATATGCTTGACGTTAACATTTTTCCTGTGTTCAAAACCCACAAAGGTTAAAAAACATGCATAACCATGAGCTTCTGATTCTAAAAATTATGCTAAGTGTAAGATTGTTAGAAATAATAACATCCCTGGAGATAAACCTAAAATAATAGACTCAGCCATGTAATTTTCACTTTAAGCTAAAAATAGCATAAATGGTGGTTTAATCTAAGCCATAATTATCAAGCTGCTGAAGCTGGTTTCGGTTCATCAGAACTGGAAATTTATGCCGCATTTAGGTTTTGAATATTTGAATCCCAAAACTGCAAAGAAGCAAAAGCAGGGGAATGAGAACTGAATATAAAAACCAATAGGCAACTCTGATTTATAGAGTAATGTTGCATATTGGGAGTCCAACATCATGATAGGAAATAAAGGCCATCTTGCTGTGTCCAGCAAGCCGGAAGCTTATATAGTAAGATGCTCTTCTCCTAAGGAATAAACTGATAATCATCTGAGATTTCAATTATGAACTTGCAGTTGGCAATTCTGAACCTAATGCTGATGACTGCCACTTTGCCAGCAGAGTGACACTTGACATCACGTGGGGCACCATTTGCGAAAATCCGTTATCCAATTCCTATCCCATTTTAAGATGGGTTTAGGAACCAAAGGGAGGACATTGAGATTTTAAAATGTTACTTATCAAATCTTATTAAAACAGGCTGGAACTTGTTTTCTCTCATACATTGAGTGGTTAAATGGTCTAGTAGTCTGAGCATGGGATTGGAAATCGGGATTTCTGGTGTCTGTGCATGGTTCTGCCACTGACTCATTGTGTGAACTTGAACTAGTCACTTATCCTCTCTTTTTTACAAGAGGAAAAACTCAAGCAACACTGTTAATAATACATGGCCTCACAGGTGCATGACGGGGGAAAAGTTTTTGTGAAGCTCTTTTGAGATCCTCAGGTGAACGATATTTTAATTTTTCAGTTGTGTGTGTAAATATGTGTAAATGTGCACTGTTTGTTTAGATGAACTACCATGGGCCAAATGATGCTCACATTTACATTCGGTTGGGGCAGGGTTTGTGTCTTTGTATGCGTTTGTACAGCACTTAGCAAAGTGACGCCCTGATTCTGGGTGGGACGTCCAGGGACTGCTGAAATAGAGATATTTAATAATACTGTAAATTTGGAGTAACCCCTTTTATATCAGTGGAGTTACTTCAGATTTACACTGGCACAAGAGCAGAACTTGGTTCCATGTTTAGTAATAATTGTACTTCAGTATTCGTTGACCTTACTCAACATGGTTTTAGTTAACCTCATTCACTAGTTCTGAGCAAGTAATGCAAAGTTTTCCACAAATATTCCTTTTGATATTCTGTGCTTCAGCCAGGCTACATCCTTTTTGAGCGTTTGCTTTCCATGAACCCTTGAATGACTGAGTTTTACGGGGAAGCACATTTCAGGTTGCATGACCATTCACAGAAACCACTTTTTGCATCCGTGTGCGTAAGAATTCATCCAGATGTACTTATGGGTTCATCTAATCAGGGAACAGAAGCAGTTCCATATAATTTCTCCGAGGTATCTCTCCACTAAAAATCACTGGTGGAATTTAGAATATTTCTATCAGACCCCATAGTGAAGTGTTTGCCATCAATCCATGGAGCAAAACAATTTTTAAAAAAATTTGCAGCTAAAATAGGTAAATTCAAGGAATTTGTGATTTGCTTATGACATCGAAGGTAAATTTGTTGGATAAATTATTAATTGTGCATTATTTGGTCAGTTCTACTTTCCACTATGTTCCCCATAAGATAATCAGAGTGTCATTATCAGATTCAGTGGGAAATGACAAACCCGCAGTATGGCTTTATCTATGTGGTGGTTGTTGTTTGTTTTTTTTAACCGAACAGCATGGGGATGAGCCATGACGATGACCATTTGTCCTGCGCAGGAAGATCTCACATAATGTCTGGAGAATGGGTGAAGGGCAGGAACCCCAGTGACCTTTCTTGGTCTTCCTGCAGCCGTGACGACCTTGAAAACTTCCTAAAGTAAGAACATGATGAACAGTGAAAGCCATGTATCTCAAAGAACCAGGATCGTATTTGAAATTCAAACACAAAGCAATGTCGGGGAGGGTGGTGTACAATCACTATATGGAAGGTTGAATCTGTCTCCTTTGTTAGTAACCTTGTCCCTGGAGCGTGCAGAGACACAGAAAACTGTTTCTTCCCAAATTTCAGCACTCTGATAGCTTCTTGAAAAGAATCCCTGTTCACTTCCACTTTAGGAATGAATCCTGCGATGACAGGACTCTGTCTGGTTGTACAGGAGGAAGTGCCCTTTAAAAAAAAAAAAAACCACCTCCCCATTTGACAGGTTCTGCCAGCCTGCCCTGATAGAACAATTCATTTTACGGAAGCCAGAGAGAACTCATTTCCCAGGGAGTTAATTCTGTGTCATTCACTGTGAATGCCTTTTCTGCAGCATCCAGGGTTTTTAGTTTATCCTCTTTAGCAATTCAGAAAGAATTTAAGGCAAGCTGATTACTAGTTTGTAGATAATCGTTCACCGGAACAAACACAGATTGTGCTGGATCCACTTGACTATCAGAGATGCAGCCTCCATAGCGAGCAATGAGTTTTAGCAGTGATCAGAGGGAGAGGGAAAAAGAGGTTAAATAGTCTATCCAGAGAATAGGAACTCCAGTAATGTTATGTTAAAGGGACACTGTCAAGATAAAAAACAAGGGCCTGATTCTGAACTCTGAGTCTGTTATCCTGTTAGTCCCTAAACTACTTGGTCGTGACCCTTGTATACACAGTCCAGTATCTTTCGTCCCTTCCATTACTTTTAAAAAACCTTCCAAGATGCTATTGGTCACAGTTTCAGGGTTAACTGCACCTTTGACACTCACCCCTGCCTTTCCACAAGGGCACCCACGGAAGGTTTCAGCCTCTAAGGCGTCACCTCTCTTGAGCGAAGATCTGCATCTCTCTCCCTCCAAACAGGGGTTTAGGCTTGCAGTCCCTCTGCACCTCACTGGTTTCCCTAGCAGCTCTGACCAGGGTCCAGAATCTGTGGTTAACCTTTCTCCACAGGCTACAACAGTGTACATCAGTTACCAACCAAAGCAAAGTGTATTAGAGAGAGAATCTACAAAAACAATAAACGAACCTACACACATGCTAAAAGCTTACCAGAGGTCACCCCTATCTCCAACATAGGGCTCTGGGGGCTGGCTGTCTTTCAAAGCCCTTAGCTGGGTTTGCGCTGGGTTACCAGTTGATATCAGATTTCAGATCAAGAACCATAACAAGTCTGGGACAGTCCAGCCATTTCTTTATACAGTCTGGGCCTTTGATCTGTGGCCTCCTGTAACAGGTAATCACCAGTCAGTGGCCCTCTCCTCAGGGCAAACTTCAAAAGGTTTGTTTTTTGCATAACCGGTATTATGGAATTTGCAATAACCACTCCCAGGACATTCTCCAGAAAACCTACTTAACGCTCACCATCACAGAGGTCTGCCTGCCTGGCATTTTACAGTATATTAAAGAGACAATCCTGGGACCAACGTGGTTACAACACAACTGCACACAACATTTCCTTATAGTCATTTGAACACCTTATATTTCTCAGGTCTTGTGTCTGTCCCACTATTCACTCTCCATATTGAGTAATGCCTCTAGAAATAGCACTGCAATACCTCACCTCATGCATCTCCAGTCTTCACCTGCCCATAATAGCAACCTGACCAGAAATACCTGCTGGTCAGAATCTTTGCTTAAAAAAGGATATTCCCGGGTGGAAGTCTCTCAAAAATAAGCAATTAAAAATACCAGTCCTTTAGACAAAGGCACCATAACCTCAAGTGAAAGGGAAGGAGCCACTGTCTCTGGGCAAGTGATCTAGCAGTCCAGTTCCAAAGTTCCTCTCCTTAAAGGTGTGTGTAATTCTTGTACTCTTTAGGTCCAAGGTGAGCACCTGTTTGCTGGTAACAGACCCCCGAAGCCAGTATGCCGTGCGGCTTCCTCACAAGCTGCCAGGGATGCACTACAGCGCCGATGAACAGTGCCAGATCCTATTCGGGACCAATGCCACTTTCTGTAAGAATATGGAGGTAAGGCTTCTCCTGGGTCCCAAGGGCATGAGGGTGGGTAATGGAAGCAAAGCTGTCAATTGAGAATAAAAAGATTCCGTACCTCCAACTGAAATACACAGTGGGATTTTCAACAGTGCTCAGCATCAGCCTAACCTGCTCTGGTTGAAATCCACAGTAAAACTCCCATTGACCCAGGTGAAAGAACAGAGTTAGGCCAACGCTGAGCACTTTTGAAAAACCCACCCATGCTGATAAAGCTAAAATGCTAGATCCAAGTCCTGAGGTCCTTATTGAGTTTGTATTCAGTTTTCATTTGAGCAAAACTCCCACGGAAGTCAGAGTGCCAAAATACTGAGCAAGAGGCTGTTCTCATTATATTTCCGGCCCATCTGGAATTGGGATGTAGCAGAAGTCTCACAAGTGAGCCTCTTCCCACAAGACTTCTCAGCTCTGCAGACTAGAGAGGTTTAGATCATTTGGATTAACATTGGGACTTCTGGGTTTGAACCCTGACTCCAAACTATTTAAGGGCCGCTGGTAGGAGCTACCTCTGACTGTAATGTGAAGCAATATTCATGTATGAACCAACTGACCAACCAGGAGGAGCTCTGTTCTTGTGCTGTATCTGCTGGGGAGGCTGTGTGACCCAGTAGCTAGCAGATGGGACTGGGAGTCAGGATTCCTGAGTTCTGTTCTCAGCTCTGCCACTAACTCTCTGTATCATCATGAGCAAGACACTTAACCTAGCTGCACCCTTCCTTCCCCTATTCTAGGATTATGATTGCACATATATGGCTATGAGCTAGGATAGCTACAGATGGAAAGTGTTAAGCATTGTTATCAAATAGATTATTTTATCATCCGAACCATTTGGTGGCATTTTACCCTACATTATGTTCTACAAAGTCCTAGTTTAAATGGCAAGAGTGACTCATGCTTTACCTTCTTATAACTAGGCAATATTTAAAAAAAATGTTTCTTTTGGTAAATCATTTCACCCTCTCCCTCCCCTGTCCTGTCCCCTCCACCTCTAAAAATTTCTGGCACTTTAATCATATTATAAAAAAGAAAATAATAATCAATTATAACTAAAGTTTCCAAATGAATAAAGCTGTCGAACACATGCAAGTGCTGGGAAAGAACTCAGAGTTTCACATTTGCTGTTTTGTTTACTTTGGATCTGGCAACTAAGTAACACAGAACATGAAAACAATGAGAAACAAATCTGGGTAGGTTGTGTTTTTTGGATCAGCCAGGGAAATGCAGGCCATCCGGACTACTGGACTGGAAGCAAGCTTTCGAAATGTGTATCCTTAAAGAGTACCCCAGGAAGATTCAGGTACCACCAAATGAACAAATACTATGCTGCTTACCCAGCTTTTGGTAGATATTTGCTAAGTGCATTGTTGCAGAAAAGAACTGTCATTCCTGGAGGTTTCACCCCCACTAGGAAGTACCATTTTACTGCTAAGTAGTCTGCATTTCTTATGCTGAAATAGCATATCCAGAAATACAGTGTTCTTGAAACTCCTCATTCAGAGTATGGAGGAGTATGGGGTGGAGGGTGAGAAAACCTGGATTTGTGCTGGAAATGGCCTAACCTGATGATTACTTTAGATAAGCTATTACCAGCAGGACAGTGGGGTGGGAGGAGGTATTGTTTCATATTCTCTGTGTATATATAAAGTCTGCTGCAGTTTCCACGGTATGCATCTGATGAAGTGAGCTGTAGCTCACGAAAGCTCATGCTCAAATAAATTGGTTAGTCTCTAAGGTGCCACAAGTACTCCTTTTCATTCAGAGTATGTTTGTCAGTGTACCAAACCAGTCGGCAGTATTCTCTGTTAGGCACAGTTAGCAGGTGTGTTGGTCCTTTGGGATCTTTACTAGTCTTAGTGTTTGAAATCTTTAGAAAAGAAGAAAAGAAACCTTAATACATATTTGGAAGGACTTTAGAGTAGAATAATTTCTGCTGAGAAGCTTATACAAGCTTTGGCTGAATAAAGGACCCTGCTTAATTATGTATATGTATGTATTTCTGATCACGAATGTAGGATGGGAGTGCTTCAGAGTTCAGTGTTGACGTTCTGTGAAAATATGTGCCATTAACTTTACACCTCATTAAACCATGGTCATATTTGCATGCTGTTCAGCTGCTGTGAGTTGGTGTTTGCCTGCAGTGAAACAAAGTTCATTATAGGAAATGGTCAGCTTTCATTTTTAAATCCTGGAAGGTTTTGTTGCCTTCACCTTCGTATTTCTCGTGCCTCATCAACAGAATGCTTGTACTGTACGTCTCTAAGCTGTCTGCGGAAATATGAACCAAAAAAAATTGGCACCAGTCGTTGGCATTAGTTATAGAAATTATTGGCAAACATAGCTGTCTCCTCTTCTAGCCAATAGTAATGTGGTATTTTTAATTCAATAAAGTATTATTAAAAAATCCAAATGTACAAGGTAATAAACATATGACGGTAAATATTTGTTACAAAAAGGAAACAAACTTCAGGAAATTAGCCTGCTCAATCTTTTTATGACTACACGTGTCTTCTGTCTCCATTCCTGTTTAATAAAGAGAGCTGTATTATGACATTTCAGAAAGAGATAGCTGAGCTCCATAATTATGCTGGGCAAACTAGAGGACCTACATTCAAAAATGCCTGATGCTCGGGTAAATTTCCAGAGGACAATAGATGAATCCAGAATCTAACCATCTTGAGGAAAGGCTGCAAAATCTTCCTGTTTGATAAAGCTTTGTGCATGAGAGTCATTCCGGTATTATAGTAAAGAGTAACAACAGAAGTCTCAACAATAGCTAGATAGAGCCATAGAACATTCCACCCCACCTGTATCGCCTTGATTTGTCCCCCTTCCCTTCCCCCCCCCCAAAATGCCTTCCAAACTCTATCGTACTGGGGCAGCAGAAGTAATGTGACTCCCAAGCCCTGCCACCAACCCAAGCTGCACTGACCAGGGAGGCCAAAATGAAACTCTACTCAAAATAGATCTTCCTGCTGCAATTGTCCTGTTCCTTCATGTGCGCTTTGTTCAGCAGTGAAACAGTGAACTAAGCTTACAGTCCTGTGCTGCCATCATTAGCCTTCAGACTCAATGGCCCATTAAAATAAAATGTAGCTGCTCACCATTCTTTAATAGCTGTTGTTTCTGCTGTCTGCAGACTTTGGCAGTCAGCATGGCATCAGTTTGAATTTTTAAGATTTTTCTTTGGTAACCATGTGTGTTAAAGGCTTGGGTGAAGATTTTCAGAGAAGTTGGGCACCTGTCTCCCTTAGGCACACTTGATAATCTCAGTCTTAATTTGTTGTTCTAATGAAGGATTCTGGCGTGCAAACTGGCAGTCTCTAGAAATAAGAATGTTTGCCAAACCACCATGAACTGTTCTGAGCTCTCCTAAGAAATCACAGCACAAAAATGAAGGATCGTGAGGTAGCCACTTTGGGTATGTCCACACAGCAGAAATAGACACATGGCAGCATGTCTCAGAGCCTGGGTCAACTGACTTCGGCTTGCGCAGCTGAGCTAAAAATAGCAGAGCAGATGTTCCCGCTTAAGCCACAGCCTGGGCCCAAGAGACTCCCCTCTCTCTGGGTTTCAGAGCCTGGGTTATAGCCTGTGACCAAACGTCTACACTACTATTTTGAGCCCGCACCGCAAGCCTGAGTCAGCTGATTTGAACTCTGAGACTCACTGCTGCAGCTCTTGCTTTCCCCGTGTAGACGTACCCTTCATGGCTATGTCTGGGTTACATACTTCCAATCCATTTGCAAATGCCGGGAGAGTTCTGGGGACGTCTGTTTACCTGGTGCTCTCCATTAACTCTTCTTTCTGAAAACTCTGAACATCGTCAGGGTATACACTGCACAGAATCGGGTGATAGATTTGTCCAGGGTCGCAGGGTGAAATCCTAACTCTACAGAAGTCAATGGGAGCTTTGCTGTTGACTTCAACAGGGCCAGGATTTCACCCCATATGTTTTCAGGAGGTAATAACAGAATAATCCCTAATTAGCCCCAGCAAGGCTGGGTTCTGACATATATCAAATCTGGTTCAGGAATTTGTCATGTCCCCGGGACTGATTCTCATTTCACTTACATTGGTGTAAATCAGAAGCAACTCAGTTGAAGTTAATGGAATTACACTGCTGTAAAACTAGTGTGAGATCAGAATCAAACCCTTGTTTATAGCATAGTGCTGTTTGATGGAAGGACATGTGGCCCATCTAGAGTCTGGCGTGGTAATGCTTGTTTTATAGGAATAAAGCTACTGTCATATTACCAAACACCGAACTGATTGAGTGAGAAGAAAAGGAGGACTTGTGGCACCTTAGAGACTAACCAATTTATTTGAGCATAAGCTTTTTTTTTTTTTTTTGAGCATAAGCGTTGCATCCGATGAAGTGAGCTGTAGCTCACGAAAGTTTATGCTCAAATAAATTGGTTAGTCTCTAAGGTGCCACAAGTCCACCTTTTCTTTTTGCGAATACAGACTAACACGGCTGCTCCTCTGAAACCTGTCATTATGATTGAGTGAGTGTTTGAAAGGTGGGCCTGTGGGGATGACACTGTTGCCCTGAAAATCCATGAGATACAGACAGCATGATGTGCAATAGGAGGTAAATAGGAGTCCTCCTTTTAAAAGTCATTGTATCATCCATCCAGGCATTGGTGCCTTGCAATATTGTGTTCTGGACACTTACATCCAGGTTTTGCAAGGCATTTGACAGTCTGCCCTGACTGACTGCCATTTCCCAGATCCGCTACCAGGCTTGTAAGTCTAGTATCATGGGTAGAAGGCCCTGTGCAGAAGACCAGCAAAAAGCATAGGTGCTACTCAAATCCCACATAAATTGTCAATATAGGACTTAAATGGTGAATAGGCCTTGGGCGTTTTTCTTTATTATGCTGTCCACAAAATGGAAGGCACGAAGCCTTCATGGCTACATCTCTCACAGCTGAGATAAAGTTTCTGCACCAGAAACACACAGGAACACATTGTTCACAAACTCATGTGAAAATACGCTTGTGTGTTTAATCATGAGCGCTGGGTTTATTTTTCAAGCTGGCATGCCTACTAACAGAGGCTTTGGGGCTGACATTATATTTATGGAAAAAATGTGATTTGTATCTCTTGTATCCAGTGTTTGGCTTTCCGTTTTGTATGCCTTTTGGCTTATTTATTATTAACGCATTTTTGCGGGTTTTTACATAACCATTATCTTTCAGTATTGTTTTGAGTCAGAACTATGCTTAGACTAAAATGGCATGTAGAGATTAACATTGCTACAAAGAGATTTTCTGCTTAACAAGGGATGCTGTTAACTCAAATGTAGCCCAGATCTGAGATTTTGAGTAAACAAGCTTTTAGAATATCTGAGACCAGTAGGAATGGTGCCATCATTTTCCTTAAATTGCAGTTGCTTTTAAACAAATAAACTTCCTCTGTAGCATCCACAGTCAAAACATTGCAGCACTGAGAACCGAAGAATGAAAATGACTGTAAGCAAAAATGAAACTGACTAGCCTGTTTCCATTGTCAAGCTGTCCAAAATGGAAAAAAAAAGTAAAGGAAGAGCACAAATAGCGTCAGTAAGTTGGATCTTAAAAATCCTTTCAGCTTTCATAATCAAAGGCTTGTTGGGAAACATAGGTATGCAAATTTGTGTGACATCAGTGGGACTATTTGTGGTCCTGATCCTGTGAAGAGATCTATGGGATTGAACCCCCTGAGCCCCACTAAATCAGGTGGGGCTCTGTGTGATTGCAGAGTGTGCCTGAGCAGAGTCAATTGCAAGATCAAGACCCAAATACTACGGTATGTGGTGAGTACCGATAAAAATGCATACTAAGATTGTAAGCCAATTGAATCTCTGCAATAGGAGGATACAGATCAGCCTCTGTACAGGCTGGGACTGTGTCTACAGATGTGTTTGTAAAATACATAAATACTGTGGGTGTGGTATAAATTAGAATAGTAGTAATAATAACAATTAGTAATAGCACTGCAGTAAAGGATGGGGTTGGTTTTGTTAAAACATGCAGGCTACATGCTTGGCAGTTGTAAGGTAAAATAAGAAGATTTTCTTTTTTAAAAGTAAAGTTAATAATTTACCTAATTGCTCTGCTATACTTTTATAGTTTTCCTAATGTGGGTTGTTAAAAGTGCAACTCTTTTCATTTTGCCTGTTTTATATGAAACAGAAGCTTCCTATTTCACTGCTTCTGTACATTGCAAGGCAGACCATTTTTTCTCTTTCTTTTCGGTGGAAATAATATTTTATTAAAAAAAAAGCGAGAGAGAAGCAGAATGCCTGACTGCATTGCACAACCCAGTTTACAATTACTGGAATGCTTCAGAAATTTTTGTACGTGTTTCATTTTGGAAGTCTGTCAAAACGCATTCTGGTGCAGTGGTTTTAAAATATATATATGGGGGGGAGGGGCAACCAAAATCAAATTCTAAAAATACAATGTGTCAATTTAAGAATATAAAAATAATAAACTCTTTAAAATAATAGAGGCGCATATTAAGAACCAAGCGCTTGAGCGTTTGAAAAGCCTTCGTTTTCTTATTAAGACATAAGGTAGGGTGTTGGGGTGGGGGAGAGAATTAGTGTAGCCTTGTGATGTGGCAGCTACAGCTGAAGTCTGAACTTCAACTAAATTAGCCAAAATGCTATTGAATGTCAGCCTGCAAACACAGTATAACAAGCCTGCTCTCAGGCCTCTCCCATCAGCCTCTGGGTACTTCCCATCTGCAAAAGACTTCAAGAGAAAACTCCCATAATCTTCCCAACCACATCTGAACACTGTGTATATGTATCTATATTTATTTTTACTATGCGTTTTTTCATTTCCCATGGCCAAGAAACTTGATCTGTGACTTCACTCTTTTAACTTCCCAGCTTTTAAAGGATGTTTGACAGACAATTTTTTTTTTTTTAAAGAGGCAAAGTGTACACACTCTATACTGAACACAGAGCCGAAATGGTTTTAGAGTCCAATATTGCAAGGTTCTGGGTGCCCAAAACTTCCATTGAAACCTATGGGAGATGAAGTCTCTGGGTGTCTTGCAAGATTGGGGCGATAGGCTTTGTGTCAGGGTTGCAAAAGCAGCATTAAAGTGGGAGCCCGTCAGGTTGGCTGTGGGAGCCTACCTACTGGCCTTTGAACAGACTGTGCCATGGGCAGGTTTATTCTGCACAGGACATGGGCTCCTGAGTTAGCAGATATAAAAGCATAGCCCATGCCTCTGACCCTGCCCTAGAATGCCCGTGCTGTGGCTCTGGCCACAGAGAACCTGCAGAGTGTGGCTTTTGGAGGACTGTGACATAATAGTTGTGGGACTGATAACCCTTCTCTCAGTCATGGCATAGAGGGTATGTGCTTATAGACTGGACTGTTCTCATGGACTGCAAATATCTATCCTAGTACAACCATTATAGTTTTGACACTGGTCAATTATCTGCAGCCCCTTTAACACACACACAATCTGTGGAATAACACAGAAATCATCCACCATTTCATTCAGTGAATCACTCTGTTCCTCAGTTTTGCTCCTCTGGATTCTGAGCTGGAAAAGATATGGACATGATTGCTTTAGAGACACGAAGTGGGTGAGGTAACATGTTATTACTGCCATGATTTCTTTAGAGAGGATCTTTCCATGTCCTCTCACTTAAGACATTGAAAACTAGGTTTGACAAAGCACAAGAACATGTATGGTGTGAAAATAATTCTGCATTGGCAGGGAGATGGATGAGGTGGTCCTTTTCATTTTTAATGCCTATGGTTCTATGAATCCTGAGTGCTTCTGTGAGATGTGATCTAAGTCACAGAAAAGATCAGTTACAGGTCCAGGCTTCCTAGCCATAAAATTAGTTTACAGTCTCATTAATACTATCTTCCTGTGTTTTGATTTTGTTACATTCATCTCTGGCATATAAGAAATAGAACAGAATTAGCTCCTTGCAATAAAATAGTATATATGGTATATGTCACCTCTTCCCTCTCCTCAAAGTCTCTAATAATGCGGGGGTGGGGGGAGGGAATGGTCCTCGAAAAGAAACTTCACTCCTCCTTTCATCACTTCCCTCTGTGCTTGGTAAAGTCTCCTGTTGCTCGTTTGCCAAGCACCCACTCTCATCCTTTGTACTCTTGAAAACACAACCCTCCTTTAGCTAGCCCTTCCGTTATGGATTTCCATGTCAAGTCTTCGCCATCATCTGCATGTGTCTGTCTTTTGTATCTTGTTGTGTGTCTTGCGGTAGAACTTTAACTCCTTGAAACAGGGACCATGGCCAAGATTTTAAAAAATAAGTGAGTTTGAATGCCGCAGGTTTTCAGTCCCTGACCTATTGCTGACTGATCTTCAGAAAGTGCTGAGCCCCCTCATAAAAACCAGGCCCCTTTAAGGTGTTTCAGAGTGGGCACCCAAAATCACTAGTCACTTCTGAAAATCTTAACCATGTATGTCTTTTATGTGGTATAGATGGACAAGCGCAGTTCTCTATAAATACTGCTCATCAGGGGCCCAGTCATGCAACCTTTGCACATACAAGTAGTTTTGACTCACATGGGTGGACTTGCATCTGATGAAGTGAGCTGTAGCGTTACCTAGGGGGGTGGTGGAATCTCCTTCCTTAGAAGTTTTTAAGGTCAGGCTTGACAAAGCCCTGGCTGGGATGATTTAGTTGGGGATTTGCCCTGCTTTGAGCAGGGGGTTGGACTAGATGCCCTCCTGAGGTCTCTTCCAACCCTGATATTCGATGATTCTATGATTTAAATAAATTTGTTAGTCTCTAAGGTGCCACGAGTCCTCCTTTTCTTTTTATGGGTGGACTTAGGTACATCTACACTGCAAAAAAAAAGACTCTTCGCAGTGAGTCTCAGAGCCCGGGTCAACTGGCTTGGGCTCGTAGGGCTCATGCTATGAGTCTTAAAATAGCAGTGTAGACGTTCCTGCTTGGACTGGAGCTCAGGTGAGAAGGTTAGCCTGTTACAGTTACGTCTTAGTCTACTAGAAGCACATTATACTTACTTTGTTTTATTTATAACCTGTTCTTAGGTTTGCTCAACGTCTCCTCAATTTTTACCTTTGTTAAGCAACGAATAGTTGTTTTTACTATAAATAGAGTACAACTGCATTGTTCTATGTGAGCTGCTACTCAGATGACTCAAACAACCTGGAGTGTGTGCACTATTCCCTTGGGATTAGTGAGCCTGGCAATTACTGGGAGTGTCCAGTGACTGGGGCTGGACACTACAGGAGGATGCTTCTGAGGAGTGTGTGCCTGCCAGGCAAAGTAGAGGCTGGCAGAGCCCTGAGCAGAGTGCTTGAGTGGCTGAAGGGCTGGTAGGGTCAGTGAGCTGACTCTCAGCTACTGCACAAAAGACTCCCTCTCACTGAGGCGGAGGCGTCGCTCGGCAACTCTCTGTCCTGGACACCCCGAGAAAGGGTTACACAGCTGTGTGGAGACCTTTGGGATGCCGGAACCACAGTTGTTAAGATGTTGTTATGATGAAGAGCCCTGGGCTGCTCTTGCTGACCTGTAGAATTACTGCTATTAAAAAGTGACTTGATTGAAGATGAAAGCTAGTTTCATTCGTATCTTGGGGTCGGTACTTACAATAGCCAAATTACAACATGTAATTACTGTTCTAAGACCTGGTGGATTTTTTTGGTCTTTTCTTTCTAAAAGAAAGAGCAGCTCTGATGGGAAGGGTTTTTATTCTTCAGTTTTGGTTATTGGGAACAGAAAAGCTCTTGGTATCACTCCATGTATCCATGGAGCCCAGTATATTTCATGTGACATCCACGTGTTGCTAGCCAGATAAATACATGTAAAGTCATCTAATGCAGAAGACTGAGCTCAGATACACGTCATGTTTGCAGCATTTGTTTTGTTACATTTTCCCTGATAAAGAGCATTAAAAAAAGTCTAGGAAACAACTTTGTTGAATTCAGGCATTTCTGCAGCTGAAATGATAGCACTGGAAAGCAGTTAACTCAAGGGTTATTTCTTCTTGAACTAAATTAATCCCTTGGATTTGGTACACTTTCTGAATGTTTGGTGATTCTCCACTCGCTCACGCAGGTGTAAATCAAGCTGTAACTCCATTGAAATCAATGGAGTTACAGTGGTGTAAAACTAGTCTGAGAGGAGAATCAGCTGTAGACTTGGTTATCAGAGCCGGGCACCTTATACGCTAAAAGGACAGCGTGTGGGTGTACTTCGAAATGTACTGGAGACATAGATAATCATTAAATAGTAAAAATTACAATGTTTCTTTAAGACTTTTTCTGGTGACATCTCAGAGAGATTCTGTGATTGCTGTTCATCAAGTGGGATGCATGTCCTCTTTGTGATTCACTTTCATACGTCTGTGGAAGTCCTGCCTTTCTAGCTCAGAATAAAAGGGGTCCATTCTTTCTCGTTCACTACTAAAGATCTCAAATGAGTGAGCCTTCAGAGTTTGGCGTTCAGAGTCTTGATGAAATACAAACTTGGCAGGAATCTATCGTTCCTGCGGTGCTGAACAGGATCACATGCGGCTCTTCCTCAGCCTTTGCTCATCACTTCTGGAATAACCCCTTTCATTTGTAATTTTTGCTCCACTTGCCCTATATTGGAACTTCCACTGACCGCTTTTCAATATCCGCTCCATGGAATTACTCCGAGAGAGCCACTGCGGTGCTTATCCCACCTTCGCCGTTGACAGCCCACTTAGGCCTAGATTTTCAAAAGTGGCCTCCAATTTTGGGTGCTTCTACTTTTGGGTGTCTAGCTCTTGGGTATCCTGTAGTTTTCAGTGCTGTTAAGCACCTCCTGCTCTAACTAATATCAACGGCAGATGCAGACCCTTGATGCCTTCTATTACCCGTCTGTAGGTGGTGGAGATTAGCCCCTCCCCGCCCCGCAAATTAGAAGCTGTGGTAGAAAATTTGGGACTTCACTTCTCTGCACCTGTTTTCTCACCTGTAAAATGGGGAGGTGAATTCCTACCTGTCAGCTGTGCTGAGAGGCTTAGAGAAAGTATGTACAATACCTTGTAAATTGCTATGCAAGTAGTAAGTGTTTTATTACAGTATTGTTTTGTATTTAATTGGTGTTAACTGGAATTTTGAACATGGGCACAGCTTACAGTTAACTATTTGCCAAGCCAAAACTGGGAGAAAGTTAGTGCTGTGATTCTCCATTGAAAACTAAAGTATTTAAAAGCAGTTCTCCCTGTCTACTTTATATAGTTTTCTCTTGTTCCCCTTCCTTAAGGCTATTTACTCTTTCTTACTCCTTCCCCATAATCCCCTCTCTGTGATGACAGAATCAGTTTCATGGTGTTTAACTCTGAGGGCAGAAATAAGAGGTTGCTGGTTCCAGTGTGCAGCAGGCAGCTGGAGCTAATTAGTTCTCTAGAGAATGGAATCCTTCCTTTCTTTCCTAATCCAGGAAAATGCAGAAAGTTTAGCGATTTCCACAGGATTATTTCTGAGCAGCAAGAAGAACCACATGGACTGTTATTACATCACAGATTTGGAAATTACTTCATGTTATTAGGGGCCAAATCCTGGGAGGTCTGAGTGCTTCCTGTCAGGTACTGGGTACATTGATATTCTGTGCTGACTAATGGGAGTGGCCTACACAAGGTAACCTCTCTCTTCAGAATTGGCCCGCACTATGAAAGAGATGGAGAATCAAGTCTGAGTAGGGGGGAACCACATGAAGCCTTCTATGTGGATCTTATGAGAGCTGTCTCCATTCTTACCTTGAAGTCCAGGAAGGATGGTTTTATGGCTTAAAGCCCTAAACTGGGCACACGGGAGATCTAGATGCAATTTCCCCCTCTGCCACCTTTGGCAAGTCATTTAATCCCTCTGCGCCTTCGTTCCCTATCTGTAAAGTGAGGATAATACTTCCTTTATCCACCCTTTGTCAGTTTTGATAGGACAGGGGCTGTCTCATACTAAGTGTATGTACAGCACCTGGCATAATGAGGCTCCAGTCTCAGTTGGGTACCACTCTAACACCTGTAATAATAAATGTAATTCTCTTGTGGCTGGACCACCTCCTCAGGCTTGATGCTTCCTAACAGTGTGTCACGTGCACATTCTTTGACTATAGTTTCTAGTGCTATGCAATGCTATGGATTTTCTCATCCCACTTGAGTTTTTGAGAGATTTAATTTTTTCCCCAACCTGTAGTGAGTCGAAAAAGTTGAAATCTCAAAAATGTTCATGAATTTATAATCCAATTTTTTTTTCCAGACTGGGTCAACTGAAATGTTGCCTTTCGGTCACTTTGATATGTTTCATTTTTATTTCAGCCTTTTTTTAAAAATTCCTTATTTTTTTGGGGTAAACTACGTAACATTTGAAAACGAAAAGATGTTTTGACAGTTTCAAAACTACTTTGTCAAATTTTTTGAATGAGGAAACTGACCCTTTCCTGTGAACAGTTTTGGTTTTGACAATTTGACATTTTCAAATGAAAAAATAATTGTGTTAGAAAATTCCCAACCGCTTGAATAGTTTCCTATTCAGAGCGGAGACTGCGCATCACAGACAGACCTGCTTTCCAGTGCCAAATGCTGAAATTACAATTTAACTTTAGTATAGCAATTTTCATGACCTACATTGTACAGCAATCTGTGCTCTACATTGTCACTCAAATATACAAACAATTTTTCTGTCAAGTCCAGCCATTTCTCATTTGAATAGTCCCCAGCAACACTGAATGCTAATGACTTTTTAAGGGAGATTTTTTGTTTGGGATTATATTTTAGCTGAAGAGGGTATCTGATCTCTTTTGAACATGACAAAGCACCACAGCTGATGGTTTAATCTTTGTCTGAGTGTCTTTATGTCATAGATGCATGGGATTTTAAGATTTGTGATGGTGTGGCAATAGGACACAGAGCTGCAGTGTAGTTACTGTGTGTTTCTATAGCTCTTTCCTGAAGTATGCTTTGCATTTATTATTAGGAGTCAAAAATAAGGCTTCTATAAAAATCCTGTTTTCCATCCCTCAATTGTGAAATTTCAGGAAGGTTGATGTTGATGATAGAGGTTTTTTTCAGAGTATTTTTCTATGTAAGCATATGTGTCTGATTTGTGAATATTTGTGCCAGTCCTATCCATGAATTGTATTTTGGTATCGTCACTGCAACAAATTCTGCCCACACACACATACCTGTTTGGGGTTAGCTATGTCCAACGATCCCCCAGCTCATGGTACATCACTGGACGTGTTAGCTGAGTTTATTGCCTACCACATCTTGTGAACTCTGGATGAATTCTGGCTGGCAACTCAATTCATATGTACGGCTGCTAGATTTCTCTGACTTTCTGTTCTTTCCCCTGTCCATGTGCGCAATTGTACATCTAAGAGCAGGATTTAGCGCTGTGTAATTTACATAGACTGTATGATCCAATGGCTGGAAATGAAATTAGGCAAATGCAAGACTAGAAATAAAGCACAATTTTTTAATAGTGAGCATAATTAACCATTGGAAGAGTTTAGCTGGGGATGTGGTGGATTAGCCATCACATGAAATCTTTAAAATCAAGACTGGATGTCTTTCCAAAAGATACTGTTGCTCAACTAGAAGGTATGGTCTTGATGCATGAATCACTGGATGAAGTTCTCTGGCCTGTGTTTTGCAATCTAGATGAACGTAATGATCCCTTCCGGCCTTAAAAATCTGTGAGACTATGAGTACGTCTACACTGCACATCACTTGCATCAGCATGTAGGATATGTGTCCAGGCTTTGGAGCGGAGCCCGGAGCTGGAGCGCGGAGCAGCTCCGGAGCAGTGGAGCTGCAGGTTTTTGCCTGGAGCTGGAGCAGAGCCGGAGCACAGCTCCAAAGCCCTGGTACATGTAGCTACACGCCACAGTGAAAAGCAGGCTGCATCGACATGGCGGTATGTAGCTATGAGTGTCAGTGTAAGGCTTTAGCTGTGGGGCGGTTGCGGGGAAAGGCTCTGGCAGCAGCTGCTGGAGCCATTTCCCACTGCTTCTGTCGCCAGAACCTTTCCCTGTGGTGGGGAAAGATGCCAGCAGTAGAGAGGCAGCAGAATACTACGCAGCTAAAAATAGCAGTGTAAACAGGCAAGGCCCTGCTTGGGTGTGTAGAGAGCCGTATAGGGTGCATGCCCACAGGGTTCAGGCATGTCTTTACTTGCCCAAGCAGTGCTTCACTGTCTGCACTGCTGTGCTAGTTAGTTGAGCAGTGAATGTACTCTGCACGCTGCCAAAAGAAGTGTGCCATGTAGATGTACCTTTATGTATAGTGAGCTACCCAGGCTTGGAGGAGAAGGGCCGAAGCACACCTAAATCAAAACGATGCCAGTCTGTCTGCATCCCTAAATTCAGCACCCACCCTTTGTTTCAGCTGGCAGTCTTACCCTACGGTGATTTGGATCTGACAGTCACAGACATTGCTCTGGAAACATCCCTGCCCACAGTCATCTAGGGAGAACAGTGAGCCTGTTGGGACAATGAATTCTTGTTCGTAAAGTCGGTCATGCTTTATAGTTCGCTTCTGTTTAGAAAGGGTTGATAAATTATTAATAGATGTTTTAATAAATAACTAATCAACTGGTATAGTTTGTAAAGTCCACCAGGTCAATAGGTTGCTTAAAACCATAGCTTGTAAGTGTTTGTATAATACCTTCTACTGTTGTGCTTAAATAATCTGTAACTAAAGTCTGTAACATGCTTATATTTCTATTAATTATTTATCAGCCCTTTATTAACCATTGATAAGTAAAACCTTAATGTAAAATGTGATCTATAAGTCTTCATAACTCAGCAGTGTTCTAGCTGCCACTGTGTCATATAAAACCCTAATACGATAAGATATGTTAATTCAATACAGTATCTTAGATGTAAAGGAAAATATATTGGCTGGTGTAAAGGTTTTATTGCTAGCAAGCAGCGTGTCACTTTCTGACAATGAAATGGGACAGCTAATCAACCCGATTTCAAATCCTGTGCAAGCCCAACAGGGAGGAAGGGTTGTCTTGCACAGGGACTGGGATTTGGAATTCCCACATTCTATTCTTGACTTGCTGTGTATTGTCTGGCAGTGAGTTAACTTTTCCATGCCTTGGTGTACCCATCCATAAAATGTGGCTAATATATTGCTACTGTATAAGATGTCTTGAGGGTTAATTGATGTTTGCAAAGAAATTTAAGACCTTTGGAAAAAAAAATAATTAGTAATAATTCAGTACAAATAGCAGAAATCTTCAGTCCATCCTCTGTTTCACAGGAGTCTGCTCAAGAGTACGTGGATGTCATGAAAACTCTTCGATTGGTTTTTATTTAACAAGCGCTGCACTTCCATGCTGCTGATGGCAGATACAGTTGTTACCAAGCTCTGCTTGTAGCTTTCCTTAAATGTTCTTTTGCTTTAAATAATGCAAAATCCTCATTCCAGAAGAAAATGTAAAGTTAAAACAGGATGTAGATACTGCTGTGATAACCAGTTTTTCAGTACTTTCAACCCCATCACCCTTTATGGCAGGATTTCTCTCTTCCATTCATTGCGCCATGTGCCGTGCAAGCATATTTGGTATATACGTACCAATGTGTCTGCACACCCATTACGCTGTGGAAGAATCAAAAGGTTCAAGTGTGTTGACTCAAACTATTTAAGGAGGTTCAATAAATCTTGACAAGACCAGCTGATACTAGAGCCAAGCTTCTCATCTTTTTACCATTAATGTGAACGACAGTGAAAAGAAATATAGCTTTTATTTATTTATTTTAATTTGTGTGGGTGTGGGTGTGGGTGTGTGTGTACAAACATAGAACCTTCTATTCAAATCATCCACTTATACAGGTTGCAGAGCAGGGTGGACGTTTCAGAAAATGTGAAAGATCTAAAGACCTTTCTTTCTTGGATTTTTTTTTTCTCGGATTCAGAAAACTTTTCTGACATGACAGGTCATGCAAGCGTATAGTGGAAATCAGTATCCCAGTAATGTCCATTGATCAGTCGTGTTAATGGTAGTCAGAGTGCATTTCAGGCCTGGTGTCAAGATGCAACGTACTCTTTTCTGCTGGTTCTCTCACATCTCCTGGGTTCCTCCTTCTCTCACACATCACATTCAAGATGCCTCTTCTTACCATCAGGGCCTTTCATACATCTGCCCCTCCCTGCTTATCTGCTTTTTTTATATTATTGCGTTGCCGCTGCCAACTATCGCTCTTCTGTCTATTTCTCACACAATGGCCTTCATGCGTTCTCGCATGCTGCATGGAACGCTCTCTCCAAACTAGACTATGAGACTGCAGCCCTGACCTCATTCAGCTCCTCTGTCAAGACCTCCTTATACCATGAAACCTTTGGGAAACTGCCAGTTGATTGGGCAAGGTGGAAGCTCAGCAGGGCTTGCCGAAGTATACCATATTCTATTTATTTGTATGTTCTTAAAAACAATGAGGTGACTCGCTAATCCAGGCATGCATGTAGCTTGACTGGTATAGCAATGCACTGGTCTATTCCTCCCTTGTACGTTCCTCGTTTACTGTACCTGATCTATTCCTATGAAAAGAAATGTGTTTAAATGATGCACTTTTTTTCATGCATCTGCATTCATTGATCTCTTTCATGTTTCCAACCCCCGTCCCCCTTCATATAGCGTCAATTTCTCCTTAAAAAATAATAGATCAAAAACCAACCAGATGCCTCTGGATTCACATTAGAGAGACTGACTGAGCTTTGCAGTGTATCCCATAATGACAGCTGACCTCTCCAGAAGCAATAACCGCACTTCTTGGCCTTGTGATTGCAGCATTTGATGTGTGCTGGGCTGTGGTGCCTGGTGGAAGGAGACACGTCTTGTAAAACCAAGCTGGATCCCCCGCTGGATGGCACAGAATGTGGGGCAGACAAGGTAATCAAAATGCTCCGCACTTGTTGTGCTTTTTATGATGTTGTCTGTGGACTGACGTTTCCAGGACGTGAAATATTTACTTATAAACCCATATTTTGTTCTGATTGATTTGTACAAACAGCTGGATTAAATGGCATTAAATTCTTTTTCTTTTCTTTGATGCGTATTGCGGTAGCCTCTGGAGATCCCAACAGAAATCAAGGCCCCAGAGTGCTATGTACAAATATAGAAGAAAGGATAGTCCCTGCCCTGACGAATGTACAGTCTAAGGGCCACCTGTAACTCATCGTGTAGTAAGATGCTCTTCAGTTCCATTCATTTCAATGGGACTCTTTGAGGAGTACATTACTTTTCAGTGTGAGTTAGAGCAGCACAATCTGGCCCTAAACTTGAGATATGATGTAACAGGTAGGTTTAAATAGACAGTTTGTGGGAGGAGGAGGAAGGGCAAGAGTAATGCCAATACAATTATGCAATTACATAGGGTAGCTCATAATGAGTTCCAATTCAGTTAGGTTTCTTTTCTTTAAGATCTCTGCCTAGGAATATTTCTTGGTTTAGTGGGCCCTGCAGACTGTGCCAGGTGGCTAGTGCATATTTGGACTTTCCACAGCTCAGAGTGGTGGAGAAAATGGTTAATGGAAAAGAAAATAAACACCTGTATTAGCAGGTCTCTATTGCATGTCAGTCATTACCCAAAAACTTGACTTCATTAACTGTCAGTAGATTTTAGACTTGAAATTTCACCGTATGCTGTATGTTAAAGGAGAGTAATTTAGGGAGTTGTTGCTAAAGCTGGAAACTATGTACCTTTTTTCTGGTTGCATATGAAAGATACATAAATCAATTAAAAATTCTTTGGTACTTACTGTTGAGTGCACGTGGTGGAAAGAATTTTAGCCTGTGTGCTTTTGCTGAATACATTAGCTCCAAATGTTTCTTAATTGTGTACACTTTACGTGGCTTGCTTAGCAATATTTATTGTATTACATCCCAGATAGATCGAGAAAATGGACCAAATTCAGCCCTTAATTACAACCCAATGCAATCCTGTTGGAATCACTCAGGTTATATAGGAGTGTAACTGAGTGATGATGATGTATGTGCAGTAGGAACCATTGTAATGAAGGTGTTGTGTTTGGATACAATTTCTTGAACCCACTTTCTTCAGGGAGTGAAGATTAAGTTCTAGTACCTGAATGAAGTTTACAGCTGATAGTATGTAGATGACACAACAATTAGGGGAGAGGTAAATGATGAAGAGGACAGGTTACTGATAAAGAGTGATCTCGATATCTTGGTAAATTGGGAGCAAGCAAACAGAATGCATTTTAATACAGCTAAATGTAAATGTATTCATGTAGGAACAGACTGTAGCTGATACACAATGGGGGACTGTATCCTGGGAAGAGCTAACTCTGAAGAAACACGTGGGGGTAGTGGTGGATAATCAGCTGACTATGAGCTCCCAATCTGATGCTGCAGCCAAAAGGCCCAATGAGATCTTTGCATAAGGATGCATAAACAGAAAAATCTCAAATAGGAGTATAGAAGCTATTTCATCTCTGGTTTTGGCACTAGTGTGACTACAGCTGAAATACAGTGCCCTGTTCTGGTGTCCACAATTCAAGAAGGATGTTGATAAATTGGAGAAGGTTCAGAGAAGAACTACAAGGATGATTAAAGGATTAGAAAACCTGCCTTAAACTGATAGACTCAAGCAGCTCTACATAATTAGCCGAAAAACAAGAAGGTTGAGGGATGACTTTATTACGGTCTATAAGGACAAATACTTAACAATGGGCTCTTCAGTCTAGCAGAGAAAGTTATAACCTGATCCAGTGACTGGAAGTTGAAGCTAGACAAATTCAGACTGAAAATAAGGGGCGGCTAATTAAACATTAAGCAAAGGTCATGGTGGGTTCTCCATCACTACCAATTTCCAAAACAAGATTGGATGTTTTTCTAAATGATCTGCTCTAGGAATTATTTTGAGGAAGTTCTGTGGCAGTGGTTCTCAATCTGTAGGCCGCTTGGAGCCCAATCAGCACGCAGCTGCGGCCCATGGAACATCCTCCGGCCCATACAGGTAATATATGTACTGTGTGGGTGCAGCCCACATAACACACAGGGATCTGCATATGTGGCCCACAATGGCAAATAGGTTGAGAACCACTGTTCTATGGCCTATTATAGAAGAGGTCAGACTAAATGATCCAGTGGTCCCTGCTGGTCTTGGAATCCATTAATCTGTGAATTACTGAGGTAATCGTCTGTGTTATTGTGCAAGTTACAACAGAGGGCTCCATCCTGCAGTCACTGTAAACCCTTTTGGTTTACATTGGTTGAAGACAAAGCTCAGTTTTCCACATGTCTCTCCCTTTTTTCCAGCCGTAACCAAAACGTGTCCTGCTTTCCTTAGTTCTGAAGCTCCAAACACTTGCACACATGCGTGATTGTATGCTTGGGAATCCTCTTATTAACTCCATGCACAAGTGTCTGTGGGATCAGGGGCCTTTGCCTGTGCTGTGCTAACCTCATTGTGTTTCAGTGGTGCCGAGCTGGGGAATGCGTCAGTAAAACTCCCATTCCTGAGCACGTTGATGGAGACTGGAGCACGTGGAGTCAGTGGAGCATGTGCAGCAGGACGTGCGGCACCGGTGCCCGATTCAGACAGCGGAAATGCGACAATCCCCCGTAAGTCGTCTTGTCCTCAGGATGCTTTAACGCGCGGTATGTTGGGAAACGTTGCTGCAAGGGTGGCAAAAAGGGGTCAGGCCTGGGGTGGGCAGCTAAACCCAAGGGCAGTGGGGACCATCTCCGGCGTCCTACTGCCCCAAGTCAAACACAGACATAACGTGAAATGAGATGCTGATTGGAATGAAAATGAAACTGTATTTCCTCTTGATCAGTGCCCAGGCTGGGTCAGGGCTGAGCTGGTGTCCCAGCACCAGACTGTGCAGAGACCTCTCCACACAGACCAGGGTCTCTGCTGGGAGAGGAGTGGAGATTGGATGGGCTGAGGGGAGGGACGAATGTCTGTTCCCCCATCTATAAAATGGTCATAGTGATCCTTAGCCCCCTTTGTAAAGTGCTTTGAGGTTTCTGAATGCAGGACTCAGATTGGGCGGGGGACAGATATTCATAATATGATGGTAGGTGCTGCGTGGCTCCACTCAATGGGGTTTGAATATCTCCATGGCTGGTCCTTGGGCTTGCCACCTGTTTGAATCAGGAAGATAAATAAGTGATGACATCTCCTAAACACCAGCCACTTGTGGGACCAGAATGAGTCATCATCTAGAGCAGTGTTTTCAATCTGTGGGTTGCAACCCAGTACTGGATCACAGCATGTAAGGCGCTGGGTCGCCTTGCTCTGGTCAGCACCGCCAACCAGGATGTTAAAAGTCCTGTCAGCGTGCTGCCCGGCTAAGGCAGGTTAGTGCCTACCTTTTCTGACTCCGCACTGTGCCCCGGAAGTGGCCAGCAGCAGGTCCAGCTCCTAGGCGGGAGGCCCATAGGGCTCCATGCCCTGCCCCTGCCCTGGGCACTGGCTCCGGCCAATGGGAGCTTGGGGGGGGGGGCGCCTGCGGGCGAGAGTCACGTGGAGACACTTGCGTGCCTCCTCCTAGGAGCCAGACCTGCTGCTGGCCGCTTCCAGGGTGCAGCACGGTCAGCGGTGCACCCTGGCTGCACCGCTGACCGGGAGCTGCCAAACGTAAGTCCATGCCTGTGCCTCAATCCCCTGCCCCACCCCTGAGCCTCCCCCAACCCAGAACTCCTCCCTGCACCCCAAACCCCTTATCCCTGGGCCCACCCCAGAGCCCTGAGCTGCCCCCCAAACCTGGAGCCCTTCCTGCACTCCAAACCCCTCATCCCCAGCCCAGAGCCCTGACCCCCTCCCGCACTCCAACCCCCTGCCCCAGCCCTGAGCCCCCCCCCCCAACCTGGAACTCCTTCCTGCACCCCAAACCCCTCATCCCTGGCCCCACCCCAGAGCCTGCACCCCCAGTCCAGAGCCCTGACCCCTCCCGCACCTCAGAGCCCCCTCCCATACCCTGAATCCCTCATCCCCAGCTCCGTTGGGTCGCGGACATCAACAATTTTCTTCAACTGAGTCCCCAGGAAAAAAAGTTTGAAAACGACTGATCTAGGGGATGTGGTGCAGATCTGTGACCCTCCCTCTCCTTCCTTGTATGAGGGATAAAACAATGAACAGTGTTGCCATTTAAATGATCACTGCTCGGCATCTGAATCATAACCTCTCACTGAGATGGGTGGGGCAGTTGGCATAGCTATTGTTGAAAGCACTCTGCAGAGTCAATTCTGTTCCTATGTTGGAGGGCTTCTTCACAACCAGGAGAGCTAGAGACTGATATTTTTTTTAAATGAAACCTGAAACTGTGGACAGCACAACAATCACTTCAGAGAAACGCTGCTGAGCTGCGATTGCATTTCTGTAAAGCCCAGGCTTGATTTTACTTTCTACCTTTTTATTCTACAAGAGACCGGTGTGGCTTCTTTGTTATCAGCTGAAGCTGGCTTGAAACTCTCCTTAACCGTACTGCTGACAAAACCTAAATCCATTCATTGTCTCACTCATTAAATTACAGGGTTTGCAGCCTCCGAGATTGCATGTTGATTTTAAAATTCTTTTGCTCATAGACATTCTTGGTGGGGAACACACATGTGATCGTCTGTCACTTTATATTCCTGGCTGCATCCCGTGGTCTTCTGCAGCTGGTTTATTCACTGTCCAAAAATATTGGCTAGGAGATTTATTTGTTTGTGTGTGTGTGTGTGTGTGTTCCTGCCAGCTGACATTTGAGCCAGTGGGGGACACAGTATTTTTTAAACCAGTTGCTTTACTTGCTTGATTTGGCTTTTGACTTCTACAATTTGTGTGACTGTCTGCAGGAATTACCTACGACTGGTTGCATGGTAGGGCATTGTTACCCAGGCTGCACATTCTAATTTTAGAGCTCTGCTGTCTTCCATTCTTGCCCAAAGCTTGGAGTGCCTTTGTGTGGAAGAGCGGGGGGATCAAAAACCAATGCTGAATTAGAGTCAGGGAGTGATCTTTACCTCTGCCCCAGCCCCTTTATGCCGCCTAAAAGGGTGGAGTGGCATAACGGAGTCCTAAAAGCCCCAGTTCCAGCTGTGGGAGAATTCCCTTGGTTCAGGACTATGGAAGACCGCCATGAGGCTGGCCATCAAGGTCTGGTTTAGGTGTGTTGGGGGCTGGAGGGGCACGGCAGAATGGGTTCACAGCATACAGTGCTGAAGCCTTTATGGCAGTCCCACAGCCCGTATGACAGCCCTGCTATTGTAACTTTGACGGGCCTCTAAGGCTGTCTAAATTACACCTTGGGCCCCTTCAGCCCCTAAAGCAGCTGGACCCTCCCTTCCCCTGGCCAGTTAGAAGGGCTGCACAAAATCTGTCTGGAGAGGTGGAAATGTCATGGCTACAGTGTCACAAACTGTGATAAGCACAGAAAGGGAAGCAATCAGCAAACACATGAAAATAATTTGCAGAGAAACAGGAAGGGATATGACTGTATGATCATTGCTGGGGTTTTTTTTGTGTTTTTTGTTAGTTTCTTTTGTTTTTTATGTTCAGCAGTGAAAACCCCCTGTGCGCATATGCCAATGGAGTTGTATTTTTAGAATCCGAGCATAATTCAGTTTTATATAAAGGACATGAGTTTCTGAATTATATATACCTGGATACTGTATTTCCTACCTCCTCAGGAACACAAACCTCAGCACGTAAACAAACATGGGTTCTGTCTAGCCCCATTACTGTGGTGTGTGAGCCCCCTATATAGACATATTTTTTAGAACGAGTTCAGGTAGGAAGGTAGTTCCAGGTTGTTAAACCAAACACAATGCTGTTTAACAGATACAAGATAGAAGACAGATTTTCATTTCAGAACCTGCGTTTTGTATGATTTGCCAACAGTATGTAGGTAAAACACATTAGTTCTGTATACGGGTAGATCAGACTAGATTAGATTAGACTAGGTAACCTTTGTGTTCTCAGCGACAAGTGTTACTATGTAACTATGTAATATTTTTTTGAAAACATCTTTAAAAGCCCCATTGTGGTTCGAATTTCACCTTTCTTAGCCTACTGATGTCTTGTAATGACCTGAGAAAGTTGTGAACCCAGACTCAAGCTCCAAAGAGTTTTATTAGAGATGGGCTGAACTGACAAAATTTGGATCCAGATCCAGGTTTCATTCTCAAAGTTGATTTGTGGCTCTAACCTGGCATCACTGTGATGTTGCCGATAAGTCACCATGGCAGAGAGTCTATATTAAAAAGCAGTCTTTGAAATATGTGTGGGTATGTACCTTTTGTGTGTAGGATATAATTTTGTATGTTGTATCCAAAATCAGGCCCTGAGCAATGTTCAGTTGGGTATTCCTAACTCTCTAATTTTTTGAAAAAGTGATTGGGCCTCCAATATAAATATGTGTACATACGCAGATATATATATGTGTGTATATCTGCATACACGTATGGTGTGATTATGGCACAATCCCTATATGAGCTTGCGTGGAGAGAGAGTTTTGCATATGTTATAAACTGTACATTACATATACAATAAAATATATTTAATATGCGTCCAAAACCAAAGCTCTCACCCATGCTTTCCTCCCCTGATGCATGCTTCGGAGACACCTGTTGATATAGGAGCCACTCCATTGTGGGAGGCACATCCATTTTATTCCATAATTAGAGAGGCAGGCCCATGCCGCCAGTTACATTCAGCCATACAGCATGCTTGTCTTAGTCCCTAATTCTGCAAGGTGATAACCTCCCTCAACCCCCACTCACTTCGTTTGGATTTGGGGAAGCCTAGGAGGTGCTCAGTACTTTAGTGGATCTAGTCCTTGCTATATTATAATGCCCATAATAAGGGCTGCTGGCTTTAAATTCCTAGCAGCAAATTCATAAAAAAGTGTCTCACGTGTTAATGAAATCTTAAGATTGAAGCCAGAACCACTGTTAAGAGTACAGTAAATACATGGCCTGCTGTGTCTGGCTTACTGCTGCTATAAGTTCTCTCTCTCTCACACACACACTCTCTCACATACACACTCACACTCTTTTTCTCTGTTACCTTACAGAATAGAGTTTGCTGAAACCCAGTTACTTTGTGAAAGTGAGATTCCTGAAGTAGGAAACTCTGCTTCGTGTTTCTAGACACCAGGTCTGAGTGTCTGCAGCACCCAGTATATGTTTAAAGAATTTAAAGCTCCAGACACAAGTCTTCCCAGAACAATTCTGAGTCAGTCCGAGCACATCTGCTCCCTCTCACGTGTCCTGTGCTACAAAGCCATGAAACTATGGAATTGTTTCATAGCTCATCAGATCCAAATTTCAGCAGTCTACCTCCCAGGCATACAGAACACCACAGCCAATGTGCTCAGCAGAAACTTCTCCCAGGATTATGAGTGGGAGCTAGGCACCTAAATTCTCCACAGTATATTCCTAAAGTGGGGACTGCCCTAGGTGGATCTCTTTGCTATCTCCAGGAATAGGAAGTGTCCCCTTTTTGGTTCAAGAGCAGGTCTGGGCCACCACTCTTGAAGAGACACCTTCCTTCTATCTTGGAAAAAGGGTTTGTTCTATGTGTTTCTCCAAGACCGCTGATACAAAGGGAGATTAACAAGATCGGACACGACAGAGTCAGAATTATCCTTATAGTGCTGACCTGGCCGAGACAAGTTTGGTATCCTTACCTGCTTCACCTCGTTGTCCAACCGTTGTTTGAGCTCCCGACCATTCCTCATCTCCTGTCACAGGATGCTGGTCGGGTGCTTCATCCCAACCTAGCAGTTTTTCATCTCAGGGCATGGCTCCTAGATGGTTTATGGGGTTACATTTCTCCTGCTCTTTAGAAGTACAACAGGTGTTACTGAAAAGTAGAAAGAGATCAGTCTGCACTACTTACCTGCAGAAATGGAAGAGATTCTTCCATTGGCATTGTTGTCACTGCCTCCTGCTTGATCTGGTGCCACTCTCAATCATCCTGGATTATGTGTTGGATCTAAAGAAATTAGGGTTATCATTTAGTTTGATTAAGGTCCATTTGGCCACAATCCTCCAGTAGAAAGATTCTCCATATTTGCTTATTTGGTATTGTCCGTGGTTATTAAGGGGTTGGGGATTCTCTGTCCACAGATGAGAAATCCTGCCCTGAACTGCAACTTCAGCCTGGTACTCTTACCTTTGATACCTCCATTTGAATGAATGGCAGCCTGTTTTCTGTTGCATTTATCCATAAAAATGGATTTTTTGGTCCACATCACATCAGCCTGTAGCGCTGGGGAGATTGGAGCCTTGGTGGCAGATTCCGCCCCCCTTTATGGTGTTCTTTAAGAACAAGGTCTCTTTTCATCCCCACCCTAAATTCTTACCTAAGGCTCTATCAGAGTTCCACCTTAATCAATCCATTCATCAGTGTTTATCCCAAAGCCACAAAGGCTTTAGGGCCTTCAGAGGTGTTTGGCTGGAGAAGGAACTGAGGGCGGGCTCACCCGTAATATTTTTTTTCAGTGATGAAATAAACATTAGAAAAGAATACTTTTATGCTGAAAATAAAAATTGCTACATTTGTTCCAGATGGGGGTGGGAGAATGGGGTGAAAACCTGTCCTGAGAAGTGTGGAGATTGGGGAAAAAAATACAGAGAACTATTTGTTGTATTTCAGTGTATCTTCTCTTTGTGATCACATAGCATAGCACCATGCATACTGTTCTTGCTGTATATTTTTGATTCCCTGTTTCTCAAGGGGAAAAAGTGCTTAAAAGAGAAGGAAATGATCCTTCAGAAAGGATGTGATAAATGACTGTATTATAACAAGAAATCCTCCTTTGTGTTTAAGATGTTTTATTTATTAAGGGCAGGTGGTAGAGAGGTGCCTCACTATTGTGGATAGCCCTGTGAAGCATCACACTGAGGGATGGGCTGAGAATTGATTTGGGTATGGCTGATCATTCCCCTACCAGTCTACATGTGGGCTATTAATGACCACAATGGACCAGCACCTTGGTTTTACACCTCATCCAAAATACGTACAGTATGGGCAGCATTATATTTATGCCTACAGAGCACATATCTCCAAAGACCTTGCTTTAATCTGGTTTCCAAATGGCTGTTTCTGATGAGTCCGTTAGATGTGAAGCATAGAGCTAAATTCTGTCTAAAGGTGTGCTCTCAAAGCTTGTGTTGCCTTCAGTGGGAGCTATTTGAATATCTGAGGGCAGAATTTGGCCTACCATAAGTAAGTGTGCAGTTGGGATCTCTGAGGGGAATGGCACAATATATTAGCTTAGATTAGTTGCCTTGGACAGAGAAAGATAAGCAACAATGTACCTGTGACTACCTGTGCCTCTCCCACTTGATAACTGGTCTGTCTTCCCCATTATAGCCCTGGGCCAGGAGGCAAGAACTGCCGGGGAGCCAGTGTGGAACACACAGTTTGTGAAAATTTACCCTGCCCTAAAGGAGTGCCTAGCTTCAGGGACCAGCAATGCCAGTCTCATGACAGATATACCAACAAGAAGAAAAGCCTCTTGACAGCTGTCATCATTGATGGTAAATTCACCAATTTTCTATATAGTTCCTCACCACTTTTTTCCCGTGGTTTTTCAGCCCTTCTCGATTGATCCTGCTGGCCCCCATTTGTCAGCGGAGACAGCTGTGGTGTAATCCCCATATGGTAGATCTGAAGGGCAGTTAAAGGGAATTCCTGATTCTTATGACCATCTTATCTCCCTTGTTTTTAGCCTGTCAACAAGATCTGTTGGGCAGGCCAGTTCTACAGGCAGCCTTGGGATGTAACCACAGCACTTGAGAGACTGGGAGAGGTTATGGAACTAATTAAAATGTCCCCATCTGAACAGGCAGGTACCATGGGAATTGGAGCTTTCTGATGATTTTTAACATGAGGAAATAGAAGCAAAATAGGGAACTGAAAGCAAGAAGGAGGATTCACGTTGGGATGTTACTTGCATGATTCCTTGCCCACTTCAGCATGTTTGTACATCTACTTGTATTTAAGTTTGTCATTATTCTGAAACCATTTTCCTTGGCAAAGTCTCGATACGTGCTTGGGCGGACTTAAACAGTCATTCTGAAACGATTAGGTTATATGAAAGATGAGATTCACTAAGCTGGTTTCTGGAGAAACAGGTGCCTTTTATCACCATCTGCTGATAAATGTACAAGGCCACACTCGTGTGAGCTGATCCTCTCAAGGCCATACTGAAATGGTGCAGAGCAGGGTTTTTGATCAACACTGAGTGTATGTCTGTACTGCAGCTCCTTATTTCCAGCTCGCGCTAGCTTTGACCGAGTTAGCATGCTAAAAATAGCAGGGGTAGCCTCAGTTTGCCCCCTGAGTAGAGTCCTATCTGAGACCCTGGGTATGTACTTGGGTGGCTAGCCTGGGCCACAGCCACGCTGTTATTTATAGTGCACTAGTTTGATCAAAGCTAGTGTGCATACATCTATCCAACCTGGAAATTACACCTTCAGCTGCTGTGTGCCCTTACACATCTGGCACCTTCTGTCCCCTTCAGACGTTAGCACCCAACAAATCAGGTCTGATGCACAGTGCTCCAGCACTTAGAGTCCCCCAGTACTGCTTGCTGTGCCACCAGGAAAAGGGATGTTTGTGCCAAATTTGGCCTGTCCTGCCCAGAAAGCAATGCTGCTGAGCTGTTTCTATGATAGCAGTCCCTCAGCTGAAAGCCAGGCCTGCCCCACAGCACAGCTGAGACGCCTGCAGTGGGTAGAAAAGGTTAACACTGGACATCAGCTCACATATTTCAGTCTTGGCTCATTTCTCATCAAAGCCAACAACAGCAAACTTCCTTCATGTTATCCCAGCACATGAAATTACTTATGCAAAAAAAGTCTGCAGAAATGTGCTGTATTATTCGCCGTGGACCACAATCAGCTCTGGTGTCAGCAGTTCCAAAGGAATTGCAAACATTTACGCCAGGACTTAATTTGGGCCATAGTGAATAATATAAAATTTCTGCCCTTTATTTCTTTTGTATAAGTAAGAGATGCTCACACCCAGCCCCAATGGGGTTTGTTTGAAAATGATTACTCAGTTAGGCGGGAGTTTTCCAGTAACTCTAACTGAGTTAGATGCCCCAGAACAATTGAAATTCTATGGGATTTGGGCACCTAACTCCACTTGATGTTTTTGAAGGTCTCATCTGGATCCCCCATTTATTAATTTATTTTTAAAACCCTTTTCTAGCTGAAAGCTGCCTAATTATATTAACAGTGTCGTGCATCAGAAACATATTGCAAGTCCCTTCTTCTCACAAAAGAAGGCAAGGAAAACACCACTGATGGGGCTGTGGGGGGGAGGTACTTCTGGGTATCGCTACTTGAAAATAAGACCTGTGACTGCCCAGGCCAGCTATCAAGCAACCTAAGGAGGGCAGAGGTGACAGTGGATTGCAAACCTTCTAATCAGTAGGGGAATAGCAGATGCTGTTCCAAAGCTGTACTGGCTACTTGGAGTCCTGATCTTGCAGGAGGTGCAGATCCTCCTGAACAGCACCCAGCACTTTGCAGAATTGGGGCTTAGCTAGGGACTTTTCAGCTCAGGGAATATGGAAGAATTCTTCTTGAAGCGCATCCCCACGTCTTTGAGTAAGAAGTGATTCTCTTCAGTAGTTTCTCTTATAACGACTTGTCTAACCTCGGTGCATCTTCTAGTCCTATCCTGGTTCTCCTATTCCTGCCCTTGAGAGTTTTTGTTTATTACCTACTCTCTCACCTTAATTCCTATAGGTCTGAATCCAGTGCCCATTAAAATCACTTGGATTCTCTAGTGGGCCTTGGATCAGGCCTCTAGCGTCTGTCTGTTTCTTTCCTTCAGTTGCTCTTGGATTTGATGCTAAAACCATTCCTAAACAGGTAGGACATGTTCCAGTCCCCATTCCTTCTGCTCTGACACTGCTGTTCAGTATCTTCCCCATTTCTATAATGTTTTCCATTGCTCAGGGCTGGATACAAATTCCCAGATGTCACTCTGTCACTACCTAAAAGTTTCAGAGAAACATCTCCTTCCACCTGTACTTGTTAACTCCAGGGTCTCCTAGGAATTTTGCTTTGGTTTGTTACTGCTGGGCTGAAAGCTGTTCGCCCTCCAGGTATTCAGTTCCTGTTCCAAAGTCTTCCGTACAGGTTTAGACTGTCTCTGCCTTGCTCGCCTCTCTGTTTATTTTAGCTTTCTTCCTTTTTGCTGGCTGCAGTATGGCTCCTTGATGTCTCCTCCTTCCTTGTCTGCTGGTTTAATCTCTACCACCCCCACAAACAGAGCTTCCCATTGCTAGTATATGCATGCCCTGTCTGTGCAGATGGAGCCCATCCCACTTTTATAGGCCTCGTTTGTTCCTAAAAACTAGCAAATACGCAACCTGCACTGCAGTACCAGTAAAGCTAACAATTCATTTGTATACACCAATTTTTCAGACACTCATTCAGTTTTGAACCTTTTTGCCTTAGACCTAGTCCAGATAATGGTTCAGCTATCACAGTCATTCAAAGAATTCAGCCCCAGAAGTACCTTTCTTCACCTGACTTCCTCTCGTAGTTTGGTTTTCAGAGCTTCCTATTTAAATCCCTCTCAGTGGCTCCACTAGACTATTTCCTCAACCCCAGTTCCCCCCAGGAGCTTGTCCACCTGATTATTATTATTTCGGCACCCAGGAGGCTAAAAGTATTGGTCCAGCAGCCTTGGTTCTTTGCTTCTTTCTGCTCGGATACACGTACAACGTGCCTCCTTTAGTCTCTTGCAGAAGTGAGAACCTGCTTAACAATTTCACTGTGTGGTTTTACCACCCTTCTTGGCCACCCATCACTTCCATTTCCCTCTTCCATCCAGAATAATCCAATTCCCATCAGCTACTCTGCATTATGCAGTCCAAACCCTTCTGCTGTTGGTCTGGTCTCTCTGCAAATGGCTCGTCTGTGAATTTCCCATCCTCGTGAGCGTTGCAGGCTGACGGGCCGTTTTCTCTTAGAATTGGTCTTAGCTCTTAAGCTCATTTAATGTACTGACATCACGTATGGTTGCTTCCTCTCTACTTCTTCTCTGAGGAAGCTCCACATCCAATGCTACCTTACAAATCGTACAAATCACAGGATTCCTTGCCATTTTTACTCACACCATGCTTAATGCATAGGGCCAAAGAGGTCCGTGGCGTAACTGTGTTGCTTTCAATGAAGTTACAGCGGAGATAAACACGGCCCAAAGTCCTTCCTAATTTGTAGTTTAAAAAAGAAGTTGATGTGCAGAAGCAGTGAAAACCTCAGTTACAGTCATCTGGACAGATTACAGATTGCTTTCCAAGCCGTTGAGACAGGAACTGGTTTTACCCTCAGTGGAGGCAACCAACTCCAGAGTGGAACCTAGCACCGGTTTACTTTGGGCATGGTGACATTGCAAAGCCGCTTAGGACAGAAAGTGAAGGAAAATAGCAAAACTTTGTGGAAAGAGCTGTGTGTTCTCGGTTGATCAACGGTGTTTGGTAATCATGGGTGTGACACACAGGACCACTGGGGGAGAGACTGAACTTTATTTCCTGGCCTCAGTTAGCTGACATGGGTGCCAGTATCCACCGACTAACGGTTGCTGTTGCAGTCAGATCCTCGGATTTATGTTTCCTATAACAGACGGCACCCTAGAACCCTGGTGCAACCCAGATGCCACGCTGGGCTCTCCCTGATGCACCCTAGATGCTGTGCTGGAGAACAGTTTGAACGCTGATGCATAGGGGAAAATGTCACCCATTGAATCACTAACATGACCTCCTGCAGAACCCTGGGGGAAGCACTCTCATCTACAGGGCAACCTGTCTCCCATTTGACTGGGGGTAACAGGATAACAGAAGAGCTCTTGAGCTATTTGCACTGTTAAGTTTTTTTGAATATATAGGTTTTTTTAACAGTGCAAATAGCTCCAGAGTTCTTCTGTTATCCCAACAGTGCAAATATATATAAAAAAATCCTTATGTTTTTCCTTCCGCGGAAGCAGCCGTCGTCCATAAACCGTTTAGAACATTTCACAAGCTCTTTTCAAGGAAGCAAAATAACAGATGCCGGGAGTAATTGCAGCCTATGAAATTGCAACTCGGCACTTCTCAAAGGTTCCTGAATAAAAAGGCTCTGCTGGCAAGGCTGCTTCTGAGATATATAGTCCCCGTGCTTTGGCTGTCGACTTCCCTGAAATCCATCATCACTACCCCGCTCAACAGTGCCGTTGCCATCCTTTGTGAATTCCTCGGCTCTCATCACACAGTAATAGGAAGGGTGTGCTCCGGGTTTTTTTGTTTGTTTTTTAAAGGGCTGCCGCTGCCTTTCAGGGGTTCCGTTTCCATTGATGGAGTCAGCACCCCAGCTCTCCCCAAGGGGACAAGGACTTCTATTAGGGAGCATTTGCAGAATAATATTCAGGATACTTGACCCATTTAGGCCACATGAGGAGCTAACATTTTTTATTCTCCTCTTGCCCTTATTGCTGCGGCTGCCACATCAGTCTGGCTTTAGGAGCAGCCAGAAATCAGCTAGGGCACTTCTTTGGGCCAGCAGGGGCTGTGGGTGCTTTGGATGCTCCATGAAGAACCCCCTGCATTGGAGCGCCCGTCTCTGACCTGCACTCCCAGAGGTGTTGGCGAACACCTGAGGGAGCTGCCTTCAGCAAGAGGGGAGGGATATTGCCATTCTTGGGCCTGGTGGCAAATTAAGGTGGGAGGAGCTAAAAAACCAAAAGCGTCTCAGCTGACTTGAGCAGGGTTGGTTCTGCTTTACAAAGGTGCAGAGGAGCATATGCTCCGATCCTCTGCCTGCAGTATGGTTCCTAATGTACACTGGCGTACCTTAATACGCTATGGAGAGGATGGCTCATTTGAGCTAAGGCTGTGAATTAGAAATATCTCCCGCCACGTGGTAGAGGAGGCACTCGGAGTTGTTCACAGCTGCCGGAGCAGAGGCTGTCCAGGAACAGCCAGACTGGCACTCCCTTATGCAGGCCAGTCCTTGTGCAGCTTTTGCAGAAAATGATATCAAAATCCTGCAATTGAGAAATTTGCTTTGATTTGAGAGGGTAGTGGGGGGAAGGCAAGGACTTTGAGCACTGATAGGACACACCTAAGATAGGTGCACTTTGAGCACTGATAGGACACGCCTCCCCAAAGCAAGACTGCTGGGCAGGGTGCAGGTTGGCTTGGCATTCTTGGAGTGCTGACAGGTCTGGTTTACACATATAAAAAACTCCAAACCACCTTCTCCCGTGTCTTTCTGGATCCAGGCTTCCACACAGTGAAGGTTTCTTGAGCATTAGAATAGAGACAGACCTGAACCAACCTCTAGCCAGCCCTGATTCTCCGTTGCATTAGAACTCTGCTCAGACATACTAGAGAGATGGGCTGCAGAGAAGCAAGTTCTTGATTCAAGGGGAATCTAGAGCAGGAAGGGACCTATACAAATGGCCTTAGTGTATCAGAGAACCTGGCCTCCTGTCTCGTAAATTGAACACTACCGAGCTCTGGGGAGGATGCGGACTTTGGTATAGGCCGACGCCGACATCAGCATGTCAGTAGGTTCTTTCTCTGGGTATGTCAGTGCTGCAGTCATAGGCTGTGATGGCCGCCTGAATTGATGTACCCAAGCTAGCTTTAATCTAGCTAGCTCGGGTCCCAGAACAGTGAAACTAGGGCAGCACAGGCTTCAGTCCTGGCTGTACAAACCCACCCGGAGCCCTAGGTAATTGCTTGTGAGCATAGCCTGGGCTAAAGCTCACCCTGCAGCTTCCTTATTCCAGGATCCGAGCTAGCTCGGGTGTGCTGCCTTGAGCTCCAGTCGCACCAAGTGGTTGCAGTATAGACATACCCTTTGATACAGTCTGCGTGCAGCAGAGAGCAGGAGTGAGCTCTGGAAATCGAAACAGCTCGCTCTGTTACTCTGAGAATATTGCAAATACATACAGTGCGTTTCCCAAGAGCCATGGCACCTGCTGTTAATTATATATTTTGAGCCTTTTAGTCCAGTATTCGTCTAGTTCCACACAGTTCCTTCCAAAGTAAATGTCTAAATATACGATATAATATCCTATTACTAGAATGGGCAAATAATGCAAATCTTTTCCAGCAATATATGTTTGCTTTCTAGCAAGCTAGTTTGCTGGCAGGAAAGCAAATTTTAGCCAATATTTGTGCAAAGTGAGTTTTAAATTTATGAACACAGATGTTCTCACTGGAAACGTGGCTTCAAGAGTTACACTCAGTCAAGAAAGAGAAACAAATCACGCGATCGATGTGTCCATTTAGAACTAGCTTGCACCGCTTGAATTTTGTAAATGAAATGTTCACAATGAGCTGCTTGCGCGCATTCTAGAGCCCAAGGATTGTTCATTGGACTTATGCAGGGAAAGCTAGAAGACAGAAAGAGAAGGAGAAATTTGTAAAGTTACTCATTCAGGTCTAAAATGACAAGTATTGCCACTGATTCAAGTCTCCCATACCTCTCGCTTTTTACCCCTTTCTGCATCTTCAGATAAACAGTGCATCTTGGAGTGGGAGAATGATGGGCTTGAATGGAAACAATGGGTCAAGCATCCTTAAAGCTAAGGCGGTTAGAATCCGAGCCCGCTTATAGTTATCGATAAATATGTACTTGTCTGTGTTGTTGTGTAGAGTCCATGTTACATAATTACTATATTCATGCATCTTGTTCCATCAGACATTCTGGTGCTCTGTCTAAATGCTGCGGTTGCTGCTGAATGAAGTTGCCGGTCTTGTGTATTTTTTTTTCAGATAAGCCCTGTGAACTCTTCTGCTCTCCTCTGGGGAAGGAGTCCCCTGTGCTGGTGGCAGACCGGGTTCTTGATGGTACTCCATGTGGGCCTTATGAGACTGACCTCTGCGTACATGGCAAGTGCCAGGTGGAGTAACTTTCTATTGTTCATTTTCCAAGTATTTCTATTGTCCTGGGCTGTGGAGAGCTGTGTCGGTTGTTTACGATCAGACAGCGTCACTGAGGGTGGCTCTGAGACTGCCTGTGAAATAACTATGTGGTTCTGTTTAGCAAAAGCAACTGCAAGAATTTCCTAGTCATGTGTTTTGTTTAAAGAGCTATGATGAATTCCTGAGCTATAAGACCATGCCACTGAACAGCTGGAGATGTTTTAGGATGTGATCCCGTCCCGTCTCGTCATCAGATTGGTTGTGTTTGAAGGGACAGCTAGTGGGTCATCTCGTCTGTTTAGCTCCTGCATTTTGGCTGCTCACTGGAGGAATCCTAAGTGCCACGCGCGGGATTGAAATGGCCACAATCCTGTTGTATAGGTCTTATGTTATTGACATCTCGACCTTTTCAGCACTTCCACAAATACCAAGATGGGTTTACAAAGCAAATTGTTTATAAAGCCTCAGAAAATTGGAAGCATAGACCCAGAGGCAGTGGGCTGGAGCACGGCCCAGCTCAGCATGCTTCTGTGGAAGGAAACTGTGCTGAGTGCAGAAGGGCTGAGAGAAGCTATCCTCAGCCCCATCCTATGCTTTGGGGGCTGCTGACCAGCTTGTGCCTGGCTACTGCAGGCTATGGATGGGAATAGTGGAAAAGCTCACTTCTCCCATCCAGTGCAATTCAGCTGTGCGAGGGCATGGCCATCTCTTCCCTCCCCCCGCCTTGTGGGGGGGCATCGGGAATTGAAATAGAGTGTGGGAAGGGTGGTGGTACTCTTCCAAACTCTGCCCAGAAAATAAGCTCCGCCCACTGGAGGCACCAACATGAGATGCCGCTTTTATGCCAATGTTCAACATATGATCATCCATGCTCTGCTGGGCTCTTCGGGCTTGACTTCCTCTTTGCGGGTTGGATGCCCTGCCAGTGTGTCCTTAGGCAGTGAGCAGTGGTGTCTCTCAAGCCCACTCGCTTTGGCACCAAAACAAGCTGTCACTCGGAGCAGATTCTGTAGATCTTCATAGTGTGATCCTTTGTCTCCTGTCTTACCTGCTTTGATGAGCAGTGAAATTGGTAACAATGTAGGCTTTTAAAGTATCTTCATTTGCGTTAGAACCCACTGAAAGGAATGGGGCTATTTCCCACCTTTTGGACCTGTTGTTTCAGGCTATTTGCAGGTGGTTGTCGTTGCATTTTCTCACATCTAGGAGTTTAGAGTGGTGGGTTTTCTTATATGAAAAACTGATGTTCTGAAGAAGAAGAAGAAAGCAGCTGGGAGCGATGCAGATGCTACTATAGTGTACTACTGCATCCCAGCCAGAGTCTAGCCGTAATTAGATACCCACCACAATGGTCTCCTCTGCAGTGTGCATGGGTCACAGAGTCCTTCTGTGTGGACCCTACAGCACGGCAGAAACTCTTTTATTTCTTCTCTGTTTGGCCCATATGTGGGCTTGAAAGTGCATTTGGGATTCTCCTGTCAAGTAACCGGGATGAGGGTGGTCTAGCCTCGTGGCCAGAACGGGCAGCAGGCCTAGTGGCCAGAGCCAGTCACCAGAGCCAGGGTTCAAAACTGGAGGACGGACTGGATACCAGAGCCAGGGCGTCGAGCTGGAGTCCGTAGTCAGGAGCCACAGCTGGGGGTCAAAACTGGAGGTCAGGAGCTTGAGCAAACAGGGTATCAGGCAAGGAGGGGCTCGAGGCAGGGACAGGAAAGAGGCAAGGCAGGGTGCAAGGCAGGAGCAGCAGGAATAAGGTAACGCAGGCCCAGTGGCGGGCATGAGGGTTGAGAAACCAGCGAGCTGTTGCTGGCTTAAGAGCTGGCGTGCTGGCCTCAGCAGCCAGTCAGATTACGTGGCTAATCAGACAGCTGCTGCAGACCAGCTGTCCTGATGAGGCTGCCTGGAAACGAGCTCTGCTGCAGGCCCTGATTCCTGACATTGCCCCAGAAATTAGACTGGCCAAAGACCTGTTGAGTCATCCGGTCCGTCCCCAGCCAATGCTGGATTGTTCCTTTCACATCGTTCGCCAGTTTATCTGGTCTAGTTTTAAACGTGCCAAGTGATGAGGCTTGCGCCTTTTCCTTGGGAGACTATTCTGCCAGCTAATACATCGGCTGGGACATCTTCCCTGATGTTTAGCCTACACCCGCATTGACTTCGGCGGAGCTATGCTGATTGTATGCCAGCGGAAGGTCTGGCGCAGTAACCTGGGCACCAGTTCTAAGCTCCGTCATGTATTTCCTAAGATGTAGTCCTTTAGGGGCACAGCACTAGCTCATTCGCAGGAGGGGCGGCTCCCCTGACTGCACTCCCTTGTCCAGCCTGCGCAGAAATGGGATAACCGCCTGGTGGGTTCCGCTCACACTGCCACGTTTCGACCTTGCCATGTGGGTAGCACATGCAGGGAAGTTTCCTGCCTCTCTCTGCCAAACGGCCCTGAGAGGGACATATTTAATACAGCCCTTCTCTTTTACTCAGAGGAGGAATCAGTAACAGCGCCTTGCTAGGGAACCAGACATGGGGCTTTATTTTCTCTCTAAATTAGTTACCATGTGGTGCCCTGGTCAGAGGCAGGTTCATGGTACATCCCTATCACGGATTTTCTTTCCTTTTCAACTACCTCCAAAGAAATGCCATTAATAACCTTTTATAATAAGGCCAACTGTGCACCTCCCAGATGCATGCTGATGATCACTGTACTGGCCGAGCCAGCGTTCTACTTAAGGCTGCTCAAAATCAGCTGTGAATGCTAAATCAAGTGTTTCGGCAAAGTACGTTTCCTTCTTTCCGGGAGTAGAAGCCTGCTCCCCTCCAAATGAAATTCTTTCTGAGCGCAGTCGTTTGGAGATACATCATGAAAAGTGAATTACTCTTCAGCTCGGGGGCAGCTGTCTTAAACTGTGCGGAGAGGCGATGACAGCTGCAGAACATTCAGTCCGTTTGCATCTGGCTCAGAGAAAATGCATAATGATGGATGCAACCCGGGAAGACTTTAAAGCCTCATGAACTCCTTTGTACTGGTCTTCTGTTTGGGTAGCTTAGTGTAATGAATTGCTGAACATGACAGCACATATCACTTAGAGGAGATACTCAGCTAACTAGCTGCCTGACAAAACAGTTTAGTATGCTTATTAATTTACTGGTCACATACGGAATGTACAAAGCCTTGAAGCAGGCATTGCAGGGGACCTGATGAGAATAGTAAGTTGTGAAATGGAATGCAGGTGCTCAGAGATGTATTTTTCATGCTGTGTAATGCCTCTGTAGTTAGAGGCTATAGATGGCAAGGATGACACATTGCCAGCGTAATGTGCACATTTTGAGGAACCGTTGTCTAGAAGAACAGCCCAGGAATTCCAACAAACAGCCCGTTTCCCTGTTTCCTTCAACAGTAAACTCTCCTAAACAAATCTCATCTTTGCTGGCTACAAAATAAATTCAGCTAGAGTCAGCAAAGTCGCTCGCCATGGAGGAGTTTTTGAGATAGGGAGGGAGAACCACATCACATCCAATAAATCTCAAAGTATCTCAGCACCCATTCTGAGTGAAAGCCTAAAACTCTGTTTTCATTTACATTTTATTAATGCAGTTGGCTTCCTTTGATAGAGGCAAGTTAATTGGATTCAAATCTGAATAATAGAAAAGGAGCATTTTTCTTGGTCAGTTTCACCAAAATTAAAGGAAAGCCATCATGAGTAAGCATGTGTCTACACTGCAGTAAGACACCTGCAGCTGAGCCGTGCCAGCTGACTCAGGCTTGCAGGGCTTGGGGTGTGGGGCTGTTTAATTGTAGTGTACACATTCCGCTTGGACTGCAGCCTGAATTCTAGGACCCTCCCAGCTTGCAGAGGTCTAGAACCTGGGCTTGAGCCCGAGCCCAGATGTCTACACAGCAATTAAATAGCCCCGCAGCCCAAGCCCCATGAGTCCAAGTCAGCTGGCACGGGTCAGCCATGGATTTTTAATTGCAGTGTAGACATACCACCCACTACCAGCAATGCCATGTAGGATACTGCCAGTATCATCTGAAGGCTGTGAAGTAAGTGAATGAACACCATGGTAATACAGTAGAAACCTCTGGAGCCATAGATACACTACTAGTGTGTAATCACCATGGTATACACCAGTGGTTCTCAACCTATTTACCATTGTGGGCCAAATATGTAGCTCTCTAAGTGTTATGTTGGTCACATCCACACAATATATATACTACCTGTACGGCCCTGAGGATGTCACATGGGCCGCAGCTGTGTGCTGATTGGGCCACGGGTTGAGAACCACTGGTATATCCAGCATAGTACCGGCTTCTGGAGCCAGCAATATAAATGAAGCAATTGAGAACAAAGGGGTCGGGATTCACCTACGTGACAACAGACGGATATCCATACGTAACAGACACACCTGCTCTAATTGCTTTCCCAATTCCAAGTTTGCCTTCATCCTTTCTAAAGTGCTCTTCAGCAGTCCTGTGAAGCAGCAAACTTGGCTCAGCATCGGCGTATTTGGTAGTAAACTACAGACACCGGCAACCTCTCTGTGCACTCCATCTCTGCTCCCATTTTCCCCTGCTGCCCTCCCCTGCTCCCTCTGCTCTTCCCAGACCTTTCCTCTTTCTGCCCCAGTGTCTCCCTTTTCTGCTCTTGCCTTTGTGCCTTCTCAGGAGCAGAGAGCAGCTGGACAGAAGTTCTCCAGCCCCTCTTCTGCCAAATTGTCGCCTGACCTATGGATTGTATATTAATGATATTGATTGTATAAGAATTTCCATGTAACACTCTGGGGGTTGGTAAGTTCTTGTCCCAAGATCAGGCCCAGTACTGTTAGAATTATTATTCAGTTGGGAACTCCAGTGTGCACAGTTGCAACACTCACACTTAGGAAAATCCATCTGAATTTGAAATAGTTTTATTAATAGAGTTAGCAGAGTTACAAACACTGCAGCCCAGTAAGGTAGATAGAGATAATACAGCACATGCATCTGAGCATCCGTATACTCACACCATCCCTTGCAGAACAACTTGAAGTGTTAGTCATTATCTTCCTCCTCATCTTCTCGGTCAGCATCACTGATGGTCGTCTTCCTGACTTCTCCCAAGAGCTACCTCTCCCAAAACACGCACACTGGGATACAGCTTTCATAAGGTGTTATACTGATAAGAGTATTGTATATTCAGTAGGAGTTTCATCCCCTTTTCCTCATTTATATTTCCTCACCCTACTAATATTGGGGTGCCCTTCTCCCACAGGTTACTAGTCCGCTTACCTCAAGCTTATTAGCATATATGTCAATTACCATCGTTTTCTTGTGGTCAGACATCTGCCGATGTTCCTAACTTTAAAATATCCCAAGCTGGTATTAACTAGCATCTTGTAGTAACCTGTCAGCAGTTTAGCCATTGCAGCATTCTGTCTTGTGATATCCTGTGGTCTGGGCTTACTCCTAGTTAACTATTTATGCTAAGGCTTTTGGGGTCTTATTCCTTGATTAGTTTAGCAAAGCTTTTGTCTTATAGGTCTTGAGGCTTGGCTCATTGCATTACCACCTTAACGTATGCCTACGTCATACCTAGCAAATACCTGTACCTATAGGCTACAAAATCAGCGTTTCTCTCATCCTTAAATTCCCTTCCGTAAAACCCACCTTCTCAAGCAATCCCCTTCTTTCTCTCCTCAACAGTCATGACACACATGCCTTTCCTGAACCAATGTCCTCTGTCTCATTTTGTGTTTTTCTTGTTGTAGGAAGGTGATAAAGTCTTTGGGGGCAGAAAACAGGACTTGGGTGCAGTTTTCACAAAAACCTAAGTGCCCTTTTGAGAAGTGTCTTCAGTGGGAGTTGTGTGCCAAAACGCCACTAAAAAGCTGGCTCTTGGGCACTTAGGAGCCTAAATCTCATTGTAAGTTAAGCGGGATATAGGCTCCAGGGTATCTAAGGCACTTTTGATACTAGTATTTGGGCTCCTAAATCACCTAGATATTTTTAAAATTTTACTTATTTAGCCAAATGCTCAGGTCCAGCTTTATTCTGTCCTGACTTAAAAAAATTCTTTGTGAGTTTGCCTGGCTTAGTGCTAAGTAAAAAACATAGTAGTGACCTCAGGAGTTGTCTTAAAATCGAAGAGAGCAGTATAAAACAGTGACTGTCTAGAAATGTTTTATAGCACTGATGAATGCAGTTGCTAGCAATGTCTCTTTAGCAGACTACAGTAATTGTTCAGTGTGTATGCAGGGGTTTGCCATTTTCTGCTGGAAAATGCATTTAACCTGCTCTTAAATGGAGTCCCTTCTTGTCGTTGTGTTCTTGGCTGCTGCAAATCGGTACCATTCTGGATATCAGCAACGGTCTCAGGTGCCTGTGATAGTGAATAAAGTCAGTGTAAAACTGCAAACCTTGCACATGGTACCTAGCGTTCTAATTAGCTGGCTTTCGCTGCCGTACTTCAGGCTGTGTTGGAGATCGCCTGGAGATTGTATATGAGAGTGTAACCCGAATCTCAGATTGCTTTTGTGTCATCACCTTTTCTTTCTTTAAAGCAACAACAAATCTATAATAAGATTCCATGAATTGTAGAATTCATAAGATTTTGGTTCTGTCTGAACTCTCTGCTCTGTGTGTCCTTGCAGGAAATACAATAATGGGAGCGCTGCAATCTCTGAAGCATTTCAGGTGCTTGTTACTTTGGTGCTGCTGATGTTAGCATAGTACTGATGGCAGATACAATAGCAGGAAAACCCTCCCATGGTACACAAGTGTGCCAAAGAGAAAAGACGAGAAATAATTGAGCAGCTCAGTTGTGGAGCATATGAATTTATCTTTGGCCTCTCTCAAAGCACGTACTCCATGCTTAGTAAACTATCACAGGACTGAAACTGACAAGGAGGAAAAGCTTTCTGATGGGGACTGGATATTGTACTTCAAGATGTTTCATCAGACCCTTCTGAAAACTAAATCCCATACAGTGGAATATGGCTAAAGATCAGAGCAGCCTTTTCTGCGATTTAACAATTTATGATGTAAGGATGTTTGGGCTTTTCCACAGCTTTCTTGTAAAGTTGTTGCCATATAATGGATTCTGCTGCTTGCTAGCAAATCTACAGTTTACTCATGGATAATACACTGCTGCCTGTGGGACAGCAAATCCATTATAGAAGGACTTCTTTCAAATGATTGTTGTCGTAATGTGTCAAGGGCCAATGCTAATTCCATAGAAATGGACAGATTTTCAAAAATACGGTTCTAAGTTGTACCTGCAAAATATGTTCGTTTGGGCACAAAGGGCACACGCAGAATAGCTCATTACCTGCACAAGCTGGAGATGGGAAACACTTTGTGCCCATCAGTACCCGTTTCTTGCGTTCGTCTGCATATTTTTGCTCATGCAATTAACTGTTTGCATCCTCCTGCTGCTTTTCCATGCAGGACCCATGTTCTCGCATTTCAAACATGGGTCCCAAATGTTCCATCACAAGTCATTTTACACTGCGGAGCTATGTTTATGCCTGTCCTTCACTTAATCTTATAGAGCGTACAGAAAGTCTAGCATGCTTTATTTGGGACTGTTCTGTGGCTTGCCTCGGTCAGGCCTTGGCTCTGTGATAATGTAATCTGAAGAGTAGAAAACAAACATACTGCTGCTCTTGGTGAACAGAGAATAGAGACAAAGAATAAGTGTTTTAGTGTCTATCTAAGCTTTTAAAGACTTACCACTTTTGAGTCTGCTTTAGATTTGCTGTGTTCCACTGCCGACTATTTTCCCATCTGTTCCACTGCCATTCACTGAATTGGAAAGTAGGTGACTCAAGTTAGCTCAGGAAGAGCACATGGGACTAGTGAGTGATAACATGGCACCTCCCTTGGATGCTTTTCTCTTTACTTTATGATCGCTGGGGCTCGGCTTATCCTGCAAAGCAGCCACCTTGCATTCAGATGTACTTCACCCAGGAGACGTGAGGATCACATTGAATCCCATTCTGGGGAGAAACTCTAGTGAATAAATAATTGTAGGGTTAAGTGGCTGAGTAATATAGAGACACAGATACACTGAAGTTTATCCATTGAATGTATCTAATTCAGAACAGGATGGACATTGCCCACCTACCCTGCCCCAAGGGTGGCTCCATGACTGAAGCAAACTTTGAAGGTTCAGAAAATGCTGCTGGCTGGAGCACTATTTATTTTCCCTGCAGACAGGGATTTTTTGTTGGTTTCTACTCTTGTTTGTAGCACCCCAAATGTAAAACCCAAATGGAAGCGAAACGGAGCGGACAGTAATGTTCAAACTAGCTACTAGAGTAGCGTCCTCGGGTAGCTTCCATTCACGGATCAAAGCAGAAGCCCATAACCCACGTCACTGGATGCAGCTGTGCTTTCAGTAAGGAAACAGGACTTCTCTTAACCTCCAGTCTGACATCACCTACTCACCTGTGTACATTCCTGTTTCATGTGTTCCATCCCTTGAACTATAAATGGACACTGGATATTATGGAGAAAAGTTGGCAATGCACATGAGTCTGGCCTAACCAGCATGTTCTGTACATGATTAATTTGCAGACTGGCACATGTTGAATCAATATTTATAGTTGATCCATTGAGACAATGTGTTTAGCTCAACATCTGGGAAGCATTACAATTCTGTGAACATACAATGTCAGGTCTGACACTGGGTTGGGTGTACATAACAATAATAATTGTATTTATATAGCAAAACACACACACACACTCAGAGGCTCTTGTACAGCCATTCAAAATACAAATAAAATCATTGTTAAAGCAATACTCAAATAATATGCAAACCAGACCACATGCTTAGGAATCCAAATGATTATGGTATCATTAAAAAGGAGAGGGGAGGGTTCCTATGTAAGGGCCAGCAATGCTTGAAACTGAAAATGCTCCCCATCAAGTATATTTTCAGATGTTTAATTATTTAAAAAGGGGAGGGAGGAGTGGACCAAGATGCCTGCTCAAAGAGAGTGAGTTCCATGCCATATGGCTCACTCAGCAAAGGCATAAGGAGTGACTGATTACTCCTAAACATTGATGGTGTCAAAGCACAAGATCAACCAGGAGGCTTGTCAAGGGGCCTAATATAGCTAGGTGCTCACCCTATAGGGCTTTAAACCCCATTTGAAAATCAGCTGGCAACCGCTCCCATGTCAAGGCACTTTGTTTTATCGGGGGCCTCCATCATATTCCCTGTCCAAAGCGATGCTTGATAATACTGGTTAATAACAGTACCCCAGCCACATCTCTGGTTTTCAACAACCAATTTGGGCAGAAGCCAGAACCACTGGGCAAAATCTAGAGTCCATCACTTCAAGGAAGGCTTGTACTGTGCTGATGTCAGCGTGCACAATGAAATCCCCAAGGGCAAGAATCCTGAGGGCTTCAAGAGCAGGGCTGGTACTGGAGAAGTCAGCCATGAGGTCTTCCAGATGAGCTGGTGGTATTTACACCAGCATTACCATCCATTTTTGTCCTCCCCCGGAAATACAAAGACACTCTTCTCCTGTGGGGACCATCTTGTGCATTGCATACAGAGTAAAAACATGCCACAGTTACTTCCTTTCCTTTTTATTCTCTCTCAGTTTGGTGGGATCATAGAGTATCCGTCCAGAATGAAATGAACCAGCAGTATGGTCTAACCATTCGACCCTAGAGTGCTCTATAGATTCTGTCAAAACTTGCGATACATGCTGCCCCATGAAGTGACTTACCTTATCAACTTTGCACTTTATGATGTGTTGGACACACCCACTCCCACCCTCTGTGCTATCAGACCCGTGGGGCATACAAATCAAGAGGTGTCACTGAAGTCACAGCAAAATGAGGTGGTCAGTGTGTGGGGAAATGGTTTGTCTGTTGCCCGAGAAACACTATTTGCCCTCTGTGCTATCAGACCCAAGGGGCATAGACATCAAGAGGTGTCAGTGAAGTCACAGCAAAATGAGGTGGTCAGTGTGTGGGGAAATGGTTTGCCAGTTGCCCAAGAAACACCATTTGCTTCCAGAAGAGCCTCTCCTCACCCTTTGTGTCAGTGGCCATGATGAAGCTGTTGTTGCACCTTTGTTTTGCGGGAGATCTTGAGTGTGTCTCTAATGGATGTTGTCATTAACATGTGCATCACATATGCCTTATACTGCAAGGTAACACCTAACCATGTGTGTCCCGTGTTTTCTGACTTGCAGGGCAACTCGTGCCATAAAAATGTGCCCATTAGACTAGAGGTGGATTGGATCCATCTGATAGTTTGTTGACTGTATCCAGAGGTGGGATTTTCCTAAGCGATCAGCATTGACCTAACTCTGCTCCCATTTAAGTTATTGGTTAAACTCACAGAAATCCAGGTACATCCCTACTCCAAACATGTCTCTGACATCGTGAGGGTCTGGCTACTCTAAGATTTCATCCTTTCCTTGATATGGCAGTACTTGTACGTGATATTGTAATTCACATCGTAAACCCTCATCAGAAAGGTTCTGGGGCTGGGTGTAATTGATCATTCTGAAAAACAAAGTACCTCATCAGCTCGCCACTAAAAAAATGTCTCATGTTCTGCATGTAGAAAAGAGTGAGGGGGGATTTGATAGCAGCCTTCAACTACCTGAAGGGGAGTTCCAAAGAGGATGGAGCTAGGCTGTTCTCAGTGGTGGCAGATGACAGAAAGGAGTAATGGTCTCAAGTTGCAGTGGGGGAGGTCTAGGTTGGATATTAGGAAACACTGTTTCACTAGGAGGGTGGTGAAGCACTGGAATGGGTTACCTAAGGTGGTGATGGAATCTCCATCCTTAGAGGTTTTTAAGGTCAGGCTTGACAAAGCCCTGGCTGGGATGATTTAGTTGGTGTTGGTCCTGCTTTGAGCAGGGGGTTGGACTAGATGACCTCCTGAGGTCTCTTCCAACCCTAATCTTCTATGATTCTTCTATGTAATTTGGTCAGCTGAGCTAGAATCAGCATGTCTTTATTAATATCATTATGTACTTACTATATGAGATACATTGACATATCAAGGTGCATTAGATATTTATTTCACTATCCTACATGGCCTGACTCATACTTATGGGGCATTAATTAGGTAGCATCCCTGTGTGAAAATTTGCCTTAAAAACATGAAAAGCACAGAGCCGTTCCCTCTTTATCTTTACTTGGCTGTCCTACATCGCCCTCATGGTTTAAGGTTTATGAAGAACCCCAGTGTAGATCCAGAGATCTGGTCCTTTGCATTCCTGTGTTGTTGATCCTCCTCTCTCTACTTACCTCCTCTACAGTCCTGTGGGCTGGTCTCATAACACTTGCAATAAAGTTGGTTGAAGTGTTTGCCACATTTATCCATCCAGTTGCGTGCGGTTGTTCAAATGCAGCTGGAAATATATGGCTGCCTGCTGTCCTGCCAAGTTACAAGGAAAGCTGTGTATCAGTCAAGTGCTATCTATCGTTATCAGGTCCACACAAGCAACAGCTTCTCACAGCTCCCACTGTCCAGGAACAGCAAATCGCGTCCACTGGGAGCTGCAGAGGGCCATGCCTGCAGATTGTCAACGTATATGAAACGTCTCGCGGCCTGCCAGCGGATTACCCTGATGGGCCATGTGCCGAAGGTTGCCGATCCCTGGCTTAGATTATGCCCAGGATTACCAGGCTTCAGAAATTCTCTCCTGCCCCCATTCCTTCTCAGTCAGCAACAAGCATCAGCAATGTCTTTACAGCCTTGGAGAAAGAAGTTCATATCTCCCCTACATGCAGTATCTGTCGCTCCGTTCCAAACCAGACTTGCAAGGTGCCAGAACTCCAGTTTAAAAAGCACCTCATGGAGAAAGCAATGAGGTTCCAGTTGGACTCAGGCTGGGGAGACCCCGTACCCACCCCGTAGCTCAGCCAGAGTCGTCGAAGAGCATGCCTCCTGTCCTGAGGTGTGAAGCTGAAAAGTCAGGGGTCCTTAGTCAGGGTTCCACCATGAGAGCAAGGATTAGGGAGAGCACAAAATGTCCTAGTGTTTGCTTATGGGGTGAAATGGTAAAGATTTTTAGTGATAACTGCTTTAGGCATGTATGTAAAATCGTGACTATCACTACAATCCAAATGCCTTTTCAACTGAAGCATTGGGTTAAATTCTTAAATATTTTTAGGATCATTTAGGTGCAAAAAAAAGTCAAAACTGAATACAGTGGGAGCATTGGCAAAATGTCACATCTGTGCATGCATACAGCAGTTTGCACTTACAGATCAGTGAACCTAAATTCTTGATAACATAAATGTGGGTTTCTGGTGTTCAGTTAATGGGACCTGCTGAAAATGTGGACTTAAGCACTAGCATCCTGAGCCATTCAGTTCAAATAGTGAAAATGTAATAGATGCTGAGTGTTTGTTGCTGAACGTTAGTGTCGTCAGCGAGGTCCTGATACAATGCCCTGATACTTCCGTGAGCAATAGATCAGGACCTCAAGCATAATCTCAGAGGAACTTGTGGTGAAGGCATGAAACTGGAACTCCGATACCTGGATTCTGTTCCTAGCTCTGCCTTAAGCTTCCAGTGTGAATCTGGGCAAGTCACTGAACTTCTCAGTGCCTCTCTTCCCATTTCCAAAATGGACTCATGGTATATATTTGTTTCACAAGGGTATTATGAAGGTTAATTAATATTTGTAAAGTTATTTGAGATCCTCAAATGGAAGATGCTATAAAATACAGAGTATCCTTGTAATCTGTTAATATTTAAACATGTTAGTGCAAATACACCAATGTGCCTTGGATAGCTAGGGTTTTATGATGTTGCTTACAACAGGGAAGCTTTTTATAAGGTGGTTTGTGCATTTGCTATTGAACAAGAGTGTTTTGCTGACTAACCAAGCCGATGCCGTACTGACTGAATGCTCTCCTGACTCTCAACGTTCTTTTCCTGTTCAGCTTTTCAGTCAGCCCGGTTTAGCGACACTTTAGCCTTGTAAATGAAATAACGAGCGCCTCTGGTTGTTGTCATTAGAAAATCGGCTGCGATGGGATCATTGGCTCAGCTGCCAAAGAGGATCGCTGTGGGATCTGCAACGGAGATGGCAAAACCTGTAAAGTGGTGAAAGGAGACTTCAACCACACCAAGGGGATGGGTAAGTAGCATTCAGCAAAAGCGCTCTGCCTTCATCTTAACATCTAGGAGTTAGAGAGCTAGTGACAACTCTTTAAAAGTAGGTGAGTTGCACAGTGTGGTGCCTGATCAAATAGCCATTGTACATTTAAAAAGAAAATTGAAATGACTATTTTTAGAGTTTGATACACAGGGAGTGTTATGGCTGTCCGTGAGATTCGGCTCTTGCAGACACTGATATAAGTTGGGGGTGAGAGTAGCTCCAGTGTTTACAGTGGAATTACTCTAATTTACACGAGTATTTCTGACCCCATTTGTTGCCCAGAAGTAATCTGCTAAAATGTTTGAGACGGAATCAGTGACTAGCTGTAGAAGAATAAGATGGTCAAATCTTTAGTTATTCACGACACCTAATCTTATCGCACAGTTTTTTCAGAATAATTGTTTAACCTATAAGAGTTCCTACAAGGGTCCAATTCTGTGAGGTGATGAGTCCCTCTTGAGAAGGGGAATTGAAGATGCTCAGGGCTTCAAAGGGTCAGGCCTGTTGGCACTGTGTAATACCTTTTGCCATTCAGTTTCGTTAACCATGTTCCAGTTTTATTAAAGAACTGGTTCAGCGGTGGAATTCCATCTGCAGCCTCTTCTTGTTTGCTAAGATTGGCCATTGCCTCCTTAACTGAACTCAAAGAAGTCACACTGTACAGTTCATGTTGAACATTATAGGTAATTTTGATGTAAAATGAGAGAGAAAAAAATCAAGATAATCATAATGTCTCCTCCTGTGGGAGACAGCTGATTTTGGCATTTAGACTGAAACCTCCTGGGTACATCCCGGATGATTCATGTAATGGTCAGGATATCTCCACTTCAGCTAAACCAGGGGACCCTATTCTCTGAGTATTTATACTGACTTCATGCCAGCAACGTAGAAGCATTGAAATAAGACTGTTTTCAGTCAAGCTCAAGCTATCCCCTCTGGTTTTGCACACCCGTTGTGTGTGAATTAGCCCGTGTTCCTTAGTCACTGTTCCACACTTATGAGAGACCTGTTGCCATTCATCCTGGTCAAGCAACGTGCGAGGGAAATTAGACTTAGGACCCAGAGACCACTCCAGGAGGGAGGAAGTATTTAGGAAAAATGACTGATATTTAAATGAAAATTGCCATCTCCACATGTAGGGAAGCAAAAACAAAGCACGTTCGACAGGTGCTGTTTTGGGACCCAGCTGAGCAAAGCAGTTAAAGATGTCCGTGGAGCACATGCTTGAGTTCCATTGCATTCATTATTAAAGTTAAGTGTGTGCTCAACTGCTTTGGTGAATCAGGGCTTCAAAGCTGGTGCTCTGACTCTCTTTTCTAATTTCTACTACCTCCTTCCCATACTTTTATCTGTGAAGCCAGCTACCACCTCTGAGGTGCAGGTGGAATTAGCAAACTTCATTAATACTTTCTGGAGTTCATTTGTTCACTTCCATTGTCAGGCCAATCTGTAGCATGATTTCCAGGCTGCAGTTTTTACTGCTCTGACCGTTGTGTTTCATTTGGAGTCCAGCTGTTGGTAGTGAGAAGTTTGCATTTTGGCTGTGCAAGACTAAGGAAAAGATTTGCCTTGGTTAACTTTGTTGGCATGCACCTGTGCTTTGAGAGTTGGACTCTGAGAGCATGTCACAAAATATTGCACACAACTTTTGCAATTAAAAAGGAACAGCATTGGTATAATTTTGCCATACCTCTTATGTCTGTGTTGGAAGTGTACGTTGCATCACCAAATCTATAGCTCATGCCGGTGGTGAAACCACTGCTCCATCTTCTACAACAGTTCCCGATCTGAAGATCAACAAATGTATGCCTAGTTTACAATTTCACTGCTTCTCTGTCTCCTGCAGGAAATGGGAATTACACCCTGGTCATTTTAGATGGGAAAACCATTCTCCGTTTCTGTAGTAGCAGTGCTAGCTGGAAATAAGTATCTCTTAGGTTTCAGAAACATCTATCTTTGTTATTTATGGATCAAAATCACTATGAAACCTCATGCAACAAAAAGACTTGACCCAGATAGATGATAAACTTCTGGGTTCCTGCCAGAATTTGAAAGTGGTATACATCTGTTTTCAATTAGGTAGGCTGCTCTCAATATATGCAGTGACTTTTCCCCGTGGCAGATCTGTAGGAACTGAACGTTCTCTGCTGATTGTCAACCAGATGAGTACAGCAGGGATTCCCCCATCTCTAGAGACGCTAGGTAATTAAAATAGGATGACAGGGCAGATGCGACAGTACCCAGAGGAGATGTTGATCATTAATATTATAAAGTACAAACCTTTATTGCACCCTCATTCTTTACTGAATGTCTGGAACATGTGAGAGAGAGAGAGACGCATCAATCCTATCTAAAATGTTACTTCACCGTTGAAAATACTTCATTTGCCCATCTTACGTCGTTGTACAAATAAGGATTTTTTCCAGCGATTATACTATGTCCTGACACATACATTAGCTACTTTTTTTCCGAAAAATAGTAGATTAAAACACTATGTGAAAAATAACCCGAAATATTGAGATCTGTGTTGGGCAAAGGCATATCTTCCAGGTTGGAAATCGTATTTGTTTCTATTTTAAACTATTTCTTACCTGTGTCACTGATAACAGCTCAGACTGTTAAAATTCAAAGAATGTTCAAAATTGTAAAAGTTTTGCTATTTATTCTCTCTGCTTTTACATTTCTCTCAGCATAGACAGTGAAATTAGACATGTTGGTTTCACTTATGGTTCCAGACCCCGATTCTGCTTAAATGTTAAGCCCTGTGAGTTAATCTGTGGTGTTCAATGGGGCTTCTCATATGCATAAGTGTTTTGCAGGATCAGGACCTTAGTCAGTTGCACATTCTGTGTCTCATGTACTGGCACAAAGCTGCAGTGTTCAGGTTGCAAACACCACAAGGAAACGTGTATTTGTTTCGGAAAAGTCTGTGGATTTTCTTTAAAAATCAGCATTTTAATAATGTTTAAATTCCAAGATTTTACAAAGCCTAAATTTTGGGCCAAATGTGACTAAGCAGCATGAATCACGATAGCAGAATCAGGGCCTGGATATTGAAATCATTACCGAAGAGAGTGGCAGATCCCTCATTGACTTGCTTTGATTTGGGTCAAGCCCAAAGCCCCTGTGGTAAGTGTGTTGATTTATGATTTCAGAAGAGAATAGCTGTGAAATGTCAAGACGTTGATTGTTAAGAAGTATCAGTTTGAGAATTGCACCTACAACGTTTGGGCCAGATCCTGCAGCTGCTGTGCACGTGGGACTCCGCTGACTGCAGGATCGGTCCCTGTATGTCCTGTGATTGCAAACCATGCTGTTGAGCTCTCTTAACTGGACTAAACCCATGCCAACTCCTTTCTGTTTCTCAGTAACCAATAGTCATTGTAAGAAGGTTTCCACGTGTGTGATGGCAAAAGCAAAGGCTGTTCCCAAGTGTTTCTCGTGTAAGATGCCTAAATGCTGTGTGTGGTGTCATTGGGTAGCTGTTGTTTGGTGTTGGTTTTCTGTCCTCCTCCTCCTGGTTGGATTGGGTGAGGAGACTGCATTGTATAAAAAGCCATGGATACACTTTAAAGCCTTCTACATTCAGCATAACTAGCCTGAATTGGAAAGACAGCACGTGGGTCCTTTGCCTTTTAGAGGAGCAGCCTAGCCACCAGAATACCATGTTTGTCAGCCCGCTATCAAGTTCTGCCCCTGTTTCTTCTCTTCCACCCAATCTCTATAGTGCCACAGAGTTTTCAGAGGTTCTGCACACTGGATACTTGTCTCCGCACTAGACCTCTTGGTTCCCCTGTTTCCTGGGAACTAAATTTACCGCCCCCCCCCCCCCCCGACATCCCAAATGGTGTTCCGAGTCATGTTCTGCACTTACGCCAGATCCTCAGTAATGTATACTGGAAGCCAATGGAGCTATGCTGATTTACACCAGCTAGGGGTCTGGCCGTTCTCTTCCTCCTTGTAAGATTCCTATCCAGATTCCAGTGCCATACAGGTCATACTTAGAGACCTGCCACATGAGTCATTTTTTCACATGTGCATCTGTATTGCTCTTCCCTGGCCAGATGAAGATGCCCTCTGTCTTGTGACCCACAAGAGAAGCTGCGGTTGTTTGGCTTATGTTTTAAGTCAGTACTCCAGATGGCAGTAAATAATTAAATGAACTAGGCCAATTGCTCTTACAATAACTTTTCTTCATGAGCAGTTTCTGTTTTTAATATGGTGACGAAATCAAACATTTTACGCAGGATTTTAACCTTGACAGTAGTGCATTTAAAATAAAGAAAATTGAGAGATGGTGCTTTAAGCCTGGGCAGATTCTTCTCTCAGCATGTGCAAGAAAATTCTGTTAATAGGATATACAGTCAGGTGATGAGAGGCAGACAGAAACACACAGCAGTGGGTGACTTACCAGGTTTCAACCAGCTGTCCTTTATAGGAAGCATTACCACCAAATTGACACTCGGTAGCAATATCAAGAGGCTTTGAAATCTGTCCATGGCTTCACAATTAAATGATTTGCCTCCAGGCTAGCTACCCCATGGCTGGAAGTAAACAGTGGTGGGTGGGTACTGTGTGAGTAGGTACCTACAATTGGTAATCGCCAGGATTCTCATGCGCGCAAGAAGATAAACTAGTCATTAGTCTTTTATTTTCTGATCAGCAACAAGAATTATATTCTGTACAAAATCTAGTTAGAGGGACAGTAGATTACTGAGAGGATCAGTAATGAGGGTGTGGAGGTTGCCACCTGTAGGCTGTCAGTTGGAATTCAGCCCTGACCGATAGTGAGGGCAAGTCATTAGCATCTTCTGACTGCTCAAAAAATGAGCTCTTAAGTCTCAGTCTAGTGTCTAATGGATATGTTTCCACAGCACTGCCACAATAGGTACTGACTGGCACTCTTATCAACGGGAACAAGGACTGAAAGAGCTATGGAGACTGCCCTGGCCACCCCAGGACAGTGGGGATGTCTATGCTATACATGTTCAGCAGATTAAAAAAGGGGTGCAGTCTTTACAGCTCTCAACTTGGGACCTTGCAGCAGGACAGCGTCTAAAACTCAGGATAGTGCAGGGGCTTGGGTTTTGTTCTACCCATGCTGTGATACTTCCATTAGGAAGATACAAAGGTACATTGCTTAGAGATTAGCACTTGCAGCCATGGGGTAACATCTGCTCTACCCGAGAGTTTGTCTTCCAGTAACATCCAAACCAGTTTTGTAGTAATTCAGTTCCACGTTGAAATTCGTGCTAACCTCTCTCTCCTCTCTGGGACTAATAACACTGCCTAACAGTGGGTTCTCCTGTTTGAGCCTGCTTTCCTCTTGCAAATCTCTCCAGTGTTTAAGTGAAGAAACAGTAGCCACCATACATGTATTAATCTGCTTGATGACAAAGCTACCTCTTTGTTCTGGCGTCTCTCCTAATACAAGTTCACCATATATCTTGTATCTAGGACTCACTTCAATCACAGCCTTATGTTGCTGGGACACTGATGTAACACAGATTATCCAGAAAGATTGTTGCATGCCAAAATAGCTGTTCCCAAGGTGGAGCACAGTACGTACAGCTCTAGAAATGCCCAAATAATGAAATTCTCCGGTTTATACTTTCCAACCTTCATCTTAAAAGTCTGACTTTTGGATGAAATAACTAGAACCACTGCCTGATTGTTGCCAGATCTCATCAGTCTTTATGCAGCTGCTCACCTAAACAGAATTTTAACTCAACCTTGCAGACCCCAGCATTGCAAAGAGTTACCTACCCTCAGGTTACCTAACAGATCTTTGACAGTCTTTTGACTCTGGACCAACATTGAGCTTTCTGTTGTGCTTAATAGCTAATGCTTGATAATCTTTCTGGAAATCTGCAGTTTACAATTTGTGATCAAAAACATGCCTCCAAAACCATGGGGATGTTTTTAAGGGGCAATATTCTCCAATATTGGGATTATAGTCTCTTGAGCAGCAACATGTCACTAGCTCTAAAACCCAGCTGGGAGCAATTTGCGTTTATATTTGTGGTGAGTTTGCATGTATGGTGTATTTAGTGCATTTGCAGTAGGATTTTGACCACTGATTTACCCAGTATTGCTGGCTAAGAGCTCCAGACACTTTCGATGGGACATGCCCAAGGAACCTACTCTGTCCCCCGACAGAACATTTCAAAACTACACAAGCATATACCGGCGTAGAGCACTACTTGGTTCCCTAAAGAAAACAAAATGTTAATAGTTGGTTCTGTGTCACCCGATCTCAGAAAGCTAGTACAGTAAATTGTTTTGTTTTTTTCTTATTCAGGAGCTGTGAATACAGCCCATGGTGCCATCAGTCAGGATTAGAAATTACATGAGGAGAAAAATCTGGTCTCAGACCAAACTAAATAGTCTTCAGAACTAATACCCTGTTAATAGCTTAAACTCAGCTATTTACCATTTCAAAGGTAATGTACAAGGCAGCGTTTCCACATAGTATTTTCTCGCACCGCAGGGGTGAAATGAGAGCCTATTTGTGGCACTAGGAGAACCTCAAGAGTAACGCCATGCCTCTTGCACCGCAACAACGGCGAGACACGGGCGAGGATACCGCTGCCTTAGGGGTCTGCTCTGAAGCCCCGTGAAATCAATGAGAGCCTTTCCATTAATTTCACTGTTTCTTTTTTTGATCTGGTCATTGCTGAAGGTAGTTCTGAGCCTTTGATTTCAAAAATCATCATCATAATCATCTACAGTAAATACATCAACAAATACGTGATACTTGGGCATGTTCCAAAGTGGCTTCCTAACGTGGTGGCCAGGTGTGTTTCCAGGGTACATTTGCAGTGACATGCTGTCATTAATCACTCTGCTGTGGGCTCGTGTCGGATAGTAATAGTTGGTTGGGTTTGAATGCGGATGCATGGGGTGCCACAAGGGATGTTTGGCATTTTAGAACGTGCTGCTCTTCATGTAATTTATTCCAGCCAACAAAAAAACAACTCCCAGCAGGATCCAGCCTAATGTCCGACATCTGTTTTCTTTGATTTTTATAGATTTCACAATTGCCATAAAAGCCAAACCCTGAAGTAGTGAGTATTACTGATGGAGCATGCGTTGTAATTAGCAGAATGGGGAATTCATCAGCCTAACATGAGTGGAGGTTCTTTGTTCAGAATCCTATTTTCCCTTTATTTTGATTCTCCCTGCAAAGGATGACTGGCTGACTTTCGGAAGTAACCGGAGCAGGGGAGAAGAAAACAAGAGATATGATGCTCTTGGGTGGGGAAATAAGGAAAAGGACCCGAGCTGAGGGGAGTGAGGAGAGGTGGTAAAATGACAATACAAATTAGTGTAATGTACCAGAACAATAGGGGCTACCTTAAAAAGATGAGACACTAAGGAGGGAGATGGTTGTCATTGGCCAGATCATATCCTAACCTACCACCAACACCCCAGTGAGAATGTTTTGTACAGGTGATCTAAAAGGGGTTGGGAGTGGGAAGGAATCCATGTGCCCCATTAATCTGGTGGCTATGCAGCTGCTTCATTGACACTACTGTGGTTGGTTAAGCCAATGGGCTGAGGCCCCTGTGCAAACCCATAAGTGAAAGGCTTGCAGGCAGGGGTTAGGTGTGTGGGATCTATATAGTGATGGATTCACTAGCCACATCCAGGCCACATCCCCAGGGTACTGCCTCCACAGTCCATGCAGCCACAGAGAGAGGCCCTTTGTTCTGTAGTGTGTCGCTCTCTCTCACTTGCTCAGTCCAGAACAAAGCAGAACCATGGGAGTTCAGCTGCATTTAACAAAAAAACCAAAGTACTGCCGAATTCTAAAGGAATAGACCCAAACACTACTCTTACACTACTGATTCTCCAGCATTGTCCTATTTTTATAGGGGCAGGTCTGGAATAGGGCCCTCTCACTTAGTACATATAACAGAAAAGGGAAGGTAAAGCATACAGAATAAGCTATTTAGTGTTTTAAAAGAAGGTGGGAAGGGGGAAGAGCCAAAGAAGGAGCCAAGTTACACACTGAAAAATAAACCATCTTGCTAATTAAAAAGAATCAAATCCTAGTCACGATGGTTTCCAAGGTAGTCTCATTGCTTCATATTTGACACTGGTATTAGTAGCTTGCAAGATGACAGGTTTCAGAGTTGTAGCTGTGTTAATCTGTATCAGCAAAAAGAATGAGAAGTCCTTGTGGCACCTTAGAGACTAACAAATTTATTTGCGCATAAGCTTTCATGGGCTAAAACCCACTTCATCAGATGCATGGAGTGGAAAATACAGTAGGAAGATAGACAGATATACAGAGAACATGAAAAGATAATTGATTTGTCTCATTAGAGTTGGTAAGGCAACCCGCATCTTTTCATGTTCTCTGTGTGTGTATATATATATATATATATATATATATATATATATATCTTCCTATTGTATTTTCCGCTCCATGCATCTGATGAAGTGGGTTTTAGCCCACAAAAGCTTATGCTCAAATAAATTTGTTAGTCTCTAAGGTGCCACAAGTATTCCTTGTTCTTTTTGATATTAGTAGATAGTTTGCTTTTTGCCTATCACTTAGACTGAAGATAGGGCTGAGCCTCGAAGTTTGGAGCAGAACCAACACATGAATGACTCCAAAGGTCAAGAGTGCCACTGTCTTGAGGTTTTGGTTTTTGCCCATCTCTAAATTGAACCACAACATTTTTGAGGGGGTTTTAAAAGCAATAAATAAGCCACATGTAACTTACAAGTATCATTTTTTATGTTTTTACAATAATGTTTATGTTCTCTGATAAACAATTAACCCTTATGGAGCTGAGTTGTAATTTTAGAAGGATAAAAAACCAGTTGTGTTCTATAGAAATTTCATAGGATTCTATAGAAATTTCTCTACAAACCTAGAGGGTCAGATGCCCAGATGATCTAAATTGGCATAGTTCAGGGATCCGGCCCATAGAAAGTAATGATGAATGAGATCAGTCTTAGAGGTTTTTTTTGTTTTTTTTTTTAAACTATCCTGTAGAATTAAATCCTGATTGTAGAATTCTGCAGCTTGGTTTAAAAGTCCTAAAGGAAGGAGATTGTCGTCGATTAAATTATATAGGACTGTTTCATAAGGACAGACATGCAAGTGAAAGCAAATAGATTTATACCAGTTTTCATCATTGACTCCTGCAATGTTTTAGTTTTAGCAGTCTCCCAGATAGCTCATTCTTTTCCTTAAAAGTATGAATGATCATGCAGGTTATATCCCAAAGAAAGCTTTCTCAGAACAGCTGACACCAATGTTTTCATTTCAAAGCACTGTCACGTCTCTTCCCATGATGTGCATTGTAACTACTGGTAAGCGCACCTTTGCTTCAGCTTCCAGTAGGATCTTAACGTATTCCGGTAGATGCCGCACATGAACAAAAATGATGCAAGGGAACAGATTTAATAGACCCAGCCACAAGCCAGAACAGTTGCAATTAAGGAATACATACGCATTTCTCCCTCTCCTCAAGCTGTAATGATTAGCCCTGGCTTGAAACTTGGCTGCTAAAACAGTTCCTACCTTTCGAGTGTTTCCCAACCATTACAAAAGCTGGAACGGAGTTGATTTTTTGGGGGATGATACTAAATTACAGAATGCCTCTGGCTGGCTGTGGGATACTCTCATCCATGTGACCTTTTGTTGCCCTAGGTTATATTGAAGCAGCTGTGATCCCTGCGGGTGCTCGACGGATCCGAGTGGTGGAGGATAAACCTGCCCACAGTTTTCTGGGTAAAAAAGAAAAATGCTTTGATTCTAAACTCAGTGTACGCTTCTGTTAAGCTAGCTTTCGTCTAAATGATCAATAGGAGTAGGTAGGCCACAGGGTTCATCATTTGCAGGAATTGCCTGCTAACGTTTCTTTCTTATTGCGATGTCTCACCATTTCTGTGGTGGTATGCTCAGCGTGTTACTATCGGACAGCAATAGGGGGGTGTTCATCCTGAAGGAATCCCAGAGCATTTTTACGTGCATAGACGAGTCCCTGACATGCACTTTGCTCTGGGGTGGAACAGAGGATCTGTCTAATAGCACGCAACAACAATTTATGGGGAGGAGTAAGGAAGAATGGGGCGTTCAGATGAAACAGCAGCCATTTAGGTAGGAAGAGCGTAGCACCCAGTTCAACCTAGTAGTGAGGAAGGACAATGCAGCTGACTCCCCCAACACACTTACCATGCTGCCAGGGCCACTCCCTGCAGTACGAGGTTGTCATTTTGCTTTACATCCAAGACCCAGCCCTGCTTAGCTTGTAATGAGCCCACAGGCCGAGATGGGCTGGCTGCAGCCATCGATCCAGTACTAATATTATTTATTCTAAATTTCTATGAGGCAGCCAACTGAAATAATGGGCTTAGTCCTCCCCGCATTTACACTCCTGCAGTCCCACTGAAGTCAGTGGCATTGCAGCTGTGGAAGGGAAAGGAAGATCTGGCCCTGTGAGAGCCCAGAATATTTGCAGGGTCAGCAAATTCATTATAAAATTATTAACCCCTACAGTTAGGGCTGTACAGTTTCCTTGTAAATTATAGCTAACTGTAGAGGTTGATACACTATAGTTACATCTACTATGGTACATATATGGCCCCCATCCTCATAGTATCATCCTCGTATCACAAACGTTAATGCATTTATCCTCAGAACACCCCGTGAGGTAAGGAAGTGTTGCAATCCCCATTGCACAGATGGAGAACTGAGGAACAGAAAGACTAAGTGGCTTGCCCAAGGCCTCCCAAGAAGTCTGTGGCAGAGTAGGGGATTGAATCTCCCTGGCTGGCACTCTAATCACTGGACTTTCCTTCCTCTCATCAAACATATAGATAGATTCATGGCCACGTGGAAACACTGTTGCAAGCAAGGTAACAAGCTGAGCTGAGCTTTTCACTGTTTCACACTGTGCCACAATTTCATGTCACGTTAAGGCAGGAGAAGAGAACAATCAAAGCCGTCTCTTACATTTGTTGAACCTTTGTGGTTTAAAATTCCGAGCAGGTTCGCCTCAGGATCTTTGTTGCTATCGATAAGCATGTACGCCCCCTGAATCCTTTATTTTCTGTCTATTTACCCGTCAGTTTATCTAGCTCCCCTCAGCACAATAACTGAGTGCTTCCATTAGGGCCCGGTCCTGTAGCCTTTCCTCACCAGAGTATTCCCATTTGGGATAAACTGGGATTAATGGTTGTTTGGGTCTTACTCCGACCACTCAGTGTGTTACCACCTTACTTAGATATTGTACCCCTTTCGCATCCACATGTTCTGTCTCTTCCAGTGTGAGCTCTTTGGTGCAGGGACTGTGCCCTCTCTGATTTTGGGTGCTACTGGAACAAATAATAGAGAATGGTAGTAACTCCACATACGCGAATGACCATTTTACGTCCTCTTTTTTACAGAAGGTGGAACTGAGGCACACAGAGGTGATGTGACTCTTGCCACGGCCACAAAGTGAGTCGGTGGCAAAGCTGCAAATAGAACCCAGGTCTCCTGACTCCCATGTGCTCCTTCATCATAACCCTTTTTCTTAGATGCCAATTAGTTGCAAATATTAGGATACAAGATGCTCCAGAAAGCTTTCGCAGGCTGATTGTGTCTTAGGATTTTTGCACTAGTTCTGCTATTTTCCTGGGATGGCACCAGAATTGGCAAGGAACACTCAGCAAGAGTGCTTCTCCTGGGCTGTCACCCCATCTGCCCTATCTATCTTCTTGAATACATACCACGTGATGAATAAAGCTAAAATGCAATTAAGAAAAAACCAGCCCCTGTCATTTAACTCTGAGGTGGGCTGTGCCTTGTATTATAAAACCGGCATTTGTGCCACCATTCCTTTGTAGGAAGCATGTGTCACTGTTGCTATTATTTCTGCTCATGCGGCAGCCAGTTTTCTGGAAGAAGATTATGCCTACACATAAGATGTTTGACATATCGAACCATTGGTGGAACAATAAGGGCCAGTGTTTCCTCGAGCTTTGCAAACACTGGGCTTTTGGAAGCCAGTCTTGTTTGATTGTTTCCATGGGATTCATACAGAATGTTTATCAGGGGGTTTTAGTTTTATCCACTGGAGTTCTAGTACTGAGAAGCTTGCACTGAATATTTAGGGCTAAAGTCGGTCCTCAGTTACAATGCTGTAACCCTGCTTACTTGCACAGATGTAACCTCAACAAGTATACACCAATAGGTTTGGCTACGACTGAGAGCAAATTTTGCCCCTGCATGCATCTGCCTTATCTAAAGATAAGAAATACAGTTCAGCTAAAATGAGACTGGTTCCTTCCCACAGATCTTCCTCCAAAACTTGAACCAATCCAGTTTTGAGATTCATAAAGGTCCAAGCAACTTTTCCCGACATATTTTCCATTTTTGCACATCTCTGGCCTCCTGCACCTGGGAGCAGGAATGCTGAGACACCTCGAGACAGGGATCTTCCCACAATACTTGCAGTCCAGTTTTGCAGAGTTGGTTTAAATGTCTGTGCCTTTACATAAAGGGACGAGAGAGTTTTCCCCAGCTGCAGTGCACGATGATGCTCTTGCTACACTGAAGTTTCCCAATATTGTTTCAGCTCTGTAGTTCATGTTCAGTAACCAGGAGGATCTTACAGTGTCTTCAAAGCTGTCTGTCTCCAATGTCCGTGATCAGACAGGAAGAGATAGGCAGTGCCTTGTTAATCTAAACCCAAGGATAGCAACAGCAAGTCTCCAACAAGATAATAATTTGGGAATCAAATTCCAGGCACTGTAGCTTTAATAAGGCACAGCGGCTCTGCACTCATTCTAACACAGGGTCTAACTTTGGAAAGATTCCCTGTGTTAGTTTCACTCATAAAGCGTAGTCCAATCAGGACTCGTTTCCACTCAGGGCTGGGTGCAGCACTGTGGAGCCCTGCTTAATTTGGAATCATTATTCCATTTGCTGGGAGCAGTTCCGGAATAATTTCCCTCCACCTACATTCAACCCACGCTGGCTGGCTGGCTCGGCTGGCTTTCTTGCTAAAGAACCACCTTGAACAGGAAACACCTCGGCGGCTTGCATCCATGAGCTCGGAAGTGAGTTGGAGGAACTGCAAGTGGAAATAAAGATCTGACTGGATGCCAGGTTTAGGATTAGGTTGATTAGTCAGTTCCTGTTTTCCAGCCTGAAAGGAAAAGAGAAGTTAAGGGCTTTTTGGTTTTGTTTAATCCTCTACTGTATGATGTTAAGCCTCAAAACCTACACATGAGACCAGGCAAATGCCTGCTACCTCCTGAGTGAAACCCATCCCAGTGGTAGTCTGACCTAGCTACTTACAGTTAACCATTCCTGTAGACACATTCCCTCTCCCCCGGAGATCACAATGTTAGAGAGACAAGACATGAGATTCAGGTCAGGTGAAGAGACTTGGTTTGGTGATTGGTGAGACATTTCTGGTGCAATGAGAAGATGCTGGAGGTTTTTGATGCTTGTGAATAATTGACTTGATATTGAGAGGCTGCATGATCCCATGGATAGTGCACTGAACTAGGAGTCAGGAGACAATGGGTTAGATTCACTGTCCTTGTTCTGGACCCTTTGAGCTGTAGTCTGGCCACAACTGCAAGTTGAGAATTCCCCTAAACGAAGGAAATTGTAAGACGCTGCTGGACTAGAACCTGGGACCATGGGGGTTCTGAGCCACTGACCATCCGCATCGCCACTGGATGCTTAGGCTTGGTTTCCCCTTCAGGACCCCATGAATCTGGGTTCTGCAGGAAGTCCTGTCCAGCAGGATCTGAATGGTGGCCCCTTCCAGCTCACTGATTGGCTGTTGCTAGTTTTTAAACCAGGAAGCCATCATGGAGAGCTGTCTGAGCAACCACACAGACTGCCTGCCTGCTTCCGCTCCAGACCCTGCTTGCTGTAGATCGTAAACTCCAGCTTCTGAGCCTGGTTTGTTCTCGACTTTGCTATTTGCTTGCTGTCTGTAACCTGGCACCTGACCAGACTTCCTGATATCCTGATTCTGCTATTTACCTCCCGCCTTCAACTCGGTGCCTGACCCCCAAATTCCTGCTATCCTGACCTGCCTCTGCACTGACCCCACTACTCAGTTTCTGACTGCAACTTAGCTACTGACCAGTGCCCACGGCCTGGCCCTGACAGGAATTCACATTTGGTGTAAAGCTGGCAGAGCTGACTCCATAAACCATCTGCCACCCCCACCTTGGTGAAGGGTCAGGGTCAGAGGTGGAGTTATGTTACTGTTATTCACAGCAGGCATATCATCCTGGGAGTACCACAGCCAACTGCCGTAAATTAGAGTAACCTTTAGTCTGCTCTAGTTTACACTGAGGACAGGGCTGACTGAGGATCAGGAAATCATAATCTGTTTCCTGATTGAGCTCTCCTGTCCACACTATCAAGCAGATCTTGGCAGAGAAGAGAATCTACCCCCTCAGTTCTGTTCACAGCTCTGACATGCTCAGTGACCCTGTACACAAATTCTTCACCTCTCTATGACTCAGTGTTCCTGTCTGCAAAATGGAAATAAGGATACTTCCCCCTCCTTTGCAAAATGTTTTGAGAATCCCTGCTTGCAAAACACTCCATGCGGTAAGAGCTACATGTTTTTTGCTGTTCCTTAAAACTTGTTTTGCTTGGATGCTAGCAAGCGGGGATCAAAGCCTGCCAACCGTAAGACTCCCTCAAGTAAGACATGGCCATTCCCTAGATGGAAGACCCCAGAGATTAAGCATGGAGTGCTGGTGTTTCAGCAAGGGGCGATCTTCCCTCTGAATCAGAACTGATGCCTAGTCTTCGGGAGCTCAGCATGCTGCCTTTCTGCTCATTAAAGCTCTCATGGACCTTTTCACAAGAGTAGGCATGCTTGTCTCTGTATCTCAGTAAGTAGCCATCTTACAATAGAGATCATTCCATTCCACCCATGACTTTAGTTGGATACAATATTATCCCTGAGCTGGTCCTGTTCAGGGCTGCTCAGAGCCATTGCTTATGCCAGTTTCAGTCTGCAGCAGCACTGGATGCTTTCTGGTGGTGGGTAAAGTGGTCCCTCAGCAGCATTCTGGGGCTTCATAAAATTTTCTGGGGTTTGCAGAAGGCACTTTGTAAATCGGTGAGCAAGAATGTCATGGGGTTAGACAAACAAGCCACGGAGAGTCTTGTTGAGCTGTGCTGCTTGCAACACATAAATACCAAGAGCTAAGTGTGCCCTTTCGATCTATGCATGGAAGGAACCAGTCTTGTGAGAGCCTTGTACTCCAGTCGGGGAGTTGGGGGTGGGCCTCAGTAACTACAACCCCTCCACTTACCTTGGATCCTTTGGGGCTGAGCAGTGGACAGTCCATGGTGGTAGTGAGTACATGGGGTGGCAGGCATGGTCAGGGGAGATGTACATTTTTCCTCTTCCCCACAGAGCTCAGACCGGAAATGTAATACAGCCTAAGGTTGCGCCTTTCATGGCCCCTCTTCTAGGACAGGGATCCTCTTGTGGTGGGGGTGGGGCGTTGTGGCCAGCTGGAAAAGCTATTATAACACACTCCACTGTAGAGCATGCCAGGGACCCAGAGAAAGTGTTGAGGCACCAGCCCTCTTCCTGGATCTCTTTCAACCTTCTCCAGATTCTCTGGATCCATGAGGCCAGACCTATTGCCAGTTCCAGCAGGGGAGTAAACTCTGCACCCTGTCAGAACACTTTGGTAAGAATCCCCATGAAGGAGAACCTCACAAAAATTTCCTCCTGCTCAGCCCCTCCTGTGCGAGGGGGCAATCTGGCCTCTAGTTTCTTGAAGCACACCTCTTAGTAATAGCCGTATTTTGGACGTCAAATGTTGCCTGACTACTGAGCAGCCACAGACAAGAGCAGGTCTATAGGCAATGGTCTCATGTCATTACAAACATGACTCATGTTAGATTAATGCCCGCACTCCCAAAAATCAAGTCAGCCATGTCTTGCCATTGACGGGGAGGTTCATGTCCTGACCTTCTAAGCATATTAAAGAACAACATGGAATGTAACGAAGGCTTCCAGAGCATGCTAGTTGGTGGGGCCTGATCCAAAACCCAAGCAAGCAAGTGGGAGCTTTTCCACTGATACAACTGTGTTTTGGGTCACACCCCTGCTCATTTAGTTAATTAGAAGCAAGAGTCATAATTTTGACAGAAAGTTAATAAACTGGGTCTCAATCACTAATGGTTAAGAAAACGTTATTAAAGAACAGTCTGGCCAGGAGACACAGTTAACCTTGAAATTAGAAAACGATCCAGTGGGCGAAAAACACCCACAGACTACTCTGCTCAATAATACCCAGTATCTGGATGGGCAAAACAGTTTGGATACATGGCACTTGAATCTCCACAGAGATTGTGGCCTGGAATTTTCTTCCCATAAAATCAGGCTTTGCCAGCTTGCTCCTCTACTTCTCGGTACGCTTGCTTTCATCCCCAAATCCTTGGAATAACATTCCCTCCCCAGTAATCTGGAAGTCTCAAAAATTAATTTGAAAAGCTGCCGTTGTTCAACATCCCCACGGATGGAGTCGTCTTTCAGTAGCTGGAGAGTTGAAGTAGCATTTGTACATACATTAGCCTTTTCTGGAAGGAAATAGATGAAATTCCAAATACCTTTGCCTCTAAATAGTAGTTTTAAATGGCTGACTTCCTGCTCTCTTGCTTTTACAACTGGGTTATTTTATGGAGAAGTTTTCTTTATGGTGCTGTCCTGATGTACACAACCCTTCCATTAATTTCAGTGGGATATGAAAGGGAAACAGGTTTGGACCCCTCGGGTATGTCTACATTGCACACTGAACCTTGGGTCTTTTATCCCTGTGTAGAGATACTTTCTGAGACTCGGGTCCAGGCCCTGTTATTCTGCAGTGTGGACATAGTTAAAGCTGCAGACCTGAGTCAGAAGGTCTGCATGGTGCAGCCATTAGCATGGCTCTGAGATCCAGGTCTACGATGCAACGTGGATGCTCAAGCATGGGCTTGGAAACACAGACTCCACAAGGCCGGGTCCCACAGACCCAGACTTAGTGTGCAGCATAGGTATAACCTCAGAGCTGTGGGGTATTTGTTGACTGATGGAGGCCTTGTTGATTTGCGGTTAATCCGTAAAAGGGCCTGATGCTAATCCCATCAATGTAAAGGGAAGGACTTTGATGGGCCTTTAGATCAGGCCCCAAATTAATAAACTGAGACCCTGTATCCAGCCTTGGTGTATTGTGCCCAGACATGAGAGTATATACATCAGTCTGGACACAATACTGGAGCTTAGTGAGAGATTTCACCTAGTAAACCTACAGGGCTTTAGGCTCTGGCTAAAACAGCACTTCTCTGTCCATCCAAATGTATGCTTGTGCTCACAAGGCATATAGGCACATCCAGGCAGGTGGAAATTTAGCCCTGACAGGACTGTCAAAGATCTAGCCCTGCACAGCATTTGCACACATGCAGACCTCACAGAGATTTTCAAAAGGGGTTTTGGTGTACCAGGCTATTTTATCACCTGCTATGTCTACACCTTTACAGCCTGACCTGCTTCCATCAAGACCAAGAGTTGCCAAGGCATCACTTGCCTTAGCTCCCTATGTTGCAGGCCTGAGAGCAGACAGGACATCCGGCTTGATGCTGAACATAAGCTTGATGTAGATGGAATGGCTGAAAGCCACTTCTCTGTTTCCCTGATGCTGGCTCTGCCAGGACCAAAATGGCCTCTGAAGTAATTTAGAGCAGCCTAAGGGCAACTCTAAATTGTGCTAGCTGGAATGGTCCCATAAGGGTCCCGTGCCTGGCTGAGGATTGGGCAGAACACCATACACGCCATCTCCCCCTGCCCCCGACACACTTTGACCCCTCCCTTATGATTCAGCTCTAAGAATTGGGTTAAGGAATCCATCCAACATCTTCATTATGGAAGCCCCAAATAAACTAAAAATATATATATATATTCTTTGCCGCTTGCAAATCTCATAACCAATGTAGCGTGTTTTGTTACCCTTTTGCCCAAGGAAGTTTTAGGAAATTATTTTTCAAAAGTTAATTCTTTTGGAAAAACTTTAAAAATTACTAGGGGAAAATTGGGTTTCTGCACTTAGGAGGAAAGGTGAGAGTTGAGTGAAAGATGAGTGCTCTGAAAATGGTTGGAGTTCTGAATACATTTCACTGTTTACTGATTTCAGCAGGAATTTCTTGGGACCCGACTGCTAAACTGCCAGACTTCAATCAGTTGCAAGATGGGCAGACTAGATAATAATGTACAAGTCTGGTCTCATAAACCAGGAGTCTGTTTAAAGCCAGCAGTGTTTTGATTCTTTTTCACTCTACAGCTGCCAATTTCCATAGCTTTGAAAGTGTGACACAGCAAGTCTGCAAGCTTCAAGGAGAGAAAGGAAAGCATGAGATTAGTTTATGGCTGGTTTGCAAACCTCAGACAATCAAAGGGGATCAAATAGCTATTCCATTCTATCCAGGTCTTATACTGTGCTTGCTGCTTTGGTATCCGAGTGTCTGGATTTATCTAATCTACCGGCATCAATAAGCTTTCAAAGGTTATGAAACGAGTGCTTAGACTTGAGTGTAATCTTTACAAAGATGTAGTTGCTTTGGGTGGAGGAAACATTAATTTCCAAAATCCCAAATGACAGAAGATTGCTTTCTAGAACAGTTTCGTTACTAGTGCTATTTTAAAATTTACATATATATATATTTTAAAGGTAAAGCAATGTTACAGTTTGTTTATATACACATACCTATATAAATAAATGTAATGATGCTGTACATCTAAAATGTAGCTTTATTACTAATAACATATTAGATTATTATTGAAATAATTATATGCATCTGATTGACTGTTCACTAACTATCCTCTCTGTTTACTGTTTGCACTTCACTCAGCTTGAACAAGAAAAATGAGCTCGTAAGTTCCATTCTTTTCCTAGTCTGAATCTAGTCACTTTAGCATTCTTGTGCCCTAGCACAATGCTCCAATACTCCAAGGTTATGTTTAAAGCCAAGTGAAAGCTCGTTTCATTGAAAGTTAATAGAAAATTTCCTAGTAATCCCAGTTGGTTTTACAGAAGAGAAATGTTGGACATAAACTTTTGTGACAATATCCCTTTAATATGTATGTTCTCCTGATATGCATTAAGTAGGAGATAAATTGTATGTTGCTCATGTTGGTGAGAACTCATTCTCTCACTACGGATTGCAGTGGGATGACTGGAGGTAGGAGTCCCCTAATGTAAGTTAGAGTTGGGCCATCTAGCCTGGTACTAGTAGTATCTTTACAAGGACACCATGTAATCATTCTTCCTTCCGTTTCATTTGTAAACTGATGCTGCACAGAACTGCTCCCCACTCCCGCCCCTCGCCCCCCTTTAATTTCCTGGCAGTGGAGTGACAGAGAAAATGTCTCGATGTTTAGAATCCAGAGGACTTTGATTCATTAGAAATCAGATCCGAAAAATTTTAAGGTAGCAAAACTTCAGCATTTCCAGCTTATGTGACATTGATGTTACATGATAGCAATTGTAATGTGATTCGAGATGCCTTCCTACACTGTAATACTGAATGTTCGCAGTTTGGCTACCTGGTAACTCCTCAGCTAAAAGTAAATACTTGATTTTTCCTTTAAACTCCCGTCTGCTACAAGGCTACTGCATCTTGCAGTTGAAGTGGGCTGAAGCTGAATCACTGTGGGTCTGTCTTTTAATTATGGAATTGCTTTCATTTCCTTCCATGGTGTTTGATTCTTTCCAGCTTTAAAAGATTCCAGTAAGAGATCCATTAACAGCGACTGGAAAATTGAGCTTCCTGGCGAGTTTCAGATCGCAGGCACTACTGTCCGGTACGTGCGAAGGGGTCTATGGGAGAAAATGTCTGCCAAAGGACCAACTAAAATACCACTGCACTTGATGGTAACTTTATATCCTTTGTTTATGTTTCTTAAGTGATGCAACATAAAGGGTTTATATCCAAGCTCACAGTTCAACTTAAACTATTTGCTTCCTCCCCAGGGTTTTAAGGAAAATCTATTGCTTCTCCCCCTGATTTCTTTTGCAGGGTTACAGGGGGCAACACTTACATCTCACTTAAGGTCTATTTTGTGTCAGCTTGCAATCTCCGTAGAAGCTTCATACTGTGATGTACATTACATAATGAGACATAAAGAAACTGGTATGGACCCGGTTTTTCAAGGGCTTCTGCGTTTTGTGCCCATAACCATTTGCACATGTAAAAGGACATTGGCTCAACTTCCTAGTTGACTCACACCAGTGTATGTTTCTCTGTTTAAATTACCTTTTTCTCACACAGGTAATAAAAGATGCACATTTTGTGTATGTACAAAACACATGACCTGTGCAAATTTGGCACTGTATCTCAATTTACACACGCAAATCATCTTGACTTATATATTGACTAGGTTGAGAACTGTTACATTTCTTTGCTCCGGTTCAACATAGTCTTTCTATTTACACAGGATGTTCTTTTATAAACACTGAAGCTGTATGAGTCAAGAGACCTCCTGGGTCAAGAGATTAGGAATCTTTTCCCAGCTTTGTCTCTGGCTCAGTGTGTAATTTGGGCCGAGTCATGTAATCTCTCTCTGACTTAGTTTCTCCATCTATAAAATGGGGATAATAATACCCTGCCTCCCATGGATGTTAATACATGAGTGTTTGCAGAGGGCTTTGCAATTCTGGGATGGAAGACCCTATGAAAACACAGTGTATTGTGAAGTAGGCACTGCTTCCTCTAACTTCTATTTTCTGTCCACTTTAATTTTTCTAGGCACTGTTTCCTTTCTCTGTGACTTTCTTGCCAGGATCTGCCTACCCCAGCCCTTCTTTAGACATGGCTAAAAATCAAATGGCTCTCTGCTTTTCCTCACCTACATTTTTTGGGCCCCTGTTAAATCTGCTTTGCGCTGTTCTAGTTTTCATTTTCATTGTACTGTTTGAAGAGCTCAGAACTGCCATGAACTTTTCACAAAAATGGTATAAGACTAATAACCCTTCCCTCTTCTCGGTGCTTTTCACATGCAGCTCTCAAAATGCTTCACAAAGGAAGGGAAGCGCTGTTATCCCCGTTTTCGGGAAGAGGTGTGGAGTGACTTGCACAGGTCAGACAGCAGGCCAGTGGCAAAGCTGAACTGAGACTATTCCTCAGTATTCAAAAGGGCACATTTGAGGATTCTTGCAATTCCCTAACGTATTCATGAAAATCATGATTTGGGCATGTAAAGCTAAACATGTACAAAAGACTTGGGCCTATATTTTCTATTAGCTCTTTTTTAAAAGTCAAATTTCCATGGTGACTTCTTCAACATTAAGAATGTCAGCTTCACAATTTTGCTTAGATCCAAACTTTCCACCCTGAAACCAAACCCCTTACAAAGTAGCCTGTATATTACTGAAGAACTGTCTGTCCTCAGGGTACCGTATAAAATATGAATTTGCATGAGCTCAGGTTTGTAAAAATGTTGTGTAAGATTCCTGTGCCTTTTGTGGCTAGATCTGACTATTCCAAGGTTCTCCTCGGTTGAGGCTCACAGCAGTAGATTCTGGTGTTGTCATTTTGAAAACTTGAGCATTGCTGTGTATCTTTTTTAATGGAAACAACCCCCCCCTCCCCTCAATATCCAACAAAACAACAAAAATAAGGATTGTATTACTAGGAAGCTTCTCCCTAAGCCCTATTTATTATACAGTAGAAACTTCAGAGTTACGAACCCCTCAGGAATGGAGGTTGTTCGTAACTCTGAACAAAACATTATGGTTGTTCTTTCAAAAGTTTACAACTGAACAGTGACTTAATACAGCTTTGAAACTTTACTACGCAGAAGGAAAATGCTGCTTTTAACCATCTTAATTTAAATGAAGCAAGCACAGAAACAGTTTCCTTACCTTGTCCAATCTTTTTTTAAAAAACTCCCTTTTTTTAGTAGTTTACGTTTAAACACAGTACTGTACTGTATTTGCTTTTTTTGTTGTTGTCTCTGCTGCTGCCTGATTGCGTACTACTTCTTCGAGTGCTTGCTCATGGCCGTTCCAAGTGCACGGTCGTTGGAAGGTTTTTCCCCTAGCGGTATTCATCAGGTTGGCTGTGGAGCCCCCTGGAGTCGCGCCTTCCTGATGGTGTATATAGGTCCCTGCCGACCCACCACCTCTTCAGTTCCTTCTTACCGCCAGTGACGGTCCTTGGAGCAGCGCTCTTCCCTTGCTCTACAGCAAGCAATCACCTAGTGGGCTTTCTCTTGTTGTGTATGTAAATAGTTAAAAACTTAGTATTAGTTAGTTTTCAGTAGTTCATAGTTAAAATAATTTTTAGTTGGGGATCCTCCCCCTACCATGTTTTCCCTCCCAGGGACCGGGGCATGCCTTGGTCTCAGGGGTTCAAAGCCTGTGGGTTCTGTCTGAAAGCCTATGCCAAACGGGGACCCACACAACTCCTGCTTTCCAGCCTGGTTCTGCTGGCCAGTCAGTATTTGCTAACCCCATGGTTGACTGCTTTCTCAAAAGACTAGATAGACTGTACCCTCAAGTAAGACAGCTGATCCCCCCATGAGATCTCAACCTGGTGCTCTCAAGGCTGATGGGCCCTTCTTCTGAGCCCCTAACAACATGCTTTCTCCTCTATCTTTCCCGGAAAGTGGCATTTCTGATGGCTATAACTTGGGCCAGGAGGGTGTCTGAGCTTAAGGCCTTGACGTCCGAGCCCCCTTATGCTGTTTTTTTTTAATAAGGACAAGGTACAGTTGTGGCCACACCCGGCTTTCCTCCCAAAGGTAGTTTTGCATGCAAATCAGGACATTTTTCTTCCAGTGTTCTTCCCTAAACTGCATTCTAGTAACCGGGAACGAATGCTCCACTCCCTGGATGTCAGACGAGCGTTAACTGTTTACACTGAGTGGACAAAGCTGTTTAGAAAATCAGCACAACTCTTCATCACAATTGCTGAGCGACTGAAAGGGCTTCCAGTGTCATCCCAAAGGATCTTTTTATGGATCACGACCTAGCAAAGATACCTGCCCCAGCATTAACAGCACACTCCACAAGAGCGCAGGCTTCCTCAGCAGCACTCCTGCCACAGGTCCCCAGGCAAGACATCTGCAGGGCAGCGACATGGTCATCAGTCCCCACCTTTATGTCGCACTATGCCATTACTCAGCAGGCGAGAGATGATTCTGTATTTGGCGGAGCAGTGCTACGGTCTGCGACTCAGTGAACTCCAACTCCTCCGAGGAACTGCTTGGGAGTCGCTTACTTGGAATCGACATGAGCAAGCACTCAAAGAAGAAAAAATGGCTACTTACCTTGTTGTAACTGTTCTTTTTCGAGATGTGTTGCTCATATCCATTCCAAGACCCACCCGCCTCCCCTCTGTCAGTGTATCCAGCAAGAAGGAACTGGTTCCAAATGCAGTGTGTGGTTGACCGGTCAGCTCATAACTCTGAGGTTCTACTGCAATACAAACTGACTTTTCAGGCTGCTATTAATAGGGGTGATTTTTCCTTTCTCTCCCCCTTCCTCAGATATGCTTTAAAGATGGGATAGAGACCAGTATCGGACCATTAGAACAAACATGAAGCCCAAAGTCATTGGGAGAATAATAAACAAAGCTCACTTAAAACAGCATGTAATTTATTTGAAACTCTTTTCTCGAGTCAAATATTAATCTTTCCCCTGAAATAGGATAGTGGTTTTAATTCTTTCAACACAAGAATGAAAAGGATGGTTACCAGTTACTTCTAAATAGAAAACTGTTGTCCAAACAACGGTGGAACACACTTGACTGACAAAGAGCCAGAAGCCTTACTGAATCCATTGTGACCTGCATTTGAAATCAATTACACGTACACACACACACATGCATGAACACACACATATTGCATGTGGCTATGAAATTGGTTTCATATGGCCCGTTAGATTCACTCATTTTGTTTCCATACTGAGGTAATAAGGATCTCATTTAAGGAGCTGTTTTTTAATACTTGGAGCATTTCTCCAAATGTGTTACTGTACGTATATTTCTTTGATAAACGAATGAATGTTTGTGTAGCTAGGCCTATGCTAGACCTCCTCTTGGCAACAGAGGGCAACCAAACACTCCTGGAGCACAGAGATGCTTCAACCATGACTCTTTCCGTAGTGCAATAGATGAGCTGCTCATACCTCGTGTCTTAAATAAAGTCAGGACAGTAACTGAGTTCTCTCCTGACTGTTGCCTAATGTTTTGGATTCTGCAGAAAGCTTTGTAAACATGATGATCGTGTGGTTCATCGCGGCCTTAACTTTGGCTTCAAGCTAAGAATAAAACATACCTTATAGTGATAGACTTGAGTGCAATCTATTTAGCTTAACAAAGAGAAGGTTATGGGATGACTTGATTACAGTCTCTAAGGAGGAAGAAATATTTAATAATGGGCTCTTCAATCTAGCAGAGAAAAGTCTACCACGATCTATGGCTAGAAATTGAAGCTAGACAAATTCAGCGTAGAAATAAGGTGTCATTTTTTAACAGTAAGAATAATTAATCATTGGAACAATTTACCGAGGGTCACAGCAGATTCTCCTTCACTGACCGTTTTTAAATGACGGTTGACTATTTTTCAAAAAGATCAGGTCTAGGAACGTTTGTGGGAAGTTCTATGGCCTGTGCTGTACAGGAGGCCAGTTTAGATGATCACAGCAGTTCCCTCTGTCCTGAGAATCTGTGAAAAACAAAGTTTCCTCTGTAACCAAAGCAAAAACTTGTCTTTGTTTCCCACTCCTCATGGAAGGTACTTTTCTGTCCGGACTTGTTTACTGTGGAGATCGACTAAACGGTGCAAAGAGCCTGCTGTCCTTACAGTGCTCATCGTACAGATATACAGGGAGTCAATTGCTGCAACTCCAATGGAATTGGGCAAAATTTTTCAGATCGTTTATTCACGGAAGTGTAGTTTTGAGTTGACTGAAAGTATTAGCAAATTTGCGTCCAGTTTAGCAAATAGTTTTGGCTGGAAAAAATTTGACAACAGTCAAAACATTTTGCTTCAATTTCATTAAAATGAAACTTTTGATTTTGAAGTCTAGTTGGGATTTATTTTGGAAAAAAACTAAAAAAAGATGGAAACTAAAAAAATGGAAAAAACAAACAAAAACAATTCTTTCAGGTCAACCTGCAATAAAATTTTGGGGAGATTTTTTTGTTTCGGCTACTGAACCAAAATATCAATTATTCAGACAGCTTTAAACTCAAGTCCATGCTTCCAGCACATGTACAGTCATTTTATGCCCCATCCCATGTCAGAGGTGCTTATAAACCCTATTTGATTGGGGTTTTTTAGAGGGTTGAAGATGTGTTTCCAGAACAATGAAGAGTCAAAAAGGAGCATACCTGTGGGTGCCTGGAGGGTTCCTGTTCAAATCATTGTGTTAATGCTACTGGGGTTATATTGTAATAGTAATTATGTCTGTTTTTAAAAATCACAGAGGCCACATCCTCAGCTGGGTGTAAATTGCTATAGGTCCATTAACTTCAAAGGAGATACTCCAATTTATACCCCCCGAGAATCTGGTCCAGAAAATAGATGTGCTCCAAAGTCAGCTAGTAAAGCCCTCCCGCCTATCTTTCATCATAGAATCATAGAATATCAGAATTGGAAGGGACCTCAAGAGGTCATCTAGTCCAACCCCCTGCTCAGAGCAGGACCAGTCCCCAATGTTTGCCCCAGATCCCCAAATGGTCCCCTCAAGGATTGAACTCACAACCCTGGGTTTAGCAGGCCAATGCTCAAACCACTGAGCTATCCCTTTTACATAGCACAGTAATTCAGATAAAAGATGCAGTGGGTCTGTTTCTTATCTCTCACTGGTTTTACACCAGTGGGACTCCTTTTACCAAAGTTACTCAGTGAAATCTGGCCCAATGTGTAAATCCAAGTAGAATCGGAACTCCACGCCCACTGTGACTAATAATGAGGCACCCTTTTATAGCCCTCCTTTTGTTTATAGTGGTCCCTTTTAGTGAATTTCACAGAGTAGAGAGGCTGGAGAGGTCATACATGAGCCTGTTAGAAGCAGGTTTCACACCTCAGCATCACTGCAGCGGCACCTTGGAGAAGTGAGAACTTGGATGGAACCACTGATGTCACTGCCTGATGTGAAAAAGCCCAGCGCCTTCTTTCTTTCTTCAGAAAATACCTGCGTGTAGGGAGAGACAGTCATATCCCATTAGTGAGGTTTGTCAGTTAGCCCAGGACAGGCTCGTTCTTGTCAGCACCATTTCCCATGGTGATGATTTGACTTGTTTATTGATTAAGCTGTTAAATGCGCATCTCTGCAGCATTAATAAATTCCCGTGCCATGAAAGTGTGAAGTGATATGATGTTAAACTCAAAAACCCCTCTCTCTCCCAACCCACTGCTCCTTCCAGAAGGTTAAATAAATAGATCAGCCTGGCAGTCAGCCTGACTTCCCAAAACAAATTAAGGCACGTATGATGAATGGCATCTTAATTCCATGCAATCGTTAACTTAATTAGTTACTATATGAACGTCAATCTGATTTAATGTTTCCTGCTGTCGAATTAATTCTGTTTTGAAGCCAACTCATCACATTTGACACCAAAAAAAGCGACGGCCAAATTTTTCAAAATTGAGTACTTAACGTTAGACACCAAAGTCTGGTTTTGGACACCTCCATAAGTTGCTTGATTTCTCAGAAGTGCTGAGCACCAGCTCTCATGGTTTTCCTTTGTGTCAGCACCTCTGAAGATCAGGCCACTTTGATTTTCAGGGCCTAAATAAGGATTTGTCTGCCTTTCTTGCAGCACCCGTCTTTGAACGTGTTGGCCTGAGACAGCATGGCTTGCTTTGCCGTCTCTGCGCTCTGTTGGCTTTTCACAGTGTACCATAACAACCTTTCTTCTGCTGCTGAACCAGGTGCTGTTATTTCACGACCAGAATTATGGAATTCATTACGAATACACCATTCCTGTAAACTATACCGCTGAAAACAGAAGCGAGCCAGAAAAACAACAGGATTCTTTGTACATCTGGACACACAGCGGATGGGAAGGATGCAGTGTGCAGTGTGGAGGAGGTAAGGCCATTTGGGAATGTGGTGGGATTGTTTTGTACAGTGTTTGCCAAGGCAGGCAATAAAGAGAGGTGAATGCAGAACACAGGCTGCAGCGCTGCCAAAGCACAGACATCACGAGGAGGGCTAAGGTACGGAAATGGCTGTTGGCATGGCAATTGGGTGAAACGAAAGCTCGCTTTCACCAGATCTACAAGTTAGCAGCAGCCGTGCAGTCTATTCTCGGCCAGTGTTCTGGCAGGGCTGCTGCTTTGTCGGTTCATTATTATGCAGTGGAACTGCACCTGGTTTAGTGCTTCACGGATGGCTCAAAGCACTTATATGCAGCCCCATATCTCAAGGCTCAGTCAGATTCTTGGAGCAGAGTTTTCACAGGCATGCATGCATATTTGCTGAAAGAAGCTTCCTTCTCCGAGGATGAAGTAGGAGCAGTCCCACTGTGACAATTTGCTGTAGATTGCATCAGAAACCCTCAACCAGCTAACCACATTAGCACCCTGCAGATCACACTTTTCATTTGATTTTTCCTGGGGAATTCTGGGATAGATTCATGAAGCCAGAGGGGGACTTGACCCTCACGGAAGACAGTTAAGGCTGCATCTGCCACTATATGTTGACTTTCCGTATATGGGAGAGGCAGCTTTAATTTCTCCCTAGGGAATCAGGTCACACCCTGGCTAAGCTCCTTTAACGACTAGCACTGAGTGGTTGGTGCCAGCTCCAATAATTCCTCCCATCGTGAAGATACCACAAAGGAGTTAGAGCGCTCAGTTTAAAAGCCTCACTCCTTGTCAGGTTTGCCACCCTCAGGATCCTCCAACCTCACTAAATGCCTGTATTTTTCTTCTTATAAAAAAGTTGATTTAAAAATTGACTCGTTTGCTTTCCTTTTACAATAACAATTTCTCCCAGTCATTGAGCCCTCACAAGAGTGAATCTTAAACCTGTTGACAGGGCTTTACAATAGGCCTCCCACACAGTTAGTGTCACAAATATCACCTTCTGGCAATATAAGTCCCACCATCAGTGGGCTCGGATATGTCAGTTCTTAAACACTTTGGTTTTCAGACACAGTCCAGTACTTGTTCTTGGTGGAAAGGTCTTCTTCCCTTTGGGACTTTTAGATTGGGACTCATTTATGGTTCTAAAAGTGATCAGGGGCTTAATTCACACTGGACTTTCCAGTGACAGGTTTTAATGGATTTTCTGTTGCTTGGTCATACATCACAAGCGTTCGGTTTGTCAAGTATATAAAACAGGCAGACTTAAGATTATAATGGGAGACGCTTGAGGCATTTCCCCCAAATAAATATCACTTGGGTAGGTTTGCATGGTGAGATGGTGATGTTTACATCGTGACATCATGATGTTAACTCGCCGTGTTGAAAGGCAACTATGTGACAGTCACAACGCAACACCTTCACGTCAAAGTGAATTGTTAAGCCCAAGGTGCCATGTTCATCAGTGGAATTGAGCCCCCTTCTCAGTTGATGCAGAGACATAGGTTGTGTGGAAATAGTAGAACCATTCTGGAGTGTGGTGTCTTGAGCCTGAGTGTGAAATTTAAGGATGAAGTTCTCTGGAGGTTGGACAACAACCAAACCGCCCATGATGATACCAATAAGATTTGGGGGAAATATCCAAATATATTACAGAAAGTGCACAAGCTGCCTGTGGCCAGACGAAATGAGGGAAATTGGTGGTGGCCCTGTGACATGCAGGAAGCAGTAAAAAAGAATGGCAATGGCAGAAAATAAGAGTGATGATAAGTTCTAAGTAATACAGACTGGTACAGAAAATAGCTAAAAGAGCAGTTGCAGAAACAAAGGGTCAGCCATTGAAAGGACTACTCAGGACTACGAATGAAGGAAGGGGGAAAAGGAATATGTAGATTAGCCAAGATTAAGCAAAGAAGCTCAGAGAACTTGGGAGCTGTGAAGTGTGTCAAAGATGAAAATGGAAGAGTACTAAGGGAAGATGGTGAAATCATCGGGCGGTGGCAGAGAAGAGAATGTGAAGAAACCATTGAGGAAAGTATGCACAAGCAAAAACTTGACAAGACCTGTCACCACAGTGGAGACTCAGTGCTAAAGATGATGAAAGGTGGGAAGGCAGTGGGAGCAGATGATGTACCAATTGAAGTATTTAAAGCATTAGGCCATGAAGTAGTGGTGATGATGACAAACTTTTTCAATTTAATTCTCTGTACTGGAAAAATTCCCGGCTGGTGGAGGAAAAGCACGTTGGTCACTAACAGGAGATGTGCAAGCATGGAGTCATTACAGACCCATCAAATTGATGAGTCACTCAATGAAGTGTCTGGAAAGAATTATTGAGAAAAGACTTCGGGAGGCACTGGAGCATCAACTCAGTGACAAACAATTTGGGTTTGTCCCAGGAAGGCCAACAATGGATCCCGTGTTTGCAGGAGAAATATGGAGAGAAACACAAGGAATTGCACTTAGTGTTCATGGATTTAGAGAAGGCTTATGGCTGAGTTCCTAGACAATTGTTATGGAGGTGCCTGTGGGTGCATAATCTGCTGGAGTCATGCGTTCAGACTATCATGGACAAGTACGAGGGTAGCACAACAGTAATGAGAAGCAGCTATGGCTACAGTGAGTCATTCACTGCAAGGGTAGTCCTACTCAAGGATCAGCCCTTAGCCCTGTCTTATTTGTGATGGCAATGAACACCTTGATGCAGGAAATTTGGAGAGAGGCTCCATGGAGCATGCTTTTCACCGACAACATTACATTGTGCCCTGAAGATAAATATGAACTGGAAACAGCCGAAGAGCTGTGATGGGCTGCATTAGAAGAAAATGGCTTACGCATCAGCTCACAAAATATGGAGTACATAGAATGCTTTGAGGGACAACAAGAAGCCAATAAAACTAGATGGTCTCAAATTAAAGTCCATGCAACAATTTGAACGCCTGCAGTCAGTGTGGAGCCATGATCAGAATGTGGATGTTGATGTTAGGAGCCACATGAAGAGCAGTTGGTGGAAGTGGAAGGAGTGATAGGAATTCTTTGCAATAAGAATATGCAAAGTAAACTAAAGAGCAAAGTGAATTAAGAGTAGGATTAGGCTGATTGAAATGCTGGCCAGTTTGGAAGAGAGAAGAACTACCACCTCACACTGCCAGATTGAGAATTCTGAGTCAGATAAGAGCTGATAAGCTATGCAGTGAAACAGTAGGAGCCATGATGAAGATCCCCCCCATCATGGAAAAACCGAGGGAGTATCGGCTGGGTCATGTGAGATGATGAGATGTGGGATATATTGGCCAGAGACTACATGAGCTAGTAGTCACGGGACAGAGACCTTGAGGAAGACCTTGAAGAAAGTGATTTGAGACACTGAAAGAGGACTTGAAAAAGGTTGGTGTCAGCTTGAAAGATGCAGAGTTATTGAAGGGGGGCGGGTCGTGGTATTGCCACTCTTCTGTCCTGCCTTCAGAGCTGGGAGGCTGGAAAGTGGCAGCTGCTGGCCAGGCGCCCAGCTCTGAAGGTAGTACCACCATCAGCAGAGCAGAGGTAAGGGTGGCAGTGGGCAACTGGAGAGTGGCAGCTGCTGGCCGAGGGACCAGTTCTGAAGGCAGCAGCGCAGAAGTAAGAGTGCCAATGCCATACCAGGCCACCCTTACTTCTGCACTGCTGCTGGCAGTGATGCTGCCTTCAGAGCTGGGCTCCCAGTCAGCAGCCGCCCCCTCTGAAGGCAGAGCCGCCCAGCTCTGAAGGCAGCGCCGCCATCGGCAGCAATACAGAAGTAAGGGAGCCAATACCATGACCCCACTACAGTTACCTTGCAATGCCCCCTCTTTTGGGTCAGGACTCCTACACTTACATCCGGGACATTTCAGATTTAAATAGCTGAAATCATTAAATTTATTATTTTAAAAATCCTATGACCGTGAAATTGACCAAAATGAACAGTGAGTTTGGTAGGGCCCTAATCACTGTGCAAAGATTTGAACCTTTGCTAACGGGACAGAGCAGCCCAAAGAGAAGGCAGCAGAAGACAGAAACATCCACAGAGATATTAGTTCTGTATGCTATAGGTAGAGGTAGGCAGAAAGAATTAGCTGTAGAGGAGATTTGTTAACTATTTAAGATCAACTTGTTATTTAACAGCCTCCAGCAATTCACTAGCTTACTGGTTTGCCATTGTTTTTGGTTTGACTTTTAGGTGAACGTAAAACCATTGTGTCCTGTACTAGGATCGTTAACAAGACCATGATGCTGGTGAATGACAGTGACTGCCAGCGTGTGATGCGCCCTGAACCCCAAATCAGAAGATGTAACACACACCCCTGCCAGTCACGGTAAGGAGCTTAAAAAACAAAATCAACATCCCTATTTCTTGCAACCACCCTTCTCCAAAGCATCTCTCCACTGAACACCATCAAAGTGTCTGACAGCATTAGGGCATATGATTAACTGCAATATCCAGCTGTAATACTCGTTTTTCATTTGTTGAACAGATCAGATTTTCGTTACCTCAGAGTCCATTTAATTTGTGATCAGTACAACAGGATTCCCTGGAAGCTACATACATATATAATTTATTTGGGGATTGTGTTTTTTCTTCCCCTTAGCTGCATAATCTGGGAGACCAAATAGTTTCCTATATTTAGCTACACAATGTTGCAGTGATGGCATGTCTAATCTTGTTTCTTTATTCAATGCAAAATAGGGCTTGATTAGTTGTCACACCCTTTTGGAAAGAGAAACATGGCCTTTAAACCTTACCTGCTGTGAGATACCAGGGTGCAGTCCAGAACAGTGAGGGGGCTGTGTCACCCCTGCCCTGCAACCGGCCGTGCCTGACAATTCCTTGCTGAAGTAGCTCCCACGTGAGCCACTCACAAACAGCCTTCCAGCATGCAAGCTGGACCCTAAGTGTCTGCTTGTAGGTGCAGCCTGCCAGCCACACTTGGGTTACACTCTGGCTCTCACCAGCCTGGGTTATTCTGCAGAGTGACCCCAACACACTCCTAGTCTTAGATTTTCTCCCAGAAATATAAGTCCTGTACTGCCCAGCCCTCTCCTGGTAAATATAAAAGTCATATTTGGTCTGTTATTTCTTGAAAAGAAATAATATGCACACAACTTGTCACCCCAAATGGAGTTTCCCAGACACTTCAATTTAAACCTACTGGATTAGATAAAACAATAAAACATGTTAATTAACCACAAAGAGAGATTTTGAGTACAAGGAATTGAGGCATAAAGGTCAGAAATGTTTACAAGAAAAATAAAGATAAGACATTGACTGTAATACCTATCTTCACAAACTGTATCAAATTCAAGCAGAGTTTCTCACCATACGCTTTCAGCAGTCTTCCTGATCAAACCCTGTAGGTCACAACCCCTTCTCCCAGAGTCCAATTCCTTTTTGCTTTCGATGGCATGAATGCAGTGGGCAGGGAGAAAGGGGCATCTTGCAGTGTTCCCCCTGGGAGAAAGGGGCATCTTGCAGTGTTCCCCCTTGGAGAAGCAGGACCAGCTGGGAGCAAGGTGACAGGCAGTCTGTGTAGAAAGGAACTTCCATGTTGTTCCTTTGCTAAGATGTAGATTTTTTTTTTTTTTGCCCTTTTCCTGCCAAAGAACGGCCACTTAGCAGGTAATGGTCCATCAGCCTTGTTTACACCTGTCTGAGGCATCAATTTACCCTTTGTCTCTGAGGAACTGGTTTGGCCACTCCCCAGACTTCTCTGGAAAACCTTGTTTTTTAGTCATCATCTCAATTTACGTCTCTAACTTCACATATAATGCTGATATGTGCATTTTGCCATGATATTATTGATCAGCAAATTATGAGGTTTTAAATGATACTTTACAAGGCCTACTTTATACAAAGATTATTACAATAGCGTGTCAGGTGTGAACACAGGAATATATTCTGTCACATCTGGTCCTCTGCTGAATTGTGTGTCTGATCTACACCATCTGACTAATTTAGATTGCAAGATCTTTGTGTGTCATGCAGTTCTGAGCTCAGATCTTGATTCAGGAAATCACTTCTGCACATGATGAACTTTAAGCACCAGCTTAAGTCTCACTGTGCCTTGTATAGCTTCTGTTCAGACCTGTGCTGTCACTGAGTCACATTGGCCTTTCACACTCCTTTCTGTGTACCACACAAAGGCTTTCAGGCTCAGAGCTCAACAGCAGGTGATTCCTGTAGGTACTGTGGTGATGGCTCCAGGTCTGCTTGATTCAGTGCACTCGTGCTTACCCGTTCCATTGTCTGCCACATACTGGGTCAGACCAAAGGTCCATCCAGCCCAGTATCCTATATTCCAACAGCGGCCAATGTCAGGTGCTTTGGAGGGAATGAACACAACAGGTAATCGTCAAGTGATCCATCCCCTGTTGCCCATTCCCTGCTTCTGGCAAACAGAGGCTAGGGACATCATCCCTGCCCATTCTGGCTAATAGCCATTGATGGACTTATCCTCGATGAACTTATCTAGTTCTTTTTTTGAATGCTGTTATAGTCCTGGTCTTCACAACATCCTCTGGCAAGGAGTTCCACAGGTTGACTGTTGTCGTGTGAAAAAATACTTCCTTTTGGAACAGCAGCAGTTTCGCATGAGCCAGCTGGCCTTCTTCTCTTCTTTTGAATCTCCCCTTACAACCCACTGCTTTCCCAAAGCCCTCCTGTGTGAGCCATGTCTTCTGTCTCTCTAATGCTGTGTCTGCACTAGAGAATGGAACCCGTGAGAGAGCACCAGTGTCGTCCCCAGTGGCGTGCTGTGTCCACATAGGCCATAGGCTGTTTCGGGTGAAGAACCGTTGCGCTTTCGCCTGGTCTCTGCACTGTTGCTGTTCTACAACATTGCAGTCACATTGCTGTTTAGGTGGGTATCTCACTGTTCTCAGCACAGCGCTCAGAAGCAGTGGCTTCAACAGACATCATAGGATACCATGTACACCCTTGGAACTGCGAAAGGAGAGGCCAGACTCCCGAAACGCTCAAGGAAATGCTTATAACTTCCACAGGGAAGTTGCATAACCCCACGGTATGGTGCCGTTTCCAAGTCATTTTCTCAAGCAGGAGGCCTGAGTGAACTCCTAGCTCATGATCCTTGCTCAGCAAGAAAGGTTTCCATTGGAAATTTTGAAAAGCCATTTGGAGGTGCCTGGAGTGGATGCAAACAATCCCAGGGAGTTCTGGCACCATCTCCACGGAGCTAGAGACTGAGATAAGCAGCTGACTAAACTCAGCAAGCAATGGTCTGGCATCTTTCACCACCAGCCAAGTGCATTGTTGGAAACACACTTGGCTGTGCACACAAGGGGTACCTAGTGGGACCCAGATTGCACTGTGAATTCTTGGTGAAGTGTGTGTGTTGTTTTGCGCCTTCTCTACTGCACCTTGTACATTTACAGCTCTATAAAAATAATAAGCAATAACAATGGGCTAAGTTAAGGATGGAGTTAAATCACACACACACACACCCCAGTGCTGCTAAGAAAGGGCCATTATCTTGGTATGTCCAAATTGCCCCACTTTTTTAGCCCCTTAACATTCTTGCAGAATAGTTTTTTCCTGTATGGAATTACCAGGCAACTTAGAGGCATAGTTCGGCAAAGTTCTCTTCAGAAGCAGTTTAGCCAGACATTGATGTTCTCATCAGTCCATTTTGTCAGAGCCATGGCAACAAACACCAAACGTGCTTAATACCCAGAAAGGCCACAAACTCCAGCTGATGATGTGACAGACCACATGCTCTCCTTCGCTCCACGTAGACCACACTTTCACACTTCACGTGCTTTTGACTGGAAATATTTTCAGAAGCACATTCTCTGTGCCTCTGTAGAATTGAAATTTCCACTTGCATTTGCCCACCCAGATATTAGAAACGCATGCTTCGCATATTCTCTGACCAAGAACATCTTAAAGAAACCATTCTCTTTTACCATGTCAATGTTGTTGTTTTTTTTTAATGCGCCCTGAATTAGTTTTAGGGTTTCAAGTAAAATTATTATAGCATCTTGTTACAATAAGGTCCTTTCCCATTTCCACTGAGCACTCCACTCTAGACTGGAATATAGAAGAAGGTAACAATGGCTTCTTTTTTGTAGTAAATCTTTTTTCTCTCGTTGCTTTTAATTGAAGTTGCACAGGGTTTCTGGTACTGTGAATTTAAATAGAATTGCATCTACCTTATGAGGAATCTATTAGAAAGGTTAGTGTGGTTAGTGATAGGGCACTGGTTAGTGATAGGAGACCTGGGATCTATTTCTGGGTCTGGCAGTGACTTTTGGCAAGCCACTATTCCCTACTGTCCCTTTATTTCCCCTCTTGATCCTTGTCTACTTAGATCATAAGCTTTTTGGGGCAGAAATGGCAACTTACTGTGTATGTAACAGGAGGCTTCAATCTCTACTGGGGATTGTCATGCAAATAAAAAATAATCATCCACCTTAAACATTAGGTTATCTGCAAATAAATGCCTGTGATACTAATAACAGTGTCTTTCTTCCAAAACAATCCCCTAGTGCTTTGCAAATTATATATCCCTTTGAAATGCAGCCACCTCTTGGGAGAACCAAATAGAGTGGGGTCAAGGAGCAGTAATTCCACGCAACCAGGGATGAGGTTAGAACCCAGCCACTCCACTATAGCATCTGTAAAAGGACACAATGAAACACTGAATGAAGAATTTGATACACTATTGTATGTTCAAATTAAATGTCAGAGAATAGAAAATTTTTTAAAAGTTTTTTATCGAAACTGGCAAAGATAAGACTCTTTCCTTCATTATTATTGTTACTCTTTCACCTTTTAAAAATGCCTCTTTTTCTTCCTCTTTTACTTTTTATGTTTCTTGACCCTCTTTTTCCATTCAGTTTTTTTATGGCTTCCTTTTCTGTCCCAACTGCACCCTGTTAGCACCTCTTTGTTCTAATCCTCTGCCGAGGCCTATAGATATTTCTTACGAAACCCTGCTGTAAGCATATGGAATTTGGATCCTTGCGTGCCACGTGGGTGGGTTGCTTCCAACACATTGAACAGCAGAACAAATGTATAGGCAAATCCAACACTGGCATTGGCATGAGGCTAAGAAATCACAGATCACATCAGCTGTTATTACTGAAAACACAGGTTGGCCAGTGGCCACGCACTTCAGCATTCATGATCAGGGTCTGTGAGCAGGAAAACTACTTCCCCAAACACAGTAACAGAACCAAAAGGCCAGAACTTGCAATGGCCTAGATGCAAACACAGTTATCTTGGGGGAGGGGGGTGGACAATTCAGTAGATGTTCAATTCTTGCAGGGAACTATTGGATTTGTTGCTGCTCCTGAACAGCTAGATAGCAACAGCAGCTAAAAATTTCTTCTTTCATCTACAGCTCGATGCGGTAGGAGACCAGACCCAGCTGCTGTCACAGCTTCTGGGCTAGACTCCTTTGTTGCACTCTGCATGTGGCTCAGATGCCCTGGTGATTCACTCTGTAGAAAAACTCCGCTAGCTGGACCTGACAGCAAAGGCCACCCAGAAGCCACAGCAGGTTCAACATGTGGTAGCTACTTCCTAAGCAAGTCTGACTGGACAAGTCTGATGGGAACTTGTTACACCAAAGTCCCATGCCCTATACAATCCTAGATCTGTTTCAGGATCCTTGGTTCTTATCTGAGCCCTGAATGAGCAAGGCCAAGATGTCTCAAAGTCTGCCTCTGCTTCTGCACTTTCCAGTGCCAGCTGTGAAAGAGGGGTGATGGTGCCAAATGGACAGCTTTCCCGCAGCAGCAAGTAAAGCTAATAACATTGCTCAAAGAAGACAGTTGCTCAGATAGAACAGTGGTGGTCTAAACATGGTCTAAAACCTAGATAGATAATCCTGCATGAGAAGTGGACTTAAAATAAAGAAAAGCAAAATATATCCTTAGAAAGATATTGTGATCCTCAATTTTGTACAGGATGGCTAGCTAGTATAGTGTGGGTACATTAGAAATGCACATAGACCGTTAAATTAATTAGTTAATGTTTATACTTGCTTTACTGATATTACGTGTTATCCAGGTGCTCATTAATATTATTTTGGAGGCTCATCGTATGCTTTACAAACTCTGTATACGAAAGTCATGTCATCCATCACTATGTAATGTAGCTACCTCTGGGGTAGAGTTGGTTTCATAGATTCACAGATTTTAAGACCTGAAGGAATCATTAGATCATCTAGTCTGACCTCCTGTATAATGCAGGCCAAAGAATTTCACCCAGGAACTGCTGCAGTGAGCCAACAATGTGTGTTTGATGGAAGCGTATCTTCCAGTAAGGCATCCAATCTTGATTTGAAGACAAAAGATGGAGAATCCACCAGTTCCTTTGGTAGTTGGTTCTAGTGGTTAAGCATCCTCACTCTTAAATATTTCTGCCTTATTTCTAATTAGAATTTGCCTGGCTTTAGCTTCTAATCTTTGGTTCTTGTTAGGCCTTCCTCTGCCAGATAAAAGGGCCCTTTAGTACCTGATATAATCTCCACATGAAGACACTTACACGCTGTAATCAAGTCATCTCTCAGTCTTCTTTCTGAGCACCTAAACAAATGGAGCTCTTTAAGTCTGTCACTGAAAGGCATTTTCTCCAGTCCTTAAATTATTTTTGTGGCTCTTCTGTACCAATTTTGCAATGTCCTTTCTACAGTGTGGATACCAGAACTTGCACAGTATTCCAGTATCATTCTCCCCAATTCCATATGCACCTCCCTGCTCCTACTCACTGCTCCCTAGTTTATACATCCAAAGATCTCATTAGCCTTTTTGCCACAACATCGCACTGGGCGCTCAAGTTCAGCAACTTGCAAACGATGACCCCTAAATCCTTTCCAGAGTCACTGCTTTCCAGGATACAGTTCCCCATTCTGTAGGTATAGCCTGCGTTCCTTGCTTCTATATGTATAATGTTGCACTTGGCTGTCTTAAAACATGTTTGTTAAAATAGGCCCAGCTCACCAAGCAACCCAAATCACTCTGCCCGACTTCCTTGTCCTTATTATTCCCCACTCTGCCAGTCTTTGTGTCATCCACTACTTTAATTAGCTGTGATTTTGTATTCACGTCCACATCAGTTTTTAAAATATTGAACAGCATCAAATCTCTTCAATACCTCATAGAAACACCCAGCTCATTTGATGATGATTCTCTGTTGACAAATGAAAAATTAGTTTTTGCAAACCTTTCAAAATTGGTGAAGTTGTTTCCATTTGAAAGGGTTCAAAATTGACCTATTTTTATGAATTTTTGGTGACTATTTTTAATCAATTTTTGTGCTGGAAATTTGTATCGAAAGCGTTCTTGAAATAGTTTTAGAAACTTTTTCATTTACCCAAAAACTCAAGCGTTTGGAAAATGAAAAGTTCCAGCAGTGTTTTCAGTAATGTTTTTGATCAGACTTTTGGTTTAAAATGTTATGAACAATTTCTAGAGTCAGCAGTGTTTCAGGAAAATTTCCATTTTTGAAAAACGGCCATTTTTCGATGCAGCAGCTTTTCCTTTGAAAAACGGTGACCCCGTCTATTCCGGGGTGGAAGCTGGCAGCTCTTGAACTTTCTCCCACTTTATCATGCACCTTTCTCTAGCCTGTTCCCAACTCCCTCTGCTCTTCTAACACCAGCCTCCTCTCTGTCTCTTCCCACAAACTTACTGATGATAGAGTAGGTGTTGGCAGCAAAACACCTGTAAATCCTGGGTTAGGCCTCATGCCAGTGGCTCAGGACAAGCAACAGGCAGAGCTTCCCCACCTTGCCTGCTATTGTGCTCTCATCCTATCTAGAGGCACCATGTCTAAGGGGTGAGGTTTAGGCCTCTGCTGTAATTTCCAGCAAAGAGTCCAGCTGGTGCCAGAGGTGGTGATTTTTGATACCCACTCATTAGGAAATGGACTGTGGCCTCGACTCCTTTCACATCGGCTACTAAACAGGCTTAGAATGGTATTCAAACCAGTCCCAGACCTGCCACGTCAATGGGCTATCCCAGAGATTACAGATTTTCAGGCTCTGCTACAGGGAAATCTCTCTCTCACTGGCTGCCTTTCCCAGGAGATGGGCTAATAGGGCTAGCAGCCAATCAGAGCTGCTGCATGGAGCATGAGGGACCAATACAGGGTTAGCAGACGGTTGATCAGCAGTAGCCGATTCTGTTTCTTGCCAGCTCTAATGCCAGCTACTAGGCACCTCCCACCAGACCAGGAGATGTCAGAAAAATGGTTGCTGTTATTCCTGAGGCCCCACAGGCTTTGGAGGGAGTGGGTGAAGAGAGCTCCAGCTGCTCTTGGAGCCCATTTACACCTAGCAGGAGGGTGAAGATCCTGATACTGGGTTTCCTCCCTCCCAGCAACAGGAGAAGGGTGGCTCTACAGCAAACAGAACTGGGGGAGTTAGGATCTCAGGGACAGCAGCAGAATTAGTGAGGGTCCTGCCTGGGGGGAAGGGGCAGGATTAATGATGGGCTTGGGGGGCGCAGGGCCAGAATTCACTGAGGTCTGGGCAAGGTACAGAATTATCTGGGGGAACCTGCTGGGATTTACCTTATAAGGGGAATGTTTGGGGGAGAGCAAAATGTATTGAGGGGAGCTGTATGTTGTTAAATGAATTGGAGAGGTTGTTATCGAATAAACTGAGGGGTTCTGGGGCAGTGTTCTCAAATTGGGGAGTGTTATTGGAGGGGTTGTGGGGGAGCATTATCAAATGATTTGGGGAGGGGGTTCTATGTGTGGAAAAGAGAATAGAATTGATTGCGGCTGTGATGTGATTTGGGAGGAGTGGTGTGTTGGCACCAGAATTCATTTGAATGGCTTATTTGGAGGGGCCAAGTGCAGTGGCTGTAGAATTACCGTTTGGATGATACATGAATTGGTGGTGTTCCAGGGGGTAATGCGGGTAGAGTGGGGTAAGTAGAGAAAAAAGGGGCAAGGAAATCTCTCCCTCTTTGTTCCACCCCATCAGTGTCTCCCACCCTCAAATTCATTTCTTCTCTCTTTCCCCAGATTTATCCCGTGTTGTCTCCTGTTTTACACTAGTAAGGCAGAGAAGGAGGATTGGGATGGGGTAAGGTGTGGAGGGAGAGAGCTCCCCACAACTTCACACCAGAGGACAGGAAGCCCCAGTACCCACCCTGTGTGCAAACCTCCCAACTGGGAAAATTGGTGATGGTGCAGGCTCTTCCTTCATCCTTTTTGGTGTAGTCCGTGTCCTGCGTCGATGGGGGATGGTGGAAGTGCAGCTGACACATACTCTCTTTAGCACTGTGACCCTTGACCAAACTAAAGGAGAGGTTCCATCACCAAGTTCTCTGATTTACCCACTTCATGTGTATGCTAATGTATGTAGATTTGAATTGACTGTTATTTTATTGACTCATGTTGGCAGATATGCTAATGATGTACAGTAGGGAAGAGTTGTTCTGTATCCCAGTACTGTTTCCTTGGACTGGTCATACCTCTTCCCCTGCCAAGAGCGATCAGCTGGCTCTCAGCAGTTGTTGGTCCTATCTTTTTCATCCGTGAATAGATTTACAGGAGAAAGATTCGGTAATGTGAGAGTACAAGAGTTTCTACGCTGAAATAAATGAGTAGTTCCCTTCTAAATAACGTTATCCTGGAAATCTCACATGAAATGTTGTAATGTAAATACCAACCAACACAAGGGCATACAACTTCCATTTTAATAGAGCTAATTTGGAAAGGGAAAGAGAAATTAGACTTGGATTCTATAGACTAGGATTGGGCTTATAGAACTAACTCTTTAGACCATATGTATGTAATGTCTGAGCTATATATGTATGAGTAGGTAATGCAGCCTTCAGCTGGCTGTCCCACGGAGAAGAAAAGGGACCTGCTGCTATCAACAGCTACAGTCATTCTCCTTTAGATCCAGTGGGAGAAGCCAGTGATTTTGGAGCACAAGGTCAGGACTGTAGTCCTGGTCACCCATGTGTATGTAATTTATTCCTATGAGCAAGTCTGTTTTTTTCAGCATATAGTTTGCTATATGGTCCAGCCATTAGAAGGAGTCATAGCTACACTCAGTCCATTCCATGTGAGTCTGTCAAGTCCAGTGTCCACTGGCAAATATCTAATTATTCAGAGGAAGACCAAAAAAATATCCAGCGCAAGATGCGTGGGCCAGGGATGCAGTGCTGTAAATGGGAGGAAGGGAGCAATTTCTGAGCCTGTAGATGAAGTTCAGGGCTTGTTACTAAGGGGTTAGTTATTTGACGGTATGAATCCACACTGCTCTAGATCAGTTCTTGCTAAATAAATATGGAGGGAGAGGCCAAATGGAATTAGGTGGACTTTATTGGCTAGAACTAAATGCATTTATGCCAAATAATTTAGGACAACTGGCTGGAGATGAAGTAAATTCAGTGTTACAGAGCACACGAAGCCAGGAGACACCCCCGGTTTGCTCTGGGATAAACATGCAGGCTAGCCTTCATCTTGGTTTCCCCCACTATAAAATTAACATAATATCACTGCAGTTAAGCTTCACGAAGACTAAATGACGTCTGTGTCACTGTGTGGCTTGAGTCTCCATGGGCAGAGCTTCAGAATTTATCCCCAAGGGAAGATTAGCAGGATAATAAAACACGTTTCATTATGGGAGAAATTCAGTCCCATGCTGCTTCAGCCCCCGGGGAGCTTGCTTAAGGGCCTCTGCCTTCCCTGCAGGCTGGAGAGGGGGCCTCCATACCAGCCCCCATGATGGGGTGTAGGCAGGGATAATTGGACCTGAACTAGATCTGGTGGCAGGGATGGCAGAAGCTTCCTAACAGTGGGGGGGCCACCCCCCGCACCATCCCTTCCCCTGAGGCTCCACCCTCGTGCTGCCTCTTACCCCCCCCCCAAACCCCGCCCCTCCTCACTCTTCTCCACACCCCCGCTCACACTTACGGCTGGTAAAAAGTTGCGGGACCATGGTGGCACTGATGTTCTGTGTCTGGTGCAAGGGAATGGCTGCCACTGTTCTGATGGGATTGGCACCCACTTACACCAGGGCTGAATTTGATCCCTTGCATAATTGTTGATGTCATTGATGAAGGAAGAAAAAAGAACTGTAACACTGAATTCAACTAAGCCCCCCTCCCCAAGACTCATGTAAATTAGCAGGCAATGTTATTGATCCTGTACTCCCTGGGAAAATAACAAAATCTGTCAAAATGATGAGCGCTAAAGTAAAAAGAAACCTGCCTGAGTGAGAGTTGGCAAGTCTGTTAGCAGAATGACTACTGTACTGGAAAATTACTGCGTGCTGTTTATAAAGGCAATCAGACAGGAATGTTAGTCTTGGAGTCCCGCTTTCTACATCAGCAGCTGTATTATTCTACTAGATTCCTGGTGTTTTTTTATTCCCTAAACTTTTAGTGACTGGTGTGGCACAACCTGTTATCAAAATCAAGGTTCACCTGATTATTTTGACCCAATGTAGCACTTGACGCAAAGAACAGTTTCAGGCATGTACTATAACAGGAGAATGGGAAAGGTCTGGGTATTACAGTGAATTCAGAAGGTGACTTGTAAACAGTTTATCCTTGCCTTCCCTGCTCTATCCTCAACTTAGTTTGATAGCTCTTAGTAAAGAATATCTGAAAATCAATACCAAGAGAATAACTCTCAAAAAGCCCTCCCATTACACACACACACACAGAGAGAGAGAGAAAGGGAAGATCTTGAAGTTAATGGAGATTTTACCATTGACTTCCATGGAGACTGGATTTCACCCAATGATTGATATATAGATATAGATACTCTGTAGCACTGAAAACAACTGCAAGGACGTTTTAAAAGTGTACTAACTAGATCTGATGTTTAGCTCTTGCCTGTGTAGTAAATAACAGCTAGTTTGTTGTTTGTTTCTTCGAGTGCTTGCTCATGTCGATTACGTTCTAGGTATGCACACGCCTCTGTGCGCGGTTGTCGGAGATTTTTGCCTTAGCCGTATCTGTAGGGTGGGCTGAGGCGCAGCCTTGAGTTCGGTGCTCATGTGTCGGTATATCAGGTGCCACCGGCCCTTCGCCCTCTCAGTTCCTTCTTACCGCCCCTGATGGTCAGTCAAAGCATCTTTCCTTGCATAGCAAGGGCTAGCCGTTTGTGTCTTCTGACTTCGAGCCTTAGAGCCTTGTAAATAGTTGTTTATAGTAGTTAGTGTTAAGTAGTTGTTAAGTGTAGTTAGAAGTTAGAGTCCGAGTGGGGACTTTGCCTCAGGCAGGGCATGCCCCGCTCTCCAGGGTTTAAGCCGTGTGCGGACTGTAACAGGCCTATGCCTGTAAGTGACCCCCACAGCAGCCGCCTCAAGTGCTTGGGGGAATCACATGTGAAGGACAAGCATCGTATTTGTAAACTTTTTCAACCCAGGACTCAGAAAGAGTGGGATATTCATTTGAGGGCTCTTCTCATGGAGGCTGCCCTCCATCCCGCTTCCGAGCCATCCCGCCAAGATTCAACTCCTAGTACCTTGGGCTTGGTACGCAGCATACCTCCACTACCGGGCTCTGCCTGGCACTGCTCCCCGTCACCAGTGCCCAGAAAGAAAACTAAGCACAGCTCCCCGGCACCAGGCAAGAAAGGCCATGGGGCATCGGGCAAAGGACCCAGTTCGGTCTGCCCCCTGGTCGGGGCCCTTAGCCCCTTAACGGATCCACCACTGACTCCTGGGAGCGGTAGGGGACCGAAACTGGCAGTGACATTAGCACCTTCCCAAGCTCCCCCAGTGCCAAGAGAGCAGAGGCCTCTGCCTGCACCGCCAGCACCGTGCGTGCCGCAGAAAGCAGCAAAGGCTCCCTACAAGGCAAACCAGCCGCTAAGACTCCCTAGGGGGCTGTGGAGCGCTGCCGATCCCCCAAGCCAAGGCAGCGCTCTCTATCTCCACGCCGCAGATCTCCAGCATTGCAGCTCAGATCCTTTGGTCACCAGCATAGTTTCTCGGGGCTAAACCCTGCCATTTTCGGCTGCCCCTCCCTCCCACCCCCTTTTCCCCGTCCCTCTTCAGGGACCCTTCTCATGAGCAACTCCTCGTTCAAGAGGTCGAGAACCTCCTGCACCTGGGGGCGGGGGATGAGGTCCCTCGGGACATGAAAGGAAAGGGGTTCTATTCCCATTACTTCCTAATCCCAAAAGAAAAAGGGGGCCTCAGACCTATTCTGGACCAGCTTTCCCTCAACAAGTCTCTCAGAAAGTTGAAGTTTCACGTGGTCTCCGTGGCCTCCATCATCCCCTCCCTGGATCTGGGAGACTGGTATGCCACCCTCAACTTGAAGGATGCTTATTTCCATATTCCAAGGTCACAGGTGTTTCCTCTGTTTCATAGTGGACGGACACCATTTTCAATTCATAGCACTACCCCTTGGCCTCTCACTGTTCACAAAATGTATGGCACCAGTGGCCGCTTACCTGGGATGTTGAGGGGTCCAGATCTTCCCATATCTCGACCCCTGGCTCATCAAGGGCACGTCTCAGGAACAAGTGCAGAGGAGTGTCCATCTGGTGCGTTCCACCTGCCGCGACCTGGGCCTGTTTATAAATGAGAAAAAATCCACCTTAACACCAGTCCAGCAAATAGAGTTCATTGGGGCAGTTCTCAACTCTATGTGAGTCAGAGCCTTCCTTCCGGAAGCGCGTTTTCAGGCCATGTCGGACCTGATCTCCCATGTGAAGAACAACCCGCTCAGCATGGCTCACACCTGCCTGCAATTGTTGGGCCACATGGTCAGTCATGCCCGGCTCCATCTCAGGCCTCTGCAAGCAGACCTGGCGTTGGTCTACATCCCCAACAGGCACGACCTAGACCAGGTAGTCAGGGTACCAGATCACATCCGGTGGTCCCTAGATTGGTGGGTTGGCCCCCAGGTCGGTGTTGGAGGGAGTCCCCTTCGTGACCCTGTCCCTGTCATTGACCCTGCCACGGACCTGGGCTAGGGAGCCCACCTTGGTGAATTGAGCATCTGGGGCCTCTGGTTGCAGGACAATCTGACCCTCCATATCAATGTCAAGGAGCTCAGAGTGGTTTGCCTGGCTTGCCAGACTTTCTTGCCTCACCTGAAGGGCAAGGTGGTGCAGATCCTGATGGACAATACCGCAGTGATATATTACATCAACAGGCAGGGTGGAGCCAGGTCGTCGGCCCTTTGCCAAGAAGCTCTCTGCCTGTGAGATTTTTGTGTGTGGCATGCCATTCGTCTGGTAGCCGTGCACCTGGAGCCAGGAACGTTTTAGCAGATCACCTCAGCAGGACCTTCTCATCTCGCCACGAGTGGTGGCTCCATCCGGGCATAGGGCCGGCAGCGTTTAATATGCTGACCCTACAGATACCGTTACGGCAAAAATTTCTGACAACCCCTAGAATGCAATGGACGTGAGCAACACATCTCAAAGAACAACTGTTACGAAAAGGTGGGTAACTGTTTTATGTTGAATGAGAATATTCACAGTAGAATCTATATGAAATAGAACTCTAACACTGTATTGTTTTGCTTTAGTTTCTGTTCCAAGTAGTAATTTGATTTTTTTGTTTTTAGTTTATGGCCCTTTTTTCCCTATAGTCCCTTGTTCAGCAACACCGATCAATGCTGTCTTCTTTAGTGAAGATACTCAAGGAACCGCTATAATAAAAATGGTGAAACTGTTGTTACGTCGAAGGTGGCATAGGTTAAATCAGAGACTTTATTGCAAATGTAGGGAAAATTAGCTTTTCCATGCCATTGGGCAGGTAGTAAAGCAATAAACATACAGTGTGTGCACGCCTGCCTGCATGCTCATATATAGCTGTTTGTTTACATACATATATGTAGTGGAACATTCAGACATGTACATAGCTGCCCTGTACAGGGCTCAAGATGGGTAAGTGCGTGAAATGTAATGGCCTGTGATATAAGCAGATTAGACTGGATATTCTAATGGTCCCTCTGGCCTTAAACTGAATCATGAATCAATGAAAAGTAACCTCATAATCTTTTTGTCTCCCTCGCCTACCCTATCATCTCATTTGTTGACATCTTCCATTGCAACTTGTCCAGATCTTTGACTGCAAGCTTTTCAGTCATTCATAGTTCTTGCAAACATTCAGCATCCCCAGATTTAGATATGAGATATTGTACACACTAGTTTTCCCAAGGAACCTGGGAGTTTCAGGCATGAACAAGTAGGTAGAAGTGGTATTTCAAGAGTAATGACTAATCCAGGCCCTCGAAAGATCAAATAATGAGCTGATCCTCCAAAGGAAGTTTAAAGTTTGCTCCAGGGGCCTGCCAGATGAATGTTGCCACAGCAGATTAGACAAAGAACTCCCAGACTCCTCAAAAGAGATAGTAAGAGGTCAAAGGTTGAGGAAGACTCAAGTGGCAGAGATTTAAGACCTCTACTCAGGTTGCGTGGCCTGTCTATCCCGGTAGCACTTGGCCTTTCAGAGTCTGCCGACATTCACACCCTTGCCATTCCGTGGGTTAATATCTTTGGTTGAAAGCCCACCATCTAAACAGAACCGCCATTTGATTTAAGCATCCAGCTCTCCAACCTTCTGCACGGTACTCTTCACAAAAAGTCCCATAGACAAAATCATCCCTAGGATTGTGAGAGAGATGAGTTCCTGTCACATAAATAATTCAGCCCTTATTGGAAACAGAAGAGAGGCTCTCAAGTGACTGTCTGCAGCACTCAGATTTTTAACTGAAGATAATGTTTTCACCTGGGAGGAAAAAACACGAATATAAAAGGGCTGCCGTGTCAACAATCCCTGAGATCATGTTACAGGCTTATAACATGACTGGGAGCCAAATGCTATATATGCTATACACAGCTGGCTTACTTAATAAGATAGGGCTTACCTGATTGTTTGAAGTTAGAGCAGCTGAATTATTTTTTATGTTGACATAAGCAAATGCCTAAATTTAAAAAAAAAAAAGAGAGGCTCAGTCTCAAGGTGCATACAGGCGTGTACATTGTGTCTAATGACTAGCAAAGGAAACCTGTCTGGTTTACAACTTAATAGTAACCGTCCAGGAATGTTGTGCATCACATTTTTTGGTTGCAGACATACACGTTACTTATCGGGCAGTCCGTTGCTGCTGATAATGACGCTAATGTAGTCCTGCATGTTCCTTTAACAAGTACGAAACTAGCAGCAGCATATTTAATCAACTATCTTATCAACGAGGATAGAATCTTGCGTAATTTCCGCTCTTGCTCCCATCAGTAGCCATGGTGTTTGACTCCGGATGCTCTCAGTTTGCTGTCTTGCAAGCACTAGAAATAATGCTGGATGACTGATTTTTAAAGGACATCAGATAGAAGTGGGGACTTGTCAATATTGCAAACATTACTCCTGGGGTTTTTGTTACAGGATCTCCTTTTGTAACCTCCCTCAAAACTCTAAAAAGGATCTTACTGCAAAATTGGTGCCTAACAGTGATATTTTCAATATGATCAATTAACCAGTTCAGTCTGGAATCTCTAAACCCAGAAAGGAGCCATAGATGTACGTCCATTAGCCAGTGACTGTGAGGTGGATGTAAGATTTAAATAAAAACTCCTCTATAGAGGATGAAGAACTAGCAAGCTTATGTAAAGAGAGATGTCAAAGGAAGCTACTCTAGGACTTGCCATATTAAAACAGAACAGTGGTTCTTCAGTTCTAGTATCCTATTTCTGACAGTGCCCAATGCAAAATACTACAAAGGAAGGCATAAAACCAGCATAATGCACCTACCACTAATTTTCCATGGGAGAAATGTCTTCCTGACCCAAGTTTATGCCCTAAAGCACAGGTTTTGATAACCCTTCTAATTTTACCAAACCTAGCGTGCATGCAGATGCTGGTTTTGTCCATATGATACTTCACATTTATTTAGAGCCTCTAAGAATCATAAAGTGCTTTGGAAACCTCATAGAGTTAAGCCTCACAACATCATTATGAAGGAACAATGGTGATTTATGGAAGCACAGGCTAAAGGAAGTAGGTCATTAGCTGATAACAGAGGAGTTTTAGGCATTAATGGAGGAATACTGCAAAGTATCTAAGCAAGCATACAACAAAAGAATAATCATTTAGCAGGACCATTAACCTGTTTTCCTCTGGCAATTTACGTGTGTGAAATCTCATAGTTTTCTCTGTTTTGGTACACTATATCGGTACCTCTTATGCCTAGAAAAATCAGAAGTAAAACTCCATCTTTTTTTCAACTGTTTAGAGATAAGGAACCAGATTCAGAGCTGGTGGGAGTGGGTGCAGCTCCATTGATTTCAGTGGAGATGCACCTGCTTTCACCGTGTTGGAATTTGGCCCATAAATTTTAGTCGCTAATGAATTTGCAGCAGAAATCATCAATCCATTTTCCGGCCAGAGTTTGCACGAATTGAACCCAGAACATGGTTTACACTGCAGTCCAAGGATTCTAAACATACCAGTCTTGTTGAACCAGAATCCCTAGCTTTGGCACCACAATAAATGTAGAAACAAAGCAGCTAAAAATCTCGGGCACATAATTTGCTGAGAACCATATTTTAAACTAATTGTTGTTTCTTCGTGGCTCTCACTGGGTTTACAGAAAGAACATCTGCTGGGCATCTGTTTTGGCTTTGTTGCATCAGGATGTTTTAATTGTTCTCTAAAGTGAAAGGAAGGACGTGAATATTTTATCATACGTTTACCCAGTGTAACTTTTTATAGGGATCTGATGCTTGTTTGACTAAATACCAGCATTAATTACATGCTGTATCTCTGGATTGTGCTGCTTCCCAGATTTTATGGATGTGTCCCAAGAAATGTCTTCTATTACAGATAGTCACTACATACGCTGGGCCTGGAGCGCATGGCTGGCACATTGGCTCTTTTAGTGAAAAAAAATTTCATAGGATTAGGGCCGTCAATGTCCCCTGATTCTGCCACTCCTTTCTGGATGATCTTGGGCATGTTGCTTCTCTCCCTGTTCCTAGTTTTCCTGTACAGTGGGGATAATGATAACTACCTCCTTGGTAAAGCACTTTGAAATCTATGGATGAAAAGTGCTAGATTAGAGCTAGGTATTATTCCTTATTATTGAGCAGTCTGCATAGTGTTGAGTTTAGTCATAGGATTTTGCATTCAAAGGGATCAGTTCTGCCACCTCTACCTATACTGAGTGGTACCCTACTCTGCAAAAAATCTCACAGAAACTGATTTTTTAAACCTACCCAGAGCCAATTTTTGGTGCCTGGGTTTGGCACTGACTTGCTGCATGATGCTGAGCAAATCTCTTCATCTCACTTCAGTTTCCCCACATTTAAAAGGGAAGTCAAGATACTGGCCCACTTTTTTGGGGAAGCACTCTGGGACCTTCAGATGAAAAGCAATGGGTAAGTGCTAAGTGTAATCATTGGAGGAGATCTTTATAGTGGCAAAGGAAGTTAGGCATCCAACTACCCATAGACTTTCAATGGAAATTGCATCTTTACATCCCTTTGTGCCTTTTAATATCTCCCCCATTACTATTATTCAAACTTTAAAACTAGCCCCTGGCTCTAAAATGGGGCCAAACCAAATCCCTCAATCCAACCGTCTCTGAACTTTGGAGATGTATGAATCCAGATCCAAACTTCCTGGCTCTGGCCCAGTTCACACTGTGGCTAGAACAAGATGGATGCTGAAACCTCAGCCGTGCAGTATTCGTTCATTTCAGTATTTGTACCAGTTGGTGCTGATGGCAGCAGTGTCAGGATGGGTGTAGGAGGCCCAGGTTTGAAGCCATTTCTGCCCTCAAGTACAATTCATACTATCAGTTTCAACTGACTGTTTCCCTCTGCACTACTTATAGCATTCCCTCTTCCCCTCCCTAGAGACTGGGATGTTGATTTTTAGATCATGGGAGAAGGAATTTTATAAAACTAAAACACCCAGAATTTCACCCAGCTTCTCCTGCTTCTGCTCAAATGTCACACACCGATACTCAGCTGGATTATTGAGATTAAATGGGCCAAACCTGCTGACTGACACAGCTCCATTGAAGTGGGTGGCACCAGTTTACACCAGCAGAGAATATGGCCCATCTTTCAATAACATCAAGGATTCAAAGCAAATTTGTCAAAAAATCAGCATGTTTCATGAAGGCTGTGATAGATGAGCCTTGCTCATCTTGCTCTAATAATCACCCATACAACGACTGTTACTTGTTTGCTGAGAGTTAAACTATATTTTAAAGCGCACAGAGGGCTTGTTCCTTACCTATTAAGGCACTATGCCTTGAGGACTCTGATCATTGATGCTGTATGATTCATTATTATAAGCCTTTTAATTGATAAGAAATCTCTCATCTTAATTACTAGCAGCATTTCCATTTTGGCTCTCAAACCCGTTGCAAACGCTGGAAAGGGAAATACTACTTGGAGTTCTAGCCTGCAAAGATGGTATTAATTTAGGCCAGGATCCTGCAAAGACTAGCTCACACTTGACTTGGCTCACTGAATAGTCCCTTTGCGTTCAGTGTGTAAAGTTAAGCACTCATGTAAATTGTTGCAGAATCAAGAGCCCCCCAGAAAAGAAATTGTAGGATAAGACTTACGCTTGTTTCATTCTTTGTTTTGAATATGATTGATTACGGCTGATACAATGGAGTTTTTCCTAAAGCTCAGGACTGAACATCAAGAGATGTGAATTATGTTTCCAAGTCACTTCAACTATCTGTGCCTCAGTTTCTCCATCTGCAGAATGGCAGTGCAGATTCTTCCCAGGATCACAAAAGGGTGATGGGGAAAGTGAGGCTTAATTAATTTGAGATCCTTGGAGAGGAAGTGCTGTAGAGGTGGGAAGTACTATAATTATTATTATAAAATTATGCAACCTATTTATGCTTTTAATTTTCTTTAAAAAAGAGGAAACATATAATATAGTTACTGAAGTAGTCATAAAAATAGACTGTGGTGAAATGGTGAGTTGAAATGTATTGGTCAATGGCACTGTTATGACGTTCATATCCAGTTGGGAATTTGTTTGCACTTTTGGACCCAGAATGTACAGTTCAATTTGCTGCTGCAATTTTTATCTTTTCAATCTTTAGAAGTAAACCTTTATCTTTGGATACTGTAAAAGTGCTTGGTGTTACTGGCAGAGCTTGGTTTGCAAATGGACATTTGTTTGCCTAACATCTGCTGTACTGTTTTGGAGTAAGGGAAGAATTAGCTTTGAGAGAGAGCTACAAGAACTCTGCTTGTTCTCAAGTAGTTTTGACTCCAGTCATGAGCCTCATTCTCAGGTCTGGGGCAGCTGTGCCAAACTGAGTGCAGGACCTGAGTTGGGGGACAAAGGTGGCTTTATACCAGCTCTGTGACTCTGTTAAAGAGTAATTCAGCTCTCAGTGTAAGTTAGAGTGACCCTAAGGTAGCTCTAACTTATACCTGGCTACCAGAGAAGGGGTGGGACATAGAGATGTTAGAACCACATCCCCTTGAGCAGGATGTGGTGCAGAGGGAATTTCCATCTGGAATAAGTGCCAGGCTTTTCCAGCGCCTTTGTGCCACAGAGCAGTGCATTGGTGATTGTTGTCTTCGATATCACTGCGTGGGCAGTCTGTCAGGGGCTCACTGTTGAATGGCAACCACTGCATGAAGGAAAAGAATATGCCGGCAGGTACTGAGGTGAAAGACAAACTGATAGGGATGTGGCTTCGTTGCCCGCTGTAACAAGCTGGGCAAAATCTCCTGGTTTTACTTTCCAAGGTGTTTGTGGCCAAAGTGACAATGAAATCACATGGGCCAAAATAACAAAAAGAAAAACATGATTTTTCGCTTTCCCTTGAAATTAGCAAAAAAAAAATCTGAATTTGACAGTTTCACTTCCTGTGCCAAGCTTTTTGCAGAGCTGTAGGCATCAGCTGTATTCATGGCCTGTTCAGAGCAAACTGAGAATGCAATGGAAGGGATGACTTCTCTAGAGGTGCCTCTGAGAAAGTTACTCGTTACCTTGAAGGAGGTGCCTCCCATCCCCTGGAAACTGTAACTATTCTCTTAGGCTCTGCCCTTCTGTGATTGATAGAATTTTCCCTGTCAAAGGAAACCCCATTTTTCCTGGCTGACACCTTGTTACTTGCTTTTCATGTTCGGATTTCAGAGAACTGCTAGGACATAGCTTTGCTCCTCTTTTTAGCGACCTGACAAGGCCCTAGACTCTGTGGTTCAGTGATGTACCATGGCAGATCTGTAACTGCACTTGTATGCCACTCGTAGAGAGACACTGGAAATCTCTCTTTGCCCAGGAACCACATTTGAAATATTAAATGTATGAAAGGACCTGATTCCAAAGGTTTTCTGTTGACTTCAGTAGGCTTTGGATCGGTCCTATGTGATCATTCATCTTATATTCATGACATTTATTCTTTCCTATCACTCACTGTTACGTCTCTGTTAGAACGGTGCCTAACGAATCCACTGAACAGGAATGAAATGAGGCACTTTCAACTTCTTGTCAGAGCAAGGGAAAACACAGATAGGAACTCCTTTCCCTTCCTTAAAGGAAGGTCGTAATCTGACTGTTTAAGGCATTTCAGGAGTACCTGGCAGGACACATGCTACCCATCCTAAAATGAAAGCAGTTCAGAGCAGCTTCTGCCAAGAATGTATTTTTATCTTTGGCTTTCTCCTTGGCTGTCAATCTCTTTTTTGTCTTCCTTTGCCAATAGCTATAGATCATGGAGAGACTGCAGTGCTGCTGTGAATATTCAGTGCAGCCATTCCCGATTCTGTGGCTACTTTAAATGAATAAAGCAAATCACTTCCTTTCCACCCATCCCTTTAGTGAACAGCTCCTGTGACCCAACAGGCCACATTCACATTCTGCTCAGAGAGGACCCAACCCAGCTCACTTTGAAGTCAATGGGAGACTTCTTTGTTTTCTTCAGTGGACATTGGATCCTCCCCTGATAGGCTGGATGTGTCGGTCCTTCTGTCTCAGTATTAATTACACAGTCGGCATTATCCCATTCCATAACCAAAATACCAAGCAGTCAGATGCTGAGATGCACCAAACTACTTCCCTCGCCTCAAAAAAAAACAAAACAAAAAAAAAACGCACTTTCAGTGTCTCCCTAGCTGTTGTAGCCACCAAAATTAATGAATGTGTCAATTGCTTATACACACAAAAAATGTATGCCACTGTTGTGCGTAGGACAGCTGGCAAATCTGTGACCATGTAGCCCATCGCATGTTGTCCTTCTCAAACCAGCTGGCTTCTGTCTTGGCTTCAAAGACGATCATCAGCACAATACCACCATGTTAGCAATGGTAACAGATTGCAAATGAATTAATGACAAATACACATGACAATTATAGTTTTACATTTTGTGGGCTGACCCTCCCACACCCCCACCCCCACCCCCAGAAATATTTGTATTTTTTGATAGTTAATTCCTTTAGGAGATGCAAACCTTTCAACAGCCTTTTTTCAAGTGTTGCTCTTAATTAGGCACCTGTGCTTCCCTTCCTGGGCTTTCAGCAAAAATAAATCCTTTCTTTCAAGCAGATTTTTGCCTTTGAGAAAGCATCTTACTTATCTGTGCCACTTCCAGTATTAAGTAACTCAGGATCAGGTGACAAGGGAAAGATTCATTTGATTAAGGATGCTAATCTAGATGACAGTCCGAAATAACAACCCAGAAGGCCGACTTCCCAGAGGAGCAGAGAGGATTGCCTTCCTGTGCACGCACACAGAGCTATTGTTCCAGTCCTTCACGTCGTCCAGGAATTCCCGTAATTACAGAGAACATCTTCCTCATTGACAGATTGCAGGAAGCCGTAAGATGGATGCTATGTAGGTACTGTAAAAAGCATCCCTCCTGCCCACCTTCTAAACCAGATTCTTTCCAGACAGAAAATGAAAGGACGTAAAGGAGCAAAATCATCCAAACTGGAACATTCAAACCACAGATGGGTGCTTTAAATCAATACCATGGGAGCCCTTTTAGAAGTATCATCTTGTATTTTTAAAGACAGCTTGAACCTTGGCCATTTGGTTAAGGTTGGATTTGCCAATAAGAGGAATCTTGTCATTTAGCCACCATTTTTAAGGATCACCTTGTGCCTTGAACCTCAAAACAGAGAGAGTGCCCTTATTAAACCTCCAGCCAGCCACAGAGCGATGGACAGCGGAATATTTACATCAAATGGAAAAGATGAGCTAGAAGTGACTCAGTTACACCAACTGTTGGCTTGAGTGCTGTTCTAGAGCAGCGTTATTTGCAAGGGAGCCCTGTAGCCTTCCCCTAGCCAGAGCAAAGGGAGTTTCTCAGACAAGTCACACATTATCTCCAATGTGATCCTGAGTAAATTAGTATCACTGGCCTGTAAGGCGCTTTCCAATCTCCACACAATTCAACCCAAGAAGGTACGTGATCATTATGCGTCTATTTCACACAAGCCAATACAAAATTCGCAGACTCAGAACTGGAGGTTTGTTTCTCAGCGTTCCCGAGGGATAAACACGGCACTGGATTCCACCCTGTCTTTTTTTATGTTTCTTCTTTGTTTTCTTAACAGGTGGGTGACAGGCCACTGGAGTTCTTGCTCTGCCACCTGTGAGAAAGGCATCCAGTACCGGGAAGTGACTTGTGTTTATCAGTTGCAGAACGGCACCTACGTTAACACCAGAGACCTCTACTGCCTGGGCAACAAACCCACGCCAATACAAAGCTGTGAAGGCCAGGACTGCCTTTCCATCTGGGAGGCTTCAGAATGGTCAAAGGTAAGAATTTGGTTTGAGGGGGAAACCAGAACTCTCTCTAAAATCTCTTGGGCTTGATCCCGAGGGTGCCGAGTGCTCTGGCCCTGATCCAGTAACCCTTAAAGTTAAGTACTGGATAGAGGCCAGAGTGCCCAGCACCTTGCAGGACCATGACCAATCAGTATGATTACAAATGCAGAAGAGCTGTATAGTTCTGAGCAGTGTTTTCCATACCAGTGAATTACTGAGGTAGGTTATAAAAACCCAGCTGTATTATGTGTATCTTTCCAATCTGCACTCAAGGGCACCGAGGAGAAGCATTTCAGTGACCTGTGATGAGGAGTTCAACCAGCACAGCAAGCCTTTTACTCGGATCAAGTGTCTTTGAAATTAATATCTGATAAGTGCCCTGTCGAGGAGTTCTATGTTGCAGGATGCCCTGGATCACTCGATCTTTGAGACTTTTCTGATTCTACCTTGTATGATCCTATAAACATGGAAAAACTGGTGCATTTATAAAGAGTTTGTAAATGGTTAATACATTATTAATATATGTTACAAGCATGTTATAGACATGAGTAGTATGTGCTATAGGTGGTAATAAGCCATGGTTACAAGCACCCTACTGACCTGTCGGAGTCTAACAATCTTGTAGAGCAATTACTTAGCCTTGTACTAAAATGTCTATTAATCATTTATCAGCATGGTATAAACTATTTATAAATGTGCCCTTATTATAAAGCGTGACCAAAATAAATCTAATTAGCACATAAGGAAATCCCATTTCCCATTTCTGTACTAGAAATATTGACCTCTTGTTTTACACATGAATTTATAGGAATTAGGCTGGGCCATATGTTATGAAGTAGTAAAAACCACCATTGATGCTGCAGCCTTTAAGGAGAATAGACATAGAAAAGAACTGACATGTCCAATAAAATCCCCAACTATCCCTTAGAATTCAATAGCAAAATAACAAGCTTTGCAACATTAGCAATGAAGGAAGAACAGAAACAATATTTTCATAATTAAAATAATCCTAAACAACTCCAGTGCAAGCCCTCCGGGGACCCTGGATATATACAGGGGTTGCTAGCTTGCCCTGCAGTCCATGCCGCCATAACCTGCGCTGGCTAGATTAAAAGGTAGTGCAGGGAGGCCTGCCTGCTCATACCTTCATTTGCTGTATCGATGTACCCTGAGAGATACATTTAGGATGTGATTATTTTTGAATTCGGGATATCAAAGAAGAGGTTTGACAATCCTGTATTGATTTCGAATATATCAGACAGTGGCATTGATAGCATGGCTTCATATTGTGGCAGATCTCTACTCATAGTAGTTGGGGTTCGTGTCCAGATCAGTAGCAGGATATGCTCTAGCCCAGAGGGCCACGTTTTCAAATGGGCCTCAATCCAATTTCTGAAATTGCACCTGCAGATTTGTGTGCACCCGTTTTCGAGCATTTAGTCTTCTAGCTGTATCCATGTACAATAATTGTGATGTGTGCATGCAACATTTGCCTGGCACAGAGCAAACACAGTGTGACATGGCTGTTACGATGGCATTTGTTTATTGCGCTACGTGCTGACTCTGCCCTCTTTAATAAAGTCTGCTATGATTGAAATACCATCTAAAGGAAACCTAACAATCGATAGGTTTTCAGGATTGAGAACGGAGGAGAGGCTGCTGGGCTAGTGGCTGCAGTGTGGCCACTCATCATTCACTGGCACAGACATCTACGAGAGATACAGGCTTATATTTTTGTTGAGTTAGTTGTTTGCCAGTATCCTTTAAACTAATCCCTGGCCTGCAAAGGGTGCATGGTAATTTGCTTCGTCATCTAATTCTCTCCAATAAGATCCCAGCCAAGCTGGCCGGGATGTGTTTCTTGGCCATCATTAACACTCCCAACATGACTTCAATGTTAGTGTTGACATAATACCTGCTAGACTCATCTTGATTAAAAAGTCCATTTCCCCTTCGGCATTGCACTTGTGGTTTCACAGGCATAACTCCAGAATGGCTGTATTACAGGGCAGGGCCAGCCTATGGACAAGAGGATGCTTTTTATCTCTCCCTGTTTACTTTCTTTTTTAGTACAATATCAGATAACTTTGGGTAACTAGGAGTGTTTACGCTCCTAGAACTTCAGGATCCCAGCTGCATTGCAGGGACAGATGGTGTTTTTTAACAGGGACTAAGTGCTATTTAATTGTAGTCAGGAAATCTCCAGTACAAGCGGTAAAATTCTAAAGTTCCAGGACAGTATATTATTTTACCATTCAGCAGGACACTATATACATTCGTTAGTGCTTGAAACTCTTTTTCTTCCAAATCTTTTCATCTTTTTCCCATTCCCAAATGGAGGAAGCAAAGTTCTGGGATTTTGGAATGTTTTATAGCCCTTTATACATCATCATTTCAGATTATTCCTTCTTTTTATTTCTGATGGGACGCCTCTTTCTAGGTCTGCTGCATTGAAGAAATGCTTGTTTATGATGGTACTCTTGTCACTGTGGCTTCCTGAAACTCTCACCTATTTCAGATGGGCAAAGCTCTTTAACTGGTTGTGTGTGGTCTTTTGTCACCAATCCATTTCCCAATTAGAACAGTGTTTGCATCTTGCTTTTGTTAAATGACTGTAATTTGAGCTACATAAGGGATTCATGAGAGCAAAAGTCAACTAAACAGTTTCATGACAAACGTGTATTTTTAAGGACAGGTTTCAGAGTAGCAGCCGTGTTAGTCTGTATTCGCAAAAAAGAAAAGGAGTACTTGTGGCACCTTAGAGACTAACAAATTTATTTGAGCATAAGCTTACGTGAGCTACAGCTCACTTCATCGGATGATCTAATGAGGTGAGCTGTAGCTCACAAAAGCTTATGCTCAAATAAATTTGTTAGTCTCTAAGGTGCCACAAGTCCTCCTTTTCTTTTTGTGTATTTTTTAAATTATCTGAAAGTGAGAGATTTATTTTTCCTGTAATACATTTCTCCAAAGTTTTGGGATCTACATTAATCATTGCCAACCAGTTGGTTTTTGAAGTTAGTTCTTTTTCAAGACATGTTTTTGCGATCATATGGTCCATTTTGACTCAGGAAAGACAATTTCACATTGTGTCAGTCTGAGCACATTTTATACCCATAAACCTTTCTTGGCTGGAAATCAATTAACTCCTTAACATTTGAAACTAAGGTTGTGGGGAAAAAAAACACAATATCACAATGGTGATATTTTATAAACCAATTTTCACATGATTTTTTTTTTTTTGGCTACAAAGAAAGAAAATTGAATAAAGTGCAAGTTGAGGTCTGGTCTCCAATGAAAAAGTACATTCTCAAGGCTAAATCCAAGACAATATTCGGTGTGGGGAAAAAAATAAGTTCCCTTTTTAATGCCAAATGCTTGGAATATTTGGGTAAAGTATTGCTTGACCCATTTTTAATGACCAAACATAGAGAATAGTTACAAAAGGTGAAAGTTTCTACTGTTCAGGAGTTGGGAAAGAATCTGAAGAAAAATATGCTGATTTGCTTCTACCAAGAGGCCCATAATGACATGTGTAATGCTCAGGGATCAGGTAGGCCAAAGTGCCGTCCAGATAAGTGGTCAAAATTCACACAAGTGGTCCAATAGCCAGCAGATCCAATTCAGGGAGAAGACACAGAGAGGCAGGTAGTGAGATCTGGTGAGATAGTAATTCAGGATCTGATGGGACGGCAAGGCAGAGTCAAGCGGCATCCAAACAGCAGCTAGCAGGCAAAGGCTTGTTGCTCAGACAAGGCCAGAAAGAAAGCGGGAAGTTTATATATGGCCACCAGCCAATCAGGTTCAAGATCATGTAGCCAATCAGGAAGGAGATCCTGGAACTCTGGAAGCTGGCCCATCCAAGTCTGTGAATTCCCTGGTAATTGAATAAGCTGGTGTGACATGATGACCAAGGCTGCTTCCTGGGAATCCAGTCAGCTAGGGTGTGAGACCAGGGTCCTCACAACGGCTTGTTGATGGAGTTGTCTCTTGGCTTTTGTCTCAATTCTTTATAAAACCTTTTGAGGTTTGGTCAGGTGGTTTGTTAATAAAGTAAAGCTGTGTCAGGCCATCTGGTGTAATCTGGACATTCATCAATTGCAGATGTTTTCTGTAGAATCTTTGTAAAACCCATGTACTAAAAAATGTTCTTAATGGTCAGAGCAGTTGAGCAGAGCAATGAACTTGTTAAAGAAGCGGTTGATATGTCACCACTGCAGACACTCTGATCACAGACTGGAACCTTTTTTTAAAACACTGTTTTGTCACCTATAGGAAAGCAAATGTGGTGTAGATTTGTGAAGGACATAAAGGCTCATGCAAATGAATGCTTGTTTTTCCAAAATGTTTGTAAATCCACTGAGAGATTTTGATGTGAAAAATACTCCTACTTTAGCTTTCCTCACTTTTAGCAAATTGGATGATTCAGGGGGTTACAAACAACATGATGAGACCAAGCACACTTGAGCAGTTCATCCTGTCACCTTCTGAAATCTTACACCACAGTCAGGAACACTGCTTGATAGTTCAGGAAATTCTGCACCAAATGGAGCAATCCATTGCTTGTGGGTACAGCCTAGAGAAATACAGCTTGAGATTTCAGGGAAGTTGATAAGAGCTTTAAAGAGTCTGGCATGGCAGTTTACAGAGTTCTCTCTGTAGCCTGAAGGAATTCGTCCCAGTAGCTTGTGGAATCCTGTGATCGTGTTCATTATAAAGATGTAACTTCCACAAGGAGGTCATGCAATGAGCAGCACACAGTAAATTAAGTGGACAGCTTCCCAGATTTTAAAGAAGTCACTTTGTAGTTGCTGTGAAGTATTTAAAGGCATGTCTGTTAGCTTGCCAGCTCATAAACACTTGTCATTCATGTCCTTAACAAGGTCAGCAGGTCAAAACTGCCTGGATTGTATTTTTAAGACAGATGGGCATGCTGAGATTTGTCCATTTGATGTAACATATCAAGCTGATGCTTGTTTCCAGCATAGACCCCCTGAATGGAGAAGCATCTTGGAATATACTCAAAAGACCTCACAGGGTATTTCATATCTCCACTATTTATTCAGTGTCAAGTCAACTCTCTTTTCCTCACTGATCCCTGAGGGGGAGAACTTGACGCTCAAGAGAGGGTTAGTTATCATCTCAGTTGGTATGTCTATCATTTTTCCACCCACCTGTCCCCAGTGGGCTTTCCATGAAAACCTGCTTGTAAACACCGCACTGGCAGAAAAGTGGGGTGTAGGAAGAACATATGTGCTGCTGTACATTGGTGCAATTTAGATGGGTTTGACAATGCCACTAGTTCCAATATCCCTTTGTTGCAAAAGTGATGATTTAAAGCAGTGTTTCTCAGTCTTGGGATTGTGACACCATCCAGGGTGGGCCCCGGAGGGGGCTGTGAGGTCCCAGCAAACTCTCTGACAAATCAAAACAAAAATTCCAACATTCCTTCAACTTGAGTAGCAAAATGATGCTCAAATATCCCTGTGTCCATAGCAGCCCTGGCAGAATCCACTTCCACAGAACTCAAGGACCTTTGGTGCCCACTCACATGCATGTGGATTACATTGTCCTGGTACTTGTAATCCTGTCTCCTCTAGTGGCTGCTCCCAGCAACTATAACTGTCTGCTGCTTTCTCAGAGCTAAAGAATATACCCCTTATCACCAGTGGGAGAGGCCTGTGCTCTTATTGCTGAAGAGCCCGTCTTTGAGCCCTGCTGATGACTCAGGTGTGTGTGTCTAGCCATAGTTTGCTGGATGTAGTTTTGAACTGATCGCAAACTGTGGGGTCGAGGAGGGTGAATGGAAATACATTGGCATAATATCACCCTTGGGTTATGTGTACTGTATGATTGCATGCATTGCCATAACCTATGATGGAAAGCATTATTAAACAAATAGAAAAGAATGTCCATGTGTTTGTCATTTGCTCTCAACATAATTATGAGAAAGAACACTGTGCAGAATCAAAGATATAGTGCTGGGTACACATTATCTGCATTGCAGAAGACCTTGCTGCAGGATTTCGTGAGCTGGTATACCACAAGACCTTGCAAATTCCAGTGTGCATCCAAGGGATGGAGTTGGTGCCACTGTGATATTTAGAATGCTTCATTGCATAGTCATGCAAAATCAAAGGATGCAGAAGCTTCCCTGTGTGTACTCTGGTGTATTTGTCCTTTTTCAGTATTGATAGTAATCTCTTAAATAAAGGGGTTACTGGAAAAAAAATCAAAAGTATCGTTACATTTTTTTATTTTGTTTCCCATGGTTTTGGTAAATGAAAAATATTGGTGGTGTTTTAGATACTGTAATAATTTGGTAGGGGGGAAATTATTAAAATGGCTCAAAGAATTGAAAAAAATGAGCCCTTCAAAATGACAAAACAGATTGGAATATTTAAAATTTTTCATGAAACTTGTTTTTCATTTGTCCCTCGACTCTGCTTCTGCAGCTGTGATGACAACCAGCCAAGATGGTAATCATTTGTAGTATCATAGTGAGTAGGAGCCCTGGTCATGGATCGGGATCCCATTCTGCTAGGTGATGTTGTGCAGTGGTTGAAAGTAATGCCTCTTGTTTTTCAGTGCTCAGCAGATTGCGGCAGGGGAATCCAGAAGAGAACAGTAATGTGCACGAATTCTCAAGGGAAATGCGATGCAGCCACCAGGCCAAGGGATGAGGAAGAGTGCGAGGATCACACAGGCTGTTATGAGTGGAAAACGGGGGATTGGTCTAAGGTAACTGTGAACTCCGAGCAGTGTTTGTTCTCTAATTGCCTAAATTATCAGGTCAGGAATCCACCTTTTAAACAACCCTTCAGTGTGGATTTACGCAGCACACCGTGCCAGTACGGGAAGTTTGAGTCCCACATTTCAAAGTTGTTGGGTTTTAATTATTCTGTTTAATAGGAAATAGACTTATTGTCGTGGGTTTTTTTATTTGATTTCCATGAAAGTAGCTTGGGGATTTAAACACGCCATCACAGCATCGACAGCCCAGGCGTTGCAGCTTTGGGCTGCTGCACGAGACACAGACCTCTGTTTCCATTTTCTAAGCGGAGCAAACGGCAAAGGAAGCAGCAGAAGTTTGATTTTTTTTTTTTTAAGAAATATATCTTTCAGTGCTAACAGTTGCAGGTATTGTTAGAAATGCGGCCGGTGAGGAGTAATGGGATCCTGAATGGCGGCTCATGTGGCCCATTCTGAGGAGCAGAGGGGTGCTGTAACTGCTATCTGACCTCCAACCCCCAAAGGTTTTCTCTTGCTGTGTGCCGTAACTGCTGCATGACCTCCAACCCCCAGAGATTGTCTGTGCTATGGCTATGTGCCCACACACACGTTCTCCGCATGATGATGGGATGTATTGTGGGTGGCAGACCTCCCTCGAAGTCCCTTACGAGGCTAAGAAGAGAATGAAGGAGCTGAGCAGTCCACAGATACACGAGGCTGCCTCACAGTTCTACCTCAGAGCTCTCAGTAGAGGTGGCATCCCCTGGCAACAACCACCCCCTTCAAGGTTATCAGTGGGAACGGGACACAGTCCGAAGCCCCCTGCTATCTCCAGGATCAGTCTACCCCCCGTTAGCACCCTCCCGTGCTCTCCTTGCCAGGAGAAGGAGAAACCTCAGGGCTCCAGAGGGCAAAGTGAATGGCAGAATCCACTAAGAGATATTTAGTGGGGGAACTCGTTTGCTTGGGACTCTCCTGCACTGGCCTGTGCTCAAGAGGGTCAGGCAGGCTTTCGGCTTGGCTTTAGAGAGAGCCTGCTAGGGGAAATGAAACAAAATGCTACCTAAAAGAAGGCAGGTTGGCCTAGTTAATGTGGGCTTCAAGTACCTGGCTGACAAAACCAAGGGTTTGGGAGAACTGGTGTTAAACAGCATATTGGAAAGGACCTGCTCAGCAAATCCTTCCCAAGACAGACAAGGGGTCTCAAAGCACTGAATGCCAAATTCTGTTCCTCTGACTCATACGAGTAGCCCCTGATGGCAAGCAGAATCTGACACTTACTGTTTTATCACAGTAAAGATGGATCCAAAGCTGTGCAGCTGTATCTTCCTCAGCCACCAGCACCTCATAGCCTGATTGCCACCACAAGAAATACACTGCACAGTCTTATCTGTGAATCACTCTGACCCTCTGAAGTGAAAATTAGTCATTTACTTAAAAATAGAGCTAGATTCAGAATTCCCATCCTCAGGGCCACACTCCACACCAACTCACGCCATTGTAAATTTAGAGCCCCTAGAGTGTTGTCAGTGGACTTGATCCTCATATACTCTGATGTAAGTCAGAGCAGAATTGGTTCCTGAGTTTTCACTCAATCCTTAGCCACACATGCAGTTTTGTCTGGGTAAGGACCTCAGCAATTGGCCACGCTGTTCATAAAATCTCTTTACGTTGCTAACTTCATGTTTGCTTGGGGGACTGAAATTTCCCAGGAATATTCTATTCCAGTCCTGTTTTATCTTATCTTTGTAAGTGTACCATTCTTTAAACACAAAGCCTGCTTTGTGTTCAGGAATGTACGGCATGTGCAGAAACCACTGGGATACAGTAGTTTCATTTTCCTTTCCAAAAAAGCAAGTTTAATTCTTGTTGTTATTGATCAAACTCCAATGAAACAAAGGCCATCACAGGCAAATAGGCTTACCTGCCGTAGCATTTTTTGGATGACGATCAGTAATAAAAATATTTGTAAATAAATCCCCTCAGGAGGCAATTGTATGTGAATCTAATGGTGTTAATGCTGGAGAACGCATTAAGAACCTGCCATATGCAATACGTCTGTTTATACCGAAACAAGAATCTGCATCACAGACTGTTTAGAGTATTGAACGTTATTTTATTCGTAACCTGGCATGCAGAATCCAGGAGAACTAGCCAAAATAAACTGTCCCCCTATATTGACAGGTGAAATAACACACATTTTTTAAGAACCTTAAAACATTTCAGAGTAGGAATTGACTAGGATTCTTTTTATAGCGGGAAATATGAAATTGTTGTGAATTCACCAATTACATAGATTCAACCATCCAGAGGTTTTAAACCCAGTAGGAGAACCACTAACGCCATCATACATCCTAACCATCCAGCTGGTATTGACCAGCATAGCATGGTGGGTGAACATGTCATTGTTTGGAGACAGAAAGTATGGGAGCGGTAGAGTGTACTGAGCTCCATGAAGTCAAACTAAAATCCCCTGGTAAAACACTGTTGCTACATAAATTGCCGTGAAAGAATTTAGCGCTTATAAAACGGAAGCTTTTAGTGTTAATACAAATTAGCCTCAGAGCATGCAACAACTTTGTAAAATGACTTCACTGGGCATTTTCAGTCTATTGCTGGGAGTATTTTTGTTGGGGGAGGGGTTAATGATCACTAGTTATTTTCTCAGTTTAAAAAAAAGTTTTGATTCTTTACATGCAAACAACTTACATGGCAGCCCCACGACTACTCTGCCATCCAGTCCATCACTCATCCAAACAGTGACTATTAGGGTTTTAGAATCCACCATGAGGAACATAGGAAGAGACAAAACCTCATAAAAAGAATAAAGTCCAGACAGACCTTATAAATAGGATAGATGCATGTGTGGTAATGGGCAAACTGTTTTTATTATTTACAGAGCAGCCTCCCTAGAGTACATAGAGTGTATAAACGAAAAGACAGATCACTGCTGTAGGGAGCTTACAGTCACATTCAGACATGACAGGACATGGGATGACAAAAAGAACAGGAGTACTTGTGGCACCTTAGAGACTAACAAATTTATTTGAGCATAAGCTTTTGTAGGCTAAAACCCACTTCATCGGATGCATGTGGTGGAAAATACAGTAGGACGATATATACACACACACAGAGAACATGAAAAAATGGGTGTTGCCATACCAACTGTAACGAGAGTGATCCATCAAGGTGGGCTATTATCAGCAGGAGAGAAAAACCTTTTTTAGTGATAATCAGGATGGCCCATTTCCAACAGTTGACAAGAAGGTGTGAGTAACAATGGGGGGGAAATAAGCCTACGAAAGCTTATGCTCAAATAAATTGGTTAGTCTCTAAGGTGCCACAAGTCCTCCTCATTCTTTTTGCTGATACTGACTAACCCAGCTACCACTCTGAAACCTGCCACAGGATGACAGTAAACAATGCCTGAGTGAGGCACATGGGATGAACAAGGGTTATCATTGCGAAAGATGAGACATGTTTGTTATGTACCCATCTCATTAGTTCCTGGTGCGCTCAGATACTACGGGGATGGACAGCAATATAAAACCTTAAGTTACATTGTTAGTAGTGTTTTATACATTGCCTATGTGTACACTCACACGTTCATATATATGTTTATATAGGGGCTTGATCCACCTTGTGCAGAACAGGAATTTGGGGGGGTAGGGGTGGGCACATGGGTTGTGACTGTGCAACTACCTAGATCTTCCAGCCCAAGCTTCGCATACTGTGTTCTGCAGCCTCGACAGCCCTTAGAGGGAGGATTCTGTAGCTGTGCCCCCAAGTGATGCCGATGTCTACTGTGGAATGCCATTTGCTCTGGCTTACGGCCGGGAGGAGAATTTTGGCCCTAATTGTTATCATATTTGCAACGTATTTGGGGGTTACTATTTACAGTTGCCGCTAAAGTTTATTCCGAGTGTCCTGTGCAGATATACATGTGACAGTTTTAGTTCACTCTGTAATTCTTTACTGTTTACAGAGTATCCAGCCCCTGAGCATAATATAATTATTAGTTTTGTTTAGCACTAATGATGTACTCAGTACTGAACAAAACATAAATGAGGACATTCCATGTCCCACACATCCTATCATCTAAAGGGTGGAGATACTAGACATAACATACTAGAGGAAAGTATTGGCTTACAATTTTAAATCTTTCTTTCTTTCTCTCTAACCTGATGTCTTCAGAGTCACAATTCACTGTATATTTTTCCTATATGATATAAAGATGACCAAATGAATAGGAACCCACTCAGCCATCTCCCATTCACACCATTTATCCACATGGAAATGCATCTATCCATATCAGCAGTTTCTGGAAGTGTTGCTCACCCAGTTAAACACACATCTCATTCACTCACCATCATTTGGATACTTTGAAGCAGTTCTATATTGTCTGAAAACTGGCCTGTTAAATGTTTATCATTGGATAGTAAATTACATTTTTTGTTGTTGTTTATTGTGGTGTTTAAAAGAAAGGATCAAAGTTTCTCATTTTCCCAGCACTTCACACTGAAGCATAGATTTTAAAAATATGTTTCTAACCTGCTAGTTATTCCAGGGGTACTGCCTTTTAGCAGCATGGACATTGATGAACTATGATGGCTTAAATATATTGCAAACTAACTTCAGCTAGGGCTCCCGATAACCTGGTAAATTACTGCACTCCTTTAAAAGATGCAGGCAGTTAATATGCAGAATGTATTGTTACATAAAGTTTAATAGTGTATATGATTTATCCTGTTTGCATATGTTAGGCTGCACTTGAGGGGGTGAGCTGAAGGACTTTGTCCTTGACCTTGCAACCAGGATCAATCATGCGTCATGTAGTGAAAATGTACATCCTGAACGATGCAGTGATGCTTTTTTGACTTGGCTCAGGAGCATGTTGGGTGGACCACTGTGCTGACAAACATCAGGTGTTGCCTGAAGCTGAACAGTGCTGGGGGTTGCTTTTCAGCTCCCCAAGCTTCCCCAAAATGTATCCCTCTCCACCACTCCCCTCCTAGTCTGGTAATGAAAAAGCAGTGAGATCACTCAGGTACAAATCAGCAAGTGTGGCTTTTCCTCATGCTCCATTTCCCCAGTTGGCTGTTGGACTCTTTCAGGGTATAACTGGAACTAGCAATATTTAAATATTAAATGATTCACTATTCTTCTGGATTTTTTTTTTTAAATTTCTGACTTAGTTTATTTGTTTCACTGGCTTATACATCTTGACATTTGCTGTTTCTGCCTTGTGAATAGTGTCTTAGTTCTGGGGTCAGCAGCACAATCAGAGTGATTCTGGTTTCCCAGTTCCACTATTTAGTTATATTATTTCAAGAGGATTATATCCAGGAAGCAGAGTTAGGGGGGCAAAAAAATTGTTAGTGCTGACATTCTCAAGGGCCCATTTTGGGTAGGTGGAACGTTAGACATGCAGTTTATTTTCCCCAGGCAACAAGCTAGCAATCATATCATATTATATATATTTCATAGTCTCATGAAAAAAGTCTTTTAAAGGAGGAAAATTGCAGTTGCTGGATCATATTCTGATCTCATTTACACTTACGTACATCCAGGATAATTGACTATAATGATTCCCTACAATCCATGGGTCAAAACCCAAGGACCTCACTCAACATAGTGGGTCAGATATTGATCTCAATTATAACAGTGTAAATCCAGATTAATTTAGTCTGATGAGTTACTCCAGATTTACATCAGTGTAACTGAGATCAGAATCTGACCTACTGTGTTGAGCAAGACCCTTCGGTTTTGTGCAGTAAGGACCAGGTTCTCAGGACAAATATAAATGTCTGAGCTGAGACTGTATTGTGTGGTGAAGGGAGATTTGGGGAAGAATCATTCTTTTACCCATTTCTATTTCAAACACTTGGCTGGCATGCATCTCAGAGGGTACATGGGAACCCAGAACCCCTTACTGACTGGAACAAATTGCGAAGCCCTAGTAGGAAACGCCTTGGCAAAATGTCATTAAAAATATTCTTGCTGTCAAATAATGTCATTAATGATGAAGCACATTTGAAAAATTACCTATAGCCACCTGTCATCCCTGGCAATCAACAGTTGCCAATTTCTTTCCAGTCCTTTTCTCAGCCTATGTAAGGCTGCCTGCAGATACTCATCACAGGTGAATGTTTAAAATTGCTGCAGGGAGTCTGTTTTCCTCTTAGAATAGCATTGTGTTTATGCCAAATATTGAAATGTTTCAAACTGAGGATCAGGGGTTATTAGTCATGGTTGTGGTAACAAGGACTTTCTAATTGCAAATGCATTATTTTGGCAGTTACTTGCAGTAAATTGTATTGTCTAAAAGAAATAAAAACAGTGCACTGAGACATTTTTCTTTCAGTGAGAACTGTACAATCAAGCCTTTCTTCCTAATTCTAGGGAAAGACCTGTTTTCTGAGTTACTAGTGTTTGGGAACATCAGAAAATCCTTCTGTACTCCTTGCCCTTGATGATTAACTCACATTACATGATAAGAAGAGCAAATCAATGACAGCTATAGTTTAGGAGGTGTATTCAAAGCTGTTGTGACTAGAGAAGCACACTGTCCTTTTTTTATAGCATTCATTACGTAGTCACAGCTTGACCTGCCATCTGTTTATAATAAATCACAGACAACTTGTTGATTGTGACCTTTATCAAGAATTAAGTTAATCTTCTTATGCCTTGGGGAAAATAACTTTTCTTCTTCGATTCACTTTTCTGGATAGAAAATTATAAGGGATGGACAGTAATTTAGATCCGAAGCCAAGCATCGCAGCTGGCAGCCGATTTCTGCACATACAACTAATGTCCCTGCAAAAGTGGGTGCATGCCCATTTTTGTATGGGCACACAAATTATGGTAGTGATTGCACACCAGTTTGCATGCACAAATTGCAGTTTGCACATGCAAAATTGTTGCACAGAAGCGGATGTTGGAAATTTGGCCAGAGGAGTGTGTGCTGCTAGTTGGCTGCCCTAAGAAGAATGCAAAATATAGAAATTGAAATGACATGGATGAGATGTGCTCTGTGTAGGACCTAGCTGTGGGGAGGGAATGTGGTTCTTAGCCAACTTTCCACTTTCCACTTCCCCAGTCCTGGGGCTGACCAGGGGCCAGATCAGCCTCCAGTGTAACTTCGCAAAGCGTAGTTACCAACCCCAAGGCCTACTCTAAGTTATGTTGATAGTAATAATTCCCTGCAGATTGTTCTACTGGCCAGCAATCCAGAAGCTCAAGTCACAACCCTTATGTCATCCGCTCACCCCCAATACCTCTCTGTGCCAGAGGGCTGGGAGCAGATCGCACGAACCTGGATGTATCAGCTTTACACCAGCCAAGGATTCCTTGACAGGAGGGGGATCCCCCCCCCCGCAGAATAAGCATACAAAAGGAAGGATGCAATGCTGGCTTCATAGAGTTAAGGACTGGAAAGGAACCATTTTAAATGGTGGTGCGTTAAACCGGTCACTATTTATTCAACTTCCTTTGGGGGCGGGTTTGGCGTAAAAGAGACATGGCTCTTAGCCAGTCATAGCTTTTGTTTTACAAAGCAGAAACCATCCCTGGCTTTGCCCGTCTGCTCTTATAGTGAAGTGGATTTTGTTTACAACATTGAATTCCCAGTGGTTTCGTTGCATTGAGGCTTTTGGCATGAAATCAGAGTTTTGCACTCAAGGATTGCTGTTTAGACGTGTTTCAGAGCAGCATCCTTGTTAGTCTGTATCCACAAAAAGAAAAGGAGGACTTGTGGCACCTTAAAGACTAACAAATTTATTTGAGCATAAGCTTTCATGAGCTACAGTTCACTTCATCGGATGCATTTAGTGGAAAATACAATGCGGAGATTTATATACACAGAGAACATGAAACAATGCGTGTTACCATACACACTGTAACGAGAGTGATCAGGTAAGGTGAGCTATTACCAGCAGGAGAGCAGGGGGGAGCTTTTGTAGTGATAATCAAAGTGGGCCATTTCCAGCACTTGACAAGAACGTCTGAGGAACAGCGGGGAGTGGTGGGGGGAATAAACATGGGGAAATAGTTTTAGTTTGTGTAATGACCCATCCATTCCCAGTCTTTATTCAAGCCTAAGTTAATTGTATCCAGTTTGCAAATTAATTCCAATTCAGCAGTCTCTCGTTGGAGTCTGTTTCTGAAGTCTTTTTGTTGAAGAATTGCCACTTTTAGGTCTGTAGGTGGTGATGATCCAGGACTGTTGATTTTTCTTTCTTCTTCGCTGTCAGTGGAGTTGATATTGGAATTTCTTTCTACTCACCGTGCCCTGAGTTTGCTGTGTAGCCTTTTCTGGTGTTTTACCGTGTTAAGCTAACGTGAAATCCTGCATCTTGGCAGGGGGTTAGACTAGGTGACCCTTGCGTCTCTTCTAACCCTATGATTCTATGAAATAAGCCACCCTTAGCCCAAAATAAGGGGCATCTACACAGAGATTGCACCAGTTTAAAAACACATCTGTAGTTAAACTGGTGCCAGTTCCTAAGTAGACGAGGCCTTTCTCCACAAATAGCTCAGCGTGGTCCCAGGAAGGAGTAACCAAACTTCTTCAAGGATTTCCTTTCAAGTCTGAGTCTTGACTGGTTGGCCCACCCACTCTCCACACGCGCATGCTCCTGCTGCCACTGCACAACTGTCTTCCCAAAACTGTTTTGTAGCCAGCCCCAGGGAGGTGCTAACCTGCTTGCTCTTCAGGGGACACACATGGATGAAGGTGGATGCTTCCTGAATGCTTGTTTCATCCAAGGCTTTGCTTTTAACTAATTGCTAAACCTTGGATGTGTACTTCAAGAGCTGCTTTTGTGTGGCGGTTCCCACAACCTTCCATGAATGTACTTGCTTCATCAGCTGAAGTGCTGGCTGATTCCTGAGCTGAGAGCTTTTTGTCAGGTAATTCTGGAGCTTGCTTCTCTTTCATCGGGTTGTCAATGTCAGTGAGATATTTACACCTTAGAAAAACATCCCTCAGAAATGCATAATGTACCATATAATCGGATAATGGTCTGAGCCAAAGTAATGTCAAATGTGACCATCCTGCTAACAAGTAGAACTGATTGCATTGTTGTAGACAAATTACTGTATTTAAAGGTAGCTTAGCAACTTTATTAGTCCAAGCAATTTTGGTTTTAAAGACAAAATTGTAAGGCCTGTTCTTCCTTCAACATTATCCCAGTGGCATTCCAGCAGGGACCAGACCTCCTGGTTTGTTAATACCAGTCTTGGGAGAGCAATAGTTCTTGGAGATAAGAAATAGGTGATATTGAAAGATAAAGACTTTTGATACTTGTGCTGTAAAGGTGTGGCTCAAAGTTCTTTTGTGGCCTTGGACCTCTTTGTGCCTCAGTTTCCTCCCCAGCAGGAGCAGTGACACTTACCTACCTTACGGAGGGATTGTGAGGTTCTCGGATATTATGATGATGAGCACCAGATGAGAAATAATTAATGAATGCATAAATGTATTCTGCAATATAAAAGCTTGAGACTTTGCACATGGGACAACTGAACATTGAGAAATTGTACAGGCAAAACTTAGACATGCAAAACTGAGCCTGGCGTTTTAGTGATGGCATTGGAGCTCTTTTGAAAATGCAGCCCTAATGAAGTGATCAAGCAAGTCTGAATACATAAAAAACACCTGATCCACAACCATGATTTTCTTGGATGAAATCCTGGCCCCACTGTAGGCAACGGAACTTTACCATTGACTTCCAGGGCGGCCAGGATTTCACCCCTTGTCTTTACAAAGAAAATAGAAGGACAGGGGACAATAGATATGTAGTATGAGCTAGTACACAGGGCCCTGGTCTGGGAGTTAGGAGACCTGAATTCTATTCTTGACTGTGCCACTGACCTACTGCGTGACCTGGGGCAAGCCATTTCACTTCCCTCTGCCTCTTGATTCCCTTCTCACTTTTTCCCTGGCTTGCCTGTTTAGACTGTAAACCCTTTGTTGCAGAGACTGTCTCTTTTGCACAATGCATAGTACAGGGGGACCCCGATCAACAGTCAGGTTGCTGAGTCTCTAGCTTCTCATGCTGGCCAGTATTGTCTCATAGTTTTCTTGTATTCCCCTGTCAGTTTCAGAGTAGCAGCCATGTTAGTCTGTATTCGCAAAAAGAAAAGGAGGACTTGTGGCACCTTAGAGACTAACAAATTTATCTGAGCATAAGCTTTCATGAGCTACAGCTCACTTCGTCGGATGTGTCTCTGTATCCATCTGTTGTCTCTTGTCTTATCGTTAGATTGTAAGCATCTTAGGGAAGGAACTGTCTTTTTGCTTTTTTTTGGTACAGTTCTTAGCACAGTGAGGTCTGGGTCCATGACTGGGACTCCTAGGCACACTAGTAATACAAATAATAATAATAATAATGGATGCTACTGAAATACAAATTATCATCATCACTGGTTAAGCAGTAAGTAGGATTGTTGTCAGTGTCAAGGCTGTAGTCATTAGTATTCCATTTGAAGTGGAGCAGATCCTAATGTGTTCTTGTCTAGTGGGATTCTCAGAGGTTGGCTATGATTTCCAACAATAGAACATTGGGTTAATTGCTAAGAATAATTGTTCTAATTAAAAGGGCTACTTCATTAAGTGCATTTTTCTTATAGAGAATTAATGACTTGCAGAATGGAGTAGAGTAGGCTTATAAAAGCTGGGAGGGGTTGCTAGCTCTTTCAAGGACAGTATTAGAATTCAAATCAATCCTAACAAATTGGAGAATTGATACGAAACCAGCAAGATGAAATTAATAAAGACACGTGCGAAGTACTGCACTTCGGAAGGAAAAATCGAATGCACAAATACAAAATGCGGAATGACTGGGTAGGCAGCAGTACTGCTGAAAACCATCTGGAGGTTAGAGTGGATCACAAATGGAATATGAGCCAGCAATTAACAGGAGAGTCGTATGTAAGATACGGCAGGTAGTTGTCCCAGTCTACTTGGCACTGATGTGGCCTCCGTGGGAATACTCTGCCCAGTTCTGGGCACCATGCATTAGGAAAGATATGGACAAATTGGAGAGAGTCCAGAAGAGAACTACCATAAACCTAAAAGGTTTAGAAAACCTGACCTATGAGGAAAGGTTAAAACAATTGGTCACGTGTAGTCATGAGAAAAGAAGACTGAGGGGACCAGAAAAGTCTTGAAATACGTTAAGGGCCGTTCTAAAGCAGATGGTGATCAGTTGTTTTCCATGTTCACTGAAGGTTGGACAAGAAGCAATGGGCTTAATCTGCAGCAAGGAAGAATTAGGTTAGACAGTAGGAAAAGCTTTCTGACTATATAAGGATAGTTAAGCTCTGGAATAGGCTTCCAAAGGAGCTTCTGAAATCCCCATCAGTGGAGGTCTTTAAAAACAAACACCTGTGAGGGAAAGTCTAGGTATATATTAGGTCCTGCCTCAGTGCAGGGAGCTCAACTAGACCTCTTGAGGTCCCTTCCAGCCATACATTTCTGTGATTCTTTAAAGCCTCCACCAGAGTCCATGGATTTCGTAGGGAATTTCGTCACAACTATTTTAGCTTTAAAAACAAAAATATGTTGGGGGATTAAAAAAAAAAAAAGGAGTAAGAGGCAGAGCTTGTTAATCATTGACATTCTGTTCTAATTCTTGAGTTCCCCTGACATTCTGGTAAAGAATTCAGGATTATTTTTCCAATAAGAGGTAAGTGCAGCAAGTAATTCACCATTTATCACTCATGGTGCCCAGCCTGAGGGTAATTATGCAGATTGAAACCCCATGATAATCAGCATATCTTTGTGCTAGTCAGACAGATGTTACACATACAGATATCTCCTGTAGAAACATCTGTTGGCAGCTCCCTATAATTTTGCATTCTTTCTAACAGCCTTTCAGGATTTATGATGTCCAAAGAGAAATTAAGGAAACAATTTTCCAGAGCACCTTGACGACCAGTTAGCATCAAAGCGTCTGGTCACTGGTCTCACTGTGTTTACAAGGAGGGCAGTGCAAGGGTTGACCAGCGCTTTTTCAGTGTTGTCTGAGCTGAGCCGCTCTCCGTCCAGTGGCGACTCGGAGCGGGGGGAATATCTGTGGTACATAGAGGGCGAAGATAAACAGTATCTTGCTAAATTTAAATACACCCAGCAGAATCTTCAGCTTAAATTCTCAGTTGTTTGTAAATTGCAGTTAAGCACCATTAATTAATAGATACATAACTACAGAGAGTGTTCAGACTAGCCCAAGCTCCCAAGAAATTCTTTAAAAATGAGGGCCATATTCTTAGCTGGTGTAAATCGGCATAGCTCCATTAAAGTCCTACAGATAGGGAAACTTGTGGAGCAATGCCTGTTTATATCAGCTGGGGGCCTGGCCTGAATGCGAACACATCTCTGTAAGGAGAGCTAAGCATGCTGGAATATGGAACCATATAGGCTAGTCGGCCCATGTACATTTCACAGTTCGGCTTCTATTACCCAGCACAAAGTTTGCAGCCATTTCTTGTAGGGTCTTGTTGTGAGGGATTACGGGTCTCAAACCCAGGCCCCTGGGTCCTCAGGCAGTGCCCAGACCACAGCCACCACCTCACAGTGCTCCAGAACCAGCAAGGGAGGGATTTAGCAGAACTCTGGCCCACCACAGGCTCCACTCACAAAGCTCTTGATTGGAACAGACACCCAGCCCCACTGATTGACCTGGATGCAGTACTTAAGCCAGAAGGCAAAGGAACTTGTCTGAGCACCTGAGTGAACTGATGTACTGCTGGTACTGGACCCTGCCTCTGGCTTGACCTTTGGCCCTGCTATCTGACTCTGACTTATGCTTGGTTCCTGATTCCACTTTGACCCTTGGCATGACTCTCTGACTCTGACTCCAGTCCTGACCCTCGATGTGACTCCTGATACTGATTCCAGCTCACTCTTTGACTCAACTCTTGACTCTGATTCTTGGCGCTATCCTGACCCTGTCCTTGGTTCCTGACTTCCGACCCTGGCTTTGATAACTAGGCCTGCTTGCCCACATCCTGGTCTCTACATCTGTCCTTAAAACTTACAGGTAGATCAAATTAAACCAATCACATTTCTGTGTTGCTGTGTGCCATAACGCACAGCATTTTGCGGCACTGTTACTTCTCCAGAATAATCATGGATTTAAACCTGGCCTCTTTCAGCCTCTGAACTCTGCAGATAATGGGGCTCTTCAGAATGGGGAAGTCTAGTTTATTTATGCATTGAGACCCTCTGGAAGTGCTGGTCCTGTCTTATTCTTTAGGTCATCCAGGCTTCAGTTTGAAAGCACAGCTCTAGGCAATTGGAAAAAATTGTGCCTCTCTTAAAGTTATGAGGTACTGTTGCATCTGCCATGAGCATTTTCTGTTATAATTTATTGTTTCTTCCAACTCAGTTTACTGAGTCAGAGGAGCAGACATTTTTTCTTGATTAAATTAAACAAATCAGTCACTTGACAAAAGTCTTCAAATGAAAGATTGCTGCTAACAAGACCAGATAGGTTTTCTGTTTTTTTTTTTCCCTATGAAATATTGAGAAATCGCTTACAAGATGCTTTGGGCAATTAGATCTTATCCGTAGAAAGACAGACATTTCATTCTTCAGTGCATAGTTAATTATACAGCCGTGGAAGTTGCCCTGAAGTTTATGAACGTGCTCACTGCTGAGTTGCTGTGAAGCTGAAGAGTTTAAATTAGCAATGTTCATTATAAGCCTGACACTAGGGACTGAAGCAACAACTCTCATACCTTGCTCTCATCACCTCACCCTCAACCCCCCACATTGTGGCCTGTTGAAATCCAGGGAGCACAGAGCCTACAAGGCCTTTGTCAATCAGCACAAATTCCCTTCCAGGAACTTGCCTCATTTTCCTTCTGACTTTTACACATGCAGGAAATAAGAACAGCCAGGGGAAAAAAATACTTCCACCCTTTCTTAAAATCCTTAAGTGTTTGAACTCTGGAGTCAAGATAGAAGATATTAGAGACACCACCATGTTATACCTTGGCTCCAGTAATATTAGCAGAATTGGGAAGAAGCAGACAGTCAAATACCTCCTCTCAGTCACTCATCAGACTGCTTGAGCTGGAAAAACATGGCTGAAGAAAAATATCAGGTAACCTACTGATCAACCTCCTCAGGTTACTAGAGACCCCCCTACCAGATTACTCTGTTGCTAGGTAACCTCTCCCCTGATAAACCAGTTTTTCTGCTTGGGAGGCTGTCTATTGAGAGCCGTTCCATGTCAGTGAGAGAACACTTGTCAATGACCCTCCTTTGTTGTTCTTTTGCTGCCAGGCATTGGAATTTCAACCCAACATGAAGGCAAACAGACAACAGAGAAGGCAAAGGGGCTTGTCATTCAAAATGGATTTTGCAGCTTGGTAAAGTTTACATACAGAGCATTAATAATCTCATGTAAAATTCATAAATTGTACAGGCAGATTTGGTAAAATGTGACCCCTTGGCTCCAGTAATTTTCAGCAGAACTGGAAAGAAGCAGATACCTTTAAACACCAGAGGCCAAGGGCATGGGTGGTAACTAATGAATGTGACTTGCTTTCAAGCTGGTCACCATCACTGATGTCATCTTGAATTATCTCATTCGGGAACAGGCCGGTCCCTTAAAAACATTGCCAGCTAGCTCAGTGGGTTGGCAAAATTGGATGAGCTGGAAAGCCATGACCTTCTGTTTGAAGAAGTTTCAGAGTAACAGCCGTGTTAGTCTGTATTTGCAAAAAGAAAAGGAGTACTTGTGGCACCTTAGAGACTAACCAATTTATTTGAGCATGAGCTTTCATGAGCTACAGCTCACTTCATCAGACTTCATCATCTGATGAAGTGAGCTGTAGCTCACGAAAGCTCATGCTCAAATAAATTGGTTAGTCTCTAAGGTGCCACAAGTACTCCTTTTCTGTTTGAAGAAGTACCTTTTTGAGGCAAAGCCTCTACCAGTGACATCAGAAGCATTTGTCATCCACAAGGGGGCTGTATATACGTCTGGATGAATGCATAAGGTATTCTGTCCCAGTTTTTTCTCGATATTGGAACAAGGGCATTCTAAAGGAGAAGCACGGTCTAGTAGTAGTTAAAGGACAGACTCTGGAGATCTGGGTTCTGTACCTGGCTCTGCCACTGATGCAGCAAGTTTTGCAAATCATTTCACCTCCTTTAAGCCTCAGTTTCCACATCCATGTAGACACCTGGGTATCTTGTGAGGCTTAATCAGTGTTTGTAAAGCCCTGCGGTCCTCAAGAAGATGTCCTACAGGTACAAATTGTTTTGCTAATAATAATGTAATGGTCTGATGCCTACCAAAAATATCAAGTCCAGTGTTTGCTGACAAATATTTTAAATATACTAAGCACAATTTGTCACATCTGGCCTAAGTGCCTGGAGAAGGAGTTCTGCATCCCATGGGGCTTTCATGGGGCAGGGCAGAGAGTCTTTCCACTGCTGCTCTCCTCTGGCACAGTGGGAAAGTAGCATGCACAATTGAGCTGCACCAGGTGAAGCTGCATTAGAAGAAGAGCTGACTCAGTACACCCCCACCAGCTCAGGCCACACCCTTCTCTGGAGTGAGTTTTGCTGCATTGGTTGCCTGTGAATCTCCCATTGGAGAGGAGGTTGCAGCCGCCTTCCTCCACTGGAACTTGCCATGCCCCGTGTAGACTTTACCTCCCTGGAGGCCCTGTACCAGGGTCTGTGCTGGCAGAACCTGCAGCGAGTCTGGCCCACAGAATTGCTCCAGGCATGTGTATACTTACCTGCTCCCCCAGCATGGGAGAGGGGCAGAGGTGCTGTGGCAATGGGTATACTTACCCAGAAGCAGAGGAGGAGCCAGGAGTATTTATGGGAAGCTTCACTTTGTGTTTGATTTCCCTGCTATTTTTATCAATGTCATCTCTTCTGAATACGGTACAGTGTGAGTAAGAAATCCCCCCCACTTTTATGTAATTTGTATCTATTCCTATTTCCTACTGAAATTCCTTTGTAAAGACACTATCCAAGTATAGAGTTGAAAATTTCTTCTTACAATAAGCCAGATGTCCAACCCTACTTTAGCTGCCAAGCCTGAAAAGTTCAAGAAAGATGTTAAAATCTGTCTTCCTGGCTGTGAAAGACTAATTGCATAGCATAGGTGATGATCCCAGTCTCCCAAGAGAAGGAATCAAACTGCTTAGGGCAAAAACTCTGCTGTTATTTGTCTAAGGAGTAGAGTTGGCAATGTCTGTGGAAAAAGTTTCATGGCCTGCCCTCCTTGCTGGCTAACAGCTTCAGACAGAAACACACACGCTCATGAACATTTGTAACTCAGTGACTGAAAATATTAACACACTTTATATGAAAAATCCATTTTTGGTAGGAATATTAAAAAATATAGCAAGCCAAAAAAAAAAAAAGGACTCTCATGGAGAGAGACGCAGGACTGAGAGCCATGGAGCTTCCATGTTCTTCTCCTGACAGAACTCTGTGGCTTTGGCTAAGTCATTTTAATCTTTATGTATCTCCGCCTCACCATCTGTCCAAGGGAGATACATTATTCACTTACCTCGCAGGTGTGTTGTGAGAATTAATTTTAATGTTTGTAAAGCTACCCATGTCCTATTGATTATTGTTGTATTTCATTGGGTGAGTGGAAAGGATCATCCAGTTGAATCGGCACTGGATTTTAATTTTCCAAGCTCTACGAATGCAAATAAGCCAGTAACGTTATACTACCAGCCTCCACATCAGGAGAATGTGATGAAAATGTTGGGAGAGATCAAAGTGGCAACCAAATCTAATGAAACCTTTGCCATTTGAGACATCAACTCCGTGCATATAAACTGGTCAAATGTTACAGTGGGCCACAGTCTGATACCTTAAATGGTTCCTTGTTGAAACAACTCAGATGTGGAAAAATTGGAAAGAGTCCAGCGGAGGGTAACCAAAATGATTAGGGGGCTGGTGCACATGACTTATGAGGAGAGGTGAGGGAACTGGGATTATTTAGTTTGCAGAAGAGAAGAATGAGGGGGGATTTGATAGCTGCTTTCAGCTACCTGAAAGGGGGTTCCAAAGAGGATGGATCTAGACTGTTCTCAGTGGTAGCAGATGACAGAACAAGGAACAGTGGTCTCAAGTTGCAGGGGGGAGGTTTAGGTTGGATATTAGGAAAAACTTTTTCACTAGAAGAGTGGTGAAGCACTGGGTTCCCTAGGGAGGTGGTGGAATCTCCTTCCTTAGAGGTTTTTAAGGTCAGGCTTGACCAAGCCTTGGCTGGGATGATTTAGTTGGGGATTGGTCCTGCTTTGAGCAAGGGGTTGGACTAGATGACCTCCTGAGGTCCCTTCCAACCCTGAGATTCTATGAACTAGTTGTAGAGTCCCCAAGGCGGGGAGGGGCTATTCTTTACTTAGTCCTAAGTAACATGCAGGAGGTGGTACAAAAAGTAACTATGGTGGAGCCATCGGGAGATAGTGGCCATATTACATTTGTCTCACTGTTTCCTCGTACTTCCCCGTCCATCTGTCTTTATCCATCTTACATGTGGCATGGATGCTACTTTCAGGAAGCAATAATAGAGTCTCAGAAGCCATGCATTCCTTGGAACACAAAGGGACCAGGAAGGCAAGGAATAAATAGTAAAGGCCAAGGGGTTATTCAAGCCGAGCAGAGATCCTTCAGAAAATCCAGCCATAGTGAAGTCAGTAAATAGGAGTGTGAAATATGGTAGGCAGTACATTAGGAGGAAGTGAGAAGGCTAATATGGAATTTGAAGAGCAAATATAACTCTCAGCATAAAAACAAGTAACAAGGAATTCAGTGATTATATCAGAAGCAGGAAACCTCTATGAGAAGCGGTGCTTCCGCTGGGCCACCAAAGGGAGCAATTAAAGACTATAAGGACATCGACACAAATCTAAATGATTCTTCATATCAGCCTTCACCACAGAGGATGCTGGGGAAAGCCCCACCCCAGACCTACTCTTTCCTGGAAATAAAGTTAAGGATTTTACATCACTGTGATACCTGAGTGCAGAGCAATTCAGAAGAACTGTTTCACCATCCCTATTTTCCATGGCTCTGATAATTTGAAGTCAAGTGGCATCTAGCCCTTCATTGGTCAGCAAGGAAGGGAAAGAGTGCAAGGAGCTTTCCCTCAAAAACCTCTTTGCATTCCTGTGCGGGGACCAAGCCACGCTCTTTTCGCTGTGTATTCTCTGAGCAGAAACACCTGAGATTTCTAGCAACACAGGGAGGGCAAGACCCATGGCTCGGCTCTTCTGCAGCAGGCAGTAGGCACTGCCCCTATTCTAGGTTGTGGCTTAAAGCAATGGTTTGGTTTTTGATGGTACTTCCGTCTTATCTGTCAGCCAATCTCTGTATCCATCTTCATCCCACCTGAAGTGTATCTTTTTGATCTTCTTAAATGTTGGGTTTAATCAGTAAGGATCATCACCCTGAGACTGGCGGTTCTTGGCCAGGGATAGCTGTGCTACCCCAATAAGGCTCAGGAAAGCCAGAGAGGAATCAACACGCTCTTTGCCATATCAGCCCAACATCATCTCGGATACCTCCCTCCTCCTTTTGGTTTGTGTGTGGCATTAGCAGACATAGGCACCCTGCCAAAGTTTTGCAACTCATTGTTTCTTTATTTTAAATGCAAGGTTCTTTTATTAACTCCAGCTGGGGTGCTGCACTCTGCTCGCTGCGTTCCCTTTATTAAAGTTGAGCCACTTACAAGTAGGACATTGTAAATCACGAGCGTGGGGCAGAAGGAAAGGGGCGGGGACTCCAATTGTATGACAACAAAGAAAGCGCATAAACGGATCTGGCCTTCTGGCAAATAAAAGCCAAGCTAACGGAGAGCAATTTCCAATTGCTCCCTGGAAGGCAGGCGAGAGCCAGAGGGACTTGCAGGAATAGAGGAGGCTGAATACTTGGATACCTGATGTTTCCTCCTGTATACTGAAACGCCAGCTTCTCTGTTTCCCCTGTAGTCTTTGTGTGTGGGAGTAAAGGGACAGACCTTTGAGTACTAGAGTTGCCCACCTCTCTTGTTTTATACTGCCTTGCCACCTGCGAGACTGCTGATCTGCTGTGCAGGAACTTTGCGAGACTCTGTGTTGTGGAGAGGTCGCCCTTAGGAACTCAGCCAGTGGGATTCCATTGGAGCCACTGGGTCTCTGGGGATTCCTCATGGAAAGCAAAGTGGGATTCCATGCAATGGAGAAGCTAACGCAGCCTCTGGCAATATAAGTTTTCCATGTATGCCCTTGAGTGGCTGGTGGGGTGAACGGTGTCCCTTTTCTGCCCCTCCCTGCCTGCCCTTTCACCCAGATTCCAAAAGGTTAGGCTATGTCTACACTGCAGTTAGGAGCTAGCCCCCCCCCCCACACACACACCCCAGCTAGGCTTCTGCGCCTGAGCTGCAACTTCAAAGCGCTGTCCACACCATTGTTTTAGAGCACCGACTGCCACTACCCCAAGCCTGTTGACTCAGGATGGGAGGCTTTGTAGGTGGACCCAGAGAGACACAAGGAGGAAGTGAGGGGGGGAAGGAAGGGTGCCACAAAGGCAGCTGCCCTCCACCTTACCACATAGCCAGGTGCTCCTCTCTGCACACAGGTCTAGTGGGTACGGGCCTGCCTGGAGACTCAGCAGGGGCAAATACGATAGCTGAAGGACATTATACCAGCTGTTGTTGAGTCGCTCATGCCGAGTTTTGCTGCGGGTTCACTGTGCCCTTCGCTCCAGTCCCCGATTTTGTGGTCGGTGTGTCTTTCCAAGCCATGGGGCTGGCCTGTGACTCACTAAGGCAGTGGTTCTCAACCTGTGGCCTAATCCACCCACAGCTACAGCCCATGTGACATCCTTAGGGCCCTACAGGTTATATATGTATTGTGTGGATGTGGCCAACATGACACACAGACAGCTGCATATGCGGCCCACAACGGTAAATAGGTTGAGAACCGCTGCACTAAGATGTCCCTCTCTTCTCCAGTGCTCCTCAACCTGCGGGAAGGGCCTCCAGTCACGTGTGGTGCAGTGTATGCACAAAGTCACCGGCCGCCATGGCAACGAGTGCCCTGTCCTATCCAAGCCAGCAGCCTACAGACAGTGTCACCAAGAGGCCTGCAATGAGAAGATAAATGTCAACACAATTACCTCGCCCAGACTCGGTGAGTGGGTGGATGCAGAGCTACAATTCTTGGGGAGGTTAAATAATCAACCTGAAGCCATCAAACGCCAGAAAATATATCCTGCCCAGGTATCTGGGAAACATAGTCCTTGTGCTGAATGTTACAGAAACGAGGTTCCAGATGGCTCATCAGAGACAGAAGCGTGGAGACCATCAGAATCTCTGGGTAATTAATGTTCCAGAGTAGACAGATGCTTTATTCTTCGTAGCTCCACCCTGCCTGAGACCTCCGCCAAGCCAGAACTCCTAGAGCCATGTTCCCTGAGTGACCAGTTGGAGCAGGCAGGCGTATCTGCGGGTCAGAGAGAAGGGGGTTGGGAGTTTTGGGTGAGGGCATTCACCCACACTCAGTCGTCATTCCAAGCTTCAAACATCTTGTCACATGATGGGTAAAATGGGATAAGCAGAGAATGTTAGTGACTTGGGTTGCATTTTGCTTGGTTAATAAAATTGGGGGAATGAATTGAAATGGAAAAGCCTGCAAATGTATCCAGCCCAAACACAAAATCTTCTCACCTGCCTTTCACTATGATAAGTGATGATGAATACAATAATATTTTATTCACCTGTCCAAAAAAAAAAATTATTTGACTTTGGGAGGTAGAATTTTCCAAGGTTGTAGCTTTTTGGAAAGGTGGTTCTTTTTGGAGGGAAGATAGACCTTCCACAGATTAGTTGCTGACTTAAGAATGGGACTTGCTGAAATCACTTATTTCTGGGCAGGAAGGAAGGAGTGAGAGAGTCTCCATTTTAACTCTTTCTTTCTCCCACTCCCTTAATGATCTACTCTCTGTTTGCCCAGCTGAGCTGAGGCTGCTGGTGATAAATTGTCTATTTGCCGAGATACCACAACTCTGTATTTAAAGAGTGGTTCTACTCAGAAGTGACTCTGTCAATAGTCCATCATGGGGTTCCATGGCTCTTTTGTCTCCGTTATTTTCTGTGTCATATGTGCTAAGTTTACAAGTAAAAGATGCATTTTCTAACAGCAAGCCCCACAAGTTCAACCTGGGATCTGACAGCTGAGCTGGGTTTTTTTTCCTTCTCACATATCACTAGTAAAAAAGGTCAGCAGGCCACATTAGGCCATAAACTACACTTGTGCAACACTGTTGCCTTCCATTATGCCCTCAGTGCACTCCCTTTTCCTCCAGTGTAACTGGCTAGTATTTAAACAATTCTGTTGATGGCACACCAGAATGGACTCCAGCTCGCACTCTCTCAGCTGTACAGCGCACACAGAAGTAAGAAGCAGTCCTGTTTATTTTTGGCCCCGAAGTCAGTAGATCCGACTCTGCACATACACACAGAGCGCAGATCTGATTAACAGAAAGGGAGGCATTTTTACAAAGTCACTTTTCCGAGTAGAACCACACTTAAGACTGGACGTGAGGCTTCTGAGCTGGAATTTGTTTCCCTGAAAATCCATAGTACTTTCAATAACTGCTTTTTAAAATACGAGTGTCACTGGTCCAGCTGAAGAGCTTCAAAATGCTTCTAAATCCTTTTGTTTAGAAACATAAAAAACATATGAGACTATTTCCCAGAAATGTTAGCATGTACAGTTTATCATAGAAGGTTTTCATTTGAAGAATAAGTCTTTGATCCACCGATGAGATGAGAAATCTTTTCTAATTCACATTTTAGCACAAAGCTGTGTTTAGTAGAGTGGTGCAGTTGAAGTCCCTGCAAGTAATCTGCAAGTAATTTGGGATGCTTATGTTTCTAAACCTGCCTTGGGGGAATTATCGGTGCCAGCAACAATGATACTCGATATCAACAAAAATATACACCAATTATCAGCATTGAGTGGTTTGCTCTTCTTCTGGATAAACAAGTTATCATTTGGTTATCTTTAAACAGATGTTTCTATTTTCCACAATATAAGCCTCATTAATAAGAATCGTACAGAAAAATACTCCCGTACGCTACAGAAGCCATCCAGAATTAGATTGTAAGCACCTCAGGGCAGGGCCTGTCTTTTTGTTCTGGGTTTGTACATCACCTATCACAGTGTGGTCCTGGTCCAGGACTGATACTCCTAGGAGCTACAGTAATACAAATAATAAATAATGATCATTATAAAATGCTGCTCTGCCACTGCTTTAGGCTGCAGTGTTTTTGACCATAGGTAACATTTTCAGAAGTGTCTACTGGTCTCTCTACACTGCAGTTAAACACCCGCAGCTGGCCCATGCCAACTGACTCAGGCTCGTGGGGCTTGGGCTGTGGGGCTATTTAACTGTGGTGTAGATTAGATGTTCAGGCTTGGGCAGGAGCCTGGGCTCTGGGACCCTCCCCGCTCATGGGTACCAAAGCCTGGGTTCCAGCCCAAGTCTGAACGTCTACATCACAGTTAAACAGACTGGTAGCCAGAGCCTCATGAGCCTAAGTCAGCTGAGATGGGCCAGCCAGGGGTGTTTAATTGCTATGTAGACAGACCCTAAGTGACTTAGGAACTTGGGTCCCATTTTCAAAGTGACTTAGGCATTCAGGAGCCTAAGCCCCATTGGTTTTTAATGAGATTACAGCTCCTAAGTGCCTACACCATGTTTGAAACCTCCCAAACCACTTAAACCCAGCTCTTCAATGGCATTTAGGTACCTAACTCCCACTGATGTCAGTGGAAATTAGGGGCCTCAGTACCTTTGAGGATCTGGGCCTTGGGCACTTTTGAAAATATTACTCCATGACTGTAGAATATTGCAATATTTATCCTAACAAGGAAAGCTGCACCCCACCCTCAGCTGTAATTGTGGGTCATGACAGCAAGTGGCTCCAGTGTCCCGTTTTTCACTTTCTATGAATCTGGCTTTTAACACACTGATTTTTTGAATTGGTCTTTCCCCCCTCTGCCCAGGATGTTCTAACCACACTCGGCAGGCTGCTTCATGATTTTCCATTACAGGGCTTCTTTCCCCTTTTGCTGCAATATCTAGTACTGGGCACTGTCAAAAGGGCCTCATTCAGAAAAGCACTGAGCACATACCTCACTTTACGCATGCATGTAGCCCCACTGATGTCCCGGGGACTACTCACCTGCTTAAAGTTAAGCATGTGCTGTGTGCGCTTTGTTGAATCAGGGCCAGAAATAGGACACTAACAGATGATCTGATCCAGCATAAGAATTCCTAAAGGCCCACAAGGGTATGCCCAGCTATTGCTTGTCCAGCCTTGCAACAGTTTTCTGCATGATCGCTCTTTCCATTGCGTTTGTCAGACAAGCCACTACCACCCTGTCGCCCTGAGCTTTTCAGCAGCAACCCTACTTAGAGCATAAAGTATGCCATCCAAATCGCAGTGTTGGCTAAGATTAGCCATTTCTCCCCTCATTTACTGCTCGGGTTATGTTGGTCACACATGGGATGCTCTCCTTAACATGCTGGCTTCTTCTTTCCATTTCTGTCCGAAGCTGCTCTCACATACAAGTGTACAGGGGACCAGTGGACAGTGTACTGCAGGGTGATCCGTGAGAAGAACCTGTGCCAGGACATGAGATGGTATCAACGTTGCTGCCAGACATGCAGAGACTTTTACGCAAACAAGATGCAGCAGAAGAGTTAATGAACTGGTGCTGCTGCTTAGGGTATTACAGCTATTTCTATGTAAATCACGAACTAGTAGGTCTGAGTACTGGAACTTAATGAGTTGCTACAATGTGGTGGATTCCAAAGCATACCTAATAAGACTTGAAACTAATTCTGCAGACTGGATGTACCAAAGTAATCCACTCATCCACCTTAAAAAAGAGTCATCTCAAGGAGCCAATCACGTAGAATTTTATTGTGTTTTGACATCATTACATTTTTCATTACTGCTTTTTACTTTAATATATTATTACCAGCCACTGGATGGCTTGCTACCATTTAAAAAAAAAAGGACAAGAGTTGCAACGTGATTAAATTGACTAAAGTCATGTGTACCTCGGTGGGGGAAAGCCTCTGGCAAATAACTCAGCAAACGTGCAGACATTACTTAATGCTTCAACCTTGGCTTCCATCTGATGCTCTTAATTCCCAACAGTTAGCATGCTGTGGGGTGGGCTTGGAGGGACACACGCAAATGAAATGCTTAATTTAAAAGGGGGATTTGCTATAAAAGCTTGTGAAAACTGATAGCAGAGGATGGATGTCTCCGAAATTTCTGCTCAGCACAGTTTTATCCAACGTTCTATTTAATGTAATTTAAAAAAAAAAAACACCTAATTGGGAATTCCTTCTCCTGTCTGGGTCTGAAAACATATCCCCTCTCTCTTTTTTAAAAAAAACATATGTTTTCTCTTATGATGCCTTATTCTCTTCGATGAGTTTAAAGAAATGGAAGCTCATTAACCCAGGAGCAGACAGTTAATTTTAAGCCAGAACCACTTGCGTGAGATGGAAGTAGCTGGAAATCATTTAAATGTATAGGGTTTGTTGGGGAGGGATTGTTTAACGTGCTCTTTCCAATTTTTGGAATTCAGTCTGATAAGACAGAATGCTATTTCTTAAGGGTATTGTGAAACCAGTTAGAGTTGGCACATACCCGAAACAGAGATCAGAACAGCATTTGCAGGAAGGGTAACTTAGAGACCAAACCGATCTTTCCCCTCTCTAGGATGTATACATCATAAATCCTTTTGAGACAGAAAGGGAGCAGTTAGTAGACTTTCAGGGTGAAATTCTGGGCTAATTGAAGCCAAAATGGCAAACCTGCTATTGCCTTCAGTAGGGCCAGGGTTTCACACTCAGGCTATGTCTACACTGGCAACTGAACAACAAATTTTTTGTCTTTCAGAGGTGTTTTAATAAAAAACAAAACAAAACCCTGAAAGACACAAGTTTTGTCAAGGACAAGCGCCAGTATGAAGAGTGTGCCAGGCTCTCCTGCTGACAGCGCAAATGCCATTCGTTGGGGGTGGAAGTCTTTTGTCGGCAGGAGAGCTGACAAACAGCAGCTGCACGGCACGACTTTTAGCGACAGAGCTGTAGCGAGACAGCCATGTCGCTAAAAGCTGTGTAGTGTAGCCATAGCATCAGTCTTGTCTCCTTTTGCTTTGTTACCTGGTGTGCCTTTTATCGGGACAGTCGGAGAGTGCTGTAAGAAGAAAAGGAGTACTTGTGGTACCTTAGAGACTAACCAATTTATTTGAGCATAAGCTTTCGTGAGCTACAGCTCACTTCATCGGATGCATACTGTGGAAAGTGTAGAAGATCTTTTTATGTACACACAAAGCATGAAAAAATACCTCCTCCCACCCCACTCTCCTGCTGGTAATAGCTTATCCCGGGGAGCTGGGGAGGCGTTGTTCTAGGTCAGCCATAGGGGTGTTGGCATGCTGTGAGGCCATGCAGGTGCCCATGGCGGTGCCGCTGATCTGAGGGTGTGCATTGTCCCCAGGTGTGGAGTGGTTGTGGGTGGGGACGGAGTCGCGGGGTTCAGCCGTGACATTGTCGGGGATGGTGTTCTTGACGGCTTGTCGGATTTGTGCTGGAAATGGCCCAACTTGATTATCATACACATTGTAAGGAGAGTGATCACTTTAGATAAGCTATTACCAGCAGGAGAGTGGGGTGGGAGGAGGTATTTTTTCATGCTTTGTGTGTATATAAAAAGATCTTCTACACTTTCCACAGTATGCATCCGATGAAGTGAGCCGTAGCTCACGAAAGCTTATGCTCAAATAAATTGGTTAGTCTCTAAGGTGCCACAAGTACTCCTTTTCTTTTTGCGAATACAGACTAACACGGCTGTTACTCTGGAGAGTGCTGTGTAAATGATATTATCTCACACATATCTAAACTTCAGACCAATTCTTCTCTGAGATTTAAATGGGAGCTCCACACAGGGCCGAATTTGGTTTAGTGAGTGTTAGTCGATCAGTGTCTCTCTGCCATATCTAACTCAGGCTATGTCTACACTACAGCTGGTATCCACATGCTGAGATCGATCCACCGGTGATCGATTTAGCGGGTCTAGTGAAGACCCACCAAATCGACAGCAGATCGCTCTCCAGTCGACTTTACTCTACCCCCGACGAGAACAGTAAGGTAAGTCAACGGGAAAGTTTCTCCCGTCGACCCCCCCTCGCCCCCCAGGTGTAGACCCCACGGTAACTCGACATAAAGTACGTTGAGTTCAGCTACGTTATTCACGTAGCTGGAGTTGCGTAGCGTAGGTCGACTTACCGCGGTAGTGTAGACATAGCCTCAGACATGTATCCTTTCCCTTGTCAAGCCCTGCTGCCAGGCATGCTGTGGGTAGATTACACTCACGCTCTGTGAAATGAGCCGAGCCATATGGGTGAATTATAGCTTTGTCCTCGCTCTAGAGACATGTTAATATTTATGATTTTGGAGATGGGCACAGAACAAAACCCAGTCCCCAGCACTAAACATTGGGAAAGTCTGGATCCGAATGTGAGCATCGTGGCTCATGCTTCTCTCTCGTGTTATTGCCTTGCTTTAATGTGCCGAGGGATAAAGGCATTTAGTACTTAACATTTTTAAACAACATTTTCTCCCTTATTAAGACTGTTCTGGTGTCCAGGAGCTCAGTGAAATAATTTGTTATGGCTTTATTAAGGACTGAGCTTTCAAACCTAGGAATCTAATTTCCATCACAGACTGGTAACTGCATATGCATCCATATTTGCATGGGCAAATTATGTCCTTGCTTGTGCAGCTGGGCTTGTGCACCCAAGTGCTGGTCTGCAGGCACAAAGGCACATTTGCATACACAATTACCGCTCTGTAAGTGCTTGGCCCCAACAAATCTGTATTCTGCATACTAGATGTTTTTTGTGTGTGAGGGAAATGATCTAATTTGGTGGTTGTTATTCTGGTGGCTCTTTGGGTAAGTTCCTTTTAAAATCAGAATCAAACCTTTTCCTCCTACGGGTCCAAATTCAGATGGACATAGCTGGTTGTGTAAGTTACCAAGTAGCATAAGTCAGTATAAAATGGTGTAGTTAATGCAGAAAGAGAGGTAGGGGGGAATGTAGCTGATTGAAGGTCACGGTATAAAAAACAAAACCGACAGAGTAGGTAGCTAAACAGGTAATGAGAAAGTGCAAGGAAGTATCAGATCTAGCAGAGAGAGCCTGCTTTACCTTAAGACTGCCTGTTAGTAGCTTTTCCTGCCATACTCTCCCCATTCAATCCCTTGACATGTAAGTTACACCCCTTTACCCCAGTTTACTGACATGCGTCTCACTCTGCCATTCATGGCCCCCATGGTAAAGTGATTTGCATCCCTCTTAGGGTTTGGGGTTTTCTCAAAAGGTAACATTTCAGCTCACGATGTGGCTTGACTCTGTGAAATGCCACATCCTCGCATGTCGTTTATGACAGCATGTTACTTGTGTCATGTGATATGCTGTCATGTGATTTACCACAAGACCTTTCATTCTGTTCAGAGTGATGAGAAATGGATTTCTTAAGTAGTGGGAGTTTTTTTTGCCTCCTGGAGGCCCTGATCCAGCCCCCTCTGCAGTCAATAGAAATACTCCCATAGACGGCAGTGGGGTTTTGGGCCAGGCCCCAAGTTTGCGTCCATATAATGGAACATGAATCTGCTGGTTTAATGGATGGATTTCTTTTGACTGTCTGAGCAAAAATGCCATTTATTTCTGAGCAGAAATCCTCCTACATTTAAAACAGAGCACCATTTGTATTCCTTGATCTCCTGATGACCCTACATCCCATCCCATTTTGTAATGGCCAAAAATATCAACAAAAACGTTTAATTCTGCACTTTTGCTTTGTATTGTTTTATAGATGCTTTTACTATGAATTTACAGCTATGCTCTGTCCTCAGTTACTACATACCAGTGAAAAGAAAGCTGTTTATTTCAGTGTCATGACGATATGTTGTTGTTGTTGTTCATAAGAGATTGATGCTCTTTGATTACAGTGGTGGTATTTCCATATTGTAAACAATACTCTCTGTACTGTTACTAAAGTACTGTACATTTCTAGTTGCACAATTGTGTTACTGAGTGTAGATTCTCACTATCTTATGTATGGTGCTATTTTTGTGTTGTTGGTGGAAAAGAAATCTTAGCAGTTGATTATTGCTTGATATTTTATTATAATACAGGGATATATCCTCCATGGCAATAATATCATTTAAGGTTCTCATTACAGAGTGAAATGTATATATTTTTCCATTAGTTAATTTACATATGTACTGTATCCATGGTAAAAAAAAAAAAAAAAAAAATTGTGCTGGCTATAAATAGAAAAAACAAAACCAGTCAAGCAGAACGGAACTAGTTGTAAATGAAAATCAAAAAGAGAGGGTTGTTCCATTCTGACACAGATTGAATAGGTTTAATAGTAAATTAATTTTTCCATAACAATCTTATAAGGTTTATGAACTTGAAAAAATGCAAAGCAAAACCAAACAGCTAACTGTGAAAATAAAGAAGTAGTAAGTCTGTAAGTAATACATGGTGCATCTGTCTAATACTTGACTGAGACTTGGATTCAGATGAGTCCAGGACCCACCATTGACATCTGTAGTAGGTGTAAAAGGTCATTTGTCAGTGAAATACTGGCAGCTTGGGGTTCCCAGCGTGCTAACAAATCATAAACTGATGGGTCTCGTCCCAATGTGGTTGCAAAATAACATACAGGGAATGTTAATATGTAGCTAATGCCAAGTGAGTTCTTTGGTCGGTGACACACAACAGCAGAAAACGCCTGGCTGGAAAAACTGATCTAGGCTCCATTTGGGGTAAGCTGCATTGGTCTTTGGAGGCTGTTGGGAGGATAAAGCTTTTGCATGGGGGGAAGGGGGGTTTATAAGCGCATTTCAGAGAGTTTTCTTTCAATGTATGTTAGAATCAAGGTGAAGTGGCAGCCACGCTGTATGGTTAATGGTAGCTGCCACACAAACGCGGCCTTGTGATGAAGGTTGCTGAGCATGTGGAAATTATATTGAAGTAAAAATTATCCCATCCATTTGAAAGGTATCTACATAATTTAGCTGCACACTTCCTTGGTGTGAATAAACAGAAGTATTCAAAGCTGAGTGGTTTGGGGTGTGTTTGTTGTAGGCACAAGCAATAACTCATGTGCTTTTTAATTGGACGGAAGAAATGCACAGCCCCACAAATGAGACACAATAAAAGATGTAGCAAGTATTTATGAAAGGAAGGAAAACCCCACAAAATAAACTATCCCAAGCAAAACTCCTCAGGCCAAACTCTCTTCTCATTTTCATTTGTGCTTACCTCCCCTCCCCCTGCCACTCTTGAGCAATGTACAGCCGTTCTCTATCCCCTGACTATTTAAACTTCTTTCTTTACATTTTTTAAACCTGCCAGAGCCTCTTCCATATTCATAGATTTTGTAAGGCCAGAAGGGACCATTAGATCATCTTGTCTGACTTCCTGTATAACACAGAACTTCACCCTGTTATCCCTGTATTGAGCCCAATAACTTGTTTAGCTAAAGCACATTCCAGAAAGACATCCAGTCTGGATCTGAAGACAAAAGATGGAGAATCCACCAGCTCCCTTGGTAATCTGTTCCAATGGTTAATCGCCCTCACTGGTAAACAATTTGTGTCTTATTTCTAATTAGAATTTGTCAAGCTTTAACTTCTAATCTTGGTTCCTGTTATGCCTTTCTCCTCTAGATTATAGAGTCCATAAGTATCTGATGTAATCTCCCTGTGAAGGTACTTATACACCATAATCAATCACCTCTTAAATCTTCCTTTTGATAAACTGAGCAGATTGAGTAGCAGCTGTATTCCTCTTAAAGACCTTGACCATGGCATCCATTAAATTCACCTTCCAGAATTCAAATTCTTCAAGAAAGGGACATTTAATTTTGGCTGGTTATTTAGCCTCTGTATTAGAAGCAATGTTTTACATTCATATATATTTGGAGGTTCAAATACTTATCCGTATGACATTATGACTTTGCCCCCCGTTTTGCCATTCTTGCCATGGTTGCCTTTGGAAATGTGGTCATTGGGAAATGGACTGACACCAGACTTGCAGGTCAGGACTCCTAATTCTGTTTAGAGCTCTGCCACTTGCTCACTGTGTAGCCTGAGGCAAGTCACTTCACCTGTATGCATCTCAGTTTTCTAGTAAAATGGATTTCTAATATTTAGCAGTTTCCTGGGGGTATTGTGAGGAGTAATTAATGAGTGTTTAAAAGATACAAAGATTGCTATTATGATTCATACCCTAAGAGTGTTTGTTTGGTGGGAGACCCATTAAAGCAGCCACTTGTGGAGATGAAGAGCTGTTAAAATGAGAATTTCCTTTGCGAGAGATTCTTCCAAACTATCCAAGGGGAAATGTGGATATCTTCAGACGTAACAGGACCTGAAAGACTGCCATCAGCACGGAGAGATCACTCATTCTACAGCACAGCTGGCTTAGGGGACTTGGCAGCAACACTCATGTAAGAAGCCATCTCCTGACTGGTCACGCCCTGGTCTGTTGGAACTCAGTCAGGGCACAGAGGTAACATTAAAACAGGCTGGTGGGGGACAAACAGCTCATAGGTGATTCGCTAAGGCAGCTCTGTTTTTGCCCTAGGGGGAGAACTTTCTCCCACTTACCCGCCAGCTGGAGGCTAGTTATTTCAATAGCAGTTATACAGAGAGAAGGAAATAAAGAAGTTGCAGAGGAGTTAAGCGTCCCCTTTACTGTCCCGGAATATGGAAACCAGAAAGGACCTCATTGTTCAGGCTGGCAGTTGGAGTGTTTTCTTTCACAGGTTAGATCCTGCTGTTTACCATCAAGGTCAGTATGTTGTAGATTTAGTGAAACATTCCTTTGAAATGTGTAGGTACCCTAGCGCACACAGAGTCACACTCTGACATGCATGATCATTTTTTGGCTTGTCATCGCTATAAAAACAATAGCTTCTTTTCATATTCAAGCTTGAGTCTTCCATGTGTCCCTTCTCAAGGGCAAAATCACTGTAGCTGGGATTAGTGCACCGCTAGAATTCTACAATTGTGACAATTCTGCTCCCAAAACTATTTCCAGAAATTCAGCATATATAATGTTAATGACAGTGCTAGACTTCAGCATCCTGGTTTTCTTCACCATTTGCTAATCTCACACCTAACACTTTTTTCATTAATGGTGTATCCCCAATACCAAGCTTCCTATTCTAAGAGGTGGCTTAGGAGGTACCAATTAAGACCACCTTCTGTTATGGCTATAAAACAGCAGCGAAATTCTACAGACTCTGTCCAGAGGTTGCTGTATATTAACACATCATCAGGATAGTGTATTGCACAGTCGATGTGTGATTGTAATTGTTGACCTATTTAAACGTTGCTGAAACCCGTACTAAGCCAAAAGACACATTATATTAAGTTGAGATGTGGTAAAGGGGGGAGGGTGTAGTGAATGCTGTAATAGCTTTGGCTTCAAATGTTCACGGTACTTGCCAATATCTCTTCTATAAATCCAATAGACTTATGCATTTTTTGCATGTAACAGTTTGCTGTTTTTCTCTACTTGTATCCCTGATCATCCAAACAAAGGACTGGGTGATTTAGAAACCATCCTTTGCTCTTTCATTGTTGTCTCAGCTTTCCCTTTTAAGAGTCCTTAGTCAAGTTCATCGGGGCAGGTGGAGCCAAACTGCTCAAATGCTCTGCTGTGACAGTACCAAAAGTAAAGCATAATGTCTGCTCAGCTGTTTGGAACTCAGCTCTCCCTCCTCCGATTCCACCTGCTTCCTCCGCTCACCCTTAAGTCCTGATGCTCGTTGTCAGCGTTGGCTGCCTCTTGAGTCCTGACAGCAAACTAGCTTGACCCTAGTTACTAAATGGTTTCTCTGGAAGAGAATTCCTTTCCAATAAGTTAGATATATGGAACACCTTCTCCTCCTTTCAACCCCAGATGCTACCAAGAATGTTACTGGCTGGGGTCCTCTCTTCTCTGGTGGAGTAAGAATCACTTTTTCCTTCATATATCCCAAGAACACAATGTAGCCCTTTGGGAATAGCTTTTTTCCCCCTGGTTTTAGTGAGAGTCTGTGGACATAGGTACAAAAGCCAACACTGTATACAATCCATGGTCGATAGATCGGCGCAGTGCTGTTGTGCAGCCAACTGCAGTTCAACAAATCTATACGGCCAAAAGGAGTCATAGTCTCATTTCTGCGTTCCTTGGCTTTGAGCTTCTGCCACATCTTTGTAACGCTTGACAAGACTATCTGACAATTTAGAGTTCAATTCTGGAGCCCTACAATTTCTTTGTCCTCCAGTGTGGGAGAGGGTTATTTTTAACAGAAGACCAGTATTATTTGACTGCAGTCACCCTGCAGGGCAAGAAATCCAAAAGTGAGATGAAATTTTAAGGCTGAGACCGGATTTTTGGATCGCTTGAACCATTATCTTATGTACCCGAATATGTGTTGCATGGAACTGGGACGTTGTTTTTCAATGATCTTCAAAAGTTTGCAGATGATACAAAATTATTCAAGGTAGTTAAGTCCAAAGATGACCCTGAAGTATTACAGGGGGATCTCGTGAAACTGGGTGACTGGATACGAAAATAGCAGATGAAATTTGACAATTACAAAGTAATACACATTGGAAAAAATAATCCCAACTACACATAAAATAGAAAAGAAAGATATCTCGGAATCACTGTGGATAGTTCTCTGAAAAGTTCAACTCAATGCACAGAAGTGGTCAAAAAGGCTATCAGAACGTTAGGAACTATTAGGGAAGGGGTAGAAAATAGGACAGAAAATATCATAATGCCACTATATTAATCCATGTTGCACCCACCCCTTAAATACTATGTCCAGTTCTGGTTGCCCCATCTCAAAAAGGATTTAGTGGAACTGGAAAATTTCAGAGAAGAGCAACAAAGATGATCAAGGGTAGGGAACAGCTTCCATCTGAGGAGAGACTAAAAACGTTAGGGCTGTTCAGCTTAGAAAAAAGACAACTAAGGGAGGATATGGCAGAGGTCTTCAAAATCATGAAGGGTGTGGAGAAAGTGAATGGAGAAGTGTTGTTTACCCTTTCCCACAATACAAAAACCAGGGGTCACCCAATGAAATCAATAGGCAGCCGGTATAATTCACACAAGAGGAATTACTTTTTCACACAAATCACTTGTGGAACTCATTGCCATAGAATGTTGTGATGACCAAAATGGAGGTTCAAAAAAGAAATGGATAAGTTCATGGAGGACAAGTCCAGTAATGGCTGAAGCTCTGGTCCAGGCCACTGTCGGAGACTGGATACTGTGCTAGATGGACCATTGGTCTGATCCAGCATGGCAGTTTTTCTATTCTTAAACTACCATTTCTGTGGGTGGAGCAGTCTGTGTTTCAATCAACTGCTACTCCGGACAGTTCTTGTAGTCTCTCACCATGACCATGGCTTAATAAGCTCAGGCGATTTTCAGTCAGGCCAGGAATCAGTCATAGGCCATCTCACTGTCCAAATGACACGCACCTGGCAAAAGGCTGATTGTATGAGGTGCTAATCTGCAGCATTTAGATTCCAGACCTATTCATCACTCTGCTGGCTCCTCTCCCATCCTTCTGTCTGTTACTAGGACCAGCTGGTCATTCTTGTTATTGTCCTGTACAGTGTTCGCTTTGGAACTCTTTTGTCTCTCTTTAATTGGATGCTTCTAACAGGGGAAGAGAGGACCCTTCAAGAAACACCAAAAAACACTGCTCTTTTTCTACCCCATGCTCCCATGTTGCGACATTGTGACCATCCCAGTCTGCAGACAATCCTCACACCTGCCTCTCCAGAAACAAACAAGTCACCTGAAGGGACATGGGTGCTGCTCGGCGTCTTCATACATAGCTGCACATAATATCAGGTTCCTTTTCTATTGGTTCATACGGAGTATTGTATTAATTACTGCGTCTCATGAATTGAAATCTAGATTTTTAAAATACCTTGTCAAGAGAGAGCGCGCTAATTTTCTAAGTATTTTTCCCTGTAGAAGTTTGTTTGTTTCCTTAGAAATGTTCCTAACCAGCCATAGCAGAAGAGCTGAATGCTCTCCAGTGGGGATGGGAAATGCTCTTATTTTGTCCAACTTCGAACCTAAACAGACATCCTGGTTATCAAAGTTTGACTCAGACTCAAGTGTTGGTGGCTTCATGCTCTGATCAGGAGAGACTGTTAAGTAGCAAGTTTCAGAGTAACAGCCGTGTTAGTCTGTATTCGCAAAAAGAAATGGAGTACTTGTGGCACCTTAGAGACTAACCAATTTATTTGAGCATGAGCTTTCGTGAGCTACAGCTCACTTCATCAGATGCATACTGTGGAAACTGCAGCAGACTTTATATATACACAGAGAATATGAAACAATACCTCCTCCCACCCCACTGTCCTGCTGGTAATAGCTTATCTAAAGTAATCGTCAGGTTAGGCCATTTCCAGCACAAATCCAGGTTTTCTCACCCTCCACCCCCCCACACAAATTCACTCTCCTGCTGGTGATAGCCCATCCAAAGTGACAACTCTTTACACAATGTGCATGATAATGAAGTTAGGCCATTTCCTGCACAAATCCAGGTTCTCTCACTCCCTCACCCCCCTCCAAAAACCCACCCCCATACACACACACAGACTCACTCTCCTGCTGGTAATAGCTCATCCAAACTGACCACTCTCCAAGTTTAAATCCAAGTTAACCCAGAACATCTGGGGGGGGGGGTAGGAAAAAACAAGAGGAAATAGGCTACCTTGCATAATGACTTAGCCACTCCCAGTCTCTATTTAAGCCTAAATTAATAGTATCCAATTTGCAAATGAATTCCAATTCAGCAGTTTCTCGCTGGAGTCTGGATTTGAAGTTTTTTTGTTTTAAGATAGCGACCTTCATGTCTGTGATTGCGTGACCAGAGAGATTGAAGTGTTCTCCGACTGGTTCAGCCCCCAACTAAAACCCCTCCAACGCATTATTAAGGATCTACAACCTATCCTAAAGGATGACCCAACACTCTCACAAATCTTGGGAGACAGGCCAGTCCTTGCCTACAGACAGCCCCGCAACCTGAAGCAAATACTCACCAACAACCACATACCACACAACAGAACCACTAACCCAGGAACTTATCCTTGCAACAAAGCCCGTTGCCAATTGTGCCCACATATCTATTCAGGGGACACCATCACAGGGCCTAATAACATCAGCTACACTATCAGAGGCTCGTTCACCTGCACATCCACCAATGTGATTTATGCCATCATGTGCCAGCAATGCCCCTCTGCCATGTACATTGGTCAAACTGGACAGTCTCTACGTAAAAGAATAAATGGACACAAATCAGATGTCAAGAATTATAACATTCATAAACCAGTCGGAGAACACTTCAATCTCTCTGGTCACGCAATCACAGACATGAAGGTCGCTATCTTAAAACAAAAAAACTTCAAATCCAGACTCCAGCGAGAAACTGCTGAATTGGAATTCATTTGCAAATTGGATACTATTAATTTAGGCTTAAATAGAGACTGGGAGTGGCTAAGTCATTATGCAAGGTAGCCTATTTCCTCTTGTTTTTTCCTACCCCCCCCCCCCAGATGTTCTGGGTTAACTTGGATTTAAACTTCGAGAGTGGTCAGTTTGGACGAGCTATTACCAGCAGGAGAGTGAGTCTGTGTGTGTGTATGGGGGTGGGTTTTTGGAGGGGGGTGAGGGAGTGAGAGAACCTGGATTTGTGCAGGAAATGGCCTAACTTCATTATCATGCACATTGTGTAAAGAGTTGTCACTTTGGATGGGCTATCACCAGCAGGAGAGTGAATTTGTGTGGGGGGGTGGAGGGTGAGAAAACCTGGATTTGTGCTGGAAATGGCCTAACCTGACGATTACTTTAGATAAGCTATTACCAGCAGGACAGTGGGGTGGGAGGAGGTATTGTTTCATATTCTCTGTGTATATATAAAGTCTGCTGCAGTTTCCACAGTATGCATCTGATGAAGTGAGCTGTAGCTCACGAAAGCTCATGCTCAAATAAATTGGTTAGTCTCTAAGGTGCCACAAGTACTCCATTTCTTTTTGTGAAGTAGCAAGAGACAGGAAGAATAATGTGATTGAATCAGTAAATGCCTGGTAGAATAATAATCATAATAGTGATGTTTAGAATGACATTATTCTGGATTTATGTAACTGCGGGAGTAAGAGGGGGTTGCAAACCAACACAAGTTCAGCAAACCCCTCAACCCCACCTCAACCCTTGGTAAGATGTTCCAATGGTTAATTATGCTCACCATTAAAAATGTATGCCTTATTTCCACTCTGAATTTGCCTAGCTTCAACTTCCAGCCATTGGATCATGTTAGACCTTTCTCTGCTAGATTGAAGAGCCCATTATTAAATATTTGTTCCCCATGTAGTTACTTACAGGCTGTGAGCAAATCACCCCTTAACCTTCTCTTTGTTAAGCTAAATGGATTGAGCTCCTTGTGATACCCATATATCTATAAGGCAAGTTTTCTCACCCTTTAAACATTGTTGGGGCTCTTTTCTAACCCCTCTCTTCTGGAATTGTGTGCACCAGAACTGGACACTGTAATCCAGCAGCAGTCGCACCAGTGCCAGATTCCTTTTTGTCCCTACTGCTAACACCCGGTCATCTCTGCAATTTAGCCTTTCCTGTCTCCGTCCCACATCAGCTCTCCCCCACCCAGCCTAACCCAAAGGCCTGAGTCATCTATCTCACCTGCCTCTCTGATCATGTCAGCCCAATCCTGGAATCCTTACCTGGGCTTCCTGTCACCAGGTGCATCATATTCAAGCTTCATTCCCTAGTATTAGTATGATTTGTGGTCACACTGGGAACTTTCATCATGGACCAGGAGCTGGTTGTACTAGGTGTTGTGCAGACATGGAACAAAAAGACATTCCCTCCCCCCAAACTTACATTCTCAGCCATCACCCTCAAAGCCACTCATAACATCACCCCCACCTACATCTTTGTTGCTATTGTCCCTTTGCCCCCCCCCAATCTCCCCTCACCTCCTCCTTCCACTCTCCACTTCTCTGTCACATGCTGCCTTACTCTCAAGATTCACAGATCCTTCCATTATAAGGCGGAAGGGACCATTGTGACCTCCAGTGTAATACAGTCCATAGAATTTCCTGTTCTTATCCACCACACACATTTACTCTCTTCCCTCAATCTCTCCCTTTAAAATGCCCTTTTTCTAGAAGCCCTTCCCACCCTCTTCCCATGATCAATGCCTACGCACCCTTGCTGGTATGTGTGTCCACTCTCTATTGTTTTTGCTTCATAGTACATTGCAGTAGAACCTAGAAGCTATAATCAGGATTGCCCTAGGCGCTGTGCAGACATGTGTTACGAAATAGTCCCTGCCCAGAGAGTTTACAATCGAAGGGTACATCTACACTGCAAAGAAAACCCACAGCATCGAATTGGAGACCCCAGGTCAGTTGTCTCCGGCCGTGGGGCTAAAAGTAGATGTTCCCGCTTGGGCTGGAGCCCGAGCTCCAAGACCCTCCCCCTCTCAGGGTTTTGGAGCCTGGGCTCCAGCCCAAGCCTGAATATTTACACGGCTATTTTTAAACCCCGCAGCCCGAGATTCTGCACCATGGGTTTTTCTTGTCTTCATCGGGTGCATCTACGCAGCCAAGCAACATGCACAGGGTCTGAGGGAAGGGATACGTTTGGACATCTATACAGGTTTTGTGGCATGTACACATTTTTCCTGTTGTTGTAATCAAAGAATAAAATCCACAGGGACTCTACCTGGGTGGATCCGATTGCAGAACCCAGAGCCCGTACATCATAAGCTCCTGACAGCACCACATAAATTTACAATGCAGCATAAGTGATTTTTAATAACAACGTAGAAAACGTGCCCATCTGGATGGCTGGGTTTGTTCCAGTAAAAAGCATTTGCTGTACAATGATCAGTGACAGTCTGCTAAGAAGTCACTATATCAAATTAATTATGACATGATTGTAAAAAAATCCAGAAGACAGCCAGGGAAACCACTGTGAATATTATACATGTAGCAATAAAAAAGGAAATTGTTAGCAGCACCTTCACTGAATATATATGTAATATAATATTATTGGGGTGACAGCCTGGATCTATTTGCCCCATTCTATATATTTCTCCTAGCTGTTGCCTCTGACCTTTCTAAGGCCAGTGATATTCAACCAGTTTTCAGCTTCTTTTGGGGCACCCCAAGCTTCTAGACTGAGGTGCTCATGCAAGAGATACTTTATCACTTAAAATGCTTTGGGCCAGATCCTGCTGTGATAGAAGTCTATGAGACTGTTAACCTTGGCTCTAATAGAAGCAGAAGCAGCCTGATTCCCTTTATATGTTTGTGAGTAGAAACAGATCTGAGCAACCAGGATCTGGCCCAGACTTGAACTCTCCAAAACTTCTGGGCTTCCCTGATTCTGTGCCACATTGTTGAGAAGGAGGCCAGTGTGCACGTCAAATTGTAATCCATTTCTACACCTGAAATTCCCCAAATTGTGGAGGAGTCTAAATCTGGGCAGAGTAGGAGATTATTTCAAATCTATCTCTAGTCCTCAGATTTTCCAGATGGGATTAGTTTAAAATTAAGCAAGTGCTTAGTGGTTGCCCTAAATAGTGATGCTTTCCAGAATCAAGGTCTAATTCCCTAATAATCATTGATAATCAAACCCCATCTAAAAATAATCTCATGTAATTTTTCAGTTTCTACTGGGCCTGATTCTCCCTTGATGCCCCTGTTACATCACTCACTTCAGTGTAGGTGAGAGGAGAATCATGTCTATGTCACAAGTCCATCATCTGCATGTGAAAGTCACTGGGAACTGCTGAATTCTTCCTGGTTAAACTTACATCTACAGCATTAAAAATAAAAAAAGGTTTTTTCCCAATCTTCCCATTACAGCTGGTTGGGAAATGTTTTTTGTTTTGTTTTTTATTTGCAAACAATTTTGATGCATACATTTTTGTTTTCGTCTAAATTTTCTTTGAATTCTGGGGGGGGGACTTGCCAAGAACCCCCAAACCAAAAATGTTTCAGTTTCTAGCAACCAAAAACTGGAAAAAAATATTGGCTCCAAACCAATTTTTTTTCCCAGTTTTCAACTAAAACTCCTCAGTTTTCAGGTTTTCAGATTTTGATGAAAGCCAAAAAATATCAGCAAAAACCAACATTTCCCACAAAACTTTCCATTTAGATGAAAAACTGATTTTCTGGCCAAAAAATAAAACATTTTGACAGAAAATTTTTGGACTAGCTCTACTCACCATCCTCTGCCAGCAGCTAGGAGTCAGAGCAGCCTGGTTTCCAAAAGGGCAGACAGGCCGAAAGGTATGAACACGAAGCCAGTGGTGAGTAATGGGCCTCTTTTGTTTGCACTGATCTGTGCCTAGATGACTTTTTTTGCAGGCAGTTTCAGTAGCGCAAACCATGGGCTCCATCCTTATACAGAATTTAATTTGCAGCTCTAATTAATCCCTTTTTCAGCCACCATTCGTAGTGTCCATGTATTGAAGTACTTTGCCAGGGAAAGATGTCCTGGTGGGAAACCAGAAAAGGGGGAGAGATGGATAGCAATGGAAGGCAGCTCTCTGACATATATGAACACCTGCAGCAGCTACAGAGGAAAGCCTTAGCTGCTCTGGCAATTGCAGCCCTCCATAGGTGTATGAATTCTCTTTGAAGGCTGTATTCTCATGCTGATTAATACTTGGACTCCCTCTTCCCCCCTGAAAGGGGGCATCGCTGGTGTGAGGAAGCTTGGCAGAGCTGGGTGCTCACTGAGGTCACTTTTCAAAGCACCCCTCCGTACTCTCTCTTTAATAAAGCCGTTTGGTTAAATTGGCAGCTGTGAACGAAGCCCGGAGTTAGAATGATGAGGGGAGTTGGGAGGCTGGCAGAATGGGCTTATCCATTAGGGGAAGGGGCTTCTCCCAGCACTTGGTGAAGGGGATGCTGGGTGGGTGGGTGTGTCTCATTTTGTCGGAAGAAGGAAACAGGAGAAGGGACAGTAGCCAAGGCCTAGGTCTTTAAAGATAAGTAGGCACCTAACTCCCATGGATTTCAATGGGAGTCAGACACCAAAATATCTTTGAGGATCTGGGCCCAAGCTCCTGCCATGCAAGGAGCTTGAGTGGGTTGATGCACTGAAGGTAAGCAAGGCACTTACCTGCAAAATGGGGATAATATGTCTCTGCCTCCCTAATACACTAACATTGCTTTGAGATCTCAGGGGAGGGGCCTTTTAGAAATGAAAATTATAAGCGTATCACTGGTCTTTGGTGATTGCAGAGGGTTAAGTTAGAAACAGGAAATACAGAGGCTAGAGGAAAGCCATGAATATTAAATTCCATCCTTTGGCAGATAATCTTGTGTTATCGTTGTTCCTTCTTGAAATATTTTCCAGTTTTCTTTACAGGGCATTTGTTATACGGGTAGCGACAGAGGAGAGACAGAGAGGCTGTAACTTGGCACAACTCTGCCTGCTTTGCGGTAGCTGTACACATTCGTGCCGTGGGATTTGAAGAATTTCCTCTGACTCTAGAATTGATATGCAAACAGTCAGCTGTACAGACATCAGTCTGTCCAGCAGACGTGCTGCATGACCTCAGAAATAATACAGGTGGTGGTAGTCAGCAAAACAGTGGGGAATGGTGAATTTCTGGAGCAAGCCAACTCGTTTTACTCTGCCTGGGACGTTGGCGTCCTGTATAAATGCTCAGGTATTGAAATCTGGTATGCATTATCGATCACAAAGTACTCACTGGGATTTCTCAAGCAAAATGTTTGGTTTTCACCAAGAAAATAAAAGGTTACCAATGAATGTGAGAGACCAAACCAGCCCGAGACAGTTTTTTCTGTCAGCTCCAAAATGGCTCTCAGCACACACCTGCCTTGGTCACCAGAGTCAGACTTCCACACATTTCACCTTTGTGTGATTCCAGACCCTTCTAGCCAACAGGACTCGAGCAGCTGCCATAGACTGCATACACTACAAGGTAATTAACCCTTTAGTTCCTTCAGAAACCTGTACTATCTCTGGAATATCTCTCTAACAGTATCATTTTTTACTCCACTTGCAGTCATTGATTACGGTTTGAGTATGAAAGCGGAGCTGCGATGGAACACTGGAATATCCGTAAAATTGGTGTTCTTACATCTCAAACTTTGGTACTCCGCAGGGCCAGCTCCAGGCACCAGCGAACCAAGCAGGTGCCTGGGGCGGCAAATGTAAAGGGGCGGCAGGAGGTCGGGCTCTGGGGCGGCAATCCGCCCGCCGTGGCAGCGGGAATTTGGCGGCCGCTCTCTCACAGCACATTTCGCGCTTGGCGGCAATTTGGCGGCGGGGACATGACTCTTCTTCGGTCACCGGCAGCAATTTGGCGGCTGCACCATCACTCCGCCTCTGTGTTTGGCGGCAAGGTTTTTTGTTTTGTTTTTTTTTGCCACTTGGGGCAGCAAAAGCGGCTGGAGCCGGCCCTGGTACTCTGGCAGGTATCTTGCTATGGTACGTACTATGTACTGGGCGTACTATCATGCAGTCAAGGTGGGTGAGGTGATATCTATTATTGGACCAACTTCTGTGAGTGAAAGAGACAAGCTTTTGAGCTCAACAGAGCTCTTCTTCAAGGCCTGTGGCTCTAGAAAGCTTGTCTCTTTCACTGATCTTCTCTCTCTCTCATATCCTGGGACCAACATAGCTACACCAACATTCCTGTCCCTTCCCTATAGCCTGGAGACCACCCTTCCCCTCCATACATGGGTGGGGGGTGAACCACAGGCTCAGGGCGGCTAGCCCCTGGCCCACCCCTTCCGCCTGAGATCCCTCCTCAATGCCCCACCCCTTGCAGCCGCTAGCCCCCAGAGCACCAGGTAGCATGCACCCCCGCCAGGCCCGGAGCACTGGGCAGGCTGCACATGGCCCCCACCCCCAGCATTAGCCACCCTACTCCCAGCAGGCCACCCGCCACCCATGCCTCCATATGTGATAAATATTCTTAGGCAATGTGCCTTTAAATAGTACCTTTCTTATCACTAGAGTGACTCTCGGTGCAGCTTGACGAATTCACACTAGAAATAAGGAGCTAATTTTTCCGAGTCCGGGTGATTAACCATTGGAAGAACTGACCTAGGGATGTGGTGGAGTCTCCATCACTTGAAATCTGTATGCAGCGGTAGGTTCAGGCACACTCACAACTTCTAGTCCACAGTCACATGGTCCAACATGGCGACTTAGTGCCCAGCAGGCTACGGCGCTGTAGACTACTTTGCCGCATACTAACTGTCCATAGAGACAAGTCCTTGTACCATAAGGTCGTTGGGAGCAGGGAGCATCTCTTTCTTATCTGTGTGAACCGTGCCTAGTACAACAGGGCCATGAATGGAGCTCCTCAGCTCTAACGCAAAGCTAACGGAATAATAAATAATAACGAGGCACTTTGGAATGTGAGATGGTGCCATAAAACAATAACAAGGGGGTGGGATACAACAACAGAGTAGGCTCCATTCATAAAAAACAGATGGACGTGGCTGGCGGTTAAGAATCATGGCTTTTCCGTCAGGCAGCGACTGTTTCACCAAGGTTTGAAGTCTCTCTCAAAAGCCTCAGAGGGTGGTCACTCTGTCTTTTTCCTTCGGTCTTGATCTGTTGGAGCCTCTTACCCACACAGCTGTCAGAACTGCACTTCACAGGACCAAAGCGTCTGGGCCTGCATTCCCTCTTTTTTTCGTTGGTGGGTGTTCCATTGAGCGTGTCTCTAACATACACTTGCCTTCTGTCATTTTTCTTGCTTACACCGCTCATCCATCTCAACATTTGCATTTCTGCAGACAGATCGTCTGCTGCCCACCACTCAGCCCCATGATGCATTGCAGGTTTTATTCCCAGCTCAGCCACTGGCCTGCTGGGTGTCCATGGGCAAATCATGGCCATTCTGTTCCTCAGTTTCCCCATCTATAAAATGGGGGTAATGATACTGACTTCCTCTGTAAAGTGTTTTGAGATCTATGGGAGACAATTGCTATAGAAGAGCTAGGGATTATTTATGTATTATATGAGCCCTCGCCCTTCTTTTTTATAGCTCTAGTGTTCTTCTCTAGACACAAAATGTGACTTCCCTTCATTTAAGAAAAATCCATTGTAAAACAATAATTTTCTCTTCCCTCCTCCTTTCTTTTCTTTTTGGTGAACAAGAAGTATTTTTCCATTTGTTTGTGGGTTTGGTCTCTACTGCCCCTCTCTGGGAACATTTTAAAATGCACCAAATGTACAAAGAAAGAAACTATTTTTTCTCTTTCGGACCATACAGCTGCTCCGGCTCTTGCTACTGCTTTGCGTGCTGGATGCAATGCTCCAGCTGCTTCTTTCTACCACTGTCTTGACACCACCTTCTCCATCCAAACAGCCTGTTAACCCACAATTCTTGCTATGTGACCATCCAGGATCTGATTCCACAGCCCTTACTCGTGTGTGTAGTCCCATTAAAACCAGCGGGGCGATTCACAGGAACGAGAGATGCAGGGTTGTGCCGTGCATGCACAGAAGCACTTCTGTTGTCCCTTCACCGAGCTTCCCATTACCTCTCCCAGAAAGAGAAGCCAGTGGCTGCAGCTGGCCGGTAAGTGCAAGATTTTGTTCTTTGTTGTTGTTCTCCCCAAATGTGCAGAGTTTGTAAAATGTAAATCTGTAAAATGGGGCTAATGACCTTTACTCCCTTTTTAAAGCACTGGGAGAGCTATGGATGAAAAGCACTATATAAGGGCTAGGTATTCTTAATTATTATTTATTTATTTTATTATAGTCCCTTAAGGTGAAAGCAAAGATACCAAATAATTCATTATCTAGTAGACCAGGGGACAACTTTTAAATGCAACTCTAGTGGCAACCCACTTTCAGACACATGATTTCACAGCTAGAACTGTATCTTTCTCTTATTAATAAACAGAAACAAAGAAAGAAAGAAGAAAGGCCCAAATCCTCAAAGATATTTAAGTATTTACCTTTGAGGATCTGGGCCAAAATCATTATTTGCTCCCACTTGCAGTTCGGTGATACTGTTTCTTTGCTCTGTTCCCCCTTCTATTTCCATATCATTCTCCACTTGAGTGTCTTGTCAAAACGCCTTCCTCAATTTGCTGATGTGCATCCAGGCCAACTTTTTGTCTGTGTGTGCACGCGCAGTTCAGTGACCGGCACAAGGTTTGTCTGTAATCTAAATGATCTTCATTTGCAAATAACGTTGTTCTGTTTTCTCTGTTAATGTGATGCCTCTTGGTTCGAATGTTCTCTGTCTCTTTTTTTTCAGGGCACACACGAGAAACTAAAACGAATCGGAATACACAGAGAGAATTAGTTCTCTTTCTTTCTTAACAACAAGCCTATGATATTTTTTTCGCTAGCAAATTCAACCCAGCTACTCTTCCTTGTGCCGACTGTTCACTGCTGCTCTGGGTTTACTGGCTTTGCATTATGTGTAGCGATGGGAAGAAGAGACTGTGTTTTAGTTTTGGCAAGATCTCAGTCTTTGCATTTTTTGGTTAGCCTGGTTTTGTGTGGGTCTGGTTTTGTTGCTGTTGGGGTTAGGACTGTGGGGTGACTGACACTCAGCAAGTTTCCCCTGCTCATTTGTGTCTCTTAAACTCAAATCATCAGCATCATTTATTATCTCAAAGGGGAAAATCCTTGCGCTGCTCCTAGGACTGCAAAGAGAATACACTAAAAAGATGCAAACCCCATGATTGGCACTGCAGAGCCTGCCGTATCCCAGCCAGTATCCCAATTAAGCCTATATGTGCTGTGTGGTGTGATGAATTAGGCCCATCATTTTTAAATTTCTCAACTGAGCTGTACCAATAGGCTCAAAAGAAAAAAGGTTCCAAGGGAGAATGTGAGTAAATTCAATGAACTTCTCTTCCTACACAAATAGACTTATCTATAGCAAAGATACTTTGTGACTCTAGATGATTCACTGAGTATTTTGTCGCTCTTCTCTGGAGTACATTTAGTGCAATCTAATCTGTCTATATTTTTACCATTTAAATAGTTTGACTATTTTGGAGGAGAATCCTATAAAACCTTCTTTAAAATCTGTCTTCTGTATCTAGACTTTGATCCTGCAGAGACGTATGTCTGTATTTAACTTGCGCATTGCGAATGGTTCCATTGGTGCTGTTCAGCGCGTGCATAAGTCTTTGCAGGATCGGGGCCTTACATTGTGCAACCTTTTGTTTGATATGTAATCCATGTTTCCAGTCCACCTAGTATCTTCACCACTTTTCCGAGTTGTTCCCCAGCTGGGCAAAGGGAGTCATGACCAAAAAGGTTTGTATATTAGCACTTTAGAGCTTTTTGGCACCTCCCTCAGATTGACCAATGAAAATTATCCCTCCTCACTTAGGGTCAGGATTCCCAAGCCAGAGCAGAGTGCAGTGAAGTTTTCCTTTCCATACCCAGAGTTTTTGGCAGTGAAAACTCTCTACCTATCACTTGAGAAGGTCCCTTAGACCACGATGGGTGGCTCTCCTCTCATATGACGTAAATGACAATCCGAGCTGATGTTCAGAGGGAAGGCAGCAATTTTCCAAGGAGGGAAATACCAGTTCCATGTCTCAAACTAGGAAAGATTTGTCCGTGTTTAATGTTAACAATGTTCTTTTCTAAATTCAGCCCAGAGGGGGAGCCACCTATGATCTGCTTCCTGGTGTAGCTCACAATGAGTATTGACACAGAGTGCTGATCCTGCAACCCATACTTACAAGAGTTGCGCTTACTCACACAAGCCCTCCTATTCATCTTGATCCGATAGGGCTCATTCATGCTAGTCTCATTCTTTCAACCTCTCCTGTGCTACAACCACAGATTGTTCTTTCTGGGGTTCCCAGTTTGATTTGTGCCTCCCAGTTGTTGTTTCCAGTTTGAGGTCCCTTCTTTCATATTTGGGCAAGAGCCTGATTATGTCTGATGTTTTGTTTGCCATTCCTTTGCTGTAATTAGATGCAAAGCTGCTAGGTTCTACTGGTTTCTTCTCCACGCTTTGTACACCAGCTGGCTGAGTAGCCAGGGCAAGTCACTTCACCTCTCTGTCACTCAGCATCCCCATGGGCAATGTTGAGATCGGAATACCACTTGGCCATGGCTTTGTGAAGCATGCTGAGATCCTCAAATGAAAATGTGTAAATGCACATTAGTACCATTATTCTGTTGCTAAAGAGACCCCTGTATCCTTTCTAGAGAATTTGGTCCAAAGACGGGTTAGGTAACACAGGTGAAAAGCATGGTGGTTTCAGGTGCCTTCAGTGGTGGTCATTTAGTGGTTTCAAGTGTCCTTATTTGGCATTCAGCCTGGTTGGTCAGTTTCTTCATCGGAAAGACCTAAGACTAGAAGAGTAGGAATGTTGCAGGGTCAGGTGCGGGACACCTTGGCACAGCCGTGTGTTGGAAACATATACTATATCTGCCAGCACAATGTTTTGACTTTAGCCCATGCTATCGGTATAACATTTATGAGCACTAAAATTCCCCATTCTCATCCCCAAAAGATGGTTTAAAGGAAAAGAAGGCAGATACTTCAATCTCTCTGTTTACAGCTAACAAACTTAAATTATTCCCTGCAGCCTTTTCCTCTACACGAGACTCATAATGCCATAAGTCTTCGCATTTCCTGGCATTCTGCCCAACTGAAGTATGAGTTCCAACAGAAGTTTCGAATTTAAAGCTGTTCTTTTGGCTTCAAAGTCTCCGATCAAAGTTGAGAGATGCAGTTCAGCTGTTTACATACAACTCTGCAACAGCAGTACAATGCCTGGTCCAGCTGTATTCATTAACCGTGGTGGCTTGCATTCATTGCATTTTCCACTTAAAGTAACTACCACAGTTAGAGAGAATGATTTTTATCTAGAGGTTTAACTACTTGTTTTTAATCTCTCTGTAAATATTCTTAGGGGATTGTTTTTGTTTTCCATCACTCAATGTAATTAGATGGATACCCGTCATTTCTGATGACTGGACTGATTCCTAATCTCTTTCTTGTTTCTCTCAGTAGCTCAACGTTTCCAGCTGCAGTTGGAGACTTAAAAGCCACGGTTTGGAGTTTAAATCGCATTGATGGGAGTTCACATCCTGAGCACTGGGAGTTTTGAAGCCCTATGATTTCCCTGAGCAGAAGACAAGGCATTCGGCTCTGAAAACAATGCCGCCAGAAATACTGGAAGCGCCAAGTTACTGCTGCTTTGCTGTCTGAAAACATTCCCGTTCTGCAAACATTGCTTCTGAGCTCCTCAGAGGCAAGCTCAATGCTTTGTTCATCAGCTGGGCCTGTGGAACCTCAGAGAGAATAAATGAGGTCAGATGAACGCTGAGCTGTAGCTATTCTGCTGAGAAGCAAATTAAGTGTTGCTGGCATGTTCTGATCGCTGATTTAGACCTACGGGATTCACTTCCCTAACTTTACCATTCATTTTTTGTATCAGAAAGGCTGCCAGAACTTAGGTGAACAATCCAATTCCATTAGAATAATACTTTGTGCCTCTTCAGCCCTTTCCAAGGGAGGATCTCAAAGCACCTTGCCAGCCCCCTTGTGAGCTACAGCAGGTCTATATTATGTCCCTCATTTTACAGATGGAGTAACTGAGGCACAGACAGGCTATGTGACTTATCCCAGGTCACACAGTAGGTCAGTAGCAGAGCCAGAAACAAAAGTCCTCAATTTCCTGACTTGCGAGCCTCTGCTCTCACCATTAGACAGCACTCCCTCCCTTACAGGAAGGATTATTAATCCTTCCTCAAGCAAACTGGAAAAAGGTTTCTCCCTGTGTAGTCAGGAAGTCAAATAAGATCATCAAACAACAGCCCTAAGTTGTTGAGGGCCAAATTGTGATACCCTGACTCCAGTGCCTAATTTGCGCCAGGGCTTGCCAGGGCTGAGCCCAGCACCTTTAGGCTTGGCAGTTCATAGCCCCAGCACCTCTGGGCTTGCTGCGTCAGTTATGAATGTAAAAAAAATTGCTTGACCCTGACCCCTAATTGCTTGAGTCCCAGCATCTTTTTCATTACAAATTAAGTACTGCCTTACCCACACTGAATGGGACTTTACTCCATGAGTAACTGAGTGACTTCAATAGGATTATTCAAGGAGGAAGGTACCTAACTCATGCGTAACGTCATCAGAATCTAGCCCTGAATTTGTAATCCGGCAATATTTACTATATCAAAAAATGCCATACATACCTGCCAGGTTCACTTTCATTATAAAACTAAGACAGAGTAACCAAGGGATTTAAATAACTGAAGAAAGACTAGGCTAAAAGAAGAAAGCCCTGGTTGTAGTAGCTATAAAGTCATCCTCCAGCTGAGACGGGTATGGTGCAGTGCATTGTAACAGTGACACCTCCTGGCTATCTCTCACTACAGCTCCTGCTTCCACACGCATAAGCCTGATTCATTCCATTCCATCCTTCCAAAGTGCAAGCCTCTGGATCCATCCCCAAGACTTGACTTTGCAAAGAGCAGGTGCCATTTGCTTGCATTCCTTCTCAAGAGCAGAAGAAGCCGTTAGAGGCGTACTCTTCTTAAAAATGTCAACTTCTGTCTGGCTCCTACGCAGAATGATGCCTCTGCTCACTGGTCATTTATTGAGTGGAACATTTTCCTCTTAAAGTGGTGGCTTTTCTCACATCCTGGATCTTATTTTCATACTCTACATTCTTTATTAATTAATGATTACTGTTACTATCTAATATTTTTATTATGTAACGTCTAGAGGACTCAGCCATGTTGGGGTCCAGTTGAGCTAGGCACGGCACAAACGTACAGTAAATGACCGTCCCTTCCCCAAAGAGTTTATAAGCTAAGGCCCTGATCCTGTAACTTCTACCGGCGCAGACTGCAGCCCCTGCATTCAGTCTCATTGGCTTCAACAGGGCTCCACATACAAGAATCAGTCAGCCTCCATCCAAGAAGTTGCAGTATCAGAACCTCAACAACAAGGCATAACAGGTGGATGAGACGAACCAGCAGGGAGAGCAAGGAGAGCAAGGTAACAAAAGAAAAGCACAATAACAGATTGGGTTTTCTCTTAAGACTACGTGTGTGCAGCACGTAGTATGTGACTGTCAGAGCCTGAAGAAGAACCAGACGTAATTATCAAGTGCTATGAGATGCTGTCACGCCGTGTTTCAATATCACCGACTCTGAGAGTGAAAATCAAAGCTGAGCCATCAAGAAAGAGAATTCTCTGCAAGTTCAGCTAAAACGCTACGGTCCTGGGGGGATTGGACTTGAATAATCAAGTGATACTTTCATCGGTCCTTTCCCCAGCATCAGCACAAGCCCCATCAAGGCCTCCCTTTGTGTCTCGGTAACATATCGTACTCCAGACTGTACCAAGGATAAAGGATTCAGCGAGATTATTATTTTGAGGCAACCGTTCATTTCGTGGTGCCAGTGAAACCAGACAGCGAGAAATTTCGGCCAGAACTTTCAGACGAGCTCAGCACATCAGGCTCTGTAGAGAAAGCTATTGGAATATACGCGAAGGTTATGTCATTGCTATCCATTGGGATTTGCTCTGAATGTGTTGGCCGGAATTGCTACGGTCTTAGCTGCTGCGGCACATCCTTTGCATTGCAGAACATTAGGATGCTGTCTGCAAACCGTGGGCCAGGATTATGGCTGCACGAGCTGGGAAGCCCTGGGCCGCCTCCCACACCAGCACAGCAACACAGGAAGCAACCCTAATCTGTCTGGCAAGTGCAGGGTAGGGCAGGCTGGCCAGTGCTGCCTCCAGAGCTCCAGAGGGAGCGAATCAGGGGCAAGGGGGAACCTCAGCTTCTGTGCACCAATCAGCAGTTGGAGGGCGGCACTGGGGGAGGAATATGGCACAGTCTATATCTTTGTAAAGGAGGGGCAAGAGCCACTGCCCTGCATGTTGCCCCCTCAGTGCCTAGGAGGCTTTCTACATGAGCAAGCTGCCTCCCTCTACAGCACTAGGTCCTGAGCTGATTTCCCATCCATTGCCTTCCAAGAGTTATAACGGCACTATTGCACAAACTACACATTCCTTGGGGATTTTATGGGAAGTATTTTGACTTCCTTTATCAGACAGGGGACATATAAGGCCTGACCTTGCTTCCATTACAGTCAATGGAAAACTTCCCATTGACCTAACTGGGACCAGTCTGAGGCCCATGGAGTCTGACAGATGATAGTGGCCTGGACAATTACCCTAGTAAGTGCTGCTGGAAAGCAACCTTTGGTTGCATATTGGTGTTACCTTTGCCAAATGCCTGTTTGCCACAGCAATCATTAACAGATGCAAACGGAGCAGTTCTTCATTTGGACATTGTCCATAGGATGCAGTGGACACCTATTAAAGCTCTGCGAGAACATCTGAAGGGGAACGATATGTGTTGGCAATACTTAAAAGCTCCAGCATGAGGGATTGCAACCACATGTTTAGGTTATTCAAGAAATGTTTGACTCTTGTTCTGAATGTGATTCAAGATGGGTTTGCTCCCAAGAACATTCCTGCTTTTCAGAACTTACCAGTTGCTCCAAACGGGGAGAGAAAAAAATTGGATCTTACTAAAATGTACTAGTGGTTAAAAATATGATGGGCTGACTCCTCTGGTCCTTACCCAGGGCAGATTCCGCCCCTGCAAGTGCAGGGTGTTTTGGTTGAGTAAGGACTCCAGGGTCTGGGACAGTCCCCAAGAAAATATGCAGTATAAAGTTAAAAACCATTTTTGTAAAGATTTGTTTTTAAAAAAGAAGACTAAAGTCCATATTTCTTCTTTAAGTAATTCGGCTTCGGCAAGCATTAAACCAGACACACATGGCTAAGGATCCACAGGCAGCGTTTCCCTGTTAAGAAAGGAACATGGCACCTACTCTCTTTAAGAGCCAGACTAGTCCTAGTGGAAAGGGCCCTACAGACAGTCCAGGATGGTGACTGTGGTTACCCACCCGTATTTCTCACCTAATGCCCATTGCCTTGTGCACTCAGCACTTTGGGATGCCCTGGTCATGGGAAATACAAATCCTGCTAAAAGAAAAGGAGTACTTGTGGCACTTTAGAGACTAACCAATTTATTTGAGCATAAGCTTTTGTGAGCTACAGCTCACTTCATCGGATGCATACTGTGGAAAATACAGAAGATGTTTTTATACACACAAACCATGAAAAAATGGGTGTTTATCACTACAAAAGGTTTTCTCTTCCTTCCCCCCCCCCCCCAAAACTACTCTCCTGCTGGTAATAGCTTATCTAAAGTGATCACTCTCCTTACAATGTGTATTATCCTGCTGTCTACTGATGATTAGATTCTAGATGTGGGTGGGGTTGAGGGAGGGCTCTGGGAACTCCCAGGGTGAGGACAGCCAGTTCTGTGCTAGCATTTTGTGGCAGGTGAGCATGGTCAGAGGTGTTCTACACCCCCAAAGGGTGGGTCCAGGGCTGTGACCCCATCACCCAAGCACTGGCCGGTGGTTAAAAAGGATGTTAGGGTTCATTATTATATATTTTATTACTTATTATCACTGATAGACATTCAGAATCTACAAACAACTGATAGCAAAGTCACCAGCTGCAATCAAATGACATCAGGGATGCATCTCAGTAACTTGTGCTCCATAAGCAAAGGATCCTGCGACTTGACTTGAGCGAGAGGGCAATCACCACCAACCCTGCTAGTAATAGAGCTTCCCTTCTCTGTGGGCTGCAGTCACTAGGGCCATACACTTGAGCAGACTTGATGTTCCATGCAGAAGGCAGCACTGATATTTAGACACTAGCCAGCTAGAAAGGGGTGAACATTTCCAGCCAAAATGGTTTTTTATCAAAAAATGCAGTCTGGTCACTTGCAAATTTGTTATCAAATTGTTTCTGTCAAAAACAAACAAAAAAAAAATCCACACACACAGCCCCCAACTGAAATGTTCAGTTTTCAAAAATAGTGAAACAAAATGTGTTTCAGTTTGAAACAACTTTGTGTTTTGAATTTTGAATTTAATTTCTTTAAAAGGTTAGAAAAAAAATCTGATTTTTTTTCAGTGTGATCAGCAAAAAACTTGGTTATTCCACCACTCTAGTCACCAGTCCCTCAAACAGAAATGGCTTTAAAAGAGCAGAGACGTGACATGCTGCTAGCAACCATGCAGCAGTTCATTCTACACTCAGAGAAACCTTTGTGGCTTTTTTCCTTTAAATACATATGCTCACTTACTTAAATTCTATCCACAGAGAAAGAGAGATACTCAGCCTAAGGGGCATTTGGTTAGTACTGTTGGGTTAAAGTAACCTCTTTGGGGTTTCCTTAGCTCTACATTTTGTGCATACCCTATTTCAGCATTCTGGTCATTGCGACTTAAATAACTTCATCAAATGTCCACATTTTACCCATCAAAAACATGTCTCGACTGATACTATAAATAGCTTTGATTAGAAATACACACTGAATTCAGAGAACCTGATTCCGATCTCTGGTGTAAATCGGGAGTAACTTCACTTAATTCAATGGAGTCACCTCAATGTAAAACCTGGCCCAAGGCCCAAAATTTGTAAATTAGGTATATGTTGTAAAATGTGTAATATCCTGCATGATTCGGTGTGTTTAGTTGCTTCTCCTAAATGCTTTGGTCAGGAAGATTTCAGTTTCACTGGAATTTTGTGAGGAATAGATTAGCCAGGGTGCTGGGAGGCATAACATTTCTTCTCTTCCCGTCTGCACAGTACTCTCAAGCAGCCAGCATGCAGATGGCTGCAAACAATGCCTGAGAAAATAATCCTTCCTCACCCTCTTCCCCCGCAAAAAAAAAAAAAAAAAAAAAAGCAACAAAAAATGTTATGTTCGAAGCAGCTGGGTCAAACAATCTACACTGAACTCTGAGTCTTTTAAACAGCAACTGGAGCCTCCACACTAACAGACACCGAGAACGGAATATGCTCACTCGTGGAGAACATTCAGCGCTTGCTTGGAAATACAAGCACAGACTCCCACTACGTCACTGTACCAAGTGGAAACCTAGGGCCTGCTTCTCCTCTCTTGCATACTAACGGGAGTTGGTGGAGTTACACTGAAGTAAGTGAAAGAGGAATAAGACCCATTGACCTCACCATTATGATTGTCTTATCGCTATTGATTTTTATGACTGTTTATTGTCGGTCTGCTTCCAGTAGCATCCACAATGTGCTAGGTACTTTGGCCCAGATCCTCAAGGGTATTTAGGTGCCTAACTTCCATTGAGAGTTAGGAACCTAAAACCTCTGAAGATCTGGGCCTTTGTGAACATAACCAAAGACCGAATCCAAAGAGCTTACAATGTAGACAGGCAGAAGAAGAATAGGGGAAGGGCTATAACATACAAGCAATGAAGGTGAGGATTAGATTTTTTTTTTTTCCTTATGAGATCCATAGGCAATACCCAGTTCCATCTCAAGCTACTCATTAGTCAGCTGTTTTCTTGCAGGCATCACAGTAGACCTGGCCGTGGATCCTATGGATAAGGAGCAGAGCTAATGTTCTCTGGTGCTGCCCACAAAAGTTCCCCAAGCAGAGTGCTTCTGAGCAATCGTACGAGAGCTACCCAGATACTATGGTGATGGGCACAATATAAAAAAACCTATCTCAGCTTGACTGATAGGTGATTTGCAGTATTTGAGCAGTACTGTGTGTCAATAAGGGCTGATTTATATTAAAAAGACAGCCCAGAAAATGCCATTAACCCACATTCTAATTTGAATTAGGACTGCATAAGAGGTTAATGCTTATGAGTTTTATTTCCCCCTGTCATTAATTGACTGTTCACTAGCCTACATTTTTCTTGTTAATAACCCATATGACTAAGCGAGGCGAGAAAACACATCAATGATTTCACTGTGCCTTGCTTTTATCAATCCCAAATCATGGATCAAGTCAGAAGTAGTTGTAATCTAAATGATTTATAGGTTGCAATATTTAGTTCCACTTGCACTGGACAGGCATATAATGTCATATGCCAGCTAGAACAGCTGTCGCCCAAACGTTAGCTCAAGCACCAATGAGCAAAGTGCATATGGAAGTGTAAAACGGCCCCAAGAGCTTTCATGTGTGGCCAGTGATGAGCTGCCAAAATCTTAACAACCGGTTCCCTCCTCACCCCACAAGGGGGGTCGTTGCCCACCCCTGCCCCCTGGGACTCCTGCCCCATCCAACCCCCTGCATTCCTTGACGCGCCCCCCCCCCCGGACCCCTGCCCCATCCACCCCCCTCCCCTGTCCCCTGATTGCCCCCAGAACCAGGCAGGAGGGTCTCGTGGGCCACCATAGTGGCTGCCCACCCCACCCCTAAGAGCCGGAGGGATCTGCGGGGGGGTGAGGTGGGGAGTCCCGGCGGTGCTTACCTGGGGCAGCTCCCAGGAAGCATCCGGCAGGTCCCCCTGGCTCCTAGGGGCGGGGGAGCAGCCGCTCCCCCCACTGATCACATCAAAAGTGGTGCCTTAGGTGCTGTCTCCCTGGGTACTCCAAGGCTGGAGCACCCAGAGGGAGAATTTGGTGGGTGCAGAGCCCCCACCGGCAGCTCCCTGCCCCGCACCCAGCTCCAACTCACCTCCACCTCCTCCCCTAACCACACAGCCCCGCTCTGCTTCTCCGCCCCCTGGCTTCCTGCGAATCAGCTGTTCACATGGGAAGCTGGGGAGGGCTGAGAAGCAGGCGGCGGTTTGGCGCTTAGGCCCAGGGAGGCGGAGGCGAGCTGGGGCGGGGAGTGGTTCCCCTGCACGCCCCCCAGGTTACCTGCTGCGGTGTGGGCACCCCCCCTCGCACCCCCCCGCCCCAGCTCTCCTCCGCCTCTCTCTTCATTGTCATTGACATAATAAAGCCTACATAAGTTTATTAAGGGAAGAGACTGATCTAAGAAGGAACTAACCTGTGCTAGGTGTCTGGTCTTTTGGGAACAGAGGAACTTATATTTTCTGTGATATTAAGATGAAAGGGGCATAAAAGGAAAGACTCATTTCCAGGTGAGTATTAGGTGTGGGACATCTAATGGGATGTTAGTTAATGAGAAAGTTACAAGCACTGATGAGAAAACCAGTTCTTGAGTTCCAGCCATTGGCAAAAGGGGAGAACCTAAGATGGATTTCAGATTTTCTGCCCCTCAGCATCACCAGTGAAATAGCAAGCTAACTAACCAGATAGTCAGTCATTTTCTTGTACATTTTGTGTTCCCAGATTAACCAAGATGGCCTAGTGCCTTCCTTCCCTAAGCAAGAAAGTGTAATTCACTTTTGGAACAAATACACTGAAAATCCTCACATTTTAACAATCCTATGGTGCTGAAAACGGTTCCCAGCTCAGGGCAGCAGCTTACATTCACTCCTGAGCTGTCATGGAATAAGAGGAAAGATCCTCTCATGGATCAGGTTTCAGAGTAACAGCCGTGTTAATCTGTATTCGCAAAAAGAAAAGGAGTACTTGTGGCACCTTAGAGACAAGTACTCCTTTTCTCATGGATCAGTATCTGGTTAAAAGATAGGAAACAAAGAGTAGAAATAAATGGTCAGTTTTCAGAATTGGACAAGTAAATAGTGGTGTCCCCCAGCGGCCTGTACTGGGACCAGTGCTGTTCAATGTAGTCACAAAGGAATAAGGGGTAAACAGCGAGGTGGCAGAATTTGCAGATGATACAAAACTACTCCAGATGATACAAAGAGTTACAAAGCGATCTCACAAAACTGGGTGACTGGGCAACGAAATGGCAGATGAAATTCAATGGTAATAAATGCAAAGTAATACACCTTGAAAAACATAATCTGAACTATACATATAAAATGATGGGATCTAAATTAGCTGTTACCACTCAAGAAAGAGATCTTGGCATCATTGGGGATAGTTCTCTGAAAACATCCACTCAATGTGCAGTGGCAGCCAAAAAAGCAAACAGAACGTTGGGAATAGATAAAAGAGAAAACATCATATTGCTTCTATATAAAGCCACGGTATGCCCACATCTTGAATAGTGCGTGCAGATGTCACCCCATCTCAAAAAAGATATCTTGGAATTGGAAAAAGTACAGAAAAGGGCAACAAAATGATTAGGGGTATGGGACAGCTTTCATATGAGGAGAGATTAATAAGACTAGGACTTTTCATCTTGGAAAAGAGACAACTCGGGGGGAGGAGATATGATATAGATCTGTAAAACCATGACTGGTGTGGAGACAGTAAATAAGGCAGTTATTTATTCATAACACAAGAACTAGGGGTCACCAAATGAAATTAATAGGCAGCAGGTTTAAAACAAACAAAAGGAAGTATTTATTTACATAACCCACAGTCAACCTGTGGAACTCTTTGCCAGAGGATGTTGTTAAGGCCAAGACTATAACAGGGTTCAAAACAGAGCTAGATAAGTTCATGGAGAATAGCTCTATCAATGGCTATCAGCCAGGCTGAGCAGGGATGGTGTCCTAAGCCTCTGTTTGCCAGAAGCCAGGAATAGATGACAGGGGATGGATCACTTAATGATCACCTGTTCTGTTCATTGCCTCTGAAGCACCTGGCATTGGCCACTGTCAGAAGACAGGCTAGGCAGACCTTTGGTCTGACTCAGTATGGTTGTTCTTATGTGCCCATGTCATCTAGGAGGCGCTCCCTAAGAATATAGTGCTTCCAAGGTCTTGGGATTTTTAATAGAGCTCAAGAAAATAATGTCAATAAAAATTATTTTCACCCCAAAAACATGAGTCATAATTAACTGGGGGAAAAACACTGCCATAAAACAAATAAGAATAACACAAGAGAGCAGAAATCCACTAAATAATGTTATTAGTATATACTTACTGGTTTTCATACAGTTTCCCCCTTTCAATGCTAATCCACCAGATAAAATGACGATAATTTTTGCTTCAAAATTGGGCCACGAGGAAAACCTCCAAGCATGTGCTGTGTTTGTTATCCCCCACTTATCTGTAGGGTCATGGAGGGTGTTACTGGTTGCCGCTCCCCCTCCCTCCCGGGATGCCACTTGATTTACTGGAGTTACACTGAGTCCATCCTGCTCCACCAGCCTGGATTCCCTCTCCCTGTTTTGTTGAATTAGGCTCTCTGACCTCTTGCAGCACACACACACAGGTAGGACCACACCCAGCTGCAGACAGACTGAAATCAGCTCTGTGTGAGAGGATTCACCCAACACTCACATGCACACCCCTTTTGGGGAAAAAAACCCAAATAATAGTCTTGCGCTGTATAGAAAGAACTGCACAGTGCAAGCTCATAAAAATTCGCCTTCTCCCTCAATGTGAAGAGAGATATTTACTTCTTGCCCCCCAGTTAGAAATTATAAGTGATTATAAGGGATAGCAAACAAAACAAAGCAAATTACTGAGCAAATAAAACAAAACATGCAAACTAAACTTAATACACTAAGGAAATTGGCTACAAATAGTAATTTCTCACCCTAAATGTTGTTTCAGGCACATTCTTGAAAGCTGGCTGCACTGGCCTGCAGATTGAAACTTCAAATATTTTATTAAGATAATGTTGAAATAAAAAGAAAATGGTACAGAGTTCAAGCATAGATGTTTCTGGTTATCAGGGAATAAGGTACAGATTATCAAGGGGTGCGAAATTCGGTTTAGGAGCTGGTGGCGTAAGGAATACATAATCTGCAATCTCCCCGATTGGGGATAAAAGTTTAACCGGTCAAAGTACAGACATTGAGATATGGGGGTATGTTGTCCATATAATGACTATGTTCAGGTGTGCAGTATAATGAGCGGATACAATGATGGGGATGGATCTACCCTCATTTGGTGGGATTTAATGTTCAGTGAGTTTATGGTTCCAGTTCATATGGTCCAGTGGAAAAAGCCTCTCAGTCCCTTTCCCATAGTGGATGCATGATGTTGTACTGGCTCACACCTCCTGGTACTGTCGGTGGCTGGTGATGTGTTTGATGTAGATGTCCCTGGACCATCGGATGGTGTCCAAGGTGTGAGGCGCCGCGTGAGCCGTGCGTAGTGTCGACCAATCCCACAGGTCCACAGCACATGCTCGTTGCAGGGGTCCCAAGCGCCCAGGGCTCCGACGATTAGGGCATCCATCTGCACCTCGTAGCCCTTCGCACTCAGGGTGTCGGCCAGAGGGGTGTATTTTTCCAGCTTACAAGCCCGGGCTTCTTGGAAGGCCGGGGTCCTCTTCGCGAAGGAGACCGTGATGTCAACGAGGATGATTTTTTCTGGGCCTCGTCGGTGACTACCATGTCAGGTCGCAACTGGCTGTCAGTACCAGGGATGGCACAGTTCACGGCGACCTCCCCCAGGCGCGGTGCGATGGCTTCCTATTACCCACCGGCTAGACACCCTTCCAGCCTGGGCTCAACTCTTCTCTCCCTGGTTCAGTTCTTGTTTCCAGGTGATTCCCAGTGTCTCTTTGGGTGGGGAGGCAGAGGAGAACCACGACGATGTCACTCCCCTGCCTTATATAGCTTTTGTGTATGGCAGGGAACACTTTGTCTTCCAGGGGAAAAACACTGGCATGCCAAGGTGGGGTCCAGTACCAAGTGACTCAGTCACATGTCTTTGCAGAGTTCTAGCAGCCATTACTTGCAGGCTGTTTGGAGTGTCCACAGGAAGAATAAGCTCTTTCACAGTCCATTGTCTCTGCTGATGGGCTTTTTTATTGTTGTACGTGAAGGGCTAGTTGTGGGTGTTATCCAAAGTGGCACATTTGAAATACAGATACGTGGTCAATATTCCTAGCTTCAGATACAGAAATGATACAAGCATACAAATTGGATAATCACATTCAGTAAATCATAACCTTTCCAATGATATCTTCCATGAGCCATCTTGCATAAAGTACATCTTAGTCATGCCATATTCATATCATAACCATATTTCTATGAAGAATATGGGGTGTAATGTCACAGAAAGGGAAAGGGTCCTTTTGTTTTTCCTTTGTACAGTGCCTTGCATGTTTATAAATCATTTGCAATGTAGACGATGGTAAGTGACAGCATAAATATGAGCGAGTTTGATGTGGAGCTGCACATCAACAAAGAGCAGATGGCATGCAAGCACTATGTAAGCCTGTTGGCAGACGTTTGAGAGAAGCTACCCGAGCACTTCTGCTTATGAGCTGTGTGGTGCAACTGCAGAGTGCTTGGCATTTGCAAAGGTGAGTTTTAAAGGGCTGACAGGTATCGGAGGTACTTTGATAAAGGGTATGGTATTTCAGTGTAAAATATGATAGTCTGGAGAACCTCTAGGTGGCGCCAAGGCAGTGCTCAATGAGTCCCTATTATCTCCCTACAGGAAATAATGGCCTAATTTTATTGAGAGCCAGGCTTCATATAAATGTATTCTGCTGCTCGAATTTTAGATTAAGATAAAAGGAACATTGTGAAGCTCCTTAGGTCAAAAATGCTGCATATTATAAAGTTGTAAATTCTCACAGGGAACATGATCTTCGTGACAATCTAGATTTATGACAGATTAATGTCTGTGAAGGAGCATTAAGAAAAGGCCCTTTTGAAGTGGAATCATTTAACAGGAACACAAATGCAGTATGTGTCCTGGTCTCTGGGGAGGCTGCCCCTTCTGTGACAGCTCACTGAGTGCACCCTTTCAGGTGACAGCCCTATGTTTCTCTTTGGAGTGGGATCTAGCCACTCTCCAGCTGGATCTCTGGGTTACACCCCCCTTGTTGCCAGTACGTACTATATCCAGTGGGCTTGCTTGGCACCTGCTAGAGATTTTCTTACAGTGTCTATGACTATAATAGTTTGCAGTGACACAGAAGCAGCTTCTTCAAAACAAAGTATGATTCATTGGCCAAAAGTTGCACAGCACTCAGAGAAATGGATTTAAAACAACAGAGACCCATACGCACCCTGTCTTAGCTATGCTTGGCATTCCTCTCAAACCCCTAGGTAGCCATGTCGCAGTCTTGGTATCCCCATTCTCTTGAAACACTATTTCACTAGGAGGGTGGTGAAGCACTGGAATGAGTTACCTGGCGAGGTGGTGGAATCTCCATCCTTAGAGGTTTTTAAGGCCTGCTTGACAAAGCCTTGGCTGGGGTGATTGAGTTGGTGTTGGTCCTGCTTTGAGCAGGGGGTTGGACTAGATGACCTCCTGAGGTCTCTTCCAACCCTCATACACTATGATTCTAAGTTACACCCTGCTTGCTGCAGACCCTGACTCACAGTCAGTATGTCAGCCTGAAGCAACTGACAACTTCCTCCTCCCTTTCTACAGGCTAGTATATCTATACGGTTATAGTATCTTCTTTGATCTTAGGTTCAGCCTGGAAAGAGTACACTTTGCCAGCCTGGAGGAAGGCAAGCAGAGACATTCCCCAATTAATAGTTCCCCCTTTGTTCTCTACGGAGCCTTCTGATTCCTATGACAGTACCTTATCTTTGCCATTGTTTTGTCTTTCCTGCTTGGTTCCCTTAACAACCTTTTGATCTCACCCCATGCAAGTAACCCATTATACACAAACACATAATGTTCACAAGAAATAACGACCTCGTCCTGTTCTTGACAGCATGTACTTCAAAGTCCTGTGGATAAGAACACACAGTGCATGCTAAAGACAGGAGCGTGGCCATTGTGGCACAGGCTAGCCACCTCAGGAGGTAGGGTGGACTTGGACTCATGAAGCGAGCCTCTGCCACCACCCATGCTGCAACATCCACACTGCTATTTTTAGCATGCCAGCTTGAGGAGAGCTAGCGCAAGTCTGTCTGTCCATGCTGGAAGGCTCAGTGTAGGCAAACTACTGAGAAAGATTTTTCATGTTGTCCATCCCTCACGAAATGGCGCAGGCATGTTCCCAACTGCATCTTTTTAAATGCGTTTTCTTAAAAAGCCCAAGCTGCTTTGATGTCCCACGCAGGCAGAAAAGTGCATCGGCAGTTGAAGGGTGACATGTAAAAGAAAAGAAAAATTGAGTAGGGCCTTTCTTCACTTCCTTCTACTGGATAAAGAAGGCCGGAAGAATTCTAGTATATTTATTTTAGATGTTCTGTTTTACATTAGAAATGCAGGGCCTGTCTCTCCGGGAAGGCTGTTGGGACAACTGGAAAACTAGTAGGTTGATATCAGAGACACCAAAGAACATGTTGAACTAAGGGTTTGTCTATAGACTCAGGGCCGGTGTAACCACTAGGCGAACTAGGCAGCCGCCTAGGGCGCCAAGATTTAGGGGCACCAAAAAGCAGTGCCCCCCAATTTTTTTACATTATTGCTTAGGGGCAGGTACCCGTCAGTCTCCAGTGCTCGGGCCGCGCCAGGGCCAGCAGCTTCTTCACCTAGGAGTCTCCCCCTCTTGCCCGCGGAGGAGAGGCAAGAGGCCGGGCTCGGCTGGGGCCCCGCACCTGGCGGCCGAGAGCAGCAGGAACCGGGCGCCGCTCGGGGGGAGCCAGGTTGCCTGAGCCCAGGGCAGCAGCAGCCTCTGCAGCAGTAGGGGCAGGCGGGGAGCACAGGTGCCCTGGGCTCGGGCCGCCTGGCTCCCCCTGGGCGGCGCCAGGTTCCTGCTGCTCTCGGCCGGTCGGTGCGGGGCCCCAGCTGAGCCCAGCCCCTTGCGTGTCCTCTGCGGCAGAGCCACCCGCCAGCATCCTCCTGGGCGGCCGCGGCAGCAGCGGCCGGGGAGCCTGAGAGGATGAGTGGCCCACCGGGTAAGCGGGGGAGACTCCTAGGTGAAGAGGCTGCTGGCCCTGGCGCGGCCCGAGCCCTGGAGACTGACAGGTACCTGCCCCTGCCCCATACCGGCACCATGTGCCCCCCAGCCCAGTGAGTGTGACCTGCCCCACCAGCCTCCATGCCCTGCCCCATACTGTCAGCCACCCCAAGCTCACTGTGACACCAGCAACCCTTGGCAAAGGGCCCCCTGATCTTCACAAACAGCTGTCACCGCAGGCCTGACAAACTCACTGCACCCCACATGTGTCTTACAGGGCACTTACCCACGAAGAGGAATGTGGAAGGGATCTAAACAAGGCTGGTAACTTGTCAAGAGTGAGTCTTTGTGAGATGTGTGCATGGGTAATATTGAAGGAATATTGTATTTACCTTAAAAGTCTGCTTTACAGACTTGGAGTAGAAATTAGTCACCAGGGGATAATGGCCCTTTGGGGCAAGGGGGATTTGTCACCCTGCCTAACCTGGCTGGTGATGCAACGCAAGGCTCAATTATTTAGCTTTGCACAATAGTAAGACTCTGAATGGGACACCATCAGAGGCAATGACAAACAACTGAAATGCCTTAAAGGTAAAAAAGAAACATTACAACAGCCATCACCCGTTGTGACAGGCTGTTTATAATAATAAGTTTACTAGTTTTCGGAGATTGTCGTGGGGGGTGGGCTGCAAGGTGGAAGTTTCGCCTAGGGCACAAAATATCCTTACACTGGCCCTGGATTGACTCAATTACTTGATTGCCAATTGCCTTGAGTTAGCTCACATGTTTGAACATGCCAGTCTGGCCACTCCACAAATATTTGTTCCAGGTCACAAACGTGGGGTTCACCCAGTAAAATGGATGCTGTAGAACAATCGTCTGTGGCGTGTCCCGAGCAGTACGCCCAAATTCATAAGCTAGCTTGAGTTATTGGTAACATGTCAACTCCAGTTCAACCGTCTTGTGTAGATGGACCCTGCGAGGGGAAGTGATTTTAATTCTGGCTGTTTAAAGCTTTTTGGTTTGATTTTGTTCACAGTGGTTCAGCTCCAACACTTGGGAGAAAAACTGCTTTACTTAGGGATTCAGCACCCTGATCCTTTCACTGGAGACTGAAAACACTCCCTTATCCACATTTCTGAGTCATCCATGAAGACCTTCTGCAAAAGCAGGGACTAAACCTTTCTACTATTTCAAAGTTTATTAAAAAATTTCAGAAAAATAACCTTAAAGAAAAACAACCCAAACCTTCTGGGCTTTTGCTCTATGTCACAAAAGTCCAGTACTTTTCCTTTTCCTCTGCAAGTCCCCTTTGAAGTTCTTTTTCCAGGTCTGAGCATGTTACCCTGAGTAACCCTCGTTTGTTTGATGCAATGTGAGTATTACTCTTAACTTTTGAATTTAAATAGTCAGAGAGAGATTACAAATAGCTTGGGGAAGGCATTTTGCTGTGTCTTGTGTAATCACTATTCCTATGAGGTCCTCTCCAGCACACCAGAGCCACAGCATTCTGGTTCAGAAAAGCATCAACAAGTCACATAAGCTGGCTGAGCCCCATAGTTACAGGCTCATGAGCCAAGTGGGCCCAGAACACAAGGCAGAGAAAGGAAATCATAGTACCTGCTCTGAGCTGGCAAGCTGCCTGGGGGCACCTGGACCATGATAATGATTTCCCTGGGACTTGCACACCAATAGCACTGCTTGGCCTGTCTCCCACCTCCCTCCCAACATCTTTCATGGATTCCAAGGCCAGAAGAGACCATTGTGATCGTCTAGCCTAACCTCCTGTATAGCACAGGCCAGAGAACTTCCCTGAAATAATTCCTAGAACAGATCTTTTAGAAAAACATCCAATCTTGATTTAAAAATGGTCAGCAATGGAGAATCCACCATGATCCTTGGTAAGTTGTTCCAATGGTGAATTACTCTCAGCATTAAACATTTACAACTTATTTCCAGTTTGAATTTGTCTAGCTTCAACTTCCAGCCGTATCTTTCTCTTCTAGATTGAAAAGCTCATTATTAAATATTTGTTCCCCATCTAGATACTTATTGATTATAATCAGGTCACACTGTAACCTTCTATTTGTTAAACTAAATAGATTGAATTCCATGAGTCTCTTATTAACATGCATGTTTTCTAAACCTTCACTCATTCTCATGGCTCTTCTCTAACCCCTCATCAGTTTATCAATGCTTTCTTGAATTGTGGGCACCAGAACTGGACACTCTATTCCAGCAGTGGTTGCACCCATTCCCAAATATCGAGGTCTCTTGCAGAATGTTCTTTCAGTTCTTCTGAGTATTGAATCTTCAATAAGGATCAGATGTCTTCCTCGGATGGTTGGAGAACTCTTTGTGGGTAAGCCTGATTTTCATAGGTTGCACTGAGCTGCTATCCACATGTGTGCCCTGTATATATCTCTATTCTCTTGGGCCTGCTGGATCTTGAGGTATCTTCCAATGTTTTCACATTGAGAACCTGGTATTGATTTGAAACTTCTAGCTGTGTGGATTCCTCCCAGTGCTCTTCTCTCTGTGGCCGCAGCCTGCCTATCCTCATCTGTCTCCAGCCATGCAGAATGCTGCTGTGACCTCTAGCCTGTGGGGGTTAACAACTGCCAGGCTTCCTCTCTCTTCAATTCCTTGGTGGCCAGCTCCATTCTTCCCTGAAACTGAGATATTGGTGTTTCCCAAACTTGGCTCTCTAGGAATTCCTCAACTTCTCTGATTCTTAGTAGTGTCTCAACTTGCCCCTCCAATCCAAGAATCTTCTCCTCGAGCAGAGCCACCAACTTGTAGTTCATGCACATAAAATCCTTTCTCGCTTCAGGCAGGAAAGAGAACATGACATAAAATCCACTTCAGGTCACCATCACTGTTCCATCACTGGTCATCTTGATATCACACACAGCACTGAACCTGGAAGAAAAGCCTCTACATTCCCTCCAAAACTCCAGCTTGCTGCCTCCGTTTGCAGCTCTCCTTCTGGCTCCATCCAGCGTACAGAAGATATTAAACCTATGACAGCCTCCATCCATGGCTCTAGTGAGAAGGTGAGTGATGGGGCAGCAATGATTGTTAATAAATTATAATAAAACACACACCAACAATTGTCTGGAGCCTGGGGATGGCTTCTTCCACCCCAATATGTGATGAGAATCTCCCGCTCTTTTGTCTCTACATTGATGCTGCAGGGATCTCCGTCCCTTCTCCTCTTCAACCAATCATGTTGGAGAGGGGCCTAATTCATCGTAGCTGATATCTGTTATGATGCTTTTTACCCAAGTGGAGGTGTTTGTAGCTCAGATCCTCAAAGCTATTTAACTCCCATTGCAGTCACTAGGAATTAGGTTCCCTAAATAGTTTGAGGATCTGGGCCTGGGTGCTCATTGCTCAGCCCTTTTACATTTCATCACTAGCTCATTAGCTAGGGAAGAACCATCCTTCCCTGTCTTACCCCGCTGGAGCATCAGGGGTTGCATCATTAGCCATGACGTGATTCCCAAGCATTTGGCTTTCAAAAAGAGCAGGGGGCAGAACTAGCAGGGCATGTGCTGTTAAAACCAGCTTTTTGAGGTTACTTCTGTCTATCTCCCTTAGGTTTTTCTACAGCAGCCGTCACTGAGCTGAGTTAGCTCTAAGCAAGAGCTTCCCTCTCGGAAAAGAATGCAGCCTCTGTGCTTGTGGAATCCAGGCCCCTAGCAGAGCTGTTATGTGCATCATTGGCTGAGCAAGTGCACAGCTGAAAGGAATTAACTGTTTCTAGGAGGCCTGTGATGCAACCTAGACTCATTTCAGGGCAAAGAGGGTACACACAGATTCCTCATGCTTTTGAAGAAACCCACAGGCCTCACACAAGGGCGTCTTGGCACTGAGCTGCGTGTGTAAATGCGGGACCTGCCTGTACATTGCAACTGACTCCGAGGGCCTATTTCTATCTCCACCCCAAAAGGGGGTGCCTTGCATGTGGAGCGTGTTAAGGATTTGTACTGAGCTTGTTTTTGAAACATAAGCCATGGGTTCAGGGTGCGCCAAAGGAAACATACCAGTGCAGAACACACCTCATCAGCTCCCCCAACCGCAGGCAGTAGCCTGGCTGCAGCTGGAGCCAGTTAAGAGCCGCGAGTGGGAGAGAGAAGGGGAGTTGGCACCATGGGAACAAGAATTTGGCCTTGGCGAGCTGCAGCTGCTCAGCCCACACCTCCTGTGGCCGTACCTATTAATTCTAGTTTAGGAGCAGCTGGAGGAGGGACAGGAAGGAAGCACATTCAACAGCCCTGACTCCAGCATCCAACGCTAATACTGAAATAACGCAAAGGAAAGGCCAGGGGGGTTGGGCATTGCACACCACTTGTTACAAAAAGGCCGTGCTGCAAGTCAGGAGGGCAAATCAGCGTCTGAGCCAGATGGCAAATGGAGGGCGAGTATGCAGTTGTAAAGGGATTAGTGTTAGACTGCACTCGTTCATCACTGCTCTTCACCGTGTACGTAGCTATGTAACTTTTATTACTATATCTGTTCTTCCCCTTTAAATGTCTCTTTATAGGACTCTGCTATCAGCTGAGACTCTCAGCCATTTTGTGTTCATTTCAGTACAGACCATTACAGATAACATACACACTGGCCCTGCTCCCTCCTGGGCCCTCTATTTTTGTTCTTTCTTTTTCCATTGTCTCTTAATGTCACATAAATGACTGAAAAGATCTGTTAGATTGCACATCCACAAAGAGCAAAATCACAAGTTATTTTAAGATGGAAGCAAATTCCAGAATCAATGACACCAAGTGCCCAAAACAGAGACTTAGGAGCTGTCAACGTGAGCAGTCTAGCTGATCTCACCTACTGGACAACATAAGAAAGGCCATAGTGGGTCAGACCAGTAGTCCATCTAGCCCAGTATCCTGTCGTGTGACAGCATCAAAGCTTCAGCGGGAATGTACAGAACAGAGCTATTTCACATGGTCCATCACCTGTCATCCAGTGCCAGTTTGTGGCAGTTGAAGGTTTAGGGACACTTGGAATATGGGGTTCAACACCTTGAATTGCATCCAGAAACCAGCTGCAAACCAGTGTAATCTATAATGCACTAGTGTCTTCACTGTTCCGTAATGTGCATCTGTACTATGCTTGGCCTAGAGCTTCCAAAGGTCCTTGAATGTAGCCCCAGGTAAAGTGCTGGAGATGCCAAATCCTGGCAGATGAGGGGGACCTCTGAGCCCACCCCTGAGCCTTTGTCAAAGCCTCCAACTGACATCAAATCATGGTTTTGCCTCAGAAGAACATTATGCTCTGGCAATTAGAATTGAGAGGCGGGAAGAGGGTTAGGAATGAGAGCTAGGGTTGCCAACTTGGTAATATTTAAAAACAGGACACTACAGCAGGCGGGCTGAAGCCTCTCCTGCCCCACCTCTTCCCTGCCCATTCCCCCCGAAACCCTGTCACTTGCTGCTTTTCCCCTCCCATTCCCCCCCCACCCGGCAGCTGCAGCCACCTAACCCAGGCAGGGCAGGGGCTGGCGAGGATGATGACGCGGGGCCTCCCCTGCAGTAGTCGGACACTGGGTGTCTGGTCAGTAGATCTGACCAGACGCTGTCGGCGGGGGGGGCCTTTTCAACTGGACTTTCCGGTTCAAAACTGGGCCCCGGCCACCCTAACGAGCGCGCCTGGGCTCCGTTCCAGCTCTGGGAAGACGAGCGCTCTAGGGACGCAGCAGGACTCTCGGCCTCAGCACGCCTGGGCTCAAGTCACCGCTCTGGGACAGCGCCTGGGCGAGCACGGGAGCCCGGACAGCAGGGCCCGTGGGGGCCCTTATGGAGGCTGTGTGACCATGGGTAACCCTGGGCTGGGCGTGGCACGTACCCTTGGCAGGGCAGCTCAGTGTGTTTCGCTCCGAGGGCTGGTTTCTCCAGTCGCCAAGTCCGGCCCGTGGTGGTGGGGCCTAAATCCGCCCCCCCAAGCCCCCAGGATGGGGGCTGGCCCCAGGCTACTAGCCCCTGCCCCACCAGTGCCCTGGGCTGAGCCCGGCTGGGGGGCAGCTGCCCGCAGGTGGGGGGGGGGGGCAGTGCCAGACCAAGCCCTGGACACAGGGACCCTGGGAAGCCCATTGTCCCTCCCTGGGCCTCTCGGGAGGGGTGGGGGAGGCAAAGGGACGCTGGCCCTTTAACTCTGCCCCGCCCGCCCCAGGCACGGCCCCGCGCTGACCGCTCAACCTAACCCGCCCTCCCCAGCGGCCCCGCCCATCCGCGCTGCCGATTGGTCGCTGTGTGCCCTTGTCCCCTGCCTTGGGCGGAACCAGCCAATCAGTGCGGGTGGCGGGGCAGACAGTGAGGGTGGATGTGGCGGCTGAGGGCCGGAGAGCGGAGGAGCCGAGGGTTAGTGAGGTCTGTGCTGGGGGAGCCCGGTCCCCGCTCGGGTACGGGGCCGGGCTCGCGGGGTTCCCCCTACCTGGAGCCGGGCTCGCGGGGACACCCCCTCCACCCCCCCCCCCTTACCCCCCTCCCGGGCTGGGCTCGCGGGTTCCCCCTCCCTGGAGCCGGGCTCGCGGGGACTCCCCCCTCCGATCCCCCTCCCGGGCTGGGCACGCGGGTTCCCCCTCCCTGGAGCCGGGCTCGCGGGGACTCCCCCCCCCCATCCTCCTCCCGGGCTGGGCACGCGGGTTCCCCCTCCCTGGAGCCGGGCTCGCGGGGACTCCCCCCCCTTACCCCCGCCCCCGGGCTGGGCTCGCGGGTTCCCCCTCCCTGGAGCCGGGCTCGCGGGGACTCCCCCTTATCCCCCTCCCGGGCTGGGCTCGCGGGTTCCCCCTCCCTGGAGCCGGGCTCGCGGGGACTCCCCCTTATCCCCCTCCCGGGCTGGGCTCGCGGGGACTCCCCCCCCTTACCTCCGCCCCCGGGCTGGGCTCGCGGGGTTCCCCCTCCCTGGAGCCGGGCTCGCGGGGACTCCTCCCCCATCCCCCTCCCTGGAGCCGGGCTCGCGGGGACTCCCCCCCCCTTATCCCCCTCCCTGGAGCCGGGCTCGCGGGGACTCCCCCCCCCCTTACCCCCGCCCCGGGCTGGGCTCGCGGGGTTCCCCCTCCCTGGAGCCGGGCTCGCGGGGACTCCACGCCCGGGGGCGGCTGGGCTCGCGGTGACTCCCCCGTCCCCCCCCCCCGGGCTGGAGGCAGCGCCAGCGCTCGGCATAAGCAGACTTGTCAATGGCTTAAGGCTCCAGCAGCTGGGGGGGGGGGGGAGGGGCACTTGCTCTTTTTACTATGTGGGGGCGGGACACAACTGCCTCGGGCAGTGGGTGCCCGCTTGCTGACAAGGCACGCCTCGAAATCACTGCCTCGACATCACTGCCTCGACAGTGGGCCCTGGCCCCACTCGGCCTCTGCTGTGCGAGGATGGAGGCACCCCCTTAACCAGTCCCTTTGAACCCTCTCCAGAGCCATCCCCAGCTGCAGCCTTCAGTTTGGTAGCTTCTTCTGCTGGTTCCTGGAAGATGACTTCCCTCTTAAGTGGCTAGCAGCAGTCAGCTCAAGAGACTGGGCTAAAGTCCACTGCAGTCACACCTTGTGCTCTCAGTTGCTCCCACACAGCCCTGCTGGAACCAATGTGGGAGTCACAGCCTGCTTTGTCTGTATTAAATGCCAGGCAGGGAAATCACGGCTTTAATGCCCTGGAAATAAACAAACTCAGCAGGATTGGGGCCCCTGTTCTTACCACAAGGGCTCAAGTTCCAATGCTTCATGCAGGCAGAGGCTGAGACATAACAGCAATCTCAAACAGTTGTGGATCACGCTAAACATAAACATACCATTTTTTGAGAGGGCAGGGACAAATTCTTACGCTGTGGGGAGAAATGATAAACAAAACTCATTGTGGCTGAAAGAACAAACAAAAAAGTAAACTTACATCCTACATACAGCATAGTACTCTTGCACTGCTCCTGTTTGCTTGGTTTATTGTTTCTTGGCCAAAGGTCAGTATCTTAAAGAAGCTCTTTATGTATTGTGCTTTGGGGTGATTTGGTCCTACTAGATTGTAAACTTCTGTAGCGGGTTTGTGTGTGTGCTTTTAGAGCACCTAGCACTGTGTGGCTCTGATCCAGACCGGGCCCCCTGCGAGCCACATTATATGATGACAGTGCAGAACCTTAGCCTGAAGTGATCTCTGCATGGGAAAACCCATTGCTGCACAGACCCGTTACAGTCAATGGAGTTCAGTATGAGTTTGTAAAGGGATCAAAGCTTTAATAATTTGTTGGGTTTTTTTCCAACTCATAATTCTGATGGCAACGCACTGTATTCTAATCCCCAGCGATACTATCATTGGTTTCACAGGACTTTCAATCTAGTCCCTTTAGTCCCAGTTGTCATAAGAACAAAACTCTTGGGCAAGCTCTTTTCTTATTTAATTTGTAAAATGAAATCATCTTGATTGTCTAAGGCTGATGTTGAATATCAATTATATTTATCAGATCAAGCTATTTAAAAGAAAGATTCTTACATTCCCATAAACATAAACAGGGTTGGGGGGGCAGAAAACCAACACTCAGAATTCTGTGACTAAGAGCAGCAACCAAGGACTTACAAAATGACCATGCAAAAAGGTGCATTGGGCTGTATTCTAACATCAGGGCAGTAGCAAACCAGCCTTAGGTTCTGGAATACCAAAGTTTTATCATAACCAAAGACACCCAGCTCCTGGGATGGATCCACAAGGTCAGCATGATCTTTCTTTCATCTCTGACTTATTTGCAATAGTGCTAAACTAGAATTTCTGGAATGAACCCCTATTAAAATGAGCACGGTAGCATCATGCAAAGTTTTTTCTGCCAACGAAGAAACATTCTAGGCTTCCCAGGGTGCAACAGTAACTGCCTCCCTTGCTGAAGTGGATACAAATGCCACTGTCAGTGCAATTGTTGAAAAGTGAGGCACATTGCAGAGCATTCTGGTGATTAGACCAGTGCATCAGACATGTACTGGCTTACTTGTGTGTGTATATTGCCAGGGTGTTGTGCTTTTGGTCTGTTGTCACTGTTCTGCATTGTGGTGAATAAACGTGTTGTTTTATGATCAGTACAGCTAAAATGTCTGTTTTCTTTTACAGGCTCTAGTATAAAACATGAGGCTCTATGAGCGACTAACCAGATCTTTCCAGGCTCCCGTCACTGTCCACAATTATCCAAGCAGCCACGTTTATTTGTTTCGAAATGGCCGATCAGATCCGGATGAGTCATCAGAGGAGGAATCTGACTTCATGGAATTACGTCCAAGGGGCAAGGAGCAGCAGAGAAGCAATTCTTCCCCAGAGAAAGCTGGGGATGTGGTGCTACTGGAACGAGAGCTAACCGAGGGCGATAACATTAACAAGCTAGCCCTGCAGTATGGTTGTAAAGTAAGAGCTGCAGCTAGATGATGCAGCTGCTTTAGTTTCTTCCCTTCGTCTTATTTTCATGTGTGTTCATTTTGTAAGCACTTGTGTTTAGGGATATGTTATGTGTAGCTTAGTTTCTGTGCATACAGAAAGAAGCTCCACTTCTCTGACACAGAAAGGCGACTGCTTCTGTGTGTGTGCTGTATTTATTGATACCCGGGTATAAACCAAGGTGATGCAGGGTGCAGTGAGTCTTGTAATTAATAACACAAGGAAAATGTATTCACCCCCACAGCCAGCATGACCTGGATTCCAGTATAATTTGGATGACTAAGTGCGTTACAGCTCTCAGGTAACTCACAATTATTATTAATTTGTTGAGGGAGGACAACATCTGAACTGAAAAAGGGAAACGAGCGCTGATCATAAGGAGCTTACACTCGGTTAAGCAAACAGAACAATATACTGTGATTACAGAGGGATCTCATAAAGCTGGGTGACTGGGCAACAAAAGGGCAGATGAAATTCAGTGTTGATAAGTGCAAAGTAATGGACATTAGAAAAAAATATTGGAACTATACATATATACTGAAAGGTTCCAAATTAGCAGTTACCACCAAGAAAGAGATCTTTGAGTCACTGTGGCTAGTTCTTTAAAAACTTCTGCTTAACGTGCAGCAGTGATCAAAAAGGCTAACAGAATGTTAGGAAGTCTTAGGAAAGGGATGAAAATAAGGCAGAAAATATCATAATGACATTGTATAAATCCATGCTGCAGCCACACCTTGAATACTGGTCCTCAAAAGCCCCATCTCAAAAAGGATATAGTGGAACTGGAAAAGTTTCAGAGGACAACAAAGATGTTCAAGGGTATAGAACGGCTTCTATACAGGGAGAGCCTAAAAGATTAGAGCTGTTTACCTTGGAAAAGAGACTACTCAGAGGGATCTGATAGTCTCTAAAATCGTGAATGGTGTGGAGAAAGTGAATAGAGAAGTGTGTATCCTGCATTCTCATCTCCTTTTCCTCCTTCCCTGCTGAGGCCAGCTGCCACCTTACCTGTGCTGATTGCTGGCTTGTGGCTCCAGTGCTGGCTGTCAGCCAACTGGCAAAGAAAAAGTCTTCAAGTGGCCATTGAGCATCCACTGAATTGACAAAGGGACTCCTGCTGCAGCTGTTGTGAAGCTGCTGGAGGGCTCCCTGTATTGTATTTACATATTGTTGTTTAAAAATTAGTCTGTACCTTGATCCAATGAATTAGTCTGTACCTTGTACCAATGAAGATGCAGCTGATGGTGCATATTGGCTCATTCAAAAAGAAAAATGTTGTTTTTAAAGAGAAATTTACTGAGTTCTTAGATTGATTTTCAGTGCCAAATGCACATACAGGTGTTAGTGCAGTAATGTGCCTAAATGCTAAGAAAATAAAACCTGGGAAATACTGTCCCGAGTGCAGTGTCTGCTGCTGGGTTTATTGCAGTTGGTTAATTTGTTACATTGCCCTTCTGGCCTGTCCTGCCCTTTCTCTGCTCCCCCCACTTGTTATCTTGAGGCACCTTTGTAAGCCTCCCCTAACTCAGGTTTGATGGTGTTCCTGGAAACTTGACACTAATGCTTTCTCAGGCAAAGCATTCACCTTTTGCGAGTCACCTTTTCTTGCTGCCTAAGGCCCAAGTCTCAGGCTTGTGCATTGAAAAGCTGAACATCACATTAGGCTACACTTGTGCTTTACTTTGTTGTCTTTTCATCTCTCACATGATGTCCCGAGGAGTCCAAGGTTCCACAGTGTGAATACAGCCTCCTGCAATGACACCCAGTAACTCAACCCCAGTGTTTTGTTTCCCAGGCTGTAACCAGGGCTGAATTCTATTCAGGGCCGATTTTGGATCTTTCTTATAACTTTGGTAGTATTGATGGGCAATGTTTACTGTTTAGGCAACTACAGGGTTTGGGGGGCATTTACACAAGAGATTTGTAAATCTCAGGTGCCTAACTCCCAGAATCAGGCCCTACTAAGTCTTTTTGTGAATCTAGCCCTAGGAGCCAAAATCCCCTTGACAGTCAAAGCGCAGACATCATTTTTGAAGATGAGATGTAGGCTCCTGAATCAGTTAAACATCGCAGCACTGAGAACAGCAATACTTAAATACTTGTAAACGTCGGGGCCTGTTGTTCCAAAGATTTCCCCAGCTGAGTTAAGACAGGAACAGCAGAAAACCTAGGGATGGAAATGACAAAGCTGAAGACAAAATACAACTGATGGTCCTTAGAGACACTACTGAACGTGTCCTGAAGATTACAACTTTCAATATGTGAAGGACTGTAACTTATAAGATTCATTGGGGTCTTAAGCTTGTTAGGAAATTTCTGACTGCCAGAGTCAGAGGGCTACAAGAACAGAGTGAGCCAGACTCCCCATAGTAGGTTTCAGTCAGTGTTTGTTTTCACGGTTGAATTTTCCTGGTTTGTTCTTGAGTCAATATTGGTAAAGGATTGTGATGCCTTAGGTTAATGTGTTTCTCCTTTCTGAATTCCATAGGTTGCAGATATCAAACGTGTCAACAACTTCATCTGTGAGCAGGACCTGTATGCTCTGAAGTCTATCAAGATTCCAGTCAAGGCTCATGGGGTGTTAACAGAGACCAGCAAAGAATTAAAACCTCCTCAGAATGCACCTTCCCAGGCTGGAATGACACTGATTGAACTACCAGAACCTGATGATGGAGCCACCGGTAGCAACTATTCTGAAAGCAGATACCTGACTGACTACTTTAAGGGGATTGACCAGACCATTGAGGATGTAGTGCAATCAAAAGTCCATTTAAATGCAGATTATTGCATAGAAGCACCAAACTGCCCACCATCCAGTTCAGTGGGGCAAAAGGAGCCCAATAATGGTGCAGACTGTGGAATCCAGTGGTGGAATGCAGTTTTTATTATGCTCCTTATAGGAATAGTCTTGCCGGTATTTTATATTGTCTATTTTAAAACACAACAGACTGGGGCGGCAGCCCATACCTCAAACAATACCTTTGCCTCAAATAGCTCAGCTCATGAATTGGGGGGAACAATGTCACAGCACCTACCAGTTGTGGAAACCCACACATGGAAGATACAGCCCAGTACTGCCTCACCTCCCAACACTGATGCCCATAAACCAGTAACTCTGACTGTACTGGATTCAGGGGGCTAATTTTTCTTTTTTTTTTTTTTTAAGTGAGCTAATGATCTTGACGGAACCATAGGGTAACATGTTTTCTCTGAATGAATAAAGATGTTTTGTAGCTTACAAGTGCAACAGACATTTGGCACAGCGTTTAGGTGCCTCTCAAGAGTGGCCTTGTCTAAAAATCTGAACTAGGCAGACACATCAATGTGTGTGCTCTTAAATATTGTGTGGGTTATTGATTGGAATGATGCAGTCTTATAGCTGAGGAGAAGACACATTTTGTATAGACTGAGCAATTTCTCCCCCCCCCCCCCCCAAACAACTTAAAACAACGTTTTTCATTCTCTGGCAGAACTGAGTGAGTCTTGCATAATTAACCCTACATCTGACTTTATAGCTTGATAGACTAGCTATAGTACATGGCACTGTTAAAACTAACCAGGACACTTGATACCTCCATTTCACTTTACTTTTATCAATGACGGTATTGAGCTAGAATGACCGAGGGTCTTAGCCTGCTGTGAGCACCATAGAGGCAAGGGTCAGCCTTTGCATGGAGGCCCTGTGACTTCATTAGGGCTCCATGGAGGTACCTAGTCAGGCCAGAGCTCTCTGCAGGAACTGGGCCTTAGGTCGGTTATTCCTCAGTAACAGTCTTTGCTCAATAGTGATAGCAAAAGTTCTGTTCAGCCCCACAGTCCAACCTGCCAGCAACCTTCAGTGGCCGACTCGGCCTAAAGGCATCTTGAGCATAGTGTTGCTGGGCTGGCAGCTGTGGTACCCGTCATGGACTAGCCGGCAGTCGCTTTGTCTATACAGCGAGCTGTTTCAAGCACTACGTTTCAGGTTAAACAGGTTTCAGAGTTCAGAGTAGCAGCCGTGTTAGTCTGTATCCGCAAAAAGAAAAGGAGGACTTGTGGCACCTTAGAGACTAACCAGTTTATTTGAGCATAAGCTTTCGTGAGCTACAGCTCACTTCATCGGATGCATAGTGTGGAAAGTGTAGAAGATCTTTTTATACACACAAAGCATGAAACAATACCTTCTCCCATCCCACTCTCCTGCTGGTAATAGCTTATCTAAAGTGATCACTCTCCTTACAATGTGTATGATAATCAAGTTGGGCCATTTCCAGCACAAATCCAGGTTTTCTCCCTCCCCCCCACAAACCCACTCTCCTGCTGGTAATAGCTTATCTAAAGTGACCACTCTCCTTACAATGTGTATGATAATCAAGGTGAGCCATTTCCAGCACAAATCCAGGGTTTAACAAGAACGGCGGGGGTGGGTAGGAAAAAAAAGGGGAAATAGGTTACCTTGCATAATGACTTAGCCACTCCCAGTCTCTATTCAAGCCTAAGTTAATTGTATCCAATTTGCAAATGAATTCCAATTCAACAGTCTCTCGCTGGAGTCTGGATTTGAAGTTTTTTTGTTGTAATATCGCAACTTTCATGTCTGTAATAGCGTGACCAGAGAGATTGAAGTGTTCTCCGACTGGTTTATGAATGTTATAATTCTTGACGTCCGATTTGTGTCCATTTATTCTTTTACGTAGAGACTGTCCAGTTTGACCAATGTACATGGCAGAGGGGCATTGCTGGCACATGATGGTATATATCACATTGGTAGATGTGCAGGTGAACGAGCCTCTGATACTGTGGCTGATGTTATTAGGCCCTGTGATGGTGTCCCCTGAATAGATATGTGGGCACAGTTGGCAACGGGCTTTGTTGCAAGGATAGGTTCTTGGGTTACTGGTTCTGTTGTGTGGTATGTGGTTGCTGGTGAGTATTTGCTTCAGGTTGGGGGGCTGTCTGTAGGCAAGGACTGGCCTGTCTCCCAAGATTTGTGAGAGTGTTGGGTCATCCTTCAGGATAGGTTGTAGATCCTTAATAATGCGTTGGAGGGGTTTTAGTTGGGGGCTGAAGGTGACGGCTAGTGACGTTTTGTTATTTTCTTTGTTAGGCCTGTCCTGTAGTAGGTGACTTCTGGGAACTCTTCTGGCTCTATCAATCTGTTTTTTCACTTCTGCAGGTGGGTATTGTAGTTGTAAGAATGCTTGATAGAGCTCTTGTAGGTGTTTGTCTCTGTCTGAGGGGTTGGAGCAAATGCGGTTGTGTCGCAGAGCTTGGCTGTAGACAATGCAGACAATGTTAAACAGGGTGTCCTTGCTCTTATTAGTTTAAGCTAGATGGGTCAGTGAAGAGTTTTCCATTTTGTACAGTAATAAAAAGTCAGGGGAAACAAGCCCCCAGCTATTTTAGGAGTTCACGAGAAGGAGCATAACTTGTAGGCTGCGGCCTACAAACCTGGTGTAGGCTAATTTTAGGCATTTTTAGTGCCTGTGTAGCTAGTCAGCCATGTTTCTGATCTCCCATCTCCATCCTGAAATAAGGGCTCTTGTGCGAGTACATATGGTTGTCACAGAGCCTAAGAAGTTCTTGATGTATTCTGGTCTATTGAATGGAGGCCCACAGGTTTTGGGTATAGTTTTCAAAGACTTGTTTACAGTGAATGCTGAATGCGTGGAAAGGTTCCTTACAGTACATGCAATAAATGTGGATGAAGACTAAGCTTTGGGCAGTTTGAATCTGCAGTAAAAACCTCTTGATTGGTGTAGCCATTTTAAAAATAAATTGAGAACTGTTTTTCATGGCTAACCCCGACAGTAGAAATTGACATTTTGAAGTTGTAGAATTGAAAATACCTAAGAAAAAAGTGTGTGTAACATAAGCAAAATCTCCATAACATATTGCCTAAATATAAGCTAACTTTCAGCATACAGCAAACTTGAAGGAAGTTAGACTTTTCCCAGGCCTAGACACTGACATCCCAGGAGGTGCACCTATATAATGCATGTGTTGACCAGCCTGAGTGGCTTAAAGGATACTAGCTGAAATTATGGTATGAAAAGCAAAGGGTGCTGAATGCAAAAGGTAGCTGGGTCTCACTCCCCGCCCCCCACCTAACTGGAGGATAGTTATAGAATTAGTACTGTTGTAACTGGGTACAAATCACAGATTAATAAAACACTCATTGGAAAATACATAAAGGTTTAAAGCAAAATACAGAGAGAGGGGTTTTTTCTCTCTTTCAAACACTCAGATACAAGAGTTAATACTTTTAGATTTATTTACTAGAACAAAATTAAGCAGGTAAAAGGAGGAAATGATAGAAGACTGAAAAATAACTTTTGAAATGATTTGTTGAATTAAGGAATTGCCTGCTATTGTCTTGTCACTAGAGGGCACTGTTGTCATATAAATACACAAAAGTTGAGGCAAAGTGAAGGAAATTCAGATCTTATATTTATGAGCACAGGGGTTAGTACTAGCCATCTCTGTCCCAAATTAATCTAAGTGCTGATGAATATTCTTATCTAAGGTTCTGAGATGGGTGCTGAAGTTAGAATCAAGAGAGAGAAGTTCTGTCATTAATAGTCTTGCTGGCCTGAGGCACATACATGGACATGGGGGGGAGGGATAGCTCAGTGGTTTGAGCATTGGCCTGCTAAACCCAGGGTTGTGAGTTCAATCCTTGAGGGGGCCATTTAGGGATCTGGGGCAACTATGGGGGATTGGTCCTGCTTTGAGCAGGGGGTTGGACTAGATGACCTCCTGAAGTCCCTTCCAACCCTGATATTCTATGATTCTATGACACCATTTGTGTTTATAATGACTCAAATGAAAAATGTATCTGAAATACTAGCTGCTTGCTGCAAAGGGAGCTGGGAGGTACAATGAATAAAGTAAACAGAAGCTTCCTGAGTTACAGTGTTAAGTCATGGGACTGATAAACAAATATTCTGCCTGCAGCAAGTAGGAAGCTCTTGCCAGGTTTTAAGGGGGCTTGAGGGAACATAATTTCTTTTAAAAAGGTACCTAAAGCATCTGATTTCTTAAAGCCAGCTGTATCCATTTAAAATAAATATTTTTCTTCTGTGAAGGAAAACTGGTCCCTTCTGTTAGTTTTTAAATGAAGAAAAATTCAAGAAAAGCACACTGGGAACAATCCTGGATTGATGTCTGTTTCTTTCGTGGCATATTCTGAACCACACTACGTTGTTTAATGTTGCAGTTTTCCTTAAAAAGAAAAGCAAGATTTAGGACAGAACTGCAGCCAGGCACTGCTCAGAGTAAGAATTTGTTTCAATTATAAACATTTACTTTACAGCGAAACAATCACAAAGAAGGCAGAGTACTATGGCCATTATTTGTGGGAACAAAATATCCAAGTATATCCAGTTCCAAATTGCAGAATGCTGGCTACAAATATTAAGTGTTTTTTAATATGTACTTTCCTGTTCACTAGTGAAATGGAAAACATAATATAAAATTTATCCTGCACCGCTACAGGCTGGGGACTGACTGGCAAAGCGGCAGTTCTGTAGAAAAGGACCTGGGGATTACAGTGGACGAGAAGCTGGATAGGAGTCAGCAGTGTGCCCTTGTTGCCAAGAAGGCCAACGGCATATTGGGCTGTATTAGTAGGAGCATTGCCAGCAGATCGAGAAAAGTGATTATTCCCCTCTATTTGGCACTGGTGAGGCCACACCTGGAGTATTGCGTCCCGTTTTGGTCCACCCACTACAGAAAGGATGTGGACAAATTGGAGGGAGTCCAGTGGAGGGCAACGGAAATGATTAGGGGGCTGGGGCACATGACTTATGAGGAGAGACTGAGCGAACTGGGCTCATTTAGTCTGCAGAAGAGAAGAGTTGGGGGGGATTTGATAGCAGCCTTCAACTACCCGAAGGGGGGTTCCAAAGGGGATGGAGCTGGGCTGTTCTCAGTGGTGGCAGATGACAGAACAAGAAGCAAGGGTCTCAATGGGGGCGGTCGAGTTGGATATCAGGAAACACTGTTTCACTAGGAGGGTGGTGAAGCACTGGAATGGGTTCCCTAGGGAGGTGGTGGAATCTCCATCATTAGAGGATTTTAAGGCCCAGCTTGACAAAGCCCTGGCTGGGGGATGATTTAGTTGCTATTGGTCCTGCTTTGAACAGAGGATTAGACTAGATGACCTCCTGAGGTCTCTTCCAACCGTGATCTTCTCTGATTCTAAATCTTTCATGCTAGAAGGCAGACTGGAATGTTGAAAGTTCTCTTCTGAAACCTGACTGTAAATATCACCCTTGTTTACTGTGTTTCAGTGACTCCTTATCAAACACCTTCAGTTTTCAAGATAATTCATCAAACTGCCACCCGTGATTTAAATCAGCCTGGGACTGGAGAATCAAGCTGGATTCCTCCTTTGTCAGATACCAACATTTAAAATAAAACATTTGCAGGCTAATTGTCCCCACATTGATAACCTGTGCCATCAGGGCCCTTGCTTTCAGGGAGTTACACAGGTGAAAACATTTGGAAACTAGCAAACAATTCTGTTGGCCTACAAAGAGGAAGAGAATCCAGAGCAGACGCTCTCAGCCATGTTGGCTCAGCAGGGGTAACAGGAATAAAAAGTAGTAAACTTAAACCAGTGATTCTCAACCTGTGGCCTGCAGGCCAATCAGCACACAGCAGCCCATGTGACATCCTCAGGGCCAAATAGGTAGTATTGGATGTGGCCCACAGTGGTAAATAGGTTGAGACCCACTGACGTAAATACTGAAGTCAGCACAGCTGAAGTTCCACAAGCATGAGGAGCTGAGCTGCTGATCAAGATGGTGCCATTTTCACAGAACTGCTCTTTTGGGCTCATAATCCCAGTTCATTGAGTCAGTGCGCCCTGCCCCCGTGACCAGCTGACCATATCTGGTATAATAAAAGCAGTCTATCTCCAAAACCTCAGAGCAACAAGCTAAACAGCTATCCACCAACCCTACAGAAATGTATTTAGAAAGAACCAAACAAACTTGCTTTTTCTATGTCCGTTTCAGCTGCTTAATACAGCCTTCCTCAGCCGTGAAGCTTACATGTTCACCAAAAGCTGTGTTAAGAATTGTTCGGCTAAGCGTCATCTGAACACCTTGCCCATGCCCCTTTGGAGGGAGCCCTTTTCCGGCATTGCGGCACTCCACACCTGGGGAAGATCATTACCGGTGCGTCCTCCACCACTGCAGAGCAAGACTCCCATCCGCACACCTTAGAGCTTGCGTGTAAGGGAGTCACCGTGACTTGGCTACTTCCCCACTCGGTAACCCCAGCCAAAGCTGTAGCCACGACACACCACATGCGAAAGCAACTGCATGTGTTCAGTGTGCAATTTGCAAAGGCTCAGTTCTCTGTCAAAGCCAAGTTCCCTGAGCACATCCAAAGGCACTTCGCTTCAGCAAGGCTGTTTCTGTGTTGCCAGCTTCAGCTGTTGACGCCCCGCCATTTTGGCTTCAGGCTCCTTCGCTTTCAGGCAACTCAGAAATAGGCAGGAAAGGGTGTTGCTCACACTGCCTAGCAAAGGTAAGCTTTAGGACCATTCCAGCATCAACGCCGCAAGCTTTGGAAAGTTAGTAGCAGCTGACGCTAGAGTAAAATGGAAAGTGTTATGCCATTTCAACTGTAGCAATTGCTGCTCCTGTGAGAACGTTTTTTAGGTTGCACTTCGGTCATGCATTTTTAAAGCTGCCAATACCATCGGCTTAGGCAACGCATCCCTTTGTGCCCGAAGTCACAAAAATGGTGGTTTGCTTCAAGAAAACAGCACACCTGGGTACTGAGCAGCACTTGGCTGAGCTGAAGTTTGACAGACATCAGCTGAAAACTAATGTACAGTATTAAGCTCCAAGCCTCATAATTTACTGGTGTTTCCACAGTTTGCAACACACTGATTTTATTGCTCTTAGGAAGGGGTGGCCAACCCGTAGCTCCAGAGCCACATGCGGCTCCTTGCACAGGCACCGACTCTGGGGCTGGAGCTACAGGCTCCAACTCTCCAATGTACCGGGGATGCTCACTGCTCAACCCCGGGCTCTGCCACCGGCCCTGCCCCGACTCCACCCCTTCCTGCCCCCTCCCCTGAGCCTGGAGTGCCCTCGCTCCCCCCACCCCCACGCCCCCCCAGAGCCTCCTGCATGCCACGAAACAGCTGATCGGGAGGTGCAGGGGGGGAGGGGGAGGTGCTGGGAGCTGCTGCCGTATTACTGTGGCTCTTTGGCAATGTACACTGGTAAATTCTGGCGCCTTCTCAGGTTGGCCACCCCTGCTCTTAGGGATGCAGAGGCTGCAACATTCCTGTTTCCATTTAATTAGAGGCAGCCTTACTTTGGTGCAGTAGCCTGGCAGTAGGCTTTTAACCGTTATTTTAGTAAGTTATCCTGCACCACATTGCTAAATTAAGGCCCAGCCCTGCAACCTTTCATTCACTATTTCTGAATCTGGCCATTGCAACACACAGTGAAAAAAGGGAGCAAAAGTAGCCCATACAGCAGATCAGCCTGTGCTAGCTGTGGTTGTCCGTTGACCAAATTTGATCAAATGTATTCCCGTAAAGCAGTAATAGTCACACTGCAGTGAATTGCCTGGGAACGTATTGCTGGCAGGGAGGAGACGATTGTCACAGGGCCGTTAACTACAGCTTGCCAGTAATCCCCAGATAAGGCTTTGGACCAGTGTTATCACAGCTATTAAAGAAAACACAGGTATATGGGTGATGTTATTTCACTTGGGATGTGCTGGGCATTGCTGTAGTCTTAAGGCCCTGTGTTAGCCATCACTCACTCCTGCATTCACCTTTTCTTAGTCACCACATTGCACTGTGAAAAATGCAGATCAAGCTTACTGGAAACATTCTATAAAGGGATGGAAGATCCCTTAGGTACTCAAACTGGTGTCCTTGCAATACTAACCTGGGCACAAGGAACAATGTTACAGTAACAAGTGATAAGATAAGCATGTCAACACCTCCATGTCAATGCCATGTGTGCTGTACAAAATAATCAACGCAGTGGCTTTTCCCCTCTGGGACTGTCTAGACTACTGAAACCTATCCCACAAATCACCGCCGAAGGCCGCACATTGCTCACCAACCCCTCTGCCCCCCGAAAGAAATGACCTCATGATGTAGTCTCTTGATATCCAGAAAGCAACGCAGCCACGGACGCATTGAGCCGCTGCAGAAAGAGGTGAGCAGGGAAATCTCTTCAAACAATACTATAGCCAAACATGGAAATGTTGCCTCCATTTTAGGAGCCTCCCAAGCCCGTGTTAGGTTTCCAAACGTAGCAAGTTTTGCTAATCCAGCGTTTACTACAATTGTGCACAGTTCAATGTGTTACAATCTGTTTTAACTCTTGGATCCCAGAGTAGTTAATACAGTCAGCCGCCAGGAGCTGCGGCATTGATTGCTACTTCATTCTATTACTAGTTGCCACTTTTGTGCTCAACACCTGCCTTTTCATATGGTGACATGGTCATTTCGACGACCACAGTTGTTTGACCAGGCCTATTGTACCATAGCATCTGACTGGACAGGACTCCTCGTACATTCTCTGCTGGCACACATCAGAGACAAAACCAGCTTTAAAAACCCATCATAAAGCCTAGAGCAAGGTACTTGTGGGAGCTAACTAGGAAATAACAATGAATTCATTTTCAGCAGCTGTAGCTGCACTGTGAATGTTTTTAGCCATAAGATTCAACCAGCTTTCAAAACCTGCCAATAAGGGCCCTCCACCAGAGTCAGGAATTGAAATAAGCTCCCAGACTCCAGCTTGTAATGGAATGCGAGAGCTAGGAAAGCTGCTGCTTGAGCAAGATAAATCAGGAAAAGGAGAAACCGAAGCAGTTTTCAGTGGTGAAGTGCAGAGTTTAGCCCAGTGGGACAGATGACAAGTTTTTTTTTGGAGGGGCCGGGGGGTTCGGGTGCAGGTAGGGGCTCCCTGTGAGAGATTCAGAACCTGAAATTGTGTGATAAGGCTCTTGGGGAAGAGAGGTTTCTCCTGCTTCATTAGCGGAATTATCAGTTAGCAGTGAGCTGACTCCTTGCCAGTTGACCATTCTTCTAGCCCAGCACCAGAAGTTGCGCCATGGTTAGCAACAGTTGTGAGCTTTCACGCCTCCATTGCTATGGCTGCATCGAGCTCTCTAGGAATTTGAGGCAGCAGCAGAAACCCAGGGGAAGCAGGAAGAAATGAAGTGCAGGGTACAGCTGTCAGGGCACATGGGCAGAAGCTTCCAGAAGAGAAGTCTGGAGCATTGGATGGTACTGCCCTAGGGATGAGTTCCAGCAGAAGGGAAGCACAGCCATCAGGAGAGCCCACATTTCGTGGTGCTAAAGAGGAGTGGCACCTAAATTAATCTGCAGGACAACTGGAGAAGTGAGGCAGGGATAACTGATGAAAGCAAAGCCCTGCCCCCTACAGGAAAAGAGTGAACCAGCAGCAGCCACAAATATACCTAACAACATTTCTCAAGGGAAGCTAGAGGCTAGTACACTCACCAGATTTTATTATTTCCAAAGCACATTTATTCTTCATGGGAGGGGTTTTTTTTACCCCGTCCCTCCTCAAATGCATTAATACTTTTTTATTTAAATATAATCAGCAACCCAGCATTCTTGAGCACACTTATAAATGCCAATCCAGCATGCAAGCGCAATGGAAGAGCAAACGTTAGGGGAAGGAAATATGCCCATTTCAACATTACAAAGGAGTTATGTAAATTATGAAAATTTCATTTACACCAATTTTTGTATTTGTCTATTCATAAAGTGTTATTCATATTTTACCATATTTCTTTTATTATATGGATTTATGTCAGAACTACTCTTCATTCTGGTTGCAATGAGAAAAATATATGAATGAATATAATTTTATCAGTTTAAAAACAATCCATCCGGGTGAAAATGGGTCCACGATTCTATTAACAGATGCTCTTTAGACTCAAGGTGGAAGTATTCGTTCAGGCACCAGGGAGAAGGAGAAATTGCATGATATAAGCACTGTACTCTGCAAATACGACAGAGCCTGGAGTACACAGTAAAAGCCAGTATTTTTACTTTAGTGAATGCAGGATACAAATATTTTACAACAACTTCTAGCATTTTCTTAACCATTTGATAAAAAGTTCACTAGAATATTTATTGTATAATGAAGAAAAACAACACATTCAGGGAAAAATTGAGATTAACTTATTTTTTTTTCTTAAAAGATTCATCTCAAGGATGGCAACAAAGTCCAGCTTGTGCCGCCAAACGGCTTATCATCATTAAACCGGGAACAGCTTCTTGTGTGAACTGTTGACTACAAACATTTACCAAATACATAAATCTCTTTTAAAAAAGCCATTTTAAATATAGCAAAGCAGTGTTCTCTTGCACAGCAAAGTGAAGAAAGTTTCTACTAAGAAGTAACTGTTTACATTTATAAGTCTTTCTTTCACATTCTAATTTAACTTCTTCCCACATTCAACTGCTAGGAGTTATTATGTTCCTTATTTACTATATATTTCTTGTGCGCATAATAATTCAGAAAAGGTTTTGATGCATTAGTGTCCTTTACAATAAAAGGAAATGCTAAAGCATTTTTCTCCAACCAACCTGATTTATTTTTTTTTAAATATTAGAGCTAGTTAGTTAGAGCTCAAAGATGATTTGTCATTTTAGCAGGTACAACTCTCGTTAATCAATACCAGCCAAGTAGGTTCACACTAGATTTGATCTATCTGCAACCCTACCTTGAACTGCATTTATTAAATGTACTTAATAAAAAATGCTCTATTGATATTTTAATTGCTGAAATATTCTCCTGTGCTGTGTCCTTTCTTCTACAAAACACTTTTACATCTCCTAAAAAAAAGTATGTTCCAAACGTACACGATTAGTGTTATTAAATTTCAGAGTTCCCCTATGATTTTCATGGCGTGGAGTTCTTCCACACATAGATGGGATGTTGTTGCAAAGGCTTATTTAGCGGAGTCCATTACAGGGCTATGGGCAACAGGTTAACAGTCTGATCCTCAATTCCTAAGAATTGCACAAGTTTTACATCAGTCAGTTGGTGTGATTTAAATACAAACTCCAAACCTTATGTAACATTGTTTTAGAAAACAGTAATAGTACTGCTTACAAACCTGCATAGAAATAAAGACTATTGACATACAGTCAGCAAAGCCATCTCGTAAGGCACACAAGAAAATAGACAGTAAATGTGAATGCAGAACTCCCACTCAAATGTACAGCAAAGTTCATATACGTGCATAAATAACAAAAAAAATCACATAACTTTTCAAAGCATTAAAGGTTCTGTGAAACGGTAAGTGAACTGAAATACTTTGGAAATGCAGTTTTCATTTGAAAATTGGAATCCTCTATAGGCTCTTCTGTTGCAGTGACTACTCTAGTTTCAATTTACTAAATGTAGATTAATTTGAAAGTAAGTCAAAGTTTGCCCCAAATGTTTTTAAAAATTCTGTAATTTTAAAAGTTACACTGACAACACAACAGATCTAGTCTTGAAATCCACCTGTAGTACATTTGTTCTTGGATCATTCCGTGTACAAGCAGATGTCAAGGAGATGGCTGTATACACTGGATTTTCATTTCTACCTCTCACATTTTTTAAATTATAGCATCAACTGAGGGACTTTACTAGAAAATTTGCTTTAAAAGTGTTGAATCCCCAAGAAAAAACTGTTTTAATAAATATATGAAATTAACTTTGAAGAGTTTTGTGTAACACATAAAACAACTTCAATTTTTCCCAAAATTAGAGTGGCTAGTAGTTAGATTTATGTTTCTTAAAAGTCTACATTTTATTTTGTTTGTAGTGAGGAGGGAATATAATAATATTGCATGCACAGGACGACAAGAGAAGTAGCAGGAATTTGAAAGCACACAGAGTTTTAACTCAAACCCCCCCTTAGAGACTTACTCTGTACAGATCCAGATTTAAGTAAAGCTGTGCCAAACTTCAATAGATTAGCAACAGCAATGTCAGGTTTAAAGCAGAGATTATGGTACTCCTTACATCCCTGAATGATGTGAGAATTTGCTGCTGTATTGGAGCCAGATCTGGCAAACCCTTACTCTTGTAAGTAGGCTCACTAATGCATGAGAAAGAACTGCAGGATCAGAACTTTAGATACATAGCATGTTGGGCATTGGATTTCTTGCTCAATTTTTTTGAATGTTAGAAGAAGGAGACATGAGAGGATTTCTTTCCAAAGCAAATGTTTTGTCCCAAACCTCTTACCACTTACAAAACCTTTTGTGCTCATCTGATACTTATTTCCCTAACATAAGTAATTAGGTCAAGTTTTTCCACTGAATATTTTCTCACAAGAGGCAGTTTTAAAATAATGCCTTAAAATGTGTTGTAACAGATATTTAATATTTATGTGGGATGAACTTAACACCGGATTTTTGTTGGTTTTTTTTTTTGCCACTTTGCTATTTATATACATATATATAAAATGTATAATGAAGCTTAACCATACAGCACAGAGATTACATTTTAACGGCACACATTCACCACCAGTGAAGGGGACAACCCCTTTATACATCCTCTGAAAAATCTGGATAATAATATTAATAATAATTAAAATCCAAAGAAAGTACAGTATATTTAACAAAATAGTAAATATTAAACAGTGAATACTCTACTTAATAAGGACCTCGCCTTTTTTCAAGTTGGCGTCAATCCACAAAAATATACTTTTTAATCTGGTGAACGTACAATACATAGGTACTTACACCAAAGGTGATATATTTAAGATGCTATATACACAAAGAGTTTGGCTCAAATTTTAATTTACATATAGAATAATAAGTGTTCATGGCTTATTTTTCCCCCAACGTTCTGCCTGCAAGTTTGTTTTTTCCTCTTCTGAAAGCAAAAAACTAGAAAGTCAAAATAACAAGATAAAACTATACTCTACAAAAAGCTACATCATACAGCTTTGGCTTATATAAATAATTGGTAGCAGAATGTGTCCAAAAGTACTGTATATAACTTTTATATATAGTCTTCAATTCATAAGGGTATTGTTTTCTTTAATATAAAATATACATGAGCTAAATCCGTTTCTTTCTATATTTTTCAAAGATAGAACGTAAAAAGAAACTTTTCAAACATATTCCAATTATAACTTAATATATTAATTTTACTTTGTTAATGCTCTATTGTCTAGGCTATTTTCTGAATATTTCATGCGAGTTCTCTCGGTCTTCTCTCTTTCACTTTTTTTTTTTTTTAATTAAGAATCACTTCTTTGACCCAATACATTTTTTTTGCACGTGCAAAACAGGTTTTTATACCTGCAGCCCTTCGCCATGCACCCTCTGCAACAGAGACCCATGCCAGGTTGGGTAATATAAAGGACATTTTATGTACAGTATTGCTTTCTTTTTCCTGCTTTTCTACTGCTCTGCTGCTACAAAGCATTGTTTCTTAACTACAAGTAGCCACACATGGGGACATTACTACAGGGGAGCCCTCTTGGTTTCTGCAATCTACAGTGGAAGGATTATAGACTGGTACAATGTTTCTTTGCAGAACAGGTTCTATTATTAAAACAGCATGTCCAGGTAAGTGCCAGACTAGACCAATACCTATAGGATTGTTTTGTTATATTTTTACCATGGGACATCTGCTGCTATACAAGGAGTATGTAGTAAGTGCCTGATGATTTTGTGTATGCTACATACACTCACACATATATATACATATGTGAAGATATATATATGCATGTATGTATATACATATAAATATATTTATTTCATGTCCTTATTTATATATTTAGATATGTCAGGACAGTTCACTGTGATAACACAAAATAGAAGTGGCAATGCTGAAAGTTTATGTCGCCCATGTGTCCACTCTCATTCGTTTCACTGATGGGCTCTCTCTATCTTCTGTATTTGGTGGTCTTCCCAACCCAACAGGTGAATGGAAATCACTTCTTGGGTCCTCCCGATCACTGCCATCATAAGAACTGCTGGAACTACTGAGACTGTCAACAGGGGAACGACCCATTTCCTGCCGCGATTGCTGCTGCTGCTGCTGCGGAGGGAACCCAGATGAAGTCACACGGTCCCGTGGAGGTGAAATTGGTTCGGACTTTATATTGATGTTTTGGTTGGTATTAATGGATAAATTTGAACCCTGAGATAACTGGCCTCCAGCACTGGGGAAATCAAAAAAAAGTTACAATCCATATTTATATTTAAATATTAAGCATTGTGAAATCTTGTAGCCCATACTCAAACTGAATCCAAGCTAAATTCAGAAATAAAAAAACATTTGTTGAATGCTTAGTGTAAGACTCAAAGCTGAAAATTGTGAATTAAAGGTGTCCCAACATCCCGAACTAGTTCACAGAGTGCTGGTATTTATTACATACCTTATTGTTCAGTAAGCCCCAGAAGAAGCATAACCAATTAGATTAAAGTGGGTTTTATCAGCAAGAAATGGATACAGTTTTAGATACAATTGTTCCATTAGTGCTGTGTTCTTCCGGGGAACCTGAGTATCCAACTACTCTGTGGTTTGTTATTACATATTTTACTTGTTTTTAAAGGAATTAAGACAAATAGAAATGTTTAATTTTTTGAAATCTGTGTCAAGCTTTCAGGTAGGTATCTTTTTGGAAATGTCTGCAGAGTGGTGATGTTTGTCAGCATTATTACTTACACAGAACCAATAGTGTGCTACATACTCAACAGACAAATTGTAAGGCAAGTCCCCTGTCCTCCCCTCTCCCCCCTATTTTTTTTTTTTTAAATAACGACAGTAATTTCACAACCAGTGAGCTGACTGGCAAACATGTGAAGAATCCACATACATGTGCATTGAAGGAGAAATTAAAGTAGAGTCCTATTGAACAGTGTCAAATGCAGGATTATTCATTTATAATCAAAGTAGCAGATGTTCCCAGTCGGGTGTGGTAAATTAACATTACAGATCCACTTACACAAGAGAGCTGAGGGCTGCTTGCCCTAGATGGTGCTGTTGCCAGGCAGATACCTGTCCTAAAGACAGCATTCCTGGGGAGTTAAAGCCCTGCAGGGCAGACAGGTCTGCACTAGTCAAGGAGTAATCTGAAAAAGAAGCAAGAAAAATAGTTTATACTGTGTTCAGTTATAAGAATCAAAGTTTTAGCTTCCTGTTCAAATCAGCTACAGGCGGACTATGCAAAAGAATCCAAAAGGGCAGACCCTTTCACTTGTGTGGACTCCCACTGACATCATAAAGGTCTGCTCGCGCAGATCCCTTTGCAGGATCATGGCCTCAGAATGCTCTCTCTTCTCAACCCTGCTTCCAACTCCTAGTTGCTATTGCTTGATTTGGGTTCATTTACACCAATAAATATGACAATACATGTACTTCATCCAGCAGGTCTTCTCCTGTGCATATAAAAGAAAATGTTCATTACTGTGCTGGTTTTATCGTGTACATTTCTGAATATTTTGCTCTGTCCGGGAACTTCAAAATAAAATAAAAAAGTGGGCATTAAGACAGGCCACTAAACCAACTGAAATAATTTAATATAATAAATCTGGCATAAGAGAAAACCCATCTTGGGTTCAACCCTTGACACAGTAGGAGAGCCAGATTCTTTCCTCCGATCCAGCCCCTCTACTCTGCTCAGTATATGACCATCTGAAAATTCGTCCAAGAGAAGCGACATCCCAACTGGTATAACCAGCTCCTGTGCCACATTGTCTTCTGCCACGGCTGTGGGGGCATGGCTGGATCACTACTGTGTTCTAGCAATGCTAAACTGGTAAAGTGTCTCCTGAAGATCAATGCATGCTAGCATAAGTCAGAGCAGTCTTTATGATGCTCTAACCTATACTGGAGCAGGAGTTGTGCAAAACAGATCATCAGGGAACCTAGTACTATCTTTCTGGGGGCCTGTCCACTTCTCCTGGGTCAAGTGGATGCTGGTCCAGAAAATAATCAAATCCTGTAACTATAGCTACTTTACAAACTGCTATGAAAATGTACCATCTAAGGGAAAAAATGTACTCACCTGCCATCATCATAGTGATGATGAGGATGTAAAAGCCTTTTTTTCTTTTTTAAATTAGTTCAGCAAAAAACAAAACCAAAAAAAAAAAATCCCAAATCACAACATTCATCTCCTATGGCATAAGGAAATATTTGCAAGACATATTTAAAGCTCTAAAAGCATCACTGACAGTCTATAACCGATCAAACTCTTTTTCCACCATAATTCAGTTTCATTCTTATATTCATGTGGTATATAACTGATGACTTAGTCAGAGCCTAAAAACTAAAGTATTCTTTTTATATATAGCAAGAATGTGTCATGCACTTGGATATAGTTTTGATATGCTGATTGAGAGGAACACTGTACAGTTGTAATCAACAATTCAATTATTGGATTTTTTTTTTTGCCAGGATATGATGCTTAGATAGTTCTCACTGCTCATTCACACACAGGAAGTTATTTTCAGTTCATCATTATCACTTATGCTTTCCTTTCAGGTTTTAAAAGAGAAAGCTGAAAACGTTTCTCTGCTCTTAATCACTTTGCAATACAACTTCTTTAATATAATTTCTGGTCCCTTGTGAATGAGACAAAATGCCAGGAAGAAAAAAGTTACTTTGCATTGCCACCAGAGATTAACTAACAATTTACTTAAGCAGGATCTTTTTGGAGACTTACAAATCAGATTTATACATTTACACCTGTCTGAAATGACAGTCAGTTACTATCTATAGTTCAATTTCTCATGAGATATTTTCTAGGACTACAGAGTCTAGTGTGACTGATTTGGAGTTGCTCTGTAATAATTTATGAATACTGTAGGTTCTGTTTGCCTGATTGTTGTATGCATGTACTGAATTAATTCAATAAGAGTCTGTCTACATGCATACAATAGCATGCATGTAGACAATAGCCCAGATAACAGCCTCTCACCAAACACCAAGGGCTATTGATTTTAGTTGCTACTCCCGATCCCTGCTAAGTCCCCCAACCAGAGAATGAGAACGAAGGTGAACCCATGGTCCAGAGATTGGGGGAAATTAGACTTATTGGGGTCCCTCCCCATGAAGATGGTTAGACAGACATGCATGTAGACTTTTTATTGTTTTAAAACCCTTTTCTCTTATTAGGCTTAGTTCCTACTGTTAAGGGTCACAGTATTCAGTGCTAGTCACAGCTTCTGTAGGTACCCGAACCCAGTCAGACCTGTTTGGGTGTAAAAAGTTGATCCACTGCATGCTATAGCCCAGGACGTGCTCTAAAAGTGGGAGAATCATGTGACTCCACCCTAGGGAGTTAAAGGCACAAGACCTCCTACCTAAGGGGTGCACTCAGAAAGGCCAGAAAATGGGTCAGAGGAGCAGCTAGCCCTGTTACTATGATTTGTAGATCAAGTGGACTACGGATTTTTACTCTAGAGCCTGCATTAACATTCTGTCAGGAACTTGTCCCTTCAGAGTGCAACAGCTGATACATCTTCCAAGGCATATACAGTGTAAATCACACACTCATAATACAGGTTTCAGAGTAACAGCCGTGTTAGTCTGTATTCGCAAAAAGAAAAGGAGTACTTGTGGCACCTTAGAGACTAACCAGTTTATTTGAGCATGAGCTTTCGTGAGCTACAGCTCACTTCATCAGATACATATCTGATGAAGTGAGCTGTAGCTCACGAAAGCTCATGCTCAAATAAACTGGTTAGTCTCTAAGGTGCCACAAGTACTCCTTTTCTTTTTACTCATAATACAATTTGTCTCTTTTAAATCCAGGCCTGAGTATCCCTTATAGAGTAAAAGTACTCCCAAACGTTGTCATCTACAAACATGACGACATTCAGAAAAGCTTAGAAGTAGTACTTTTCTGATGGTAAATTCTAGAGACATTCTGTATTGGATTTATAGCTATATATGATTAATACCCAACTGGTGGTGAAAGAGTATGCTTGTCTGTGCAGGTCCTTATACTGTTCCCTTCAGTGGGGTATTAGATTGCTATTTACATACAGATAAAGGAAAAGAAGGTTGGATTTTATTATTGTGGGTCCTATATTGGACAAAATGAGATACAGATTTAAACATGTAATAGCTATCTTCCACGATACTATTGTTACATTAATGTTCTGTGAAATATGGAGGTATTCCATGCTGTAGCTTTGAAAAATCTCATCTTCTGAGGCATTGTGAAATTTCAGCTACCATTGCTGCCAAAGTTCCAACTGTATGAGTCTGGACATACTCTCAAGGTATAATACTGCTCAACAAAAGTAACAAGAAATCCAAGATAACTAACTAGAAATAGCTCTTTTGCAGACAGACTGATTTCTAAGTTCTGTCTGTAGCCGGAAGTTAGACTTGATCTGCAGCCATGATCTTAGGGGCTGAATTGTGAAGACACCAATTTTTAAGGATTGTCCAGCTGCATAAACTGTGGAACACACTGTGAATATGACCCTCTGTCCCTATGTCTCTTCAGAGAAAGAAACAGGTTTAACTCCATCCTGTATCTAAAAGGTAAGGAGGAGAGCCATCACCTTCTGTCCCATCCATGTCCCCAAAGGACATTACAAATCTCTTCAGACCTCTGAAACTTCTTTCTCAACAACTTTTTCCTTCACACCCAGAAGCATCACTAAATGCAAGAGGTCCAAATCTGAAAGCAGCGTCTGGATTCTAGAAAAATGTGCACTGACAATCTTCAAGTACTTCCTGATTTAAAAGAATTCATATTTATATTAATCTTGTGTTAGATTTCCAGTCTGTTGCACTGGAATTGATGCAAATTGTACATGCTCAGAGGTACTGCTAGGTGAAGAATAATGTGCTACATGAGTCAAGAGTTTCAGTGTCTCACACAGTAGAAATCTTAAACACAGCATGCCCTACATTACTGTAGTGAAAGCCTAGTGCTGGTTGGGGAGTTACCAGAGATGAAGGCATACTGACCGACCAACAGGATCTCAATGCAGCTGATGAGCTTGGAAGGGGAGGGGGATACACCTCTTCTCAAGATTTTAAGCTGTAGCCTTCTGAGGGGGCATTTCTGTATAGCCATGACATTAGGCCTGTGGTTTTAAGGTCTCAGAAACAGGGCCCTTCTGTTGGTTTACAAAGAAGCATATCCCTAGTTGGATTACATTTTTTAAACACCTTTAAAAAGGTCATAACCCTAGCCCTGCTGTATAAAAGGAGGTTTGCTCAAGCTGTGATTCACTTCAATGCCAACTCTCAACATGCAGAGCCAGGGAGACTGTTGTGAAGAGATCCTTCTATGAGGTACAGGAGAAGATAGTTTGGTAGCTGAACAAACTAAACAGCTATTTGTGCTTTTCTTTTTTCTTAATTGCCAGTTTTTCATCACAATGACTCTGCAAGGCGCTTCATTAGCACTGAAATCTGTATGCATTGCTAAGACTGTCAATTTCTGGAGCATCTTTCACATACTGATAAATCCAGAGTCCTCTTACAAGGGTAAAGAGGATCTCTTTTTTTTGACAGCTTTATTCCTCTTATCCATTGAAGTCAATCTCCAGTCAGCAAGATATATTTGCACTCAATAAAACTCAAAGAAGTTAGACCTCTAACAAGCTGTGACTGGACTAAAAGCAAATGTCTGAGATGGGTGTGCTGCTCTGCATCATGGATCCCCAGAGGGATTCCTTTAACATCAGAGTCTGGGATGAATGCTTGTAGGAAAATAAACTGAAATTACAAAGAAACAATATTTATGATAATGGATAGTAACACCTTATGCTTCAGTCATAAGGTGATTTAGGACAAGGGTCAGAAAAGAACTCTGTTCCCTCCACCATGTATATAACTGAACATTTAGGTAGATGCACTGTGATTTTATTTACCGTGCCTAAACAGTCAGATATCTGCTATTGCTAAAGGCAGGAAGCCTAGTTTTATAAACCAATGGTCTGATGTGATATGGAAAAGCTATGCTGATACAGAGAATGTATCAGGAAGTTTTACTATAGAACATGAGGTTCCTTGAAAGCTTAGGTCTTTTTGTAGCAATTGTCACAGAGGACAAGAATAGAATTTCTGTATTTGTGAGATACGTTTGCTCTGTTCAAGTGTGGCTACCATATGTCTCTAACTGATCTTCTGAGGAACTGATAGCTTGAGATACTATCCGCATGCAACATTCACATCCAGCAAGATTATACCAGTTTAAGGTTTAAGAACAAAATATTCCAGTTAGAAATAAGTTACAGATGGTACAAGTACCACATCTATCAGATAACCATCTTTTTCTTCCCCTCAGAAATATTATACCCATTTCACATCAAACAGTTATATATCCCACACAAGAAAACTAAGGTGAAGTTCAGGTTGTAAGCACATGATGATATTGGTTTGACTGCATACTACTTTTCAAATATATGCACGTTAGCAACATTACAAAACCAGAAAATTCAGAGTTAAGATTATATTACTACAACAAGCCACATAACACAAGAGATATATCAAACAAAGCAGTTCCAATTCTTTACCATACTCATTTGACTGTATGTTTCATCCCCATCCTCTATTCTTTGTATATATCTTCAAATTGTTAAGGCCTTCAGGGCAGGGATTGTCTCTCTCTGTTTGTACAGTGCTTAGAACCTTTAAGACACTGCCATAATATAAATATGTACTACTACTAATATTAACAAAAACAGAGTCACTTTCAAGTTACAACTCCTGAGTGAGCCAAAACAAACTAAGCACTTCAAAGCAGGGATTGTTTTGTTGTTTCATCTGTATGAACCCTGAGCAACAACTATGTTAACAGAAAAAGGCTGTGGAAAAAAAGACAACAGCTGCATTTATATAGACAGAAGCGGGCTACTAACACAACTCAAGGACTGTGCTGAAGTTGTAATTTGCAAACAAGGGGATTTAAAAACCAAAAAAACAATGGCCAAAACTGTGTCAAAATTTAGACTTAGTCGGAAGAGTAATAATAAAGGAATGACCTATTCCAACCATGACACCTTTTGGGACTCTTTTAAAACACGGATTTGGGGAACATGGATTCCCAAGGGTTTCCTTAGGAAAGGCTGAAAGGCCTTTGCTTTGCTCCAGAAGTTCCATCCTTTATTCGTAAACCTCAAGGGAACTAAGAGATCTCCAGACCTCAAACCACTAGTTAGGACACTGGATCATCTATGCTGGAGTAGCATAAATCCCAGATTAATACATACAAGACCCCTATTCTACCTTTCCCTTTCCTTGTACACTGCTTTCTGTTCCCCCAACTATCTTCCTCCTGTCCTACCATTCTCTTGGCTTCTGACACAATTCTAAGATCATCAGCACCAACACAATGGGATAAGGCAGCCTGCCCAGTCCTGTCCAGACTGAGAAGGGTTGGTGGAAAGGAAGGGACCAGCTAAAACTAGCCAGATGGAATCCCAGTTCGGGGACAGAATTCAGAGCTCAGAAATGCACTTCTTGCAGCCATTCCACCTGCCCAGAGTGCCATTTGTGATTGATCAATGCACACACACACACACACACACACACACGCTCAATAAAAAGTTGTATTTCCCTCCCTCCTGCCCCCCCCCTTTTTTTATTGCTCTCATTCTTTCCTCCCTCTTTTGCCTGTCTATAAAGACTCCAACAGCTAACGTACAGGTCTGGCAACAAAACTAATCTTTCCTTTCTCCCAAGAACTGTTTAATAAAACAAGGTACTAATAACCACTCTCTAAAAAAAGACTGTCTTATTTAAACAGTAGTTCAATTTTTTTTTTTTTACTTTAAAACTTTTCATGCTTTGCTTTGGGTTATTCTTTTTCTGTTCTTTACTTCAATTAACGGCTTAGACTTTGGCATGAATTTTACAGTGCATTTGCCAGGGTGACAAAGCAAACTGAGCTCTCTGTATTCACAAACCCCAAATCACGTTCAACTGTTTAGAGTCATACAGTGAAAGTCTTATATCAATAGTCTGACTACATAGGCCCATTCATTACATTAAATAAATACAAGAGCGTCTGCCTCTTATTTGTACAGTAGCCAATACAATGGGATTTTAATCTTAACTGAGGTATCTGGATGTTATAATGTAAGTAATAAATTAATTAACTGGATTTCTAGGGACTAGTAGGCCTACCGGTGGGTCAGAGGTTAAAATCCAACTAGAATTCTGAGGCTCAGAGATAATTACGTGCCCCAGCGATCCTCAGGTTGGCTAACCAGGAACAGTGCTAAGGGTGTCCGTGGATAAGTCTTCTAAGGCTCAGGAGGCAGTTAGGATGAGATGGCCCCTGATCAACCTGTGGTTTGGAAATTAGGTGGATGCATTCAATACACCACTTAAGGCATGTGATGGGTGTGATGAACTTCCTAAGGCTCTCTGAGCGGTTCTCCCTTCTTGAAGGTCTCAGTAGGTCCACAAGAAAGGGGAAACGTCCCCTGATTTCTTCCTGATGAGTTCCCTGCTCTCTCTGACTCTCTTTCCCCATCCCCAGGACATCTCCTAAAGTCTGCTAGCGAGTGGCTACCTTTGTATAGACATCAGGAGGTCTGTAGGAATGTCAGGAGGCCAATGGGGAATTTCCCCTACAGAAGACCTCAGTGGGTCCACAGGACAGAGGGAAGAACCTGCCCAAGCTATAGAAGCCTCAGTAGCCTCTCAAATCTGTTAGAAAATTCCTCTTTTTCTCCTCCTCCCACTGACAAGCCACTCTAGCAACCGGGTTATATAAAGGACTCTCTCTGCAAGCAAAAAGACTAGAGGTGATGTTTTGTTTTAAAATATGAAAGCTTTGTATTGCATGACAATTAATAACTAGAGATTAGCAATGTTCCATATTTCAAAATTCATTAAGTTTTGAAATTAGACTAATCAACCAAACTTCAGTACTGCACACTACATCTTAGCTAGTGAGATTAAGTAAAGTAGGGTTTTATTTCCCTTCTATTTGTTTTAACTAAGGGACCTAAAAATACTAAAAGCTCTCTTAGATTATTTTAAGTTGGATCCACATAAGACTTATTCTACGTGCAATGTAGTTTCTCCATGAGTATCAAAGGTAATACAACATGGGCCAGACACTACAGACTAGGGGTGTCCAATCTGTGGCCCTCAAGGCTCTAAACTGTAGCCCTGGGGCTCATGGTGCTTCTTAATAGCAGTGTAGATATCTGGGCTCACAAGATGATCAGGTAGTTTCTAGTCCATGTACATGGCCTGAAAGGAGCAGAGGAAATTGAACAGAATTGACACTATGCTCTAAAGTATTGATTGTTGCCTGTTGACGTTTTGGAAATAATATTTCAGCCCTTAGACTGAACAGGTCAGGCACTACTGACATAGAAAACACACCACATTTCATTTCAGTCTCTTGCTGTGTTCCATCATGTACAACTGACATCCAACTACCAAAGTTTCTTCCAAAACCTGCTTTCTGATGTATGTTTCCGTATTAGTAACACTTCTCACAAACTAAAGGCTAATTTTCAACTAGTAAGAAAGAGCCCTAACTTAAATTAAATATTCAAGTAAGATAAAGTGTCTTAAACATGTAAACCTTCTGGAATTCAGAATCATGAAAGCCTTAGCTGTACTTAGCAGGTAAATGGTAAATTAAAAAGAAAAAAATGACACTTACCAGTGTTGTAGGCTGTAGGCATGGCTGAATACACAAGTCCCTGTGGAGGCAAGCTTGGAGTTGTCACAGACACCACAGGGGTAGCAAGAGGCTGTGTAGACTGAGAACTGCTTATCCTTTGGGTATTCTGTAAATGATTAAACACAAAAAAACCATGCCTTGTGGAAGTCAACAATGAATAGAATGTGTTAATGTAAAAGCAATGACATATCCCTTTTCACATTATTTTGGGGATAAGAACAGTATCTCCTTTTTTCATGATTGTGGAGTTTCTTCTACAAAACATTTAAAGGGCCAAAAACTAATTTTGTTTTAGACTAATTTAAAGGAGATATAATTAATGCATTAGACTTATGGATAAATTCTCTTGTTGTGCAGGCAGCTTTCATTAATGTCAATCTGAATAATGTGATAGCGCTTAGAGGAAAATGCACTCCTTTAGAGTATACAGTTTTCAAAAGCCCCTGCCTGGAGTGATCTAGGAGGGTAAGTCACATTTTCAAAAGAGACTTACACTTAGTCCCACTGACTTTTGGTTGACTACTAAGTGCCTAACCCACATTTGAAAATGGGACTTTCAGGCGCTTTTGAAAATTTACCCTAGAGCTCCCACTGTTGCTTGCACAGGTAAGGTTGCACCTGTCCTAAAAGCAACAGTGGGAGAGTTCCCTTAACTCTTCAATGTTGCCAAGACCTTAGTGGTAGAATAATATTGTGGTTCCTTGCCCTGGTTGTGGGAACTGAACGTTTACTCATTAGACTGCACATATATTTCAAAGCACGTGCCTTTTGCATTAACAAAAAATGGTTGTGCCTTCTGATATGAAAATTAGTTAAGCTCAAAACTGTAGAAAGCTCTGACTATCCTGCCATTTGTAGGTGAATAACTCCTATGGCCATCTTAATAATACTCTATGTGCCACAGTCTTGAGCTAAAATTGGTGACGAACATCTAATTTGGATTAGGCAGTTAAAAACAATTTGCGCGGGCATGCAGGAGTGAAATCAGGAAGGCCAAATCACACCTGGAGTTGCATCTAGCAAGAGATGTTAAGAGTAACAAGAAGGGTTTCTTCAGGTATGTTAGCAACAAGAAGAAAGTCAAGGAAAGTGTGGGCCCCTGACAGAATGAGGGAGGCAACCTAGTGACAGAGGATGTGAAAAAAGCTAACGTACTCAATGCTTTTTTTGCCTCTGTCTTCACGAACAAGGTCAGCTCCCAGACTACTGCACTGGGCAGCACAGCATGGGGAGGAGGTGACCAGCCCGCTGTGGAGAAAGAAGCGGTTCGGGACTATTTAGAAAAGCTGGATGTGCACAAGTCCATGGGGCCGGATGCGTTGCATCCGAGAGTGCTAAAGGAGTTGGCGGATGTGATTGCAGAGCCATTGGCCATTATCTTTGAAAACTCATGGCGATCAGGGGAAGCCCCGGACGACTGGAAAAAGGCTAATGTAGTGCCCATCTTTAAAAAAGGGAAGAAGGAGGATCCTGGGAACTACAGCCTCACCTCAGTCCCTGGAAAAATCATGGAGCAGGTCCTCAAGGAATCCATTCTGAAGCACTTAGAGGAGAGGAAAGTGATCAGAAATAGTCAGCATGGATTCACCAAGGGCAAGTCATGCCTGACTAATCTAATTGCCTTCTAAGACGAGATAACTGGTTCTGTGGATGAAGGGAAAGCAGTGGACATTCCTTGTTCCTTGACTTTAGCAAAGCTTTTGACACTGTCTCCCACAGTATTCTTGCCAGCAAGTTAAAGTAGTATGGGCTGGATGAATGGACTATAAGGTGGATAGAAAGTTGGCTAGATTGTCGGGCTCAACGGGTAGTGATCAATGGCTCCATGTCTAGTTGGCAGCCGGTATCAAGTGGAGTGCCCCAAGGGTCGGTCCTCGGGCCGGTTTTGTTCAATATCTTCATAAATGATCTGGAGGATGGTGTGGATTACACCCTCAGCAAGTTTGCAGATGACACTAAACTGGGAGGAGAGGTACATATGCTGGAGGGTAGGGATAGGATACAGAGGGACCTAGACAAATTGGAGGATTGGGCCAAAAGAAATCTGTTGAGATTCAACAAGTACAAGTGCAGAGTCCTGCACTTAGGACGGAAGAATCCCATGCACCACTACAGACTAGGGACCGAATGGCTAGGCAGCAGTTCTGCAGAAAAGGACTGAGGGGTTACAGTGGACGAGAAGTTGGATATGAGTCAACAGTGTGCCCTTGTTGGCAAAAAGGCCAATGGCATTTCGGGATTTATAAGTAGGGGCACTGCCAGCAGATCGAGGGACGTGATCGTTCCCCTCTATTAGACACTGGTGAGGCCTCATCTGGAGTACTGTGTCCAGTTTTGGGCCCCACACTACAAGAAGGATGTGGAAAAATTGAAAAGAGTCCAGCGGAGGGCAACAAAAATGATTAGGGGACTGGAACACATGAGTTATGAGAAGAGGCTGAGGGAACTGGGGATGTTTAGTCTACGGAAGAGAAGAATGAGGGGGGATTTGATAGCTGCTTTCAACTACCTGAAAGGGGGTTCCAAAGAGGATGGCTCTAGACTGTTCTCAGTGGTAGCAGATGACAGAACAAGGAGTAATGGTCTCAAGTTGCAGTGGGGGAGATTTAGGTTGGATATTAGGAAAAACTTTTTCACTAGGAGGGTGGTGAAACACTGGAATGTGTTACCTAGGGAGGTGGTGGAATCTCCTTCCTTAGAAGTTTTTAAGGTCAGGCTTGACAAAGCCCTGGCTGGGATGATTTAATTGGGGATCGGTCCTGCTTTGAGCAGGGGGTTGGACCAGATGACCTCCTGAGGTCCCTTCAAACCCTGATATTCTATGATTCTACTAAACATTTGCTACAAAAGACTTTACTTAAACTTTGTGATGGATGCCTTTTAGAAAACAAGGCCACTCCATCACTGGCATGCCGTATTCTTTACCAAGGAAGCCTTAATTTTTTTCAAAACAGCCAAGTCAACACAGACTGGATGTGACAGGAATAGGCCATGTTGTTGTTTTTCTTTTAAAAGAAGATTTATTCCTAACTTTTCCTAAGGAATTTGAACATCATTCTCCTTGCCATCTGGTACCCAATTTTAAATGGAATGTTTAAGATTAACAGACCTAAGTTTTAGCTTTTTTAAAAAGAAAAGTAAAGTAATACTCCCAGACTTAAAAATTATATATATTTATTTGCTCCTAAAACAGCAGCTTCACAACTTCTTAGCTGAAGCACCCGCCAACAACAAAACCACCACCCCCTCTTTGTTTTCTTCTGATCAAGGGTGGCATATTGGTATTTCACTATCCCTGCTTCTCTCAAGAACAGAGTAGAGAAGAAACCAGAGAACACACCTTATAGAAATACACATGATTTTTGTTCTCACAAGAATGGAACATACAGGCAGTGCTTGTGTTTATGCAACTCTGCAAATCAAAACCATGAGGGCTGATCTGAGGCCTACCAATCTGGAAATTGTAGCTTGACAGTTTAAAAAGAGTACAAGGAATGCTATAGCTACCATTTTAAATGTACTGTATTCTTCTACTACTTTAAGCACAAAAACACAGGGAAAGCTTAGAGTCCAAGTGCATTATGTTAACGCTTCCGAATTTACAGTATCTGATCAAACTCAGGGGTTCTAGTGCGATGTTAAAAAGATAAAGAAAAGGTGGCATTCAAAGATGAAATTATACCATTAGTAGTGATGCTGGAGACTGAATGTATAGGTTATATAATAGTGGATACTCAATGTATGAAATCATTGCTGGCATAGCATTTTGCCAGCCCAGTAAGAAGGATCAAACTTGTCTCCTGTTCCAAAAATCTTTTCTTCCTCCATTGATTGTAGGAACAACTTTGTTCAAATAAGTTTAATTGATGTACGAGGAATATTTTATATTGTGCAAAGCTAGACTTCTCTCCAAGAATGCCTATTTTGTCTGAATCTTATAGAGAACTTGATTAAGAGTCTAGTAACTACTACTCTAGAGATTATGTTGGTGTCTGTGTTAAGCAGGGGCATACTGTAGGTTCAGGGTGGAATTTTCAAAAGCACTTAAGTGACCTGAGGGAAAACCCATTTATTTTCACTGAGATTTGTGTTTGTAAATCGCTTACGTTTTGAAAATCCCACTGTGTTACAGTGAGAGACTGGGTTTATCTTTTATGAAGATATGTTATTAGACCAGATTTCTGTGTCTTTAGGAAATAGGCCTTTTCCCAGAGGTTTCTTGGATAACAGCCTGTAAAGTTGGGACTACTACATAATGGAAAAGTTAGAGACATCTACTAGGAAACTACACAGGTTCCAAGGATATCCCCGGGGAATCGGGAGGGGGCGGGTATTTGGGGCTATTTTCAGAGGCAATTTATACCTGGACACTTGGTTTGGATGTGTGATTTGGAAATATAAGATGGCTGACAAATTTTACTTTTTGTCTGAGTTATGGATTCCAAGGTTTACAGACAGTCATAAAAATTTTCAGAACCTTATTTTTTGATGGGGATAATTTGATCAAGATAATGGAAGGAGAGTGATATATTTATATTAGTCTATAAACTAGGGTCTCAACCCCTTCTGCCTTCCATCTAGTAAATCTGTTAAATTCTGGTCATGTAGAATTTAATGTTTACTGCTAGGATATGAAACTGTATTTCAGAACACATATTAATCCATATAATGAATAAAATAGCATTCCCAGGGTGCTTTATTTGCTAATTTAAAGTGTCTTGTTTGAGAAAGATTTTGCTTTTTTCAGTCCATTGAGTAGGTTTATATAGGCACATTGCATTTTTATAACCACTAGAGGGCAAGCTCGTCCTACATTATTCATATTCCAAAGTACTATATCTAGATTCCAAACAATTTATATTAGAAGAACATGGCAATTTTGACAGTTAAAGAACATAAACACGTCTATAATGAAAGTGATTTTGAGTAAGCCTTACAATCACTGATATGTACATAATGACCTGGTTAACTATTTTATGGATTAAATTAAATCCCATATTTCTTTGTATTGAAAAACAGATGCTTTTCTACAACACAGAGAAAAAAATAAACAAATGAAATAGCTGTTAATTAGAATAACATTTAAACTCTTCCTGTAACCACCACCATTTTTGGATAGCTTCAAGTATTAATTTTCAAAAGTAATTTTTTCCAACTCGCTCAAATTTAGGAAAACAATATAGGTAAAATATCATCCAATAGCATGCATTCACCAACTTAAAATATAAAGAAACTACTGAAATTTTCATGCTTTCATGCAATTAGAGCCTCATATTAGCAACAAGTCCATGTGCAAATAAATCAAAGCATAGGTGTATAAATATCTTGAAGCTGATCTACAATTGTACTCTGATGCAGCATTTTTCTGCAATTACTGTTGTGCTATAACACCTAAAACATTTGCATATTGCTGGGAAAAATAATCTAGAACTCTCATAAGTCAACCTATTTTTAGTCTTATATTTATTTTCCACAGTGAACATCGAAAGATATCATGTTTTCTGAAAAACAGCAATTTCCTTTCAAATACAGAACATCTTTCCAGTTGAAAAAGGTAAAATAATTAGTTTGCAATTCCATATTCCTTGTGGTAAACAGGGAACCCCCCTTTGTGGTTTGATCATCTCATAAAGCATGAAATAAATCCAACTCTGTAAAAAGGTGACCTCACTAGCAATGATGTAATAATCTCCGTGAAAGAAGGAGAAGTAACACACAGCTTGTGTTACAATTTGAGGAACTTCAGGAGTGAAGTAATTTTCTAAAAATATTTCAATAATTTTGGGGACTATATAAGGCATTTAACACTCTACCCCAACAGAACAAGTACTCTGTGTGCATGGACAGTTACTGAGTAAGGCTCTGTTCCAATGTTCCCTCTAAGAAAAACGAAAAAACTGTTTCATAAAAACATAAATTTACAAATGGAGAATGCTAGACTTTGGCTGTATTTGCACTCTGCAATTTTTGTGGGTTTTTTTATTTGGATAAAACAAGTACATTTCTCTGCCACAAAGGGAACATTGGTATAACCGAGACCATGTTGTATGGCTTAAGCTTTCTTCACTCATCAAGCAGGAACCCAAACTCACCAACTCCAATTCATCCTCCTCCGACTGTATTCAGCAAACAAGAGGGATAATAAAGTTACTCAGAAAAGCATTGCTTTCAAAAATAAAATAAATCATGTTTGTGCTTCAGGATTTATTTATTGGTTTGTTAATATTTTGAATTTATCATGCTATTATGTAAACAAAGTTACAAAGTATGTGATTATATACTTACTATATACACATTCGGTCAATTAATAAAAATGTTTTGATGCAGGAATAAATACTGTGGCAAAAGTTGTGTTCACAACAACAAAAGGTTGTTTACAGATGATCTGAAAATTAGCATTGGCTGAACTAGCAAGGGCACAAGTATTCACAGACATCATATATGGACACAGGTGCACATTGGTTCTATTATGGTTGAACTGATCAGATGAAAGTCAACTGCAGAGGCATGTATTTTTAGTCCACCAATCACCATGACATCTGTGCATCTCTACTCTTTACTTCTCTCCCCTCTCCACCAGACAGAGAGCGATAATTTAAGGAGAGAACATTAAAATTGCTTTTTAAAATATTTCCCCCTGTATTTATTTTTCAAAATAATTTAAAGCACAAGTTTCACATTAAGAAATAGCAATATATTTCTTCATGAATGTGCTCTATAATTTGTACATTTTTAGAAAAACCTCAAACATTTTAATAAAGGTGTTAAAGAACTTCTTTAATTAGGACTCTGGCTACTTACATTGATTTTGTGTGATTTAGCTCTACCATTAATAGCAAATGTCAACATTTGTGGAATCTTAAAAATAAATAAGTAAATATTGTATAAAGAATGCTTATACTGTTTACATCCTATGCTCCTTTTGGCTACTTCCATATAGGGGAGGATTCATAAACTGAATAGATGTACTTAAATGCTTATGAGTTTGCACATAAAAAGATAGAGACTAATATCAATGACTTCAGCCACACAAGGTTGAAGTAGAAGCTCTCTTCCAACCTCAGGTCTGACCTGCAATACCCTCTGCTATATCTAGAGGTAGGATGAACAAACATTATGATGTGCTGAAATGCACAGTTGTTTTGTGAGATGTACAAATGATTAGACCACCATTCATTCTTCCTTGTGTCCTCGTTCAAGATTTTAACTCCAAATATGGGGAGCGAATGGCTATTGTACTAACACACCAAACCAAATGAAGGTTCCTCCCACATAATCATTTTTTCTGAGAAACGTCACAACTCACCAATACTGCAACCTGGGAGAACCGGACAGAACTCGACATCGAGGCACCCCAACACAGCTCAATAATCAGCAAAAGTTGCCCTTGCTGAGTGGTACAATAAACTCTTCCCTCGCCCCCTAGAAACCAAACCACTAAAACCCTCAGTCCTAGCAACCCAGGAAGATTGCAATCAGGACAAGAAACCAAACCAAAGTCTTCAATATGGCAATGTAAATAACCCAGTGTAGATCAGCTCATTATTCTGTATTTATTAATCCAACGTGAGTAAGAATATCTTCTCCCACTTTTTTTTGCTAATACTGTCCAAGATGGCAATCTGCACTTGAGTTGTGTTCTTTTATCAGTCAAGTCTCCTACGATAGGGGTGTTTCTAAGGTGCCATCTCCATAATGCCTAGGGTGCTATATGAGATCATTTGTGTGAGTGCAAATTAACACATATTATAGTTTTGCTTTCAGCAGCACTCTTTTTTCACCCCTTGGGCATACTGTATATAGTATACAATAGAATGAATGGCCCAACTTACCAATGGAGGCATCATGCCCTTGCTGGAAGGTGGGATGACAACACGAAGGTCTGGTTTGCGATTGTTCATTCCAAGATTACCTCCTCCGGGTGGAGGCGGAGACTTTGTAGGCATAACTTTGCCCAATCCATTCCCACCACCAGTGGTTCCTAGCAGGCTTGGTGACGCTCGAGAGTTAATAAATCCATTTCCTAAAGTAGGAAATATAAAGAAATGCACCTTAAGACTGAGCACAAGCAGTGTAAATCCATAGTGCAAATGTACAAATTCCACATTATTTTTAGACAAAAGTTTCAGTTGCAAATATTTCACAAGAGTCTAACCCTTTTATGAATAATTACGCTACATCCTACAGTGTAGAACAGAAAAAGCAAAGTATCTTTCACCAAAAGATCAATATGTAACGCTGGTGTCACCTCAGGGTGTGTTGTGGCAGCTTAAACGCTGAGGAGTGCACGCTGTCAGGGAAGTGTGTTAAAGCCATCTGTTTGTTAATTTATCCTTTGAAGTTCCTCTAGGCTGCTGTAGCAACAAAACAGTATCTAACAAATGGTCCTTCACACACACACCCCACCCACACGCCCCACAGTCAGAACACGAATTACAATGTGCTGTTGCTTATAAGAATTTTTTAAAAAAGGCCTACAAAATCTTTTAGGATTCTTTTGTAAAAATAAACAAGTGGACCTTACACTGCATAAAAGACATTTTCAGTATCTCAATTAACAAGCCTTTAAATTGTAGCTCTACATTTTTCCAATTTGCTTTTGACCTTTGAAAATACATTATTTTAGCAGAGAACACTTTCTGGTAAGATGGTATGAATCTTATAAGTACTTTTATACAGTATTTCTCCAACAAGGAAGATGAGGAGAAACTTGAAACAAGTCCATTTCCTTAACATCCACCTCAGCCTCTTCCCACACACGCTAGTCACCACTAGGCTGTGTACAGGTCATTGCCTATGGGGTGCTGACTGTTCCCACTGAGGTCAATGAGAATGGAGAGTGATAAGTATCACAAAGGATTCAGACCTTTAAGTTACATTCAAACAAGTCAGTGAAACAAGGAATACCAAATTTTGAGACAACTAACTGCAGAAGCATTTCTAATTGTTTTCCTATAACATTCATCAACAAACTAGCCAACTGCAATATACTCTTCAGGCAACCTTTTTGAAGACTTCATCCAAACAATGTTGCCAAGTTTATAGCAATGGTCCTCAGAAAACACAGATTTTATTCAGCCATTAATGAAAAAATATATTAAGCTGAAAATGAGAGAAATTTACAACAGGGGAAGTGAACTGTGTGGTTCACACTATAGAACCAGTATATGTATAAATAAATACAATTAATAATAAATTATGTTTATACTAACATTCCAGTTCTGAAAGTGCTCTTTATAGTCACCATTCAGTGGCAGGTCTATTACCAAAAAGTTTACTGTGTGCGAAATTTTCTTTTAATAGCCTGTACCACCTTACTGGCATGATTATTATACTATCATTCTAATTTGAATAGGCCCCTGTGCCCAATTCCATTTTATTACAGTAAGTACATGTTAATTTAAAGGTGTTTAAAATAAAAAAATTGACAGTTTCACATTCCTTTCTCTTAAGCAAAACTCCAAATGACTATGAAGAACAATGAAGTGTATTAACAGGACAGCATGACACAATGTCTAAGTGATTGACAATGATGCATTATACAGTAAACTTATGCCGTATGCTAGCAATTTTATTTATTTTTAACAGTGGAAAAACAACAGGCTCTTATATATTAATGGTAATCAAATAACCAAAAGTCCTTAAAATTTATATAATCTTAATAAGATACCTTACTGGTAACCTTTTTTTCAAAAAGGGGTGTGTGAAACTTTACAAAATTATTTTTAAATAAAATAAATACAATATCACTGGAATTTGGAAATCCAAACACAGAAACCATCCAGACACTTGCATCAATGGGCAGTGAACCCACAAACTGTGGCCCTCTCACCTTTTTGGTGGATTTCTTACTGTGCCAAAAGTCTCTGACTGGAACTGTACAGCCTCTTACATTTCTCATGTACCCCAAGCCTACAGAGGGTCCAGGGGACTCCTCTCCCAAAATGGCTATGGGAAAAAAAATAGATTTTTCAGCTAAACACCACTTAAAAAAATAGAAAAGATTTCCACCAAACATTTTTAAAAAATGGTTTTTGAGGAATAAAATGGAAAAAAAAAATCAATTGTTTGGCTACAAATAAACTGAAATGAAATGAAAAAAAAAAACCTTTTTTAGCTCAATAATCAAAAATAATTTAATATTCAACCATCTTTCCACAAAGGTTGTGGGGGACAGTGAGAAAAGTCTGATGGTCTCTTCCCACAGGAAGAAAAGCCGCTATAGTACTGCTCCACCAGGGAGGGAAAACTGTCTTTTTTCTCCCCTAGGTTAACAAGGCCATTTCTAGGCTTCTCCTGCAAGAACAGCTGGGGTGGTGAAACAGAAACTGTGGAAATTAGGGTGGTTTTTGGAAGGGTAGGACAATTTGTTAGGTATATCTATAGATTTGTAGTAGATATTGGGTGAAGCTGGTGGAGGGTTCTGTTGGAAGTGAGGAGAGCGTCTGAAATCGGATATGGCTATAGGGTTGGTTGCTTGGGGAAGAATGGAGAAGGGTTTTTTGTAGTTGAACAGGGATGGATTGTTATGGTTGTTGCAAGGTCTGAGTGAGCTGAATCCAAACAGAGTTTGTATGTGAAATTACTACAGGGAGCGGCTGGCTGATGGTTGCTTTAACTGGTATGGGGCACTGGCAGGAAGCAGGAAATGGCAGACACTGCGAATGTGAAGAACATGTGGGCTGCAATCCTGATGCTTAAGTGAGAAGTAACCATGGCTATGTAAGTAAGGTCCTTAAAGGAAAACAAGAAATGGAGTCGTGGTGAAAGTTTTAAGCATGCTTGAAATTAGGAAACATGCAGTCTGGTAACATTAAAACTCACTGACAAGACCTGATATTTATGAATCAAAAGACACACATATATATAAGCATTATAGACATGTATATACACACACAAAGCATGCATCTATATTTTATGCTATATACACACTCAGTCATATCTCTGAATACATAGATGATGTAAAACTAATTCACATTTAGAGTAAGTGGGAAAAAGCACTTCAGTTTCCAGAGTCGGACATGAACAGAGACATTATTTAACATTTATATTATAATGGCACTCAAGGTCCCAATCAAAATCAGAGCCCCACTGTGCTAGGTGTTGTACAAACAAATGAAGACATGGGCCTTCTCTAAAGAGTTTACAATCCCAGGTCCCAACTCTGCAAATGCTTCAAGCAAGTGGATCTTTGCACCTACACAGAATCCCAATGACTTCAATGGGGCTCTGCAATGGTTTTGGGATCTGTCCACACAGAGTGGCTGCAGGAATTGGAATTCATTTGCAAATTGGATACAATTAACTTAGGCTTGAATAGAGACTGGGAGTGGTTAAGTCATTATGCAAGGTAACCTATTTCCCCTTGTTTTTTCCTTACCCCCCCACCCCCAGACGTTCTTGTTAAACCCTGGATTTGTGCTGGAAATGGCCCACCTTGATTATCATACACATTGTAAGGAGAGTGATCACTTTAGATAAGCTATTACCAGCAGGAGAGTGGGGTGGGAGGAGGTATTTTTTTATGCTTTGTGTGTATATAAAAAGATCTTCTACACTTTCCACAGTATGCATCCGATGAAGTGAGCTGTAGCTCACGAAAGCTTATGCTCAAATAAATTGGTTAGTCTCTAAGGTGCCACAAGTACTCCTTTTCTTTTTGTGAATACAGACTAACACGGCTGTTACTCTGAAACCTGCAGGAACTGGGTCTAAGAATAAGACATATACAAAGCGTGGAGGAACAAGGATAAAATCAAATATGTATAATATTTATACAAATACATACCTCTGCAATCAAAAAATATTTTAAGTGTAAACTACCTCTGTGTGCCCCCTCAAACCAATTGACTGATTTCATTTTTCTGTGGCACAAAATCTATGACTATCAGAAAACATACAGAGTGCCCAATGGGTGAAGTTGACATAGATGAGCAGAAGGTATACCGGGGACCAATTCCATACATTCTACCAGAATTTATGCAAACCTAGCATAACCCAGTGAAGGAGGGAGGGTGATTAGAGGTGTGGCACGCTAACAGGCAGAACACTAGTGCAGGGATGAAAAGGGGTTGTGGTTCTTGACTCCAGCTAGTGGTTAAAACAGCAGCAGCAGATGAGTCACAGGATTGTTTTGTGTTTTGCCTAGTGGTTAAGAGATGGACTCATAATACAGGGGACGGTGCAAATTTAATCTGTTTGTGCCATGTGTGCATGAAAGAGAAAATTCACACAGTAATAACAGATTAATTGGGAGTACAATTAAACAGATTCAATTTTAGTCTTCTAAAGGGTTAATGCTGAAGAAAAATTATTTGACAACAGTGTGATTTTGACATGACAGTACCCTTTTAAAGGTACATGGAACTATAAATACTACCTTTGTGTCTCAGACCATTTTACTTGCACATAATTATATCAGCATACTACACATTCAGACAGCTCCTTGTTATATTGTAGCTTGTGTTTATTATATATTAAATAGCAGTGTTTTATCAGGCATTAGTATTTTCAATTTAACATTTGATATGCTTCAGATTTCTGTGATCCTTTTGAATCTCTATTTAGAGTGATCAACACTATCACTGTAAACAATGGGCTTTTGTATTATTCATCCATTTTCCTTTTAGTGTATAGTATAGTTTAGCCTATTTTATGAGGCCATTTCCTGCACTCTGTTTTCAACTATTTTGGTGGCTCATGTGTTAAATCTGGACTGTTGTTTCTTCTTCCACACCCAATACAGTCATTTCCTGTAGCCCTTATTACAAGACTCTGCCACTCCTTTAAAAAAGATTTCATGCTTCTAATGGTGCTGTCAAAAAACAACAAACCCCTCACCACTGCGTTCTCTGTGGAGTACCTCACCCAGCAGTGGGGTAGACTGATTCAAAGCATTTTTCCTGCCAGTACACTGTGCCATTTTATATGCAAAACATAAAAATGTTTAGTAGATTGTTTTGTTTAGGTAGAAAAAAAGCAACAGAATACCATCACATGTAATACATGCATTGATCTGTCTGTATCAAACAGACTCCTCTGATAAATGTTTTATGTGCTTGTTATAAATAGCATGTAAAGAGCGCAAAAGTGACATTAGTTAAAGATCCTGTATCAGAGCTGCAAAAGTATTTTAGAATAGGTATTCCGTATTTTTAATTTAGGCAAAAACATATTATTTTGTTGTTAAGAATTCAAAAAGCTGCTCTATTATATATATTACAATTTGATTTTCTTGGGTTACATCGTAAGTAAGGAGTGAGAGGGGAGCTAAAAGCAATATTTAGCAGAAGATTAGGAGCCAGAAACAGATAATGATTACAGGATGATGTAACTGTCTGGCAATTTGCCAGACTGAAGCTTTAGTAACCCTGTATGTTCCATTTATTATATTGTATCAGGAAAACCGCATTGTTTCCTTCCCATCCACAACAGACCTTTCAAAAAATAAATTACTGTATTTGAACGGATGATGAGGTTAAAAAATGAAAATGGGGGAAAAAAAGATGTAGAGCTCCTATAATTTATTTCTGCTGGGGCAGTTTTATTAAATTTTCATTTATCTCAACTCAGACTACTATAGTACTTTCAAAATACTGCAAAAGTAACAGACCATTACTACCAATGCATGTTACCCTGCATGCTTTTTTGGACAGGAAACAGGTTTTAATTTTGAGGTACTTGCTGTACTAAGACTAAATTCTCAAAATTCCTATTCAACAACGGTGTACACCAATTCCTTCAGAAACTTAATATAGACTAATCTCATATATTGTCCTACAAGATCCAAGCATTGGGAAAGATTCATTTTGAAAAGTGAGGCTCATATTTCACTATATAAATCACATCAGCTGAAACAATGAACACACGTGGCTGGAAAGTACTCTGTGTTCTGATTACTACTCTAAACATAAATTATAGTCTTTGATGTCATTAATCTTTTACTGTGGTTTGGCTTCAGAGAAACAGACTTGTTGTATATGGTTTGGAAAAGTTAATCATAGGCAATCTGCGAAACAATATAAGATTAAGAAAGAGAAAAGATAATTATGTACACATTTTTATACCTCAAACAAATATGACATATCACGGTCCATCACCAAAAATCTACATAAGTGAATTTTAAAAATATCCACATTAAATCAACTAACCAAAAATAGTGCTGTAGGAAAAAAGATATTTCAATATTTTTATATAAGTAAAAAATATTCTGGGAGAAAAATTTGAGTAACAAAAACAAGAAAAATTACTAAAATCAGCACTTGTCAATGTCATCAGTGTGGCTATTTCAAATAAAGATAATTCCAGTAAGGTAGTGAAAGTAATTAAAACAGATACACACACACACCCCACCACTTCTTAGCCTCTTGAAGAAAAACACTGCCGAGATGGCAGATTGAAACTGTAGTCATAGGAGCAGTACAAATTTCAGCTCTCATCACGAGGGAAATATCTACACATATATTTCACTGCTTTAAAGAAGTGTATGCTTTCCTTCATTTGTGGAATTGTGGTATTAAGACAGCTCAAAGTGGAAATAAATATACTTTGTATTGTCATTGACACTTAACCACTGGTGATTAGAGAAAGTATAGCTCTAATCATACCATTAAGACAAACCTCTGCCATTAGTGGAAGTGTACGAGAAAATTGTTTAGAAAGGACTTGCACCTTTAAAGACAAAACTTTCAAAAATAATGATGGGATTTTCAGAATTGCCTAAGTAACTTAAGGAAATAAGTCCCATTGGCTTTGAAAGTCAAGGGGACTTGTACTTCTTAGTAAAGCTGAACACTTAAATAAGAGACCTGATTTTCAAGAGTACTGACTACCCAGCAACTCCCATTTTTTAAAATCTTGGTGTTACAGCTGTATGCTAAGATGAGAGGCAGAACTTTCAGAACCATTTGATATTTAAATGGAACTTCTGGGAGAGACAAAAACCCATTATTCAGAAAGCTGCAACAAAATTAAAAAACACTTATTACTTTTATTTCTCTGAGTTAACAGCCGTGTTAGTCTGTATTCGCAAAAAGAAAACGAGTACTTGTGGCACCTTAGAGACTAGCCAATTTATTTGAGCATAAGCTTTCGTGAGCTACAACTCACTTCATCGGATGCATACTGTGGAAAGTGTAGAAGATCTTTTTATATACACACAAAGCACGAAAAAATACCTCCTCCCACCCCACTCTCCTGCTGGTAATAGCTTATCTAAAGTGATCACCCTCCTTACAATGTGTATGATAATCAAGTTGGGCCATTTCCAGCACAAATCCAGGTTTTCTCCCCCCCCCCCCCCCACACACACACAAAAACCCACTCTCCTGCTGGTAATAGCTTATCTAAAGTGACCACTCTCCTTACAATGTGTATGATAATCAAGGTTGGCCATTTCCAGCACAAATCCAGACTCCAGCGAGAAACTGTTGAATTGGAATTCATTTGCAAATTGGATACAATTAACTTAGGCTTGAATAGAGACTAGGAGTGGTTAAGTCATTATGCAAGGTAACCTATTTCCCCTTGTTTTTTCCTACCCCCCCCCCCCTCAGACGTTCTTGTTAAACCCTGGATTTGTGCTGGAAATGGCCCACCTTGATTATCATGTATGTATATAAAAAGAGCTTCTACACTTTCCACAGTATGCATCCGATGAAGTGAGCTGTAGCTCATGAAAGCTTATGCTCAAATAAATTGGTTAGTCTCTAAGGTGCCACAAGTACTCCTTTTCTTTTTATTTTTCTGACAGCTTTCAAATCTGAATGCTATCAGCCTAAGAGTGAAGCAGAGAAACCCTTTCAAAGCCTGGCTTTTCTCTACAGCAAATTTTAATGCTTTATTTGGTCTCAAGTATGGCTCCTAGTTTTCCATGTACTTCCTTCATTTTACTGACACACCACTATTAGATTTACATTGGAACCATATTAAACACAGGACAAGTGCTTGGTCATCTCAAACATCTGCCAGATTTGCACAGCAAATGTGAACTGCACCTCATTTTTCTTCTAATTTCTTTTAACCTTCACCATGGCATCTGGTGACATTTTGTTCTTTTCCCATCAGAAGAAAAGGCTTGCAGTTTCTAGCGATCACAAGCACTGGAACTGGGTCACCAACACATTTTACACTGTATGAATTAGTTTGCAGTTAATGTACACAGTCTGCTAACTGCCAACTTTTTCTCTGAAATGGAAACTCCACAACATGAAGAAAAAAAGAAGCCAAACTTAACATACACTTTTAAGCAGTTATAATTCTGCCAAATGAAAATTTTCTCACTGAAAAGGTACACCAACAACATGTCTCTACCAAAATACATTTCTACTACTCTTCAATGTTGAAAATGGCTGAACCGTTTTTTCTAAGACTTTAAAAAAAATCTTGCCCCAGGCTGTATTAAATTTTCATATGAAATGCAGAACTTTGATAAAATTATGAGCAACAGCAAGCAGCCCTCTAAAATGAAAATGGTTGTTCAATCTTACCTATAGCTATTACTGTATGCTCCAAGTACAATCTGTCTTACAAAACGGTTGTGAAATTCGCCAGCCCAGACACATCTAACTGGCCAGTCCTTACCATGGTGATATTTTTACTTGCCATTAAAAAAAATAAGCGGCTGTCCATGGACAAACAGAATTTTAGAAAGCGATTATATGTCTGCATCTTTTCTCTCTCAGAGCTTGGCAGATTGCTTGTTGATGTGAGGGGAAAATTTGTCTGGGATAAATGTGCAGATGTTTTCTTCATCTTCCTTGCCTTTAGTTGAACTGAGCCCTAAGTGAGCCAGGATAAGGTATCAGCTTTTACTCACAATCACCTTCAAGGGCTTTCATAGTTGGATAAGAATATAGAAAATGATGGTTTATCTGTAAGCTGGATTCGATTTTTATTTTTTATAATTTTGATGGATATCTGTGTTTATTTTTAAGCTTTTTTTCTATTTAATTTTTCACAGTTGTGCAAAACTATTGATTATAAGGATTTTTTCCTATTTTTATTAGCACCCATCCACTGCTCTTTGTGCCGATCCCATAAATGAAAAGTCACAAAATAAACAAAGGCCTGTTAATAAATATATCTACCTCAGTCCCCCCTATCCCTCAACAGCCTTAAAGGAGGGGGAAAAGCTAAGCTTTTTGGAAAATAAAATGAATTTCTTTTCATCAATAACTGTTTAGAAAAATGTATGAATTGTCAGTAATCATTAAAATTTGTTTTAATTAGCTGACATTATTAACTTGTCACAATTCATACCTTAGTTAGAGTGGCCCAAGCTTCAATTGGTAAGTTAGCCAGCGGAGTGAATCTGCTTATGAGCTGGCTACTGTATATGTTTGTTGCTGGGCTGCAATTAAGAACTCTGGGACAGAGAAGGTTAATTTACACCAGCCACTCCATTTCAAAAAGTATATAGCAAGTCATAGCAGGGTACTGTGTACTAATGGCTCAGTCATATGGCATCATCTGAATGTTTCTGAAGTTCTGCTGGAGATATATTTTGCAAATAACAAACACAAGAGTTGTACAGTCATCGTGTAGTTTCAACTGTCATTTGAGTGAAAAACTTCTGAGTAGTGGGGGGATATATTCTGGAAAGTAAAGACGATGACCACTATAATTTGTTACCATACACCAGCTCCTAAAATGTTTACTGTAGGATCAAATCAGAAAACACTAAGTTATTAAGAATGTTCATGAAGTTGATGTGGGTATATGCAATACTTTATCGTAGTATACTGCTTTTGCTTAAGGGCAATTTCTAATTCACATCTGTAGTATCTATAACACTGAAGAAGTGGTACGTATAATACGATATGGCTCTTAGTGTAGCATAGCTATGCTACACTGCTTTTTGCTGAGTGCATGAATGAAGCTCAGAAACTTGGGGCCTAATTTTGGAAAAAAGGACTGAATCTAGTCCTAATAACATAGGACTGTTTATAAGCAGGTCCTTTTCTTAATAAGCTGATCTTTGAAACACACAAGAAATCACCATCTGGGATCCCACCGTGTTTAATGATGACCTTGCTCTTCATTTACCCCCTAAATTAAAAGGTTTCTTTTATCAGAGAATTTCTTGTGCTTCTGTGTGAAGGAAACATTTGTTGCATGTGGCCCAAGGTGGAGGCAGAGTGGAGAGGCAAACCAGCACTTTTACCCTACTAATTTAAGCACTACTCATTTATAAACATCTTAAGCTCTGATTTTTATCTGGGAAGATTTTTCCCAGTTGCCAGATTATTATTTGGCCATTACTTATGTGAGTATCTCCAGTAGTTTCCCTGATTGATAACTCTTGCTATGTTCTCATTCTGAGGCTGACCAAGTATATTCCCAAATTGGTCCTCAGCCACCAAATCAGTATCTTGAGACGAAAGAAACACCAGGGAGCCAGATGATTGGTATTTATGTTGCCTTCCTGGAATATGATAGAATGGAACCTGGATGTCTCCATGCCATTACTGCATAAATCTGAAGACTGTGTTATATTTTATGCAAGTAAGAAACTCTTAGGAATGTAGAACATCACTACAGTATTTGTTGTTAAATTACTAATTTGGGACACCCTGGTTTAAAGGAGCTCCATAGAATCATAAAAATGTAGGGCTGAAAGGGAACTCAAGAGGTCATCTAGTCTAGTCCATCCCACTGTGCTGATGCAGAATTAAGTATATCTAGACCATCCCTTATAGATATTTGTCTAATCTGTTCTTAAAACCCACCAATAACAGGGATTCCACAACCTCCTGAAGTAACGCATCTCTGTATTTTACTATCTTTATAGTTAGAAAGTTTTTCCTAATATCTAATCTAAATCTTTCTTGCTGCAAAGTTAAGCTGATTACTTCTTGTCTCACCCTCTGTGGATATGGCGAACAACTGATTGCCATCCCTTTTATAACAGCCCTTAAAACATATTGAAGATTATTTCCCCCCTGGGTCTTTTTTCCCTCAAGATTAAACATGCCCAGCTTTTTTAAGTTTTCCTCATAGGGCAGGTTTTTAAAATTCCTAATAATTTTTGTTGTCCTCCTCCGGACTCTCACTTATTTGTCCACGTCTTAAACTGGTGCCCAAAACTGGACACAGTATTCCAGCGGAGGCCTCACCAGAACCAAGTACAGTGGAACAATTACCTCCCATGTCTTACATACAGCACTCCTGTTAATACATCCCAGAATGACACTTACCCTTTTTGCAACAGCATCACACTGTCGATTAATTCAATTTTTGATCCACTATTATCCCCACATTTTTTCCTGCTGTACCACTACCTCACCAGTTATTCCCTAGTTTTTATTTATGAAAGATAAAATACTTTGCATGTCTTTATAGAATATCATTGTAGGTTTCAGAGTAGCAGCCGTGTTAGTCTGTATTCGCAAAAAGAAAAGGAGTACTAGTGGCACCTTAGAGACTAACCAATTAATTTGAGCATAAGTTTTCGTGAGCTTATGCTCAAATAAATTGGTTAGTCTCTAAGGTGCCACTAGTACTCCTTTTCTTTTTGCGAATAACATTGTAATTGATTTCAGACCAATTTTCTAATTTATTAAGATCATTTTGAATTCTAATCCTGTCCTTTCAACCCCTCCCAGCTTGGTGTTATCTGCAAATTTTACAGAAGTGTACTCTCTGCTCCTTCATCCAAGTCATTAATGAAAATATTAAACAGCACTGGAACTGACCACTGCGGTACCCCATTTGATATGTCCTCCCAGTTTGACAGCAAACCATTGATAACTACTCTGAGCATGTTTCTTCAACCATCATTTCCCCACCTTATAGTAATTTAATCTAGATCTAGTTTGCTTATGAGAATGTCACATGGGACTGTGTCAATAGCCATACAAAGTCAAGCTATAACCATATCTACTGCTTTCCCCCATCCAACCGGCCAGTTACTCTGTCAAAGAAGGAAATTAGGTGGGTTTAGCATGATTTATTTTTGACAAATCCATGTTGGCTACTATGGATCACCTTATTATCCTCTAGATGCTTACAAACTGTTTAATAATTTGTTCCAGTATCTTTCCAGGTACTGAAGCTAGGCTGATGGGCTCCTTAAGTTCCATGAGAATTTATGCTTAGCAAAATATTTATGGTTCCAGTGCAAGATCTTGAAGGGAAGGGGTGCGGGGGGGAGACACATTAAAGCAAAAGCAGCAAATACTACTGTGAAACTCAAGGAAATACTAGTAATTACCTGGAATGGGAAAATAAAGGAAGTTAAACATGCAGTTCACAATACAGTAAAGTGAAAAATGCAATTTACAGGCTGAAAAGGCAAGTGTTTTTTTATATAGAGAGAGGAAAGACGACCGATCAAACCATCAGCTTACTTCTGTTCTGATGCAAAGACACTCATACTTTTTTTTTTAAACTAGTCCGAATCAGAAATCACTCATAAGTGAATGCACAAAGTTCAAATAAACCGTGGTACTCTACTTACCCACTGGACTGGTACCAGCTCCATTTGGCACTGAGAGATCTGCCGCACCCAAAATACCACCTAACAATTAACGAAATCAAAGATAAAGCTGATCAATTTTCATTAGTACATGTACTGTACTAATGTAATGTACTGTATCGTATTAAAACATTTCATAACCATAAGCAGCAACACAAGAGGAGATGGGAGAATTGGCTGCTTCGTGAGGAGGAAACTGGCTGCTGACCACCTCGGTTCGCAGAAAGTGCTCCACCCTGGGTCCCCTATCCATAGAGGTCAAGAACTGGCATGCTGTACTGGCAACAGGAGGTAAAGAGCAGATACTAATGGCTGAGGAGGAGCCGCCATTCACCGGAAGCTCACTGCCACTGCACCCGAGAAGAGGAGATCTATTGTGATGGTGGACGGGGACTCAGTTCTGAGGGAATACAGGCATCCATTTGCCGATCTGACATGATGTCCCGTGAGGTGTGCTGCCTGGCTGGAGCCCTCCTCTGAGATGCCACAGAAAGTTGCAGATGCTCATACATCCTTCTGATCACTACCCTATACTGCTCATCCACGTGGGCACTAATGATACTGCCAGGTCTGACCCTGAGCAGATCAGCAGTGACTATAGGGCTCTAGGGGTGAGGGAGAAGGAGTTGGGGTGCAGCGTGTGTTCTCGTCCATCCTCCCAGTTGAGGGTAAGGGCCCAGGCAGGAGGACATCCTGGAGATGAATGCACAGCTGTGCAGATGGCGTCTGCAAGAGGACTTTGGCTTCTTCAACCACGGGATGCTGTTCCAGGAAAAAGCTCTGCTAGGAAGAGATGGGGTCCACCTGACCAAGAAGGAGAAGAGCATCTTCGTGTATCGACTTGCCAACATAGCGAAAAGGGCTTTAAACTAGGTTCAATGGGGGCAAGTGACAAAAGTCCACAGGTAAGTATAAAAATAGGTGACCTTAATTGAGTTGGGGGAGGCATGGACAATTACAATAGGGTCAAAGGAGCAAGAAAAGGAAATCAGTGGGGGAAATCTGACCAACATTTTAGATGTCTGCGCACAAATGCAAGGAGTATGGGGAACAAACAGGAAGAACTGGAAGTGTTAGTACATAAGCTAAATTCTGATTTAACTAGCATCACAGAGACTTTGTGGGCTAAATTTCATGACTGGAATATCTGTATATAGAAGTATAGCTTGTTCAGAAAAGACAGGCGGGGGAAAAGGTAGGATGGGTTGCATTGTACATAAAGGATATATACAGTTGTTCTGAGGTCCAGAAGGAGGCGGGAGACAGACCAGTTGAGAGTCTCTGGGTAAAAATAAAATAATGTTAAAAATAGAGGTGATGTCATGGTGAGGGGTCTATTGTAGACCACCAAACCAGGAAGAGGAGATGGACTGGACATTTCTAAAACAATTAATAGAAATATTCAAAACACAGGATGTTGTAGTAATGGGGAACTTTAGCTACCCAGTCATCTGTTGAGAAAATACTACAGCAAAAGACAAAATTTCCAAAAAGGTTTTTGGAATGTACTAGGGACAAAAAAACCAAACAAACAGTTACTCACCTTCTCGTAACTGTTGTTCTTCGAGATGTGTTGTTCACATCCATTCCAATCAGGTGTGGGCGCGCTGTGTGCACGGTCGTCAAAAAGTTTTCCCTTAGCAGCTCCCTTCAGGTCGGCTGTGAGCCCCCTGGAGTGGCACCATCATGGCGCTCAATATATGACCCTGCAACCCGACCCCCCCTTCAGTTCCTTCTTGCTGTCTGCTCCGACAGAGGGGAAGGAGGATGAGTATTGGAATGGACGTGAACAAGATATCTCGAAGAACAACAGTTACCCGAAGGAGTAACCATTTTTTCTTCTTCAAGTACTTGTTCACGTTGATTCCAATCAGGTGACTCCCAAGCTCTACCCCTCAAGTGGGGTCAGAGTTAAGGAATAGCTGATTGAAGCACCACCCTGTCGAATGCTGCATCATCTCTGGAGTGTTGGGGGATAGCATAGTGAGAGGTAAACGTATGCACCAATGACCAAGTTGCTGCCCTGCAGATCTCTGGTCTCAGGACCTGGGCCAGAACACAGCTGAGGCTTGTGCCCTTGTGGAATGTGCCATGAAAGTTGGGGATGGGACGCTAACTAATTCATAACATGTGCAGATGCAGGAAGTGATCCAGGAAGATATTCTTTGAGATGAGACTGGGAGTCCTTTCATCTGGTCTGCTACCGCCACGAACAGTTGGTTCGACTTCCTGAACAGTTTCATGTGCTTGATGTAGAATGTTAGTGCTCTCTGAACATCCAGTGAGTGCAGCCTCTGCTCTTGGGTAACTGGTGTGAGGCTTAGGATAGAAGACGGGTAGAAAAATGTCTTGACCAGTGTGGAATTGTGACACTACTTTGGGAAGGAAGGCTGGGTGAGGCCCAAGCTGCACCTTGTCCTTGTGAAAGACCGTGTAGTGTGGGCAAGAGGTCAGAGCCTTTAATTCGGACACCCGCCTGGCTTACGTGATGGCAACCAGGAAGGCTACCTTCCACGACAAATAGAGCAGGGAGCAAGTCACCAGTGGTTCAAAAGGGGGCCCCATGAGCCTGGAGAGGATGAGGTTAAGGTCCCATGAGGTAACGGGTTGTCTAATCTGTGGACATAGGTGTGCCAAACCCTTGAGGAAACGTCCTATCATGGGGTTGGCAAAGACGGAGAATCCAGACGCTCCCGGGTGGAAGGCTGAGATAGCAGCAAGATGCACCTTGACGGATGCCGCAGCTAGACCCTGCAGTTTGAGACGCAGAAGGTAGTCCAGGATGAGTGTTATAGACGCCTAGAGTGGAGGTGTGTGTTGCTGGGCACACCAGCAAGTGAATCTCTTCCACTTGGCTAGATAAGTAGCCCTGGTGGATGGTTTCCTGCTGCCGAGTAGAACCTCCCTTACCAGCTTCAAGAATAAGAGCTCCATGGGGTTTAACCATAAAGCTTCCAAGCTATAAGGTGGAGGGCTGGGTGGTGGAGGCGGCCGTGGTCCTGCGTGATCAGACGGGGGCAGAGTGGTAACACAACTGGGGTGTCCACTGACAGCTCCAGAGGCGTGGTATACCAGTGTTGATGGGCCAGGCTGGGGCCAGTAGAGTCACCTCCGCTTTGTCTCTGTGGATCTTGAGCAGCACCTTGTGTATGAGTGGGACCTGTGAGAAGGCGTACATGAGGCGGTCTCCCAGGGTAGCAGAAACGCATCCGTAGTTGAACCCAGGCTGTGTTTCTGGAAGAAGTAGAACACTGGGCACTTCCTGTTGCTCCAGGTGGCGAATCCTGGGGAAATCCCTACTTTTGGAAAATTGGATGAAGAACACCTGGATGGACGGACCATTCGTGGTTGCAGAACGACCCGCTAGCTCGTTCTGTGCTCCTTGGAGATAGGACGCCTCCAGGTGAACGGAGTGGGCTATGCAGAACACCCCTACTTGGAGGGTTTCTCGACATGGGGGGAGGAACAGGCTCCACCCTGTTTGTTGATGTAGAACATAGCAGTGGTGTTGTCCATCATCACTGCCATGCTTTGGCCTTGCAGGCAGGACTGGAAAGTTTGGCATGCCAGTCGCACTGCTCTGAGCTCCCTGATATTGTTATGAAGGGAAAGCTCATCCTCCGACCACAGGCCCTGTGTTCAGAGATCTCCTAGATGTGCCCCCCAACCCAGATCTGATGCATCCGTTAGTTGGGACAAGTAGGGCGGTGAGCTGTTGAAGGGGACACCCTCGCATACCATCTGAGGGTTGAGCCACAAATGTAGGGGCTCGAGTATGTGTCGTGGCACCGTAACTACCGAGTCCAGCCTGTCACGCCCTGGGCGGTATATCTGGGTGAGCCACACTTGAAGGGGTCTGAGCTTCGTTCTGGCATGCCCTACCCCATGTCCAAGGAGACTCAGACATCTCTTTGCGGTAGTGGTCGAATACCACCTGAGGCTTTGAATTATGTCTGGAAACGGATCTCTGGCAGGAACGCCCTTGCCAGTACCGAATCCAGCACCGCTCCAATTAATTCTATTCATTTGGTCGGTGATAAGGTTGACTTAATCACATTGAAGAGGAGTCCCAATCTCTCGAACGTGGATCTGACCAATCATACATGAGACTCTACCTGCTCCCTGGTATGGCCCCTGAGCAGCCAGTTGCCCAGGTATGGGTAAACCTGCACCTGCCTCCTCTGGAGGAAGGCTGCTATGACTGACATGCACTTGGTGAATACTTGGGGGGCTGTAGACAGACCAAATGGGAGGACCGTGAACAGATAGTGTTTGTGGTTGACCACAAACTGGAGAAAACATATGTGCGCAGGCCGAATGGCTTTGTGAAAGTTCGCATCTTTCATGTTCAGGGCGGTGTACCAGTCTCCCAGATCCAGGGAAGGCATAGTAGTGCTCAGGGAGACCATGCGGAACTTCACCTTCACCATGAACTTGTTGAGGCCTTGCAGATCTAGGATGGGTCGGAGACCACCTTTGCCTTGGGGATTAGGAAATAGCAGGAGTAGAATCCCTTGCCCCTTAGCTCCTGAGGAACCTCCTCTGCTGCTCCCATGGCGAGGATTGCCTGCACCTCCTGGATAAGGAGTTGCTTGTGAGAAGAGTCCCTGAAGAGGGACGGGAAAGGGGGGTGGGAGGCAGGGAAGGGGCAGAATTGGAGAGAATATTCCACTTCTACTGTGTGAAGGACCCAGTGGTCCGATGTTATTTGGGACCACGCACGGTAGAATTGGGCAGACCATTCAGAAAGCACAGGTAAGAATCCAGTGGATAGGCAAGTGTGCCATCCTCAGATGTCCCTTCAAAAGGCCTGCTTAGATCCAGATGGAGGTTTGGACTGGCCTTGGCCTTGCCTTGAGGGGGGGGTTGGAAGGCTTGCGTCCGCCGTTCCTGCCCCTTCGCCTATAGAAATCTTGCCTCATCTGAGGAGGATTATGGATGCTATTGTTCCAGTTGGGGCTTGAAGTGCTTGCTTTGGGTTGCCGGCGTGTGCATTCCCAATGAGTTCATTATTGCCCTGGAATCTTTCAAACTATGCAGTTTGGAGTCAGTCTGTTCGGAGAACAGCCCCGCACCCTCAAAGAGGACGTCCTGTAGGGTTTATTGTAACTCCAGGAGTAGTCCGGACGCCTGAAGCCATGATGACCTCCTCATGGCTATGCCTGAGGAGAGGGTATGGGCGGCCAAGTCCGCAGAGTCTAGGGATGCCTGCAGCAAGGTTTGTGCCATTGCTTTCCCTTCCTCGGCAATAGCGGAGGACTCAGACCTAGAGTCTGGAGGGATTAGCTCTTTGAACTTCAACATTGAGGCCCATGAGTTGAAGTTGTACCTGCTGAGGATAGTTTGCTGGTTAGCTATCCTCAGCTGGAGGACCCTGATGGCATAGACCTTTCTACCCAAAAAGGTCCATCCTTTTTGCCTCCTTAGATTTGGGGGCTGGCCCTTGCTGTCCCTGATGCTCTTTCTCGTTGACCGCTGAGACTACTAGACATCATGGCTGCAGGTGCAAAAACAGATATTCATAGCCCTTGGAAGGGACGAAGTATTTTCGTTCCACACCCCTGGCGGTTGGTGGAATTGAGGCTGCTGTCTGCCACAGATTCCTGATGTTGGTCTGAACTGTCTTGATCAATGGCAGAGCTACCTGTGATGGACCTTTGGGAGTAAGAATGTCCACCATGGGGTCCTCAGCCTGATCACCTCCTCCGCTTGCATTCCCATGTTGCGGGCAATCCGCTTCAGAAGGTCCTGATGTGTCCTATGGTCAATTTGGCGGAGGGCCCGAAGCTGAGGCTCCTGCCACTGCCTCGTCAGGGGATGAGGATGGGGTGGCCGGAGGAGGTAATGGTTCCTCCTGTACCTCCGGCTCCCTGACCTCCTCTTGGACAATGTCTGCCTCTGTGGTGGCCATAGCCGAGGCGGCTGTAGCCTGAGCCTGTGGCTGGTCCTATGCTGGAGTAGCCTTGACAGCGGCCTGAGGCCGATGGGGTGGCTGGGACTGGGTGGCCTCGGATCCCTAGCAGAGTGGGGTGGTCGGTGTGCTGAGACAACCGACCGTGAAGCCCTTGAAAGGGAGCCCTGGGCCTGATGGTAAGTCCTGCGAGTCCAAAAGGGCCATTGTGCAGGAGCCTGCTAGGTTGGCTGCGCCTCCCTATGCTGCCTGTGAGACCTATGCTGATTGTACCTGGAGTAGTATGAGTCACCAGAGACCGAGGAAGTGGACCCTGAAAGTGATGACCAAAGTGGAGCCGAGCCCATGAGCCGGGAGACCGGTGCCGGGTCGACCTCGTAGAAGACTGGTGCCCCAAGTCTGGTGTTGTAGATCGGTAGGTATCTAGTGCCGGCGATCGAGGACATGATGTCAGTGCCGTATATTGGTGCCGACTTGGTGCCAGTGATTGGTCATGGTTGTCTCTTGGTGCCCCGGATAGGTGCCAGTCCACCCTCGATGCCAGAGAGGGGGAGCATCTTGTCAGTGCCGGAGATACTCTGACTGAGCATGGTGCCGGGGAGTGGTGCCATGGCGATAGCAACTGCAAGCAGTGCCGCGGATGGTGTTGAGCTGGGGACTGTGAGCACCGCATCATGGTCGGTTTATCTCTAGACAGTACCGGACTTATCGGTACTGGAGGTTTGTCTCTCAGAGCTTCGGGCTGTGAAGCTGTCATTTCAATAAGGTCTCTGGCAGCTTAAAAAGTGTCCAGGGTGGCTTAAACTCCTCCACCTGGCACTGCCCTTGTGTCGAGTCACTGTGTGCCAGACTCAACGGTCCCTTCTGGGAAGCCGAAGTCAATGGCACAGGCTCGTGTTGTTTAGGTGTCGATTCCGTTCTAAGGTACGCCTGTGCATCCTGACGGTCCAGTGGCTTTCCTAGCCTGTGAGCGCTCTCTTTCAGCCTTCTTTTGGCACTTATGCGGCACTGGCGAGGTTGAGGAGTGCCGGGGAGCTGTCCCTGGCTTCGGTGACAAGGAGTGCCAGTGCCGAGGGTCTCTTATACTAGAGTCCTTCCTCAGCACCGTGTCGTGCACCAATGTCGGAGCGCGACATTCTGTTGCGCTCAGTCCCAGGTCCTGGCGGTCTGCAGCTGGCTGTGGGCAGATAGCGGATTCCATTAAAGAAACAGAAATCACTTTCCTTCTTGTTTCTTGGCCGAAAAGCCCTGCAGATTTTGCACCTTTCTGTTTGGTGCTCTTCCCCCAGACACTTTAAGCAGGAGTCGTGGGGATCACTGATGGGCATAGACTTATTGCAAGCACTGCAGGGCTTAAAGCCTTAGGCTAACAGCATGCCCCTCAGGGGAGATGGGGTTAGGGACTGGGGAGAGACCCTGCTCCCAACCTACTATCTAAATTAACTATCTACTCTAAATCAACTATAACACTAACTTGAATGACTAACAGAAGAAGGCTAAGGGAGTACTTACTGAGCGAGTGAGCATTGTTCCAATGGCCATCACGGACAGTAAGAAGGAACTGAAGAGGGGTCGGGTCAGCAGGGTTATATATTGAGCACCACGAAGGCGCCACTCCAGGGCGCTCCACAGCTGACCCGACAGGAGCTGCTAAGGGAAAACTTTCCAATGATCGTGCATGCGGTGTGCGCACACCTGACTGGACTCGACATAAACAAGCACTTGAAGAAGAATTTTTGTTCCAGAAAGTAGAGGAAATAACCAGGAGGACAACCATTTTAGACTTGATTCTGACCAAGAGATAGGAATTGGTAGCAAATCTGAAGGTGAAAGGCAATTTGGGTGACAGTGATCATGAAAAAGTTTAGCATGATATGAAATAATATATTTCATGATTCTAAGGAAGGGAAGGAGTGAGAGCAGCAGAATAAGGACAATGGACTTCAAAAAAGCAGACTTTAAAAAACTCAGAGAATTGGTAGGCAAGGTCCCATGGGAAGAAAATCTAAGGCAAAAAGGAGTTCAGGAGAGCTGGCAGTTCCTCAGCGAGACAATAATTACAGGCACAACTGCCAAACTATTCTGATGGAAAGGAAAGATGGGGAAAATAGTAAAAGGTCAATATGGCTATAACATCAGCTTTTTAATGACCTGAAAATCAAAAAGAAATCTTATAAATATGGAAATATGGACAAATTGCTAAGGACTACAAAAGAACAACACAAGCATGGGACAAAATTTTTAAGCACCTGGAGGATAATAGGATTATAAGGAATAGTCAGCATGGATTTGTCAAGAACAAATCATGCCAGACCAACTTAATTTCCATTTGTGATAATATTACTCATGTAGTGGATAAGGGGGAAGCAGTAGACGTGATGTACCTTGATTTTTGTAAGGCTTTTGACACAATCCCGCATGCCATTCTCATAAGCAAACTAGGGAAATATGGTCTAGATGAAATTACTATAAGGTGTCTGAACAACTGGTTGAAATACTATACTCAAACAGTAGTTATCAATGATTTGCTGTCAAATTGGGAGGGCATATCAAGTGGGATCCCACAGGGGTCAGTCCTGGATCTGATACTATTCAGTATTTTCCTTGATGACGTGGATAATGGAGCAGAGAATATGCTTATAAAATTGGCAGATGACACCAGTCTGGGAAGGGTTGCAAGCACTGTGGAGGACATGTTTAAAAATCAAGATGATCTTGACAAACTGGAGAATTGGCCTGAATTCAACAGGACGAAATCCAATAAAGGCAAGTGCAAAGTACTTCACTTAGGAAGGAAAGATAAAGTGCACAACTACAAAATGGGGAATAATTGTCTAGGTGGTAGTACTGTTTAAAAGGATCTGGAGGTTATAGTGGACCACAAACTGAATGAGAGTAGTTCATGAGATTCAGCTACAAAAAAGTCTAAAATTATTTTGGGGTGCATTAACAGTATATGAGCATCAAGAGGTAATTGTCCCTCTCTACTTGGCACTGCTAAGCACCACAATTTAGGAAAGATATGGACAAAGTGGAAAGAGTCCAGAGGAGAGCAACAAAAATATAAAAGCTTTAGAAAACCTGATTTATGAGGAAAAGTTAAAAAAACTGGGCATATTTAGTCTTGAGAAAAGAAGACCGAGGGGGGACCTAAAAACAGTCTTCCAATACATTAAGGGCTGTTATAAAGAGGACAGTGATCAGTTGTTGTCCATGTCCACAGAAGGTAGGACAAGAAGTCACGGGTTTAATCTGCAGCAAGGGTGATTTAGATTGGGCATTAGGAAAACCTTTCTAACTCTAAGGGCAGTTAAGATCTGGAATAGGCTTCTAAGGGAGGTCATGGAGTCCCCATCATTGGAAGCTTTTACAAACAAGTTGGACAAACACCTGTCAGGGATAGTCTACATTCACTTGGTCCTACCACAGTACAGGGGGCTGGATTTGATGACTTCTTGAGGTCCTTCCAGTCCTACATTTCTATGATTTTATCCATGTAAGAAATCACAACTACAGCATACAGTTTTGCTAGTTTTTCATAATGTAAGCTTTATGGGAATTAAAGGGGAAAAAAAGAGGAAATGTAGCACTACTGAAGTCTTACCTGCATTGCCAGTACTTGGCGGTCTCTGAGGGGCTCCAGGTGATACATTTCGATGTAATGTGGCCTGAGGTGGGGAGAGCATGGTCGTGTCTGTTAATGATGAACTGGCTGCCAGTGACGGGGATACAAGGGAACTCCCTGGGTTACTGTAGGTTAAAGTATTGGGATTGGACACTGGAACCGTAACAGACATTGAAAAATTCTGGGGAGGCAAGCCAGGCTGAAAACAAAAACAAGAACATATTAATATTGCACAGTAATGTTTGTCAAGGCTATAATATTGAGATAAAGTCAGATTAATTATGTTAGTTTAGTAATTTTGTATCACTCTAAAAATGCACAATTATAAAACATCCACTCTGAAGAGAATGGTATTGTGAACTACAGTACTTAAAGATACATTTCAGAAAGGTCATTTATCAATGTCAGGTATATTGATAGCTACAGTTTGTAAACATTAGACTGGAGATATTTTATTGATATTCATTCATTAACTTTAATCAGAAGTATGCCATTACTTAACATTTGATTCCTGATACCTGAAAGCCAGATGATCAGCTAAACATTTTAATAATCAATGAATTTGTTGCTTCTTCAAAATGTAAGAATACATAAACATGCACATTATAAAACAAAACTGAGTCAGTCATGAGACAAAAGAGAGAAGTTAGTAATGGTATCTTTTTTCTGACAGTCTTGACATTGAAATTAAAGCATTATTGTTGTTATCTATCTATAAAAACTCACAAATACTTTTTACAGTCTAGAAAATTCTATTTACCTGAATACTAATGAATTTCTGTAAATTAAGAGTGCTAATTATTTGAATATAGAAATTTTGATTGAATCTTTATTTCTTAGTTACATACATTCTCAATATGAAAACATTTAATACCCAATAAGCTTTAGCAAATACAAGGATGATAACCGAATTTTTCCAAATCATAATTTTATATCATTTTTAAAGGAATGTAATCCTGTAAAAAAAATCTGCTGTGTCTCTAATGTATACATGTTGTCTGTTTTTTTCCGTTTCAATACAAATGTTCACACCACCAAAATTAGAGTCAAAATGTCAGTACTATTTGATGGACAATAGAACCTTGATAATTTGCATTAATGAGTAGGAAGCCCAGTACACATGAATAAAGTTTTTTATTTAATAAATGGATTTTAAAAAACAGTATATCACCACAAAATGTACTGTATTCATTCATTACCTAAAGTTTAATTTTTCTTTATAATACTTCATAACTAGTGCGTGTACTACATAGTACATTTTCTGAAAGTAAAATTTAGAAATAATGCTTTCGTACAGTATCTATATCAAAGTAATTCTGAGAGATGGGGGAAAAGATCATTATTTCTTGGTACAGTTTGCAGCAAAAAGATTCAACTCCAATGAATAAAAAGCACTTCTGTTAAGGCGGCACTCTCCATATGTAAACATCCATCCAATAAGCTATATTATTGATATTTTATTTTTACATGCAGGCCACTCCAATGAACTTTTTAATATCTATGACAAATTATTTTTGCACTAAATTTTTAAACATACACTACATTCAAGCAGCACAAGGCAACACCTTCAACAATTCCAAAACTGTAACAGAGGAAATGTATAGTAATATCCTCGTACGTGTTTCTTTCTACGTAGAAGCACTCAGTGATAGCAACTTTTACTGCTACAATGAAGACCCACATATCACACTGCCAGCCCATTTATTGGGTAGGCTTTTAGATCTGACCAACTACTCCACGCTGTCTGTCTTTCCTCTCCTTTGACAGCAGTCAGCACAAAGTCTTTCATAAAGGCTAGGGGACTATTTTTTGTGATATGACCCACGGGTATGGAAACAAAACCATAACAGTTATAAATTAACCATATGTAAATAAACGTAGGGAGCACTAAAGTTTACAATTGTAATCAGTCATTCTAATTATGGGAACTTTTCAGACTGGAATTCATGGCACTCAATGGAGCCAGAGATACCGACCTGAAAAGTTAAAGTTTCTATAAGAGGGGACAGCTTAGAGACTATACTGGAGGCTGTGATTACTCGTGCGAACTCAGACCTAGAGAAGATGCCCTGACACACCACTTCTCGATATCTAAAGTTTCAAGTTAATCTAAAGAACTACCATTAGGGTTCAGGTTCAAAGACACAACAATGTCCACTGATGTAAACCCTAGAGAGGATTCTTCAAACTGGCAACGAGGGACAAATATCTTTCGTGTGCAAGAAAAGAGAGCCTAATGAAAGAACTAATGCTACCAAGACTGACAGTACACAGTTAACCCAGAGCAATGTGGATTAACAAAGGAATTATATCCATTACTGGAGAGTTGGTTGGGGATTATAGTCACCTCTTGTGTATTAAATCACTCAGTTTTCTTGTAGATTTTAAGACGAACCTAACCAGTCCACTTTTTAATTGCCACAAGAAATCCAATGATGTACAACTGAAAAGATGTAGCTGAGTTTCAAAATTACTTTCATTAGGAGGCAATATTTTTCTTTGGCATATTCATCAATTTTCTGATTTATTCTATAAGCAAAATTAATTTACTTTGAAAGAGGAATTAATATAATCCCCAACCCACACCAATAAATTATAACAGTAGCTCCTAAACTTCTTGAACCATGAGACACCATAATTCCTCTCCAAGACTGATGCTCCACTAAGCCACTCCATAGCCCCTAGAACAATCATATTTATATGTATACAAAATTATGAAGTGCGGTAGGCAGTCTTGGTGCTGATGTGAGGACTCAGGCCCTGGCCAGGTTTGCTTTTGGATTAGCTGTAAAATGGCCTGTGGGATATCTTCTGACAATACAAGATATTGAGCAAAAATTTCAAGAAGTGGCTATGTGGTTTAGGTGCCTAAGTCTATTTTCAGATGTGACTTAGGCACTTGAGGGTGAAATTTTCAGAAGGTATTTAGGTGCCTGAAGATGTAGATGAGCACTAATGGGATTTTAATGGGGGTCAGGTACTTTACTGCTTAGATACTTTTCAAAATCCCACTAGGCACCTATTACTTCTTTCATCACCTAAATACCTTTGAAAAGTCACACCTTTAGGAGCCTACATGCTTTCGTCACTTTTGAAAATAGGACTTCGTCTTTTAAGTAAGGTGCTTTTGAAGATATTACCCATTGACTAATTTACTAGAGGGAGAACAAATTCTCTATATGATGGCATCCTCCTAGGAAATATTTTTTAAGCTGTTTCTCATTTGTTGTAACCTTGTTCCATTGCAGAGGGGTAAAAAATTTAAAATCCCTCTACACAAGTTATCTTACATCTCAGGATAAGAGTCCATCCTAGTTTAAAAAAAAAAAAAAGTTTTAGGCAGCATCTAGAAAGGGGGATGGGTTCCTGAGAGTCCGGAACACCATAAACAAGTATGAAACTTCAGGAGCACAGGAGGGGAGCTACAGACCCCCTGGGAAGTTTAAGAACTCCTAGTTTACATGATAGTTTCACATAACTTTCAGAATTTCTCTCACATACATGCATATGCATACATAATAAATAGGTATATCTGCTTCATAAACAATTAAACCATCTACTCTTTACTGTGGTATTCAATGGTAGGCAAAACATTGTGAAAGTTCTCATGCACATGATAAAAACACAAGCCATTCTTTAGTACTCACTGCGACTTTATGATTCCGCATCATATTATCAAACTCTTCATTAATTTTTTTATATTTTTCTTCTGTATGTGGCGTGAGCACATATGAAGTGTCAGGGTCCGGGCTGTCACACCCTCTGTGTTCCTTCTTGTTCAGAGCCTAAATAATGAAGTTAATAAAAAGAATCAACAAATAAAAAGTAGAGGTAAAATAAAAGTACTTACAGGGCCTCGCTTGAAAATAAAATCACTATCTTCATTTAGTTTGCTGTATCTGTCCTCCGATAGTGGACTGTGCTCAAAGTAATCGTCAGCATCAGGGCTCTCACAACCATTAAGGCCTTTTTTTCTTAAAGTCTGAAATACAATTGGAAAATTCACACACAAATAATACTAATTTGCCAACACTTCTTGTAAGCTGAATCATATTCAGAGCCACTGAAACTGTATAACCCTGTCAGAAATGCAATCCACTTTAAAAGACAAGCTAGGCCTTCCAAAATAAGTAGCTATGCAGGGCACCATGATGGAAGGTGCACTTAGAGGCATAGCCTCTCCGAGCTCTGATGTCATGGGTAACTATAACCTTTCATTACTTTGGCCCCCAGGAATTCCATGACCAGCCTTTGTTTTAGCTATCTGCTGATGCAATCAAGCAGTTTGATATACAGAACTAACATTGAAGGCTACAGGAAGAGGTTAGAATTGTTAGTGGTAATAAAAAGGGTACTTCCCATATTAGCACAAGAATCCAGTGTAGCGGTTTGTTTGTTTTTAAATAGTGTTCTCTGTAAGGAGGATGTAATGCGAAAATAAATTATTGGCCTTGTATTAATAAAGTATCAGTGTTGGTTTCCCAAATGTTCTATTCTCACTAGAAAAACAGTAAAATTAACTGTGTAGAATACAGTGAGTAAAATTTCCAAATGAATGTATTATTGAATGGTTTTAACAACATATGTAACAATTTGCCTGATTAGTTTTCTTAGACTTAGCCAGCACATATTTTCCTGGTCTTCAGTCACTCTGCATACACCATGAAAACAAGTACTGCATAGAACATGACAACCCAAGAAGAACAATGCTCAAAATACAACCGTTTTTATTTTGAAACCCCTTTCTAAGACACTGTAGTTTTCCAAATGTAAGCTTTTTTCACGTGCATATCTTCTGCGGTGACTTAATTTTAATGTGATTTCTTTGTTGGGACTTTTCCTGTTTACGAAATATGGACCTGCATCAACATCCCCTTAATGTACATGTCTCCCCACTACAGAGCTATGAAATCAGCTACCAAGAGACAAGTTTTTGAACTTCAGGTCTCTTGCCTTAAAGATCTTGAAAAGTATATTCATATTCTTTAATGCTTATTTTTCCTTGGTATTATACGTTCAGAAAATCCACATAGCAAGCAAGTTCATTTTTTGTTTGTTTTAAATAGAATCTCTAAGTTTTCCACCTCTAGGAAGAGTTTATTGTTAATAGAAAATTTGTCAGTGAAATATAATCATAAACATTTAAATGTCAGAAGTGTGTGAGAGAACAGTGGTGCAGAGAGAGTCTTCATTTGGACAGACAACGTATCTTTAACCAACTTGTCTTCTAAATAAAAAAACAACCCCACCGAATTAAAATCAGAGCTACCTGTCATTTCATGTACCATAGAAGTATTGCATTCTCAAGGTTTCCTAAGCAACCTGAAAGATGTTTCATTCTGTCATAGTTTGAATTTCCATTCAACAATTGACAGTGAATATACTTTTAGAAGAAGAATCTCAGAACAATTATTTGTTAGCTTTTTTTAAAAAACTGTTATCTTCTTTTTTCAGATTAATAAAAGTATATATCAATTCTTTATCAAACAGAATAAGGTGCCCAGATCTTATGGTGATAGGATCCACATTAGCAGCTTGATAAGAAGGCAAACTGTATAATTATCTGCAATTGAATTTCTTCAGAGAAATGTTCAGTTTATGCTATGAATAAAGCTAGAAAACTGTGTACAACCAATTGCACTTCCACTAAAAATAAACATTTTTACTTAGTATTTTGTTAGTAAGCAACAGATTGCTTAATTTCACTTCCTAATGGTAAGGCAATACTTTATAAAATTCAGTTATATGAGATTCTCAAAGATCACAGGTCATCATTGGTGAGATATAATTCCTTCTCAAATTACTTGGCATGTGTTGTGCAGCCCACACACACTGGCTGGAACTCCCACAAAAATTTAATCACTAAATCAGCATATGGGGAAAAACAGGTGTAGCTTTTTCTAACACCTGTCACAGCATTGATCTCTACTGGTCTAACCAATCAGGTGGACACTTACATGGACTTAGCCATACAAGGACCTGCTGTTTGGGACTCTGAAGGTCGGAGACTGTTATCCCTCCCAACCCTTCTCAACAAGTTCAGGCTGTCAGTCCTCTACACTTTGGTATCAGCAGGGAAAATGTTAACACTGTATAATCTGGATTACATTTAACCTTTATAAACTATAAATAGAATTTGAATAGGTTACATCTGTACATGGATCCGAATATACACACCGTGCCCAGCACTCCTTTAGGAGCAGCTGAAGTAGTATTAAATATTACGTTTTAATGAAGTAGTATTAAATATGCAAGTAAATAAGAAAAAGGCAGCCTGCAAGAAATGTGCAGTGGTTATCTGTGTGAACTCCAGCCTACATTTTATACTCTGTATTATTTAAATATTGTGAGAGTTTTGATTTTTATAGTATTTAAAATTATTTTGCCAAATGTTTTATAGTAATTACACTTAAAATCTAGGAATCTCATAAATCTCTTTCTCAGAATGCCCAAATAATCAGTACAGCTTAAGTGGAGACTTCAAAATTTAATTCTCTCAATCATACCCACCAGTGCTGTCCACCAACACTGAAGTTTAGAAATTAAACAAACTATTAATGTAAAGTGTACATATTAGGCTAAATATTTAAGAATACCTTCACCCTTTTTTCAATAGTTATTTTTTATTCTGATAGTAATGGGGTTAACCCTGACTTGACTCATGAGGAAGTAAAATGCCTCAGTATCTCCACTTCAAGATTCTGGAAACCTTCACTCCAGATGGGGTTCCTGTCATTGTTAGAGAACTTAAAGCTATGGGTCACTATTACAGATAAATCCAAGTCTGTGTTTGATATCCAAAGCTCTGTTTCTTTATCACCAAAACATGAACGGTCACTTTGAGGACCTAACTGATATAAAAAGACTGTCTACTTTATCACTATCCAGTAGCATAATAGTAAAAAGTTTCTCCTGTATGGCTGGTACTAACAAGTGGAATGCTGTAATCTGTTAACAAGGCCAGGCGAGGCCTGTGGGAGACAGGCCAGCCTCAGTTTTCTCACAGGCTACGAAGTTAGACATGATGATAACAGGCTCTCGCTCAATAAAAGACACAAAGGTCATGACTACTGGGAATCAATCTGTGTGTATGCAGGAAAGAAAAATTCCATAAACAAGTGCTGGCTCTACCCTCCATATTTTCTATGCTAAAAGTTATTACTTCGACACTGAATGTAAGTAAGTGATCCTCACAAAATTTTTTCGTGGATATGATCACAAAGGCAGAGAAATTTTTAGACCCCCTGAAAATAAAGCATGCTAAGAAAAAAACCAAAGACGACCAAATAATCTTTAGGTAGCATACAGAGATGGGGTCACACACAAAATGTGTGTATGGTACTCAACATAAAATCTTAACGTTTTTGCAGTTCAGGATAACTAGAACAAAAGAGTACTTCTTAAACTGGTATTTTTGCATACACAATTAAAAATTCTTACTAGAGGGAAGGGAAACATTTCATTTCATGTTGTGCAATGGAATGTTTAAGCATCATAAGGAAAGAATACTAACTCCTATTTTCTGGATTATTTCAGGAGTACATCTGGTCCTTACAATAAATCTGTACTATTTTCATTTTCTTTGTTGGTTTCCAGACAAAGATTTCTGAAAACCTTTTCTGATGGTTGTTTTCTAACCCACTATGCTGAGCGCCAATAAATATGTTTTTGTAGTTTGGATGTTTCTCTGCATCATATATTAGTTGATTAGATCAGAGAACTATAAGATTCTTGTCGTAAGAAATTCACCATGAGTATTTAGAAGAAACCACAGCAGGTGTGGAACCTGTATATACATTAAAATTTAATGAAAACATTAGCTTAGTTGTGTTACAAATAAACACACTGTACAAATGCCCCAACAAGCTATGATAAAGGCTGAAAACAGAGTGACTCAGAAGTTTTAAAATGGCTTTGTTCCACCATGTAAAAATAAAATATGTAACTAAATGACTAATGGTTTTGGATTGATTTTATTGTAATGACTGGTATGAGGAAACACCGTATGAGAATGTTAGTGATGGATTAACCATAAAAGGTTCAAAAGTTATGTTTAGACAGCAGTACAAATGTTCCAATATTTTGCTGAACCTTTCTCCGACATTTTACTGAAAGCAAAATGCTTCCGATACTTCTAGATAGAACATCTTGGTCAATTTCCCGTACAGGAAATACACAACACTGATCGTATCAGTGCTCACTCCATGCCTTGCAACTTGCCAAAACTCTAATCCAGAGGGCTCCTCACAAGGCATAAGAAAAATTTAGTTTCCCTATTCAATCCTGGATTATGTTGCTAAAATTTATAAGAATGCCAATTAGTATTAATTGCAGTGGTAGTATTTATGATGTGAACACCAATCCAGGAGGAGCTGGACTGTTATAAAAGTAAAAAGAAAAGGAGTACTTGTGGCACCTTAGAGACTAACCAATTTATTTGAGCATGAGCTTTCGTGAGCTACAGCTCACTTCATCGGATGCATACTGTGGAAACTACAGAAGACATTATATACACAGAGACCATGAAACAATACCTTCTCCCACCCCACTCTCCTTCTGGTAATAGCTTATCTAAAGTGATCATCAAGTTGGGCCATTTCCAGCACAAATCCAGGTTTTCTCACCCTCCGCCCCCCCCCCCCACAAACTCACTCTCCTGCTGGTAATAGCTCATCCAAAGTGACATTGTAGGGAGAGTGGTCACTTTGGATGAGCTATTGACAGCAGGAGAGTGAGTTTGTGTGTGTATGGGGGTGGAAGGGTGAGAAAACCTGGATTTGTGCTGGAAATGGCCCACCTTGATTATCATACACATTTTAAAGAGAGTGGTCACTTTGGATGGGCTATTACCAGCAGGAGAGTGAGTTGGGGGGGGGGGGGGCGCGGAGGGTGAGAAAACCTGGATTTGTGCTGGAAATGGCCCAACTTGATGATCACTTTAGATAAGCTATTACCAGCAGGACAGTGGGGTGGGAGAAGGTATTGTTTCATGGTCTCTGTGTATATAATGTTTTCTGTAGTTCCCACAGTATGCATCCGATGAAGCGAGCTGTAGCTCACAAAAGCTCATGTTCAAATAAATTGGTTAGTCTCTAAGGTGCCAGAAGTACTCCTTTTCTTTTTGCGAATACAGACTAACACGGCTGTTACTCTGAAACCTGTTATAAAAGTGTAATTGTGTTCTAGAACTACTGACCTGATTTTAATCAGTAACACATGCAGAGGCTGTGGGTTTGTAATTCCTAGAATCTAGTCCCTAGAACCATCAATTCCAACCTGAGCCCAAGGATCATCTCCTTCCATCTCCCATTCAGACCTTTCCACCATCTCTTTAAACTCTATCCTCATAAACCCTTGCCCCAACTCTAGGCCTCCTCCTCTTCCAAAGATGTGTGACATCCTCACTGTTACTGCCTATCACAGTTGCTGGCAGATTTATAACATCCGCCGTGTCCAAAACCTCCTTTTAAATCTTGTACTCTCTGAAACTCTTCCAGATACACAAAAATTCACTTGTGCTGCTTCCAAAGAAAAATCTCTGAAGTTCACAAAAATGAGAAAAGCAGCAACTAGTCCCCACAATTAGAGGATGCAAGGCCAATAATGAATCAAATGAGTGGTGAGGAGAGGAACACTGGGATCCTGTCAAGTCGCAGAGGCACACATTTTTAGTGCTTTCTCCAGTCCATTTTTAACATTCTCTTTTATGACACTTTCACTACTTTTCTTGTGAGATTTATTTTTAACATATGGACAGCTATGATAAAAGAAAGTTAAGGTGCAGAGTCAATCATCCAGAAGTTAAGAATTCCAGGATTAAGATTGTCTGCACATAAATCATCACTGCCTTGCCCAACATCACATCCTATTTTCTAGATTACTTAGGAGAATATCTAGTCCTTACAATAAATCTGTAGTATTTTCATTTTCCTTCTAGGTTTCCAGCCAAAAGATTGAGGCTCCAAGTGCATGGTCACACCAGAGAGATGGAAATTAATTCCTCTTGCTCAGCAACATGATGCTTCTGTCTGCACAGCTCAAAATTACGTTGGCATTCCTGCAACCATATTGCATTGCATATCTATTTTACTGTCTACTATCACTACTAACTCTTTCTGTACTACAATGCCACATTTCTCTCATTGAATGAGTGCACTTCAAAATTATTTTTGATTTTATTGTATTAGCTGCATTTTTCTTGATTAACCTCATTGTGTTACTTTCCACAATTTTGTGCTTTTTAATAGCTCTATGTCTGATAATATTTCTTCTCTGTCACAGTGGTGCTCATGACTCTTCCAGTTACAGGATTAACTGCTATTGTCATAAAAAAAAAACTGTTTATTGCCCCCTTTGAGATAATTAAGACATTAATCAGGACCAACCCTAATCACAATACCTTTAGTATACTAACCAGACAACATTTCCCCCATTACTCAATGAAAGAAAATATTTTTTCTACATTAGCAATCAAAATTTTACATTCTGACCTAAGCAAAAAATGCGTATTTTAAATATAACTAATAGCAGGCGACAAATGCTTGTAAACCTACAGGACAATGATTGATGCATTTAATTTTGCAACTTCTGTATGACTGCCAAGACTAAAGCGTCACTGAAATACATAAAAAGTGTTCATACAAAAAATTAAATTAGAACACAATATAATAAACTAGATAAGTAACCAAAGTACTGCTTTCACAACAGTTACGTACCAACCTTGCAATTGAAGACCTTGACTTCTCAAAAGATGAAGTCTGCTATCCATTAGTCAATCAACAGCTAAAAATAAACATGCTTTCCCCCAACCAGCCAGACAAGAGCATATACTAAATAAGTCCTGAATACTCAACACAGTAGTCTAAAATAAAAGATGTGAGCATTTTCCCCATTTTAATTTTTCCTCAATTTCTAGTAGTACTGTAATAGTAAAAAAAAAAAAAAAAAAAGAAGAAGTTTTTAGTATGTAAATTATTTACCAATATATTGTCCAGAATATCGAGGTATCAAATAATTCTAGATAAAGTGATGAAATACAAAGAAGTTTGGTAACGATTACATTCTTTGATCCAATATTACAGTATGTGGGAGAAAAGTTCTCTCTAGAATTCATTAACGGATACATCCGCATTTTATAAAGAAATTAACAGGTCCGAAATAATAAATCATAAAATACTGGGATTGGCCATTTGTACAATGATCCACTATATTCCACGGTAGATAGAGCTATTCTTCAATCTTAGATGCAGGAAGGCATATTGCTTGAAAGCTTATGAGTGTCCCTGCTGTATGCCACTCTCTAGCAAAAGACAGTTTCTTGTTCTAAAAGCTGGAACATTTCCAATATCTGGCAAATTTTAACCTGTATCTCTGGCTCTCCAAGGATTAAAGCTAGCTGTCAAATTCCACTGAGATACAATAAAGACTGCACTCAGGATTCAAACCTCGGTTTCTAAAAGTAAAGCATACTGACAGTTTTATAGTAGATACTGTACGCAATTTAACTATTAGCTTGAGGCACTTTTGTTATGAAACATACATTAATGTAAGAGATACCACAAACAACTGGCACAGGACTACGTATATTTTATGAAATATGAACCTCCCACAGAGCACAGAAATATTTTTGAGTGTGTGAGAACAGAGAGACAGCTCCCTACTGATATACTTTTATTTCAACTTTTGCAGTAAATTTACTAGTAACCTGTTGACATTAAAAATGCTGCTGTTGACCTATGCTGGACAACGGGATTATTCATTCCTAAATGGATTCCTGGACCTCAAGGCTTAAGATGTCTAGTAACTGCCAGTAGAGAGAATGTATTGTTTCCACAGTGAATATGAATTCAAACTCTCAAAGTCTGGGGTTTTACATGTTTGTCATTTCACTTTCTACACAATTTGCTGGATTAACTAAATTATCCATCCTACAGCTATTTAGAGTTGAGTGAAAATTCATATTATTTCTTCTATTAAAAGTGCAGTGAGTAGATTTCCCCCATAAAGAAGACTCTAAGGAATTGTCTGTTTACAAGTCATCAGGGCACAGTTTTGGGTTGGTGTGTGTGTTTGCATGGGTTTTTTTTGTTTTTTTTTTCTTCTTTGTTTTATTAATTAAAGTAAAAGAAACTTCAGTTAAATCAGAGGACTTGTTAAAAGTGGATCTATTTTTGCCTCCAGGAAGCAAAATATCTGATGTCTTGCATTAAAATTTATTTTATTATTGCTCTTATTAATGTAGTCTACAACAAACTAAATTAATTTTAAAACAAGTTAAACACGGTGCTCGCTGTAAGAATGTCCAGAGAGTGTGTGGTGACATGACTGGAAAATCTGACTGTCTGTATACATATCTGCCCAATGTTCTCTCAGAAAAAATTACTATGAAGATAGTGGTTGCAAAGTTAACAAAAAGGATATTCTCCCAAACTCTGAATTAGGCTTTTACAGCTGGTCTACTCAATGCTGTAAAATAGTTTCTTGTGGTCTGCTTGCTTATAAGTGATGTCAAATAATCACACTTAAGTTTTCATGCCCATCTGCACTCTCAACATGTCTGGATAAGGAAAAAGCTATCAGATGAATTCTTTCCAAGCTGCTGACATTCAACACAGTTTAATTAAACTTTTAACACATAATGTTATATGACCAGAGATGACAATCATTGTCTAATGAAAAATAAAACAGGCCTGAGCATGTTCCATATTGTTGAATGGACACAATTAAAAAACCCTAAGTTAAAGATGCGGGAGAGGGGGGAAAAACACTTTCTACACCTGTTCTATGGATCAATGGACTCCTAGTAATATCTTACACTGGCCTCTATTATTAAAATGGGGAACTGCCCAAATCTAAGGGCATGGTTTCAAGAGGGGTTTGGACGACAGAAGAGAAAGTTTATATGCATTAAGATTGGGCCCCATTGTGCTAGGCACATAATAAGAGAGAGTCCCTGTCTCTCTTTACATTCTAAAACAGGGATCGGCAACCTTTGCCCGCAGCCCGCCAGGGCAAGCCGTTAGCGGGCTGGGCCGTTTGTTTACCTGCAGCGTCCGCAGGTTCAGCCGATCGCAGCTCCCACTGGCTGTGGTTTGCTGTCCCAGGCCAAAGGGGGCTGCAGGAAGTGGCATGGGCCGAGTGATGTATTGCTCACCCTTCCCACAGCCCCCATTGGCCTGGGACAGCAAACCACAGCCAGTGGGACCTGCGATCGGCCGAACCTGTGGACACTACAAATAAACAAACGGCCCGGCCCACCAGCAGCTTTCCCAAAGGTTGCTGATCCCTGCTCTAAAAAGACCAAACAATGAGAGGGAGAAAGGAAGTGTTAATAGTCACGTTTTACAGATGGGAGATTGAGGGAGAGAGAGATTAAATGACTTGCTCAGGTCATACAGGGAATTTCTGGCTGGGAACTGAACTCAGATCTCCTGAGTCCCAGTCTAGTGCCTTAACCACAAGACCAACCTTAGGAACTTCTGAACTAGACTTAGACACCCAAGAGATGGGGGAAGAGACAAACAGCATCTTAAGTCTGAGTTTAAACTCAAACCAGAGAATGCTCTAACAAACTAAAGCAAAGTACTCCCTAGTAACTGCTCCATTTTGACAGCACATTGAAGGTGGTGCTGCTTTACTACAGATAATCTATATAGTAAGATTCCAGGACTGTCACCTGTCTGCGGGTTACTCTGAAACCTACGACGTCTGCGAAGTAACAGAAACAGCTACAATCATGGCTGAGAGCTCTTTTTTGTTCTGAATATCACTAAGTTGACTCATCACAGTGTTTTGCGATCTGTTACTAATTTTTAAGTTTTCAGCCATTTTGATTTCACAAATTACACCTGTTGGACAACAAAGCATGTATCAATGCCATGCCAAGAGTCCTAGACTATTGTGAGATCACAGGTAACTCAACCAATCTCCACCCTTACTATATATCCACTTCGCATGCAACTATTTCATTGAATGTATGATGGATACTGCACGTATGGTGGATTACTTGGCCCAACTGCTTCACTCACTGCAAGGACTTTCAGCTATCAGTGCAAAAAATTATTTATGAGAAAGATATACATATTTATTTGGAAATGCATTGAATTTGTTTTCTATACTATGCAGCTTCTGGTTCAATTTAGATATCCACTGAATGCAAGCACTCTGTGCAGCATCCCAGATTATGAGAGCTATTTGAATCAAAGTATTGAGATTATATCGTGTAAACAACGTCAGTTAGTGCTCTGCAGGCTTGCAAAAACTGAACTTCCAAATCATGTTCTAACAAGTAGGGATTCAGTATAAAACCCACACAATATTTTGGGAGGGGAAGAGGAGGGGGAGGGGAACGGTTTCTTCTTTGACTGCTAAATTCTAGTCCTATGAAAAACCTTCCCAGATTCCTCACATTATACACTGATGGAACAGGAAACCTTGAAATGATAACATTTTGCAATGACTTTTGCAACGTGTATTCCTTTCATATTGGAAAAAAAACTTCTATGTTGTAATGTCTGTTTTGTTTCAGAAATTCCAAATACAGTCTACCACATCCCTTTATGAGATGCTTTATGAGAAACCAGTCTTTTCATACTATAAAGAGTATAGTCCAAAATGCCCAAAATAAGATGTCCAAAAAGCCACAATCAAGGAAGAAGAACGTATTGGTTAAAAAAATCATCTGGTTTAGACGGAAAGTGAAGGCAGCTATAAAAAACAACAAATGGAAGAGAGGAAAAGTTGATAATAATGAATAAAATCAGAAGCTAGGAACTGTAGAAAACTGACAAGGGAAGCAAAGGGACACAAGGAGAACTCTATAACCAGCAAAGTTAAGAACACTAAGGAATTTTTTGTAAATATATTAGGAGCAAAAAGAATAGTGACAATGGCATTGGTCTATTACTAAATGGAAATAGTAGAATTATTCTTAATAATACAGAAAAGGCAGAAGTGTTCAACAAATACTTCTGTTCTGTATTAGGGAGAAAAAAAACAGGTGATGTAGTCTCATCATATGATAACTCTCTTTACATTCCACTAATATCTTGGGAGAATGTTAAACAGCAGCTCCTAAAGTTAGAGATTTTTAAAATCAGCTGGTCCAGATAACTTGTATCCAAAAGTTTTAAATGAGCTAAGGAGCGCACTGGACCACTAATGCTGCTTTTCAATAAGGCTTGAAATACTGGGGAAGCTCCAGAAGACTGGAAGAAAGCTAACGTGTGAATAGAAAAGGGTAAATGGGATGACCCAATTAATTATAGGCCTGTCAGTCAGGGCAAGATAATGGAGTGGCTGATTCACGACTCGATTAATGAAGAATTACAGGAGGGTAATATAATTAATATCAATCAACACGGTTTATGGAAAATAGATCCAATCAAACTAACTTGAAACCTTTTTTTGATGATCTTACAAATTTGTTTGATACAGGCATTGATGCAATATGCTGAAGGGTTCTGTAAGGCATTTGATTTGGTATCGCACAACATTTTGATTAAAAACTGGAATGATATAAAATTGCATTAAAATGGCACACACTTGGCTAACTCAAAATGTAATTGTTAACGGGGAATTATCACAGTGATCTGTCCTTGGCCCTGTACTACTTAACATTTTTATCAGTGACCTGGCAGAAAACATAAAATCATTACTGATAAAGTGTGTAGATGACACGGAAAAACTGGGGGGAGTAATAAATAATGAAGAAAACAGGTAATTAATTGAGGACTATCTGGATCCCTTGGTAAACTGGGCACAAGCAAACAATGTGTGTGTTAATAACGCCATATAGAAACATACATCTAAGAACAAGAATATAAACCACCTTTACAGGATGCAGGACTCCATCCTGGGAAGCAGTGACTCTGAAAAAGATTTGGGAATAATCAGCTGAACATATGCTCCCAGTGTGATCCTGTGGCCAAAAGAGCTAATGTAACCCTTGGATGCATAAACAACAATCTTGAGTAAGTGTAGACTGGTTATTTTACCTCTCTATTTGGTACACGTGCAAGTGGAATATTGTGCCCAGTTTTGGTGTCCACAATTCAAGAAGAATGTTGAAAAATCTGAAGGGGTTTTGAGAAGGGCTACGAGAATGATTAAAGGATTAGAAGTGATAGACTTATAATGATAGACTCAAAGTGCTCATTCTACTTAGCGTAACAAAGAGAATGGTAAGGGGGTGACCTGGTTATGGTCTATAAGTACCATATAAGGAACAAATATAATAATGGACTCTTCACAATCTAACGGAGAAATGTATAACATGATCTAACAGCTGGAAATTGAAGCTAGACAAATTCAGACTGGAAGTAAGGTATACATTTTTAACAGGGAGAATAATTAACCACTGGAACAATTTACCAAGGGATTCTCTATCATTGAAAATTTTAAAATCAAGTTTGGATATTTTTCTAAACGATATGCTCTAAGACTTATTTTGGGGAAGTTCTATGGCCTACGATATATGGGAAGTCAGACCAGATGATCACAATGATCCCTTCTGGTCTTGCAATCTATGAATCTATGATCAGTTGTAATGCAGTAGTATTACAATATGATGTACTGCTTTTACATACTTGTTATAGATTAGCGGCTTCTTGCAGATAACTGACCTCCTTCCATTCACACAGGAGAAAAGGGCATTTTTCATCTCCAATATAGCAAATGCATTAAATGTTAAGAATACAACAGATCATTTGTTAGATCTTGTAATTTGATGTTACCCAGTCTAACACTAACTAAATGCAGCAATGCCCAGAAGATTAAAAAGGGGCACCACTTTTTTCTTTTTAGAAGCAGAGATCTAGACAGTTATTATCAACAAGAAAATGTATAAATATTGACACTAATACATCCCTGTTAAGTAGCTGCTCCACAGGTATTATTGTTATTAAAGTTAATGGGAATATCAAAGATGGAGCTGCTAGAGAGAGGTTACTTATGAAATAGTTCATTTTAACTGACATTTATCAGAAACTGAATGATGGTTTAAATGCATAAGGCAATAGAAATCTAAGTTCAACTCCCAGCTCAGACACAGACTTCCTGTGTGACTTCAAGTAAGTCACTTACATCTATTTTGTGCCCCAGTTCCTCAAGCGCAGACCGACCTCACAGGAGTACTGTGAGGATAAATTCATTAATGTTTGTGAGATTCTCAGGTGTTACACAATGAGGGCTATATAAGAACCTATGTATATATCAGGAAGTAAGAGTAAAGAGATCAGAGTTAAACTAAGAAATGCTCTCATACTGAATGTGAAATTGAAATTGTAGAGAGGAAAGCTGATCCAGTGGTTAGAGCTGTGGCCTACACTCAGGAGACCGAGATTTAATTAACCACTCTGCCACAGATTTCCTGAGTGATGCCGGGAAAGTCACTTAGCCTCTCTGTGGCTCAGTTTCCTATATGTGACATGGGGAACATAAGAATGATCATATTGGGTCAAACCAATGGTCCATCTAGCCCAGTATCCTGTCTTCTGACAGTGGCCATTGCCAGGTGCTTCAGAGGGAATAAACAGAACAGGCAATCATCAAGTGATCCAGCCCATCGTCCACTTCCAGCTTCTGGCAATCAGAGTCCATGGACACCCACAGCATGGGGTTGCATCCCTGACTATCTTGGCTAATAGCCACTGAGGGACCTATCCTCCAGGAACTTATCTAATTTTTTTTTTGAACCCTGTTATAATTTTGGCCTTTAGAACATACCCACAACAAGTGTCACAGGTTAACTGTGCGTTGTGGGAAGAAGTACTTCCTTTTGTTTGTTTTAAACCTGCTACCCATTAATTTCATTGGGTGACCCCTGGTTTTTGTGTTATGTGAACGAGTAAACAACACATCCTTATTCACTTTCTCCACACCGGTCATGATTTTATAGACCTCCATCATATCCCTTTTTAGTCATCTTTTTCCAAGCTGAAAAGTCCCAGTGTTTTTCTCTCTCTTCATAGGGAAGCTGTTCCATACCCTTAAATCATTTTGTTACCCTTTTCTGTAACTTTTCCATTTCTAAAATAACTTTTTTGAGATGGGTTGACAAGAACTGCATGCAGTATTCAAGCTGTGGGTGTATCATGGATTTATATAGTGGCATTATGATATTTTCTGTCTTATTATGTATTCCTTTTCCTAATGATTCCTAACACTGTTCGCTTTTTTGACCGCCACTGCACATTGAGCAGATGTTTTCAGAGAACTATCCATGACTCTAAGATCTCTTTCTTGAGTGCTAACAGCTAATTTAGACCCATCATTTTGTATGCATAGCTGGGATTACATTTTGCAACATTCATTACTTAGCATTTATCAACACTTAATTTTATCTGTCATTTTGTTGCACAGTCACACAGTTTTGTGAAATCCCTTTGTAACTCTTCGCAGTTAGCTTTGGACTTAACTATCTTGAGTAATTTTGTATCATCTGCACATTTTGCCACCCCATTGTTTACCCCTTTTTCCAGATCATTCACGACTATGTTGAACAGCACTGGTCCCAGTACAGATCCCTGGAGGACACCACTATTTACCTCTCCCCATTTTGAAAACTGACCATTTATTCCTACTCTTTGTTTTCTTTTAACCAGCTACTGATCCCTGAGAAGACCTTCCCTCTTACCCCATGACTGCTTACTTTGCTTAAGAGCCTTTAGAGAGGGACCTTGTCAAAGGCTTTCTGAAAGTCCAAGTACGCTATAATCCACTGGATCATCCATGTTCACATGTTTGCTGACCCCCTCAAAGAATTCTAATAGATTGGTGAGGCATGACTTCCCTTTAAAAAGCCATATTGACTCTTCTCCAGTAAATCATGTTCCTCTATATGTCTGATAATTCTGTGCTTTACTATAATTTAAACCAATTTGCCTGGTACTGAAGCTAGGCTTACCCAGCCTATAATTGCCAAGATCACCTCTGGAGCCTTTTTTCAAAATTGGTGTCACATTAGCTATCCTCCCGTCATCTGGTACAGAAGCTGATTTAAATGACAGGTTACATACCACAGTTAGTAGTTCTGCAATTTCACATCTGAGTTACTTCAGAACTCAAGTGAATACCATCTGGTCCTCGTGAATTACTACTGTTTATCAATTTGTTCCAAAACTGTCACCTCAATCTGGTACTGTTCCTCAGATTTGTCACCTAAAAAGAATGGCTCAGGTTTAAGAATGTCCCTCCTATCCTCTGCAGCAAAGACAGATACAAAGAATTCATTTAGCTTCTCCGCAAGAGCCTTAACTTTCTTGAATGTTCCTTTAGCACCTTCATCATCCAGTGGCCCCACTGATTGTTTGGCAGGCTTCCTGCTTCTGATTTATTTATTTATTTTGCTGTTAGTTTTTAAGTCTTTGGCTAGTTGTTCTTTACATTTTTTTTGGCCTACTTTATACTTCACTTGTCAACGTTTATGTTCCTTTCTATTTTCCTCAGTAGGATTTACCTTCCAATATTTAAAGGGTGCCTTTTTGCCTCTAACTGCTTCTTTTACTTAGCGGTTTATCCCTGGTGGCACTTTTTTGGTCCTCTTATTGTTTTTTTAATTTGGGATATACATTTAATTTGATCCCAATACTTCCTTACCTCACAAGGGCATTATGTGGATAAATATATTAAAGATTGTGCAGCACTCAGATGCTAAAGTAAAAGGGGCCATACTTGCAGAGAGAAATACCTGCCACTCAACTGTCTAGTTTTCTCTCATTTACCCTTCATTGATTAAAGTAAATTTTGTTCACAAAAAAGCAGTTTAGTCTTTTAAGAGGTCTACAGTTTTCTGTAAGCGAATTAATCAGAAAAAGAAGTTTATCATATCAAACATGACTTATCCAGGTTGCCATGAATTAGACACCCAGAGAGCTCATTACAGACATTTCAGTACTAAGTGCCTATCTTGTAATTTCTAGATAGCTGTGAAAATCTGCTCCTGGCATAAACTTCTGATTCTTTGCTCAGTGACCATTCTAAAACAATAATATAGGATAACTTTTCAGCCAGGCTGAAGGCCTGGCCTCCATTTTTCCCCACAGCAGGCACAATTTCTTTCTGCAAAATCTGCAGGCATATTTTGCATCCTCAAATGAATTCTGTATGAAACTCCAAGTAACAGCCCTTTTACATACCTTATTGTGAATGTAAGCATGTCTGTACAGCAAAGACAACCTGCTGCTGGCCTGTGCCAGCTGACTTGGGTTTGCAGGGTTCAGGCTGTGGGGCTGTTTCACTGCCGTGTTGACTTCTGGGTTCAAGTTGGAGCCCAAGCTCTGGGACCCTACCACCTTGCAGGATCCCAGAGCCTGGACTCCAGCCCGAGCCTAAAGTCCATTCAGCAATGAAACCACCCCGCAGTCCTAACCCCATGAGCCCACATTGACTGGCACGAGCCAGCTATGGGTGTCTAGTTGTTGTGTAGACATACCCTAGGAGTACACATATCATATCATGCAACAAAATATGTAACACACAAATTCACAGGGACTCAACGTAACAGCCACAAAATTGGAGATTCCAAGTTAACAGGTAAAAAAACCAGTTTTCACAAAGTTTAAATTCAATTTATGACAGCAGTTAATTCAGTATAGGGCATTTCTTGAGCATCAGTGGATCTCATTACCACTCCATGACATCAACTCCACCCACATGCTTTTTCATCTCCAGGACAGCCTTACACCTAAACCATTCTGCATCAAATCTTAGAATAGATGTACTGGAAGGGACCTCGAGAGGTCAGCTAGTCTAGTCCCCTGCACTCACAGCAGGGGAAGTATTATCTAAATCATCCCGACAGGTGTTTGTCTAACCTACTCTTAAAAATCTCCAATGATGGAGATTCCAATAACTTCCTGGGCAATTTACTGGAGTGCTTAACCACCTTGACAGTTAGGAAGTTTTTCCTAATGTCCAACTTAAACCGTCCTTGCTGCAATTTAAGCCCTTTGCTTCTCGTCTTGTCCTCAGAGGTTGCTTCTTGTGCTATTCTCCTCTTTGTTACAACCTTTTATGTTCTTGAAAACTTATGTCCCATCTCAGACTTCTCTTCTCCAGACTGAACAAACCCAACTTTTTCAATCTTCCCTCATAGGTCATGTTTTCTAGACCTTTAATCCTTTTTGTTGCTCTTCTCCGGACTTTCTCCAATTTGTCCAATTAAAGTCAAGATATACCACATCTACCACTTCCCGAAGGCTTACTACCCTGTCAAAGAAAGCTATTAGGTTGGTCTGACAGGATTTGTTCTTGACAAATCCATGCTGACTGTTACTTATCACCTTATTATCTTCTAAGTGTTTGCAAATGGATTGCTTAATTATTTGCTCCATTATCTTTCTGGGTTAAGCTGACTGATCTGTAATTTCCCAGGTTGTCCTTATTTCCCTTTTTATAGATTGGTACTATATTTACCCTTTTCCAGTCCTCTGGAATCTCTCCTGCTTTCCATGGACTTTTTGAAGATAATCGCTAATGGCTCAGATACCTCCTCAGTCAGCTCTTTGAGTACTCTACGATGTATTTCATCAGGCCCAGGTGACTTGAAGACATCTAACTTGTCAAAGTAATTTTTATCTTGTTCTTTCCCTATATTTTAGCCTCTAATCCTACCTCATTTTCACTGGCATTCACTATGTTAGATGTCCAATAGCTACTAACCAATTGATACTAATAAAGAAGTGCAATTCACTAAAAAGATCTGAAAGAAGAGAGTCTCATTAAAACTCAGGGTTGTGGAGTTTATTTTTTGTTTGTTTTTAAAGATACACACAAGTCTCAGATTACCAGAAAAAAATCTCAATACAAAGATTCCTTTCATAGTTAAATCCTATTCCCAATTTGGCCACTGACTCATTAGCCATAGGGGCAAGTTAACAATCTCTCTGGTTCAACTTCCCTGTCAATAAAATTGAGATAATACTGAGCCTCCCCAGATGAAACCTGTTACAAAGGGGCAACATATTGTTGAAATATGTCAAGCACTAGCACAAACCTTTCAGAAACTGGTTTGGGAAACACGAGTTGTCTAAACAATCTGAGTCTTTTCTAAGTAAAGCCCCCTTGTGCATAGATTTTAAATAAAATTCAATCTATAATGAAGACACTTTGGCTTTTCCATTAGGTTTCACAATACCATGTTAAGCTAATGCTGAACAAGTTAGTTTATTTATCTTGCTATTCTTCTAATAAGGCTGAATCAGTGTCTATCAATGAAACAGAGCCACAATTCGAACAAGCTTCTTTTAGCAGTAACCAAGTAACAGACAGGTCTGGCTCAACTCTCATTGAAATTCATTAAACAAGGTGCTGTACGTTCTAATATCTGACAACTGCACTATTTCAATGCCTGAAATAGATCTTCTGCAATTAACACTTTGAATAATAAGTTTTTCAGTGATGAACTACTGGATATAAACTTAGCTACAAGGTCATACTTACCAAGATTTGAACTGTAAATAATCAAGACAACAAGAGCAGAACCTTTTAAACTCCATCAAAATATCATGAACTTTAGTGGGGCAGAGAAAATAAAACAAACGAAAAATGGGAATTTTTCCTCCTAAACTAAAATTTCTTACTTCCTATTAGAGATAAATTGGTAAATATGACAATGTTGGTTAAATGTTAATTCTTAAATTGAAATTTATCAATAGGATTGGATGATAAATGTAACTGATAATTCATGTATTAACAACCTGTCATTATGAATCAATTCAAATTCCCATATACAGTAATTACGTTATTGGATTCTGCAAGAATGGCAGGTCAGGAAAAAAAGATCTGATTTAATATAGCTAAAAGAAAAACGACACATACATGGTACTTTCGACCACTAGTATGTGCCTATTCTACTTCTTAGACATTTGCAACGATTTAAAGATGACATCCCAAGAGTATACTACAACCAGTTATTCTGGAGGTTAATGGCACAATCTCCACCTGCCAAAAACGTATAAAGGGTGGCATATTAAACTGACAATGTTTCAAATTGCATTCGGAAATTCAATAGCATTGCCTCTATTAAAACCAAATGACAGCTTAATGCTAAACAAGGAATATTTAAAGATTATCCTTTTCTTCCTTTAAGTAAACATTAATAGGATTAACAGTGCATCTGTACACAGCTTTTTGATGATTAAGTGGAAGCTTTCACCTTATCTCAAAGTGTGCATAAAAATAGGGATGCCAATGCACACTTCATGCACACTGAAAATTCCTTTACAAAGGTCAGTATTATGAACTAGGCTCAGATCACAATTCAAAGAGGACTGCTGGTAAGCAGACTGTTGGTGGATAGAAACAGGTGTCCAGATCACAAGAATTACCACCACAATTGCCTCTTTTGTGCAAGTCTATGCACAGAAACTGAACTACACTACCACCTCTGGAAATGGACCCTCAAAAAAAAAAAAAAAAAAAAAAGAGTTGAGGCACGTTTCAGGATGTGCGTAGAAGATTGTACCACCATTGCTGGGTCTGTAACCACTCACCAGGTAGAAGAATTACTGACTCATAGAAACTAGCGATGGAAAAAAGACATACTAAGACATGAAGATAACTCAAGACTGTTTTCTAATTGTAAATATATTAGTGTTTCATCAGGCCTAGTTTTAAGCATCCCAAACAATGTGACTTTCTTCACTTCTCTTGGAAGACTTTCATATCACTGTCAAAAGGTTGTTTTTTTTTTTTTAATTTAATGTTTAGCCTAAATATTATTTCTTCATTTCAGTCCATTATTCCTAGTTTCATACTCTTTTGCTACCCCAAGTAATTCCTTGAAGTCACTGATGTTTACATGCAGCATATATTTGCAGATTTACAACCCCGATTTGCCATTCAATTAGTAATAGAGTTCTTTTTTCCTCCCCTCATAAGTTAACCTATGCAACCCTTTAAGCATTTTAGTAACTCTTTTCTGGACATTCACCAGTTTTCTAGTCTCTGACAATAACATGCCTGCAACTGACAGAAATGCTCCAAGTGTGGTTGCACCAAAGCCCTAATAGAGGGGGGACTATTAACTCCCTGTTATAGGACGGTAAATTTCTGAGTAGGAGGTCAAAAACTGCACTGATTTCTTTTGCAGCTATATCACATTACACAATTTGTCAATATGGCAACTTGCACTGCTCTAGAGCCATTCAGTTTTTTTTGTATACAATTAGATTTTTCGCTTTTATTAAAAATAACTAATACATTATCTGAAAATATTGCAGCCACAGATGTGAAAACTTTGGGGGCCTCAACTGTGGTGAAAATCTAAGATAAACTGGGTGTGAATATTGAGACTGGGCCCTGAAAGAGTTGAGTTAACAGCACATCTTGAGTACATAGTGAGGCCAAAGGCGCCCTAAAAAGGTCAGTAGAAAGAAGACAGCAACTGTGTTCTTCCAGATGTACTTTTCACATTGATTCCATGCCCCACTCTCCCTTCCCACCATTACAGAGTCCTGCTTCTCTGGAATTCTGTAATGATGAAGGAACTGATGAATGGCTGGGCTTGCTCTGCCATTTCTACCCCTAGGGTTATGGAAGGGACACAACATTCAGGACGCAGGTGTGACCCCTCAAATGCCACCACTGGCCAAAAGAATCCAATCTTGGATGCATGTGCATTAAGAGCAGAATTCACATAGACAATCAATCATTCAAAGTAGCCCTGGTTATTTCACTTTAAAATGGCATCTTTATTTATGAATGATTAAAAAATGCCTCGGTTTAATGGGTCAGTCTAAAAGCATGTTTTAATTTAGCATTTTTGAGAAATACCAGATAAATAGGATACTATGGTCTACTTATTTTTAATATACAGTATATCACTTGCTTTTAAACACAAGTGGATTCCACCTTTGTCAGCTACAATAGCCATGGACAAGGATCATGAGTTCCACACTACACCATGCATTATATGGCTGTTTATAGACCATTGTCTAAGTAAAGTCTGGGCTAAAAATATTAAACCCTCATTTGAGAAGTTGCAGAAACAACAAATCTTCCTTTAAGATGTACAGTCATACATCCAATAAGCCAGGTGATATCCTAGCACATAAAATCAAAAAGAAAACAAATGTAGCGCAATTCAATTCTTTCATCAGAGAAAAGAAAACTAGTTTTATCCTGGCAATCTATCATTTTCAACCTAAGTGATGATTAAAATGTACATGTTTATGCAATTGGGTGTTATTCCAAATGATTTATGCATCCTGAAAGGAATTGTACATAACTCACTGAGGAGACCCTTAATCAAGAGTTTGACAAGCACATGACAAAACAATGTACCCAATCCTGTACACTAGATTATTTTGTAATCTGAAATTTCAAACAATAATTTGGTTGAATCAGTAGAAAACCTGGTACAATGCCAGTTTTAATTTAATCTTTTCCTCAAATACTGCAGTTTGTGATTTGCTTTCCATATACTCAGAACTGAGTGATTAACAGACTTAAAAAGATTATTCAGATTTGGATTTAAAAGCAAGTTGTATCAAGTAGACTTTTCACACTGGAAAGTTAAATTATGACAATTGTATATAAAATTTAATTCATAGCATGATAGCAGGAATTTTCTGCAGTCAAATATGCAAGTGGTAAGAGTATTCATCATCTTGAGCAAACATCATCTTGAAAATAAAATACTCTAGCAATAATGGAAACAGATTTTGCTCTTGCTGTTATGAATGTTCAATACTTCGCATTATTCCAATTAAGTTTACTTATAGTACATTGTAAAGGAGAGTACAGTACAGTGCAAATGAAGGGTGTTTAAATCTTTTTGTAATTAGATTTTAAAACATTTCTTCAGATTTAACAGGTATAAATAGCTCACATCTTTACTAGCTAATATGGTTATAAGTTTAATGTGATCTTCATGAAGATGCTATGTCATCTAAGAGGACAGCACGATCCAATAATTTGAAATCATAATAATTAAAGGTAATTTAAAATTAACTAATAATTGCAGAACGTTCCTTGCAGATAGCGATTCCCCTTATGGAGTAAACTACCCCTCAGCATTCCATTTAACAGGGACTTGCCCCACACCAGCATGCAATTTAGTGTACTTTAAAAAGAAGGTGTCTGTTCAGGTCTCAAATATTCAAAATTTTAAGATCTGGACCACAGCTCTGGAAATTTGCCAGGCATACATCAAGCAATAAATACTTACGGCAGGGATGGGAACCAAACCCAAATATTCAGCAAGTTATTTGAGAAAAGGAAAGTGTCATTTGTGTTCAGAAAGATTGGTCCTGTCACATTGATCACAAGGGTCAAACCAGTGTTCACCAAGGTCTAGGGTTTTGTACATAGAGATCTCAGCCTGCTTGGTACCATGGCAAACACATCATTAAAAATCCTTTCCCCCTTTTATTAAGGGCAAAGAAGGAAAACAGTTAAATATTTGAAATGTAAAGTATTAAAGTTTTCATTTTAACATCCCTTGTTCCCCTTTTCCATAGCTAGAGAGAATTTTTAGAAGGAAAACCCCTTTGTTTGACAGTCTCTTAGCTAGTATTGAAGATGGCAGTAACTGTCTTTCTTGGGAAAAGAGAAGAAGTTAGTTGAAATGGGTTGCAGCTGCTGTTGTTGCTGCCATTAAACTCTGATTCCATTTTATCCCAGGTGGGGTTTAGGATTTAGCTGGAGCTGACAGAGGTGGTAATATTATCTGGATCCCTCTCTCTCTGGCCTGTTCTGGTCAGAACATTTTGCAGGATTATGACAACGAAAGCTCAGGGTCCAAGGAGATGGTGGGGGTGGCAGACGTGATGGTGAAGCTTGCTTCAGTAGCCTCCATCAGGTACTTTCCCCTTAAAGTCTCTTTTTTTAAGGACCCAAAAAGGGTGTAGTGGGTAGAATAGCCCCTCCCCCTCATTATTTTGGCCACCAAATAGGCCTAGTTTCTGACACGCCAATTTGGTTCATTAATTTCCAGACCCACATTTTCTTGTTTACCAAGCATGATCTCAAAACAGTCCTTGAGTTATATCAGTATGCCTTTTTGTTTGGACTAATTCCTTTTTTTTTCCAGTTTATAGCACTCTTCATTAAAAATAACTTGACCTACTTTTCATGGTTAATTCATAAACAGCCAAAAGTTATAGGTAAGGCTATGATTTAGTCATGGGTATTTTTAATAAAAGTCATGGACACGTCACAGGCAATAAACAAAAATTGCCGGCATAGGCACTGGCTTCCTCCACGCGCAGGGGGTGCTCAATACCGCCGCTCTGCTCCAGGCCCTGCTACCACCTGACCCCCTTCCCCCAACCCACCACCCTCATCCGGCCTCTTCCTGCCCAATCTCTTGAGCATGCCCCATCCCCATTCCTCCCAGAGCCTCCTGCATGCCACTAAACAGCTGATTGCGGCATGCACGAGATGGTGGGAGGAAGGAAGAAATGATTGGTGAGGCTGCCGGGGGGCAGGAAGCACTGGCGGTGGAGGGAGGGAGGGAGCTGGCTGCCAGTGGGTGCTAAGCACCCTCTACTTTCTTTCCGGGGGTGCACCAGTCCTGGAGCCCACAGCGTCGGTGCCTATGATTCACAGCCTGTGACCTCTCCATGACTTGTATTTATAGTAGACTTGTACTATAAATACCCCTGCCTAAATCTTAGCTGGGGGGGCCACTGCTCTGGGAGCCCTGTGGGGAGACGCTGCTCTGGGGAGCACGCTGCAAGGGGGGGACTGCTACTTGTGAGTACCCCTGTGGGGCCACTGCTCGGGAGGGAGGCCTGGTGGCCAGCAGCACCAGCTGCCAGGGGTCACTGAGCGGCAGCTGCTTCAGCCATCGCTGGGGCCGCCCTCCTCCCTCTGCTCCAGCTACTCCCGGGACCACTGCTGGGGGCCACCAAGTTGCAGCTGCTCCTGCTGCCCTGGGACTGCTGCTCAGGTAGTCCCTGGGACCAGCCCCAGCAGTGGCTGGTGCAGCTGGCCCCAAGGCCAGCTGCTTGGGTGGCCCTGGGGTCAGCCACACTGGCCGCTACGGAAGTCACAGAAAGTCACAGAATCCATGACATCCTTGACCTCTGTGACAGACACGGAGCCCTGGTTATAGACCCTATTGTCACAATAGTCCTGTACTGAATGCTCTTTTATCTCACTAGCATCTGAATCTCACTAGCATTTCACTAATATCACGGCAAGACAGAGAAGGAAAGAAAGAACAGTGTTGAAGTCTGAACTCAGCTGTGAGTAATCTTACCATCAGCAGTGCTTTGCCAAGCAGGCTGACTACCAGCCAGAGATGCCATGGAAGCTAGACTTAGGAAACCAGAGATAATGTATGCTAGATGAAGTTTTGTTATAGATATGCTCTAATTAATGATTGTATCCGTAATCCTTATCAAAATTTAAAATACCCATTGTGACACTACACCCCATTTTCTTCATAGTGGTATTTTATATATATATATGATATGATTATGGCACAGTTATGATGCATTTTGTACAAGATGGGTCATGTAAGGTATCATTGGAAAAGTTATGATTTGCTGACTATGATTATCCTATTTGTATGCATATATTTTTTTTTATATCTGAAGTTATGAATACTGACCATGTAGCTGTATTTTACATGTAGTCACACCTGGATGACACCCACTAGGCAAGATGCTTCTAGTCTAAATAGCTGATTGTGAAGAACGCCACTAGGGAAAACAATAGGCATGGGCATGTGACCAGCCCACATGACTGGACTCCATTTTGGGTACCTGTATTTTTCAACAAACTGGAATGGGAACTGTTTTTGGAACATATGCTAAAGCTATATAAGGCAGAGAGTGACCTCTTCTGTTTGTTCTTCACTCTCCTACAACTGAACATATACGAAAAGCTTTGAAAGAAAAGGACTTGGACCAAGGGTGGGGAGCCCAAACTGCAAAGCAAGTGCGGCTTGTGCCTTTAGAATCTGCAAGCCTGCTTGTATCATCAGTCAGGGTGAGAGATTATTAATTCAAATCCTATCCTTCTAGTACATTAAGCTTAGTTTGCGTTTTCTTTATTTACTAGGTAATCACTTAAAATCTATCTTATTGTAGTTAATAAACTTGTTTTGTGTTTTAATCTAAACCCATCACACCCATGCAGTCACACAGCGTACTAAATTTTGAAGAGCATTTGAATACTTCTGAAGTATTGAGTCCATATATATTTTCATTGCATTTTAGGATTCTTTACATAGTATATGGCAGGGATCAGCAGCCTTTCGCACATGGCCCGCTCCAAGCCAATGGGGGCTGCAGGAAGCAGTGCGGGCCGAGTGATGTGCTTGCCGCCCTTCCCGCAACCCCCAGTGTCCTGGAGCGATGAACTGCAGCCAGTGGGAGCTGCAACTGGACGAACCTGCGGACACGGCAGGTAAACAAACCGGCCTGGCCCGCCAAGGGCTTTCCCTGGTGCCAAAGGTTGCTGATCCCTGGTATATGGCTTTTTAAAATATAAAAACTAGTTATAAATTAGTATTGGCACCTGACTCTTATCTATGGTTCAACTTCAACTTAATTGTTTTGAGTGTCTTGAATAGACAGTGCCTCTGTTCTTTAAGTACTTTGGGGATGACCATGTACTTATCTGCCAAGGTGTTTTATCTGAATGTATAGCTTTCCACTGAATTAAATACAGACACAGTTTAGAATTTGGTAGATCGGAATACAAATGCTAACAACACAGGATCAGTGTTTGTGGAACAACAAAAAGCCAAAACAAAAATCTTTAAAATGACAGTCCACAATCACTAACTCACTTATCTCTTTTACAATTATATTTAGAGGAACATAATTTATCCTATCTATGGATTCTAAATGACTTAGCAGCAGATGCTGTCAATTCATTCTCTAGCAGTCATTCTTTCCTCTGAAAGTTTGTTTCTGCTTCCAGTAAAAAACAAGTTCAAGTAAAAAAAAATCAAGGAAGCTGAAGGTAAGGTGCAAATCAATGTAAACCAAATTCTATATAAAACATCCCTCATCCTGCAGAGGATGATACAATTCAAAGATAAACTTGACATTTCTAATTTTTGCTTTTAAATTAGTAGTTTAAACCAGAGGGGTGGAATGAATATCTATCTAGGCACACAGATGTGTGTCAAAATGTCCATGAACTATAAGAAAAAGCAGCTTCATTCCTTTAGAACCAAGTAAATGGGAAAATTCTATTTTCTTTAAACTGAAGACAAAAATACAAACATTAGCTTCATGTCAAAGGTGCAGCTACTCTGTCTTTGTTAGCTCTACATACATTAGTCCAGACGCTGGTTAGGACAAGCAGAAACTATAACTTCAGGTTATCTAGAGACAAAAATTAAAATGTGATTTGTCCAAACATGAAACAATATGAAAAGAGAATGCTGTATTTTTCATCAGCCCAGAGCTGTTATCTTTTTTAATCTATTCTACTTCTGGCAATTCTCCATATATCAGACATCAGGTAATACAAAATGACATTATCTAACTGGCAACAAAGAAACTTTTTTCTACAGTGTCAGCTTTCCTAACATCACGAATAATGTGTGTCATTTTTAAAAAACATGTCAAGTTACTTAGTCATCACAGTGCCAAAAGAAACAATTTGTGCAATACCAACATAAAGATTCTATCTGCATGTTTTACTTTTAAAGTGGATAAATACAACTACAACAACATGATTTTATGGGAAGATTTCAAAGTTAAATAAAATACCTTAGTTCATGTTTAAGAACATAACACTGAATGAACTGTCTTTCAGGCTCAAAATATTTGTAAGTGTAGGACAAACCTAGTCACAAACACACAAAAGAGATGTCATTTCTTTTTTTCCAAAATATTTTTAAGTTTTGTCATTGTGAAAATATTTTCATCTTTCTTGGAAACTATTCCCCCTCCTCTAACCTCTTATGGAAAAAAACGCTTTATGATTTGGGATTTTATTGCAATAGACATCACTGGAAAAAAATAAAAATTAAATAAAACAAAAGGAACAGTTTGGAGAGTATTAAATGTACAAGCTTCTTTCCACGGAATTATGTTCTAAAGCCCTCTTTGATTTGTTTCTGTCTCATTCCAGGTAAACTTCTCTTGGTATACCGATTACGGACAGCTGGCCCATAATCGCCAACATATATTGCAAATATCTGCACCAAAGTGAATCTGTTCAACCTCAAAAAAAATGGTTTTTTAAAATCTTGCACACAAAACTACTTTTACATAATTCTTTAGTGAATCAAGACAGATTGGGCTTCTCTCCAAGTTAATCAGAAAGCCTTCATGCTTTCAGGGCAACATACCCATAGATTCACTAAGTGTCACTGCATTCTTGCTTCTGATAACTATTGACAGTATACGTTCTCAGAAGGGAGCTAAAAAGTAAGAATTCTGATTGTATCAACATTATATTAATATTTTAGTCTCAGTTATGTAATTATGTTGTCTACAATTTGAGGCAAAAGTTTTTACAAAGTTTCCTTCTCAACATTTTCAGCTTTCTTTCTTACCCCAAAATCGTATCGAATTTCGTAATTTTTCCCTTGGATTATTATTATTCTTCAGCAGTTATTTGCTTAAAAGACAGTAGTCTTCTTAACATTAAAGAAGGTAACAAACCAATATTTGATTATTATACACCTCTTGAAAATTATTTTTATATTCTAAGAAAATAATTATTTGATGTAGTCTTTATTCCCCAATATTATGCATACATCCAATATTATCAAGTAGTTCCGTTTAGGACCACCTATAACTGAGTGTACAAATACATTTAGCTACCTAGATGGCTACATAATGTTGGAACTGAGCCAGCAATATCTATAAGAAAATGTTATTCCTCTGTTCCATTCTGTCAGATTAATTTCCTTTCTATTATGATTGTATCATAAAGGTCAGCACTGTAATACGGAGTCTTTTTTTAAGAAGTCTTTAAGCAATCACAATCATTGTATGCTTTAATAGACTAGTATAATGACCTTAATATCTGTGAATCTATGAATGTGGCAAAGCTGAAATCAAATCAGAACAATAAATACTGTTAACATTGGGGTTGAAGTTACTAAATTAAGCTACTGGAACAAGTTAAATTTATACGAAAGGCAATTTTTTGTTAATTTTTGTTCACTTTATTAGTATCTTCAAAAGCTACAGTTATTCTTAGACTAACCCTTTTAACTTATTTGTATTTTTAAAGAATGATCAGGATTGATACTATTTTCACAAGCAGTCAATGGTGTGAAAGACAACATTTATTTCCAGGTCTGGACTTTTAATCTTCAACCCCGCTGCAGTAAACTACACATGTTGTCTAAAGGAATGCCATGAATGAACTAGAGATGGGATTTTATGTTGTTAATCCCAGTTGGTTGGACAGCCGGCCCATTTATCCTTTTGAATTGTTCGCGGACAATAAGAATTGTTCACTGATGGCTGGCAATATCTGAAGTGAACAGACAGAACCGACATATAATGGCATCCACAATCAGAAAAAGTTTGCAGCAGTATGCTAAGACCACACTGTATCTGACTCAAAGTAGGATTAATAGTCTCCATAGATTCACAGAGTTTAAAGCCAGAAGACAATTAGAACATCCAATCCGACTTCCTGTATACCACAAATCATTAAATTTCACCAATTTATCCCTGTATTGAGTCAAATAACTTGTGTTTGATCATACTATATCTTCCAGAAAGGCATCCAGTCTTGACATGAATATGTCAAGCGATGGAAAATCCATCATGTCCCTTGGCAGTTTGCCCCAACATTTTAATCACTCTCATTTTTAAAAAATTATGCCTTATTTCTCATTTGAATTTGTCTGGCTTCAGCTTCCAGCCATTGGTTCTTATTATACCTTTTCCCACTAGATTAAAAAGCCCTTCAGTACCGAGTGTTTTCCTCTCCATGAAAGTACTTGTACACAGTAATAAAGTCACCTTTTAATCTTCTTGTTAATAAACTAAGCAGACTGAGGCAGAAGATTAGAGCTGTGAGGCAGTTACCTAACTTTTGTAAGTAGAGCTGTGTGAGCACCTGATGATCACTTTAGATAAGCTATTACCAGCAGGACAGTGGGGTGGGAGGAGGTATTGTTTCATATTCTCTGTGTATATATAAAGTCTGCTGCAGTTTCCACGGTATGCATCCGATGAAGTGAGCTGTAGCTCACGAAAGCTCATGCTCAAATAAATTGGTTAGTCTCTAAGGTGCCACAAGTACTCCTTTTCTTTTTGCAAATACAGACTAACACGGCTGTTACTCTGAGACCAATGAGCTGTTTCTGTGGTCCTATATAGACTGGCGTCAACCCCAACAGTCATTTTTCAATTCTGTGGATTTTCTATGTATGAGAAAATTATGACAAATCTGAAGGCACTACACTTAAAACACTGCATCAGTACAGCTGCGCCACTGTAGTGCGTAAGTAAAGATGCTCCTATGCCGATGGGAGAGCTTCTCCTGTTGATGTAGTTAATCCAACTCTGTGAGAGGTGTAGCTATATCAGCAGGAGAGGCTCTCCCACCAACACAGCACTGTCTACACCAGCGGTTAGGTTGGTGTAACTACTTCACTTAGGGGTGTGGATTTTTCACACCACTGAGAGATGTAGGTATACCAATGGGTCTGTAGTGTAGACCTACACCATAAACCTTTTGAATATTAATTTGCAAAATAAGTTGCAATAGTTTAGAGTTCTAAACTGTACAGCTATATAATTGTTTGCAATGTTGTTGTAGCCATGTTGGTCCCAGAATATTAAAAGAGACAATGTGGATTAGATAGTATTTCTTATTGGTATTACCTCACCCACTTTGTCTCAACTATACTATAGACTAACTTACATGATCAGATTTACTGGTATAACCAATGGAAAAAGTGTTCAAAAAGGAAACAAATTTAAGGCTCCAGATTGCAACCTGTTTCTTACATTATTTTAAACACTCAAAACTATTCTTGATCAACTTTTGTGCCAAACAGATACATTAGTCCAGGGATTCTCAAACTTAATTGCATTGCGCCCCCCTTCTGACAACAAAAATTACTACATGACCCGGGGGGGGGGGGGGGGGGGGGGAGGGTGAGACCAAAGCCTAAGCCCCGCCGCCCCGGGTGCGGGGGACAAAGCCCAAGCCCCGCCACTTCGGGTGTGGGGGGGCAAAGCTGACAATTTATTCAAGGTCTTCAGCCCCAGACAGGGGGCCTGTAACCTGAACCCCACAACCCAGGGCTGAAGCCCTCGGGTTTCGGCCCATGACGGTGGGGCTTGGGCTTCAGCTCTGGACCCCAGCAAGTCTAAGACAGCTCTGGCGACCCCATTAAAATGGGTCCCAACCCACTTTGGGGTCCTGACCCACAGCTTGAGAACCGTTGCATTAGTCAAATATAATTTCTGCAACATTACACATAATATTCTGTTTTATTTGCCTTGTGCTCTCCAAAGCACTGTGTCAGGTCAACATGGAGATAATTTTGCTTGGTAGTGCAAAAAAGTCTGCTACTGTAGAAATAAGAAAAGGAGTACTTGTGGCACCTTAGAGACTAACCAATTTATTTGAGCATGAGCTTTCGTGAGCTACAGCTCACTTCATCAGATACAGATCAGAGCTGTAGCTCACGAAAGCTCATGCTCAAATAAATTGGTTAGTCTCTAAGGTGCCACAAGTACTCCTTTTCTTTTTGCGAATACAGACTAACACGGCTGTTACTCTGAAACCTTACTGTAGAAATGTAACCTGAAATATTTACAGACAGTGTATCAGGAATTTGTTCTTTCACAGTGTTCCAGCAATGACAAAAAATAGGGGTCAACAGCATAGTTCTGGTAACCATAGACAGGTGATGTGGACTTCCCCATTGCTGCTGCCACTTCTTGGTACCTGTTTTGGTTTTTTTTGTTGTTGTTGTTCTTTAAGAGAAAAGCGCTTCTTGATTATGATTGACAAACAAGGAATGTTTCTGTAACATCTATTTTTCTCCCCTTTACTTATATTCCTTCTTCCCTATCTGTGAATTTTTTCTCCCTTTCTCTTCTCCCCTGGCTACTCAGCCTCAGATCACTCCCATTCTTCAGCCATTCTGTTTTATGCTAGTGTTTTTAAGAACTAATATGTTAGAGGTTGGTGGAATAACAATATTGGACTACATGTGATGACCAAGGGAGATACACATTATAATACTAATTGGAATCTGGATTGAGTACCCATTGTGCAATCCCAGAGTAGAAAGCACTTAGAATCCTAGGACTGGAAGGTGCCTCAAGAGGCCGTCTAATGCAGCCTCCTGCATTCAAGGCAGGACTAAGTATTCTAGACCATCCCTGACAGGTCATTGTCTAACCTGCTCTTAAAAATCTCCAATGACGAAGATTCCACATCCCCCCTAGGCAATTTATTCCAGGGCTTAACTACCTTGACAGTTAGGAAGTTTTTCCTAATATCCAACCTAAACCTCCCTTGCTTCAATTTAAGCTCATTCCTTCTTGTCCTATCCTCAGGGATTAATGAGAACAATTTTTCTCCCTCCTCCTTGTAACGTGTGCATAAACTACACAGCATAAATCAGCCATGAAAAGAGGAAGCTACTGACACATTCCATATAGCTCTAAATTACAAACAATAGTCTTTTATATAACAAAATATGCTTTAAATACAAAGCCAAGACCTCCCCACCTACATACATAATATGCACCTACTGTGCAAAACATTTCATTGCAGAGATATCAAATATGTTAGTGAAATAAAAAAAATGACACTCTCGGCTTGTAAAGCTATTTAAAAATACACTCTTGTCCAACTTTGGCAGCCTGCATGAAGATCTACTTTCAGAGAAAAACAAATTTAAATGGATAAAATTAGTCAACATCACTGAATTTATTAGTTTTATGGCTATTTAACAGCTATGAGTAAATCAGGAGGGTAACAGAAAATGTGAACTGACTCCCCACCATAGAATCTCAGTGAAATCAATGGGCTGTAAATCATCAAAGAATTTGGCCTCTATGTACAAAAAAGATGCTATAACTTACTGCGTGACATGAACCCCATTATGAGTATATATATATATATATGTATGAATTCATCACAGCTACAGTGCAACTAAACTTGCAACTAAAGAAAGGAGTTTACAAATATGAAGAATATGAGAAGAACTTTTAGAGGGCTCTACTTTCAGGAATTAGTTTTCTTTTCATTTCTGATTGAAGCTGCGTTTTCATACCATTCAAAAAATGACTAAAAATTGATTCTTTGGCCCTCTTTTTGAAATACTGTGAGGCTTCTCTTCTGAAGCATTTCATTGGCTGGTTTAAGCCTCATCACCTTTTATGCAGATGATATTAGTTGACATCAGCTATCACTTGTTCTCTGACTTCTTATTTCATTTATCTCTCACCTCATATAGCATCTCTCAATAGATATGATGGAAAACCTATTTCTTGGCACACACAAAACAAGACTGGACATAATCAGTAAGTATTCAAAAGAGGGAACAATCCAACACTGGAAGGAAAACAGAAGTAGTGTACTCAAGGTCTTTTCCATTTTCTTTTTTTTTTCTCCTCTCTTTTTTTTGGGCAGAGATTACATTATTTTTAAAAATGTAGGGCTTTTAAATATTAGTCTACACAAATATTTAGCTCACGGCAAGCAGAGGAGTGAATTTACCCCACACTAGCCTGCTGCGGATTAACTGTCCACCTGGACCCTGATGACACATTAATGTGTCATTAATGCACTTGGGTCTACTCCTGTTTCAAAGAGGACTAGACCAAAGTGCATTAACGAACTATTAATGCACTTCAGAGCTTGGTCCACAGCAGGCTGGGTGGGGCAGATTCACACCATAGCTTGCCATGAACTAACTGTTCATGAAGGCAAGCTCTTAAAGAGTTTTTCATCAACTTCACCCAAATGAAAAAAGACTATGGAATTCTTTCAAGTACCCTCAAAATATGGTAAAAGCATACTGTAATCACATAAAAAGGTAAAGAACTTAATTTCAGTGAGTGTGTTGGTTACCTGTATCCAGGGTCAAAAATCATAACAAAACAAAACGAGGCTGGTAAAAATAGGAACACTACACCTATCTTATTCCCTAGCTTTCGGCTTGTAACCTTAGTGTTTCCACACCAACTTCTCTGATCTCTACAGAGTTACACTTATCCTCAGGCACACACTTCATCTAGCTGTGGAGGTACATCTGCTTGTTTATGCTGCAGGCCTTGCATGTGTGGATGAGATCTGCATACTACACTCAAAAGCCATGGACCTTAACAAACAAGTCTCTTATAGTGCACATGCTGTTTTTGATCATAAGAGGATAGATACTCGTAGTTGTTTATAATCAAAGTGTGACCCAATGTTAAATGTATATTGCTCTTTCTACACACTAAATATTAGATTCAGAGCATAGCTTGTTTGCACTATTTTAGGAAATTGCATATTTGTGTACATCGGCTTGCTTCCAGTTAACATAACAGTAAGATACATATACTTTTTTTCACCTTTCAGCAACAGCAATGACAATCCACAAGACAGAAATAATACATGGATGCAAACCTACTATCAAAAAAATCATTAATGCCATGCAAAATCATCACAGGAAAAGCATTTCCCATTACGTAAGAGCTAAGCTAATTTACACAATCATCAAGATCACCTCAATTTATTTCAAACCAGGAAACAATGGTCTGGTGATCATTATTCTAGTATAGCAACATTGTATAAATTAAACTATACCAATTAATGTAGATATACATTTTTGTGATAGAGACTGTTGTACTTTTTCACAGTTATTAAACATCCATGCAGACTGTCCAAGATAAAAAGATCTACTGTAAAAAGAAAAGGAGTACTTGTGGCACCTTAGAGATTAACAAATTTATTTGAGCATAACCTTTCGTGAGCTACAGCTCACTGCATCCGATGAAGTGAGCTGTAGCTCACGAAAGCTTATGCTCAAATAAATTCGTTAGTCTCTAAGGTGCCACAAGTCCTCCTTTTCTTTTTGCGGATACAGACTAACACGGCTGCTACTCTGAAAGATCTACTGTGTACTTCAGAGTAAATAAGAAGGTCACTAGACAGAAGATTTTCTTACTGGTTATGAGTACATACAAGACTGAAAAGCAAGTTGGTGTTCGACTGGTTGGCTCCCTCCCCCACTACTGAGATAGAACTGCATTATATATTGTACCAACAATGCAAGGGGATAAAGCTGATCCTGAGGTGATTCTAAGCCATGACAAATATGATTCAGGATTCCTTATTCACCAAACTCAAGTAGGCAAGTGAATTTGTCAAGTGTTAACTTAGTTTTATTTATATCTTAATATATATATTAAGATATAATTAATTGCAGCACATAACGTAATTGTGTATATGCAATTGTCATTTAATATGTATAAAATAGAATTGATTTATATGAAGTTATATTCTTTTATATTAAACTCCTATGAAATGTTTCCCACTTCTTCTTAAACAACCATCTCAGTATCCAGTTTGAGCAAGATTTTGGTTACAACTCTGCTTCCAGTGAAGGGACAGTTAGGAGAACCACGCTATTCATTTCATGTTGTTCTTTGAAATTACTGGAAAAACAACAAGGAGTCCTTGTGGCACCTAAGAGACTAACAAATTTATTTAGGCATAAGCTTTTGTGGGCTACCCCTTTTAGCCCACAAAAGCTTATGCCAAAATAAATTTGTTAGTCTCTTAGGTTTCAAAGTAGCAGCCATGCTAGTCTGTATTCGCAAAAAAGAAAAGGAGTATTAGTGGCACCTTAGAGACTAACGAATTTATTTGAGCATAAGCTTTTGTGAGCTACAGCTCACTTCATCGGAATGCTGTAGCTCACAAAAGCTTATGCTCAAATAAATTGGTTGGTCTCTAAGGTGCCACTAGTACTCCTTTTCTTTTAGTCTCTTAGGTGCCACAAGGACTCCTCGTTGTTTTTGCTGATACAGACTAACTCGGCTACCCCTCTGAAACCCATCACATTTGAAATGACTGGACATCATCTCACAGTAATTGAAAGTCAACATAATTTCATCTCTTTCGTGACACTACAGTATAAACAAAAGGTGATGAGCCTTGTAGGATATAAGGGCAGTTTCGCCTCTTGAATGTGGAGGAGAATGAAGAACTGGAGTTTGCCATTTGATACTAAAGCAGAAGTATGAACTAACCACTTAGACACTGCATTTCAAAAAGATCAAATTTCAGATCAGTAGCCTGTAAGATACCTAACAGAGTGTTGGTACCCTTCGGCCTTGAAAAATATTAATACAGTGACTTCAAAGCAATGAATTACTTATACACATTCCACAACAGGTTAGATCAACTACTGTGGAACTTTCAAAAGCACACAAGTGATGTAGGAGCCTAAGCAACAATTTCAAAAGTGACAATCCTTAGGTGCATTGGTGTTGTAGCCGTATTGGTCCCAAGATATCAGACAAGGGAGTGAGGTGATATCTTTTACTGGACCAACTTCTGTTGATGAGAGAGACAAACTTTTGAGCTTACACAGAACTTGGTCCAATAAAAAAATATTACCTCACCCACCTCGTCTCTAACTCTTAGGAGCCAAAGTCCATGGGACTTAGCCTCCTAAGCACCTAAGTCACGTTTGAAATTGGGACTTAAGGCTTGTCTACTAAGTGAGATAATGCACTCCACTGGGATTTGATTTCTAAAGTGTACTAACGTGCTATGTATAACTTGGTCAGTGTAGACCTTGCTAGTGTGCGCTAAAGGTTCTCTAGTCTAGTGCACAGAACTAGATTAAAGTGCACTATGGAACCTTTAGTGCACACCAGCAGGATCTACACCGACCAAGTAATGAGCAGCACATCAGTGTGCTTCAGAAATGACACCCAAGAAGAACGCATCACCGCACTGTGTAGACATGCCCTTAGAGGCTTTTGAAAACATTCCCTTAATCACTAGAGCTTATCTCCAAAAAGGTTTCAGAGTAGCTGCCGTGTTGGTCTGTATTTGCAAACAGAAAAGGAGTACTTGTGGCACCTTAGAGACTAACCAATTTATCTGAGCATAAGCTTTCGTGAGCTACAGCTCACTTCATTGGATGCATCCAATGAAGTGAGCTGTAGATAAATTGGTTAGTCTCTAAGGTGCCACAAGTACTCCTTTTCTATCTCCAAAAAAACACTACTTTTATACAAAAATCAATCATAACCAATAACAAATTCCTAGGCATCAAATACTGAAAAATCACCTTAACAAAGAAAGACGTTTGGAGGGTATTTGCCAACATCACAGAGTAGCCAAACAGGTGACAGTTGTTCTCTTTTCACCTGTTTTACTTGGGAGAGAAAAAGCTTTCAGATCCTTTGGACTAAAGGATTTGGGTACTTTGGTAGCTAACCAGATTCTTGACTGCAGTTCATCTCTCCTTTGTTAAACTAAATTAGCAAACATTTCATCTTCAGTTCAAATGCTAATTGAATACTGCCATGGCAGAGTATCAATTGTTTGTAGAAAATTAAATTAAAGATAAATTACAGTGATGAAGTGGCAGATTTAAGATAAGAAAATTCAAAATTAAGGCTTTCACTTTGTCCCTAACCTATAATACTGGGTTTTGTTATTTCCAGGAACTATATATTTTTACTTCAATTGTGCAAGTTATTGCAGAACATATGAGTTACAGATAGTGAAGGTATAACCATGAAATTCTTGGATTTTGTCTTTTTAAATCAGGCCAGCAACATCAAAAATAAAACAATGGTATCTGTGAGGGGTTTTTTTTTTGTTTGTTTCTATTTTGACAGGATAGAAGAAGAGAACAAATAATTTTCACTATGGTCCATATCTAGTCTGGTAATCTTCTTGATCAGACAAAATGCAAACAGTAATATGATTATTTCACAGACATTAGAGATTTCTTAAAAGTGCTTAGACCATTGTTTTCATAATGAATAAGAACATAGCCATATGTAGAAGCATAATATACCATTTCTGTGACACAAGTTCAAGAGCTGCCTTCAAACTTCAGATCCTCAAGGATAGGTTTTGGTTTCTGATTAAAAGGATGTACTGTTTATCGTTCCTTTGCACTCAACACTGGCTGGTTACTAAGTTGCCCTACAAAAGATCAGCTGGGCATTTCTAATAACTCTCACAGTATAAGAACAAGGTGACACCCAATTAAATTTAAAGGCAACAAATATAAAGCTGAAAAAAATGTTTTTAAATACATACTATATGCAGGATTAAACCATGGAAATCGTTACCACAAGATTACTGCACAATAGCAGGGACAGCTATGAATGAGGTGGAATAAAGGTCATTTAGGAATGGGAGATGTTGGTGAAAGATTGTGAACTCTTGTGGCATGTACTGTCTTTTTTCCCCCTCTGTGTTTCTACAGTGCCTAACATAACAAGATCATTGTTCATGGTGCTAACGTAACACAATAATAAATAATAATTCTCCAGGATCTCCCACCTGGAGCTGCTAATATCTAAACTGCCTTTGAATGGCTAACAACCTTTTGTGAAATATATTCTGTATTTTTTAGGGAGAAAGAAGCAGCAGTAAGTTAATGGCATAAGAAAAAAAACTACGTTAGAATATCAGGATGCATCTAAAAATCATAAAAATAAAAAGGCGTGTAAGATTTATAAACCTTTCATCAGTTAAGCATTTTATACATTAACGTTAAGAGAAAAGAGGCTCATCCTTTTACTTAAAGTTTAACCTAGTGGAAAAAGACCACAATTATATGTCCCCAGAGCTCCCACTCAACTCCTTGGGAATTTACTCAAACATTATGTTAATGAGCATGGTATAAATACCTAGATACAGTAACTGAAATACAAAAACGGATCTCTGAAACAGAAGAAGCAGGATATTTATTTCTGTATATCCTGAGTATTATTCACAGCCCTCCAGGAACAAATCTTATCCAAATCAAGGAGGGGAAGTAGCTGAAGTTGAGCAAATATTTGTATGTTGGCAAGCAAAACTATCCCATCCTTCCCTCACCTGAAAAATTATCTGTTAATTGTCTGAGCAGCAACACCCAACAGAGCTAAACAGTAATTTTAGGCGATGAATTCAATGGTCTGAGGTCCCATGTTGAGAATGCAGTACTAGCTGATTTTAAAAAGCCATGCATGCCCCTTCCCTCCTCCACCCCCCACCAATGTTTTCCCTGTGAAGTGAGCATGAAATTCTACATTGTCCCTGAGATACTTTTCATAACAGAACTGAATATTAGCTACATAATATTACTTTTTTAATCTATTTTTTAATCTGAAATGTATCTCTAAGGAAAGAGGTCAGCCTACCTTACCTACCTCTGATGATCTTGGTCATCCATCAATAAGGATAATATCAGTTTTACTGGCCAGACAGGAGGAAGCAATTACTAGATATTTGTGTGAGCAACAGGAAATAGAGATCGATATAACTGTGATAACTGCATAGGGATGCATGCAGTTCTAGGGGCGAAAAACTCTTGAAAGGCGATGCATTTTCAAGATGACCCCTCAACTTGGTTTCTTTTAATTTTGCTAAATATGCATCCAGAAAGGGTTCAGAAGACATCATTTTAGGGAGATTCAGAGTCCAGAGGGCTGATCTACAGAGGCTGAGGGCTGTGTTTCGTGTAGGGCAGTGTTGTGTATAGAGGACAAGGAAAAGTCCCTAAAACATTAACTAATCTAGCTCTGATAATCTAAGAACTACATACAACAGAACTATAGAAAAGGCAATAAGGGTCTGTAGCAGATCCAGACACAATAAGAGGCTCCTTGTATGTTATCTGCAACAACAGAACTGAGGGTTAACCGTTTTCTTTCCCTCTGCTCGTAATTATATCGACTTTGTGCATACTTTATTTGTGTCAACCCAAAGATGTAATAACTGTTTCCTCAAGTCTATCCAATCAGGTATGTATTACCAGTATCAATGAATTATAAAGTTCATCATATAAATCTGGTAGGTTGACATCTTTCCCTTGCTAACCAACTGGGATATAAGAGCAAATATGAAGAGCTTGTTTACTCCCTGATTTTCTGCTGCTATGAATTCTGTTTCGAGATGGATCATAAACAGGACTAACTTCCTCATAATCTTGTGGATTTACAACAGAGTCAATCAATGGAGCCAAATTATCTATATTAATCAGCATTCCAAAACTGTCTCCAGTGGGTGAATGATGCGTAAAGTTTGGCTAGAACATTGGAGCTTCTAATTTCAATTGAAGCACAGACCAAATACCATCAGGTCTACTGGTAGCTATTGGTCATTGTGCAGCAGTGTTTGGGATCCTCACTCCTCCTTTTTTAAAAGTTTGAACCTCTTGTAACAAAACCCCTGAAGGGTTGAATCCAGCACCTCTGACTCTAAAAGCATGAGCCTCTAGTGCTTGACCTAAAGGACTGAGTCCATTAGCTTGGAGGCAGCAGCCAAATCAAGTCTCCATATATGGTCTAGCCACTAGAGGGGAACACAGAGAAATGCTGTTAGCATGTGTTACAAGACAACACTATTAAACTTCACTTACAAATTTATTATATACACATTTAACCATTACTTCCTCAAACAGTGAATGAGACCCAATTTTATTTAAATTGTAACATTTATGTTTGTCAATATATTGTTTCCAAGGGCACTGGATTCAATTTTTTTACCTAACGTGTTTTCAACGTTTGAGGATCTTTCTTTCTCATTAGACATTTTAAATCATAGAATCATAGAACATCAGGGTTGGAAGGGACCTCAGGAGGTCATCTAGTCCAACCCCCTGCACAAAGCAGGACCAATCCCCAATTAAATATAATATAAATATATAATCCTATTTTAAAAGATTAATGCTGAAGAAAATTTGTAGGGAAAATAATAAAAATGACAGTTATTTAAAATGTAAGACAATTTTCTTTAAAGGTACAGTAATACTAAGACTACCATAAACCTACAGTAGTGGAATGTTGAGAACTTTTATATTTTTCATATAGTGAACAAACAAGAGGACCAGGTACCTCCACATTCTGATTGTTTTTGTCCTCTCTTTTTGAGCATAACAGGAAAAATACTGAAAGGCTAAAAAAGTACAAAAGTTGTTTTAATACAAATTAAATAATTTATCAATACATTTTTGCCATAAAAATAGATTTAGACACTTTAGACACATAATAAAACGACACATAGTTGTGCAACAGATAAGACACAACAGACCAAATTCTGCTCAGTTACACTTGTGCAATCCTTTGAAAGCAGTGCAGTTACAAGAGAAGCTGTGCAGAACTTGGCCCATTAATATCAAGGAAAGATTTGATAGCTTTTATAAGAATTCAGCCACACTATGGCAAGGCTACAATTGAAAGGAAAATCCATAGTTTCTATTACTATTTAGTTTAGACATTCAACCAGAAAGTGGGAACTGATGAGTTCTCATAGTAGTTGTTCTTTAGCTATTAACACAGAAGCAAATAAATATCTATTAATAAATATTCACAATATTGGATTACTGTGGAAACGGTGGTTCTTTTGACCACCAAATGTGACATTAGCTATAACTGAGAAATACAGAATTGAAAAATAGCAAATCATATTTAATAACTACTGTTTTTAAAATGCTTACTCAAAAATATTTTACTTAACATACTTTAAACAGCCCTTTACTGCTCTACATTTTGCCAAAACAAATACTAGGAAGTTAAGAAAATTGATCATCTTTTCAAGTTGTTACCTCAACAATATCCGAGTTGGTTCTGCTCTCATGGGGTTCATTGTATTCTGTGTATTTGAGTAGAACTTTGTCCATATCAGTGCTGGCATACTGAAAGAGTTTGTTAGAACTGTTAAAAATGATGAGTGCTATTTCACAGTCACAGAGCACACTAAGTTCGTATGCCTTCTTCATTAATCCAAATTTCCTCTTCGTAAAGGTCACCTACACAAGGAAGAAGAGTGGAGGTTTTTCAAATGACAGAACAAAAAACTTTGAATGCCTATAATTAACACATAAAAAGGAGTGTCAGTTGATAGCTGGCACTTTAAACTTCTAGTAACAAGACATCTACTATAAGCATGCAGTCAAGTTTAACATTCACTGTGAATTCTCATTTCTCCTACTCAAATATACGGTCATGTCATTAACACAGTGTTATACAAGTGAAATAGAAGTTGATGGGAACAGTTTTCTACTAAAACCATAACTATACAAGAGCCAAACTCTTAATTGTAATAAACAAAATTAGTCTACTAAAAAAACCTGCTAAATGGATCTGTCCCTAGAAACTGTAGAGCCCAGATATACTGAGAGGGTCATACTTGGTGAGCTCTTTATAACTGATCCATGTAGTGATGTTATCCACTTACCCCTCATTGTCACTGAAAATTAAGATTTTAATTAGGGCTGTTTAACTGCAGTTAACTCACACAATTAACTCAAAAAAATTAACTGCGATTAAAAAAATTAATCACAATTTATCACACTGTTAAACAATAGAATACCAATTGAAATTTATTACATATTTTTGGATGTTTTTCTACATTTTCAAATATATTGATTTCTTTTACAACAGAAAATACAAAGTGTACTGTAATCCCTTTATATTATTTTTTATTACTGTAAAATGTAAAAATGTAAAATGATAAAGAAATAGTATTTTTCATTTCACCTCATACAAGTACTGTAGTGCAATCTCTACTGTGAAAGTGTAACTTACAAATGTAGATTTTTTTTTTGTTACATAACTGCACTCAAAAAAACCCAAAAAAACAATGTACAACTTTAGAGCCTCCAAGTCCCCTCAGTCCTACTATTTGTTCAGCCAAGTGCTAAGACAAACAAGTTTATTTACATTGACGGAAGATACTGCTGCCTGCTTCTTATTTACAATGTCACCTGAAAGCGAGAACAGGAGTTCATATGGCACTTTTGTAGCCAGCGTTGCAAGGTATGTACATGCCATATATGCTAAACATTCGTATGCCCCTTCATGCTTCAACCACATTCCGGAGGGCATGATTCTATGCTGATGATGTTTGTTAAAAAATAATGCGTTAATTAAATTTGTGACTGAACACATTGGGGGAGAACTGTATGTCCCCAGCTCTGTTTTACTCGCATTCTGCCATATATTTTATGTTATAGCACTCTCAGATGATGACCCAGTACATGTTGTTTGATTTACAAACACTGTCACTACAAATCTGACAAAATGCAAAGAAGGTACCAATGTGAGATCTAAAAATTGCAACAGCACTCGACCCAAGGTTTAAGAATCTGAAGCGCTGTCCAAAATCTGAGAGGGACGAGATGTGGAGCATGCTTTCAGAAGTCTTAAAAGAGCAACATTCAGATGCAGAAACTACAGAACACGAACCACCAAAAAAGAAAATCAACCTTCTACTGGTGGCATCTGACTCTGATGATGAAAATGAACATGCACTGGTCCGCTCTGCTTTGGATCATTATCGAGCGGTACCCGTCGTCATCAGCATGGATGCATATCCTCTGGAATACTGATTGAAGAATGAAGGGACATATGAATATTTCGCACATCTGGCATATAAATGTCTTGCGACGCTGACTACAACAGTACCATGCAAACGCCTGTTCTCACTCTTAGGTGACATTGTAAACAAGAAGTGGGCACTATTATCTCCTGCAAATGTAAACAAACTTGTTTGTCTAATCGATTGACTGAAGTAGGCTCTAAAGTTTAACATTGTTTTATTTTTGAATGCAGTTATTTTTTTAATACATAATTCGACATTTGGAAGTTCAACTTTCATGATAAAGAGATTGCACTACAGTACTTATATTAGGTGCATTGAAAATACTATTTCTTTTGTTTTTTACAATGCAAATATTTGTAGTCAAAAATACATCCAAAGTGAGCACTGTACCCTTTGTATTCTGTGTTGTAACTGAAATCAATATATTTGAAAATGTAGAACACATCTAAAATATTTAAAAAAAAAATTACATTCTACTATTGTTTAACAATGCAATTAATCACGATTAATTTTTTTAATCGTTTGATAGCCCTAATTTTAATATACATAATGGAAAAGTATGGAAAGCAGAACAAAAGTTGACAAAATCAAATGCCTCTATGCTGATTTTTATATCCTTTTATATTTAAATACTCTGAATATACATTCACTTTGTTCAATATTTCTTATTCTTTCAGTTATCTTAGAATGGGAACTGCAAGCACTTTGATAAATAGATAGGAAAAATGCTCTCATTTCATGGTCGCTTTAGTGTAAGTTCCTCTATGCCCTCAGCTATTGTGGAACAACAATTCCCTTCACTCAAAGAAACAGATACACAGACAGTAACCATTTACTAGGGGAACCTCGGATTACAGAACAGCCATGCTGCAGTATATTAGGACAGGGGCCCTTTTTATATCACAGGTCAGGTACTTAAATGAGGTAAAATGCTGAAAAAAGCTTTAATCCTAGACTTACAAAATACAAAGGAAAATTCTTGGTACATTAATGCTCTATAAAAAACATCAGTGTCTTCAAAGAATCTTGTGTATTATAGGTAGCTGGAAGGCAAGGGCAAGAGAACCACCACCAAAACCATGCTGAAATGTATACCAGCAAAATAAAAAAACAAACATTTTTAAACAATAAGGCATACATTCTCAAAGTTGTGTGCTGAGATTTAGTTGCATGATCCCTATTGACTTCAGCTTTGGGTAGGAAGATAGATGCCTGATTCCTGCTGAAGGGAACTGGAGTTCAGAAAACAAAAGAAACATTAATAGTATCATAACACCTTTCTCTCCTTAAAGCTGAACCTTGTTAACCAAAATACATAGCTTTCTCTATTTTCAATTTTAGGCAACTTTAAGGAAATATTTTTCATCAGTGGAAATTCATTGCTCACTTTCTCTTCCTTTATGTTTTTCGGTAAACCATAAAGGTGTTAAAAAAGCAAGATTTACCAAGTCTATCAAGGGCTCTGAAGAAATATTCCCACACTATATCATATTCCTCATTACATAACATAAGAACAGCTATACTGGGTCAGACCACTGGTCCATCTAGCCCAGTATCCTGTCTCTGACAGTGGCCAAGCCATATACTTCGGAGAGAATGAACAGAACAGGGCAATTTTGAGTGATCCATTCCCTACTAGGGTACGTCACAGCTATAGCCTGCACTAGTTGATGGCCATCAATCATCATATAGTTCTGCCATCTTAAGAGTTTACAGACTCCACTTTGGACCTATAAATTGCTATGTTTCACTTAGCTGACTGTCACAGAAGGCTGTGGCTGGAAGGGCAAAAACATGAAACACTATCCAATACTTTTGGTTTGCCAATGTTAATTGAAGCCTCAATCCTAGATTAATACAAATTCAGCTCGCCAACCTATGATCATTCTCCCACATTGTGAACATTGTAATGGACTTGCCCTCAGACCACCACTTGAAGATGAAGCAGTTACACTAAGGTAGATTTTTTTTTTAACCTAGTGGACAGAAGTAATTTAACCAAATTACTGCCAAAAAGTAATTTAACTCATTGTAGAGTATTTTACCAAATGAAATGCTATCATGTGCCATTTATTATTCAGGCACCTGAAATTTTAGCTAAAACTCAGAGACAACAAACAGAACTTTTTTGGGTGGAGGGATAGCTCAGTGGTTTGAGCATTGGCCTGCTAAACCCAGGGCAGTGAGTTCAACCCTTGAGGGGGCCATTTAGGGGTCTGGGGCAAAAATTGGGGGTTGGTCCTGCTTTGAGCAGGGGGTTGGACTGTGGTCCCTTCCAACCCTGATATTCTATGAACTTCTGGGCTTCCATATGATGCCTGATCAAGCACTCAACACAAACAGGTTTCAGAGTAGCAGCCGTGCTAGTCTGTGTCCGCAAAAAAAAAAGGAGGACTTGTGGCACCTTAGAGACTAACATTTATTTGAGCATAAGCTTTCGTGAGCTACAGCTCACTTCATCGGATGCATGCAGTGGAAAATACAGTGAGGAGATTTATATACACAGAGAACATGAAACAATGGGTGTTACGATACACACCGTAACGAGAGTCATCAGGTAAGGTGAGCTATTACCAGCAGGAGAGCAGGGAAAAAAAACTTTTGTAGTGATAATCAAGGTGGGGCATTTCCAGCAGTTGACAAGAACGTCTGAGGAACCGGGGGGGGGGGGGGGGGGCGGGGGTGGATAAATATGGTGAAATAGTTTTACTTTGTGTAAAGACCCATCCACTCCCAATCTTTATTCAAGCCTAAGTTAATTGCATCCAGTTTGCAAATTAATTCCAATTCACCAGTCTCTCGTTGGAGTCTGTTTTTGAAGTTTTTTTGTTGAAGAATTGCCACTTTTAGGTCTGAAATCAACACCCTGATTATCACTACAAAAGGTTTTTTCCCCCCTGCTCTCCTGCTGGTAATAGCTCACCTTACCTGATCACTCTCGTTACAGTGTGTATGGTAACACCCATTGTTTCATGTTCTCTGTGTCTATAAATCTCCCCACTGTATTTTCCACTGAATGCATCCGATGAAGTGAGCTGTAGCTCACGAAAGCTTATGCTCAATTAAATTTGTTAGTCTCTAAGGTGCCACAAGTCCTCCTTTTCTTTTTGCGGATACAGACCAACACGGCTGCTACTCTGAAACCTGTAATATAGAGATAACTGATTACCTTACACAAGCGTTGTGATTCATAGATTTTAAGGCCAGAAAGGACCACTGCGCTCACCTAGTCTGTTTTGTGGAACACAGACCAGAGGACTTCTCTGAATTAATTCCTGTTTGAAGTAGAGCAGACCTTTTAGAAAAACATTAAATCTTGATACATACATACACATTGCCAGACAAAAAGCTATGATAACCATGTGACACCATGCAATAACCAGGAGTATGATTAATGCAGTTTAGCATTTGTGGTTATTAAATTAAATTCTTTTTAAAACAAACATTTGATTTTTTTTCCCCCTTATTCACCACCCAATGGTGTCACTTCCAGGAAAAATTAATGTTGTCATGGTATTTAACTATGCATTCCCAAATTTTAATATGTTTGGCTTTCTTTTTGAAGTTTGTCCATAATACCAAATTTCCTGGGTTTATAATAGGGATTGGCAACCTTTGGCACACGGCCCACCAGGGTAAACCCCCCTGGCAGGCCAGGCCAGTTTGTTTACCTGCCGCGTCTGCAGGTTCAGCTGATCGGAGCTCCCACTAGCCGCGGTTCACCGCTCCAGGTCAATGGAGGCTGCGAGAAGTGGCGTGGGCCGAGGGATATATGCTGGCCGCTCCTTCCCACATCCCCCATTGGTCTGGAGCGGCAAACCGTGGCCAGTGGAAGCCGCAATTGGCTGAACCTGTGAACGCAGCAGGTAAACCAACCAGCCTGGCCTGCCAGAGGGCTTCCCCTCGCGGGCCATGTGCCAAAGGTTGCCAATCCCTGGTTTATAATGTTTGGTTTCAGAATAACTACAACTTCCCCTTAGTATTTTACCCCCATATTACCATTATATACTTTCAATTTAACTGCATCAAAATATGGTGTGCCTGTCAGTTTTTCTCTAAGATAACATTTCATAAGTGAACACTAAAAAAACCACGAGGATATTATCATATGATGTTTCCAATTATACAAAGTTATGAAGTATGAACTTTAAATCATTTTTACTTAAATTTTTATAGCCAAATTCATTTGTATGCTCTGGCTGCTTTATGCCACTCTGGAGCAGCCCAACACAGCCAGAGAGTACTGTCCAGTTAAGCTACTTTCATAGCGACTTTGCTTCTTTAAAGCTGTCAGACTATCTGGAACAATTTCCCCCACACTCATGTCCTCCCAATTCTCATTCCCTCTTGTATCTTCCTGCTTTCCTCTGAACACATCCCAGAATCCATCTCCCTTCTACACTCCACACTTCCTTGCACACTTCTCCATCCTATAACCCATACATTCCCCGGCATTCCCCCCTCCTTGCCCAGTCTCTGTTGGGAAGCTGTGGTATAACAGGCAGTTTATGACAAGAAATATTTAGGATGAATGCTAAATTATGCCATTAGTTTTCATAATAGAAAGTTAATCAGCAGGTACATGCCACATGATGGCAGGAGGGGGAGAAATGAGAGCAAGTGGGGGCTACACCCCAAGGGCATGGCAGAGGCTGTATCAAATCCACATAATTTGAACCTTCCCCCACAGTCATGGGAGTTTGGGAAAGAAACTCCTGAAAGGAGGAAGCCATTAACTCAGCTGGCATCAAACACAGAAGCAACTGCAGCAGGGTCCTTCAACACCAAAGATGTCATCAGCATCTTTTCCCAGTTTTTTCTTTGGACAGTCTCTTCCATAAGTTGATTGGCAACTGTTATTGTTTATTAATGCCATCAAGTTCTTTTATAGATCTTTTCATCCATACCGCTTTGAGCAATTTACAAGGGAGGTAAGCATCATTTAACATTGTAGCACAGGGAGGTAAAGGGACTTGCCCAAAGCTGGGAACAGAGCAGAGGTCTCCTAAGTTCCAGACTGGTGCTCTATCCATTAGGCAACACTGTTTACTCCTACAGTCATTTCATATCAGCCTCACACCACTTGCTCTATATGCCTGCTTTACCTCCCTCATCATCCTCACTGTCTCACCTTCCTGCCTTTCCATTTACTTACTTCCCCATTTAGCAAACCTCTCCACGCAAAAAAAAAGTAAAACTGAAAGTCCCCTCCCTCTACAAAAAGAAAACAAACCCTAACAACCTCCCCCCCCACAAAAGAGAACACCACATAGAACATGATGTTTGCAAACCAACACCACTGTTCTTTTGTATTTGTATGTTATGTCCTTTCCAATTGCCCCTTGTCTGTCTTGAATACGTAGACTGCAAGTTCTTCAGGGGAGGAACAGTTTCTCATTCCATACAGGTCACAAACGGAGCCCCAATCTCAGCTTATCTCCCCAGGTACTAATATAATTAAATAATAAAACCATCTCCTCTCCTTCAGAGAAAATTAAAACAAAAGCCACTTTCAAAATAGCCACCATCTCCCATATTTCTGAATGAAAGTGAAGTTAACCTTTCTTCAAAGGAAAATTGTGATCCCATATGCTGTCTGGAGACAGAGAGGAACACTAGGAAGAGGTGAATGACACCAGTCATTTTAACCAAGGGGAATCTGTAGTCTCAGTCGCACTGTGAACAATAGGAGATGGCAGCATTTTGAAAGAGTCCATGGAATTCTCTGAGGTAGAATACTATTCTTCAGCATTTGCTGAAGGAGAAACTTTCAGTTATGAATAATTGGGAAAAATTACCATTAATTCTAACTAAACATTTTAAAAATGTATTCTAGGCACAAGACTTCAGAGAGTTAACTATAAAAGGGAAATTTGAAGAGTCTATTTTACAATCACTGGGGATAAAAAGAAGCGTGACACCAAGTACTACATATCTTAAAGCAGGGGTCTACAAACTTTTTGAATCGCGCACCCACAGGGCCAGCTCTGGGGAAGCAAAAAAAAAAAAGACGAAGAAGAGGTGCCGCCGAAGAATCAAAGGTCCAGGAGCGCTCCTGCAGCGCACCCCCATGGATGGTCTTGCGCACCCCACTTTGGAGACCATTGTCTTAAAGGACCCATTTTTTAGTTAATTTTAACAAACTAACAGATTTACTTTTAAATCCTCAAGAAATTCATTCTACACTCCGAGTAAGTATTTTGAGGAGGACAGTGTGCTGTACATTGCATACATAGCAACAGTTTCAACCCTTGCTTTAAGTACACAACTCAGCTCAACTTTAATTATGGAGTTGCACTGGCGTTGCCATTTTACAAATTCATAAACCACTACACCTTATGTTTAACAGCTATCAGAACAACAATATTTTTATGAGCCAATGCTAAAACATGTTTTCCTTGGCTCCTAGGGTTGTTTTGTTTTTAAATTATTGGTATCTACATTTCATATTGAGCAAGCCTGTGTAAAACAAATTGTTTGGAGGGACAAATCTGAGTTTTCTGTGGAAGCTGAGTGAGGAAATTATATCAACACACCCTCTACATCAAGACATTTTTCCATAAGTAAAGCTCTGTTAGTGCTACCTCTCTGCTGCCAACTACACTGTAAAATACATTCCGTACTATCGATATCTCCTGGTGGGAGATACCATTAAAGGAAACAGACAGACATCAGAGCTACACAGCACACTGCCAATAGCCATTTTATTAAAACAATATATATACTTCATTAAAATGGCTATTGGCCAGTGTCTGCAGTTTCCTAAAAAGCTATAAAATAAAGCGTGTGTGTCCATCTGAAAATCCATTGCAACATTTGTCAAATAAAGTCTCTGCACAGGACTTATGAATTTTGGAAAGCTATTCATATTGTAGTTGCAGATGTTAGCAAGCTACAAGAAATGGAATATGCAAGTCATTGGACATACTGGGGCTTACTTATATATTCGAACAGACCATGATAAAAGTTGGAATTATTACTCATTGTACCTGCACGCTTTTTCTAGATGAAAGATGTAGCAGCCTGCCATTTGTTAAGACTCCTAACATACTGTCTGTGAGGTAAGAGTTCTAACCGACTAGAGTCTTCCTTCCATTTCACCATTTTATTGCAGTGTGTCTAGTGATTAGAACACAAGCCGTTGGGTCAGACTTCCATGGAACCCAGTTTTTGCTTTTCCAGTGAATAGACCTCATTCTCCAGTTTTCCTCATCTGAAAGATGGGTACGACTCTCAGCCCCAGCAGACAAGGGTAACATTGAAGTTTAAATGGTTGAAAATGTTTGGCTATCATTAGATTAAGGGAATATATACAAAATTAGTATTCCACTCTTTTATATTATATATAATTGCACCTTCTTGTATAGATATAATAATGCACTAAACCTGATTTGGAACCTCAAAACAGCTGCTTAATTATTCTTAAAAATGAAGCAATAGAAGTAAATGAACAAGGGAGGTGGAAAGAAAAAGATACACAACAGAAAGTGAAACAAAATGAAAGGAAGGAAAGGGTAGTGACTAAACACATGTTTCTGAATGATTTCATAAAAGAACTACTTTTGGAAAGCTTTAGAACAACAAAATTACTGGAAACTACTTACGTTAGTACACAGTTTTCACTATTTTAAATAGAGAACAATTTTAACACTCAAATATATTGTATCAGATAATATCATGTCTTCATTCCCCTCTATACAAAATGAAGTTTTCGATGCATTTGAATTTTTTTTAAAGTCATGAAAGATACACCTTGCAAAACAGTAATAGCCTGCAAATTAGATAAGCATCAATTAGAAGTTATGATCTAGTCATTCTTCATAGATCACCAAATTTCATATGATCCACATAGCACAATTTACAATTAGGAGAATAATTATAATGGCACCAAGCAGGACTGCTGTAAGTTTAGACTGAATTGTTTTTCCCATTAGAACCCCTGATTTTTCCAGGCTCATCTTAGTTTCAAATTGCATCAGGATGAAATTTCACAAACTATTAGATAAATCATATTTTTAAAACTGAAAATTGGTTCAAGTTCTTCAAATATGTGTGTCATACAGTAGTAATTAAATATTAATGGAGTGATATAGCATAAAAACCAAGCAGTTTTATGGGTGGTGCAGCTCCATTTTGTAGACAGTAAGATTAAAAATTAAGGCTGTCATAATAGGTTTTTTTAACCTATTAAAAATTTTATTTGGTTTTAAATGCTGTGTGTACTGTACGTTTTCTAACCATCATAATGATGGCAATTGTTCCCCAATAGGACACAGATGACAACCAATGAGCTCATGAAAATATTACTACTTTAACACAATCGTGAGTAACCTTGATCTATATTTTCACTATTTCAAGATGATACTAAGAGTTATTTTTAATACAGAATGTATTAAAGTGACTTACAATATTAACATGAACATAGAGACCACATTTAAAACAATATCAACAAAAGGAAAAAACACATTCTATTTACATGTATGAAAATAAAGATAAAATATCAGAATAAAATTAGTCCATTCAAATTTAAATATTATTACATGGTCAAATTTTTAGTAGGGCTCTAGAAATATATCCTTGTTCATAGGCAAATCCTACATTCAACAAGGACTTGCAAATGGCCAGTTAGACACACAATCAGCCAATTTTTGCACTGCAAAGTTGCCTAGTATCCAGATATTGATATACACATTTGTTTCTGTATAAAACATTTTAATGTTCCTAACATATTTGGGGTAATTTCTATGGATTTTAAAGGCCCAGGAAGCCAGAAGTATTTTCTAATCAATCAGATTCAGCCTCACCATGGAAAGGTTACATTGGAGAAATGTTTAGTTCACTAATGTCTATGCCTATGTGCTTGTATCTGTGTTTGTGTTTAAAGAATACAGCATTATGCATTTGAAAAGTTACTCAGTATTGTAGAAAGAAAAGGAGTACTTGTGGCACCTTAGAGACTAACAAATTTATTTGAGCATAAGCTTTCGTGAGCTACAGTTCACTTCATCGGATGCATCCTGCTTCTAGATCAGGGCAAAAATACTGCAAGAACAGCCTTCTGGTATTCCAGCACCTCCACTTCCAGCCAGAACAAAGCTGTTCTTGGAATAGGGGAGGAAGAGGAGAGGAAGTAGAGAATGCCACATTAAACTTCCCAAAAGTGGTATAGAAGAGTCTAGAAGGGAAGGAGGCAGGGATTCTTCCATGCACATAAGCCTTCTCTTGACAGGCAAAAAGGGTGAGCTTTTTGATTGCATTTACTCAATTGAGTTATAGGCAGTCTTGGACTTGTAATACAATTGGTTCCTTACAATTGCGTCGTAAATCGGAACGTCAGAACTCCAAACTGCAATCTACTCCACTGTGGGACCAAGCATCATAACCCCGAAACCTACAGTCATAAGTCGAATCAGGGTGTCATTGTGGAAGCGTTGTAAGTGCCGTTCGTCATAACTCAAACGTAGTAAAGTCGAGGACTGCCTGTACCTTAACTCAACTGATGAAAAGCCTTGTTAAAATACAGCATAATACACTGGAAGCTGTTTTAGCTGGCTGTGTTGTAGTAGAGGCTCCCCCCGGTTCTAAAGTCTAATTAAATTATGTCAGATGGTTCTCCTTTATCCAGTAAATTATTGACATGTTCAAAAATTTCTAGTAGGTGAGACAGGATGTTTCCCTACAAAAACCATGCTGGATGGACTCTTAGCACATCATGATTTTCCAAGTGTTTTATTATTGTATTTTTCAACGATCATTTCAACCCATGTACCAGATACAGATGTAAGACTTACTGGTCTGTAATTCTTCAGATTACCCTATAGCCTTTTTTAATATAGGCATAACTTTTGCTACCTTCCAGTTCTCCAATACAATAGCTGTTTTTAATAAGATATTGTGTACTTTTTCTAGGAGTTCAACTACTTCATAATTCAGCTCTTTCAGAAGTATGGAATTTACAGTTCCTGGCCCAGTGACACTACTTTTTTTAAAATGTAATTTGTTCCAGTACCTCTTCTTCTGACACTGCAAAGAAGATTACCAGAAAAACAGCAGGTCTGTATCTTTCTGCTGTTACTCTTTGTCAGACAGAAGGCAAGCTCACCAGCGTTTGGGAATATTTGCATTGCCTTGAGAGGCTATATGGCTCAGTAGATAAATTCCCACATATGGCCTTGGGCAAGTCACTTCACCTTTTTTTACCGTCTCACCCACTACCTTTGCAACTTAAATTACCAACTCTTCAAGGTAAAGACCATCTCTTGCTATGTGTTGGTACAATGCCTAGCACTCTAGGCACTACTGTCATGCAAATAATAAATAATAGGTAAAGATTCAACTTGTAATAACACATCTGAAATGGCAGAATACTAATTCCTTACTTTTAAGTGTCCTTTTTAAAAAAGTGATCTGTTTTTCTGATGTTTACAAATCATAAATATTCCACAAAACATGTTCATACTTTCTTAATACAGGAAGGTTAACAGGTTCTTCAAAGTGATTCCGGTATTGATTAGTGAAGAGGTTTGATAACAAAAGTAATGTTCAGTTTGACATCTAATTTACTGCACTTTATTCTCTTCAGCTTAATGAATATAAATGCCCTATAGCTCATGTAAGCAGATAAGTGTTCTTAATTACTACAATGAGCATCTCATGTTAATTATAATCCCCCTGAGTAATAGTTAGTTCGGTATATTCTGTTTTGAGCTCAGTTATAATCCTATATAAAAGGAAACACTTTTGAAGAGACAAAGGATTTTCTCCCCTGTGAATTTATAAAATCAGGTCATGTAAGTAAAGCACTACTATGCTCTACTCAATGTTTCTAAATGAAAATGCATTAAACAGCCACATCAGGATTTAATATGCATGTTCATGAATCGTTTGCTAGCTAGTTATGATAGAGAAAAAACACAAACACGACAGTTAACTACTGCATTACGTTCTCAGGTTACAGTAAAATGAGACCTAGATTCCTTCATTATTTAGGTCAAAGAAATGGCTTATTCAGAAACCAAATTAATATATATCATATATTCTACACTTCATATGGCACACTGGTATGAGATGGAAGATGATGTAGGTGAACTGCGTTGCCTGACTACAAGAGTTACTTTAGCATGGAGCTCTGATTTTCTGTGGAACGAGGAGAAATCAAGTCAGAGTCCAGCCTTGCACCAAAGCCTAATACATCTTCCCAATCACTAGTACAAACAGCATTAGACCCAATTGGAGAGCCAAGCCAACAGATCAGCTAGGGAATTAATCCCAGAGTCAGAGCTTAACCATCTATATTTAGCATCAACAAAGGCAAACATACAAGTGGCTAATGTTTGGAACACAAGCAATACAAGAAGGCAGGAGCCAACCAGTCTCCCATGTAACAATAAATCTTAGATTGCATTGCCTTTGAGGTAAAGAACCCAGAAAAGTATTAGGATTGAGAGTATGGCTTATTCATGGTTATACAAGAAGCAAGGTTGGTTGGCACAAATTTGATAGCAAGAACTGAGATGTAAGTTAACTGAGAACTCCTCCAGGATTTCAAACAAGATGAACAAAATCAAAATGAACAGCCAGAAGTTATTAGTGTATTTTAATATGTGTACTTAAGTGATTTATCTACATCTAAACATATAACAGTTGTGTGACTGCAGCTAATCAAACACAACCTTTGGCTTTTGTTCACATTCAGATGGTACCATCCTTGCTATTTATGGTCAGTGTAATTTATTTGTAATGTTTATGTCTAGGGCTATCCAAAAAAGTTTACAAGAATCCTAGATGAACCCCTAAAAATCAGAATAGTTAAAAAAACTCTAGTGCAACTGTGAATATGAATGTGTGTGTTCTCCTCATTTAACACCCAACCCTTTCACAGAACCCCAACTGGGTTGGGGAAAATACCACAAAAGACACAACCTGAACTGAAGTGTTTAACTGGAACACACTATGTAACAAGTTGTACCAATCATAGCTTGAACAAGAATTTTCAGCTTCAGTTTTATAGTGTAGTGTTAGGCTGATTTATGAAACTGTGTGATTTCTTGAGGATATCTAGGGTAGCAACACGGTGAGGAGGAGATACAGTTGAAACTGGATCTCACCTTAGGGCTCACCTACGTGAGAATTTTTGTTCCATTATACCATTATAGTTAAGTCATTACAGTTATATTGGTATAAACACTCTGTGTGGACAATCTTATTCAAAAATAAATGTGGCTTTTTCAGTTTAGCTTAAAGCACCTCCAGAAAGTGACACAATTAACCGGAAAAAGTCCCTTTCATACCAGACTAAGAATGTCCATATGGGAGTTATACCTGTAAAACTACAGCAGGTAAATTAAAATTCACAATTTACGTTATGTCAGTATAAGTTTCCCATGCAGGCAAGCTGCAAGGGTTGCCTGAAAGGCCTACTCACTCTTCCCCAGGTTCAGAACCTACCGCCTACCTAGAAGCCTACCATACTGATTCGGACCAGTGATCCATCTAACATGGTATTCTTTTACCTACAGTAGCTAGTAGCATATGCATGAAAAGAGGTGCCAGAAATCCTGCAGGCATATAACTATGATACTTCTGGATATTCCTGTTATTCATACAAATGTCTAATCCCCTTTTCAATCCTACTTTTCCCTCAGTGACATGTCATGGCAATGAATTCCACAAGCTAACTGTGCGTGGAAAAAGAATTTCCTTTTATCAGTCTTCTATTTGTCACCTTTTCAATTTCATTGACTGCCTCCGTGTTCTTTTATTATAGAAAAGTGTGAACAGAAGTAACTAATCTACTTTCACTATACCATTCTCAGAAGCAAAGCACACACAGTTCAACATACTTTTATTTGTAGTCATGGCTTTTTCACCCTTCAATTTTTGAGGAAATTATCCCGTGGAGTTGTTTATTTCAGAGGCACAACTTGCAATCATATGCAGGTACGCAGGGATCAGCACAATATCTAAAATCATAGTTTATGATTGGATACATTTGTTTCACCTACAGGCAGCAACAAATAGTTTCAACACATCCTTTCTGAATTAGTGTAGTAAGGAGACACAAACAATGGCAGGTACAAGATAATTAACTACAAGGGTTGTTCTTTCAACCAAATCGCAGTAGGATAAAGAAAAACAGATTTTTCCAAACATCTTCAAACCAGTCAATCAGCATGCAAGTCCCAGTATACCATTTTAGCAGGGCTATTAGTTATACAGCAATTGTAAAACAAATTGACAACTATTTCTTGCCAAATAAATATTGCAATTATTTAAATTCAAACATTAATAATAATCTGTATTCTGGTAATGGCCTTCAATGTGCTATCCACAGACACAGAAAGACAAAGCCCAGAGTCCAGAAAAAACTTATGTTACTCAGGTGAAAACCAATGTACAACTTTTCCACTCCCATTTTAAAAAGAATTAAGCATGAACTTGTTCATGTGGAAGCTTCGTTTCTCACCTGTCTGTTCCGTTCGTCCATTATTCTTGTGATTTGTATTTTCTTCCTCCCCATTTTCACTCTCTCCTTTCCTTTCCCTTTTTACAATCCAAAAACACACTAATCCAAGAATTCTCACTCTTCAATATACTAACACATGGTACAGAGTTCTTTTCCACTGTTTCGTCTTCCACTCGATGAAAAGGTTGCTGCTTCTTGTTACAAAATCCTAAAATAAAAAGAAATATTGAAATAATTTGGTGCCTTCAATATTTTCAAAGTTACAGATAATTTCACATCAAAGATAGTGTTTGAACGTTCAAAGTAAATCTTGTAAAGATGAACCAATTCATCTCTCTCTAATCAGACATCCTGTCTATTACTGTCTTACCAAGCAAAATCAAGGGATGACTGTAAATTAAGCATTTGAGGTGTTTCACAGAACCTACGGCCAAGAGTCAAAAGTGATCAGTGATTTTGGGTCCTCCACTTGGACATCTTTAAAAATTTTCATAGGGTGCTCAACACTCTCTGAAAAAATCAGCCTTTTCCAAGGTGTCTACAGTTGAGCAGTCAAAAACTGGGGCACCCAAAAAATTCACTTCTAAGAATCATCATCTTGGGTTTGAGAAATTTAACCTATTTTTTTTAAAAAGGTAAAACTTTCAAATATTTGGCCATAGATATAGATATGTGACAACCCTTTAAATTAAGCTCTTTATAAAATTTATATAAGCAAGGTGACTTGCTTAAGGTTGTTTGGTGTTATTTCACCTTCTGAACAAGCAGTCAATCTGAAAAATAAATTTTCCATCATTATTCAAGCTCTGACTGTTGGAAACAAAAATTAAGGTTACTTTTTTAGCTGCAATTTATTTCAAAATTAAAATCATGTCTCTTGCAACACTGTTGTTTAGAGCTCCTCAACACACATAAACACAGGCCCTACGCCTCAAAGAGCTTATAGTTGAGCCACAACTAATATAATTTATAGAATCAAAATACACAGGCAACAAATCTTATCAAACTTGCTAGTAAAGTGGTCAGCTAGGGAAGGATTAAGAATAGGTACTCTACTGCAGACGTCATTTTGCCACAATATGCTAAAAAATATATGGAAAGATTAAAACAATTAGGTAAGAATTGGAGCAACGGATTAAAAATACTCCGATACTACAAGGATGAGGATGCCTAAAGAAAAAAATTAAAAAGATAAAATGAAGGATTCATAGATTCATAGATTCATAGATATTTAGGTCAGAAGGGACCATTATGATCATCTAGTCTGACCTCCTGCACAACGCAGGCCACAGAATTTCACCCACCACTCCTACAAAAAAACCTCACACCTATATCTGTGCTATTGAAGTCCTCAAATTGTAGTTTAAAGACCTCAAGGAGCAGAGAATCCTAATAAAAAAACAAAATGAAAAAAAGGCTTAAAAATAAAAATTTAAATAGAAAGACTAAGGTTTATATTAAACTAATAAAGACAAATAGCTAAGGACTAAAATAAAAAGGAATGTAAGAAAGAATGAGAGGGGAAAATAAAAATTCATGTATTGCACCCTTCTGGCCACTGGTTTTTATTTAGATTGTAATTTCTTTGGGACAGGAGCTATTGTATGCCTTTGAAGCAGTATCATGCTTTTCAGTGCCACATAAAAATAAATCATGTTTTTGGTATCTTCATCCAACACTACAATTTAATTTCCCAAAAGGATTATTTCACAAGTATGGAGATGCTGATGAATAGGTGAGAAAAATCTCAAGGTTATGTTCACTACAGTAACTTGCAAATTTTCACACATCTACTAACAAGCCAATTACCAACAACAAATCCTCATGGTTAGAAAGATTTGCAGTGGATGCACACAAACTGAAAGGGCAACAAAGTCAGACATTTAAATATTTTACTATCACACATGAACAAATGATTTATTTTTAAGGACCAAACCATTACAAATAGACAATTACCTAAGTCTTGGAAAACCATGCATTAATACTGTAAACTTTTGAAGATACTTCTCCCCCAACCCTCCCATTATCAACTGAACTGCAGGGTAACATAAGACAAAGTAACAGAAGAGCAGTGGAAAACAGATTTAACTTCTCCGATATTAATTGTGTACTACAGAGTAACTTCTTGTTTGCAGTGTCTTTGTAACCATGTTGGCCCCAAGATATCAGAGAAACCAGATGGATGAGGTAATATATTTTATTGGGCCAACCTCTGTTGGTGACAGAGACAAGCTTCCAAGCTACACAGATCTGAAGAAGAGCTCTGCATCTCTTTCACCAGCAGAAAGTAGTCCAATAAAAGATATTACCTCTCCCGCCTTGTCTCTTCGATACCCAGCTTGTGTAATTCAGTACAAAAAACTTGAACTTGGATACAACTCATATTCTGAAGATCTATTAGTTGATACATATAACAAAGAAAGGGGTCAAAATAGTCACAGTATTGGGTTTGTAACCTTCTCCTACTTTCCAATCCAAAATACCTTTTGAAATTGACCCCTACACATATTTTAAGATGACTGTCACAAATATCCTATTCTTTTAGCCACGTGTTGAAAATGGTGCAACCATGCCACAAATCATCCCACAGTTAATAAGCAGCGACAGAAAGAGGCGACTAGTCACAGTGTGCACTTCACTATGTATTCACCCCGTGTAGAGTATAGAGCCATGACATTCTCATGCTGACACAAGTTTAAAATGTGATGGGGGAATATCACAAGAGCATGAGATGTCATTTATTTGACATCAATGAAGTCTCCCTTCTTAGAATATCACTGAATGCCCAAAAAACATGGAAGACAATTTATAAATTACCACAAAGAGGCACAAAGACTATGTTAGGCCCATTGGTTAAGAGGATAAAACAGAATCTCCCTGTATGCTATGGATTAATTATATTTCAAATAATCAAACTGTGGAATATCTTACATTTGCATCACTGTCACATATTCTACACGCACTTTAAGAAAACAGTATTTTCTTCCAAAGAACTGCTGCTGAAGGCAACTCACTAAAATCACAGTTGAGACCATAAAGTCACTTTGGTACTTTCCTGTATTGTGAAAAGCTCTGCCTCCCATGCCATGAACAAAAATTTGGGCCAAGGAATAATACTGAAGTTAGCAGACACAGATGGATGCTATCCACAGCGTGCAGCACCCCCAGATTTTATGCGGGGTCCCGGCTGCTAGCCCTGCACCCAAGGGTCCCGGCAGCCAGCCCCAACCTCGGCCACCTTTCCCTTGTCCATGTCTCCCCCCTTCCAGAAACCTACTCCCGGCCCCAGCTCTGGGGGCGGGGAGGGCAAACAGGGGTAAGGTGGCTGACTTTCATCACCCCCACTAATAAATATCTTCCAGCGGCACTGCACATATCAATAATCAGAGAGTACATTATATTTCAAAGAGTAAAAATGAAATTAACATTAAAACCCCAGGAATTTCAAAGTTAAGGTTGCATTTCCACAAATCACAGAACCACATCCTAACTACTACTACCTCACCTCTGTAGAAAGGCAACAGAAGTGAAATCTCACACTGACACGAATATCAAGCATTCCATAAAATAAAATGGCCCGTGTAAGCAAAGAAGAAAAACTGCAGTATCTGCTGCTTCAACTAGAGAATACTACGTTTGCAACTCTAATGAGGCAAAGTTAAGATTAGAATAGTCTTTTGAGTATGATCTCACATGAAACTGAGCTTAATTCCGAGTCTCCTAGCTTTGTGCTTTTCTTGTTTTAATTTAACAATTTTTAAAACAATGTACACTAAAAACACTGATATCTTCACCTGACGACCAACACAACTGGTGGCTAAGCAGTCTCAAAATATTGTGTACCATAGGCAAAAAATCTCTATCAGTCACATGTTCTCACTAACTGTGATTCACGTAAACTACTGAATTTGCAATTGTTTTCTAAATGCTGGAGGAATGTATCACTCTAAAACTAACTAATGAAATCTGTGCTATTTAGAAAGATGATTTTAATGATTCAGTAAAATCAAATTACATTGGTGTCCATACTGCTGCCCATTTAAACAATGCTGTGAAGACCGAGGTCAAAATTAGATAAGTTTAACAAAATTCGTATTTCAAAATTATTGTCCTTGTTTTCCTTGTATTTCTTCCTGTTTTCTCTGAACTTGTACTTTACCATCATGAGTCCAGATTATACTTGTCAACTTACAACTCCAATATCCCAGTTTACTATAATTTACCACAATACACACAAAGAACTAATAAGACAACTTCAGATGATTTGCACAACTCAGGGCTCATAAAAACACTTATGTGGAAATGATCTTATTGAAAAAAGGTGTTTTAAGAATCTCAAAAATGAACTAATTTTGCAGTTTAAAGTATACTTCTACACTACAAAATATTAAATATTCTTAAAGCAAAAAGGTAGAAGAGGCAAAATATAAGGTGCATTTTTCTTTTAGAAAGTTAAGAGAAAATCAAAGAAAATTGTGTAGTGAATGTTTTCCACTATTCAAGCATGGGGAAGGGAAGCCAAGACTTCTGAGTTCTATACCAAATTCCTCAAAGCATTTCCAATGTGACTCTTAAATAAATGACAGCCTTTCTGCACCTCAGTAAAACAGGAAGCAACCTCACAAGTATGTAGAGGATTAATATTTATAAAAAAAAGTTGAAATCTTTCAGTGAAAGGTAATATAAAAGTTATCAGTTTGTACAGACAGTCCCAGTTAATAGAGAGACAGTTTAATAAAGTAATGCATAGTAATCATGGTCACCACTTTAATAAAGCCTGAAGCTATAAAATACTCAATATTGCAACCCTGTGACACAATGTAAGTCTACACTATAAAGACCACACGAGCATAGCCCCATAGAAAAGACTCAGCCTATGCTGACCAGAAAGAGTTTTTCTGTCAGTACAGGAACATCACCTTCCTGAATAAAGCTATGTCGATGGAAGCCCTCTTCTGTCAACATAACTACGTCTACATTGGGGTTTTTATCAGCATACCTATATCGGTCAGGGGTGTGAGGTTTACTTCAATTCCTTATTGATGTAGTTATGCCAATATATCCTTTCAGTGTAGATCAGCCATGGTATCCCTCAAAAGTCTTCCTTTATGGGCTAAGACTGTAATTCAAAAATTTTAAGCGTCAGATCAACAAAGGGTTTGAACAGGGTGTAACTAAAAAAAAAAATTAAGATTTTGCTCAGGTACAAAAAATTCACTTTTGGACTAAGACCACGTATGAAACATTTGAGTCTGAAAGGACTTTTTTTTTTTTTTTTTTTAAAAACACAGACACATTTATGTTACTTGGCCAGGTAGTTCTAAAATGGAAAAAAAACCTGGGGTAATTTGTTATTTAATTTGCTGGCAAACTCACCATAGATGGTGACAGGATTCGGTTTCTGAATTGATGTGTTACAAAACCGGTAGGAGAACACTTCAACCTCTCTGGTCACTCAGTAAAAGATTTAAGGGTGGCAATTTTGCAACAGAAAAGCTTCAAAACCAGACTCCAATGAGAAACTGCTGAGCTTGAATTAATATGCAAACTAGATACCATTAACTTGGGTTTGAACAGAGACTGGGAGTGGCTGCGTCATAACACATATTGAATCTATTTCCCTAAGTTAAGCATCCTCACACTTTCTTGTCAACTGTCTAAATGGGCCATCTTGATTATCACTACAAAAGTTTTTTTCTCCTGCTGATAACGCATCTTAATTAATTAGCCTCTTACAGTGTGTATGACAACTTCCACCTTCTCTGTATGTATATATATCTATCTTCTTGCTATATGTTCCATTCTATGCATCCAATGAAGTGGGCTGTAGCCCACGAAAGCTTATGCTCTAATAAATTTGTTAGTCTCTAAGGTGCCACAAGTACTCCTGGTCTTTTTGCGGATACAGACTAACATGGCTGCTACTCTGAAACAATGATTATTAAATGTAATTACCTAACATGTTAAAAAATGTGATATGTTCTTATGTAAATACTCTTGTAAGGACCAGATCAGCACTGTATTAACTTATTTTCACCTTAAGGCAATTATTATGGAAGAGAAAATGAAAATGCTCCAGAGTAAAGATATTTTAGTTTTTAAAAAATCATTTTAAAAAGTATTTTCTAAATTCAGGTCATTTATATTAGTTAAAAATATTTTCAGTGTTTTCTATATTACATAAAAACAATAGTTCTCCTTATAGTAATGTGCAGTTAGGGAAATATATTACATAGGGAAATCTCTTTAGGGTAATGTTAGAAAAGAATAATGGAATGAAGGTTTTTTCTACCAGCGTACACAAGACAACTATACGGAGAAGACTAGGCCTAGTGCCCAGCCATCCAAAGTCAATTGGATCCATGCTAGAATGGAACTCCGGAGTGCTTACAATCCCATACTTCAGAGTCTTCAGTGCAGGCTGAAAATTGGCTATACTTTCCCCACTGCTTTACAGAAGATCTTTCAAGTAAGCCTGAGCTAGTCAAGGAGATTTGCTTCAAAATGTTTTAGCGGATGCTAACTAGAGCCCTACATGGGACTATTTTTTAATCCCACTCCTGCTAGTATGGCAGCGGGTCCTGCAGGATCCCAGTCCCGCTGCAGGGCTCTATACTAGTCCTGTGCAGGGCTCTACTGTGAATAAGATACACGGTCATATTGCAGCCTACTCAGGCAGTCTGCTATTCCAAGAATAAAGAGGGCCAATACTGGAGAAATCCATATAAAGAACTTTATTTAAAGTGTATTTTCAACTCTATAGCATGTCTTTTCCATTACTAGAATTTATCTTTAAATGTTTTATGCTTCATTTTGGCCCTACTTATGGCAATAAATTCGGCTTTTGATGACATTTAAACAAAAGTCTCAACGGGTTTTATATGAAGCTGTATTCTCTCTAGCCTATAATTTAGAGTCCATCTCAGAAAATCTGCTTAGGAAATGAATGGAGTCAGTAAATTGAGAAAGCAGACCAAGGAAAAAATTAACCAATTACAGATGTTCGGCCAAATTCTAATCTTAGATTGGGATAAACCCTCAGGCCCACTGCTGTCACCAGCTCTGCCAAAACACTTTGACCATGTGCTAAGAAGAAGAGATCTACAAGAATGATAAAAGGTTTGAAAAATGTATCTTACACTGAAAGACTACAGAAGCTCATTCTATTTAATTTATTCCAGAAATGGTTAAGAGTTGGCTTTATCATAGTCTACATGGGGGAAGAGATTTCTGAGAGTAGACAGCTCTTTAATCTAGCAGAAAAAGGAATAATGAAATCCAACGGTTGGAAGGTGAAGCCAGACAAATTCAGACAAGAATTAAGGTGCAAATATTTAAGTGAGGGTAATTTAGCCATTGGAACAACAGGATGCTTTGGATTCGCCATTACTTGCAACCAAGTCAAGACTGGATACCTTTAAAAAAAAAAAAGAAAAGATATTCTATAGCAAAAAACAAACATTATGGGCGTCATGTAGAAATTACTGGGGAGGTTCTTTAGCCTGTGTTATGCAGGATGTCAGACTAAATAACTAGAATAACCCCTTCTAGCCTTAAAATCTATGAACACCTATGTGGCCTTCTGGCACAAAGACTCTTATGAGACCCTAACCTGTTTTTCTACTTGTTCTGTATTTGTTTTTTGGATCATAATTGTTTTTTTACAAATAAAGTTTTCAATTTAAAAAGTTTACACTTTGGTTAAATGAGAGTCAGTCACATGACGATCACCACCACCTGAGATTATCACTATCCTGAAAAAGTACAGTTTCTTCCAACCAGAAGGACCAGCACCTAGAGAAAAATTAGTTTCCTTTAAAAGGGATAGTGCAAAGCAGCCTGTTAATTAATATTCAGAACTGAATACACTTAGACACAATGGGCACTTAAGAGACATTGGGTTAAAATTTGGGCAAGACACGTGCATGTATACTAAACATTTTGGCAAAAACACATGTACTTTTTCTGAGGAAGCAAAATGATCATGAAAAACAGAAGTCAAAACCTTGCAACCCAGACTGAAGGATTCTGCTTTCTGTGGTCACATTTATTGCATGCAAAACAGATTAAGCTATAGTACAAGTGTTCCCCCAAACAATTTTTTATCCCCATAATTATTTTCACCCATGATAAACACATCTGGGCACCTGACAGAAATTTCAGAAGTGAACAACCTGCCAGTAATTGGAAAAAAAAAAAAAAAAAAAAAAAATCAAGCCCATCCAAACCACAAGACCACAATCTAGTGACAGGATAGGCTTTGGAACCAAATTAAGGGGAAAAACAAAGTGAACAAATGCCTCTTGCAACAAGCCTGAATCTGATAGGGGTTAAGTCCATCACTGAACTGTGGGGAGCAAGTTCTAGAACACAGAGCCTTGTACTCATGAGCAATACCAGAAATTTGATAGCAACGCTTGAAAATTCCTGCACTAAAGGTGAGCTGGCAACTTCCCATCCAGAATGGGGGGGGGGGGGAAGGGGGTGGAATGGAATACTTATTGATTTCTACAGAATGTAAGCAATAATTTTAAAACCTTTATGCTTTATAGCTCTTGTCATTACAGAAACTAGCTCTGAACGTGCCCCAAGGCAGTGTTGTCGTCTGAAGTCTATAGACGGCTTCAACACCTACACAGAGATTATCTTTCAGAGTAACAGCCGTGTTAGTCTGTATTCGCAAAAAGAAAAGGAGTACTTGTGGCACCTTAGAGACTAACCAATTTATCTGAGCATGAGCTTTCGTGAGCTACAGCTACATCCGATGAAGTGAGCTGTAGCTCACGAAAGCTCATGCTCAAATAAATTGGTTAGTCTCTAAGGTGCCACAAGTACTCCTTTTCTTTTTACAGAGATTATCTGTTGCTTAAGGCCTAAATTCTGGACCCAGGCATAACCCAGCCAATTGGGCTCCACACCAGATGTTCCTTGGTCTGGGAGCAAGAAATCCTTCCTTCAGACCATTGCATATCAGCAGAGACACTCTAGGAGTTCTACTTAAACTCGTATGGATCAAGTCACCTCCCCATCATTTGCTCTACCACTACGTGGTGAAGAATGGCCCAAGATCCGCATGCCCTGTCGCCAAATCCCTTTTATACAGCAAAGCAGGGAACCATCACAAAGTGAGCTATACAGATGATGTGAGCATGCGTGCATAAGCTGCCCCAGTTGTGCTCCACTTCATCTACAACGACTGCACCACAACTAAGGTGATACAGAGTTTGTCTGGGCTTACCCAGGAAGGATAGCTCTGCTTTGTGATGTGTGGGGGGGAAAAGGAGGTCAGAAACTGATGTAAAATAAAAGGGCTTGGGGTCAGCTTTGCAGCAATGACTCCCCCCCGCCCCCCCCGAAAGTGCATGAAGGTACGAAACCTGGGTGGGGAAAGTCTCTTTGTTTCATGCAGGGAGGAAGCCAGCAAACAGGATTGTGAAGCAGCAAGGCTCCAGGGGCATGGAGAAGGATGAGCTCGGGAAAACAGGGGGCTGTTATCCCCCGGCCCCAGAGGCAGGGAAGGGCAGGCAGAGGAGAATTATAAATAGGACACAAGGGGCATGATTTAGGAAGTGAAGCTGCAGTGTCTACTGCAGTCACGAGACAGCGTGGCTTCAGGCTCACGCTGAAAGGGGAGAGTGGAAAGAAGGGGAACTAGCATCCCCCTGCCCTAGGTACTTCCACCCACAGGCAGGCTGGAAGCTGCAATCTGGGAGGCTGAATTGGCAAGCAACCTAGCATCTGAAACAATCCCCGTGCATTGGGAGGGGGAGGCAAGGAAATTTAACTGTTTCATGTACCAGCCGTGCTGCAAGTGGATGTATGGGCTATCAGGCTACACATCTTTCTGGCTGTGAGCAGGTTGTTGCTCAGGTGTCTGTACCTTTGCTGGAACGGGGACAAGCAGAGGCAGCAGCTGCAGCACAGGGCACTAGAGGCATGGGGTGCTCACAAGTACAGGGGCTTCTAAAGCCCAGGGTGGTGTGTTTAATAACCCAAGGCATAACCCATGGCAGCCCCATGGACTGAGAGAGGGAAATGACCAAGACGAAGAGTCCACACATGCAGGTGGGCAGGCTGTGTGTATTAATCGGGTAGTCAGCAGAGCTGTGCAGCAAATGGTCAGTGAAGTTGTTTCTGAGATTTCCTCCACAGCATTACAGCGCTTCCAAAGGGCACAAGGTCACCTAGAACCAGGATGTTCTCTTCCACTGAACATAAGGGATGGCAGTAATGCTGATCCCAGGACCGAGTGTGATCTGAACCATGCAGAAGTTATGGGGATGGGTGGCAGAGGTGGTATCTAGCCTTCCAGCCTGGCAAGGGATGGCAGTTGCAAGGGCCGCAGCAAGGTGCAGGGACCGTGCTCAACCAGTCACTCAGTGAGTTCACCTGAAGGGGACAGGAGTGAGCCTATTGGGGTAGTAAATACTCAGGGCCCAGGAGTGGGAGGTCCAGAAGCCTGGGAAGACCCACCTGGGGTGGCACCTTCAGTGGGGGCACAGATGGTATTACACAGCTACAGCAAGTTAATTTGCATTTACTACAGCAAGTTCAGGCAGCTGGGTGTGAGGGGTCTGCACAGGGTGACAGGGTAGGCCCATCATGGGCTCAAGTTTGGGCAGCAGGACAGGGGCAGGCCCCCGGCCAGGGTAGCAAAGTCTGTGTTGGGAACGAACCCCCTGGGCACGTATGGACTCATCGGCCATCAGGGCATGCAACATCATGGGACACAGTAGAGCAGGGGTGGGCAAACTTTTTGGCCCAAGGGCCACATCGGGGTTGCGAAATGGTATGGAGGGCCGGGTAGGGAAGACTATGCCTCCGCAAACAGCCTGGCCCCCGCCGCCTATCAGCCCCCTCCCACTTCCCGCCCCCTGACTGCCCCCCTCAGAACCCGCCACGCATCCAACTCCCCTGCTCCTTGTCCCCTGACCGCCCCCTCCCAGGACCCCCGTCCCTAACTGCCCGCCCAGGACCCCACCCCCATCCAACCCCCACCACCTGCTCCCTGTCTCCTGACCGCCCCCCGTCCCCGAACCTCTGCCCCACCCTGCAGTGACGTAGTGCGGGGGAAGGGAGACAGCGGGGGAAGGGCCGCGGCAAGCCTCCCCAGCCAGGGGCTCAGGGGCCCGGCAGGACGGTCCCGAGGGCCGCAGTTTGCCCACCTCTACAGTAGAGACTCCCAAGGGGTTTATGGGGGAGCAGGGCTCTGCAGAACTCCCTCCATGCAGTCCTGAGAACAGTTATGCCAGGGTGGCTGACCCGATGGGAGTTCACCTACTCAGTACAACTAAAGATAAAATCCTGAGAGGCAAATACGTGGATATATTATCCCTATTGCACAGGGAGGTGTTGACAGACAGTAAACATCGGCAAGGCAAGCAAAACAGCAAGCTGCCCAAGAGGCCAAGGGTGCCAAGAACATGGGAAAATTGGGAGGCTGCCTTTCTCATCTATGCGGGTGTTACAGTACAGCCTACCCAGAGAGGAGCCCTGCCTTGGTTAAGTATATGGATATAATTAGGTGGGCACACAATATATTTGGGGGCATGTCCTGGTTTAATTATGATGAGCAGTTTCAATTCAGGGCAGCAACACAACCTGGGACAAGGTGGGACATACCTCATCACACACTGTGGCTGGAGTGGATGACACAAAGGGCACCAGGAGTTCACACCGACAGTGGTTTGTTCATACTGCAGCAAGCTCGGGAGGGGCCCCAGGCATGTAATAGTATTTGCTGGGCATTTAATGATGGTGGTTGTTTTCGCAACCCCTGTAGTTACAGACACATTTGCGAGGCATGTTTTGGGATGCTGTAACAGGGTCCATGACCCGCCCCGCTTCCTGGGGCCCGCCTGCTGCCCCCAATAAGGCTCAGAGAGCTTCAGGGTTGTGCAACACCCATGTCTTTATTTAACTACAGTTATCCCACCACCAGTGTTTATCTATTTACAAGCTTTACAGGATTATTCAACCTCTTTCACAGGCAGAGTCAGCCTTCAGCTAGGAGGCCTCCAGTTCCCTCCCTGACTGACTTCTCCCTGGCTGCCCCCAAGCCTTCTGCCTCCCTCCCAGGCTTTATAGCCCTTGGCTTGTCAGGCCAGCAGGTGTTGCCAATCATCAGGCCTTTTCCATCAGCCCCAATCTGTTTCTCCTGATTCGAGCTGACTGGGCAGGGGCTAATTAGGTGCTTTTGCACCAGCACCCTGCTACAGATGCATTCAGCCTGTTCTTGCCAGAGCAGAAAGGGAAGATCACAGGGAGGAAACAAGAATGGGGGTGGCACAAGCGCCAACTGCAGGGTGGCGCAGGTGTAACAGTGTCTGGTACACAGAGCACAAGCTGGGGAGGGGGACGTGCTGAGGGTAGTGTAATGGGCATGGACTCCAATGCCAGTTAGGCTGGATGTGTTAAGGGTACTCCTATGGGATTACCCTAAAAGGGCAGATTGGGCATATTTGTGGGAGGGGTTTACAGCAGGATTTCGGATCCCTTTTGTGGGAAACAGAATTCATTTGATATCAAAAAATTTAAAGTCAGTAGCTGGGATGGGACATATTGTTCAAAAAAAATATTGTACAAGAATTAAAGGAGGGCAAGATAGCTGGGCCATTTCATCAGCTGCCTATACATGTTTGCCCCCTGGGGTTGGTCCCCAAGAAGACCCCAAGGACATACCGATTAATTCATCACCTGTTATACCCACAAGGTGGCTCTATTAATGATGGAATAGACCCAGCACTATGTTCCGTACGCTATTCCTCCATTGATGAAGCTGTTCGTATCATATGGGCGTGTGCCCCTGGGGCACTAATGGCTAAATGTGATATCAAGTCTGCTTTCCGACTCCTGCCAGTGTGTTATTTGGATGATTTTTTGTTCTCAGGGTGAGCCGGATCAAATGAGTGTGTTCACTTGTTGGACACATTTCAGGCCCTGGCTAAAAGGTTGGGGGTACCCCTAGCGGAGGAGAAAACAGAAGATCCTTCCACTACATTGACGATCACACATGGGACAATGGGTTCTTTCTCCCCAGTAGAGCTGCGAGGCAAGAGGCCATTTGGAGATGTCTGGGAACTTGGCGGGGCTAGGGGAGAGGCAGCCAAGCAAATTGCTGGTGCCTCCTTGTGGTGGATGTTCAGTGCAGGTACTCCATAGGGAGGGCAGCCAGTGACCAGATAAATGGCCTGGTAAAGGACTTAAAAGGAGGTACTGGTTAAAGGAGCAGGATGGAGGGAGGGGGTTGGGGACTCCTCTGATTGGTATGGCAGGGAGTCAACCCTCCTACCCCCTTCTCATAGCCCTCCTTAACCCTCTTATGAGGGTGGTGGATGGTAAGGTCCAAACCATGGGTGAGCTGGGTGACCTGAATGGAAACAAAGAGGGGCTGGTGGAGGCCCCGGAGAATTGATTTGAATAAGCATAGATTTGCCTGCACTGTACACTTTATCTGCCAGGTGGTCCCAGACATCTATATAATAAAGTTGCGGTCTGATTAAAACCGATAACATGTCTCCTGTCCTTCCTGCAGTGTACCCAGACAACAAAAAGACATTGGTTCTACAACAAGAGAACAGCTATAGAGAATGGAAGAGAACTAATCCAAGACTGGTGTGAACTGCCTATACTCACCTCAATGGAAATCATTAAAACTATGCTACTCATCTCAGGGAAGTAAGAACTTAATCTCAAAAATTTCCAGAGGTTTTGATCGGCCCATCTCAAAACAAACCTCCATGCACCTAAGAGTAGTGGGAGTGAACAAAAGAAAAAATTCTGGCTCTTGACATTCTGGATGGTCAAAAATTAATCGACGGTATTTTCCTCTATCTTAAAAGTATAGAACATGCTTAGTAAACATCCAAAAGAGGACTATTTTCAGGTAAACAAATTATTTCGTAGTCGTCCAATATTTTCAGGCTCATTGAGACGCTGTGGTTTGATGGCATGTAAGATACCTTCCATGTTATCTGGTTAAAACATCACTAAGCAAATGGATCACTTGGAATTCTCCTCTCTCAGTGGGAGTCATATTTCAATACAGTCACTTCAGTGAAGCACTGGCTTTAACTACTACTAAGCTGGCTTTCAGCATTTTTCCATCTTAACTTCTCATGTTTAATAAGCATATTTTTCTACCCTATCCCCCTCACCTTTTGGGTAAAATCTTGCATGTGGAAAGGGACCAGCACTTATAGACATCTGACTATACCAGAGGTGGGCAAACTACGGCCCGCGGGACCATCCTGCCCGGCCCCTGAACTCCCAGCCGGTGAGGCTAGCCCCCGGCCCTTCCCCGATTATCCCCCCCTCCCCTGCAGCCATGCTGCAGCGAGGGCAGCGGGGCTGCAAGCTCCTGCTGCTCTGAGCAGCATGGTAAGGGGGAGGTGGCGGCATGCGCGCAGCGGTGCAAAAGTTGGGTAGGGGGTCCCAGGGGCAGTCAGGGGACAGGGAGCGGTTGGATGGGGTGGAGATTCTGGGGCGGGGCGATCAGGGAACAGGGGGGTTTGGATAGAGTGTGGGAGGCCCAGGGGGCCTGTCGGGAGGTGGGGGGGTAGGATAAGGGGAGGGATCCCAGGGGGTGTGGTTTGGGGTAGGGGGTCCCGGGAGGGGGAGGTCAGGGGACAAGGAGCAGGGGGGGTTGGATGGATCAGGGATCCTGAAAGGGGCAGTCAGGGCGCGGGAAGTTGGAAGGGGCATATAGGGGGGAGGGGGCCAGGCTGTTTGGGGGGCACAGCCTTCCCTACCCAGCCCTCCATATAGTTTCACACCCCGATGTGACCCTCTGGCCAAAAAGTTTGCCCACCCTGACTATATGGTATATCAGATCAAAAAGGCATTGTACACTAAAATTACAATACCTACTTTGTGCCAAATTTTCAAATGATGTAATCAGACTAGCTCTACAGATGTCAATGGAACTGAGTCAGATACCACAAGCTGAGGATCTTTAATCATACATAAAATGGGACATTCAAAATTAAAAGCTTACACACCAACTAACTCTGCCCCCTTCCGTGTATGATTTATCGATCTATCCATGGCTTATTTAGATAGCCCAATGTATAACACTATATTTAGTTGAATATATGTGCATTTCATTAGAAAGGATGTGGAACTTTTACATTTTTTTGCCAGATAGCAATTTGCTTCCAAGGGTTGTGTGTTCAAGGAACAAAAATCCTCTTGCAATTAATATGCACAAGGAGCAAAATTAAAGTTTCTATAAAAACTTTAACAATGCATTTCCCCTGCTCGATGAAGTTCTCAGCCTGAACAGTCCACTGACAATTCGTTTTCATATAACATTTCCCGGGCGGAAGGGCAGGGAGAGACAGGGGAACGAAGGAGGAAAGATGAAAAACACGATTTTGTTGCAGACTGGCATGAAAAGTTCACAAGGAACAAGCAAATCCTGTATACATGTTTAGGTTTGCGTTTGCTGGTATAATTTCAGATGCTGGTATGCAATACCTCAGTAGTCAGAAAAGTGTGTAGTATAATCAAAAGGATAAAGTTATTCTTTCTCCCCACCCTTTGTATGGGATACATAAATAGAGCAAAAGGCTAAATTCTAACTACACTGCAAATCCTAAGCAAAGTTCATTTAGGTTAAGTTGCTGTATTTAACAAAGGTAAAATACACATGCTACCTCGTTAGAACATTATCCCTGAGAGGATCCAGTTATGTTTAGCATAGCCAAGAGGTGTCTCTCAAGAAGGCTGTTACATTATAATGAATTAATGTAACTGGGAGCCAGAGTGCCATCTGTAGCCTATTAATGTTAATGTTGCAAGAGAGCCTTCTAGAGATGAATTTCAAACACTGAAAATCGACAGTGAATAATTTTTGTGCCAGCAAGTGAGCTGTAGCTCACGAAAGCTCATGCTCAAATAAATTGGTTAGTCTCTAAGGTGCCACAAGTACTCCTTTTCTTAGTGCCAGCACTGTTACAGTTGCTCTACACCTCAGTAAAAACTGTAATGATAGTGGTCTGAAGCCTCATAGGTTAAAAAATTAGAAGGTGATTTTATTTGTATAAGGTGGGTGAGTGAAAGATGTAGGTAAAGTCAGCAATGTAAATACTGGTGCAGAATTACTGTGTCTTTGCAGTATATTTGTACAAGAAAAACAAAACTGAACAATAGCAAAAAGGAGAAGCACAAAAAAAACCACACACAGTGGACTACAACTATACTTAAAAGGTACATAAAACCACAAATCTAACAAGTTAACAATAAGCGCAATTAAAAGACCAACCAACATTCTTGGCATAAGGATTAAAGCTTGTGGAAAAGATCAAGTCTCACTTTTAAAATGTTGTTGTTTTCAGTTTCACTGATTGTGCTTCAGCTCCATTGTAGTAACTAACATATCCAATTCTCCAATTACAGCAAGCACACAGTGTTTCAGTCATTCCAAAATGAATACAGTGCATAACTGGCAAATTGTATTAAGGTGGGCATAGAAACTATGGAGATGTGAGCTCTAGACATAGATATACACATCAAAGGTATTAGAGCATGGGTAACTATTTGCATCTGCTGATTTTATTCAGGTTACAAAGAAATTGTAGTGGTGAAAAAAGAAGAAACAGGAACAGAATCTTTAAGGAAAATTAGCAGGTTAAAACAAAAGCACAGGAAATTGTATTAGCATAGTGCCTCAGTAAGCTAGCTTTTTCTGGTATACAGGTGCAGGACTTCCTAAGAACAAGTGGAGAAGTGAAATTTTTGTCACGTGACTTATTGCCAGCAGTTAACCGGAAGTTCAAATATCAAGAGTAAAACCACTCATTCTGTATTGTCTAAATTGTGCATACTCTTGCGATTGTGTATTGCAGTTCACCAAGGGTAATACACTCTTATGAATTGATGCTCTTGTAATCATAAAAGTTTAGAGCAGATTTCAAGGGCTACAGATTTCAGGGGCAAAAAAACCACTCCTAAAAAAACCACCAACCACAGTAATCCAAACAGTTTACTTGAAAATGTATTCAGAGCCTGGTTAAATGACACGAGACAGTCATACTATTTAGATGTGAATTCTATAAACCAACAGACAACAACATAATGCTGAAACAGTCTTCACACCACAGTGAGACATTTAGCAAACCATGAAGACGCCTACAGGTTCCTAACAAAAGATTAGTGGTAAGATTTTTCTTCTGTGGCTACATTAACCACTGTACAAAACTCAATTTCTTCTTTTAAAATCTAGATGTTCATGCTGGAGCTCAAACCTCAAAACAATGAATGGAAAAATAAAAAATATCACTACATTTAAAAGTCTAGACTTAAAAGAAAATAAGACAAAAAATGTGACTAGAGGAATTCCAGCAGCTTTTTTTCTTGTCTTTTACATTTTTAGTCATTTAATAGCTAAGTAAAATGCACACCATTTCTGCTATATTTATACTTTATTGTTTTGTATCTACTATGTACAAACTCATAGACATTGTCTGCTCAGAGGACCTTACAATCTACAGCCAGATAAACAAGTAGATTACAAGTGGAACAACTATAGACAATTTATATATAAATCAACTAAACTCACCCCCCAAAAATATAGCAGGAGTAAGTTTTGAAAGGGACTTAATATGACAAGAATAGGGACCACGTTGATGAGTTTACAGCAGAGGTAGGCAAACTATGGCCCACAGGGCCATCCTACCCAGCCTGAGCCCCCGGCCGGGGAGGCTAGCCCCCGGCCGGGGAGGCTAGCCCCCGGCCCCTCCCCTGCTGACCCCCTTTCTGTGCTGCCGTGTGGGCAGCAGGGCTGTGAGCTCCTGCCACTCTGGAGGGAGCAGTGGTGACACACGCGCAGCGGTGCAACTGTTGGGCAGGGGTCCCAGGGGGCAGTCAGGGGACAGGGAGCGGTTGGATGAGGTGGAGCGGTCCGGGAACAGGGGGGTTGGATAGGGCATGGAAGTCCCGGGGGGCCTCTTGGTGGGGGGGTGGATAGGGGGCTGGATCCCGGGGGCAGTCAGGGGGGTTGAATAGATCGGGGGTTCTGAGGGGGGCAGTCAGGGGGCAGGAAGTGGGAGGGGGCGGAGGCCTGGTTGTTTGGGGGTGGGGGGGCGCACCACCTTCCCTACCCGGCCCTCCATACAGTTTCGCACTCCGATGTGGCCCTCAGGCCAAAAAAAAAGTTTGCCCACCCCTGGTTTAGGGAGTTATTTCTATGCAGAGCAGTTCAAAAAGCTTCTAAATGTATTTATACTAACTCTGTTGTATTGCCAAGAGTTATTTCTTAAATAACTCAAAAGCATTAAACAATTTTTCCAATTAAAATTACAGTTAAAAAAGATAGTTAATACTTAAAATAATCTGGACAGAAGCTGTGCCTTCCTTGGTGTCTTATACAGCAACAACCACATCCTAAGTGCTCTACTTAAGATGACACTGACATTCAGGCCGTCATTAGCACTTCACTTGCAAGATCTAGAATGAATTTCCAGTTCCCCCTATATTCTTTCATCTGGGCTTAGTCACTGATCTATTGCAGCACTCCAATCTTTCCTTCAAAGTCATACATAAAATGTTAGCTTCCTTCTCTGCCTTAGCATGTTTGAACTAAGTTTTTAGAAAGTAAAAAAAACATTCAACTTTTTAGTTCAACTCTTTTCCTCACTTTGAACTTGTATGAGAAAGTGTCTCTGAGCAAGTCATGTAAATTAAATGCAGGAGGAACATGAAAATTATATATCCATTTTACAAACTTTAACTTTAATACAAAGGGAAAAAAACACTGTATAATCTTTTATATGGGAAAACCTTGACTGATAGGGTTCAATTATTTGTTTTAAATGACTACATTTATCACATGAGATCACTTTGACCCAGAGTTCTATCTATTTAAAAACAAAGATATAAACAACTACAATTTACTAAAAGTACTAGATGCTAGAAACAGTTAGGTTAAATAAAGTTGCTATTTGTCAAACGGTGTAAATGACAAACACAATATATTTTTATTCACATTACCAATAAAGGGTTTGTTTCAAGGTCAAATATTTTCATAGCATGGTATTATTTAATACACAGATAGATTAAATACATGTACCACTCATGATTTTTAAAAGCAATTTTCTAAAACTGAGGCGCAACTGACATGCTCCAATCAGGTAAAAGCAATAAGTAATGGAATTACCCATACATCTGAAAGGTGACTAAAAGACTAGTAAATGGATTAGAAACCATGTAGCATAGAGCTATGAAAGGCTGGGTGGGGTGACCACAGGCCAGCATCTGTAAGAACCAGCAGAGGGAAAAGAAGATGCCACAGGCTAGCAGCATTTCTAAGGCCATTGTTTTTGATGATTTAACTGACTTGTTTAGGTTACTAAATGACATATTTTTGGTGTTGCAGCCTGGTGTAAAACTTTTCAATTTGATTGTCTTATAGAGAAAGCAATTTTGACAGTTTGTATAGATCTGATCTATTTTATGAATACAAGCAAACATCAGAAGGAAAACTGACTGAATAACCTCTGTTAAAAAGAAAGTCTCCATTTCTGTAAAGTGTAAGTATTTAGTCACATTTAGAAACCTGGCTTCAGTTAAGAAACAGATTATCATTTTTTCCCCTAAAATTTATGGGGGTGGGAAGTTTCTGATCTCTCTTTCAGAACTAGAATTTGCTGACAGAAATTTAACATTTTGAAGCTCAAGTTACTGAAATTTATACACAATTGAAAGTTGTACTTTAAAAGAATATCTTACTGAGTAAGTTTTTAATTCTGAATACAATATTCATGCATGTTTCTAAAGATTGGAGGTGGTCCTCTGATTAAACTCAAAACTGCTTTTAACCACATTGTGAATGAATTGTGTAGCAAGAGCATAATCAATTTAATTTTAATGAAAATGATTTGTAATATGAATAGGTTTATAACCAGAAACTAACTATATATGATGTACTTTTTCCTTTCTTAAAGAATGCATTCTACAAATGTGTCTCTTTCAAACAATTAAGTTTTATAGTAACAGGAATTAATTTAATATTGTTGTGGGGTTTATATCTACAAAAATAATTTTGTTCGAACTTCATGTAAAAGTTAATAAAAATTCTGACTAAAAGATAGGTGAATAGGATATCCCCTTTTAAAGTGGATTCTTCTTCCCAGATAATTTAATTAAGTATCTCAGAACATCTCAACTTCCAATAAACATTTTTTCTCTTCATGACAACTTGATGTCTGATAGTTAGGGCACAGGTCTGGAAACCTGGCTGGAAACTCTGATACATCTTACAACTCCAATTTCCCGTGTGACATTAAGCAAGTCATTTCAACCCATCCATAAAAATGGGGATACCTAAATTGCAGTAATCTTGTCATGTGTTCTGAGATCTTCGTATAAAAACTACTCTGAAAGAACCAACTCTGGGCTCAATCATACAAATACTTACACATGCTCAACTACACTACAGTGAATAGTCTCATTGATTTCAATGGTATTACTTATGGTAGTAAACTTAAGTACACGTGTATTTACAGAATGTGGGGCCTATGAGATTACCCATTATTATAGGAATCTCTCTCAAACTGATTTTGTGACATCACTTTAAATATCCATCTTTGCATCAATAACTAAGGATATTTCTACTAACAATACTTAAGAGATGCTTCTAATTTCCTTCTCTTAAATTTCATCATTTAGAAGCAATATTATTCTCATTAACTTATCTGAGAAGCAACTCTTAACTAGCCTCTTTTATTGCACCCATTAGGGCATATACAGTGACATATTTTATTTAAAATATTTGTGTTTTGCTATGGACAACTTCAATTTTAAAATGCTTTATTTAAACAAGGGTTTATTTCAATATAACAAGGAAAAAGTAACTTCAACTCTTGTTTTGCTACATATAGTTACAGATGAATATTTGAAGTTCTTCTGTACTCTTAATTGTAACTTCTAATACACCCCCACAAAGTTAAGGGAAAGGAGAAAAGGCAGGGGGAATACATATTTACAGTTTACAACAGCTAGTTGAAGAGGAGAAAAATAGGCAAGCATTTCATTCGTCTGAAAAAAACTCTAAAGGTTTGTTTTAAAATCTTGCAAATTAAAGACGTTCTTAGACCCTAAGGGGGGAAAGAAGGGGTGAATTGTTTTTGCGCTGCAATTCAGAAAAAAAAAAAATCCATGATAGTTAGCCATTACCACTTGTTTTATATTATTAACATAACTTCATCATCATTAAAAAGTTCTTACAAAATTCTTTCTGCTAAAAGTCTACACATCTTGGCACTCAAGAACATTAAAATTAACTTTCATAAACTCTCTCTTGATTACATGAAACAAATGAATCTTCCAGATGATAATTCCAATGAAAGAGCGAACACTTTACTTTTGGTCTAATAAGTCCATCAAAGAAACCGAGCACAGAGTATGATTCCACACTAGCTGTAATCTCCATTTTAAGGAGACCTGTCATATTATTTTAAATTTTATTCCAGGCCCAAGAGAACAGTCTGTATAACTACTACGCTAATCTTAAGTGTATATTATGTGGAAAAAGAATAGCTACTTACCCTACAATAACTGTGGTTTTTTTGAGATGTTGTAGACAATGTGGATCCCACTGTAGATATGTATGTGGCTCATGTGAGAGAGTTCAGATTTTTTTTGAATAGCAAAATCCATCAGAACTGTGCATGCACTCCATGCCTTCTCCTGCTCCCTAGTGAGAGCATGAAGGGAGGAATGGCTGTGAACCTCCCTCAGTTCCCTCACCATTTGAAGTCCGTGGTAGCTGAGACCTCTGAAAGCAGGGATAGAGGATGGGCTGGTGTGGGATCCACAAGGATTATAACATTTCGAAGAACTACAGTTACTGTTTGTTCTTTGAGTATGTGTCAGTATGGATCCCACTGTAGGTGACTAAGCAGCATCCTCTCAGAATGAGAATGAGGAATTTCAGCCGCATCAACTGAACAGAAGTTGAAGTACCGTTCTTCCAAATTTGGCAACTGCTCTAGCCACTAAATCCAACACATAATGCTTGACAAAAGCGAGCAAATTACACCACATTCTCGCCTTGCAGATCTTGGAAACTGGCACATTTCTGAAACAGGCTGACTATATCACTTGAATTCTGGTGGAGTGAACCTTGATGTTTGGTATGACAGATACACTAGCCAACTGACAGCAAAGCAAAATACAGAGGATATTGAACTGGATACACAATGTAAGAAGATGCTTTGAACTTCAGAACACCTGGATAGAGTTATAAATAGACGGGGCAATAGGCTGAACAATTTGGTCATTAACGTAATAAAGCCAAGTCCTGGATACATCTAGTGTATATAATTTATTTTCTCCTTGTGCAGAGTGTGGCTGTAGGAAGACAACAGGCAGCTTGATTGACTGGTTCAGGTGAAATTCAGAGACCACCTTAGGAATGAACCTCGGGTGAAATTGCAACAGTTTTGTCCCTATGGAATGTTGTTAATTATAGGCACCTGAAGTGCACTCACTGTCCAGGCTGTCCTAATAACCACTAGGAACACTGTATTCAGAAGGAGATGTTACGGGGGCAATTTGACAGAGGTTTGAATGGAAGCTCTAAAGGTCTCAGAAGAAATAGACTGAGGTCCCAGGCAGGGACCTCTGACTGGTGGGTGTGTAACAGCCCTTTAAAAAACTTTGATACTATAAGGTGAGAGAAGACCAAACATAATTGTACAGGTGGATGACAAGTTGAAATCACCATGAAATGGATCTTAATAGAGCTGAATAAGAGGCCAGCCTGTTTTAAATGCAATAAGTAGACAAGGATCTGTAGCAATGAGGCCTGGACCAGACCATGATGGGCTGTCCATATCGAGAACTTTTCCATTCAGATGAATATGTTACTCTGATGCAGAGCAGGAAAGCACCTATCCGAATTTTCTGGACCTGCAGGAAGCAATCTCCATCTGTGGCACTCAACCAGCCAACAATCATGCTATCAGGTTCACTAACTTCAAGTCTGGATGGAGTATCTGGCTGGCCATGGTGTTGTGAGATCAGGTCTGGACACTGTAGGGAGAAGTAGTAGATCCATTGGCCAAAAGGTGCCTTGGCCAGTATGGAGCTACGAGAAAGATCAAAGGCTTGTCACATGATTTTGGAAATCATCTCGGGGAATCAGTGGAAAGGCCTTGAGAGGCCCTGAAACCACTGCAAAAAGAAGGTGCCCAGTAATGAGCCCAGACTTTTACCACCTCTGGAACAAGAGTTCAAGTACTTGGCATTGACACTGGAGGCAACCAGGTCTATTACTGGGGTCCCCCAAAGTAGGAATATTGGCTTTATGATGGATTTCCACAATGACGATTCCAGAGAGGTAACTGACTACTTAGGAAATCCACCAGGTTTTTGCTGACATCCAGGAGGTGAAGAGCCATCAGAGGTCATCCTGTGTCGGTAACACCACGTCCAGAGCCTGATGGCTCCCAGACAGAGGAGAGAGAAATAAGCGAGAAGGTGCACACTTATGTAGATGACATCTCTGTGATGCACATAAGACCAGGGGTTCTCAAACTGGGGGGTCAGGACCATGAGGTTAAAATATGATTGCAAGCTGTCAGCCTCCACCCCAAACCCTGCTTTGCCTCCAGCATTTATGATAGTGTTAAATATGTAAAAAAAAGTGTTTTTAATTTAAAAGGGGGGAAGGTCACACACAGAGGCTTACAATGTAAAAGGGGTCACCAGTACAAAAGTTTGAGAACCACTGCACTGTAGAGTTTTGAAGAACAGGTAGGAATATTATGCAGGCTGGCCTAATAGTTCTGAGCTCCAGAATACTGATGTGGAGCCCTATGCCTCTTGCATTTGTAGACAGTCCAGGTGGGCTCCCCAACCTGAACCTGATCCACCCATAACTAAAAGTTTTTATCAGGGATGGGGCAGAAAATGGTACCCCTCCACACACATTTCCAGGCTTCTTCTAGCAGCTAAATTGTGTGGCAACGCATGGTGGGATCACCACCTTCTTGTTCACCTGGTGCAATGCTGGGGAACAGATCAAACTGAGACAGTGTTGGAGTGACCATAGGTGAAGTCTGGCAAGTGGTGTCACGTACACACACACACAAACATATGGCCAAGCAACCCCAGAAACATCCACACAGTCTTACTCTGGTTTGATTCTACCCTGCAAAGCAATGACTGCTGTAACAGGAACCTGTTTTCAGGGAGGTATGTTCTTGCCAAACTGGAGTTGATCAGGACTCCCATAAGCTCTGTTGTCTGTAATGCCATTTTTTGTAAAGGGGGGGAGGAAGTATTTTTTGTAGTTCACTAGTAGACCCAGCTGAAAGAACAGGAAGAAGGCACATTTCAGGTGTGCCGCAGCCTTCGGTTGGGATCTGCCCTTAATCAGCCAATCTCTGGTACAATGGTAAACATGAATGCCTTTTTCGTCTGGGGTGTGTTGCTACCACTGCTAGGCATTTTGCGAAGACTCCCCGTGCTGTGGAGAGTTCATATGGCAGTGCCTTGTATTGGCAATGGTTGGGTCCCACTGTGAATCTTAGGTACTCCTTGCAGGTCAGATAGAAGGATATAGGAAAGTACGCATCTTGCAAGTAGTGAGACACAAATTAAATCTTCAGCCTGGAAACATGGAATGACTGAGATTAAGTATTACCTTCCTGAATCTGAAGCAAAATATGTATTTGTTCAGTCTCCTCAGGTCTAGGATATGATCAAGACCCCCTTTTCCTCTTCTGGAGAAAGAAGTAAGGAGTAGAAAGCTCTTCCTCTGTTCATCATTCCCACGGTATCTCTTCTACGGTTCTCAGATAAACAAATGAGAAAGCCTCACTGCTTTAACAGGCTCTTGTGAGAAGAGTCCCTGAAAAGGGATGGGAAAGAAGGGCAGGTAGGTGGAATGGAAGTCTAAAGGGTAGCCATGGGTAATGATGTCTAATGCTCCTTTGTTGGGTGTGATAGCAACCCAGGCCTGATGGAATGAAGCAAGGTGATTCCTGAAGGATGGGCTTTAGATGGGCTCTGCTGTGGCACTTGATACTCTTATCAAATTTGATGCCTCGGAGAAGGAGCTGGGTTGGCCAAGGAGGCAGAAGAGAGTGTCTCCTGGAGTACCTAGCACTCTTCTGCTGTTGATATTCTGGCTCTTCGTCTGGGAATAAGGTATTCTCTGCTCTAGCTGGGGTTGATACAAGACATTCTGCAGGGAAAGAGTACGTATATCCCAAAGGACCTTAACATGGCCCTTGAATCCTTGAGGGACTGGAGCACTTCATTTGTATTCTGGCTGAAGAGCTCCAGTCCCTGAAAAAGCAAGTCCTTTATTGTGGCCTCTGCTTCATGTGATATGCCAGATGCCTGCAGCCACAAGGCTTGTCATGGTAAAGGCCATGGTCATCAACCTTGCAGCCATATCACAGCACCCATGCATCTGCAGTGATGTTTTCTTGACCAGCTTCCCTGTTCCCTGATGAGGTTTTTCATTTCATCCCTGCCATCCTGCTGAACTTTTGCAAGTGGGTTACTCTCTCCCACAAGAAGTAACTGTACTTCTGAACTGCAACTGTACTTGGTAGTTCACCAACCAAAGCTGAAAAGAGGGCTTTGAACACACAAGTCTAACGTCTTAGGAGTGCCCTTATTGGACTTTGACTTCCCTTGTGCTATAGATACAATGCAGAACTATGGGTTTGGATGGGACTACAAGTTCTCAAAACCTTTCGGCAGCACCCAATGCCTTTTCTCCAAGTATTTGGAGGAGGAACGAAATAGTGTCTGAGGTTTTCAGTAGCCCTTTGGTTGGTTCTAGGATCCCTTCATTAATCGGAAAAGTGATTCTGACTGAGGACATTGTACTCAGAATATCAAATGAAACTTATCTGGTATAAAAGGAGTCTCAATGTTCAGGGTCTCTGCAATTAAGGACATGAGGTCCTGAAAGCTTTAAAGCAGAGGTTCCCAAACTGTGGGGTAAGCCCCCAGGGGGGCATGGAGGAATGTTCTAGGGGGGCGCCGTTGGGGCCCGGGCCAGGAGGGAAGGGAACACCACCCAGCGCTATGCTGGGAGGCCCCCGCCTTGGCCCCACCCCCAGCCATGGCCCCAGCCTTGGCTCCCTTAGCCCGGTCCATGTCCCCCCGTCCTGGAGCTGCAGCCTTGCTCACAACCCCAGCTATGGGGGCTGGGGAGGCAAGGACCAGGGCAAGAGGGGGCATAAAGTAAAAAATTTGGAGACCACTGCTCTAAAGTCATCTCTTGACAGGGTGGATGCTGGTGATGCTACTTTGATTAGGAGTATTTCTTAGGGAAGATGGGGGGGTGGTCATTGTCTCTCTATCATCTCCTGTTCTAGTATGGCTAGTCTAGCCAACAAAGCAACCAGGAAGTGTGATTGTTTCTTTTTTCTGGACATGTGGGAAGGTGATCTGCTCCTTGACATATGGGAGTACTGTCCCCAATAAGGCCAGTATGGACAAGTTGTTATAGTCTATCAGTATTGGCCAGGTTGTGGCTGGCTGCCCCAGTGCCATTCACTGCTCCATGCTCATTGGGTTGGCACTCTGAAGAGGGGCTCCCTGACAACCTCATTGGGTTCTTTAGTCAGTGGCAGGGGAGAGGGTTCCCTGCTTGATGCCAGAGAGGAGGGAAAAAGGAATACATCTTTCTGAAGTGTAGCATCGAGGGATGGTACAGAATTCATAACAGGTCCCATGCTGGCTGCTTCTATGATGCTGGGTGTGATATGGATGCCTCTTAGACATGGGCATCAGTATCAAATTCAGTGTCTGGCTTCTTGTCATGCCTGATTTCTTAGGTGCTTTGTCCTTATAATGCTGTCCAGTCTCTCTCTCTCTCTCTGGGAGTTCCCCTTGGTCTCAAAGGTACACATATAGTCACAATGGCTACAAGAATCCGTATCCCATTTATGGGCAGGCACAGGTACCAGCTTTAGAGCTTGAGTTGGGGCGGTCAGGAGGGGAGCTGGCATGGTCAGAGCCAGAACTACCAGCACCGAAGCTGTGCCTAGGCACCAGGGACTTCACAGATATTTAAATGGTCAATATCATCAGTGCTTACTCTAGGATTGGGCTGTGGAGAGGACACTGCCAGAGTATGAAGAGTACTCAAAGAAGCGCTGATTGACGCTAGCTTACCTGGTCTCACTCTGGTTGTAACCAGCAACTGAGTCTTGTGACAGGGTCGGGCCAGATGGCTACAGGAGAGTAACAGAAGGCAGATATTAGCCCCAGGTTAAGTAGGTCCCTTTTCCGTGGGTAAGGTAACAGGGAAGGTTCCAGAACCATCAGGAACCTTCTGGAGACAATTAAGACAGACAGGCTGATTGGCTCCAAGTGTTCTAATCAAGAAGCCGCTAGAATCAATTAAGGCTGGCTAATCAGGGGACCTGAGTTTAAAAAGGAGCTCACTTCAGTTTGTGGTGCACGTGTAAGGAGCTGGGAGCAAGAGGCACTAGGAGCTGAGAGTGAGAACGCAGACTGTTGGACGACTGAGGAGCACAAGCATTATCAGACACCAGGAGGAAGGTCCTGTGGTGAGGATAAAGAAGGTGTTGGGAGGAGGCCACTGGGAAGTAGCCCAGGGAGTTGTAGCTGTCACACAGCTGTTCCAGGAGGCACTCTAGACAGCTGCATTCCACAGGGCCCTGGGCTGAAACCCGGAGTAGAGGGCGGACTTGGGTTCCCCCAAACCTCCCAACTCCTGGTCAGACATAGGAGGAGCTGACCTGGAATGTGGGTTCACGAAAACGGCCCAACTGAGGGCTGCCGTGACGCTCCAAGGCGAGCAAATCTGCCAATAAGCACAAGACCCACCAAGGTAGAGGAGGAACTTTGTCACCGTCTGAAGTGACCCACAGGGACTGCTCAAGCAGATGTAAATTGAACTGCGTGTCCCTGAACCTGTGGATCCTAGCAGTGAAGGACCTGCACACAGACAAATTACCTGGGAATGTGGCTCTCTCTTAGTCAGAAGAGGCTTCTGCTGTGTCCATCCCTGGGTGATGGGGAGGGATCAGTCCATTGCAGGACAGGCATGGTATGAACCCTGAGAGTTTGGACTTCATCAGAAAGTGGGATAGTTGGCACAAAGTGCTTCACCCCACTGTACCGGGAGGGGTGGAGGGTGCAGAGTGGGAATGTCAACTAATTTTTTTCTTCCTTCTTTGGAACTTCCTTTAGAGAGAGAGTGTGAAGACAGAAATCACCAAACGTGAAACAACCAATCTAAGATCTCTGATGCTTTCGCTGAGCCTCATCTTTCTGCCAACAGGCGGTAAAAGAGACCTAAGGAATGGTTACAGCCATTCCACCCTTTAAGCCCTCACATGGGAGGCACAGGACACATGAACAACCCCAAAGGACACTGCAGTTCAAAAAAAATCTGATTGTGTGCATACAGTATATAAGCACCTACATTGGAATCCATAATGACATACCCAAACAACCTTGGATCAAACTAAACTATTAGCAGAAATACAAAGTTTTGTTTTAAATTTCTTAATTACCATAGTCTTTACTTTAGTAATAAGTGCCATTTGAGTCAACCTGAAAAAACAAACTGGATGATAATTTAGCAGAAGTGAAGTTACCACATGGCATTACATGCGCACAAAGTGTAAGAAAAAATTATATGTACACACAAGCGTGCAGGAAAAGTTATTTCTGTACACTAAAATCCAGGCTTCAATGGTGTTTTTACAGTATACTTCATCTACTCCATCCATATATTTAAATCCCAAGATTTCTGATAACATATGAACATGTAACTAGAAGATGAATCACAGCCAATTATAAAATACAGATTTCAGAGTAACAGCCGTGTTAGTCTGTATTTGCAAAAAGAAAAGGAGTACTTGTGGCACCTTAGAGACTAACCAATTTATTTGAGCATAAGCTTTCGTGAGCTACAGCTCACTTCATCGGATGCATACTGTGGAAAATACAGAGTTTCTATACAAACACACACCAAGAATCTTTTCAGAGCTACATCCTCTGGCCTGCAATAAAGCTCAACTGTTGTGAATATGTTATGAAATAAAGAATGAGACACTGCACTCCCTTCTCTCTTCTACATGCTGATTTGAAGAACTATAGCAGCTGAAGCAATGAATGATGATGGGTAGCTGGCAACAGCTGAGATACCAATGCCCCAGTCTTCAATTTCACCTGCATCAGCAAAAACAGAGCCTAGAAGAGACAGTGTGACTAGGGCTTGACATGTTCAGCTGCTTTATTACAGTCACTATTTTTTTTGTATTAAAAAAAAAAAGCGGCTTCTTTCCCCTCTCCCTCCACAAAATATGGAGATCCTTTTAATACATTTACTTTGAAATATTGGGCTAAACCTCTTCAATTATCTACAATTAAAATGCAGACATTGCCATTCAGCATAGACGCATAACAAAATTTAACTCCAGCTACATAACTTAGTGCAAGAAACTGTTCTTATCCATCCCATCCCTTCCCTTCATAGTGTTACGTAGCTCTGCCTACTCTCCCCCCCCCCAGTTACCATTGCCTTAGAAGTTTTGTATTACTGGACTAAGTTAAAACAATTTAGATGCATCATACAAAGCCAAATACTGGGAACAGCTCTGATACTGAATGGAACTAAATCAGGTTCCTCTGCAGATTGCTCATCCATGCCAGAACTGGGAAGGGATACAGTCAGTGGAGCTACAAAACAACATGGAGCACCAAAATCTGACAACTCTTTGACTTGCAAAGAGTTCAGTGGGAAATGCCCCCACGTCATCTCGATGGAAAAGGAGGGGCAGAGAAAGAGAAAGTTATGTTAGTCAGACTGGCAGGGGAATGAAGAGCCCAAAGGAGAGGGGGAGAGCACATGCCTGAAAATGTCAGGGCTGGGCCCTAACTCCTCCTTGGGCACCCCACTTCCATTAGCAAAGTGTGGGGGGAACAGGTGAGTTGGGTTGGCCAGCATGCCTCCCTCCCCCACATCAATCTAAACCCCTTCCCAGGCTTTTACGGTTCTTTGGATGGTCACAATTTGCTGCCAGTTTCCACTGCAGATATAGGCTAAAAAGGCCAGCTTCCAGTAGTAAATGAGACCCAGGATTTCACTGGTCTTTGAGACTGTAGCTAAAAGGGAGATAGTCTTCGGACAGGGGTCCCTTTTTTGGAAACCTTTACCTCCCACCTTGCAAGAGCAGAGGATTCATAGGAGTTGAATTCAAGGGGCAGACTAAGGAGGGTCTACCATAAGTTGTATGGTACAAGCCTTGTAACCTTGACTACACATAGTTAAATGCCTGGTGTGAGAGACAGGAGGCGGGAGGGAGAGAAGTGGGAGGATGGCATATAGGACTCCTCCCAAGTGTTAATAAAGTTGCACTTTGATGCTTAAATCCATCCCTGTGTCTGTCTTCATTCATGTGCATGTTGTGATCAAGTACAAGTAGAACCCTGCTACTGTAGGCCAAATGGTGTGATCACAGAAGAGCACTGATATAATCACCAGGTTTTCAAACCTAATACTGATTGACAAAACTTTTTCCACAGCACAAATAATTTAAAAACCACAGATAAAATATTTATGTTGCTTCTGACCAGAGGTGCCAAAACAAGGGAAGGCCAGAGTCTTCCCACTTTTTACTGGCTGTAAGGGCAAGCAACAGGGGAAGGGGTAGAGAGAAGCGAGCGAGAAGAACAGGGGCAGTCTTGGGGGGAAAGAGGCAGTGTGGGAGCAGAGTCTCGCGGCAAGGGGCAGCACAGGGAATCACAGTTCAGGCACCTGTGCCACCCCCCCTCCCCCCCACCCACACACACACGCATACTCGCTCTCTTAGGGCACTTCTGCCACTCCTGCTTCTCACCATTAGTCAGTAAACTGTAAATTGGTCAGTACTGTATTCACAGTGGAGTTTTGGTAAGTCTGATATATATAAACCTTTAATCTTATTACACTCCTTTGAAAGCAGAAAATGTACATTACATTTCTCTCTGCACAGTATCAAATAAAATTGTGATTAGTTAGAACTGCAGCAGACATGTAACTGGCACTTACAAAAAATGTAAGTGCAAAAGAAAAAGAAACAGCAGCTAGGGCGGTCAATCTCAGTTAACTCAAGCAATTAACTCAAAACAATTAATTGCAGTTTTAATCACACTATTAATAACAGAATACCAATTTAAATGTATTATAAATATTTTGAATGTGTCTACATTTTCAAATACAATACAGAATACAAAGCATACAGTGCTAATTTTATATTTTTAATTACAAATATTTGCACTGTAAAAAAGATAAACAAAAGAAATAAGATTTTTCAATTTGCCTCATACAAGTACTGTAGTGCATTCTCTATCGTGAAAGTGCAATTTACAAATGTAGATTTTGCACTCAAAACCAAAACAATGTAAAAAACTTTAGAGCCTACAAGTCCAATGTTTAGCATATCTGGCACATAAATGCCTTACAATGCCAGCTACAATAGTGCCATGTGAACAACTGCACTCACTTTAAGGTGACACTGTAAATAAGAAGCGGGCAGCATTATTTCCTGTAAATGTAAACAAACTTGTTTTTTTAGCAATTGGCTGAACAAGAATTAGGACTGAGTGGGCTTGTAGGCACTAAAGTTTTACATGGTTTTATTTTTGAGTGCAGTTATGTAAAAAAAAGTTCTACATTTGTAAATTGCACTTTCAGGATTAAGAGATTGCACTGTAATACTTGTATGAGGTGAACTGAAAAATACTATTTCTTTTGTTTATCTTTTTTACAGTGCAAATATTTGTAATCAAAAACAATAAAGTGAGCACTGTACACTTTGTATTCTGTGTTGTAATTGAAATCAATATATTTGAAAACGTAGAAACATCCAAAAACATTTAAATAAATACTATTCTGCTATTGTTTAACAGGGCGATGAAAACTATGACTAATTGTGATATTTTTAAATCTCATGATTAATTTTTTAAATAATTTGACAACTCTATTAGCAACAGAAGTCTAGTCACTCACCACAACCGTATCAAGAGTCTCACGATATTTGTAGCTTTTCTTAAATATCCAGATGCTAGAGTTGTGTTGATTCTCAGGTTTCATAAAAAAAAAAAAAGTTTTCAGCCCCGACACCTTGGGGTGAGTGATGAGGGATGTAATTTGAGGGCATGTCACACTAGTATGTCACACCCTAATTGGCCTTCATGGACCCTCCTGGCATGCACTAAGAAGTTTCATAGTGCACATTAATGTAGCATTGTAAAAGGGGACTACATTAATACATATTAGGAAACTTCTCAGTGTTTGCCAGGAGGGTCCATGTGGGCCAATTAGGGTGTGACATATTACTGCTAACTAAAATTTAGAACCCTCTGGTACAGACTACAGCACTGTGTATGTAGATAAGCCTGGAGAGGAAAGCCTATCTAATTTAGCTTTTAGTGAAGTGTAAGATTAGATTAGACTAAATAGGCACATAGCCTGTTTGTTATTTTACAGTCCCTTCTTCTCTAATGCTTTGTGCCAATTAAATAACACATTTAAGTAAGATTTTGGTCAATATCACCTGTCAGATAAGGTATGTGCCGGAAACCCCACTCAGTTCTGTAGGGTGATAAGTGGATTGTACACACACAACACAGTGTACTTGGATCCTGGTCTAGGAATGGAGGAACTGCAAGATTTCACCCTCAAGTCAGGTGAGAACAAGAAGCCAACTCCTCTTTTGCGTGCCTTGAGACAGGCCGGAAAGGTCGGAGAGGTGCAGATAGGCCCATAACTATTGCATTTATGGAATATACTCTCAATTAGTTCACTGAGAAGCTGTCAGATTATTCCTTAATCAGTCTGCAGAGATGAATACTAGTTTGGTGTTATCGAAGAACCCAGTATCCCTTGAACCAAGATGTAAAGTATCTCACCTTTACCTTACAAAATGAAGAAAATTAATTCTATGTTTTAATTTTAGCAGTTTTATTTTATTATAATGTATAGCTATTACAATGTTTGTTGCCTAATTTTTTTTTAATTTACTTAAAATCTATATTCCTGGAAATGCTGACTACTACTTTTTTTAACTCTAAAACTAAGTATTCACATGAACATTACAACTTCTATAGCCCACAAAAACTTATGCTCTAATAAACTGGTTAGTCTCTAAAGTGCCACAAGTACTCCTGTTCTTTTTGTGGATACAGACTAACACGGCTGCTACTCTGAAACCTGTTGTTACAACTTCTCTGCTTCATAAGAATTTAGTTGCAGAGAAAAACTTAATACAAATAGAATACAATTTTCTCACAAATAATCCTTTGCAGAGATTATGCAGTGCCTTTGCCACCCACCAAAAAAAAAAAAAAAAAATACTGCGTAGATTTTCCACCAGAGTGAGAGAGACATTTATCAGTAATTAGTACGTAAACAGAAGCGGAATGTGTGCCTGTGTATAGCATTTCTTGTCACTTCATCACAGAATGATGACACTATTAGACCAGATAAGGTATCTTGTTTGCCAAGTATTAACACAGACGGGGAAGTCTTTGGTGTAATATGCGAGTTATATGCATAGTTCTCCCTCCACTTACCAGCAAAGAAAATCAGTACTTAAAGACATCTAAAAAGTGGAGGGTCTATCACTCCCATATCTGCCTATTCCCCTGCCCAGCAATTAATTCTGCCCCTGAAGCCTCAAACCAATCCTATCCCCGAAACAATTTTGCCCCCTTCATCCTTATTGCTACTCCTAATGTTCTTCACATCTGTCTCCCAGGTCTGGGGAGGATGCAACAGGGTCCCCTGTCCCTTTTCCCAGACCAGGTGCTTTAGGAAGGAAGAGGGGACAGGGAAAAAGCAGGAGCCATTTTTTTGTTCACAGGAATGGAAGTGGAAGTGGGAGTAGAGCCACCCTGAGCTGCTGGTTTCTTTCTGCCTCCCCCAAACCCCAACAACCTGGCTCATATTTTAACAGTTCTATTTCCCAGGTCCACAACTCAGCACACTTTAAGCACTGAATAGAGTGGAGAAGTGTTGTGACTGACTTAATTCAATAAAGAACATGGATTCTAACATGAATGCTGCAGTGCTTTGAGAATAAATTTATAGGAAAACCATAAAGATGCTTACTATTTTTATTATTTTAGGATGCTTAAGAACTTGATCTGGTTAAAAGTTGTGGATTTTTTTAAGCCACACAGTCAGTGGGCAATCAAATGGTATCATCCCAGTGTTATTCATTTGATGTGGTTTTAAAAAATAATAATATTATGGCGTCATAAATCTGGGTCCTATTTGTACTTACAGATACATATGTAGTTTGTGCTAAAGATTTCTTTTGCTGCTACTCTTACTGGTGGTTGGTTGTTTTTGGCACAAGAACACAGGAATCATGCCTTTAAAAACTCCCCCCACCATATTTCAAGAACTGAGATTCAACTCTGCATGTCTCTATACAACAAAACTATCACAGACACAGAGCACCCAACTTAATAGTAATTTGTTCCATATTTTGTCCAGAACAACCTGACCAGTTACAAGCTGAATAATCACTATTTGTTGAGCACCATATCGCAATAAAACTTTTATGCTAGTATTTTGATCATTTCAACAAACTTATCCATCTTGACAAATGCTGTGAGGAAAGTCTTAGATTTTGATCTGCTATAAACTGCATTAAAATACAGAAAACAATGTATCAGACAATTGCAATGCATGACACTCAACCCCATCCGAAACCTTACTGTCACTTTAAAAGGCAAATAATTTTATAAACTGATGGATTCTTCTTTTTGCAAAGGGAAAATACTGTCAATAGTTGGCAAAGAAGCTAGTCTGATCCAAAGTAACTGAAGCGGTACAGTGACTTTGAGGGGTGAAAAGCTTTCAATGCACAGCATGCTAGGTTTTTCAAGATAAAATTGAAGTGTGCCAAACAACTGATACTGCTTCTCTAGAAATGCCAGATTTGTCATGCCATCTGATCCAATACAAATTATAATAGTCCCCTCTAGTAAAATTTAGCTTACACATGGTCAATATTTAACACTGATTTTTGCAATAATTCATTTTTGTAAAATGAAAAAGTATGCAAAGGGACACAAAGCATTACCACCACGAGATGCCAACTGACAAGAATTTATATACTTCCAGTGGTCATTTGTAACATTTTTGGCTGTTTAAAAGGGGAATGCATGGTAACTCTAGATGTTATGAATGGTTTTTCAATACCATCAACTTTGACACTTGCCATTAGACTTTATCAACAATACTTCAATACTAAATTTTAGACTGTGTGAAAATTTAACACCTGTACAACCCTAAGAGCACTGAGAGTTAGACTAATTACATAAATGTAACCGTACCTAGATGCTTGGTTTTATATATTATATCTACATATATAGTAAGAACAGATGGTGTGATAAACAGTGTTTTCCAGCAGTTTTGGAAGTCTGAATATGTATCAAATTTTGGAATATACACTTTCAGTACACAATATGCCCAGCGTAGTAGTAAGGAGAAATGATAAAATTCAGTTCTGTAGCCAGTTCAGGATGCAAAAATCTGTAGTTTTATCTGTGTTTGCCTTATTGTTCTCATGAATAAAGTGCAAATGAATCAATTAAAAGAGTTTAAGTATACATAGAGTGCTTTTTTCAGGCTCAGTTGACAAGACTTTCCAGCTCCCTCTTCTTTTAAAGAGAACTCTAAAACCCTGAGAGGCAGTTCTGTTACCAAACTCCAGCTTCAACACAAGAGAAGGGCAACTAAGTGGATCATCTTTTGAATCCCAACTTAATGCAGCCAGAAATATTTACGTAGCAGATAAAGTAGAGAAAGAAAGACAGCAGAAGAGAAAATAAAGCGTACACTCTGTTCAGCCTGCTAGTCTTTCAAAGTAGCAGGAATATAATAGACAAATCCTCAATTTTCTGGGACATAGGGCATTTTAGGCCTCTCTGTTACAAGCTACATGGGAAAATACATAGAATTATTACAGAGACAAGGTGGATAAGGTAATATCTTTCATTGAACCAACTTCTGTTGGCGAGACAAGCTTTTGAGCCATACAGAGCTCTTCTTCTGCTCGTCTCTTTTACCAACAAAAGTTGGTCCAATAAAACATATTGCCTCACCCACCTTCTCTCTCCAATATCTTGTGACCAATATGGCTACAACATCACTGCATAGGATTATTACAACATAGGTCTTTTTACATGTAACTTGAACACTATTCCAGAAGTAATCAATGAAACATTTTGAACATCTGCATATCACATTGCATTTTTCCCCTACCAGACCACTGCCTCATTCAGCATGTAAATTGGTTGTTAATGAGTCAGGGTTGTATACTGAAATAAGGCTCAGGTGAAGAGGAATACCATAGTTACTGTAGAATCTGGATGGTGTTTTATAGTGAGGCGGTGTAAAGGATTGCAGTGGTGTAAGATATAGGGCCAAAAACTGAACAATAAGGATAAATACTAAAAAGTTGCCTCCATCAGAACATCACACAAACTACATGTTGACCGAGGCAGCAGACTGACAAAAAAAAACAAAATGTGAAGGGATTGTTGTTCATTGTTATCTAAATCTTTGACTGTGGCCTACACTGTCCCCTCTCCAGAGCTCTGGAAAGGATTCTGCCTCCCGCTCCAGCAGCATATGGGAGTCATAACCAGCCTTCAAGAAACAAGGGAAGAATCTCCTCAGCACAGTTCCTATGGTATTATGTTTGCATCCCCTGCAAGCCCTGGCATAGGAGGTTTCACTACATGCATTCTGACCTGAACATATAGTCAGCACTAGTGAGGCTACTTCAATTTACAGCACATCTGGGAGTATTTTGGTCTCTGAGACAGCCCAGAAGAGTCTTAAAGCAAACTTGAGACACCTTCCATCACACTGGGCTGTGCCTTCTGTGATGGACTTCCAAGGTGTGCACTGCATTACCAACCAAGTCTGAAAATGATTACAGTAGGCTTGTATATGCAAAATGTTCCAATGGAGAATATTTTCTTTATATATAGCATGGAAGTGTAATAAGGAAAGCGACTCTTGGAATTTCCCCACCTCATAACAGGTAGGTAGGTAGGGAGAGCACACGCGCGCACGCACGCCACTTTATTTTATATATTATACACACACACACAGCACAAGACATTCAATCCTAGGCTGCTACTCACGGACAAGAAGGCTGCATGCTGATTCCTATGTTGGGGTACATTAAAAGCAACTAAATATCAAGGCCCTAAAACTGAGAGACACCTCAAAAAGCAACACAGAAAAATTCCTAATGAAGATTTCTTTATATTGATTCACAAACAAAACTGGACTTTGAATGAAAAAGGCATTTGTAAACCCATGTTTGAAGAAGATAAGAAATGTTGACATTAAAGACTCGTGTTTTCCATAACTCCCCCCGCACAAATAGATTATGGGGGAAAATAATACACATTGAATGAGATACTGAAATATAAAAAAAGAAGGATTGATACATGGTAAAATTAAAAACTGTGTTAGTTATATTTTAATAATCTGCAATTATGGATAATGAAGGAGTATACACAAGAAGGCACTTAGGCCAAGGCCTTGCCTGACCTGAGTGTGTTTTTGCCAATTTGTCTTTGATATAAAATTGCCAAATTGTTTAAAATAATACTATTGCTGGCAAAATAAGTAATATGTCGTGTTGGAAGATGTAATAATATTTAAAAAAACAAAACCTTTTTTGGGAGGCTCAGGAACAGGGTGACACAGAATAACGTGACCCAAAAACTGCAAAACCAGCAGGAAAAAATGCAGAAGTTGGGTAACTGAAGCTTGCACATGCGTAATATACAGATTACCTGACACCCAAAGGATTGATGTGTTAAAAGCCTATTGGACGAAGATTAAGTAATTTGTAGTAGAGAAATACATTAAAAAAGTCATAAGTGAACAGGGCAAATCAGAGAAACATCAAAACAAACTGAAATATAAGACTGAAGGATCAGACCAGGAGATCAGAAGACCATCCAGAAGTATAGGAGAATTTCCCAGGGCCCCAGATTGTGGTAACTTGGGTCCCTACCAATTGCATCTCGTCTGTTATTTGTCTGGCATAAATGTATATTCAGACACCATAACTGAAGTAAAGGCTAAAACTGATTAAGACTAAAATGGTGGACTTGTGATCCAGCTCCCCAATTTTAGCACAACACCCATCTACTTAGTATTATCAGAAGACCACCGAGGTTATTTCTGGAAGAGCTAGTAGGGCCAGGTTTTGGAACTTCACTTGAAATTCTTATATGCAAGTATAAATCAAATGGAAGTTGAGTTGTTCAACTACATTTTATGCAAAGAATAACAAAATTAAATATGCAAAAAAAAGTTGGGATTGGTTTACTTTTTAGGCTTACTGGTTATTGTTAAATTTGTGATAATCTAAATATAAAGAATTGTCATGGTTACATTTCACTTGTTTTATAATCATGCATTTTAAGGCGGAAAATTGTTATAAGTAATACACAAGATACCTACCACATTTTCAAACAAAGGAACATAGTTTAAAGAGCGCTAGGTGCAGAGTGGGCTGTCGAGTATCATTTCTTTTACAGGAATACCTCAAATAGTTTTTCAGTACTCTTCTGATAAAGATAAGAACAAAAGCTAAAACAGGAATTCACAACTTGAAACCACACGAGAGCATGTGATCAGACATACCCTCCTAAAGATGCAGGTGCACTGCCAGCTACATAGGTCTCGCTATTGAATTTAAAGTCATAACTAAAGTAGCTTACATGTTATTCTTGTACGTTTTTTGAGAAACTGAGCTAAGACAGATGGCTTTGATAACATTTGTTAAGAGTTACTATCCATTACAAAGAAAGAATTGTGTCTCATTTAGATACTATAATAAAGCAAAGTGTGTTTCCTGACCACCCATGAAACTCTTAAAATTGGACAAAACCCAAATGGTGCTTTGTCCACATGGATCCCACTAATAGCACACATGTTCTACGTACATATGTTTGAAGTCTTTTAGCCAGCAGTGTGTGTTGAGGCTGCACATGTGTTCCACATGTCCTTGCACTGTTTCATCTCAGACCCTAAGAGGAAGTGCAGGCCCATCCACTATTCAGGATCCCTCTCAAATTCAGGAACCCCATACGTATTGGAGGACTCTGAAGTAGCAAAGAAAGAGGATTGGTCATGGGATCCAAACAAAGCATCTCCCAGACTGGTGTTGTGTGGGGTTCTGGTTTTTGTTTGCATTTTTTGTATTGTCCGTGTGTAGCCCACTGGTGGTGGCCAGCAAGCAATTCCCAGACCTTAAAGGAGAAGGGTCTGAGAAGTCCTAGCTAAATATATTGCAGAACCACTCTCCTGAACTGGGCATCTGACCTAGATTCCAGGTCCAGTAAGTAATGTTTTTAAAATGTACTGACCGAGCTCCATATGATAGCTCAGCAGGTTTCTTGAATAAAGTGTTCTTAAAATAAGTGGAGGAAGTCACTGCATGTATAGTAGAATGGGCTCAGATACCCACAGGAGGGGAAAGTCACTAGTCTGTAACAAATATGATCCATTTGGTGCAGGGACTTGGGGTTCCAGTGTCCTTGGCTGGGATGATCAGAAGAAGGATCCAAAAAGTGTCTCAGACTGGCACAACCTGTCTATGCACCAGAACTGTCTCACCCAAGAGAGTACTATGAGGATAACTGTGGCTGCATCTCAGCTGATCTTCATTATTATTACTCTGGGGATCAGCGGAACTAGACAGAAGGCATACAACAGGTCTTGTGATACCCCCCCAAAGGGGCAAGAGAGGAAGAGAGAAAACACATACACGGGGTGGGGGGGGTTTCATAATCAGGGATTTGTGTGGAACTCTTGACCCATCCATCAGATCTGCTGTTTATTGGTGGGTATGCAGTGTAAACAGAAGAGAAGCTTTCTTCTATGGGAAAACCAGGGTTATTTAAGAGGTTCAGTAGAGCGATATGGTTTCTGCTGTGGCTTTTGGCATGACTGACCTTGGGACCTGAATAGTGTTCATCTGGTAGCCGGAGTGCAAAGCCCTAGGGAACAAAATGTAACCCTAGAGACAGAAGGCATCATCTGTCTTCATGCTGAAGCTTTCTGGCCCCTCCCACAGTAGGTCCTCTATAGTGGCTCATAGCTCCCTTGAAGTGCATGAAGAGCACAGCCAGGAAAAGCATTTCATTGTCACAGCTACAGCAACCAACCCAGCTGTTATATCTGAAGCACCCACGTCTGCCTGGAGAGCGTGAAAGGCTTTGACCTATCCCTCTGTCATGATTTCCTTCAGTTCTACTCTGTAGTCTGGAGGGAATTCATTAAGGAGGATAGACAGTCCCAAATGAGGAAGACTGGTGCCTGTAAATCACTTCTGGAACAATACTCCTGCCTGCCTCAAAGCAACAACTGAGGAGGGCTGCCTTAGTTTCAGACACTGTGCTCAATTATGAAGAAACTCCCCACTGAGGCAGAGGTCCCCACACCAGTGCTGGATGTTGGGATTCAGGGGCTGAGTCTCAAATCGCTGATGCACTTTGGAACTTAAGTTGTACAGTGGAAGTACAGATATATTGCAAAGACTCCAGATTTTCAGCTGAGTTCAGCAGATCGAAGAGTGGCATCAAGAACTGGACTGGATGTTTCTTGTAGCCCTCCAACAGGAGGATGTGTAATTGCAATGTTTATACAGACACCCAGCTGTTTGCATAGTAATCACCACCCATTTATACAGGACTAGTATTTTAACCATGTTACCAAGTTGTGTTACAACCCTGTAATGAAATGCTAACGGAACTCCAGACAAGCACAGAGATAAGATGCATGAGAAAGGCACAAGAAAAGAGGGAACCACAGACGCTTCCAAATCCAGAAATTAAAGCTCTATCTATGCACAGTGGGAACAGAACTTCAAGCATAATTTAACATTTGTTTCTAGGAAGGTTCTAGTACAGTTTCCTGACCAGCATTGACAGAGACTGTATGACTAATAAGTATATTATAAAAAAAAAAAAAAAAAAAAGAGAGAGAGGGAGAGAGAGACTTCAAACTACCTTGAAGAGGAAGGAAGCCAACAGCCTGGTTTGGTTAGCACATTAAGAAAAAAATCTCCGCACTGCTCAAGGCAAGCATGTTAGAACGTTACTATCTGTAACTGTGTTTAACTACTGTACAAAATAGGTCTTTTCTATAGCAGACTTATTGTCCTAACTTTCTCCCTGTGACTAACACTAGTGCAGCACTAGTAGCTGCTATAAATGGAGGCATGCTAGCATAACGGTGGTGCTGGCAATCTCTGGCATTTTAAACCACTATCATCTGAATGGAGCATAGAGTATAGTAGTAAGAATGTCAGTGTGTGATCTACACTATTCCAGTGTTACCATTATATCATTGCTGTAGCGATGGTGAGACAATTTCACAAAAATCTCAGAGTAAGCAGAGTAACCATGGAGTAAGGAAAAGGAACTTTAAATTGAGGGTTAAACTATTATAAAGATATGCACTGACTTCATATGAAAGTTTGGCCTCATCTAAACTAGTCTGAAAATAGACTTTAGCCATTAGGCTTTAAACTGCAACTGAATCAGATTCCAGAACCAGATGAAGCTGTATGATTTAATCATTTTTTCAAGCTCCATTCCGTGAGGCCTGGTGAACATCAGAGTACATTTTTGAAAAGTTTCTCACTGTTGTCATCACCAGTTCAGCATCACCAACATTAGGAATGTTGAAAACCCTTTGGAGGCTGGATTCTGGTCACCAGTATTTTAAGTTTCATGTCATCTAAACCCACTCGGAAGCAGTTTAGTTGATACTAGCGCTTTGTCTATACTAGAAAGGATTATCAGTATAGATAAACTATACAGATTTTAAACAAATCCATTGCCAGTATAGCTTATACCAGTTCTGGGAACAAAATAAGCTACACAGGCAAAAGTACTTGGCCTATATAACTTCATCTACACTAGGGTTTTCACCAGCATAGCTGAGTTGGTTAGGGATGTAATTGTTTTCATACTCCTAATCAACATAGCTATGCTGGCAAAACTTTGACATACAAACCAGGCCCAGGGCTCCCACTGTCATTGGTTACTGTGTGATTAAATATTTAGAATCTCCCTAGTGTAGGCAAGAGCTTAGAAGATTTTACATGAGTAATGTTTAAACACTGTTCCTTACTACTCACTTTCCAGAGGATACACAATAGCTATTCTTGACAAGTGAGCAGATGTTTAAAAAGGAAAGGAGTACTTGTGGCACCTTAGAGACTAACCAATTTGAGCATAAGCTTTTGTGAGCTGCAGCACACTTCATCGGATGCATAAAGTGGAAAATACAGTGAGGACATTTATATACACACAGACCATGAAAAAATGTGTGTTTATCATACACATTGTAAGGAGAGTGATCACTTAAGATGAGCTATTACCAGCAGGAGAGTGGGGTAGGGGGAGAGAAAACCTTTTGAAGTGATAGCCCACCTTGATTATCACTTCAAAAGGTTTTCTCTCCCCCTACCCCACTCTCCTGCTGGTAATAGCTCATCTTAAGTGATCACTCTCCTTACAATTTTCAGAGTAACAGCCGTGTTAGTCTGTATTCGCAGAAAGAAAAGGAGTACTTGTGGCACCTTAGAGACTAACGAATTTTGATAAACACACATTTTTTCATGGTCTGTGTGTATATAAATGTCCTCACTGTATTTTCCACTTTATGCATCCGATGAAGTGTGCTGCAGCTCACAAAAGCTTATGTTCAAATAAATTCGTTAGTCTCTAAGGTGCCACAAGTCCTCCTTTTCTTTTTGCGAATACAGACTAACATGGCTGCTACTCTGAAACCAGATGTTTAAAGTGTCACGAGACAGTACAGAAGCCAGGGGGAAGAGATTTTTTTTAAATGGTGATTTAAAAATTTAAAATTAAAATTTGATGCCTGCATGCTTTTCTATAGGCAATGCAAAGCCCTACATATACAAATACTGCATTTTAATCTTTAATCTCTTTTGAAGTACCACATTTGTAAATGTTAATGCTACACAACTACCGTAAGAAGTAACCATTACAAATTTCCATTTTATTCCATAATGGAAAGCTGTATTCTAACTTGATTTCAGAAGAATCAGTATTTATTATTGATTTCTTAATTTCATGTTTTCTGCAAATGAAGCTTTGAAATCACTTGAAATAAAAACAAGGAGTCTGGTGGCACCTTAAAGACTAACAGATTTATTTGGGCATAAGCTTTCATAAAATAAAAGGAATCACTTGAAAATAATGCCAAAAACAATGAATATGTACAAATAAACCCCTTCTAACACACTGATGTTGGCAAGTAACTGCTTTCATTTTTTCTGTGAAATAAAATAAGCGAACTGTTTTTGTCTAGATTCTTTTAACTGACAGAAAAAGCAGCAATGCAAACACGGTTGCTTACAAACTGAGCCGGATGTATAAAATGCATTGTCATCTAGTGCAGTGGTTTTCAAACTTTTTTTCTGGAGACCCAGTTGAAGAAAATTATCAATGCCTGCAACCCAATGGAGCTGAGGATGAGGAGTTTGGGGTGTGGGAGGGTTGGGGTGCATGGGTGAGGGCTGCGGGGTGGGGCCAGGAACGAGGGGTTCAGAGTGTGGGAGGGGACTCTGGGCTGGGGCAAGGGGTTAGGGTGCAGGAGGGGGTCAGGGCTCTGGGCTGGGGGTGCAGGCTCCGGGGTGGGGCCAGGGAAGAGGGGTAGGGATGCAGGAAGGGCCTCCGGGTTTGGGCTGGGCTTAGGGCTGGGGAAGGGGATTGTGGAAGGGGATTGGAGCGCGGGCTTACCTCTGGCAGCTCCCAGTCAGCGGCAGGCTTCCCGCCTGTCCTGGCACAGCAGACCGCACTGCATCCCAGAAGCGGCCAGCAGCAGGTCCAGCTCCTAGACAGAGGCACGCAAGTGGCTCCATTCCTCTCACCCTCTCTCCTCAGCTCCCAATGTCCAGTTCTTGGGCAGCACGCAGAGCCCCATAGCTCCCCTGCCTACGAACCGGACCTGCTGCTGGCCGCTTCCAGGGCGCAACATGATGTCATAACAGGTAGGGACTACTAGTTTTTACTGGCCGGCCGCCAGGGTCCCTGGGTGCTGAGCAAGGTGACCCAATGTCTTGCATTCTGCGACCCAGTACTGGATCATGACCTGAACTTTGAAAACCACTGGTCTAGTAGTCCAGGTACAGCACTAGAAACAGGAACTCACAAGTTTAGCTGTGACTGCTATTTACTCATGCAATCTTGGTCTAGTCATTAAATTTCTGTCAACTTCAAAGTCCAAGTTAGGAAATAATACTTTCCTAGGTTCAATAACTGCTGTAAGGATTAGGGATTGTAACATTTTATCTTCAAATACTTTTTGGTTTTGTTTGTTTTGAATTAAAGCCCTACAATTTAGTGCAGAAATAGTACATCATTTATCTTATGTTTACTACAAACAACAGAAAGACAATCAAGTGAGTATTTTGACTGTAATGTCTGCAAAAGAAGCGAATTCCTTCTTGTACCTAAAAGCCTTCAAAGATTTGTAAATGCTTTTGGAAGCTTCTTCCTGACTGTCTTGCAAAAATGCATGCTGGCAAATCAGCTAGACATGTTTCAATTTCCTCCGTGTGAAACAGGCTTTTAGGAGTCACATGTCCTCCACTTCACACACTTAAGCCATTCTAAAAGCCATTTTGAACCTCTCTACTACTGAAAAAGTAGCTGCTGTATGTTACAAAGACACAGTTCATAATTAATTTAAGAGATTCCATAGTGGTATCCTTAAGCTTTAAGAGAACAAATCCATCTATTTCTTAATGTGCAATGCAGATTTAAGACAACTTATCTGAATTAAAAAGACAGCTTTAATAGCTTTATAACATGACTAGATTTTGAAGTACAACAGTATATACACAAATGCAAAGAAATCAATTAGTATGAGAGAGAGGGAAATAGTTGTAAGACTGAGGCTGAACTTCTCAACACAATAATTAAGAACTCTCTTGGCAGCCAACCAATTTCCAAAGACAAGCTACAGGAGGAATTTACTTAGTATGAGAGAAAGCTGCAGCTATGGAAAGATGTTAAGTAGAGTTATTCTTATTCATCTTTAATTCCTAGAAAGTTATATACCAGTAAAAAAAACCCAACAACCTGAGTTTTCCTGGATGCTATTTTTCAACCAACAAAAATAAGCCCCATAAGACTATAAAGGATACACATACCTGTGTACAATTTATCACATAGTTCCTACCTATCCTCCATCCTAACGTTATTCTGTAGGAAAACTGAGCTCAGAAGTAGTATTGAGTAATGTGACAGTTAGCCATATAATGTTTTTTCTGAACAGTAAATGCATTTGAGATTTCCTCATCTCTTTCTAAAAGATAACTTCACATAAACACGAGTTGATTACTAAAAATGTGAAGGGAGATGAACTTCTTCCCAAATTCCAACCAATTAATACTTCCTGAACTATAACTAGCATTTTTATTTGTTAAGGTACTACAATGGACAGCACCCTCTCTCGGAGACCAGTAGCAGCCAGTGACCTATAAGGTGGGTAGAAAGCTGGCTAGATTGTCGGGCTCAACGGGTAGTGATCAATGGCTCCATGTCTAGTTGGCAGCCGGTATCAAGTGGAGTGCCCCAAGGGTCGGTCCTGGGGCCGGTTTTGTTCAATATCTTCATAAATGATCTGGAGGATGGTGTGGATTGCACTCTCAGCAAATTTGCGGATGATACTAAACTGGGAGGAGTGGTAGATACGCTGGAGGGGAGGGATAGGATACAGAAGGACCTAGACAAATTGGAGGATTGGGCCAAAAGAAATCTGATGAGGTTCAATAAGGATAAGTGCAGGGTCCTGCACTTAGGATGGAAGAATCCAATGCACCGCTACAGACTAGGGACCGAATGGCTAGGCAGCAGTTCTGCGGAAAAGGACCTAGGGGTGACAGTGGACGAGAAGCTGGATATGAGTCAGCAGTGTGCCCTTGTTGCCAAGAAGGCCAATGGCATTTTGGGATGTATAAGTAGGGGCATAGCGAGCAGATCGAGGGACGTGATCATTCCCCTCTATTCGACATTGGTGAGGTCTCATCTGGAGTACTGTGTCCAGTTTTGGGCCCCACACTACAAGAAGGATGTGGATAAATTGGAGAGAGTCCAGCGAAGGGCAACAAAAATTATTAGGGGTCTAGAACACATGACTTATGAGGAGAGGCTGAGGGAGCTGGATTGTTTAGCCTGCAGAAGAGAAGAATGAGGGGGGATTTGATAGCTGTTTTCAACTACCTGAAAGGGGGTTCCAAAGAGGATGGCTCTAGACTGTTCTCAATGGTAGCAGATGACAGAACGAGGAGTAATGGTCTCAAGTTGCAGTGGGGGAGGTTTAGATTGGATATTAGGAAAAACTTTTTCACTAAGAGGGTGGTGAAACACTGGAATGCGTTACCTAGGGAGGTGGTAGAATCTCCTTCCTTAGAGGTTTTTAAGGTCAGGCTTGACAAAGCCCTGGCTGGGATCATTTAACTGGGAATTGGTCCTGCTTCGAGCAGGGGGTTGGACTAGATGACCTTCAGGGGTCCCTTCCAACCCTGATATTCTATGATTCTATGATCCAATGTATAATGTCTACTGAACATGTAAACATTTGACCAAGTGACTGCTTGCATCACACAAAGAGATTCAAGAGACTCTTTCACCAAAGAATGTGTATGCCCAATCTGGTGAAGTATACTCTAGTTCTCTCTGGAAATGCTGAAATCATTTTTCTGTAGGTTTCTATGATGTATGATAAACTATCGGGCAAGAAAGTTGCTTTTCGTACCAGTCAAAAGGACAAAGATGAATAAAAATGTCTGTTACATTTAATAAAAGTAGTATCTTGAGTCTAGTTTATAGCAGCTTCTCTCTTTCTCCCTTATATTTTAGCAAGGTACAACAGGAGAATATTGCCTTGAATGCTGTAAAAAAAATACAGAAATATTCTTGTAATTAAATGCTTGATATGTTCAGAGTAGTCTTTGTATGAAAGACCGAATTTCCTCTTCTAGAGGTAATGCTCCAACATCTAACAGTTCAGATTACGGTAAACCAATTATGCCAAAGTCTCTCAAACTACACCTCTACCCCGATATAACGCGGCCAAAAAATCTTACCATGTTATAGGTGAAGCCGCTTTATATCAAACTTGCTTTGGCCTCAAGCATTTCCATTCTTAATACGGAATTTGACACAAGAAGTTTTATTCTTGGTGTTGTTTTAGAAAGGGCGCATCTGATGTCGTCCTTCACATCAAGCCCAGGGTCAGGGCTCGCAGCCACGCGCCCCTGTCGGGATCAGGGCTCGCAGCCCTGAAGCTCCACACAGGGGTCGGGGCTTGCAGCCATGCATCGCGGTTGGGGCTCACAGCCCAGCACAGGAGTCGGGGCTCACAACTTGCCGCCGCGCGCTGTGGTCGGGGCTCACAACCCCCACATAACCGGGCTGTGACCCCTGAGGGGTCGTGACCCCAGTTTGAGAGCCAATGTTGTAGATGAGACAGAAAACCATTTTTGCTTTACCACGTTATATCCGAATACGTGTTATATCGGATCGCGTTATATCAGGGTAGAGGTTTATTAAGATCAAGCAGAAGAGACCATTAAGAATTAAAAACAGTGGAGAAAGGACAAGAGAGAAATGTGACCTCAACATCCCAACAACGCCACTGAGATCACAAATTTAAAAGATTCTTCAACTGGTAGCAAGATAATTTTATAGTTCAGACAGTGACTCCAGAATTACAGAAGTAAGAAAAACTGAATAGCCTACAAAACCAATCAAGAAGAAAGTACTGAAGAGAACTTATTCATTAACAGCTGTGCTTCCTCAGAAATCACGAAGAAAATTAGTCATTCAAACCTCAGTATTAAAAAGACAATGCCAAGAGCCACTGTAAGTCTTCAAGGATTGGCTATTGGATGTTATCTTCATGAATGCAATACTGGAGACCATAAAAGGAGACACAGGAAGTCTTCAGGGAAATGCAGATGCAAAGATTATTCCTTCGTTCACACAAGTCAATTAGCTGTGCAAAATGTGTTCTTGTAGTTTATATGATAATCTTCTCAGAGACAGATGAGATAAGCAAGATAAAATTGCTTAAAAAGCATCACATGAGAACAAGCCATCATCTTCAGGCACACTGAAGTGTTTCCATAAAAAAAAAATCATAACCAATATATATAAGTAATCTAAAGGCAAGGAGATAACTTTTATTGGCCAAACTTTAAAATGTTATGAGAGAAGCTACAGAAAGTTGAACAATAAACTAAGGGCTAAAACAAAAAAACTGAGGAACGTGGGTATGAATCTTACTGATTTTGCTGGGAAAAGTTTAAAGCCTTAATATTTTTGGGACATACTATTAATAGCAATAGCTGTTTCTCAGGATTTAACAAGATCCTGCATGGCTAGACAGACATCAGGCGTTTTGGCTGTTTGATACAAATAATAATTTGTTTTTGGAAGTGCATAAAATAAAATCCCTGCTCCCAGCTCCAAAACTACATATTACAGTGATAAACTTGGCATTCTGATGTGGCAGGTTGTAGGAAGCAGCCATTATAAGCCACTGAACTACTAGAATGCTGCAAGAACTACATAGGTGAGGGGAAATTTTCAATATGGACACTGCAGACTGTAGCAGGGTGGCCTTCCATAGTTGCTTCTTGTGGGCCACCATCTCTCCCCAGCAACCCTAAGCAGGGCACTGATAATGAATTTAAACAATAGTCCCAAAGGAAATATAAAATGGAAGGGTCTTCTGCTCTGCTTAGGCTACCCTTCCACCCAACTCTCTTGTAGAGCGCTTGACCCTCCAGACTTCCTCCCTGGAGACCACGCTCCAACCCAAGTACTGACCCTGAGGGGTTCTTCTCTGGATTCTCCCACACACACACACACACGCTGGATTCTTATTCCCAGTCTACCTCCAGGCCATCTGCCTGGGGTTTGGCCCTGTCCAAGATCTACCACAGGTGCCTCATTCTCTCCTGCCATCCTTTTCCTTCAGGGAGAATCACAGGAGATAACACCCCTCATCAACTGAGCACTACCAGCCCTTTATGGAAGTCACCTGACTTCTTCCCAAGAGGGTCTGATAATTGACCTAAGTAATTTGATCCCTAGATAACCAAAGTCAATTGGGGAGGGTAGCTGATCCATTACAGGACAGGCTGAGTCTGACTCTCCTTAAAGGAACAGCCAGCCTGTGACAGAGACTTAACACAGGGCACAAAAACTGCTAACAAATTCTCTCCTGTGGGAAGCATGTATATTTTATGTAATTAAATACATCTACTATTTCATTCACTTTGAATACATTCTCATAAACAAATAGATATGTTGTGGAAAACAAAACGCTGCCAATACACAACCAATTTAAATACTTTTGTCACCACTTCCCAGTTATTATGTTTAAACCTAACCAAACACAAACACACCAAAAGCAAGCTCAATTAATACCTAATTGGCTGTAATACGAGTATGAATCCAGTCTTCCTATATTTGTGATTTTACTTCACAATTTTTCACCATTTTGATCCAATTAACAGTGACACCTTTCTTCACAAGAAGATTTAGAAGTAGAAATCTGGCTCCTCAATTTTAAATGCTACAAGAGAAGGAGCAAATTCAACATGCTCAACCAATCACATTTAAACTTTTTGTTCCTATTATGCACTTAGCCTTTGACATTTTCAACTAGACACATTAACTAAGTAAAGGAAGAGCACTATAGTGTCTCCAAACCACTTTTCAATACTGGACTTGTACGGTTAATGATATCAAGACAGATTTTTTTTCTGGTGTCTGACAGCGGTCAGTTACTTGTAATGTGCTGAGTCCCTTTGATTCCTCCTTCAATTGCCCTTGTAAGTTTAACGCCTCTCTGTAGTGTCCCTGGCTAAACAAAATGTATGCCAGTTGTGAGTAAATTTTGTGTTCTGTGCAGATACTAGGACAGTTGGACCTAAAATATAGAAACACAATCTAAGGTATAGCACAACATTAATGCGAACTAGGTACCTTTTAAAGCATGCCAGCAGGATCTATATGGGGCAGTTAGAGTACTTTACAATTCACACCCCTCTCAAGCACTTTGGCACGCTGTGTAGACAAGCCCTACAAGTTCCATCAAGCATCATTAAGAAGCTGGAGCATTTTTCAAACAGCTAACCTTGAGGCTGACGATAGCTTTGGAAGAATTTTGGAACTTCCAGAGTGAGCTTTATTCCATTCCCTTAGCAAGCATCATACTTCACATTTATAGACAGGCAGTAAAGTTTTCAAACGCACTAGAAGTCCCATTCTCAAAGGAAACAGCAACACTTAGGAGCCTAAATCACTTAGGTGCTTTTGAAAACTATACCCAGCATCTTCAATCACTTAAACACAATAATTTTTATACATAAAAACATTAGCATTAAGTAAGAGCTATATGCTTATGGAAATCATTGGATCATTTGCCATTTTTTACCAACCAAAATGGATTTTAGTTCAAGATAATTCTTTTGGTTTGTCCTTTAATCTTCTCCCTTTTTATTCATTTGCAGCATATAGTAACACAGACCTGCAACTTTAGGTCTTGAGGAGTATATCCATGGAAAAGTGCTTCAGTGATTTCCCATTTGCAGGATCACACTCAATGTACTATTCTTTCAATACAATAGTTTCAGTTGATGGAACATATGATCTTGAAGAATCCAAATACATTGATTTATGCACATCTGAGCTGAGCACAAATGCTTTCTATTGCTCGTTAACTCGACAATATTTACATTTTAACAAAAGAGGATTGTGTTATCATTACTTCGGTTGTAAGTAATGGAACCATTTCCCACCACTTCTTTCAACTTCTGGCATACTGAGTCAGATAAATTAATACACTGAAATTTGGTCATCACTACATACTAATCCTCCATTTGTAATTTCACTGCTTCTATTCAGATCAATAGCTTTCACATTTACTAGTTAGAATGAGAACCGACCTCTCAAGAGTGAAAATTATGATTTAATAGCAACTTTTTATATGCAACCATGTTATCACATGCGTGGCACACAATCCAGAAACTTTAAATTCTAAGGTTTCAGAGTAACAGCCGTGTTAGTCTGTATTCGCAAAAAGAAAAGGAGTACTTGTGGCACCTTAGAGACTAACCAATTTATTTGAGCATGAGCTTTCGTGAGCTACAGCTCACTTCATCAGATGCATACCGTGGAAACTGCAGCAGACTTTATATATACAGGTATTGTTTCATATTCTCTGTGTATATATAAAGTCTGCTGCAGTTTCCACGGTATGCATCTGATGAAGTGAGCTGTAGCTCACGAAAGCTCATGCTCAAATAAATTGGTTAGTCTCTAAGGTGCCACAAGTACTCCTTTTCTTTTTTTAAATTCTAATAAACCAAGCCCCCAAAATAGTTTGCAACTACATCCATACCCCTCACCAACATCCAGTGACAGCTGATTTCACCTACAAGCAACACCCCTCTCAAATAATCAGAGATTTCACCCATTCTCCTTTCCCTCTAAGCATCTATGCAGTTCTACTACTTGATTGCTCTCTAATAGGCATAACAAAAATATTGAAGTTTTCCATCATTTTCCTTTCAATTTGTTAAAATAGCTGAAATCTTCATATTGAAATGAGCCTCAGGTTTCTCAGTTCAAAAACTTGTAAATATTCCAGCGAAATAGAAGTGCAAAAACTGACAGCATACTAGGTGGGGCTATCCATGGGAAGGGAAGGAAAGGGTAGTGTTGTGAAAACTTCAGAATTTAGTGTGTCTAACTTCAAAAGAAAAAAAAATTATGTATTCCAGGTCTCACTACACAATTAAAACCAACTATGGTGAGTGGGGGTTTTCCACTGTTCTGTGAGAGACAGTCTCCCATCTCACTGGAGGCATTTACTGGCAAATACGGGTATAGTTTCCGCAGAATTTAGGCTGTATTTAAAGTTCCTAGCCCATATGAAAGCAAAGATAACTTTCCAGCCATTAACCAAATAGAACACCAGTTCATTGCTGTCCTCTCCACTTTGCAAACAAACAGCAGCAGCAAAGCTATTCATAGCTTTACCAAAGAGAATGCTGCAATTAACAAGACTCTGGTCAGTTTCACTGTAGATCCCAACCATATGAACAGGAGTGCATTAATAAAGTTTTGGTGAAGATGTAAGATGGCTGTTAGTTGTAAGTATCCTGGGACAAGCACAACTAATCAGCCTCTCATCAAACCTGCCGATGCAGTTTCAAATTAAAAATATATATATGCGAACAGCTCAGTTGTCCAAAACCAAGAATGCACTTTACAGTAAGTAATTCTTCAGAACCTAGAAAATTTCTCTAACAAGGTTTCAAGTGCCTTTAAGTTTGAATTGAAAACGAAAGTATGCTGCTCTACAGTACTTAGGTTTTCCTACTATATTATCAACCTTTAACACACATGAACAAAATAGGTATTTTTAGAGACTTATATTCTTGAACACAAAAGCATGAATGTGTTATTGAGGAGTTCCTCAGGACACAAGAAATATCTTCCATTCAACTCACCTAAGAAACAACATGAAAGAATGCACGTTAAATGGCTCAACTGGAAAAGTTCAAGATAAGAGCAATTATTTTTCTCAAAAACCATTGCAAGAGGATCAGCCAGTAGCTCACTCTCATAAAAAATGGGAGTTATCCATTACTTTATTTTCCACAGAATACATTGTAACTGGAGGAATAAGATTGCTACACTACACACTGGGAGTTTGTTTTGAACTGTTACTATATTTTGCTCATTCATGGGATACTGTATCAGATACAGTTATATCTGAACAGCCACTTAAAATACACGTCGGTTGCTTTCCCCAAATAACACTGGCAATAAGTATCACAGTTTAGGAAGTTAGAGAATTAACTTTGGAAAAAGCGTACTGTTACAATCAAGCAAGTTCCAAAAAAATATCAAATACCACATATTTTAAAAAAACTTAACAGAAAAAGTCTAAAATATAAGTAGGTGTTTCAGCTACGCCACAGAAGGGACTGACGCCTTTGGAGGCTTAATACATTCTGCATAAATATGGGAAATATTTTAAGCACAATTTCAGTTTAACTATACTTCAGCAACATTTTAGCTAGCCTATTCAAGTGTAAAAGTATAATTAGGCAGGCCAAAAAAGAATTTGAAGAGCTGCTACCAAAAAACACAAAAACAAATAGCAAAAAAAATTAAGAACATCAGAAGCAGAAAGCCTGCCAAAAAATCAGTGGGGCCCAGGACGATCAAAGTGCTAAAGGAGCACTCAAGGAAGACAAGGGCATTGCAGAGATTCTAAATGAACTCTTTGCATTGATCTACACTGCTGAGGAGCTGAAGGAGTCTCCCACATCTGAGCCATTCTTTTTAGGGGACAAAAAAATCTGAGGAACTGTCCCAAATTGAGATGTCAACAGAGGAGGTTATAAATTAAATTCAAGGAAATTAAACAGTACTAAGTCAGTAATAAAAACCAAATGGGATTCACCCAAGAGTTCTGAAGAAACTCAAATATGAAATTGCAGAACTGCTTAACTGTGGTATGTAATCTATCATTTAAATCAACCTCTGTACCAAATGACTGGCAGATAGCTAATATGATGCTGATTTTTAAAAAAAGGCTCCAAACGTGATCTTGGCAATTACAGGCCAGTAAGCCTAACTTCACTACCAGGCAAACTGGTTGAAACTATAGTAAAGAACAGAATTATCAGATACATAGATGAACATGATATGTTGGGGAAGAGTCAACACGGCTTTTGTAAAGGGAAATTATGCCTCACCAATCTATTAAAAAATTCTTTGAGGGGGTAAAAAAAATCCAAACAAGTATGATCCAGTGGATACAGTGTACCCAAACTTTCAGAAATCCTCTGACAAGGTCCCTCACCAAAGGAGGTAAGCAAAGTAAGCAGTCATGGGATAAGAGGGAAGGCCCTTGCACAAATCAGTTAAAAGACAGAAAACAATGGATGGGACCATTGGCGTTAAATGTATTAATAAATTATCTGGAAAATGGGGAAGACAATGAGATGGCAAAGTTTCCAGATGATACAAAAATTACTCAAGATAGTTAAGCTCAAAGCAGAGTGTGAAGAGTTACAAAGGGATCTAACAAAACTGGGTGACCGGGCAACAAAATGACAGATGAACCTGAATGTTGATAAATGCAAAGTAATGCACACTGGAAAACATAATCCCAACTATACATAACAAAATGATGGAGTCTAAATGAGCTGTTACTACTGAAAAAAGATCTTGGAGTCATTGTGGATAGTTCTTTGAATATGTTCACTCCATGTGCAAGGGCCGTCAGAAAAGCAAACAATGTTAGGTATCATTTGGAAAGGGATAGATAAAACAGAAAATATCATATTGTCACTATATAAATCGATGGTACAACTACACTTTGAATACTGCATGGAGTTCTGGTTGCCCCATCTCAAAAAAGATATATTAGAACTGGAAAAAGTACAGAGGAAGGCAACAAAAATGATTAAGGGTATAGGACAGCTTCCATCTGAGGAGAGATTAAAAAGATTGGGACTGTTCAGCTTGGAAAAGAGACAACTAAGGAGGGATATTATAGAGGTCTATAAAATCATGACTCATGTGGAGAAAGCGAACAAGGAAATGTTATTTATCCCTTCACATAACAAGAACCAGAGGTCACCCAATGAAATTAATAGGCAGCAGGTTTAAAACAAACAAAAGGGGAAGTACTTATTCACATAGCACACCGCCCACCTGTGGAACTCATTGCCAGGTGACGTTGTAAAGGGCAAAATTATAACAGGGGTTCAAAAAATAAAAGGTAAGTTCCTGGAGGATAGGTTATGTGAATGGCTATTAGCCAAGATGGTCAGGGACACAAACTCATGCTCTGGATGTCCCTACACATCTCACTGTTTGGTACTGGATGACACGGGATGGATCACTGAATACATTTCTCTGTTCACTCTCTCTCTGAAGCATTTGGCACCAGCCACCATCAGAAGACAGGATACTGGGCTAGAAGGACCATTGGTTTGACCCTGTATGGCCATTTTTATGTTCCTAAATTTGTAATTCCATTAGCCCCTTCAGTACCATTTAACATATACTTTAAAACCGGAAAGGAAGGAAGATGGAGAAGAACCTTGTGCACTTTTTCTGATTATTTGACCAAAGCCAAACTAGCCACTGAATGTACCTAATCTGAATAGAAGACAGCATGCAGCAAAATTCCCACTACTCAGCATGAGGGTAGATTCTAAAATATTTTATTCTCTCTCTTGATTTGTTTCATTCAGAGAAAACTACTATATATATGTAGGAACAAAAGGTCAACAACTTGTTTTGTAAAGATCATTCAACTGTATCTATAGATGTTTAATTATACTAGTCCAAGTGTATACATACATCTACTTCCCCAAACAAAATACTAAGTACAGAGCATTAACCTTAACTTTGAATACTCTTGCTTTTGTAACTATCATGACCTATATGTTAAAAACTGTATTTAAATGTGCTGGTTGTATATTTTGCCTATTTGTTCCTATGCAATACGGCTGTCATTCTACGGAAGTCACACCAAAAGTGCTTTTTCCTCCCCTCCAAGAACAGCTATAATTTTACTGTGACCTCAACACAAAGAAGCTGCATTTCCTCCCTCTGCCGCCACCACCACCACTGCACAAAAGAGTGAGAGAAGGAAATTTAAGCACTGTGCCCCCTCTTCAAAGAACGTTCCTGAGTTAACTTGGAACCACCATTTATTAAACACAGTTGATAACTAGTTCTTTAAAGAGCTGTAACATATTGGAACTACTCTAGTAACTAGGCTGTAGCACCCAAAATGAGCTAGGTGCATTCCAAACAAAAACAAAAAAAAAAAAAAAAAACATACATGACTTGTCAACTGCAAGCAAAAGTTTTTAAAAAAGGCTTACATTGGACAGTTTCTGTAAGAAATTAAAATATTCCTTAAAAAAATAAAACAAGTTTGTTTTCCTGATAAAATGGACACAAACTATGTACAGTTTTTCAATTTTAATGAAGGTGAATGTTCATCACCCAGGTGAAACACACAAGCTATACTGCACAGCACACATGACCGTTATGGCCTGGCAGGTATTTCATATTCTAGACACCGTAATATTTATACCCTGTCTATAGCAGCAAAAAGATTAACTGTATTCCAGACTAGTTTAAATTAACATGGTTATGCAACAAACAGTATTACACTAAACTATTCTTACAATTGTTAGAGCATTCCCCAGTCCCTTCAGATACGTTTTATAATGCATGGCATGACTGGGACAAGGCAAGGTAGTATGGCACGATTCCTGACATTGTTTACACTGATTTACATGGCATTATTGGTTTGGAAGCTCCACTTAAGTTGTTAGTATCACCCTGTGTGTTGTGGGACTACCCAGGAATCCTAACACTGTGGTACAGTAAACCCCGTAAAAGGTCTGAGGCTGTCACTAACTGGTTTAAGGTAAATCTTACGGAGAGACTAAGGATATGTCTCCATTTGACCTGAAAGGTGATATTCCCAGCTTGGGTAGATGTACCTGAGCTAGCTCAGCTTGACTGAACACCTAAAAGTAGCAGTGTATCCAGAGTGGCATGGGTGGAGGCATGGACTAGCCACCCAAGTACCCAGGGAGCCAGGCAGGACTGTACTTGGGGCTTCTAGTGATCACCCATGCCGTTGCACACACAATGCTATTTTTAGGTGCTAGCTTGAGCAGATCTAGCACAGGTACATCTATACAAGCTGGGAATCACACCTCCTAGCTCGTAACACAGATGTTACCTAAGCCTGCACCATCATTGAAATAAGGTTTCTAAACAAGTTCTAAAACTTATGCTGTCACAAACTGATTTTGCTACTTATAATATAATAAACATTATTTTCTTCAAAACTGTTTATTAGCTGCAAAATGGCCAAAGCCCTAGCAATCCCATGTCAATCCTATGAAACATTTCACCTAAAGTCTTCATTAGCATCACAGAATCATCAAAAAGTAGGACTGGAATGGACCTTGAGAGGTCATAAAGTGCAGTCCTCTGCTGTATTATTAGACCATCCCTGATGGCTCTTTGTCTAACCTGTTCTTAAAAACCTCCAGTGATGGAGATTCCACAACCTCCCTACATAACTTGCTCCAGTGCTTAAAATGTCCTTACAGTTAGGAAGTTAATGTCTAACCTAAATCACAATGAATGTATTTATTTCACCCTTTCCTTTCTAGGCATAAGAAATGGTATTGTGTGATTATAGAGTTGTGAGGTTTAATGTTTGTAATCACTTTAAGACTCTTGGATGAAAGATTATATATAAACAGGTGGATAAATATTCATGAAGGTTTAAATACACATTTTAAGCATCCAAAGAAATAAAGCAAAAGCATGATTATATTAAAGACTTCTATGCTTCTATCGTAATTATATAGTTAATGAATACTCTTGTCAGAAATGGAATAACAGAAGTCAGAAATGACCTGAATAATCTACTTTATCTCCCTGCCAGTGCAGGAGTGTTCTCTATATTAAGTTTTCCCTCTATTTTTGCCTTGTTATGTCCAATTCCATCCCATCCTCATACTAAACTATTCTTCTCCATTGTTGGTGATAACACCCTGCAAATATTGATAGACTTATGCCTTTTCACCCCGCCTTAGTCTCTATTTAACAAAGTGCATATTTGGCTCTTTTATAAAATATCCACATTGCTCTCCCAGACAGAGAAGAAATAGGATTTTGTTGTTGGGTTTGGGGGTTTGTTTGATCTTTGTTTTTTGGAAGAGTTGCTAGCCATTAAGTTTTCCAATCTTGCATATCCTATTTAAAATCAGACTCATTAAAAAAAAATCACAGACTGCTTCCAAGATCATTGCTCTGCCACCTTCTGTAAAAGTTAAGCATCTGCCAAAATTTCATCAATGAAAAAATACGCACACTTAGATGACAAAACACCATACCGAGATACTAGAAGTGCTCATGCATAATAATACACTACTGAAAGGTTTAGAAAGCTTACAGGTCACTTGTTCTATTACAAAAGAATACTAAAATAAAATATAAGTGTTATGCTACCTAATTAACCTGTCTTCACGCCAAAACAGATTTTTGTTTCTGATACTATCTCTCTCTCATGGTCTCAGAATTACTCCTCTGCTACCACTATCTACTTCCGGACACCCTTTACTTTCTATCTCACATATTACTTAAACGGTGGGAAGATATGACCACTTATTTTGGTGAGAAAGATCCCCAAGGATTGTGGGATTCACTGGCTTTGCCATTAGCTGCAAAAGCAGCCTCCCTTCTAATTTCTCCCTTTCTGAAGACAATTTCAATTTACACCATTTGCACACTTGCAAAACTGAAGTGAACCACTTGCCAAACACCTTCACTGCTACATGTTCTGAACAGCTCCCTTTCCTTCACCACCTTCCTCACCAGCAGGCACATCTCAAGAGCAGATAAAATGTATTGGAAAGTTTAGTTTCATAAGCTAACCTCAGAAAAATCTCAGGGGACTTGCTATTATTCATTCAGAAAGAGTATGGTCTCCTTCCTACCTTTTTTCTTCACTTCTGGACAAAACTGATTAATACAACGCTGTTTGCACAGAGACAACTGTACTCACACCACTTCTTTCTCTGAACTATCACACACATGAACAAAAATGAGATCTGCCTTCCCCCCCCCCCCAAAAAAAAATATCATCAAAACATTTTCCTTCTTTCACTGTCGAACTGTCTGAACAACTCCTCTTTCAACCCCACCCCACCCCCGCTTCCAAAAAATCCTCACTTCTCTGACAGCATCTGATACACTCTTCTTCTAGACAAAAACCGTCTCCCACCTTTATGCGGTGCTTTTTACCCAGTGGGGCTTCTACCCTTCCAGGTAACAAACGAGTAGGTCAAAAGGTGCCCCCCCGCCTCGCCTTCCTATATCCCACAAGGGGAAGTTCGCCACTAGATAAATACAATTCGACGGCAGAGCTCCCTGACTGCCATCATGTACCCGCACCCACGCCCCTCCTCCCCTCTCTGACACCCAGCCCCCGAGCAGGCTGCACTGGCCTGCTCCATCTTCTCCGCAGGGCAGGAGGGACAGGAAGTTCCCGAGAGGCCCCTCAGTGAGAACAACTCGCCCACCCGTGCGGACCCCCCCCTCGCTCTCTCTCTCTCTCACACACACGCACTTTGGATTCCCGCTCCTCGCTCGCCAGCCACCCCCAGGGCTCCCGCCCCAAATCGCCCCCCGCCCCGGAGCACCCTCCCTCCCTCCCTCCTCTCCTCTCCTCTCCCCTCCCCAGGATGTCTCCCCCCACACACTGAGCCCATGACAGCGTCCCCTCCCCCCACCGCGGGGCGGGCTGTCAGCGCGGGGTCCCTTCCTCCCCCGCGGCCGCGGGGCAACCTGCGTAACCCTGCGCCTCTGCCCTCAGCCTCTCCCGCGTACTCCCTCGCGCCCGCCAACCGCCCCTGGCCGCCAGCTCGGCCCCCCGCTCGCTCGCTCACTCACCCGTCCACCGCCCACTGCACCCCGCTACTGCCGTTGCCTCCTCCCCGCTGAGGCTCCTCGGGAGACACTGACACCGGCTCACGGATACCCGCTGGGCGCTATTTTTGGGAAAGGAGGCACAAGGCGGAGCCGGAACTACTTCTTCTGTCACTCTCGTCTCAGAACTCCCACAACGCTCTGTGGTGTCCTTCCGCGCCGCTCTCCTGACGGCTCCCGCTGGGATGCAGCCAGCCCCTCAGCAGGCAGGGAGATAGGGTATGGGGGAAGGCCTATAATCTGTCCCAGGCAGAGGGGACCGACTGCGCCCTATCGACACGCCTAACACCGCAGGATTATTTTGTTTGGGCATAGGGAGCGGCGGCGTGTAAGATCTTTACACCCGACCCAATCCGAACAGAACCGGAAGCTGATAGGCAGCGGGACAGAGTGACTGAAACAACAGTCCAATCAGAGAGAGGAAGGGGGTCGGGAAGAGTAAAGTGCCACTCATCCGGACAGCAGCTGGTGGGCTGGGACGCGGAGCTCTTGAATGACAGGACTAAACACCCAATCAAAGACAGAGAGAACGGAACGCACAAACCAATCAAAACTGAGCACTGTCGGCTTGGAAGGAGACCTTGGCGGTGGCTGGAGCGCTGATAGGGACGCGCATGCGCACAAAGGACACTTCGTCTTCTCTGTCGCTCTTGCTTTAAAGCAAGTGACGCAGGTACGTGGGTCCGTCTCCCATGGAACAAGAAGCGCATGCGCAAGCAGCCCCCTCAGGGGTAGGCCTGTTCCCTTCTCTGCTTGGCCCCTTAGGCGCGAGGGGGAGTCAGCTCTCTGATGCAGCCCCCGGCCACGCCTCCTTCCCCTCCTCAGAGCACCCCTACAGCCCCTCTCCCATCCCACTGCCCCTTGGGTTCCCCTCTGTCACACCCCTCACCCAGCTCTGTCCAATCACCGCCCCCTGGGCACCCCCGCATCTGACCACACCCCCACCAAGACTGCCAACTTTCTACGGGCACAAAAACCAACACCCTTGCCCCGCCCCTTCTTCGAGGCCCTGCCCAGGCCCCGCCCCTTCTTCGAGGCCCAACCCCTGCTCACTCCATCCCCCCTCCCTCTGTCGCTCGCTCGCCCCACCCACCCTCACTCCCTCAGGGGCTGGGGCACGGGAGGGGGAGGGCTCCAGCTGGGGGTGCAGATGAGGGGTTGGGGGTGCAGGAGGGTGCGCGAGGGTGGGATTGAGGGGTTCGGAGGGTGGGAGGGGAATCAGGGCTGGGCCAGGGCGTTGGGGCGCCAGCCAGCACTTACCTCAAGCAGCTCCCAGCCGCAGTACGTCCCCCCTCCAACTCCTACATGCAGCAGCTCTGGGCACTGCCCCAGCCCCCGCAACTCCCCTTGGCCGGGGCTCCCGGCCAAGGGGAGCTGCAGGGGCGGTGCTTGGGGCGGGGGCAGCGTGTGGAGCCCCCTGGCTGCCCCTGTGCGTAGGAGGAACATGGCCCACGTCTGATCACACCCTGGGCCCAGTTCTGTCCAGTGACACTGCCTCCTGTACGCCCCCTTATTAGGGTAACCCGAGGTCCTGTTACAGCCGCGACAGTCCCATTTTTAAACCCTATCCCAGTTGTCCTGGCTTTTTTCACAGAAGTGGACATTTGTCCTGTTTGCTCTTTCCAACTGATCAAGTTGGCAAGAGCAAACAGGACAAATGGCCACTTTTGTCAAAAAAGTAGTGCACAAAGGAACATAAGGGGCTGCGCGTCAATGCAAGACCTGCCCTGCATAGGAGGCAGGGCTCAAGGGAGCAGTGATGCCAGTGTCAGCCTCACGCAAGAGGCAGGCAGGAGTCGGGCTAGAGGCTCAGGCCAGCCCCATGTGGGGGTATGAGGGGCTCAGGCCAGCCCCCCGTGCGGGGAGAGGGGGCTCGGGCCAGCCCCACATGCTGTCCCTCCAGTTTACCCTTTTAGAAATATGGTCACCCCACCCCTTATCCAATCACAGTCCTCACCCTCACACAGCTCCTGTCCAAATCACACTGACCCCTGCACACTCCTATCCATACTTAGGATGAATTTTGTCAAGGCCTGCTGACTTGAATACAACTAACTTATCTAAATATTGTTTAACCTCCTCTTTCCCTGTGCTGGGTCATGAAAGGCAGCATCATTCTGTACTAACTATAAATTTCCAAGAGGACTTCCATGGTTGTCCCAAGAAGACAAATATATTGGGATAATCCAGTCCGAAAGGCATAAAGCTGTGGATGACAAAGGTGAAATCCACATCACAGAGTAAAAAGATTGCTACCTTGTAAGCCAAATGCAAATGGTAAAAAGGAACTTCTGGCCACTGCTTTCACTTGAGAATTCAAGAGTAGATAAGGACTCTAGGATCTGAAGTTTACATTGTTTGATAAAGGGTAGGTAAACCAACCACAAAACAAATCAGCCAGCACCTCCCCCACACACACCTGAAAATACTTCATCCTACCACCAATGCCTCCTCATCTATTCTGCACTGAGTCTGAACCAGCTCCTGTTTAATCTATGTCCCAGTACCAGTCAGGAAAATAGGAGAAATTTCACCAAATAGGGCAGCCCCGATTCTTTCACTATCTTCCTAGGAGGAGTAATGGAACAAAACCCCACAGAACATCACATGAGAGTGCTCATAGGGCACGTGAGTAATTATCCAACAGTACTCCTTCTGGGGTCACTCTTGAGAGGTAAGGAGAGAATCATCAAGATGCAATTCCATCTATCCAACATAGGATTTACAGGCAAGACAGAAAAATCATGGCCAGTGGATCAAAGACTACTGCTAGATCAAGAACCACCAGTGAAACAAAAATCCTCCCTTTTTTGACCAAGGTAACTAGTGCAATTTCTGTGCCATGTATACAAATATGATCAAAGGAATGGAAACTATGCAAGAAAACCATGAAAAGAGATCTGTATTTGCTGGGAACTTATCCTAATTGTAAATAGATAACCTCAGAGATTATTGGTTGTGGATCTCAGTTAACATGGTTTTTCAGCAGTTATAGTGGCAATAGAGCTTTTCCACCACTCTCTACTCCTAAGCATTTCCACTCAATCAGAACTCTTCAGGATTTCAGGGTCTGTCTAAGTCATCCTCCCTGATTTAATTGCCAACAGATTCTTATCTCACATTGTAGATCCATGAACCCAAAAGTAAACATTCTAGCCTGGGAATTACCTTTCCAACACCTTATGTCACCTCTAGAGCACATGTGGTGTTTTAAACAGCGGCTTTTTCACAGTGTGTTTCACACAAAAACTCTCAGTCTCTGGCTCTTAATTAATATACCTAATGGCATTTGTTTTATTTCTTAAAAAATAAAAAAACAGGAATTGTAATGTCACAAATAAATTAGAAGGTGTGTCGCTTTATGGGTATTTGTCAAATAATAAAAAAGCAATGTAGGATGTCCTAGAAGAGGCTAAAAACATGTGTTCTAAAATCCACAGGCCAAATTTATTCTAGTGTAACTTCAACAAAGTTGATGAAGATATTCACAAAAGGAAGACCACATTATCCCACTCAGGTACATAAGATTGCTTCTATAAGAATGCTGTAATGTGGGTGTATGGTACATTTGTCAGGTTGGAGTTACAGGAAAAAGTTCTCTTTCAAACATGGAATCACAGATGTGTTGTTTTGAGTCAGCTGCTGTTTGGCCTCCTTTCATCAGGTATTAAATGTCGGAAATATTTGTATTGTCTACATCACGCACTGCATGACTGACCTACATCCCAGCAAAGCTTGTGATATTTAATATGTTCTCAAAATGACAGAATATAGGTTTCTCTGGGATTCACACACTTCTGCCGGGTCTTCTGCACCATTTTGCATGTTAACATGAATCAACAGCTGGGTTTAAGCGTGATGATATAAATAGCAGCATCATGCTGCAAGCGAGCTTCTTGGAAAGTAAAGAAAAAAATACATTATTTAATGCATCCTGACATTTGCTTTTCCTCCCCTCATTGCTAAGCTGTATTTCTGTACACACCCTCACAACAAATGCAAAGAAGTTGACTTCTTCATATTGACATAACAAATGGTGCCTGAGCCTAAGAGAAGATGATATCCAGAGCAGTATACCTCCCTTTAGCCACACAGCTGGCAAACTGTACACAGTAGGAAAAGGAGTCATAATGTAGATGGAAATTTCAGCTTCCAACAGGATTTCAGATCTACAACCTTTGGAATTTTATTTTCATGGTTGTTCTATGTAGTTTCAGAAACTTCCTGCTTTTGCAATATCTTTCCATTCATTAAACTTCAGCTTGCAATTAAACATTCTGACATAACATAGCTGAGATTCCTTGGCAACAACTTTAACCAGAGGTTTTCAAGAGTTTCCTTCAGATGGCTTTAAATTTTCATATCCTCATGAATGCTTGCCACCTTCTTTTAATAACTTGAAAAAATAAGCCTCTCTTAAGGAAGTTCATTGTTCCTATATTTTCCCAGCACACATGTCCTGTTTTTAGAAATGTGGGATGCACATGTATATTTATAGAGACAGATGCGTACGTATGCATATTATAACTCTACATCTTACACAGAACACTTGGTAGGCTAAGCAGATCCAAAGAAAAATGGTTATTACAGTTTAATATTTCATCCACTAAACTACTTTTTTCTTTCCATAATATTGGATCATTTCTACATTTTTCAAAAATTCATATTTACTGCATCATTCAGACACTGTAGCCTTTCATCTAATATTATATACTGGTTAAAATATGTGTACTGCTACAAAAATAAATGCAACAGTAAACTCTCTGTTTTTTAAATTAATTAATTTTTTTAAGCAGTACCAGCATCAGCAGCTTGTCCTTCCTCCAAACTGGTAGAAATTTCATTTGAATTTTTAAGATGCTTTGATACAATTTACCATTTAGAAACCTATATAAATGCATTTTGCAGTTACTTCTAATTTGAATTTTAAATAAGATAAGTAAGGGTTCTCTATGCTAAAACTGAACTCTGAGTCACTTAATCTGAAACAAACTCTTAAAGGGACACTGTCAGTTTAAGAATTGTGCTTCTGTCTAGGTTATAAAATTACTAAATTTGAGAGGTTAGAGAAAGAATATCCTTTTTGCCAGTTGTTTAACTTCTATATTTGACAGCACTGTCTGTATAAAGTCAGTTTCGCTGGTTCCATGTATAGAGGCTGTTTTCCCTGTTTGGAAACAATAGGAAAATGTGGTTTCAAAGTCACAAAAACACACGGAAGGATGCGCTGTACCTGAAACGTCAAGTTGATGGTGTTCCTTTAAGCGACAAACCACTCACGGCACCCTTGAAAATGAGATGACTTGGATCCTGCAAGGTGCACAGCATCCTCAGCAGTTTTGCTGGTTAGTCCTGTATATCCTTGACATATTTTTATATAGTCCCAAGCCAGGCAGTGTGGATCAGAATCCAAATTCTCCAGAGTTCAAATGTTTTTGGATACTTGGTTTTCATTTAGCCTCATGACAGTCCCAGTTTAACTCTCTTTTCCATTCCAGCCAGGCAGGAGCAAACTCCTGCTTAAAATCTCCCATAGGGTAGAGTAATAAAGCTGGGCTGGAGTTATCCAGCGGAAAATCTGAGGTGTTTGTTGGGGTTTTTTTTTTTATCTTATTTTAAAGAAAGACACAATCTCAGTTCAACCTTAGGTCCCAGAATGTTGGACTTCATGGTTTATCTGCACGATGAAATCCTGGCCTCATTGAAGACAATGCAAAAACTCTCATTAATCTCAGTGGAGCCAAGATTTCACCCAGAGTTGCACCAGTTTATTTTAAAGTGTGATTTTTAAACTAATTTAGTTTAATTGATGCAAAAGGCTCAGCTGTTTTAAACCAGATTTAAACTAGCATAGGAATGTCCACACACCCCATTACACTTGTTTAATTAAATCAGTTTGAAATCCCATCTTTAATTAAACCAGTATAACTGTGTGCATATACCAGAGTCCTATTTTGGTTTCTCTTAAATCACTTAGGAGCAGATTTAAATAAAACTGAAATATACCACTCAGTCCAGAACGAGAGTGCAAAACAGGAGTTTGCACTGGCTAAACTAAACTGGTGCAAGTGCATGTGTAGACATAGGCTTAGTCTGTCTGTGTAGTCTTAGTGTGCGTAGACATAGACATAGGCTTAGTCTAACAAATAAAACCACTTTAAATTAGCGGCAAGAAATGAAAATCAGTTGCCCAACTGCTGTACACTGCCTAGGGCACGTGCCCTCATTTCAAACAACAAACACAATTTGAGAAATGGGCAAGGACAATGGGCCAAATTCTCAACGATGCCCCTGCAAACTCATCAGAGTTTCTAACAGAACCTCATGGGTTCTTCCAGTAGAATTTGTGTCAATCAATCACATTAAGCTCCTCAGGCAACAAACTGTGTATTCTCCTGTATTTTGTACAGCGCTGAGCACACTGGGTAGCACTGAACATATAATTACTAAATATATAATAATGCTAACGTGGCCCTGGGTTAGAACACCGACTGTGAGCAAACATGAAACAGACTAGTCTATGTGCATTCCTCTAACTGAGGGAGAAGCAGTATGTAAATAAAAACACAGCTATTGAAAGAGTAAATTGGGGTTTTAAAACTGTTTTAATAATCTAAAGAATCATCAGTAACTTGATCTGAGAGAATAATCCCTAACGGAGAACATCAGCAAATAGATCATGATTTTCTTGAACAGATTAATCACTCACAATTGTTCAGTGACAGTTTAAGGATTTTGTCTACCTCTGTTTGAAATTTGGGGTGTGTTGCTTAGTAGTGGTTAGTCACAAGGGGCCACACCCCTGAGCGACTTGGTTATACCAACCTTGCCCCCCCCCCCACTCCCCACCCTGGTGCAGACAGCGTTATGTCAATGGGCAGGCTTCTCCCATTGACATAGCGACCGTCTCTCAGGGAGGTGGAGTACCTACGCCAATGGAAGAAGCTCTGCTGTTGGAGTATGTAGCGTCTTCACTACAGCAGTGCCGCTGCAGCAGTGGAAGTGTAGACAAGCTCTGACGTGCTTAACAGAGCAAAACTGTCTTTGAAGGTAATGGGAGATTTGCTCAAATAAAGCCTATGGAATTTGACCCCTGGTTTTTACTCGCTGCATAGATGAGGATAATGCTTTAAGAAGTTGTCTGTTCAGAATGGTCATGGAAAGTTATTATTTAATATTTTGGTAGCACTTAAGACCCTAGTCATGGAGCAGGACCCCTTTGTTATAGGGGCTGTACAAACACAGAACAAAAAGACTATTCCTGCCCCAAACAGCTCACAGTCCAAAATCTGTGGGGAAGAATAATCTTGTGGTCCCTCTCCCAGCACACTCCCAAAATGCCCTGCTGTACCAACCAGTTCTGAACACACAAGGAGCTCACCTTGGCAGCATGGAGGAGATACAGCTGCCTCCCTATGCTCTCCTTCTGTTCATCATCAGGGCTGAAGTGTACAACAAATATTCTGTAGCATGGAGGGCTTTTTAAGTACCCTCTGCCAAATGATGAATTTTACCCACTCTGACTTTCTGTATCTGAACAGGATTCTATGCAATATGGTATAATTCATGATCCACAAGAAGTCACACACTTGAAATACTAGAAGTGTGTTATTAGGAGAGTTGAGTGTAGGAGGGAAAGCTGCTTGCAGTGCTAACTTCAGATTACAATTTCATCTGTCATTATCTGGAAAATATTTGCAGTGATGTGTTTGTGCATCTCAGAGTGGAATCTGGCCCATTGCATTTGCAGAAGTATTCGTGATTTCTTTAACGACCCTTGCAAGCCCTCTGTCTATGCCAAAACGGAAATGTTAGTATCTGAGGGCTTACTGCTAAATAGGCACTGCTGCAATCGAGGTAGTGGTGTCGATTTAGCGGGTCTGGTGAAGACAAGCTAAGTCGACGGCAGAGGACTCTCCCATTGATGTCTTTACGCCACCTCCTCAAGAGGCAGAAGGTAAATCAGCTGGAGAGCGTCTCCCATCAAAATAGCCTAGTGTAGACTTTGCTGTAAATCAACCTAAATTCAGTTACATAATTTACATAACCAAAACCAAAGTAGCGTAACTTAGGTCAACTTATAGCATTAGTGTAGACCAGCCCAAAGAGAGAGAAACCTTGAAAACAGCTAACAGTGAGGTGCTCCATCTGAATCGAGTGATTTCTGCAAATACATGAGACTAAACTAGCGCCGCCAGTCCTCACGGCTGCCTCTCTCTGACAACAAATATCTGAAGTATTGGAGCTTGAACTTATTTATTTTTATCATACAGAACTAAACTGTAAACCACTGTTCTTGGAAACATGTTTTTCAACTACCCCTTAACTAGACTATATTTGCACCCTTTAAAGCAAAATAAATGTTATGCATTTAGCCTTACTGTTAACCTTAACACTCTGCTATTACAGTCAATGTTTGTACAGGCTCTGGTACTGAACTACTCATATGAGCCAAATTCTTTGCAGGAATTTTTGAGGTAAGATGATCTAAACCACATCTTTTGTTAATTCAAGATCAAACAGCATATGCTTTACACATATCGTGCAGTCAGCAAGAGCATGTGGATTTCAGAAAACATTTTAAAATCAGGTTTTTCAAGTCACCAGTTGAATGAACTAAGTGGTTCCCTGAAAGGGTTATCATTTAAAGAAGTAAAGGACCAAACTCAATACTAGTGTAAGTTACAGATAAGGTAGGAGTAGGCGTAATGTGCATGTCAGAAGGGTCAGAGAGAGGACAGTATCAGGAAAAGCACCTAGCAATAGTATGTACAACAAAACAGATTCCACACCTACTTTTCCTTATATTCTACCATAAGTTGCCTTCTGTGCTACACCACTTTTCTTCTCCCTTAGGTGTCTATGATATACTAGAGCTACCCATCTAGGGCCAGATCCTGATCTTTTACCCTGGTGTAAATTTGGAGTGACTCCACTGACTGGTGAAACAGAGTAGAATCTGGTTGCCCCTGATTGCCAAGTGGATACAAGTTATATTGTTTTAACACCCACCTATTTATCATCAAGGTATGCCAGACCTGTAATTCATATCATTCAGTTGTGGTGCATGAAGCGAAGTAACTGTTTGTACTCCGTTTCTGCGTACTGCAGCTTTAAATGTATGGAGGAAAGTCTGTTTCTCTGGTGTGTTATGAGGCAGTTCCAAAATGAGACGCACACTGTGCTCTCTCCTGTAGATTTTGTTCTTTCTTCTGTTGTTTTCCTTTTAGCTTGAGGCTGAGAGTACACGCTGCCCTTTGTGCATGGAAAACATAAGCAATGGCATGGCTGAGTCTGTCCCCAAGATTTCCACAGGAGCTGCTGCCATTTTCAGCAGGTCTGAATATGCGGCCCATTGATTTCTAGTGTCTTTATCAGAACTAAAAGGGATTCCCTTCATTCCTCACTCTCTTGGTTCATTAATTGCTTTGCATTACTAACACAAACAGCACATTTCAAAATGCATTTCTCTCCTGGGCTCTGTTTACTTGTTATTGTAGTTTAGTGTCATTTGAAATGCTGGGTGGTAGCTTACTGTGCCCTAGATAGTGGTGTTCCCAAATATGATTGATCATATCTGAAGGATAGTACAGTTACATCTGTAGTAAAATGAAGAAAAGTCATGGGGGAAAAGGGAGTTGAAACAGTTCTGGCTGTAAGGGGGATTGTGGAATTTGACATTTAAAGGTTCCTGTGCAAGATGTAATTTCCAGCTGAATAGTTCAGGCACTTATCCAGCTTTCACTTTGGCCCCAACTGTGTGCTAAGTGCAAACGAAATCTCTCTGAAAAGCTAATGACAATCTGACTCGATGTGGCTGTTTTGTTTTCAGCAAAAGAAAAAAAAAGTAAAGTAGAGAATTGTTCATGTGAAGTGTGTGTGAATATTCTGCGCAGGCCACTCAGAAGTAAACACAAGTACCAGAGAACAGCACACGTGGTTCTGACAGCTTGCAAATGAAGTTTTATTGTATAATATTGCCACTTTTGAGTTGATGTTTGTAGTGTCTCGTACTGAATTATTCACACAATCTAAATCCTTTTCAGTAATTTGAGGTAGGTCAATTAATAGCACAGCTTTTGTCAATCTAAGATCATACCATTTATAGATATCACACCGTAAGCAACAGCATGTGGATTTTAGCTTTTTTTGTTTTTAAATCAACATGTTTTCTGATCACTAGTTTAATTAATCAAACATTTTCTTTAGAAAGTGATTCATTATTTCTATCAGCGAAAAGTCAACAGTGGTGTAAGCTACAAGTTGTGGGTGAAATCCTGTCTTCGTTGAGGTGTATGGGAGTCTCGCCATTCACTTCAGATGGGCCAGGATTTCACCCCAGGTATTCAAGCTCTGTTTAACCAAAACTCGCTCCTGTTCATACTGCAATTGTGTCCTCCATACGTGAGTCACATTCTCAGGCACTCTCACAGTGAGCTAGAATGTTTAAAAACCAGGGATCTGGATATGAGACCTTGCATTCCATGCACAGCATGTCTCAGGCACATAAATATAAAGCTCCTGCTTCATTTTGGAAAGATTTAACATTAAAGAATAGTACACAAGAGAAGCTTCTCAGGTGAAGCAATCTGGAAAATTAAGAGCATCAGAAATGTTAGGAGCAAGAATGGACTGACTTCTCTTTTGAGTTAGCAGTGGGACTGTCAAATATTTTTCTCACATACCTATATCTTCTGACCTCAGAGTTCAATGGTAGCAATGCAGAGTCATCTCACACTTCCACAGAACTTCATAGTGACAACCAAGTTGGAACTCAATTTCTTCTGCTCCGAGCCACAGGTCTCTGCCACCCAAAATAAATGAGAATCTCCTTTAGCTCCTGGTGTCATAGGCCATGTCACCCAGAGTTGAGCAGTTGTGAATCCATCCATAGAAGCCTAAAGTAGTGCACACACACGTTAGCTAGCTCATTGCAATCTCTCAATGTCTTTTCTAATGTCTATGGACCTTTCATTCTGTTCAGTGTTGCAAAGTATGGCAAGTTAGCCCTAAAAGTCAGCTATTTGTGTCTCTGGATGCTCCATAAGCCAATACGGCATACACATGTAAACACCTTAGACTTCTCTACAGGAAGATCATCATTTTGCACCCTTTGCAGACGACAACCTTCTGTTATTATTTCCCAAATCCCTCAGACTCTCAGTCCTCTTTCAACTCTATCCCCTTATAAAGTTGTAAAGAGAAAGAAACATGGCAGCAATAACTTGCAGTACAAAGTGTCAGTCACTGAACTCCCACTTTCTGATCATACAGTCAGGAGCAGCGGTACTCTGTAGTTAGTGTGTGCTACCAAGGTTCACCTACAGACTATACTCAGGACTGCTTTTAAGAATGGTTAGAACTCATCACAATGCTCATTAGGGCTCCTTAAGTTTAGCTGATCACAACTGTTTCAGCCCACGAGAATCCAAACACAAACTAGAGGACAGATACACTTTTCTTAACCCTTCTCCCCGTGCCACAAACAAGAAAAATTACAAAATTACTAAGTCTAAATTTCACTGCTCAGGAACACATCTTCCCATCCCCAATGACTGTGCTTGCTAGCTGTGTCGCTAGATTGCACATTCTTCAAGGTGAGGACTTTGACCTCACATCAGTCTGTAAAGCGTCTTTGACACAGTTGGGGCTATTACCAAAAACAGTAAGGGAAGGCTTATCAGCAACTTCCTGCTGTAATACATTTGTTCTGGGCCACAAATTAGATCCCAATGTTCTTCAGATTTTTCTGCTTCTGAAATTTCTCCTGGGGTCTATCTGTTCAGGAGCCAGCTTCACTAAATAGTTTTAGAGGTGAATTAAGAAAAAGTAGTAACTGCTAATTAAGCCCCAAGAAGAATAAATGAGCCAGTGTCAGAAACCAGGGAACAGAATTTGTTTTCCAGTCAGTTCTGGTGGAATAGCGTTTGCTCTGCTCCCTGATTTTTACAGAGGCTCAGTTATTCTTGCGCCACTCCATTGCCCTATTTTTTCTTCCCAGAAATGAAGTGCTGACTGGTATGGATGGCACCAGGAGGCAGCCACAGTTGAGGTAAGGAAAGCCTGGATTTTATGTCCCAAAAAGCTGAAGTAGCCATGATGCAGAAGTGGTGACAGGAGAATATAGTGTTACAGCGGCGGGGAGGAGGGGACCTTGATTTTATTTACCACTGGGACCTTGAAGCAGCATTTGGATGGGATTTTTTAAAAAAATATGACTGTGTGTGTTAGTGCTCACACCACAGAAACCTGTGTTATAGCTCTCAGGTTCAAACCCAAGCCAGGTTGCAGTTAGTAATGACCAAAGGCAGTGGCCATCTGACATCTGTCGGTTGATCTGCATGAGAGGACCAGGGGTAGGTTCAGCTAAGCGGCCCAGGCTTGGGTGTGGGGGGAATGGATCATGACTTACCTCTTTGAGTCGGGGTCTTTAACATACGTGTGTGTCCAGCACCTAGCACAATGGGGCCCTGAACTCTGACTGGAGCGTCTAGGTGCTTCCATGGTACAAATACTCATCATCCTGCCCATTCAGCCACGTGTCTCTTTGGAGGGTGGACAGAGAAGCTCAGTTGCCATTGCACTCAGAAACGTGGCATATTTCCCGAGCACTAGATTTGTGAGGCCATCATTAAAAACAAAAGGCAGAGTCAGTCAGGCATCAGCTACTATCGCAGACAGTTCTGCACCTTCAAAGCTAATCAACAAAAAACAGCTACTAAGACAAAACAGAACGTAGTCTGTGCTGCTTTGCGATGGGGCCCTCATCATGGGTGTGAACTGTATCATCAATGCCAGACCCAGCCCAGGTTGTCGGCCAACATCTGCTAGCAAAGACTATGGTCAGGGCCCTGATGACAGAAAGCCCACTGACCCAAAGCCATAAGGGGCTCAGAAGTGGACAGAGAGGGGGCTGGCCACAGCAGCTGGTGGATACATTGACTCAGAGGATCACCTTCTGCTAGCTGGTCTCCTCTGCACTGCAATCAGAAGTGAAAGCTGTTCCCAACCAGTGGAAACCCTAGTGTGAGGGCAAGGAGCTGCAACTCTGCTGTCTGCTACCTCAGTGAAATGCTCCTCCCTTGGGCAGCGTGGGATTAGCTGCGACACAGCAACATATGCTACCTGTCCCTGCAGAAGCTTGAATGGTCAGTCCTTACAGCAGTGGCTGCTTCTCCCACTGTCTTAAATTGTACAGCACCAGGCACACCGAAATAAGACAAAGGAACAATAAGAGTGCAGTAATAAAATGAGTAATGCAATTTAAAACACAGGCTCCTTTACAGGGGAAAAGCGCAAAGCCAATGTTTGGAAGCCACTTTCCCTTTGAAATAACTTCTCTCTTGTTAACATCAAGCCAAGCCTTCTGCTCATACATAATGCATTTGGCCTCTTTTCTCTCGATTCCACGGTAGTGTCAGATTCCACGTGCTGCCTCCACAAGGCTGACTTTCTGGCTCTCCCAGAGAGAGCAAGGCCAACATGGATGCTTGCAATAGCCACTATTCTCATTAGGTTCAACAGGGATGGCTGTTTATTGTACATTATTTAAAGGGGTCAGACTCCTGAGGTTTTCCCCCCAGAGTTTTGATAGTAATAGCTCAATACACATAAATACTGCGACATGCAGTAACAGTAAGTCTGGTTTGCTTTAGCTTGTCATTTCCACTCCAGATTTCTAAATAGATGCACGAATTAGACAAATCTAGGGCTGAGTAGATCATGAGTTAATGTGCATACAAAGCAACTATATATAAAGGGCACATGATTAAGAGCAATGCTCTAGCTCCCTACAAAGCCAACAAGGACACTGTAAGGAATTCAGTTTGTCAGTAAAAACCAAGAGGTGAAAAAAAAAAAGTCATCTTTGATTATTTTAAATTAAACTTAACATGTTGAGAGGTGAAAACAAGACTGCTGCTTTGCTCTTAACCACCTGCTCTCTACACATGGCAACTGACTACAGAAAAACTGAGGGCTTTTTATGCCCCAAACTAGAAGGCTAGGAATTATTAAACTATAAACGATCGTATTTTATAGATTAACAAAGTTTCAACATAGATGGCCAAAATACTAATACAATTGCCATACTCATTACCATGACTCTCTCCATTTCTCCCTCACAGCATTCTGTCTTATTCAACAGGACCAAGAACCTGTCTGAGGTGCCAGAGTTATTCCTTTAGCCCTGTTTGGATGGGCATTGGTTGTACGGAAAAGCGCAAACATATTCCCCTTTTTATATATTGGCACTAAGGACAACCCAGAGAATTACAGACTAGTCAGCTTAACTTCAGTACCCAGAAAGATAATGGAGCAAATAATTAAGCAATCGATTTGCAAACACCTAGAAGATAATAAGGTGATTAACAACAGTCAGCATGGATTTGTCAAGAACAAATCATGTCAAACCAACCTAATAGCTTTCTTTGACAGGATAGTCAAAGCTTCTGGATAGGGAGGAAGCGGTAGACGTGGTATATCTTGACTTTAGTAAGGCTTTTGATACTTCTCATAAACAAACGAGGGAAATACAACCTACATGGAGCTACTATAAGGTGGGTGCATAACTGGTTGGAAAACCAATCCCAGAGAGTAATCATCAGTGGTTCACAGTCAAGTTGGAACGGCATATCAAGAGGGGTCCTGCAGGTATCAGTTCTGGGTCCAGTTCTGTTCAATATCTTCATAAATGATTTAGATAATGGCATAGAGAGTACACTTCTAAAATTTGCATATGATACCAAACTGGGAGGGGTTGCAAGAGCTTTGGAGGATAGGATTAAAATTCAAAATGATCTGGACAAACTGGAGAAATGGTCTGAAGTAAATAGGATGAAATTCAATAAGGACAAATGCAAAGTACTTCACTTAGGAAGGAACAATCTTTTGTGCACACATACAAAATCGGAAATAACTGCCAAGGAGGAGTACTGCGGAAAGGGATCTGGGGGTCAGAGTGGATCACAAGTGAAATATGAGTTAACACTGTAACTACTATTGCAAAAAAAGCAAACATCATTCCGGGATGTATTAGCAGGAGTGTTGTAAGCAAACCACAATAAGTAATTTTTCTGTTCTACTCCGCACTGATTAGGCCTCAGCTGGAGTATTGTGTCCAGTTCTGGGGGCCACATTTCAGTAATGATGTGGACAAATTGGAGAAAGTTCACAGAAGAGCAGCAAAAATGATTAAAGGTCTAGAAAACATGACCTATGAAGGAAGACTGAAAAAAATGGGTTTATTTAGTCTGGAGAAGAGAAGACTGAGGTGGGACATGGAAAGGTTGTTACAAGGAGGAGGGAGAAAAATTGTTCTTGTAAACTCTGAGGACAGGATAGGAAGCAATGGGCTTAACTTGCAGCAAGGGAAGTTTAGGTTGGACATTAGAAAAAGCTGCCTAGCTATCAGGATAGTTAAGCACTGGAATAAACTGCCTAGGGCGGTTGTAGAATCTCAGTCACTGGAAATCTTTAAAGAGCAGGTTAGACAAACACCTGTCAGGGATGGGCTAGATAATACTTAGTCTTGCCATGAGTTCAAGGGACTGGACTAGATGACCTCTCGAAGTCCCTTTCAGTCCTATGATTCTATGCACTGTTACCCATAAGAGCAGGAGTTTACAGAAATAGGTTTCATATTTCCCATCTGTGCATCTTGCCTTCTCTGTGTATATATATATACACACACACACACACACACACGGTCTATTAGCAGTCTACAGCTTTGCCCATCTAGTAGGCAAGTTGCCTGCTCACAAGCTGCTCCAACTGTTGCCCTGAGGCATATACCAAGGCCAACTCCTCTTCCAGAAGTGCTTCTTTTGTGCCAGCTCTAAAGCTTTAGGACTGCATGACTTCTCCCCATATACTGCTGACAATAATCTGCTATAAAAGAGTACATAGACATCAGGGAAGCAGACAAAAATGAGTTCCTCCTGGGTACTTGTTAGGATATAGATATTTAGGCCTGTCTGTAAAGGCGTATACTCTAAGAATTTAGGTGTATTCTTATCACTTTGCTAGTTATAGAGGTATAAAAGAAAGAATCAAAATCACTGTCTGCCGATGTAAGGGCCTTCTCTTACTGCGAGAGTCTGAGGCCCTGTGCTTAGGCTAAGGCCTTTGGCTAAGCAGCAGAGGCAGCCATAAGCTGGGAAGCAAATGGTCACATCCTCACATTCCAAACTAGTCACATTGAAATAAGGTGCTATTGATCTGTTAGAAATACAATCCTGTCCTGATAATGCCTATCGCCTCCAGAGAAAGGGAAGTGCCTAGAAGATGTAAAAGGAAACTTAGTTTGATAGCATCCTGTCTGGCAAGAACTCACTTTTCAATAGCTGGGATGTGAAAGCCTCATTTTTTTGTTGTTCTATCACTGTAGTCCCCATTTCCCCATTATTTGTCTGTATAATTTCTGACTGGTTCTGTGATTGTTTCTGTCTGCTGTATAATTAATTTTGCTGGGTATAAACTAATTAAGGTGGTGGGATATAATTGGTTAAATAATCATGTGACAAGATGTTAGGATTGGTTAGTTAAATTTCAGGAAAATGATTGGTTAAGGTATAGCTAAGCAGAACTCAAGTTTTACTGTGTAGTCTGCAGTCAATCAGGAAGTAAGTGGGGAAATGGAAACAGGGAATGGGGGTGGGGAAATTGGAATCGTGTTTTGCTAAGGGGGGGGAATGGGAACAGGGACACAGGTAAGGCTCTGTGGTGTCAGAGCTGGGAAGGGGAACACTAAGGAAGGAAACTGGAATCATGCTTGCTGGAAGTTCACCCCAATAGACATCGAATTGTTTGCACCTTTGGACTTCAGGTATTGTTGCTCTCTGTTCATGCGAGAAGGATCAGGGAAGTAAGTGGGCGAAGGAATAAGCTCCTAACAGTACTTATCATGGTTAATACTCACCAGGTTGTATTGCCATAGTGACTTTGGAAACAGACACTTTGGAGATGTCAGAAAGCGCATCACAAAGGCAGGGTCTGACAAGAGCACAAGATCCATAGTGTCTGGGTAAAGACAGTTCCATGAATGACAATGACAGTGGAGAACAAACTGAGCCACAGAACCAAAAGGAGAGGACGTAGCTGGACATCGCTAGCTGCCCCCGCCCAGCCCCTTTGTGGTGAGACGAAGCCTGACTGTGGCCACTGGGGGCAGCAGTGCGGTGACTCCGGTAGCCAAGGGAGCGTGCCAACCATTGCACTGTGTAACAGCATGTAGGCAGGCTCTGCACTGCTTCCAAGGTAACTCACATTGCCCATGTAAACCCCTTTTTTGGGTGGAGATCAACACTTACAAGTGATACAAGCAAGAAAGAGAACCTTATTCTTAATGTTCATGTCACAATATCCCTCTGTTAATCCCTGGACAGGTATATTTTATCCCCAGAGGACATCAAGCATTTAGATTCTCCTCTCACGCTTGTGTAATTCTGTTAACTTCAGTTGAGTTATTCCCAGTTTACAATCATGTAAATTGAAAGGAGAAGTAGGCCCAAAGTATGTGGTCTCCAAAAGTGCAGGGGCTATACCGAAATCAAGGTTCCTCCCATAGCGCTGTCCATTGGAAAAAAACTCTGAGACCTTTAAACACTCTGTTCCTTGGCTCTCAACATTCAACAGCCTCCCAGCCAACGCTTCCCAGCTCCACTTCTGTAAATATTTGTGGTTTGCATTATTATTTGCTCACTAGATTATGATACGTTCTGCACTGAAATCTGCAGCTTCAGGGCCTTTGTGAGGCTTCCCTCCTCTAGGAATTTCACAGATTAATTACTGCTGCTTCCAAGTCACCATGCCAGCTGATTCTGCATTATTTTAATAGTATATGCATGCCCTATTTAGCCTGAAGTATAAAGCTAATCTTGTTTCCAGTCCTCAAAGAAACTGCATATTTCACAAAGTTTCCCCTAGCAATCCTCTATTTGGTGCAGAGACTTAAAAGTCAGGACACCTGGGTTCTATTCTCACCCCCCTCCCCCCTGCAACTGACCCACTGTGCAGCCTTGAGCAAGTCGCTTAAAATCTCTCTTTGCGTTTCCTCATCTATAATACTTACCAGTGTTGCATGGCTCTTGCGAGGCTGAAATTTATTAGTGTTCCTAAGGTGCTTTGAGAGCCTCACTTGAACGGTGCCACAGAAAAGCAAGGCATTACTTTTACTGCAGTAATGGCCAGCTTTACAGGGTTTACAGGGTTTACAGGGTCCCAGGATTTAACTGGGAATTGGTCCTGCTTCGAGCAGGGGGTTGGACTAGATGACCTTCAGGGGTCCCTTCCAACCCTGATATTCTATGATTCTATGGTTTGAGGCCCAATTTCTCTCCTTTGGTTTTACTTCATCTCCTCCCCATCCTGCCTCTTTTTTCCTGCCACAGGAACAATGAGCCATTATGCCCAGTGCAGCAAGTTCCCTGCCAAGACACTGGTGGTGACAAGACAGTCGAAGTTCCCGTGAGCACCAGGAGCCCCTCACGCTCTCAGAGCCACAGCCCAGTGGATCCCTAGCACAACATGCTGCAGGAAGAGCTTCTCTTTCCAAGTGATGTTTGGAAGATTGGTCCAGTTTTTCTTAGCTGAGGCCACAGGAAATAGCTTTTGTTCAGTGATTACATCATTCAAATCCTCCCACCAATGAGAGAAGCAGATGCTGCTCATTTTTCTTACTTGCCTGGATCAGTGAAATAAGTGGTCTGGCTCAGAATATACCCCACAGGTCTGACACTTTTCGCCACATACCCACATGAAGGGGAGCTGGAGGGGGATGAGGGAGGGTGGTGAACACAGAAGAGGGGACAGATTTTGTGGCATGCCCCACCTGCCCTGGGGAGCCCGCACTTTGCCCAGAGAAGGAGGAAGCCAGGCAAGGCAGCAGTGGCTGTAAGTGGTGCAAATCCCTTTGGCACCCCTTAGATAAGAGCACCAGTTACTATCGGGGTGTCTGCCCACATGGTGTGGGTACACAGGGCAATCCTTTGAGATGGCTCCACTACTGGATGCGATTTAAGAAAATGCTTCAGTGCTGGGTAACCAAATAAGCAGGTGAATGGGCAGCAACAGGAAACCTTTCCAGGCCTGCCCCCGCACTGAAAGCTTTTAGCCTTTGGAAGAAACAGCCCAGCCTGGTTTCTCAGCCCTGTAGCACTGAGTGTGGGGGAGACTTCTTACTCTAAGGCTGCCTCCTTAAGGATCTACTCCTAATTTCCTTCTGGGGAATCTGATCAGCCTGTGGACTCCAAACCAGGCTCGGCTCAATCCTGTACCCATGTAGGGCATGGGGAGAGTTCACCCCTTGCATGGCAGCTAGGGCCACTGAATCCTCGTTCAAGCTTTAAACAAGTCCCCTAATACCGAGCAGAGATTCCTTGGTTTCCCAGAGCTGCATATTTGAATCACATTTTCAAAGTTGCAGTTCAGTTTGGAGCACTGTGCTGGCTGTTCTATTGAACCTCTCTCCTTGCCCCATCCTCTGGAGTTCATTTTCTGGGTCTCTATTGTGTCCCATATTGTTTTCTTTGCTCTTGCACTTGTGATCATTGTTATCGCTTTCGTTCTGTGTCAGAAGGAGCCATCCAAATACTTGCACGATGCACTGTTGATCCGCAACTCCAGCCACCTGGGAATGAATGTGAGTACCACATAGAGACCCTACGGCTTGTCCAGCACATGGCAGCCCCCTCTAACTCAGCAGAGGCTGATGTGAACATATTGCATTAGTGTTCTGGGCACTCCACTGGCTTTGTATTAATTTCCAAACCAAATTCAAAGCGGAGTCTCATTTGACAAGGGCCTGCGGAGGTTAGGACCTGGTTAATTCAGAGACTGCCTCACCAGCCACCAGGACAGCTTTTCTCTACAGGAAAGATGCAACTAGAGAAGACCAGAATCGGGCTTTAGGGAGCAGGGGACAGAACATTCGCAATAGCAGATCCCCAGCTTTGGAACACCTCCAATTGACCCGAGCTTGAACCTATTCAGACTGAGGCGCTTAAAGCCACATTATTGCTAAAGCCGTGACTCAGCAACCCACTGCCACCCTCCCAGGGCCATCCTCAAGGTAGAAGTGCGAGAGGTAAGAGGGAGGAAGAAAGGGAGGGAGGAAAAGAAAGAAAAATCCCAAACAGCTCTAATTCTATCCAAATGTTTTTTCAAAGGGAAAATGCAGTTTCTGCAAGAATATCAAAAATTTCCTCAGAAAAATTTTAATTTTCCCCACATCTCTACATTTTTCATCACAAAAATTGAAATGAAATATTTTGTTTCAGGTTGGGTCAACCCAAACCAAAATATTTTTGGTTTGTAGAACCAAATTGAAACCTTTAGTTTTGGGGGCAGTTCAACATTAACCTGTGTTTGTTTTAGCTGCCATGATGCCCCATGGGAGTTGTAATTTGGGTGCCACATGCCCCCATTCTCCTCTATGCGCCAGACTCCCTGGCTGGATTACATCTCCCATGATTCACCAGTAGAGAACCCTGGATGCTAGATTTAGAATACAACCCAGAACTTTCTGAGAACTGAGTTCTTTCAGCCCTGGGGGGAAAAAGGTGCATTCTGGGCTGCTACATTATTTATTATCCCACCACATAGGACAAATTCCCTTTAAGACAAAAATACATGTACATTTCCCTGGACAAAGTAGCTTTTTAAAAATCCCTTTATAGTTTTATTGCTTTAAAAATCATGCTTTTCATTCCATGATTCAGAATGTTTTCTTTTATTAAATGTAAATATTTTACAACAGAGAAATATATGAAGAAATGAAATAAAATTAGCTATAATTATTACTTTATATAAAGTAATACATTGGAAACAAAGTGACAGCAGTGAAAATTCTTGTACAACATCTGGGTTAAATAATAAGCACCACACTGACTTCTAGCAAGTTTATTAATCTGTGAGGTAAACAGTAATCATGGCAAAGTCACAACCACTGTTTTGAGCCCAGAAGTCAATACCTGCCTATATTCCAAATGTTGTTAGACATTTCTGAAAATCTCTCCACCAGAGCCATACATGAAAGAGTTTCTCCTTTGAAACTAAAGGAGATGAATTCCAAAGCTTAGAATTTACTTCTTACAATCCAATAAGGAAGCAGAGTTGTGTACATTGTCCATCTGAGGTAAAAGATCTTTTTGTCTGGACTCACCTGAAGTCTCTCTGGTTGCCCTCATTAGCAAAGAGGAATTGCTGCTACTACTAATGAAGCTTTCTGGTAGGGATCACATTATGCAAGGGGTGCTCTATACAAGTACACAGGAAGACTCAGGCTCTGTCCCAAATGAGAGCACGTTACCGGGGGTTAAGTGGGTCTGCCACAGGCTCAGTGGTAATTTTGAGCAAGTCACTGCTCCGCTCTGTGCCCGTTTCCCTGTCACAAAGTGTTCTACATCCGCTAATGATAGGTGCTTTATATAAATCCAAGTAATCATTATCTTTATTATTATTCAATATTACCAGATGGGTTAATGTAGTTCTTGACTTTGGTGCCATTTATCCCTTAAGGGATCAGCAAAAGGAAAGAACCCCCAAAACTGATGACTTGCACACATGCTCCATCTCAGCCATTCTCAAGGCAGGATTTTCTCATAGCGGTAACAATAAATCTTATCAAATGCTGTCAATTATCAGGTGATAAAAACAAGTTATGCTAAAAATAGGCACAAATTTGAATTACTTGGAAGGGAGCTATTGGGAAAGATATTCAAAGATCTAGATGACTTTAAGTTACACATGCTGTCCTTTCCAATGTAACTCATCCACTCATTTTAATATTCTTTTCCTGTTAATATTTTCATATCGCTAAGAAGCATAAAGGATCCCGTATTTCTTCAGAATAGCCCATCTTCTCCTTAAATTCATAAGGTACCTTCTCATACATTGCTGCTACTGGACAAGAATAATGTCTATTCTGCAACAAATGACTGGGTCTCATTTTTTAAGTGTCCCTAATATGATATTTTAGGTCTTATTAATGCTATTTTAATCCACGTTTTATTTGCAAAGGAAGCAAATGGCAGTCCTTTGATGTCACTTAATAAAGAGAGGTCCGGGGGAAAAGCTGTCACTCATCCTTATTGCTCACAATTCATTTCTAAGAGGTGTTGTACACTTCCAGGCAAAAGTTCTCTCTTTATAATGAGCATGGTATTGCAAATGCTGGTACCACATTATTTGTGCCAAGCTCAGAACTAGAGATCTAAGTAATATTCTAGGGCTTGCAACTGTACAATAAAATCAATGCTCATACCAAATGAATAGACCACAGATGAGGGGCATGCACATCTTAACACCTGACATGCAAGAGATAGAGTGCGGGGGTCGGGGGGGGGGGAAGGTATAGAGACAAAATTGCCTGCTCACCACCAGTTACCTGTTGTACTTTGCCAAGCTTTATTACTGTTACGTTATTATTTGTGGTGTGCGAGCAGCATGTGAGGTACTTGACAGACACGCACAAAGGAAACATCCTTGCCCTAAGGAGCTTATGCGCTGGAGAGACAATGTGCAAATGCACTTGTTCTGTGTTTGTACAGCACAACAAGCCCAGATTTTGGTTGGCACCAGTAGGTGCTACTGGAATACAAACAATAAAGACTAATAATAAGGGGCGTGGCTTGTGCAGAGCAAAGGGGCTGAGGAGGAGGAGAGCACAGAGAGGGGAGCCAGGCCGTGCTAGGCTCTGAACGTGAGGGTGAGGGGAAGCCACTGAAGGGATCTGAGGACAAATGCTTGGATGTGGCCAGCCAGGTAGATGATTTTTGCAGCACCATTTTGGACTGGCTGGAGGAAAGCCAGGTGAGAGTCAGAGGCTGGGGAGGAAGAGGCTGCGATAGCCAAGGTGAAACACAATTGGGGCAAGCTCCAGGGGTTTCATTGTGGGAATGTATCTGTCTTGCACTTAATTCAAGGTCAAGCTGTGGGACTTGCGAGGGCTACATTAGAAGGTTAATACAACAAACCGCCAACAACAAGACTCCATAGACGGACTGTATCACCAACTATTGTCTGAGTCATCAAGGCTACCACAGACAGGACCATTTATCACAGTCTGAGAGAGGCCTGTTCAGTATTGATAGGGGTCTAAGATTATTCTGGTAAGTGATTTTCCATTTTCCAGTTTCATATGAAGTGCAGCATTAGCAATCAACAGACTTCCAGCCTTTCACAGCTACAGGGCTCTCTTCGGATGCATATGTACTGCTTAACAGAGCTGCAAACTCGCTTCAAGGGAAGAACAGACAACAACACAACATAAACTAACTTAATGTTCTTATTATGCGTCAAGGTGTAGTTGAGGTCCTGTTAGTAAAGGGAGAGCATCATGTGCTGTAGTTCAGTAGAAAGAACCAGATTAACCGTTGAAGGTTGCTTCCTCTCTGCTGTTTATTCATTAACTGGGTGTGGGAATTTTGAAAGCCAAACACATTGCTGACAGAGGTGACCAGAGCCTTCACACACCCATCTGAATGCCTGCAAGAGAACAACTCCTGAGTCAAGAGAAGCTGGCTCCAACTGAGCCTGTGCTACTCCTGGGGGCATTCTGCACCAAAAAATTAAAAATTCTGCAGGTCTTATTTGTCAAAGTAATACTACATAATCACGCCAGTTTCAATTATTTTGGTAATTTATTTCAAAATACCTGTCAGCAAGTATATCCGTAACAATACAGACACACACAAAAATTCCCCCAGGATTAGAGAGTTAAAAGAAACCCTTTTGACAACCCAGCTCCTATTTCTCTTCCCCTTTCCCTCCCCAGAGCCCAGCTGGGGGGCCAGACATCCACAACCCCACCCTCCCAGAGCCCAGCCATTGGGCCCCCCGGCCCAGACATAATCACCCTCCTGTCCCCTGCAGAGCCCAGGGAGAAACAACCTGATGTTTGGTCCCAGGCTTGCACAGACTTTCCTGTGCACCACCCTCTCCTTCCCTCAGGCCATGCTAGGAACTGCAGCTGCCAGGAACCCTCTGGCCCCCCCTCCACACCCCCATAGCACCTTCTATGTGCAAGCTGGGCTCTGCCGGGTCCAGCAGCCCCGAGTTGTGGCTAGTAGCACTGCAGCCCATTTCTGTGGGGGGAAGGAAATTCAGCACGCACGTTAATTTCTGCAAAATTCTGCATTGTGCAGAATTCCCCCAGGAGTATTGCGGAAAATCAAAGAGATGCTGATGGGAAGGAGAAATGCCAGAAGGCAGATCTCTCCTTCCATCCAAGAAGACTGCCCTCCATTGTTTCAATGTAGAACAAAGCTTCAGGGTTCTGCTGGGATGCTCAAGGTAGCAACAGTCGTGAAAAAAGCTTTCTTGCACCTCCCCCTCTCCAGGAGAGCCTATTCTGCCTCCCAGACAAAGATGTGGCCAAACTCAACCAACCTCTGGCAGAGGAGAACCCAGTGTATGCATTTTCAGATTTGTCCTTTCACCCAGTTCTTGCTTGGAGCTCCATCCCTTGTAAGGCAGCAAAAGACTCCTTCCCTTCATGCCAAGGCTGAGAACTGTTAAACCAACCACACCTCTCCCCCCAAAATTGCACTTCAGCCAAGCCATGGCTTTAGTACTCTAGACAAGACGAGTCAAAGGGGGAGCAATGGATGAGCGTATGAGGCTGGAAGCCTTTGCCCACATCTAAATACATTAAAAGCCTCTTCCAGTTCAGTGCTCCGAGAAAAGCTACCCAATAAACTGCCTGGCAGACTGGTTACCCTTCCACTCTTAAAGCAAGGATACATGACGCTGGGCTAATGATCACCGTGTAGCACATCTGACCAGCCGTAATCGGACTGGCAGTGCTTCAGCCTCCAAAGGCGGCAGTCCAGCTTCCTGGCTTGGTAACTGGCTTGTAGCTGAGGGAGACGTGCACTTTGCAGAACAGCCGGTTCCTTCGCCTTCCGCCTGTCATTGAAGAGAAAGGAGGGTTCTTCGTTTGTTATTCTTGAAGCACCGCAGTTATAGGCTGTACACCGGGCCTACCATCGATTCTTTCGGACAACATGTGACCCCCTGCCCACATGACAGTGCAACCCAAAGCTTTAGACAAACCACAGCTATGCCATAGGTTATAAAAGCTGCACAAAGTTTTCAGACCCACGTGCTAACGGTATGGTTGATACTACACAGACAGGAAGGATGATCCAGTGGTTAAGGTGTTAGCATACGCCTAAGGAGACCCAGGTTCAATTCCCTGCCCTGTATCAGACTTCCTGTGTGAACATATTGAAGACTGGGAGGGGCTCAGATACCATGGTAATGCAGGGCTATGTACTTTAGAGAGAAAGAACATTATCAACTGATTTCTTTTCTTCTTGGGTATGCAGTTGGCATCCTGAAACAAACCATTACAAGGCATAGACTTGAGACTCGGAGTCTCTGTCTCTCCCCATCTGTTACCTGCCTATCTAGCAGTCCGACCTACCCATTCCACAACCAGATTTCCATCAGTTGTGATGTACCAGTTTTCCATGTATCATTATTGCCACCCACCCTACAGTTCAAAGTACACCAGACTCCTTGATAATAGTCAAATCACGTTGCCCACAGGGACCAATTTAATTTTCCATCACCTGCAGCGCCCCATGCAACACCAAACAATGACAATTGCTAATTGCAGCTGCTGGCGGCTTCCAGCAAGGAGTGAGTATAACTAGGGGTGAAATGCCGCTCTTCATCCCACTTAATTTTAGTACTTAATCTGGTACTGGTCTCTTTGAAGCAACTGAGAGAGCCCCCTTTGATTCCACTGGGGCTGGGATTTGGACTGCAGGCATTAGTTCTGATTTCATGGATAACTGTCCAATTATTGTTTTTTCATCACCTCCACCTTTATATCACTGCGCTGGGAGAACAAATGTGGCAGGTTCACTCCATATAAATATTTCCTTTGACATTAGCCACATGGAATTGACTCTCCTCCCTTTGGACCTGTGTTTACTTAGAGTTTCACATTCAAACAGCTGCCAAATCACAAACAAAACTCTGGTGTATAGGAATAAGGTAATATTCCTTTAAGTAGTTCACGAGTCCTCTCAGTAGCGCTCTCTGTGGTCTGTGTTTTAGAAGCCACCAGAAACCAGTCAGAGAAGCAGAATGTGTGCAGCTTAGCCTGGAGTGTTTGTGTATATTTAGTACAAACTGTCATTTGGGGCCTGGCTGTGCCCCCTTTGGTTTCTTTATATGGTTACTGGTGTAGCAAAAGACGCAACAAACGCTCCCTGAAAACAGAGGAGGGTTCACATGGAGAACATGCAAAGCTACACATTTCACACAGCTAACATGGGTGGGGCCATGTTTGCTCAAGGCTGAGTCCCGGATCTCTCCAAAGATGCATGCGCCTCAGTGAGGTTTCTGACAGATCTGGTCTGTTTTGTGTAAGTAACACAACAGGAAGCCAGGCGAGTTTCAGGTCTGTTATGACTATTTCTCACACTTCTGTTACCAATACTGATTGTAATAATTTAGCTAATGTGTATTTCGCACACTGCCCTGTGCTGGACGGATCACAACTGCCCTGCCATGCCTCATAGGCACTATTCTACAAATAGCTAACTGAGATTCTCCTATAGAATGCAGTATTATTGCAGCCAGGCCAGTCCCAGGACATTAGACCATATAGCTGAGTCAATATCTTGTATTGGACCAGTTTCTGTTGACGAGAGACACGAGCTTTCGAGCCACACTGAGCTCTTCTTCTGCTTGTCTCTCTCACCAACAGAAGTTTGTTCAGGATATTATCCCACCCACCTTGTCTCTCTAATTCTCCTGTAGCTCAGGCAACAAGGTCCATGTTTATGGAGCTGGAGGATTCCCTGTAAGCTCTTTGGGGCAAGGTCTGTGTCTTCACAGCTCCTAGCAGAATGGGGTCCTGGTCCATGATTGGGGCTTCCGGGCGCTATGATAACACAAATTATAATAATATCCAAGTTGTTGCCTGTTGTCAGTGGCTGCAGAGTACAGCAAAGTAAGAATCATGAATTCCCAAGTGGCCATAAAGTTGTTCCAATATATATCATTCTACTACACATGCATCACTCATATCACAAATCCAACAGATAGTGAGTTAAACAACAGGGCTCCAGGCCGATTTCCTATTTCTCAAGCACCCATCACCGCATTATCTAAACACTCTTGGTATAAAGTCTCTGATAAGCCTTGAAGGCTGCTCGCAGTGCATCCAGCCCTATCATCGATGTGCTATGAGAGGAATGTCATGGCAAAGTGTTGCTGAATCACAAGACAGAAGCCACCTTCATGTTTACAGCAGTGTAGGAAATACCACTTTAAAATAAAAGCATGACAGGGGAAGGGAGCAGACCATGAAAAAACATATTTAGGCTCCTGGCTCCTATGCCATTGAATGGGTCAGTTATAGCAAAGGTTTGCTTTGAGTGGATAGTTTTGGGAAGGTTTCTCTTATTCCTCAGCAGGCAGAACTGACAGCCGTAAAGTGGCAAAGGATGCTTGCCAAGTGCCAAACTGAATAAACAGAGTAACTGCAACCCCCAGCATCAAACAGTGAACTATCAACTAACAGTGGCATGTGTCATTTTCACATCCAAGTTGCTACCACACAGTGGGAGAGAAGCTCAAATTGTTTTGAATGTAGGTGTCAAGTCAATCACATTGACGGGCAATATTGGAGTTAAGTAAAATCTTGGCAGAAACCCTCACTCCGCCCACGCTGTAACATTTAACTCTACATTGACAGAACAACCCCAGAACTTCATGGTGCACTACAGAGAATTTATCCTCACAGCATCGCTGCAGAGCGGGTAATAAGATTGTTATGTTTCAGAGTAGCAGCCGTGTTAGTCTGTATTCGCAAAAAGAAAAGGAGTACTTGTGGCACCTTAGAGACTAACAAATTTATTTGAGCATAAGCTTTTGTGAGCTACAGCTCACTTCATCAGATGCATTCAGTGGAAAATACAGTGGGGAGATTTATATACATAGAGAACATGAAACAATGGGTGTTACCATACACACTGTTAGAGAGTGATCACTTAAGATGAGCTATTACCAGCAGGAGAGCGGGGAAGGAGGAGCCTTTTGTAGTGATAATCAAGGTGGGGCATTTCCAGCAGTTGACAAGAACGTCTGAGGAACAGTGGGGCATGGGGCGGGGGGAATAAACATGGGGAAATAGTTTTACTTTGTGTAATGACCCATCCACTCCCAGTCTCTATTCAAGCCTAAGTTAATTGTATCCAGTTTGCAAATTAATTCCAATTCAGCAGTCTCTCGTTGGAGTCTGTTTTTGAAGTTTTTTTGTTGAAGAATTGCCACTTTTAGGTCTGTAATTGAGTGGCCAGAGAGATTGAAGTGTTCTCCGACTGGTTTTTGAATATTATAATTCTTGATGTCTGATTTGTGTCCATTTATTCTTTTACGTAGAGACTGTCCAGTTTGACCAATGTACATGGCAGAGGGGCATTGCTGGCACATGATGGCATAGATCACATTGGTAGATGTGCAGGTGAACGAGCCTCTGATAGTGTGGCTGCTGTGATTAGGCCCTATGATGGTGTCCCCTGAATAGATATGTGGGCACAGTTGGCAACGGGCTTTGTTGCAAGGATAGGTTCCTGGGTTAGTGGTTCTGTTGTGTGGTGTGTGGTTGCTGGTGAGTATTTGCTTCAGGTTGGGGAGCTAATTACTTACTATTTAGTATTATTTGCATTACAGTAACACCTAGATGTCCCAACCAAGATCAGGGCCATGCTGTGCTAGACACTGTACTTACCCTTAGAAAGAGACTTAGCTCCTACCCCGGAGTTTATAATCTATAATACACAAAACAGCCATAGGGGAGGGAAAGGAAATCTTATCCCCATGTTACAGATAGAGAAACTGAGGCACACAGTTTTAGTGACTTGTCCAGGATGTCTGGGGCAGAGCTTAGAAATTCAACCCACATCGCCTGAGCCCAGTCAACTGCCTTAAACCAAAAGTCTCTGAATTAAGTGACTTGCATAAGCACAGAAAGAGGCAACCTCAGAGCTGGGATGATGAGAACTCAGGATCTCTCAACACCCAACCTTGCCCTCAGACCTCCAGACCATCTATTTTGCCTCTTGACAGCCTGTGATCCTTCCTCCACATGTATTTTAGCTATAGCGTTTCATCATGTAACACATTGACACATCTGGATGAAGAGCTTATCATCGGATTTTCCCACCTGTCATTAACAATCATAAAGCTGCCCTAAGCTCTGTCCTCTTCCCTGGCAGCTGTACAGCAGTGAAGGGGAAACAGACTAGGGGAAAAGGTGGAGAGGTTTGATGGGGTGAAGGAAGGAAAAGGGGGGTGGAGAAGTGTGGCACTCTTCGCTGAAAGAATCCAGGAATGATCATCTTCAACTCATTTAGACCTAAGCAAGATCAGGGAGAGCAGGGGCTACAGAGAACTAAATCTAGGTCACATCTGATCACAGCAGCACAGTTGTTAGGTTCTCAGCAGCGATGTCAAGCTCGGGCTGGCTGAAGCAGGGACTTTACACCTTCTTAGCTGAATCATTTTCAAATGCATTTTTGTAATCTCCCCTCATTAAGGTACATTTTCAAGCAGGACAGTGGGGACACATGGTCCTCAACCGGGGTGAATAATTCAGCTATAAATCCAAAAGATCATTCAGTAAATGGAATTTCTATAGGGTAATTGAAATGGTTTAAAGGATGGCAGGCAGGATTTTAACCTTTTAACAGTGACGGGTGCCATGTTCCCTTCTCGTTCCTTTGAGTTTTAGATATTTCTCAGCAAATTTTGTTTCATGTCCACTGTTGAAAGATACAAGCTGCTCCTTATAGAAAATGGAAGCATAGAATCTACTGCTATTTTAACATCAACACAGCAGCAAAAATTTCTTTAACTTTATCACTTTAACTGACCTTTATTTTAGTTAAGGTACGCAGGCCAGCCTCCCCCCAAAAATGGTAAAAGGTGGGGAGGAGAGGGAGGAAGTAGGAAATGCACCCAAAATCTACTCCTTTTCCTTTTGTATTTAAACCGATCCCCTGTCACATTCCTCTTGCTGCCTTTCCTCTACCCTAACAAAACAAAAAAGGGAAAGGGGAAGAAACAGAAGCCAACTAGTCAACAATCCTACAATTCTGAAGATCAAAGTAAAAAGGACAAACATACATAGAAAGTTGAAGGGCATCATTCACTCCATAATGCTCAGCTTGGAAGACCTTCATGAGGGACCTCTGACAGGTCTGCCAGACATCACAGACCCTCCCCCCAGTGACAGCTGGAACACTAACAGCTGTGCAGCCTCAGGAATGGTCAGAAGGGAGGCCCAGCACAGCTGCAGAACATAACACATATGGGGGGCATTTTGGTGGAGGTGGGGATGGATGTTGGTGAAGACTTACTCCTCCCAAACAAGCAGCCCACCTAGCAGCATGCTCAGAAACAGACTGTTAACAGAGAGGGCCATCTGAACTGAGGTCTAGTCCTTAAAGTCTGTGGGCATTTGGAGCCAGGGTTTTGTTCTGGCCCATGTTACAGGACCAGTGGCAAAGTTTGGATGTGGATCCCTCACACCTGGAGGCTTCGTTTGAGCCTATCTCCGCTAATTACATGGGTGTGTTAGTTTTAAAAAGGAATAGAGGTTTATATGAATGCCAGCTGCAGCAGCAAGGATAAAATTGCAAGAGCTTTCTTCAGTCTTCACACCTCAGGTAATAGGACTATTGCTAGGTGACATCAGAATAAGCCTCCTCACAATGGCCTTGCAAAATTAGGGAAGACATTCATCCTGGCCTAAGGGCTTTGAACAAATGCCCTGCATGCTAACGTCACCCTTTAGCACAGGCCCTCGGCTGCAAGTGAATTTCACCCTATGAGTATTATGGGAGATTTCGACCTTCCCTTGAAGTATATATTGGCCACTGTCAGAGGCAGGGAATGAGGAAATGGATCATTGGCAATCCTTGTGTTCATGTTTCTCAAAGACATTGGTCCAGAGATGCAGGGGAGGGGAGCAGAGGGGAAGGCAAGGGAGTGTTATGCTTGTGTTAGCTAGTTTGAATTTGGAATTCTAATCAGATGAAGTAAAGTAACTTTCAGTCTAATTAGGAGAACAGTAGGGTTTGTTCTTAATCCACAACCATTTAATCTTCCGTCTCATTAATCGTGCAAAAGGCTTTATGAATATGTAGATCTGGCAGGAAAAAGATTCTTTGACCTTGATGACAATGATAATGCACATATAAACTAGGTGTGCATTTGCTTTTCATCACGTTCACTTTATTATGTAGATTCAACAATTTTGATGGCTCTAAATCAGGTTACTGTGAGTTACGGGCAATCTGATAACCAATTAGAACTGAGAATTCTGATAAGCCTTGGAATAAATTGTAATAATTTAGCATGGTATTGACAGGGAAACTTGCCCCTCTAAATTTGCATGCAAGTAAAAATGTATCTGTCAAAAGACAGGCGTGTGAAATAGAATGTCAAAAACGTGGGGTTGGAGAGGAGAAGAAATATGTTTGAGGAACAAAGGGTTAATACCGAAGTAGGATTTAGCTAAAAAAAAACTTTAGGAAGTCATATATTCATCCATCCGTCAGATTCAACAATTATGGGACCACAGGTTACTGAATAAAAATAATTTTAATTAACTGATTTTGTCTTTAGAGTGATCCATTTTTTTTTTTTAAAAACCCAGATGTTGGTCAGTTATTGTGATAGTGGAACGATGGGGGGGGGGGGGGGCAGGGAGCATTTTCCTCTTGATTTTATTAAATTTTTCCACTTGCACGAAAAGAAAATATTGATATGGCCAAGTGCTCTGATTTTTCAGATGAGGTTTTATTAGCATTCACTCTGCTTGTGTCAAGCATCTTTGCCCCATCTTATTGGTAATCCACTGTAGGAGCAAGTGTAAAACAGTACCACAAGACCAACAGCTGCACTGCTTGAAGATTCTACGGTCTCCCAAACATCTGGTTTAATGTTGTCTGTGTTGTCTAAGGCAGGACCAGACTATCCAGCTGTTCAGGGTGTTCAGCACATGCCAGGAGACACTCAGTTCCTTGCAAGAGTGGGGCTTAAAAGCTCACTCATATTCCCATTGAAATCAATGGGAATCTTTCCCTTGCCTGCAGAGGGGGTTGGATTGAGTGCACAGGGACCAGGTCTTCCTCCATGGGAGTATTCTTGCTTCAATCGTAGTCAATAGCAAAACACACCTACATTAGCCTCTCCATGTACGTGCAAGCATGCTGCTGATGACACTAATATCGTGCTTGGGTGTAAGTAACGTGCATTGCAAAGTTTTGTTTTGTTTTAAAGACAAACTTAAAGGGTTGAAGTCCTGACAGTTCTATGCCAAAGACAATAATTTATATTTTATTAAGTTTCTCTACTTTGAAAACTTAACTAAATGCTCTATTTAAAAAAAAGCTAAGTGCATATTCAGATTCCGATCCATATGCAAAATAGACCCTTCGTTCTACCCTGCCACCCAGAATTTGGATCTGAACACACTGCGTTAGAGACGGGACTGCTGTTTAGTTAGAGACCAACATTTCCAAATTTGGAAGCCTAAAGCTAGGCACTGAAATCCAGATGTGGATGCCTAAACAAACAACTTTATTTTCACAGGTGCTACGAACCTGCAACTCCATGGGCAGACACAGAAGTGGCAGGTGCTCAGCATGTCTGGAAGTCAGGCACTTATTTGGGTGCCTATAGATGGATATAAAGGCCTTATGTTTGCTAGGCACAAACATTGTGAATTTAGCCAAGGGTCATTTGCAAAATTTGGATGTAGATTCCAGTTACAAACGGCTCCAGAGTTTTCAAGGTAAGGAGGTTTGGGTCGGGACTTTGGAAAGGCCTACTGTTCTCTTTAGCTGCTATTGAAAATCTCCTTGTAACAAACAGCTTAACAAGAAATGGCCTCATGTTCTTCCGATTGCTTAGGCTTTTACCCTGAGAAGGCGGCAAACTATCCCAGGAGATGGTAAGCACACAGCAGGGGGGAAGTGAAGTAAGCCAGGTTGGGCAGCAAGGAAAGTGAATATAAATCCAGGACAGGGTCTTGAGGGAAAAGGGGGTTGAGGCCTGGTGAGAGTGGGAGGAGAAGGAAGAATCCTACCATACAAAAAGACATGGAAAACACAAAACAAAAATCCATCTAACTGGGAGCCAGGAAAGCTAAGCTCTAGCAGAGCCAGGATCCTGCTCCTTCACTCAAGGATGGCTGCAGGTTTGAAACACTGGATATTTTTATCTGCGTTTTCCCGTTCGGTGCAGAAGGAGATGGCCTAGGCCTAGGCCTAGGCCAACAAGCCGAGCACTGTTGCTATTTCATCTTCTCCATGGTGCGAATCCTCATCCCCACACACAGCCAGAAAAAAAAGCATGTGAAGTGGGACAACCCAGGGGAGCTGTGGGAGGAGCTCAGAGGGTTGCCAGCGTTTTCAAAAACCACAAGCTGAAATGGGTCTCCAAAGCAGCTCCACACTCTGAAAACCAGTACACCCGACCTGCCACACTAACCAACCAACAGTACGCACTGAGGACACATTTTAGCTCCCCCAACCCCCCGTATACCCTCCTCGAGCTAACATTCCCGGGGCGGGCGGGCATGTGGTTTGCTCAAGGTAGCAACATCACTGAGTCCCAAACCACCTGACCAAATCCAAAAGAGAAAGTAAAAGTTGGTTCTTTAAACAGCCCTGCTGAACCCATCGGTGAAATCCATGTTCTTTTTAGAAAAAAGCAAGGGCGGGGTAAGAGACCAGTGGGGGAGGGGGTAGTGTTCATCAGTAACGCTGGATGAGGATGGGGAATGGTCAAAGCACACACACAAAAAGCCCAGAGAAAAAGCGACCCGTTAGAATTAAGCGTAAAAGCCCGCAGGCTGCAACTTGGCTAAAAAATCCACAAGGCTTAACAAAGAAGTTCAAATTCACTCCACCTCTCCCTTCCCTGCTTTGGCAACTCGATGCGCTTCACCTGCCCAGGAGAGGAGTAATAGCCAGTAGTTCTGCATAGTCACAGATCCACATGCTAGCCCTCAACTGACATTCACAGCAAGGTGGAAGAAGCAGCCCCCATACAGCACAGCTCTGTGGCCCACTGGAGAACTGTACGCACATGTGGGATTTCAGTATCAGTCCTCCCCTCTGCTGCAAAGCCCCATGAGTCCTGCCACTTTCAAGACTTGTTTGTCTAGCAGTCTCCAAGCACTCCAGCTGCTGTAGAAGGCATGGCCACAGGAAGACCTGACCACCACTTGCTAGTTCCTAGGCTCCACTTGTATTTGGTCTCAAACAAAGAAAGCCCATTTCTTGTATTTCTTTTCATTCCTGGAGTGAGTTCGGGCTCAAGCGTTTTAAACTGCTAGTCAGTTGTTTTCTTCTGACATAGTTTACATTCCTCTCTCATCTCAAATAACATTTGGTGCGCCTTGCCAGAAACTTACAATTTAATATGTGCCTTGAACAGGGAAGAAAAAAATATTCTGGCTAATATTTTTCCATTACCAATCAAAACAATCCGATCCATATTTTAATCTACAATACAGAATGATTTCTGAAAATTGGGTTATTGGGTCATGACCAAACACTTGTACTTTAAACCTTTATTCCCAAATATATATTTGAGTGGAAGTTGATAAAACGATCATTCAATATTTTCAGCTACAGCTTTTGAAACTGTTCAACTTTTAAGACCTAGAGTTTTGGTCTTCCTGCACAATTGATTATGGGCCAATAATGCAAAAATCCTTATTCAGTCCTGATTACATTTTCCATTCCAGGTATCTCCACTCTATTTAAGGGGGATATCTGCCTCTTGCTTTATGCAAGTTACAGTGGTTGCCACCAAAATGCAGCCAGTATTTATCACACTTTGTTTCTTTCCCTATATTAAGGCGAGGAAATGCCACAAACATCATGATCATGTCAAAATCCAGGGCCTCTCCAAATGCCATGTGAAATACCAAAGCAAGAATTTATTTCTTGTGTTTAAAAGTCAATTCTCATTGTACATAGCCTACTCAACAGCACTGCCATTGATAGAAATAATTTCCTAAGATTTGCTTGTTTTCATTTCCACTACTGCAAGAGGTGCCATCAGAATCTCTCTGAATTCTAAGTAAGAGTGAGGGAAAAATTAGTTCAGAAGAGAACCATAAGCTTCCCCTGGCCCCCACAAAATTCTCTCTTCCTATTTCTGGAATTGGATCACGAGCAAACTTTAAGGTGCTGGAATGTTTGGCTCCATTTGTTTTCCCATGCCTTTACATTTCTGGGTACCTGATTGGATAAGAGGGGCTGAAATACCCTGAGAAAGTCTATTCTTGTGCTATTTCTGGCAGGTACTGGAACTGAAAATGATGGAAATCTCACAAGAGTGTCAATTCCTGAGTGACCTGTTATTAAGTAGTAGCACAAAGAGACTGTCGTAAAAACGTAACACATGCCATGTTAATTATTATTTATTACTTCTTCTGTGGTGGTGTCTGGGAGCCCGTTGTGGACGGGGACACCATAAGTAAATCTACCGTTATATAGCAGTGCCAGCTACTGCGTTTTGGACAATTACTGCAGAATCTCTTTGTAAGGGATGCTAACATTTGGATGCTTAAAGTGAAGCTTTCAACATTTCCCCTATCACTATTAGCACCTCTATCATGACAGACAGCACCTACATAGCTCAGTGGTACCTTAGAGAGATTAGATGAAACAGACTATTTTTGGGTTCCCTTCAATACTCAGTAGTTGGAAGAGAAGATGGGAGGGAAGCTAGTGGGCAGAGTTTGGCTCAGTAACTTCCTAAATAAAAGCACTTTATCTAGCAACGTAGGGATTGTGCAGGGCTCATTTTCCAATAAGACTCAGGCAGGTTAGATTACCCTAGAACAAGATAATCTCTCAGTCGATCTCCTTACAAAGTTCCCTGTCTCTGCCCTTCACTGGGAGCAGAGCATAAAACGTGGGAATGAATCACTGCTGATCTTGGCAAAGCACCAGCGCTCCCTCCCTTTTCTCCACTTTGGAATAATCCCAATTTTCCAAAAGGTTTCAATGAATCCAGGATTTAAATTTGGCTATAAAAAAAATAAAGCAAACCCATAAATCACAGGGTTTAGAACAGCAGGCACTTTGATGCATTTAAAACAATTACAGGGAGTGTATGATCTTTCTAAAAATAACCTTTTTTTAATTTAAGTGATTACCACGGGTGAAGCTACCATCAGAATGTAGGACGTGTGCCCTCCAGCATACCATCCATATCCCCACCTCTCAAGACAGACGTGTGGGACGAAATTCAGTTCTCAGTTACATTAGTCCTAGCTCCATTAGAATCAACAGATTTACTCCAGGTTCACACCAGCAAAGCAGAGAAAGGACAATCTGACTCTGCCATTTGTATGATCATTAATATACTAGCTGCAGGGAGGCAGAGCTAATCTAGAAGAAACAAAGAACGAGGATAAAATATCTGTTTGCCCCAGGACACTTACATTTGTATGATGTAGCTTATACACCTTACACCCAGGAGTCCCTAACAATCATTTGATCGAAAGTAGGACCAAGAACAAAAGACCGGGAAAGACTAGAAAACATATGTTTGCTTAAGCCAATCAGAAAGCACCAGGTCACAGCAAACAGCTGATGCTTCATGGCACAAAGTGCCCATTGGATACAATTTATAGAATGACCTGAGAGTAAGGGAAGCATCATTTCTCTCTGATGCAAACAGTGTTTTTTGTGATGAAGAAGAATCAGTACATAACATACATCAGAGGGGTTTTCTTTTGTGCACTAGGGACAAATCCTGCAGCCCAGGTAACAGTGCCCTGAAGGCAGCTATGCTGGTGCAGTAGCATTGCATGCAAGGAACGCACAGGTGCACGAGAACATCTGAAAAAAGTTGGGTGGCGGTGGGTATGTCTACACTGCACACCGCTGGCAGCGGCCTATCGGGTATGTGTAGCTACACACCACAGTGCAAAGCAGGCTGTGTCCATACCGCAGTGTGAAGCTACATGTGGCAGTGAAAGGCTCCAGCACTGAGGAGCTGCCAGAGCCTCTCTCTGCTGCCTCCCCCAGCCAGGGCTCTTCTTCACCGCAGGACCCTTTCCCCACACTGCCTCACCCCTGCCAGAGTCTTTCCCTGTGGTGAAGAAAGGCTTCAGCAACAGGCACTGCATTGCTAACAGCAGCAGTGTGGATGGGGGAGGCATTGCTTGGGCATGGAGAGAGCCATGTAGATTTCAGGCATAGCTGTACTCACCTAAGCAGCACCTCACCATCTACACCGCTACTTATCGCTATGCTAGGGAGGCGTGCAGCCATAAACAGCATCAGCACGCTCTGTTTGGTGGGGCAGGTTTTGGGAAGCCCGCTTCGTGGCTCCACGCCAGCTGTATGCTGCAGAGGGCAGGTCAGCAGGGACTCTCAGTGCAGAGAGCTGCTTTGAGGGGAGGAGGGAGAGGGTCTGTGGATCCTCATACACATAGATCCACCAGGATCTTGGTGTAAAACCTAGCACCTCTCTGATGCTGCAACAGGGGCCAGAGAGCCACTCCACAGCCTTGGAGGAAGACTCTGTCCACACCAACCCCCAGTAGATTGAAACAGGAAGGGGAGCTCGCCCTATGCTCACAGCACCAAGGCAGGGAGAAGGGAGGGGGCTGTTCTGGTTTAAGCAAAGAAAAGTTAGTTGCACTCTTCTCCTAGTCCCCGTACTCTGCCAGCACCGCCAGAGACCCGCTACAACTCATCAGCGCCAAGTGCATTTCTTATTTATTAAAAATCCCAACTGTCTTAATTTTCAAGTCAATATCATGATTTTGGGGTCCCAAGCTGTGAATTTTGTATGCTGGGGGTCAGCAATACCACATCACGTTCACTGGAATCACATCCCAGATGCTCCAGGACACACACACTGTGGTCATTTCAGTGAAAAGCCACCAAGGATAAGCACGCAGTTGGGTTATAGGATGTACTGTGTGGAAATCATGAAAATTAGATGCTTAGTTCAGTTTGGACTTTGAACTGTCTATTCCAGACAACCAGGATGATTGTTATTGGTGCAATTGTTCAAGACAAAGCCAGAGAATGACTCAGTCACAGCAACATTATGAGGGAAGATGTCTTGATTTAAGAGCATAGACCTCATTAGATAGTGGGGGGAAAATAGAAGTCTCTTACTGTTCTGGTGTATCAAAAGGATACTAATGAACCATCAGTTCATAGAATGACCCTGTTCTTCATTTCAGAGCCAGCCTGGCCTTTTGTGTTCAGGACACAGAATAACAAGAGAAAGAACAAACAGAAAGAACCCCTTCCTCCTGTGCAAAGTAAATTGTAAAATGAAATCATTTAAAAACTACAATATTCTGCCCTACTTTAAGCTACACATATGAACAGATAAAAAGTTTTTTTTTCCCCATTGGAAAAACTGAAACAAGGCTTTGATCCTCAAAGATCTCTTAATAATCGCTTTTCACTTCAGTTCTTTTCATTATTTCAGACATTCTTGGAGAAGGCTAAAGTTGTTTTTTTTTTTAAACCTTTTTAACTTTTCCATGTTTAGGCCATTTCTTTGCCTACTGTAGCAATATTATGGACAAGCCATCAATCCTTCACTCATATATATACATAAAATCTGCATTAGCAAAGTCTGGGAAAGTAATTGTCATTTGACACCCTACATCGAAGGTAGCAAGCTCACAATATCAACCTTTCCTATCCTTTCCAATACATTACAGTTTCACAGCTGATTACATATTTTTTATTTAAAACAAAAATACTTTGCCAAGAAACTGCCCTGCATCAAAATTCTCAATCTGAACCACCTCAACATTTGCAAAAAATTGGATCTGAATCCAAATTTCAGGTTTGGCCCATCTCTAAATGGCCTTGGATCAGAACTTTTGAAACAAAGCTGTCACAGAAAAAAGTGATCTTGCAATATTCCCAGCCCTGCTAAAGTTACTAATATACTTCTGCCTGACTGACTCAAGATAGTTGATATAGGTTAGATCAGCATCTGAACTGTTGGATGCTTAAATGAACCCAGACATAGAACCTCTTGAGATTTGTCCAGCAATAGAAATACACCCTTACTATATTTCATTTTCCGCTAAGTGCCTATTCCTGGCTTGAGACACTTGAACTCTGAGGCAGGGACTATTTTTCTCTTCTGGGTTTATACAGCACCTAGCACAGTGGGGTTCTGGTCCAGAACTGGGGTTCCCAGGTGCTACAGTAATACAAATAAATCATATTTTTAAAAGGCGCAATGTAACAACACATGCGATGAACTGCACACGCACACAGTATTGAAATAACACTCCTCCATCAATGGCCCCGCATCTAACCCCCTCACTTCTCTCCGATCATCTCCACCTCCACTGCCCAAGGAGAAGGGAAGAGCTTCGCAACATGTTCAGCAGGTGAACGAGTCTGAGGCTTACTAGACCAAGGCAAAGGGAGTTGAGGAGCCTTCACAGAAAATGACACTGATAACAATTCTTTCCAGTTTGAGCACCTCTGCAGATCACCAGCGTGGTAAGATTACAGGGGATGAGAGACAGACTCTGAGGTTGTCAGCTCACAAACCTATTTAGGGTTTGATAGGTTAAAACCTACACCTTAACATTCCACCTGGGAAGATACACGTAGTCAATGCAGATTCATGCATTCCATGCCTAAGGCACCACTTAGCGAGCTCCATTCTGCACTAGCTCCATAGGCCCCATGAAGAGTTCCTTAAAGCATTCTTGGTCACGGTGGTAACTGAGCATCCAAGGATTTTACAAGGTTCTTAAGGCAGATGCACTTTCCCAATCAGGCATGCTCGTATAATTCTCACTAGTTCTTCTAGCTGCTTCTTCATACCACCAACGTTGTCTCTGTCTTGGCTGAGCTAAACTTCAGCCAGTCTCATCCAAGTCTCATTTTCATCTAAGAGAGGATGGCCTTGCAGGTAAGACACTGTACTGGGAGTCAGAAGATCTGGATTCAGTGCCAGACGCCACCACAGATTCCCTGTGAGACCTTGGTCAAGTCACTTAGTCTCTCTGTGCCTCAGTTCCCCATCTTTAAAAATGAGAACAACATTTTCTGTCTCCCGCTCTCAGCTTGTCTATTTAGAATGTAAACTCTTCATGGCAAGGACTGTTGGTTACAATGTGTACGTGCAATGCCTAGCACATTGGGGCCCAGATCAATGTCTATGCTACCATAGTACAAATACCAGGATTTAGACACTGCGTCATCTTCACTGTATTAGATAGAGAAAAACACAGAGCTGAATGTCACCAGCATACTGAGAACACAACACCCACTGATGCCTTACAAACCTTCACCTCAGACATTGAACAGTGTAACAAAATAAAACCCTCCTCAGCAATTGCCCCAAACTACTGTGACCTCTGGATCTCACTCAAAAAAAGCAGAGCCTCTCAATAGCGATGCCCATCCAACCCTGCTAGAAACCACAGCTGTGTCTGCAATGCCCGCAAGCTCAGCAATCCCAAAGGGATGATAGCTGCAGAAGGATCGGCTGGATCCTTTCCCCTTGTTCATTGCTAGAAGTTCATTGACCAATGCCACCAGTGCCGTGTCTGTCCCCCACCAATGCCTGGAACTTGATTGACAGGAGTGAAGGGAAACTGAGGACTCCAGATTGCAGCAAGGCAGCTCTGGTGCTATCTCTCAACCAGCTTTCTCAGAAGGGAAGGCTGGAAGTGGGTCATGATATTTAGCTAGTGTGTCCGTGATGGTTCCTTGCTAGATCTTCCTCAAAGGCAGCCCCTTTACTTCTCCCCACATTCACATGAATTATTCGTTACAGATACGCTTTAAAAGGGCAGCTAACACCCCCTTGCACTTAGTCCTGTATCTGACACAGCCTGCAGTTAGGTTCCTACCCTTTAACTGGGTTTCTATTGTACTGGTGTCTTTACTTCTTGCAAGCTAATTACCAGTTTTGCCCTTCACGGTGCATGTTGTAATATTAAACCTTGTTTTGCTTGGCTGGCAGAGCTGGCTTTTCAAGCAGCTGTGAGAAAAGGACCCCTCAGCCGATGCAAACAAACATGGCTTTATTTTTAATTTGTGAACTGAAACAAACACGTTATGTTCCCGGCTGCAGAGTGCATGTCAATCCCAATAAAACCCGGCACTGAGAAAGGAGACTTTGTGGCCCCTCTCTGGTTCAATTGAGAGAGGACGCTTGGTTTTACTTCTAATACCACACATTGATTAGGACAGGAGAACCTTTAAACTGCCTGCATTTGAAGCAGCCAGAAGTCTCTCTGACTCCTCTTGATTGAGCCCTGGGAAATCTGAGGCCAGCTCTGGCGACTGCTGTATCCATTCAAATAAAACAAATAGCCTAACAGGATACAAAAACTCTATTTAGATCCAATGGTGGCAGGCAGTGTATATATCTAGTGTTGATTAGACAGCTAGAACTGACAGACTGGATCAGACCAACGGTCTGTCTTGACCAGTATCCCATCTCTGATGAGGAGTTGTATCAGATGCTTCAGAGGAAGGTTTCAGCCCCTTCTAATGGGCAGCTGTACAAAGGACAGCCTTGAGAGAAGTTTCTTCCTAACCCTAAGCAGTTAACGGCCAGTGCCCTGCTCGATTTTTGTCCTAGCTAATGTAACGGTGGATAACATCCATCGTAGTCATATAAATCGAACTGATAAACCTACAGCCATGGAATTAAAATACAAATGCATTACCTCATCCCCGCGTGGATTACTGGCATTACGCCAGCACCGATAGATGGGCTGATGACTTGCCAACTCTACTGGTGTCACAGAGGCCTCACTTCAGACGTAGCCACAACAACAGGAGAAGCCGCAGCGGACTGAGCGCGTTGTGTGACAGCCAAAACCGTCAGCCCTTGCTCAGGAGATGTACGGGATGGATGTCAGCAATGGGGGGCGGGGGGCGTTCTTGGGACAGCAGTTCTGGGAACCACGGAAAACAGATGAGAAGCAAAGGCTGGTGTGAACTGCAGCTCCAGCTCTCATGTTGCTCCTGGCTTGGCAGTACGTTTCAAAGATTTGTTGTTTTACAGTGTAACCAGGTTTAAATCAAATATTTGACTGGTGAGCACTTCAAACTGCATCAGCAATCTGGGACCATTGTTCCAGAAGGGGGGGCCAGGAGCTTGTATCCTATAGTGCTTAGCTAGCTACAGGTCTCTACTATGGGGTAAATCTCAACAGGTAAATATATTAGCATTTGCCAGGCTAAAGCACCAGATACATGGGGACGGACGGACGGATACACGCGTGTGCACACACACACAGAGAGGAATGGGCCAGATGCCAGGAGCAAGAAGTCAGGCAGGCGAGGAAGACACCTGAAAGTAGAAGTTCAAATGAAGAAATGGTCCTGTTGTGAAAGCACTGGGCTGGGACTCAGGAGGCGTGGGTTGAGTTCAAGGCTCTGACACAGATTTCCTGTGTCACTTTGGGGAAATCATTTACATCTCTCCGTGTCTCAGTCCTCTCATATGTAAAATAGGGATAATACTTCCTTGGTCTACCTTGGTTCTTTGGAACAGGGTCTGTTTCTGACTATGTGTAATGTGAATGTACAGTATCTAGCACCATGTGGCCCTAATCTCATCTCAGGCCTCTACACACGACTGCAATACAAATAATAATGGGCCTTGGTAAGAGTGAAGTGGACGTGGACCACGACTGCTTAGAAGAATTGCAGTGAACCAATGATTTTTGGTTCTATTGTAGTGGTAAATCAATACCACTACAATATACAATTTACTGCAGACCAGGTTGCATCCCAGCTACTAGGCCACAGCAAGGCAATGAACAAGACAACCCAAGATAGGGCTGAAATGGCAAGACCAGGAGATTTATAATTTTGAGACACAGTATACAACGACTAATTCTGGAGGTTAATTCAATGCCCTCAAGAATGGCAAAGCCAGTCTAGACAACCCGTGTACTGAACAAATCACTTCGGGCCAGAAATAAAGAACCTGCTACCCAAGTTTTTTTAACACCTGCTCAGCCACATACATAGTGCCCAAGATCTGGCAATGAGCATGTGTTGTGGCATTCCTGAAGCCAGAGAAGGATGCAACGGAGCCAAAGAACTTCAGGCCTATGTCACCCGCTCCACACGGTACGAGTGTCTCATCCTAAATCACCTACTACGACGGGTTGAAAAGCATCTAATCCCAGAGCAAGCTGGATTCTGCCCAGGCAAGTCGTGCCCCCGTCAAGTGCTGAACATCACTCAGTACATCGAAGATAGCTTTGAAAAGGGGATAGTAACAAGCGCTGCGTTTGTCAACCTATCAGCAACATGCAACCCAGTAAATCACTGAAAGCTCTTCACTAAAATACACAGCATGATGGAAGATCACCACTTCATAAAAGCTGATACAATGTCTACTTGAGAACCAACGTTTTTATGTCGAACTATGTGGGAAGCAGAGCCGATGGCGGCAACAGAAATGTCCTGTCACAAGGCAGCATACTCTCATCAGTATTCAACATCTACAAGGATGATCAATGGCTCCATCTTGACACAAGAAGTATTATCTATGCCAACGACCTACACGTCTCTGCCCAAGTCAAGGATTCACTGAGACTGAAGCTACATTAAAATCGGCACTGGCTGGGCTCTCCGTCTATTACAATAAAACAACGGTGCACCAACCCATCCAAAACGCAAGTGAGTCTCTTCCATCTTTGCCATTGCAAGGCCAATAGACAACTTAACATGGTCTGGAATAGGGTATCACTTGCTCACTTCAGGATACCTATCTTGGAGTGATGCTAGACCGCACTCTCTCCTTCAAGGTACATGTGGAGAAAATGAAAGGCAAAGTTAGTGCCCAGAACAACATACTCAGGAAGCTGGCAAATTCAAAACGGGGAACCAACCCAGCAGCACCGAGAGCCACCGCACTTGCACTTTGATGGCCAAATACACATGTCCGGCGTGGGGAAGATTGGTCCATGCAAAGTAGCCGGCCCCTGCACTGAAGGATAGTTGCTGCTGCATCACAAGATGTCTAAAACCAACAAATGTGAACAGCCTTTATGTGCTCCACTCAATGTTAGGAGAGCAGTCACCAGCAAAATGGAATGATGATGACAGCTTGAAGATACCGGACACCGGCTACGTGGCCACACTGCAGCAGTTTGCCACTTGAAATCATGGGAAAGCTTCCAAGCCACAACAAAACTGCTTTTTTTTTTGGCTTTTTTTTAAATGAGACTGCTGCACACCTGCAAATGTGGCACGGGTGGCTCCAAACACTCCATCAGAACATTGACATTATTGCACGCTTTGCTGAAGGTGCAGAGAAGGTTTGGTCGACCTGGAGATGTTTACTATCGCCTCCAAACTAGAGTTGCTGGTCAAAAGTCAATGTGTGGACGTGGGGATATTCCAGCTACCCAGAGACATGTGACTGTGGTGAAACACAAACCATGCAACATCTCCTAGTCTGCTGGCTCCAGGGGGAACCATGCACCATGAAAGACCTTGCCAAGACTACAGACTGGGCCATAGCACATGTCTAACACTGGAAAAACCTATGATTGTGGTGGAAGGACACATGAAGACTATTTTAGAAAAATGACCAGTGATCATGTCAGGCTTGGAAAATGACCTTTGCAACAGAAAAGGGCTAGAAAGTTTACTTGTGAAGGGGAGGAGGGACACTGAGCCTGGATTATTCACCAGTCCCTTCTGTGGAAGTTTCACCATATCTGGAGATCATCTCTAACAGGTCCTGCCCTTCAGCTTGCCTACAACAGCTCGTGTGCCTCTCCACATGGAAATTCACACATGAAGCCAAGCCAAGATTCTTACATTGAGTCAGCTTTGAGTTACTTGTACGCTAAACAAAGTCAAGAACAGTTTTCAAAAACTGCTTTTCGAAAGTCCCTTTCCTCGCTCTCAAAAAAGGCAGCTTTTCTAATGGAACTCAGGTTTAAAAAAAAAAAATCCCACATAACCTGCTCGATGAAATAATCCTCCAGCACTGTTCAAAACTATTCAACAAACCAAAGTTATCCAAACTCCAGGTTTTGGGGGCAGGTGTAGGGAAAAAAATTGCTGCCATCAGGTTGAAGTAAAGAGAAAATTAAAAGCACAGAAAAGGCTTGTTTGTATTAACAGAGAGTAAGAGAGAAGTAAAGATACAGCATAGTTACTATATAAAGCATTTGTTTCCTCCTTCCTCTTCTGCAGCACTAAGTGCCACTGGAAGATGATTAACATACTCAGAGGAGGATTAAAACAGGATTCCCCCCAGGTCTGTACATGGTTTGGGGCAAGGAGGCACCTGTTCATCTGGGTTTGTACTACACTTCACACAGTGAGTCCCTGTGTATTCCAAGCAATATAAATAATGAGCAGTAATCCTTTGAGCCCCCTGGTTTATTTGTGCTGTGGGATAAAAGGCCCTGCAGAAATAAAAATGATCGTAACTGCCGTTCTTCTAGCTAAGGTGGTGGATGTATCACTGAGTCCCGGCTAGCTATTATTTATGTTGTGCAGCTTGTGACGTGTAACAGCTGAACGAGCTTTACAATAGCAATGGGCCATGGGGAGCGTGATCTTGTGCACAGTGGGGCTGGAACAATTTTTAGAGTGGGGGCGTGGAAGGCAGAAACCCTGTATTTGGGTTATTACTACTTCAAGCAGCAGCACCCATGCTTGTGCATGGCCTTTACAGTGAGTAACTCCACCCCAAAGGGCAGCAGTGACTTGAGGAAGAAGACTGCCTGCCTGCTAAAGAAATGATCCCTTTCACAAGCCCCTAAGAAGTTAATCTGCCATCAGCTCTGTCTGTGTAGACTGTCCCCACTGCTGCACCACAACCTTGGGCTGGAAAGCTGGCAAGGACATGTTAGTACTGCACTAGGAGGTTCTGTGAATTTCATTAAGTTTTCCATCTGCCCGACATGTCTCCAGAAAGCCATCTACGCAAGAGAACAGAGCTAGCTTGTTGCTGTGCAACCTATTGGAGTCTCTCCTTTCACACTGGCTGCCAAAGCACAACTCCCAGATTGCTGATTCTGATCTCACTTTACACCCGCGAACTGGTGAGTCAGAAAAAAGTAAGTCAGGCTAAATCCAGCCCTTCGACTCTTGGAGCCACTCCTGGAAACCAGCGGCTAGTAGGGCCAAGGCCCCTGCCCAGCAGCAGTGAGCCTGCTTTCTCCCTTGTCTCAAACTAAAGTCAAGAATAGATATTCCCACTGCCTTCCTATAAAGCAGAGTAGCTCGTTTTCTCCCTCTGAGGCTGGGCAGTGTCTCTCTTGCATGACTAGGTTTGCTGGCTGCATCCTGGAGAAGCTATTCCTGGACTGGCTCTCCGAGCTGGTGCTGCGGCATGGCATTAGTGTATGTGTCACAGATTCTTGGTCTGAGCTTTGAGAGAAGCTGCAGAACAGATGTGACAGCACGCCAGGGACATAATCAGCAGCACTGGAGTTAGTTTGGAACAGGGCATAAAAATATGACAATACTGAGCTCACTCATCTTGCTGTTAATCAGACTTTGTAAGGCTATTTTGATTCCCGACTGAAAGCAAACTCACACAAATATTCAGAGGTTTATACCAACACTTCAGAACAGCAGTTTTCATTCAGAGAGAGTTTGAAAAGTTCTCTTAGCAAAGCACATTCATTAAATCTTACAACTTCCCGGGGGCGGGGGGGGAATTGTCATGCCCATTTTTAGAGGACTAAGCTGAGGTCTGGAGGAGTTCTGACGTGCCCACGGTGACAGAGACGGAAACAGAACCCCAGAGTCCTGACTCCAACGTCTGGCGTGTGCTCGAACCACTGGCAGTCGTCCCCTCTCACTGTATAGAACTCATTGCTGAATGGCAGGATGTCTGTCACCTTATTAACTTTGAGGGGTGCGGGGAAGGAAAGTCAAAATGTTGAAACAGCTCTCCCTGAAGCTCCCTTTGAACATGCAAACATACATCCAGATAGGATACAATCCTGCCCACTTTCCTTATTTGTCCTCTGGACCCACAATGGCACTATACAGATGAATAAAGCAATCAGAATTTGGTGCAAAAAACGTGGTCTTAGAGAGATTCAATGTTTAGAAGAGGCGGATATAATGAACTTTAATACAGATGGCAAGCAGAGCACTGTTGCTGTATCCAGGGACAGTTGCTGCGTTAGCAGAGGTGTCACTGTATGACTATCTGCTCCAACTTAAAATTGCGCATTGGTTGAAAGTCATATTTTCCTTTGATGTTTTTCTCACCCTGCCCAGGGACAAAAATAGCCAAAGTGAGAAAACAGCCCTCTGTTGCCAACTGTAATCCACACGACCCAGCAGCAGTCTCTGCTCTACAGTATTCTAGCACTGGGCTTTGAGAACTTTTTATGCTGCATAAAAAACACAGGATAGAATAGCCTATTAAAGCCTTTAGCCAGCTCAGGCTGAAATCACCACGTCTGTGTGCTCCTTTGGCTGCAGACAATTCATATCTCTATCACTGCTCATTAGGGGCGGAAAGTTCTGTAGTGATGGTACATGCGGCAAGGCAATGTGAGATGCAAATTAGACTGCAGCGTGGCTAGTCAGGGAAATAAGAGTGGCAGGACCAGTCCCTTTTTCATGTTATTGAATGGGGCAAACTCTTTTCAGGACTCATGTGTTCTCACGTCTTTAGATGCTGAACCAACTTTGCAAACGACTCTTTGCTTCTGCTAAAATAACCAAGCTTTTAAATTGAGGCTATTGCATTTACTTCACAATGAAACATCCAGTCCAAGCACTTCAAAGTGGGCCCCGCTGGCAAAGTTCCAGTGGGAACCAGATCAGGCCAAGAGCACACGCATGAATGTGAAACATCAAGTGCAGTTTGGACAAGCCAAGGTAAATGGATGATGTGAACAGCATGAAATGCAAAGTCTCTGTTTCTAACCCAAGATATGCGGAGCCCTCTTATCAGGCTGAGGCACATCTGTAGCTCTTTAAGCACCTACATTGGATAGATGTCTAAGGATAAAGTCCTTGGTGTTAAAGGACCTGGCCTCTGAGAGTTTTACCAATGATTTCTCAATCTGCATTAGACCTCCTTGCCAAACATATCAAGCCCCAGAATGATCCCAGCCTCAATGGCCCATGAGCTCTCCAAGTTTGCCAACTCCAGTATCTACACTGGACTCCTGCTGCATGACAAAACTTAAAGCCAGGCTCCGGGATGCTGAGAGGAAGTTGACCCCTCACCCCATGGAGAAAAATGCCTTCCTAACCCCCAAAAGTGATTAGCCCAAGCCCTCAGCATTCCAGGGAGTCCAGCCAACACACCAGATGTGGGAAAGGGTAGGAAGGGGAGGGGCAGCAACAAGCGTCTAGTAGCTGCTGGCCTGGGAGAAGCACCTTGACCCCGGCAGCAGGGGGAAGGGCCAGTCAGGATCCTCTCACCTAGCTATAAAGGCCTTTGGGGGAAGAGGTGACTAGGGAGCCATCTGAACCCAAGGCCTCACAGCTCCATGAGGAACCTGAAGGAAAGGGAAGGAGCTTCCCTTGCCATCCCCATCACACTGAGGAGGAGGAGGAGGAGAAGAAGCAGAAGCTGTCTCCATCTTACCCTGCATGGCCAGGTGAAACCCTACCCAATGGCCTGACTGCTTCCCCAAAGGTTTGAGTACGTAGTGAGCTGGCACTGAATCGTCCAACAAGTTAGGGTGTTAGTGACATGCCAAACTCTAGTAGATCTTTTGGTGTCATTCCAATGGTGTTAGGTATTCACACATGGTGATGGCTCTGGTTATAACCCCAACCATTAAACTCGGTCATTGTTTGACAAGCAGGTGGTCAAACTTCTGAACAATCGCTTCACACACAACACTGGCCCAGGGACTCTGCCGAAGAGAAAAATGGGGAGAGAGTAGGAGTGGGGTGGCAGAATACAAATCAGGTGGCCTATTTGGGTCTTTACTGTGGCCTTAAACTGTCTGAAGGACAATGTCCTGGATCATTTTAACTCATTAAGCTGCTTATGCCTTTCCTTACATTTCAAGATGACATTAAGCTATAAAGAGCTTAGTAATACATCTCCAGGAAGCTCTCCTATGTGCTTACACCATACACGGCACATATGCTGTGCTGGTTGAGTGCATTTCCTTCCTCCAGCAACAAGCAGACCTGAATGTGAAATCCCACAGGCAGCGGAAGCCAGCCTTCCTGCAGGAGACTACAGCGCTTCACCTGATACTGTCACACGGGGGCAGGACAGCAGAGAAGGAGACTGGTGTGAAGGAAGCCCAATGCCTCTATGGACTGCAGCAGGCTGCTCCATGACAGACAGCTCAAAATGAAACCGCTCAGTTTGAAGTGACATTTCAATTAGAAATGACGGGGGGTTTTCACTGCCACGTTCCCATGTCGACGTTTTCCAGAACTTTTCGCTCTGTGAAAAAGTTCAGCATTTCAACTGTTTGACTAGATACAAACATCCAAATACTGGAATTTCCCTGAATGAAGGTTCCATTTTCATGGAAGCTCTAGGCAGGATGCTCGGATTGAGACACTTACTTTAAATAATCAAGATGAAAGGTAAAAGTAGCCCAAAGCTACAGTGTCCCAGTGCTGCTGTCTGAATTAACATTGCCTGTGACAGTGTTTCATTTGCATTCTCCCTGCTGTTGCTTCTCTCAGTACAAGGAGATATAGATTCTGTAGCACAGTAAGATGAGCATAGGTTAATAAGTGGTAAATGACACTCACTGCTTGTTCAAATAGCATCTCATGGTAATAGCTAGAAAGAATTAGAGAACCAATACTTCTGATCTGATCTTTGCACCTTGGACCCATCTCTGCCAAGAAAAGCAGCAACCTGGAGCACAGCAGCTGTTTAAGAGCCACCAACATTGCAGTAGAGGAAGGGCCATTGGTTCATCATGGACTTGGAAGACGACTGCCAGCTCATGCAGGAGCAACCTCATTTCCTAAAGTATCTGCACTGTCTTTGGGGAGGTGGGGTTTCTGATTCCTGGCACTTATGTGACTGGCACCAGTACATACCTGTCCCCTACTGTGAATAAGTTTGGAGGGAAGTTTGATTGTGCCTCTAACCAGATTTCTCACAAGTCCTATAATGTAACACAGTGCTCAGAGTCACTGAAATATATTGCACTGAATCTACTCCCGAGCAGTTGCCTCTCTAATGCAGGAGTGCCTCTTAGCAACTATTTAAGTGGTGCACTGCTGTTTATCTTAAAACCAGGTTTCAGAGTAGCAGCCGTGTTAGTCTGTATCCGCAAAAAGAAAAGGAGGACTGGTGGCACCTTAGAGACTAACAAATGTATTATTTATTATTAAATGTGTTAGTCTCTAAGGTGCCACAAGTCCTCCTTTTCTTTTATCTTAAAAACAGCTGCTCAGATACAAAGGCCTGTTAAAGTCAGAAAGTCAGGATCTGGGGCCAAACTTCTCCAAACTTTGAGATTTGTTTGAACCTGGCCCCTACTTCAAATGACTGAACACACAGAAGTTCTCATAACTAGAGAGAGCACGTGCAAAGTGAATAGCATGAACAAGTCCCTTGCATTTTGTGTTCTGATACTTCCTGGGTGTTATGGAAAGGGCAGTTTGCTGGGATTCTTAATGCCAAACAGCTAACAGATAGCATGAGGATGGCTCATATAGAGCAATGAAAAAAAAAGCTCCTTCTTGGACAGCTCATAGAGGTACCTGAGAATGAAAGTGTTGAGTTTGACAAGATGCATCTTTTATCACCGTCAGGCTAACCTAAAAACAGGAAATACTGTGCCCATCTTATTGGGAAGGGAGTTTACCCTACACTAACCAAGAGATATTGGGCATGTATGCAAAAAAAAACCTGCGTGGGTGTGATGGGGTATATACCTCCTCAGAGAGGACAAATGCCTTAAAGTGACCTGAAGCCACTGCACCTTCTGGGCTGCACCTGGAGGGGTGTCAGTCATAAATGGTGGTCAGCCCAGCTAGGAAAGGGCTGGGTCCTTCATGAAGGAAGAAGCAAAGAGCTGCCGGAGGAAGGGCCATAGAGCAGAGGCAGGTGAGAGACAAATGGGAGTTTTCTTTTTTGGACTGAGGAAAGCCTGTGAGATAGAATGCAGAGCTGGAAACATGACTGGAGACAAGGGGCGACCAGTGGCTGCAGCCCATTTGAAATCCTGGTATATGGAGAGTGTGACAGCCCCTCGGAAGTGGGAAGTGGAACTTGGATTGGTGTTCGGATGGTTTGAAGCTGGGGTGAACTGCCTGCAAAGAAGGCAGTGACCAGCTGAGCCCAGCTGGGCTGAAGATTCAGTTGTTTTGCTGTATCCTGTTGGACTTGAAAGGACTTGGAGGCCCTGTGAAGGGTTAGATTCGCACCTGGCTTGGCCACAGGGCCAGATCACATCAACAGTGGAAACAGGCCAAAGATGGTACAGGGAAAACTGAAGCACAGTTGTTGCAACTCCATATCTAGTCACCAGGGGGCAAGTTATGGGATTTGCCACAGTGGGATTTAATTATGCACATTTGTTTTTAGATGATGAACTTCAATCTGGTTCCATTTACAGATTCTGTAAGGAAATAGGTGAGCTTACAGTACTTCCATAAATCTAGCCAGATAAAGTTAGCAAAATATTGGATTTTGCATTGCAAGAAAGTGGTCTATATTTTTTCAAGAGAGCAGTCATATAACTTGAAAAAATATTGATGTATGTAACCTGACAAAGTCCACTGAAATGGCAATGAAACATTTTCAATACTCTGCCCATAATCCAGTGTATGGTGTTTATGGCTTTGTTTTCTTTTTTTAAGCTAAAAGGAAATAGTACTTCTCTGTAAACAGAGCCAGAATATTGAGGCGCATGGAAATGAGGGACAAAACATGACATTGAAGGGATCTCCACAGAACCAGGCACTACAAAAGCAGTACTGCAACACGTGACTATATCTGTGTGGCGATGAAGAGGAACACTATAAAAGAATGACATGAAATTGTCAAGTATGCAGCAGGCAGACCAGTTTATCTGAAATAAGAACCAGCTCAAACACTCACTCAAACTGAACCTTCAAAGGCAAAAAAGACTGTTTCTTAATAGATCATGGGACCAGCCGGATTTTATTCCCAGATCTGCCATTGACCTGCTGAGTAACCTTGACCCAGGCACTTAGGACTGGCTTTTAAAAGGTCTTTAGGCACCTATCTCTGCATATAGGTGCCTAGTAGGATTTTCAAATCACCCCGGTGCCTAACTTCCACTTCATCCCACCTGTAAAATGGATACTATCAATGGGTTATGAGGCTTAATTGTGAACAGCTGGGCCTGGCCTTTGGGCTCACAAGACAATCACGTGGCAGGGTTCAGCTATGGAATTCATGTCCCTACTTGGTCCAACAAGGCCCTAATTGGCTGACATTACTTGCACTTTGCACCATCTATCTGTGACAGCATCCAGGTTATTTGCACCTCTGCCCCCTCTGTGGTTTGTCCAAGAGCATCCTTTTAGGACTCTGGCCTCCCATCATTACCTCTCTTCATCCCTCTCCTTCCAGATTGGGGATTTAGACCTGCAATCTCCCTGCAATTCACTGTAACTGTCCCACCAGGTCTGACCATAGTCCAGCACCAGCCGTTCGGCTCTCTCCCAGGGGCTGCACCAGCATTTACCAGCAACAAACCATCTTTCACAAAGCACAGTACATTTATTTTAGAACAAAAGCATTACACAGGAAATATAGCATAAAACAGCCTTCACGTTTGCCATGCTTACCAAGTGTTTTCCATCTTCCAGGTGGAGACCCTGACAGAACCAGTCCTTCACACCCTTCCAGCAGGGTTTTGCCCTCCTGGTTAATCTCATCAGTTTTCAGATCAAAATGAGGGATGCTAAGTCAGTTCAGGCTGACCCTTTATACCAAACCCCCATCCTTCATCTTCTGCGCCACTTCAACCTTGTGTGACCCAGTCTACCCTGCTTCTCCCCCACGGGTGGTACTTCTCTCTATTTATCTATCCCAGGATTTGCAGTAATTATGCCCCTATTGATTTTAGTGGCTGGAGAAGATAACACTCCTCCCCTCCCCCAGATACCATCCCTACCTCACAAAGATACACATAACACTGATAGATAGAAATTTATGAATAATCTCTGTGTCTGTAGCATCCAGCACATCTCAGTAGAATAGCCTTTTGACATTTCCACGCTTCTGGTCTCACATCTGTCACATTATCTGTTCAGCCATTCCTTGATTTTTCAGAAGGTGCTGATCACCTGTAACTTCCATTGACTTCTACAGATTTTTGTGAATGAATGCTCCGTGCATCTGAAAATCAAGGGTGGCTTGAGTTTCTGTTGTGGTTTGAGGAAGCTATTTTTAGACAATGTACTTTTTAAAAAATGACACTTTCTTAGATAGCTGCATCTTACAAATATGGAGGGTGTGTGTGTCCCCGTTAACCATATAGTACTGCATTTAAGATATGCACTTAAAGATGTCTGTGAGTCAAGCTCCCCCTTCATTACTTCAAGCATCACTCTTACGGAACGTTCTGCCTTTTGCTCAAACTGACATATTAAATCACATTGGGGGAATGCATCAAAAGGGTCATTTTGCTGAAAGTTCGAATATGACATTTGCTAGAATATTTTTTCTATCTCCTGTCCAAGATGTTTCACCTTTTGATCTGCCCACAACCCTCTCCACATGCTCTGTATGGGAGGCCCTTAGCAGCAGCCATTCACAAGTCAGATGGATAGGCAGCCAGCCATGATTGCAGCAAGAGTCTGTCAATATTGACATTCCTCATTACCATGCAAAATAGCGTCAGAGTGCTTGAGATGGTGCCAGTCCCCTACAGCTACCTAGGAGGCACCCCTGGGAAGTCAATCACTTTGCTGGTGTATGGAGACCACGGAATTCCTTTTAGTTGGTGACTCACGCAATGTCTTCCAAAAGCTCAGGTCTGTGGCTAGATGGGAGATGTCTGCACCAAGCAGCAGCTGCCCGATGAGTCTGTTTCAAGGCTTCACTTTTAGATATTCAATGCTTTAAGTAACAGCACCTGTCCGACTCGGTGGGTGGCAGTTGAGAGTGACAGAACTGACACAGTTGACCATTCCCAGGAAGCATCATGAGAAGATGAACAGGTCTCATGCAGAGGGAAGAGACAGGACTCCATACAATACAAAAGGGATTCACTGAGGCGGGGGATAGACACTGTGGTTGTCCATGACACTCTCACTCCCAAAATCACTACACAGGTCCCCCTAACTACTGACAAACACAACAGTCATTCTATAGCCAGTGCCTCTCCAGGTGAGGGCCTGAGACTCTCCCCACAGCACAGGCTAGCTCATTCAGCCACAATATACATGTTGTTTCAACTTAAAATTTCTATTTATGCCAAGTGTTTTTCATTGCAAGGGTCAGGGATATTTGGTTCTTTCATTTTGTTCCGTTCCAATTTATCTGGGACACATCCCTTGGCAAATTATGGTTTTAAGGGTTTTTGTTGATTTGTTAAGGGACTCAGAGACTATCAGGCTTTGGGCACACTACTCCATAAATGTACCTACATTGCAGGGCTGCAGTGAGAAACAGATCGTTATCCTTCTAAATCTCTAAATCAAACTTATTACCCAGTAAACATTAATATAATTTGAGTGGATCACACCGTAGTCCCTCTAAGACATTGGTTAAAAATAATTTAAGAGTAAGTAGTCACCTCCACTATGTATGTTTCATTTTCACAACAAATGTGCTACTATTGACATGATACATAGTGCAATAACTCAGTCAATATTCAACTTTAATAACTTCATGAAAGATTTGGAGGCAGCTTCACATATAGAAACAAAACTCTGGACAGCAAAGAGTCAAGTAACTGGAATTATAGATGCTTAACATCCGCTTGTTCTTCAGCACCCTCATTCTTATTCAGTGGCAAGGAAAGCTGCTGCACGTTGTTTGGAAAGCAATATGATACAGAAGAAATATATCCATGGCCAGGCTGTGATGACCCATAATGAAGACCTATGAAAAGTTACTTTTCTTCAGCTAACTTGTAAAACATTTCAAATTAGCATCTTATTGCATGGGCTTAATTTTGGCACTGGAACTGAAGATGTGATTATATGACAGAAACCATGTTATCTGCTGAGTCAACAGATTAACTGAAAAGGTGTTTCTGACTTATTAAAAATATTTTTCAAGTTTTTTTTCCCCATAAGCCTGGGGGTTGGAAACTTTTTAGCTGATCACTATGCAAACGAACTAGAGTATAATTATTTTCACACTCCGTTCTAATACAACAGTTACAGCAACAGCAGTTTAGTCAGTTTTAGTAAACTGTAATACTATCAAAAATATAATTTATTGACCAACATGTACAATAAATTGCACCACTGACTTTAAACATCTAGCAAAACTAATTTTCCCACAAGTTGACATTTGGTTAAGACAGTGCAGAAGCTATACATTATACTTTAAAAACGTACATGGAACAAGCTCAGCTGTTGTCCAAACTTGAGTAGTAGTTTGAGACTCAACAGAAGATGAGTACAAGTGCAGCGGAAAAAAATGGAAGCTTCACAGGAACCTTGCCATTTCCTTCCAAAAAACCTTTGAACTCACGGGTTTGTAATACAAAGTAGTAAACGTCCTGGGTTCAAGTTACTCAGCAGTTTCCAACAAATCAATTATAACCTTATATTTTGCAATGCCTTGAGTAGGGATATCCTTTATCAGTATTAAGATGAGGAAAGAGGAAGATATAAGCCCTAACTCTCACAAGCAATATAATGATGAGTAAAACAGTCTTCTCTCTCTAGTCAATTAAGTTTGATATAGCTCCCACTGACATCAGGGGAAAGGTTCCTATTCACTTCAATGGGACCTAGATCAAGTCTTTTGCTGCAATTATTTATCGTGTCATTTTGTTTCCTATACAACTACTTACAACTATCAAACCAACCAACTGATACTGAAGTGCCAGTAAAATCTGAACATACTGCTACTACAGTGGGGAAAAAAAATCACAAGTTTTCCTCTACCCCTCTGCAATACTAGACAACGAGATTCAGCAGCATTAGATATGCAGGATCTGAAGCCAGCTTGGTACAAAAGAACAGGTCTTCTCTGTTAAGGCCTGATATTCCTCACACTGAAGTTAGTGGAAATTTTGCCATTAAATTCAATGAGATCAGTATCAGACTCATAGTAAGTCGTATTCAATACTTGCTTGATATTCGTATTTATTCCTTTTTCCTCCATAAAGGAGATTTATTTACATTCTGATCATCTATGGCAGAGATGATCAGGAATGCAGGGCCCAGCGTAAAGGGTTGCAAGCACACACATCATCCAGTACAAAACTGCCCAAATGGTGAAGGCATACTGTACTGCAAAGAAGTAACTGGAATGCTTTATTAAAAGCAATGGATCCCCCACTAGCTCAGTGATTGGACAAAGAACTGGCTTTACTAAAAGACCAGCAGCCAGCATCTACAGGCTTGCAAGATTAACCGTGGCACTTCATGTGAGCTAAGCTAGATGTGATCTTTGTTTATATTCTGGTACTCCCCATGTTAACTTCATGTATTCTACATTTCACATCAGAAATGACCACTTTTAAAGTAGTATTAGCTGAACAAATATTCTTCCACGCTTTTTTGAATGTATTCACATATTTGACTAGTCATCCTGACAGACAAAAAACCCACAGAAAAGGGAAAATACTACAAAATACTACGAAGCAAAAATGATTTTGTTCCTTGAATGACGAGATGAGGTCTTATTTTTATTTTAAGACACCATTCACACATCCTTAGAAACAATAATAAAGGAATTATATTGGGGACAACTACTGACAGAACCAGGTTGTGTAAAGATCAAGGGGTGGGTAATCTCCGCACAACCCAATCTAGACTGGGAACACCATGCAATTGAAGCTGAGCTAGAAAACCCATGGCATTTGAGAGAGATCCCACAGAAGTGGGAATTTCTATTGTAAAATTGGTGGCCCATTATCCAACCAGCAATATAACTGTGCCCTCTGAGTTTGCATCGTTTGTTCTTCACATTGGCCAGTTTGAAACAACACTGAAGACAGACACCAAACTCAGAAAAAAATTGGACAAAGCACGGATGTTAAATTATTTTAAACTATGGACTCACTACCCAAATGTAGCTAAATGTAAAAAGAGGCTATATCAGTAGTGATCAGATAAACATGAATGTAAGCTATTTTTCCAGTCCATAATTGTGACTTTCTTCCAGTATTACTAATAAAAGGAAAAAAACTTATACTGTCACATTTTGGCTACACAAAATAAATACATTTTATTCACTGAAAACTGGAATCCTTGTAGTATCACTTTATAAAATGTTAGGTGAAGCTTCAGCTTCTTATGGAGTATGCTTGTATTATGCTGGACTGCACTTGCTAACAATAAAGAGACTGATGAACTGAATAAAACAGTTTGTAATTCACACCTTTCAGTAAGTTATGGAAACAATAATAAGCTCTATCATGTGATCCACACTAAACCAGAACAATGCTATCTTTTAGCTAAACTTTCCTATAGGTTGATTTTTGCTTAAAATAAAAAAGTACTTCCAAGTCTACGTGCTTTTAACATTGAGAAAACAAAAATCAACCAGTCAACTCAATATAAAATCTGCAGTATAAATGAAAATGTAAGAAATGAAAATCAATCATTTCTTTTCCCGATCTATTAAAGCATGGAACCAGTAATAATAATTTCCAATTCCACAGTGGTTGTACCGTCAAAACATTTGTCAGTGTTGTCTTTCAGTCCACTAGTACTTTAGGGAAAGCAAGTGCCTGGGAATCAGTTGTTCTGAATTTCGAATGAGCATGTCGCATGCATTCCCTTACACAAAGGAATTTTTTTTATGCCTGTGTTGATACATTTTAGATCTATTTTAAAGCTATATAATACCTGACACACCATTGTGTGGCAAATTAAATAGTGCAATATGTCAACATATATACAGTGCCAGCCATTAAACACAGAAATCTGTGCTACTCTTCTGAATTTTCACACTATGATTTTCTGACGTAAGGATACTCTGAACTTGGCAACTTACAACTCAAACTTGTATCGTCCTACAGAATGGAAAACAAGCTCAACACCCACTTGGCTGTCTTTGTACTGATCCCCAATGACTGAGACAATATGTTTGAAATCCTAGAATTGGGATTTACAAGACAAACTAATGAAAGGACAGAGGAGAAGAAATCCAACAGCATAGAGGATGTTTGGACATGGGCTCATTTCCCACTGGAACATGGATCTGTCAAAAGGGCTTTATTATAGAAAGTTCCATTTATCATGGACTGCGGGTGATATTTGCATTCCTTAAAGCATAAATCTTCCAATTTGTGGCAGCTACTTCAACTCCATAAAACCAGCCCAAGAGAACCCGTGCACCTTGTTATAAGTAATGGGTACAACCTACCTACGAATCCTGCCCTCAAAAATTGCCCTTCTAGTGATGTTTGAAATACTTAGGACGCTCCATTCATTTGAACAGTACACAGTAAACCCACAGCAGAAACAGATGCTTGTTTTGGCAACAGTGCAGCATTTTAAAACGCCACTCTTTCCAGGTATACATTTTCCTCACCACTGCGTATATTAATACGTTACCAAGTAAGTCAGTCTCTTTATCTTGCCATTTTTATATCATCAAATTGTTCCATTCAGATCTATTTCAGCATGTAACTACTTATAACGAAGAACATTGTGTTAAGTCCCCAAGTAAGTTATAGTTTAAAACTAAACTAATCATGAACAGAATGTATTAATAAAGATATATTGCAGAACAGACCCAAATGACCACCTTTCGTACTGTTTTAGTTTAAAATTAAAAATATAAATCACAGACATTTTGGGCCTACTTCTGCCCTTTGTACTGTAGTTGTAAAGAAAATATTCCAACAACAAATGACCCCCCCACCAAGATAGTAATAATTAGGGTTTTGAGTTACACTTGCCACAAACATGCTAAAAAGCATGTTACAGACCTTTTGTAAATATATTTGCGTATGCGTGTATGTTTTTCTAATACTCCTCTGATGTTAAGATGCTTGACAAGCTGGTTTGGAAATCAGTCAAACCTTGAACTCAGAGATACAGGGGCCAGCTCTCAGCAAGATTACAGGACTCATTGTTCACCTCTCAGACTACTCCAGGATTTTTGTCAGCAGACAGAAAATAAATATGGATAAATATGTATGTATCCCGCAGATTTTTTCATGCAAGATGAGAGCTATTTCAAAAATAAATCAGTGTTACAAACAAAGATACTGATCTCCTAGGACCTGTGGGAGCAGCTCCATGCAGGCCTTCACATCAAAAGCAGGCCGAGTTCTCCCTATTAACCCCCAATCCTCCAGCAGAGGCTGTGTCCTGCAGTGATGTCTGGAAGGAAGGTACTGCTTCTAGTAGGTGGATTTGAACACCTCAGTCAGATGCAAAGGCTCAATCTACTGCCATAAGAGCTCTTTGATGGGGAAACTATTGAGGGGAGTGGGGGCAGGGAAGAGAAAATGGCACACAAATGTAACTGGGATCCTTAAATGGCTGCCGTCCTTGCGTGCCTGTATACCCCGAATCCTGCTGGTAGTGGGAGAAAATTACAAGTAACAAGAGAAAACTGGGCTGCCATACTGGAGATAGATGGACACATAATTTAAAAAACCTAACACTGGTCAAGAACTAAAACACCTTTAAATGACACAAAGTATCAACCTAAGTAGCTCCACATGTGAAAAACATGAACAAAAAATACTTGAGACTGAGCCCCTTGAATTAGTTTGATTTATATGTTGTCTTAGAAGAGAGCAAAAGTGTTAATACTTGTAAAAGCTTGATCATTACATTTCCAAAAAGTTTTCGCAGCTCACTCAAAATGACAGGGCAGGATTTACGTGCCCCTTAGCGTTTCTGGCTGAGCATTTCTGCTATTTTGGAGTATGCACACATGTACACAAACATACAGTATTCCAGTACCAACGAGATACTCAGTCTAATGCAGCTTTAAGCTGGCAACACTCCTGAGTAGCTTTAAGTGTTTATCAACTCAGTAGGTCAAAAGTCTGCAGACACTGGGTGGAGCAGCAGTATGCCACAAAACTAACAGATCTCCGCCTGGAAAAAAAAGAGAGGATAGAAAAAACAGTTGTCAGTTCAGGATTAAAGTAACTGGCCACCTTTCACAACAGACAATTTTGTGGACTGTAAAAATAAAGGATAAGCCCTGGTCAATTTTCTAAACAGAAGATTTTTAATTTTGGTTTGTGAAAACAGCAAGAGGTTTTTCTTTCTGCATAGTGTTTTGCTGAGTGTTACTGCCAGTAGGTTTAATGGCTAAGGGGGAAATATCTGGAGAACCCTTTGATTCAGTTTCTCTCATATGTTTAAATTACTGCTTGGAAGCATGAAATAACTGAATTCTGACAGCTAACAGTCGGTTTGAGTGAGTCAACAAGAAACCAAAAAGAAAAAAGTGGAGATCAGAACTCCAAAGGGGATGATCAATGGGCTTTGCTGTTGTATTGGGCTAAGTGCCATACACTTTAAAAATCCACATAAAGGGGCAATTTCACTTCCTTCAACTGAAACTCTCCCCCCCCCCCCCCATAACTTCACTAATGACCTGGCCTCTTGCTTAGGTAACAGTGAAGTCTGATTTTTAATCCACAAAACCAAGACTCACACTTTGCCCATAAAGAAAAGGAGTACTTGTGGCACCTTAGAGACTAACCAATTTGTCTGAGCATAAGCTTTCGTGAGCTCCAGCTCACTTCATCAGATGCAACATGTTATTTGCCCATGTTATTGTAGGGAAACAGAATTACACAGCCCCTTACACTTGGAAAGCCCAGTCCACGTTTTCTCAGCAGTCTCTTCCCCAACCCCCCCAATACATTTTATGGTAGAGGGAAACAAACGTTAGTCTTCCCAACAGAGAAAAATGATATAGACAACCCAAACAAAAATTGTGGAACTAAGGTGATATGCTAAACTGTTCAAACACCCAGCTTCTCCACCCTATGGTTCTATTTGTACATGGACATGGTAAGCTCTTTAGGATAAGGATCCTGTCTTCCTATCTCTCTCTAAAGTACCTAACCACAGTATCGGCATTACATAAATAATAGTATTACCATGCCAAGCATGTGTACTGCAAAGATAAGAATACCAGACCATCCTTAAGTCTCAATGTCTGTGGATTTGCATCACAATTCTACAGCAGCTGAAAGTTATGTGATTGGATATTCTATGACAATCCATTCTGGACCCAGGAAGGTGATGGGTGTTCATGCTAAGTGCATATGCTAAAATACTTGGAGATTTTAGCTAAAAAGTGAAAAATGGGCAGTAATGTATATTTTAAATGAAACAGGTATTTTAGAGTCTCAGCATAGCAACATAAGGAATTAGTACACTGAATCATAGCAAAACTTAATTTGGTGGAAAAATATGGTATTGTTTTTAACATTTGCAACAATAATTTCTTCCTGGAATAGAGTCTGCCTGGCAAGTTTCAGCACAGTAAGAATTTTAATAATCCCTGGAAAATAAGGGTTTGTGTTGGAGGTGTTCATTGACTCTTAACCATAGTTTTGTGGCAACTATAAAAAGTAGGTCTCTTCCATCTCTTTAGGAATCTAGCCATCTGCTGCCGCTGTAGGATCATTACATACAATATAAAGCTCAGCGGTTTGTCCACTCTAGTTTGGATGTCCCAAAAAAGAAATGTCCATCATTTGCTTAGGAAACTACACAACACACACTAATCCATTTTGCTTCCTGGAAAAATTTCCTGACAGCTTGAATATTTTTTTCTTAATTTCATCCCATTATGTCTTGTTATAACCTCTTGTGCTGGTGGAGTTTAATCATCTGACAGTCAAAATTTCAACAGAACAGCAAGTTGAAGATAACTGTCTTTACAATCAGAAGAGCTTTCTAAGAAAGGAGATGGATTTCTAAAATAGCAGTTATGGTGCTTCCTGGCTGCTGTCCAAATTTAAGATGCACAAGTTGTTTTCACTTCATAAAGCTGTATTGCTCATAAATCAGAGCAGCATTATGCTACAAACTCTCAGCACAAGAGGCTGCCATATAACTTGAGAAAAATTATACCATCTGCTTGAATCAGCAATCAGATTTTTTTATTTTCTTTTTTAAAGTTTTCTTACTGATATAACTTTTTTTTTCTTTTGCTGCTACAGAAGAATTACTGGCAAATTAAAAGATTTTCAACAGTGCAAGAACTGAGTTTAGCATTACTGGTATGTATGGGGCTTAAATATCATTCTCAGTAAAGACATCTATAAATGCCTAACTTTTCTTTTCCATGTTTAAGAAGAGGCTGTCTAAGGAATTGTTTAACAACTTTTCTCAGGAGAACCTAGCTGTCGGGTTTGTTTGTCCAACAAAATATGACTTTATTTGTTGATAGCAAACTAGATTTCTGAAAATACTGAACTACATTGTGAGTAGTTCTCATGTTCCTGTTATGTATGTGTCTATGTCCTCATGGTTCAGCTATTAGCTCTGGTTTATGGAGAAAAATTCCTACACATTTCTCCCCACTGCCCCTATAAACATGGCACTGTCACCTGGGCAAGAGACATTGCCACCTGAGATGGGAAGGATAGAGCTTATTCTGTGCTTTAACACTAACCAGGTGCACAGCCACAGGGTCTTTTCTATGGTGGAACCTCCTCTCAGACACAAAGAAGGGAAGAAACTCAAGTCAAAACAAACCATGGAGCAGGCTCAAGAGAGGTTCAAGCTAGGATGTTGCTGCTGATTCTCCTCACTGACTGAAAACACCCCTTGACACCAGGCAGAAGGTAGGCTTCTAGGTATGATATTGCTACACCTCCCTTCTTGGCAAGATACTAAACTTTTCTCTGGTTGATAATTATGGGTGCATTAATTGACCAGCATGACTAACTGGAGGCTGAAAATGAACACACTCCCCACCTGCCTCAGTTTCCTCATAAAGCCTCAGTGAAACAGAATTACCTTTCTCCGTACAACTAAAATTTTAAACAAAGTTAGGTCTGTGAGGATAGACTGTTTCACTCACCTCTCACTAAAACCTGTATCCCACCTGCCCATGTATTCGGCACCAACCCCAGCTCAGGCTAATAGGTGGTACTGGAAAAGCACTACAAAATGACCAGTGTTCAGCATTAAGTTATGCCAACTTTCTACGGGCCTGAGGAACAATACTCCCTAGTTTTAAACTCTTGTTTGATTATGCTACCAGGCAAGCGAACACAACTGTGTAGGTTTGGCTGCTTCACTAGACAGCCTTGCAGGCATGTTCACATTTTCTGTGACCATAGAAACTGAACTGTTTGTAATTGCATTTCACTAGCAACCATCTTCTTCAGCACAGCACCCTTCCACTGCACACCCCTGATTTGCTCATATTGAAGAAGAGCATTTTAGTTGCAAATTATTTGAAATATACTCTGATAATGGCTGCAATGCCCCCACCACTGGCTTTCATTTTTGCCTTTAGCAAAAGAAACCAATATGCCTTGTGGCATTTTATTTGGTGCTTGCATTTGCCTCAGATACAGGGGTGAAGTCACCAGGTGAAGGATTGCTGTTTGGTAATAGTTCTTTCCTGACTCAGAAAACCCTCCCAATGGATTTCCTGATCACCCACGTGCTGTTCTGTTAGGAATAGTTGAGTCCCACAACATCAGAGTCATTAGCTGTTCAATAGTCATTGCCACCTCGAGGCTGTTCCAGGTTTATGGAAATTAATCTATTGTAAATAAATGCATAAATAAGATAACTTTAGATTAAGAACAATCTATACTGGGTGACTCTGATGCTTGCCGGGAGGGTTGTGAGGCACCTCAAACTACCTGGCCTCTGCATGAGAAAGCCTTGTCTGTGCCTCCTGGGGATCAGCTCCCCAACTCCACTGGCCATAGGCTACACAAGCACTGCTCTCTAGGACTTGCAGGCCCTGCTGTCAATCTACGGGTTAGCAACTGGCACACCCCAGCCCACAAGCCTTCTGCGCATTCCCTTGGAGTATCCAGCTGCTGGTCCACTGGACACTCACAGCATTCACAGATTCACTGCTTCCAAAAAACCAATAAACCACAGCTTAACAGTTTCACCTCAGATCACGGCTCCACGTAACATACAGCACTTAGATAAGTTTACAGTGAAATCAAGTATAACTGTATTTAACACAAAAATTCAAGTAGTACAAGCAGAAGTACTGGAAACAAATGGTTTGTTTAAAGATTCAATGGGGCCCTAAAAATCTATGCTGAGAATGTATGAAACAAGGGGACAAGTTACTGGGATGTAAGGTTAGTCTGCTATTTGCTTAGCAGGAGGTGCCCCAAGAGTCCACAGGGTTTGCCCCATTTGACCTTCTGTATGACAGACAGATCAGAGGTCCCCTGGATCTTCTTAGAGATTCCTGGGGGGATGGCACTGAGGCAGTGGCAGGGACTAGTGGCTGAACACGTGCAGAGGTTCAGGAAGGATTTAAAATCCCTGATGGGGATTAGTGAGGTTTTACTGCTCAAAGGCCAGGCAGCTCACAAAGAATGGTATGATCTCAATACCTGTGATTGATCATTTGATGTGGGTGATTGGTTCTGGTGTTACTTCCTATAAATAAGCACAAAATGCACAATTCATGGAAGAGGCTTATGAGGTGGCAGAAAGAGTTAATGTTACCTGCAATATACCAAGGCCCCACAGCAGGGTTACACCTCCAACTGTGCAAATCAACAGGTTAAAAGTATACTACAATTGTGAAGCCATTGTAAACAAGATTTGCTGTGCAGTTTAGGACTGCGAGACAGCCCCTCTTATTGATTTGGTGATTGAATGCCACAGCGATATCCAGCTAGAGGGCACTGATTTATATGAAGGGTTAAACTTAACTGAAAAGGCAAATATGGCCATGCTGCAAAGTCACTGACAGGTATTTTCCAGCAGGCCAGGCCTGACTCACAAAATGGTCCATAAGATTAACACTGTCGGACCAAAGCCAGTGTCCAGCAGAGAATACAAGACAACTGGCAAAATGCAGGAGCAAATTTGCAAGGAGGAAGCAAGCATGCTAGACATGGGAATAGTTACAGAGTCAAATAATAGTCCCTAGGCTTCTCCAGTTGTTACGGTCCCCAAAAAAGCTTTATGCTGTCACAAGTTCCTGGTGCCTACCCTATGCCCAGAATCAATGATATGCTAGACATTTTAGGCAGGACAAAATTACCAAGCACCCTGGATTTAACAAAAGGCAAATCCCCTTAGACATTGAAGTACAGGAAAAAAAAAATTCACCTTCATAACCAATTCAGAACTTTGTCAGTTTAAAGTGTTACCTTTTAAGTTAATTAATGCAGAAGTCACATTTCAGAGGCTCGTTAATCAAGTGTTGGCCAGGTTATAGGGCTTTGCTCATGCCTCCATAAATGATATTGTAATATTCAGCCATTCCTGGCAAGATTATAAGGATGATGTGGGAATTGTGCTGAAGAGACGCAAAGATGCTGGTCTTACAGTAAAAATGACAAAACGTAAGATGGGGAGGCCAAAAGTCCTTTACTTAGGCTATTGGACAGAAGAGGGACAGATTTGTCTGGATCCTTTAAAAGTGGAGTCCATTGTTAACTGGCCTGTTACCTTGAACCAAAAAGCAAGTTCAGTCTTTTAGAGGTTTGGCAAATTATTAATGCTGGCTTGTGGAAGGTTTCAGTAACATTCTGTCTGCAATTACAGACCTCTGCAAAAAGAGACTGTAGCCTGTCAAGAAGGCTTTGATAAAGTGAAAAGAATTCCATTAGAGAAACTGGTTCAAGCCAGTACTAGCTTTGATAAGATGGCTGAACTCTGCACAGATGCATCCAATACAGGCCTGGGAGCGGTGTTAATGCAAGCGGGCCAAGGCAATAAAAAGCATCCTATAACTCAAGTAAAAAAAAGTGATCCCCTTCCCCACACTGAAGAAAATTTTCTGTCACAGAAAGAGAATGTTACGCAATTGTGTGGGCGGTCAGGCAGCTAAGGCCTTACCTATTCCACAGGAAGTCCAGAGTCCTAACAGACCACAGTCCATTGGCATGGTTTCACAGAACAAAAGGTACCAACTCCAGACTCTGCATTCGAGAGCGCTCCAAGCATATGACATGGAAATGGTACATATGAAGGGAAAGGAAAATGTGGTGGCACATACACTGCCCAGGCAACTGGGCAGGAGCTAACTCTACGGCATCAATGTAAGGGAGAAGGTATGAACCAGGGACGCCTTGGTGCTAACTGGCAGACGGCACAGGATTTCAGATGGATCCCCAGGTCAGATATTTGCATAATAGTTCACCAGAGATGACATACCTCAGAAGTGTTCCTTTCAGGCAGAAGGTAACAGACACCTATCTCCATATCTGGCCATTTGTGTATTGGGATGCCTCATAATGGAGGCCTGTTTGCATACTGAGCCACAGGCAAAAGAAGAGATTTCAAAATCTACAGCAGAGGAATCTACAGGATTAAGAAAACAAGTGTGTGCGTGTGAGGGGGGGTGTCCTGTGTATGGATAAACAAAAAATTGCTCTGGTATATCTTGGAGTACAAAGTGACACTCTGGGTCCTTCACCAAAAAGGCCAGCTGACAGCATTCTTGTCTCATGAAAAAAGGGTCAAGCCAGCTGGCTGAAAAGTGATGCAAGGATTCGGGGAGAGCAATATTGGTTAGACATGAGAGTATCTTGTTAATGAAGTCTAGGCTCTAGAATGTACGTTATGATATTATTTTATACGTAATCATTTTTTCCCAATACTTCTACTTGCTACTACTTGGATGTTATGTTTTGTTAAATAAACTTATACTTGACTTTACTATAAACATATCTAAGTGCTGTACGTTAAGTGGACAAGTGATTGGAGGTGGAACTGTTAAGCTGGGGTGTACTGTTTCTTCTGAAGCAACAAATCTGAGAATATCGCGAGTGTCCACTGGAACAGACTGGACACTCCAGGGAGATGCTTGGAGGGCTTATGGGCTGGGGTGTGCCAACTGCTAACATAAGGTGACAGCAGGGCCTGTGAAGCCTAGAGGGAAGTGCTTGTGTTGCCCATGGAGCTGATACATAGCAGGCACAGACAAGTCTTCATCACGCTAAGGGCACATAATAGGAAGGTGCCTCACAACCCTGAGTACCAACCCTGAGTACCAGCAAGTATCATGGTGACTACTGTTGCCCTTGTTAGTACATGCACAATAAAATGCTGGTGGGAAATGACAGAAATAAATATGACGGTCCCCTTTGATAGGAGATCTCAGAAAAAAAGACTTTACCCCATTAAGGCTGCCAAGCTAAAAAAAATTCCTCAAGTTCCATAAAGATGTTTTTCTTCCCAACAGGAGCCCCTGTGGAAGGTCTGAAACCCCAGTCTAATTTTCTGTAATTACCCCTGGTGCAGGCCCGCCATTGGAGTCTCCCTCAAGGGAAAGAGCTTTGGGTAGACAATGGTAAACATGGGCTGGCTGCAACGGTGACAGTGTCCCAGAGGGCAGTGCAGTAATTCCAAGAGACTTTTGGGTAATGAGATTGGAGTTAGGAAGCTGAAATCTAGAGAAGAAAAGAAACATAAGTTAAGAACCAGGATTGTAACAAAACAAATTCATGATAAGGTTCAACATAGTAAACCTGTTCCATGACCCCTTAGTGTACTAAATATCTCACTAATCCTCTCAGTAACATCTGGCCATGTCAAAGGAATAGTAAACTTAAGCAAATTATTTGCAAATAAGATGAAGCCCATAATGGCACTTGCAATGTAAATAAGCAAGGGAAGTTAACAAAAAACTGCAGGCATAGGATTAATCAGACCCAAACAGCTAGGTGAAGGTGCTGTTGCTCAAGCAAATACAAAAAAACAGCAAATGCTACAAGCAGTAAAACATTTCTAAACAGAGGCATTGGCTGACTCAAGCAAAACTTAGAATTAAAATTTGGAGGATTTAGTTAAGTGTGCGTCATTAAATTAGATCTATTAACCGAAGTGAGGTTCTCTGTCCTAATCAGTGGCTATTCAATAGTCAACAATACAAGATTCTAGGAAGGAAGTCGGTATCATTTTATTTATATAATTCAATAAATAACCATCCCACAGCACAGCACAGTTTATACAAACCCCAAACAATTAATCATCCAGCAATTCAAAATTGCCAACGAGAACCAAAGCCATAACCACAGCCACCTCCAAAAGGCCCAGCAAATACATGGCCTTATTAATATGCCCCACAGGTCAACAGATCTCGCTCTTCTATACCTAAGAGGCCCCAGATCCAGCTCCAGTGCCCCCATTTGCCACAGCTGTGGGAAATGTGATTTCTCAGTTGGGCAGGCCCTAGGCCACTTAGGACTTTCACAAGTCAAAGCCAACATCCGAAACTCCAACAGAAAACAAAGAGGCAGCCAGTGCTGCACACTAGTATAGGGTGTTAACTGAGCAAGATGAGGGGCAGAATTTAATAAACAGACTTCTAGAATTTGCACCGGACTCAGTTTCTAAATAAATGTAAAGTGTAGCTCCACATACAGTGCAATCCAGTAGTCTAATTTTGAGGTGACAAAGGCATGGATAACAGAAGAATGGTCTGCATCTAACAGAAGAGGTCACAACTTGCTGACCAGGCAAAGATCGAGGAAAGCCAGCCTGGTCACTGCTGTAATACGATTTTGTAACACTAGCTGAGGTTCTAACATCACCCTTGAAACTGCAAACACAAGCAACCAATAGTGGACCAAAGAGGGTGATATTACCTCTGCCGCATCCTCCATCTCCTTCCCACAACCCATCTAATCCCTGTCTGGATTGACCTTTAATAGTTCGCCCATGACCATGCCCCAGTCTCAACCAGATTTTGACTGTCACCCAAGGTGTTGCTCATCGCCTTTAATGATGGTTACTATGACCAGACTAGAAAGATACAAAATAAACTGTAGTGCAGAAATTTGAGGATAGGGAAGATACTTAAAATAGGTGACTCCTCATCTCTCAAGCACTGGCCAAAGACATAATGCCTGCAGCCTTGCACAAGTTTTCCTGCACCCTGCCAACTACACTTCACATTGATTGTGCAACACTACCCTGGCCTTTCTAAACTTAAACCTTGCTTGTGACTATCTTGCCACACTGTGGGGTGGTTGTGACATAGATAAAATTACAGTCATCTGTAATTTAAAGATCTGAATTCTGCTTTCCAGAGGAGAGAAGTGAATAATCCTTTTTGCCCCAAATCCCCAGCCTGTCTTCCAAAAAAGATTAGAATTTCATGCATGCACACAGAAAATTGCACCTTGTGCTCTATGAGCATTGTACCGTTATAATCTTGGTATTTGAACTCCTCCCTGTTTTTCCCCTAAGTAACAGAAATCAGAAACACACAACCTCTAACAGGTCATTAATTCCCCCAGCAGTGCAGAATTGTTTCCTCTAATATAGTTTCCTGTGTTTGGCCCACTCTTAACATGTGACATCCATCATTGGCCTAAATAAATAAATAATGTTTGGGGCAGAGAGAAGTCCAAGCAGCAGAATGTCAGCTCTTCACTGTACACTTTTTCTTGGCAAAAGGAACTACTTTAGTGGTTATGATTCACAACAATAATTCCAGTCCAAGCTTTCCCTGATTAGCCTTTTTACATACATCTCCTTCCATGGTTCACAAATTCTCAAAGCATGGAATATGATAGATCCACAATATTCCAAAATCTAACAAAGCCTGAACCCCCAAATTACTCTCAAATATTGGTATCTCATGTGGTAGTATGATACATAACCAGAGGAGCCATGGGCCAGTTTTCAACAAAGAGCGTGAACTGGAGCAGAACTAAAGCAGCTCAGCTGTCATGCTATACTGAAATGGCCAACGGCTGCTAACATTTCTTCTGCCTTATGTATAACAAGTCTGCCAGTTTAGGAGCGTGCTGCCTGGCAAGGAGTTGCATTGTTGGACAGTGCATCTAATCTTGCCTCGGGAATAATAATTTCTCCCTCTCCTGTCCCATTAAAATCAGTTTCTTCTCCACTGCAGACTGTGAAAAGCCTGCATCCTTTTACATTGTTCTCTTCCCCCCCCAAAAAAAAAATTCTAACCACCACTTTACCTTTGGAGCCCAATGTTTAGCAATGTCTTTTGGGCCAAAGAATTTTTGTTGGTCACTTAAATGTAATTTGCTGGAATAGACATTTTAAAACATTGATGTTTGCAAAGCACTTTGAAGAGCTCTATAAATGCTACTGTCACCTCTGAAAAGACCATTCATTTGCTGGGTCTTGTCAAGCTCTGAAGGATATGAATAGACAATTAAATTACCTTTTAAAAACCTGTAGTAGGTGTTATAGAGTGTCCTCATGGCTAGCTCTTGCAAAGGCAGCACATGATCGGTCTCTGTCCCTATAGACTTCACCTCTGCTGGGAGGAACACAGTTAACTGTCCCGATGAAAAGGAGAGCAGCTTCACCTCTGAAACCTGAATAGGGGAGCCACAGCTGGAGGAATACAAACCATTCAGAAAGCAGTTAGCCAGAATAAAAGTAACCATTGGGGAAACAATATGCAATCACCTCAAAGTGCACTTTACACTGTTCTACAGAACACTGCCTTCCTAGAATAAGAGCTCACTCTTATACACAATGTGAGTTTCAGACTGAAATGAATTTAGTACACATTCTAACTGCCTGTAACCGGCTAGATGTGGCCCATTTGAAGGTCTTTACTGATTAAGTAATACCCAATACCTAGAAAAAATGAGAACAGAGCCACAAGGTGAACCAAGGACATTGACTAACAAAGTCTAGTGTTGCTAGCTTTGCCTCTGAGTCACTCTCATTTAGCCAGACCTAACTGAACAGTACAAACTGGTTGTTACTATTACAAAATATTTTACTAATGGGTCAATGTCTTACCTGACAATAGGGTTTCTGTGCCTTGAACCAACCAGCTTGGAACGATAATGGATTTCCCACCCACAACACGTCAGGCAAAATATAGCCATAAGGTAATTAGTGCTTTAAGTGCCACTGAACGCTGCTTTCCCCCTCCCAGAGCTCCCCTGAAAAGACTGCCCTGGTGAAAATGAGAAGATAACCCAGAAAAATCAGCAAACTCAGCCCTTTCCAACCCAACCCAAGTTCAGAAGAAGGGGGATTCTCAGGAACAGTGGATCCAAACAGAGCAGTTTAGTTTGTTAGTAAAAAAATAAATTCCCTACTTGATTTCTGCTACAGTCTATCCAGACTATTAAGAAGCCAGGAATGACATGAACTATTTGGTATTGTTTATAACAACTTAAAAATTGGACGCAAAAGTGCAGCCTTTGTTAAGTTCAGATCTAACAAATGGAATAAGAAAAGGGGCGAAGTAACTGAATTGTCAACTTTTCCAGGTATTGGGCCCAGGAAAAGAAACCGGATCCTAACAGACCTGAAAAAGGGGGAAAAAAACCTTCATGTCCCAGATAAGAAGGAACTTCAACTGCACAGGACAGTGGATGAAAACCTCAGGAGAACTGAGGTATGGAACACAGCATCAAGCAGCAGACTGACAAACCTCTCTACTGACTTCAATCAATATTGAATCTTCCTTACAAAGTATTGAGGGGGCGGAGGAAAGTCAGGAACTAAGAAATCAAATGTATCATGTCAGGCCCCAAAAAACCTGTGCCTACAATACAGCATCTTTCAGTAAATACAAAGGAAGGGAAATGTTCTGGTGTGAGGAACTGAATTTAGCTGATCTACCCCCTATTAACCTCAATAGATAACACAGGTAAAATGTATTGAATACTTACTTCAGTATCAACTGGGCCTCACATCTATCTTATGGCCTAGGTTATTAATATCCACCTCTCCATCCCCAAAAGTTGCAAAATAGGATGGTAGCATGTTTAAGGGGATAACTGTATACATTTCTGCCAAGACGTGTCAGGAGAAAGAATACTGCCCGAAGAATAACAACTGGTTATTAATAGGCATGAAGGATGCACAAACAAGAATGCCATGAGGTAAGAAAGAGAAACACCATCCCCTTTCTTGCTTATAGTGATCCTCTGTGTGGCTAGGAAAAACTAAAACTCCATGTTAAAAGTGGAGTTACCGAACAGCTTTAGTAAATAAACCACAGGAGTAAAACTATGATCGTATACATTCAGAAGGAATGACAGGCTCAAAACAGTAAATCGATCAGTCCAAGTGGAAGAACAGCAAATCCAATCCAGAAAAAGTGAAAACAAAAATTTTAAGTGCTGAGATAATCACATATATAAAGATGATATTTCAGCCAGCCTGACAGCAGAATTCACAGATTCATTACTTGAGCAATGTAATTTATATTTTATTTTCAGAGTCTTAGCTTGAAATTAGCAACAAGTCGTCAGTTTTCCTGTCCAGACAGTGACCATATAAAGCATTAAACAACCATATCTTCATTCCAGGTCTCTAATCCGTTTACCTGACCAGTAAAGACCTTACACCAGCCACTAATGCTTACTATTGCAAAGGACACAGAAATGCTTTAGCAGACAATTAGTATACCATTTAAACATCCATTCAGTACATTATCAACTCTATTTGAGCACGTTGTTCCTTGTGCCGTTAACAGTTACCCTATAGAAGAGGAGATGAGAGTGCGACCAGCCAGTGGAATTTCTTTTGTGTTACATTTTTTCTCCTAAATAAGTGTATTTTAAGTTATATCAAGGATGTCTATAGAGTATGGAGAGGTGTCTTTTATCAGTATGTACAAGTCCAAACAGAGACCCTATTTTGCTTACTAAAGAAGAGTAGATTCTGTCACAAAATGATTTTACCTTTTAACATAAGGAATCTGAAAAAGTGTGCAGCTCCTGTTAATATAGCCTCTTTTTAGAAATAACCCTGACAGTGCAGCAATAGTTCTGTTCTTAATTTGCAAATATAAGTGCTATCTTTGTTTTGGCGGAAGGGACAGAAATTTATTCGCAAAGATGAAATCTGGGCAGGGGGAAGCACTTTATCAAGTCAAATTGCTTGCTCAAAGACTGAGCACTTCTGTTATGACTGATATTGGGGAGACAAGAAGATCAGCTGTACCCAAATGCAGCCCATATAGTGCTAAAATGTGGTCTGTGGCTGCCCTCTTTCTGTAATGGGGAGGACAAAGCTGATCAGCTGAATCGGTTTTTAATTGCTGGTGGTAATTTTTAAAAAATTATATTTTTTATTCACGTGTTAAAGAAAGTACAAGTACCACCACAGAGCACAATGTGGGTTTGTTTCCCCACATGCCTTACTGGAGTGCTATGAGGATTAGTTAGTTCACGTCTATGCAATGCTTTGACTGCGTCCAGCCTTGTCTACAAGACTTATTAAATTTTCCATTGTAGCTACTACTGGTGTAGCTGCACCAGTGGCAGAAACAGTGGAAGTGTAGTCAAGGAACTATTGGATGCTGCCATTTTAGCCGTCTCATCTAGACCTGCTGTATTCAATTGTGGCTAAAATGCCAAAGGCTAACATAAAATCTGATTAGGCTATGAAAATGAAGATATCGTAAATGAAGGAACACTAGCAGACATCTTTTAAAAGGGACAAAGTCAAATGAAAATCTGGTTTATGCAGACAGTTGTGAAATAAGATGACAAGTGATGCCACTCAAAAAATTAGCATACGGTTCGTTTTAGATACAAACATTTTAACAGATTAAAATGGAATATTAAAGATATAGTGAAAGGCAAAGATGGGGTCAAAATGACTGAAAATAAACAAAACTGTTCAATCAAACCTGTTAGCACACTTTTAGGTACTACCACTAGTGTTTTCTCAAAAAAAAGAGTGAATTAAAAGTAAAGAAAAACAATTTAACATCTTGTTTACAATTTATTCCGGTTTCTGATAAAGCAAAACAAACACTTAAAGTAGATATACAACCACGTCATTTATTGAAGGATAAGGTCAATAAAATTTTTGATCAGCACAGAGAGACCCCACCTGGCAACAGCAAATTGTGATACAACTGCAAAATACTTATACATCACAGGAACAAACAGGAATATGAGCTTTGGCTATCAGGAAAACCTTAAAAATTCTCAGATGTGTAATGGTTAACATACTTTAACAAGGCATGGGCTATAAATGTGGAGTTTATAATTAGTGTAGGTATAGTTGAGAGGAATAGCACAGTGATTTTATAATTAGAAGATATTGGGGCATGTACTCCTCTCACCACTTTTGCCCCAGCATAACTACATTAATTTCAGTGGAGCTATTATTCCTGATTTAAGTCAGAGAAGAAACAGGCAAGTGTCCTGAAGAGCACACTTTCTCCTCACATCAAACTCACAAACATACGATAGGTTTCAGAGTAACAGCCGTGTTAGTCTGTATTCGCGAAAAGAAAAGGAGTACTTGTGGCACCTTAGAGATTAACCAATTTATTTGAGCATAAGCTTTCGTGACGCATCCGATGAAGTGAGCTGTAGCTCACGAAAGCTTATGCTCAAATAAATTGGTTAGTCTCTAAGGTGCCACAAGTACTCCTTTTCTTTTTGCAAACATACGATAGAGCTTAGGGTATTTTTAAATATACATAAAAGTTGGATTGCAATTTGTAGAAAATTATTTAATCGCTTATTGAGTGCCAAGCACTATAAAGAGTTGCTACAGGGATGTTATGAGAGTATGAATAAGAGGAAAGCCCATGTGAAATTCTATTCAGATATGGTCCATTACAGGCAAAGGTTTGAGAATCCACTGACTAGTCCAGTGCTGCAATGTATGGGATGCAAACACTGTAAGAGATGTTTACTTATTAAAGATCATTGAAACATATTTTAAAAATACAGAATATACCTATTGGTCTTGATTTTGGAAAAGTATGTTTTAATGAAGCCTACATTTTGGGCCAAATTTAGAACACAGTCTTCAGCTTCATGCCCTACATTATCAGTAAATGTTTCCTACAAATATCCACAAATGCTCTGGCTGTTGTGGCTTAGCACTGAAATATTAAAATGTTCAGCAAATTAATGCAGAAGATTACAAAAGTAATATAGAACAGGCAGCCAAAGTAATCCCTTCAAAGTAACATCAGTCCTGAATGAATAACCCAAAATAAAATTCAGTTGTATCACACAGGCATGTATTTATGAAGAGCGTTAGGAGATAAAGGTATGTAAGACATTAAGTTAATTCATGCTTACCCGCTGCAACCAATGACTTTATTATATAGATAAGAAGGGAGCCCTTTCAGGTGAATATTGTTATCCACATAAACATATTGCAGTTCTCGAGAACGACCTAAATCTGGGTTTTAGAAAACAAAAAGAGAAAGAGGAGAAAAATGAAGTAATGACAATTCCCAGCAGAAATAATTAAAATCAAAGTAAGTTGATTGGACTCCCTGTAAGTGAACATGAAATATTACGCTATGTCAGTTTAATTTAATTTGACTAAATGAAATCTGTGGAGAAAGTATTTTTAAAAAGACCCCGGTACACACTAAAGTTACTCTAAAAATACCTAACCCCTTTCTAACATTTCCGTAAATCCCATTATGAAGGGAATGTCACTGTGAGAATGAATTTACTAATTCTGTCAATTTGAAAAGGTAAAACGACTCTTGGGCTCACATCTATAGCTAACCTTTTAAAAACAGCAGGCCAAGTCCCATACTAGTGTCAAGTGATGTAACTCCACTGAAGTCAGAGCTCCATCACTGTACAGAAACAGAATGGGACTGTTCAAGATAATATAATAATTTAATGAAATTCATTAAAACTAATGCAAATTAGTGACCGCCTCTGACTTTTCAGGTGTTTACTGACATAAGCTGTAGGGCAGCTAACAGACCAGGAATTGTGTAGTTCTGTACACACTGGGTTAAATTCAGCGCTGACTTACTATACACCCAGACAACCACATTGACATCACTCAAATTGCATGAGATGTAAAAGGGCAGATTTTGCATGAACGAAGCAGAGTTTTGGCCAGTGAAAAAATGGTTTGCATATTACACTAAAATTACAAAACAAAAAATTCAGATATTGACAGATGATTATTATATGATAGAAAGTGTACATACAGGTTTCCAACTAAGAAAAAGCAAAACATTTCCTATGACTATTAGTAAGCTGTCAATACACTTCAAGCATTGACTGTTACATCTTTTCATAAAAATAGTCAGGAGGCTGGCAGGACTGGCTGGTGAGGAATGTTTAGAAGAGCCAAACAAGTAGAGCATACCTAATCAATAAGTAACAGGAGAGAGAGACGTTAAGAACCTACAAGCTTTTAAGAGTATGAACACCAAGCCTGGAGAGGTTCGATTTAGTTTGGGACGTAAGAGTCTGAGAAAGAGAAAGTTAAAGGGAAAATTCAGGTTTCCAGGAAATAAAAAAATCCTGTCAGCAAGACACAGTCACTCGAGGAACAGTCTATTAAGGGAAAGTAGCGACTCATTAACCTGAGACATTTAAATCCAGACTGAACAAAGCACTAAAAAATGTAGTCTAAGAAACAGCCCTGAACTGGCTGAGAGACTGATTACTTTAGATGATCTAAGTGGTCTAGTCCATCTCTAACTTTGATGACTTTCCAAACATTAAGGGTATATTCAACTGCATACATTTCAATTCAATTAAAAACACAATCAGTTATTTTAGAAAATACAAAACATTTTAAAAAAAACAAGCAACAGAAGGCTCCTATCTGACGGCCTAACCACTTGCAAAAACATTTCTGCAGAAAAGGCTGAAATGTATTACTAAACTGAATATGCCTGTATGCCTCCAACATATTAATCATGGGTTTAAGCAGTACAGACTTAGAAATTAAGGAAGGTAAAGAAGCATTTGGATTAAAATGCATTGAATGAGCTAAGTGAAAGCTACACTGTCCTAGACTAATTCTGACTTCCCATCTTCACCAACCAGAAATTATTTTGATTGGCATGAAAATATAAAAGGAAACCTCAGAAACTATGTACTTCTGCCCATTTCATGAACACAACTAAAACACAGATACCAGAATACAAAGTGTAAAAATTCCCTATTATGTCTCATTCTGCTAGATATGGTAGGAGCAATAAATTGTCTAAGATTTTTTGCCAGCCACTACTACTACAGGATGTTATATAAATGTGTAATGTTTTATTTATGCATAGGTCTCTGGCCATCATTCAACTCTGATGAATCACAAGCTAACATTTTACTCATTTCTACTACAGCTTTCCTGATCCCACAAGGTGTTGAGTGTAGTCAGCTCCCGTTGACTTTAAAGAGAATCAAAGACACTAGGAACCTTGCAGGATTGCAGCCCAAAAGGTCTGTGCAAAGAAGATCAACCTACTACAGACACAATCAAACATCATGGGAAAAAAGATGGGGTGGGGAAAAAAGGTGTCCTAAAATTCAACAAGGAAACGAAGATACAGTTTAATCTGAAAACGTAATCTCTCTGTATGCAGTTATGAATCAGGCATTATAAGAGAGGACAGTGTTAAGGTTTCTAGATCTTTAAAAAAAATCCTCTCACTTTGTAAGAGTCAATTTGACTGTTCCTGAGTGGTATTTTTAAAAAACGGCTTAAAAGAAAGTAGTTATCTTTCAAGTAAGAGTACATTCAAATATACAAAATATGGGCTAGGTGGTGGTCTATTGACAGCACAGTGCTGTTGAGATTGGGCTGCCCCTTTGCAGGCCAGCTGCAAATGAAAACACTGCAAGGAACGCACAAACATCTGAAATACAGATAGGGGGAGAAAAAATGGTAAGGGAGCATCTCAAACTGCCAAAGTAGGCCCACTAAACGACTGTTGAAGGGCTCCAAGTGGTGTCTTGTTATGTCTTTCTCAGCAAGGAAGAAGGGTCATTTGAAGGCTGAACCATTAGTGCTGGTGCTAGAAGGAAACCTATCAGATTCCCTTTGTGGAGTAAAAATGTCAGAGTGATTTGATTTAATATATTACTTTTACAAAGGGCCTGAGCCTGCACCATTCTACACTATGGGAATTTTGCCTTAAGCTGGACCATAATAGCGCTCTCAATATACTTCCTTTGAAACGATGTACTTGACTTTCACAGGGCACTTTCTGTCCTGAAGAAATTTCTGCTTGGAAAGTTATGAGAAACACACAAATCCCTCTGCAGTATACAACAATCTTCACTTCCTCTCCTGAAATGATGCGTGGTGCTGGTGTGTATTGCTAAAGAGCTAACACCTCAAATGGCTGTTAGCATTAGTTCAGCGTAGGTTGGCTACATATAGTTTGTTAAAGGTTTTAGGATCCTTCTCCATGAAACAATATAAATGTAGTGTGACAAAGTTCCTCCTCTGCCTTGGTGGGTCCTGCACTTATTGGCAGATTTTCTCGCCTCAGAGGTTCACGGCAGCCCTCAGTTTGGCCACTTTCGTGGCTCAAATCTGCCGTTCACTCAGTTAGTCTCATCACTGGCCAGCAAGGGGAAAGGAAGAAGAACAATCCCCACAGTCTCTGCTGATCCACCAAGTGGGTCGGGGAACAGGTCAGAGACCTTCCCCTCTGGTGGAACCCACCGTCCAGTTCAACTCCTCTTGTATCAAGTAGGGAGTTGGGGGGAGGGGGGGACCGGGCCCGCCCCCTGCTCCGGGTTCCAGCCCAGGGCCCTGTGGATTGCAGCTGTCTACAGTGGCTCCTGTAACAGGTGCGTGACAGCTACAACTCCCTGGGCTACTTCCCCATGGCCTCCTCCCAACACCTTCTTTATTCTCACCACAGGACTTTCCTCCTGGTGTCTGATAATGCTTGTACTCCTCAGTCGTCCAACAGTCCGCGTTCTCACTCTCAGCTCCTAGCGCCTCTTGCTCCCAGCTCCTTACACTCGCACCACAAACTGAAGTGAGCTTGTTTTTAAACCCAGGTGCCCTGATTAGCCTTAACTGATTCTAGCAGCTTCTTGATTAGAACACCTGCAGCCAATCAGCCTGTCTGTCTTAATTGTTTCCAGAAAGTTCCTGATTGTTCTGGAACCTTCCCTGCTACCTTACCCATGGAAAAGGGACATACTTAACCTGGGGCTAATCTATCTGCCTTCTATCACTCTCTTGTAGCCATCTGGCCCGACCCGGTCACAGTAGGGTACAATGTAAAATATTACAGCACTAACACAGAGGCATCCAATAAAATATAAGCACACAGCACTGACTGCAACACATCGAAAAGCTGAAAAAATGTAGTCATGTTGCAGAATCCAGTTATACCAATGAGCACAGAAAACTGGGGGCTGCTGGGTGACTTGAATGTGTTACTGTTTTATCCTACTGGTCTTGGGGAGAAGGGAAGAAAATTCAAAAGGTTCTTGTTTTTAATTTAGTTATATATAGACATATATAGGATGAAAATCAGGTTATTAATGCTTTTAAAAAATACATTCTCCGGAGCTGCTGTTTTAAGCAACAAGCCTAAAAAGGAGCTGTGCTTCATTTCTCCCCTCTGTTTGGATGTTGCATTTAGACTGTAAGCTCTTCGAGACAGGGACTTCCCACGTGACTGAAGTACTTTTGGGTGCTACATAAACATCTCCATCTCAGTTTGGGCAAAACTCCTCAACTTTAAGCTCCCAAATCCCACAACAGTGCATGAGTTTACATATTTCATGTTCAAATGAAACTTATTACATTAATAACCATGCATCTCCTTCCAACCTCCAAAGATTAAAAAAAAGTGTCAAACACCACCACAAACAAGTTTATTTTAGTAGTTACCAGTTTAAAAAGCTCTTTCTACACCATCCCCATTAGTTTTTATGTATTATACCAGGAAATAAATATTGTGAAAAGCTTTTCGATAAACACACTTCTTTTGAACTCTATAAAATAAAGAAGCTGTCCATCTATGGAAAGGCTAAGCCACAAAGAAAGTTTTCATGTGGCTTTTGCTAGCACTGCACTGTGTCTAAAACATTTCCACTTTCCTCCTTCCAGACTCTCAGATCAAAGACCTTTCTTCTAGAAGTGACCAAATACTACAAGTCCTGAACAACCCCCAATTCTATTTTTATTTATTTATTTATTTTATTTAACCTCAAGGCCCTGGCATATGCATTCCACATGGCTGAAGACCAAACAAAAGCTCATGTGTCTGCACTGATGCTCTTTTAACCATATTGTGAAAGCAGGCATGCTGTAAAAGCATCTACTGTGGTAGAAGACCTTTGTTGACTGTACACTGATAAATTACTAGACCCATTTGCTTAAAGAAAAGCACATACAGACCCTCAAGAAAGTGATACAACACTGAGATTTTACTGTCATAATATCCAGCCACTGTCACCAAACTCTAGACAGAATGGTCCATAATTACTTTATTTAAATCATTTTATCAATCATGACAAATTAATTGTTTTAATTGTAACAACAAAAAGCCAGACTCCAGTTTTTTTCAATAGAATTTTTGTTTTCAGAAGTTGTAGCATTTGCATTCGATACTTGGAGAATTTTTAAATCCTGTTCACCTTCTTCAAAACACAGAGTAACCTGTAATATATAGCTCAGTAGTTTCATCTTCAATTCTAGAACAGAATTCCTAAAGCCATTTACTGGACCAGAATGGAAAAACCACATGGTCTACAAAGACAAGCAAAAGGAAGGTGCAGAGCTTGGGCACGATACATAGGGTTACACAGCTGGACTCAGAAATACATTTCAGCATATTTTTAGAAAGTTGTCAAGGATGCCCAGAGCATTATATGGGTACTCTTTTATTGCTTAGTATAAATCTAAATAGTGTACCTTTTATGTCAGTCCTCGGAAAACCTACCAATTTAAGAGTTATATTGGCATATGCAGGTATTTAAGTCTCCATTGCAAGACCAAGTAAGTAATCTTGTTTTTGTTCAACTATCTGTTCAGACATCTGCTTGAAAAGTTGGGAGTGGCATGGTATATTTATATTTGGTGAATCTATTTAGCAAATAATATACTAATTCTGCATGGACACAAACTTAAGAATGGTGAATTTTAAAACCAAAAGAGAAAATACACAACAGGACTCGCTTATACAGTATCTCTATCCTGCATTACAACACAAGCACAGGACTATTACTGAGGTACATCCGGGAATGTCAGCCTATGAGTAAGCAGGTGCAGGTTTTCCTCAGACCGAACACGGATTTTGCAAGCAGTCACAGTGGACATGTCTACACTAGCGTTAAGGAAAAGTTAGCACATGTGACTCCATTTTGGTTTGGGGCCCACCATTGTCTAAAAGCAAGCACATCATGCACCAGGAGGAGTGTTCCTTAGATACTGCATTCCTGTGAAAATCCTCCTCCTTGTCTCCAGACTGCCTTGACTCCCAGTATCTGTTTTTTGTCAGTCCCTAACTCCCTATCTCCTGGCCTTTGATGTGAGGCCTCCCATCCTGATAATAAAAGTTACTGATGCATGGCTTTAGGACCATGCTGTGTAATTAACATACTGGTTTAGCACAAGGAATGCACCAAGCAAGGATAGGTGGTAGATAAGAAAAGGGTTTGTTTATTGGCTAAGGTTTCCGATGCACGAGGGCAACATGCTTTGCTAAAAAGTATATAAACTTTGTATAATCTGTATTCGGGGCCCCTTCCTGGCTAGCAGAGGGGCACCACGCTCGAGCGTAATAAACTTAGTGTTTTTTGGGAACTCTGCAGTTGTGGACTTTGTTTATGTGCCTTAGCCTAGATTCGAACTGTGCGTGACCTATCAGGTATAATTCGCAGCATTTGTGTGCATGTCCTATCAGGTGTAATTCGTAGCATTTGTGTGCGTGTCCTATCAGGTGTAATTCGTAGCATTTGTGTGCGTGTCCTATCAGGTGTAATTCGTAGCAGTTGTGTGCGTGTCCTCTCAGGTGTAATTCGGAACACTAGGAAAGGCTGACAACACCTGCACTGTCTACATTAATTGCAAATCATTAGTTAAAATGTGGTAACATTTTAAAAACACGATAATTTCTCCCAGATGCATGCTTTTTTACTAGGCATGTCTGAGAATGAACAACTTGCCTCCTTCTCTAGTCAGTATAGATCAACCAGTAGTCAGAAAGTAGCACATTAAGGGTATGTCTACACTATCCGCTGGATCGGTGGGCAGCAATCGATCCAGCAGGGGTCAATTTATTGCGTCCAGTCTAGACGCGATAAATCGATCCCCAAGCGCACTCCCGTCGACTCCTGTACTCCACCACTGCAAGAGGCGCAGGCAGAGTCGACGGGGAAGCAGCAGTCTACTCACTACAGTGAAAACACCATGGTAAGTCGATCTAAGTACATCAACTTCAGCTACGTTATTCACATAGCTAAAGTTGCATAACTTAGATCGATTCCCCTCCCAGCAGCGTAGACCAGGGCTGAACCTTGAAATTAGAAGTTCTACAAAGTGTTAGGGAATCAAAACACAGTTGGTTGAGTAAAGAAGATGAGGAGGATTTATCTGTAATCTGACAAATGAAAAGCCACATTCTAAGAACGTAATTTGTTGGGGAAAAGTCAATAGGGTTTTTGTAGAGGGAAATCATGCCTCACGAATCTACTAGAATTCTCTGAGTGGGTAAACAAGCATGTGGAAAAGGGGGATCCAGTGGATATAGTGTACTTAAGATTTTCAGAAAGCCTTTGACAAGGTCCCTCACCAAAACCTCTTAAGCAAAGTAAGCTGTCACGGGATAAGAGGGAAGGTCCTCTCAGGGATTGGTAACTGGTTAAAACATAGGAAACAAAGGGTAGGAATAAATGGTTAGTTTTCAGAATGGAGAGAGGTAAATAGTCCCAAGGGTCTATACTGGGACCAGTCCTATTCAACATATTCAGAAATGATCTGAAAAAAGGAGTAAACAGTGAGGTGGCAAAATCTGCAGACGATACAAAACTACTCTTCAATTATTTAGATAATGGTATAGAGCGTATACTTATAAAGTTTGCGGACGATACCAAGCTGGGAGGGGTTGCAAGTGCTTTAGATGATAAGATTAAAATTCAAAATTCTCTGAACTGGAGAAATGGTCTGAAGTAAATAGGATGAAATTCAATAAGGACAAATGCAAAGTAGTTCATTTAGGAAGGAATAATCCGTTGCACACATACAAAACGGGAAATGACTGCACAGGAAAGAGTACTGAGGAAAGGAATCTGGGGGTCATAGTGGACCATAAGCTAACTATGAGTCAACAGTGTAACACTGTTGCAAAAAAAGCAAACATCCTTCTGAGATGTATTAGTAGGAGTGTTGTAAGCAAGACACGGTAAGTAGTTCTTCCACTCTACTCTGTGCTGATTAGGCCTCAACTAGAGTATTGTGTCCAGTTCTGGGCGCCACATTTCAGGAAAGATGTGGACAAATTGGAGAAAGTCCAGAGAAGAGTAACAAAAATTATTAAAGGTCTAGAAAACATGACCTATGAGTGAAGATTGAAAAAAACTGAGTTTGTTTAGTTTAGAGAAGAGAAGACTGAGGGAGGACATAACAGGGTTCAAGTACATAAAAGGCTGTTACAAGGAGAAGGAAGAAAAATTGTTCTTCTTAATCTCTGAGGATAGGACAAGAAGCAATGGGCTTAAATTGCAGCAAGGGAGGTTTAGGTTGAACATTAGGAAAAAATTCCTAACTGTTGGGGTGGTTAAGCACTGGAATAAATTGCCAAGGGAGGTTGCGGAATCTCCATCATTGGAGATTTTTAAGAGCAGGTTAGACAAACACCTGCCAGGAATGGTCTAGATCAGAGGCGGGCAAACTACGGCCTGCAGGCCACATCGGGCCCGTGGGACCATCCTGCCCAGCCCTTGAGCTCCTGACTGGGGAGGCTAGTCCCCAACCCCTCCCCTGTTGTCCCCCACTCCCCTGCAGCTATGCCGCTGCGCAGGCAGCGAGCGTAACGGGGTGGCCGTGGCGCATGCGGCGGTGGGGGGGTAGGGTAGAGGGTTCTGGGGGGCAGTCAGGAGACAGGGAGCGGTTGGATGGGGCGGAGGTTCTGGGTCAGGGAGGTTGAATAGGGTGTGGGAGTCCCGGGGGCCTGTCAGGAGGTGGAGGGTGGTGCTGGATAGGGGCTGGGGGGCAGTCAGGAGACAGGGAGCAGAGGGGGTTGGGTAGGGGGTGGGATCCCAGGGGGGGTTGGAGCGGGGGTCCCGGGAGGGCGTGGTCAGGGGACAAGGAGCAGGGGGGTTGGATGGGTCGGGGGTTCTTAGGGGGGCAGTCAGGGAGTGGATAGGGGGTGGGGGCCAGGCTGCTTGAGGGGCACAGACTTCCCTACCCGGCCCTCCATACAGTTTCACACCCCGATGTGGCCCTCGGGCCAAAAAGTTTGCCCACCCCTAGTCTAGATAATACTTAGTCCTGCCATGAGTGCAGGGGACTGGACTAGATGACCTCTCAAGGTCCCTTCCAGTCCTATGATTCTACTCAAGATATTCCAGTCCCAAGCAGACTACGAAGAGCTACAAAAGGATCTCTCAAAACTGGGTGACTGGGAAACAAAATGGCAGATGAAATTCAATGTTGATAATGCAAAGTAATGCAGATTGGAAAACATAATCCCAACTATACATATAAAATGATGGGGTCTAAATTAGCTGTTACCACTCAAGAAAGAGTGGTAATTGTGGATAGTTCTCTGAAAACATTTACTCAATGTGCAGCTGCAGTAGTCAAAAAAACGAACAGAATGTTGGGAATAATTAAGAAAGGGATAGATAATAAGACAGAAAATATCATATTGCCTCTATATAAATCCATGGTATGCCCACATCTTGAATATTACGTGCAGATGTGGTCACCCCATCTCAAAAAAGATATATTGGAATTGGAAAAGATTCAGAAAAGGGCAACAAAAATGATCAGTGGTATGGAACGGCTGCCATATGAGGAGAGATTAATAAGACTGGGACTTTTCATCTTGGAAAAGAGATGACTAAGGGGGGATTATGATACAGGTCTATAAAATCATGACTGGTGTGGAGAAAGTAAATAAGGAAGCGTTATTTATTCCTTCTCATAACACAAGAACTAGGGGTCACCAAATGAAATTAATAGGCAGCAGGTTTAAAACAAACAAAAAAGTATTTTTTCCACACAATGCACAGTCAACCTGTGGAACTCCTTGCTAGAGGATATTATGAAGGCCAAGATTGTAACAGAGTTCAAAAAAGAACTAGATAAGTTCATGGAGGGTAGGTCCATCAATGACTATTAGTCTGGATGGGCAGGGATGATTTCCCTAGCTTCTGTTTGCCAGAAGCTGGGAATGGATCACTTGATTACCAGTTCTGTTCATTTCCTCTGGGGCATCTGGCATTAGCCACCGTCAGAAGACAGGATACTGAGCTACACTGACCTTTGGTCTGACCCAATATGGCAGTTCTTATGTTCTAAGAATCAAAATGAGTATCACTGATCACGACTAACTCCACATGCTGAGATTATTACCAGGCCTTTACATGCTGTCTACTATGTGGTGTCCCAACAAAAACAAAAGGACAGATGGTTCGAGTAGTCTAAACTAAGCAGGTCAAAGATGACAGAGAAAATAAATTTTATTTCTATAATTTAAGTAGCTTATACCACTCAGTTTTAATTAAGAAAATCTTAAAATCAGGTATTTTTTAAACATTCATATAAAAGGATGCTTAGTAACACCCACTGTATATTGTCCAGTTGTGAAATGATTAAAGATGCAGATTTTATGCTGTATCTAAATTTTTAAGAGTATATAATTCAAAATGTCCGCGGGTTATGCAGCACTGGCTACCTTATATAAAAATCCATAAGGAAAGGGTTTAAGGAAAGAGAATTACGGGCCTTTATTCATGATTTCAAGTTGTGCAAGTAACTCATGCTAGAGTCAAACTCTGAGGAGTCTGGGTATTCAGCATCATGAAATGCCCATGCAGGTCAACAGTCACCATTCAGGTTTCCACACAAATGTTATGTTGAGACCTTACTTTTAAAATGTATTAATCATTCCCTTTCCCTTTCATGTATTTCTGAGGCACTTATATCCACACCATGTTCGATAAGCACCATGTTCGATGTCATAAAATGTGCAACTGAAGTAGGCTGCAAGGATGCACGCAGAACACAGCCACCAGATATGAGAGCTGAAAAAAAAACCAAAACAAACACCAAACACGCCCCCCCCAAATTGTGCCTGTAAACTTGAAATATTTCAACAAGCATGTAGTATACTGACACACATATGGAAGTTTTTCCTAAAATGGCAGAAATAATTTTTTTGTTTTCAGTGATGCAATCCTTTTTTCCACTGTATTTCACCACATCTTCACCATTTGGAAATCTTCTGATTCTTTAGGATGGAATTAAACATTTCTATTTATTCTGTGCTGCTTTTTCCTCTTAACTCCAGGATTTAGTATTCAATTCCACATGCACAGATAGCAAATTATCTCCAAATGTTCCACAGTGAGTTCCTGTTGTTAAGAATTACTGAGCAAGGTCAACTGACAGTCTTTGATGTTTCCCATTATTTTAAAGGTTCCTTTTAAAACAGACTATGTTTTGAATTTGAGCTTAAATATAAAGCAAAAGCAAGGTGTGTCATTTTCTAAGGGGCTTACTTCCTTCTTTTTAACTAAAGAAACAAACATTATACACATCTGTGGCTGATCCAAGGTATTGCTTTCTCACAGATAAAGCATTAAACAAATAAGGAAAACGTCTGAATTTAAAAGGTACACAATTTGACCCCAGTAGGGTTCCACATTTCAACTTAAACAGCATTTTGTTTCTCCAAAGCTTAAAAACAAAACAAAAAAAATCTCACCTCTCTCTTTTCTGAAGAAGTTCTTATAGAAGGAGGAATATTTGGTTGATGGAAGAGTTATTTTGCTTGTTAGTTAGCACAGCAGGATTTGACTGATGTATCATAGGGTTTATTTTCTTTGACTCATAATGCCATGTGGTCGACAGGGTATTTCTACACCATTCCTATGACATCTCTATTTCAGAGACGTGGTGTCCCTGAATATAATACCTATCAAGCTGTAATGCTGAAAAGAGCTCCTTAAAACTACAAGAATACATACCTTTCCATAGTCTAAATAGTCAGTGCCATGTATCTTCAATCTGTATCATGTAATTCATTGAGAAACAATCATCACTTTTAGCAACCTCAGTTTTTATTAATTTTTTAGTGTGGGTTAACGTAACTGTATTCACACACAGTGGACCAAATCTGATTGCTTTTTTCTTGTTTCCAGAGACCAAACTTGAAACACATGAAAAAGCAGCACTAGTATGTGCTCATTTCTAGCAGAGATGGGCCCTTACAGAGCCCACTAAAAGTAAAAATAATCTACACAGGGGAGAATGAGACTGTCTGCAGAGACCTTTGTCAGGCAGCATGTCTGCATGAACGTATAGACCACTCCCCATAACACGAGGCCACACACCTGTAGTTTCGCCTCCTTGGCTCCTGCAGCTATCCTGGTGGGTCCCCATGTACAACATCATCAAAATAGATGCTACACTGGGGACACATTAAAATTTAGGATATGTAGATATGTAATACTGACATTTCTTCATATGTAGATATGCAGTGCTGACATTTCTAGTGCTATGAAGCTTTTACAGTTACTGGGTTTTCATGGCAAGTTTAAACCTCTAAATGAGGATTCAGTGGTAATTTTAGATCTAGCTGTTAGAGATAAGCCATTACAAAAAGCAATGGGATTCAGATCGCCCCATACTACATTTATGCATGAGACTAGTTTAGTCTATAAAGTGTTCTTCTGCTTTGTAAGTCAGCTAAAATATAACAAGCTGAACTGCTCTGTCCTAACATTTTGAACAGGCATGAAACCACAATCTTAAGACAGTTAATTTGTTTTTCCATTTACTAACAAGTTTCCCAAGAATCAGATCACTGTGTTAGCTTCCATAATTCAGAGGTTGTGCATAAAACATCATGGATCAAAAGCACTACTTGTTAGAATGAGGCTTTTACAATGCTTGTTTTCTTTTCTATCTTCCCCCTGCTGTCTAAGGAAGGCAGTCACTCACCAAGTGGCAGAAATGCAAGACAGTTTCCAGCCATGGACAGCTCGTTGAGGCTAGGGAGTTGGCAGAGGTGGCGGGGGACACACCACAGATAATTCCCATCAGCACTCAGGTACTGCAGGGAAAGGCACATATGTAGCCTTTCAGGTAAAGCTATCAAACGATTGGTTGAAATGTCCAAGGTCTGCAGCTCCCTCAGGTCTCCAACTTCTACAATCAAAACATCAAATATTCAGACATGGCATTAATCACTGTATTTCCACAACAATAGGACAAAAAATACAAACTGAAATACAGCTCACAGAAAAACTTTAGATATTTAAATGAACATGGCAGCCTCTGCTTAATTTGTTAGCCAACTCCATCCTTTTGCCAGGCCAGCATCCCTAAACCACCACTAGTCTTCTACCACTCCTTGGTTTCTTCACCAATACCAGAATTTGACCACTATCATTTACTGCAAATTCCCTCCAAAATGTATTTGTAACAACTTAATAATATATCACTAACAATTGTTTAAACATTAAGATATCATCACATTTTATGTTTGCACAAGATAAGGGTAAGGCAAACTGGAGTCATCTAAACCTATTTAGAAAAAACAGCCCTCCAAACCACTTAATTTGTAACTGAAGTTCTATACAGACTTCTCTGGATTTTATATTAAAAATATTGTCCAAGCTACACAATTTTAAGTAATTAAATTTCACTGACTTGTAATTACATTTAAAAAGACAAAACTACAAATGTTCAGCAAAGTTTTGGAGATTGACTTTGATGTTACTATGAATGATAAATTCTGGGAGAATAGTTTTCCTATTATTTCAAGTGTATTCAGATCTGCTGCATTCACATAGTTCCCTTTTTCTTGCCAAAATAACTGTATGGAAACCAATTAAAAACAAATAAAGCAGGTTTAAGCTCATCAGTTGTCATGTTTTGGTATTGCCAAGAGCACCATGCTACATATCTGTGCGTTATGATATAAGAACTCTGGCTCAGAACTGAGCCCTTCATTTCTTTTACTTTGAAATTCCCTGGTTACCATTTTCCCCTCAAATCCTTATCTTGGGGAGCAGGTACCAGCTGGGCAACATGTTTAAATATATGGAAAAAAAAGTTTGTGTAAGGTAAATTTAAATAAGAAAGATATCAAATTTCATATATCTGGTTAAATATGGTAATCAATATGAAAAAACTGCAGCCACCAGACATCAAACACTTCATATTTACACACAAAAAACTGTCTATTACTTTCATCATTATGTGCTTGAAAGTAAAACTCAATTAATGTAGTTATCTGTAGGTTTGCATGCACACACATACAAAAACAATGTGATCCCATTTTCTGACTTTTTATGCTGAGTTATGAATTTTTTTAAAATGTGTATTATTTTTGTTTTCCCCATTAATTTTATGCATAATTACCTACGGATACTATGGACATAAGCACATAATGCATTTTACATTATTTTTTTACAACTAATATAGAAATTGTAGTTTGTGTAAGTATCTCTGAAAAAATACAGCAGAATTTTATATATGAATACTTATACTAGTAGGCAGTCATCTGTATTTTCTTGTGGAACTGCCTTTGTTACTATAAATATAGGTATAAACAAATGATTGGACCAAAACCAAAATCAGGACAGTGAGTGGAAATTATGAATTCATAAAATAAAATACATAGTTGTAATGCTGTTAGTGAAAATGTTACATATGAATATAAGTTAATATGAACTTTTGTAACATCTGATGATAAAACACTGAATGCATCCGATGAAGTGAGCTGTAGCTCACGAAAGCTTATGCTCAAATCAATTTGTTAGTCTCTACGGTGCCACAAGTACTCCTTTTCTTTTTGCGAATACAGACTAACACGGCTGCTACTCTAAAACACTGATAGTCTGCTTAAACAGATTCTCCCACCGTTTTCACTTATGTTGGGTTTCATACACATATGTACATAACGTTTCAAGTAACTCTACCAAATATCAACACCAAATGTGCTTAAAAAGAACTACTGGTCGTTAGCACTCTTTGTCCTGCAGCCTGGAAGGGCTAGGCTAGACTGGGAAAACAGACTGTGTTTAATAATCTGCTAATACATGTTAACTAACATGTTTTACAGTGCAATCTATTTCCCAAGTCTAGACATGCCTTTACTCACTTTTCTGAATGCACAGTTTGTAAATACAAGTTTATAATTACTTCTATTTAAAAAAAACTTTAACTTGAAGAATGTTGCAAACATTTGCACATTGAAGATTTCAAGAACTCTTTATTTTATGTTTCAAATAATGTTCCATAATTGTTTTTGTGGGTAGCAAACATTCTTAACAAAATCTGCAACCCTTTTTCACACAAGTAGAATCACTGACTCCAACAGGACTGTTTCTGGGATTAGGATTTGCAGGATTGGTACCCAATTTTCTATTCTGGGAACACTGATGGTGAGATACACATTAAGAAGCAGATTAAAGAGACTGATTGGGGGCGGGGGAAATAACCCTGTTAATTTATATAATTCTTTTCATCCAAAGATTCCAATTAGGTTAGTCATGCCTGACTAACCTAATTGCTTTCTATGAGGAGATAACTGGCTCTGTGGATGAGGGGAAAGCAGTGGACGTGTTATTCCTTGACTTTAGCAAAGCTTATATCTCCCACAGTATTCTTGCCAGCAAGTTAATGTAGTATGGGCGGGATGAATGGATTATAAGGTGGATAGAAAGCTGGCTAGATCATCGGGCTCAACAGGTAGTGATCAATGGGTCCATGTCTAGTTGGCAGCCAGTATCAAGCAGAATGTCCCAAGGGTCGGTCCTGGGGCCTGTTTTGTTCAATATCTTCATAAATGATCTGGAGGATGGCGTGGATTTCACCCTCAGCAAGTTCACAGATGACATTAAACTGGGCGGAGTGGTAGATATGTTGGAGGGTAGGGATAGGATACAGAGGGACCTAGACAAATTAGAGGATTGGGCCAAAAGAAATCTGATGAGGTTCAACAAGGACAAGTGCAGAGTCCTGCACTTAGGACGGAAGAATCCTATGCGCTGCTACAGACTAGGGACCGAATGGCGAGGCAGCACTTCGGCAGAAAAGGACCTAAGAGTTACAGTGGCTGAGAAGCTGGATATGAGTCAACAGTGTGCCCTTGTTGCCAAGAAGGCTAATGGCATTTTGGGCTGTATAAGTAGGAACATTGCCAGCGGATCGAGGGACGTGATCATTCCCCTCTATTCGGCATTGGTGAGGCCTCATCTGGAGTAGTGTGTCCAGTCCAGGGCCCTACACTACGAGAAGGATGTGGAAAAATTGGAAAGAGTCCAGTGGAGGGCAACAAAAATGATTAGGGGGCTAGACCACATGATTTATGAGGCAAGGATGAGGGAACTGGGATTATTTAGTCTGCAGAAGAGAAGAATGAGGCGGGATTTGATAGGTGCTTTCAGCTACCTGAATTGGGGTTCCAAAAAGAGGATAGAGCTAGACTGTTCTCAGTGGTAGCAGATGACAGAACACTGAGTAATGGTCTCAAGTTGCAGTGGGGAAGGTTTAGGTTGGATATTAGGAAAAACTTTTTCACTAGGAAGGTGGTCAAGCACTGGAATGGGTTACCTAGGGAGGTGGTGGAATCTCCTTCCTTTGAGGTTAAGGTCAGGTTTGACAAAGCCCTGGCTGGGATGATTTAGTTGGGGATTGGTCCTGCTTTGAGCAGGGGGTTGGACTAGATTACCTCCTGAGGTCCCTTCCAACCCTGATATTCTATGATGATTCTATGAAAGCATGCCATAATCTTTCCAGACTATAGGTCTGATCCTTTAGGGTCTTGATTGCTTCCATGAAAGGTGATCAGTGCCGTCAACTCTTATGGCAAGAAGTACTCAGCCCCTTGCAGAACTGGGTTTTGTGCACAGAGAGATTACTTCACCCACTTCTGAATGCAGTCATCTCTGCCATGAAGATGGCAGACAGGTTTTTTTCAGGATTAAATACAACTATGGCGAAAGGGGATTAAAAGAAATAAAATAAAAACTACTGCTCTGTCACAGAGTTTTTTGAAATTACAATCAAAGTAGTACTATTTCTGTTAAACAAGAATCCGTTGTGTCCTTATACTCCCTCTGCAGCAGCAGCAGCTAGAAAATTAACTATTCCCAGAGCTCTGCTGACATTTTCTATGATGCTTGGACCTTAGCAAGTAAACAAAAAAACCTATGTTAATTTCAAGCTCTGTTAGACACAATGGGGAAGAAAGGAGGGAGAAATCAAATAGGTAAAAAGACAAACCGGTAAAGAAAAATGCCATTTTCAAGATTCTAAGAGGGTACTTAAACAAGAGAAAAGTAAAAAGTTGTAATAAAAGTTATATTGGGCTTTGTGTTTTTCAAATTGTTCTGTGACAATATTAAATTTAAAATACATGTTAAACCTTAAATATTAAGAGAAAAACAGTCTATATTCCCCTCTCTGTGAAAACAATTCTACAGTTATGTGTAGTAAAGAGGGGACAATGGATGCCAGTAAAATACTTGACAGCATCTCTTTATAAAATAATGCTGTCAGCAGGAACAGTTTCTATGTCAAAGTAACAGTACTCTTCAAAACCTTTTCGTTACTCATTTTGATGCTAACAGTGCTCAATTGCTTTTCAATACCTGAACTACACACTGAAAATGAATTACTAAAGCACAGCAACTGCTGAATAGGTGCACAAAAACAACATAAGAAGAACAGTCTCATTTTTAACAGCTCTCTACTCATGACATACACACAAACAAAGCCCTATACTTTAAAACAGTGACAGGAAGTGAGCCACCTACATTCAGCCAAACCACTGACCACATGCAGTCTGTAACAGGCTTGACTATATTCATGCACTAACCTTTCCCTCTGCCAATAAAAACAGTTTTCTAAGGCTATGTCTACAGTACGGACCTTGCAGCGGCACAGCTGAATCATAGAATATCAGGGTTGGAAGGGACCTCAGGAGGTCATCTAGTCCAACCCCCTGCTCAAAGCAGGACCAATTACCTGAACCGCTGTAAGGTCTCTTGTGTAGCCACTCTATGCTGGTGGGAGAGCACTCTCCCGCCAGCATACAGTAGGAACCTCAGAGTTACGAACACCTCGGGAATGGAGGTTGTTCGTAACTCTGAAATGTTCATAACTCTGAACAAAACATTATGGTTGTTCTTTCAAAAGTATACAACTGAACAGTGACTTAATACAGCTTTGAAACTTTACTATGCAGAAGGAAAATGCTGCTTTTAACCATCTTAATTTACATGAAACAAGCACAGAAAGTTTCCTTATATGGTCAATTTTTTTTTTAAACTTTCCTTTTTTTTAATATAGTGGCTTATGTTTAACAAGGTACTGTACTGTGTTTTCCTTTTTTTTTCCCCCCGCTCTCACTGCTGCTGCCTGACTGCGTACTTTCAATTCCAAATGAGGTGTGTGGTTGACCAGTCAGTTCGTAACTTTGGTGTTCGTAACTCTGAGGTCCTACTGTAAATAAGCCACCTCCCAACCAGCAGCAGTAACTATGTTGGTGGGAGAGTCTACACCGGTGCTTTTGTCGGTGAAAGTTATGTTGGTCAGGGGTGTTTTCTTCACAACTCTGACCAACAAAAGTTTTGTTGACAAAAGTGCTAGTGTAGACATAGCCTTAGAAGGGCAATGTGGAAACTGAGAGCCCAGTCTCTCAGCCCCGCTGGTAGCTCCCTGCCAGAAGCCTGACTTCCCCGCAGGCTCCGACCTGGAAGTGGGGTCCAGCCACCCAGGCTTCTTGTGTCAGCTCCCAGCTAGGAGCAGGGTCCAGCCACCCAGTTCTCTAGGAGAGCGGGGGGCAGCTGGGTAGAGCTGCCCAGCTTTCTTGTCAATTTCACTGCTGTAATAACAGCCAACATCCAATGTAAGGAATGCAGAGTCTACACAAACACTGCATTGCCCTAACTACACTGACATAAGCCCTACACCTCTCACTGAGGTGGTTTAAAGATGTCAGCATAGCAGCGGAGTTACATCGGCGGGAGGAGCATTTCGGTGTGTATACCTCCACTGTTTTGTCGACAAAAGCTGACTTTTCTTGACAAAACTGTGTAGTGTAGACAAGGCCTTAGTCTTTCCTATGTCTCTAGATTTGACTTCACAGTGGCGCACACATACATGTTGATAGTTTGCACCTAATGGGTTCTAAAACTGCCAGTGCTCACTGTAATTAAATTCACTTTTCCCTCTCTCTTTCCATCCTTGGAAAGTAGTTTTCATAACTTCCTTAATTAACAAGATCCTGATTACTGTGGTTTCTCAGACCAACTACTCAGCCATATACATCCTTCTAAAGGATAAAGGGGGAAAAAGCTATAACCAATCGGGATTATGTTACCAAAAGAAAAACCACCAATATAGGTTTATGCATCTTTTGATATAAAAAAAATTCTAAAATGAGTATTGGTGTAATCTTAAAAATGAGAAATCAAGCCCTTAAAAACACTCCCCAGGAATTTCCAAAATTAAAAGTTATTTGGAAAAACTGTTATATCCCTGAGATAGTATTACTCTGAATTTTCACAATTACATATAGGAATAGAGTTTGCACCACCTCTCCCACCCCTCAAACTGAACACTTTATTGCTTATTCAAGTAACATTAACGCTAGTTTCTAGCATTTAATTTCCGTGATTTAAAAGAAATAAACTGGAGTTATCCATCTTGTGGGAGTTTACAAGTTTTGCCAAAGACAAGTAGTTCCTTGAACCACAATAGGGATGGAGTCCGCATACCTGCATAATTCAGAAGTGACTCATACAATTTTGCTTAAACCTTCAGAACCAATTTCATCTTTCTATGGTTGCCCTGGACCAAAGTTTCATCCAAAAGGAATTTGAGAACATTACAAGTAACTGCAAAGGGAGGTACTCTAAGAAGGAATCTAGAACTCAATCTTAGATATGTAGAAGGTGCTACCAGTGAACGTATTGTGTGAATTTTGTGTCTGAAAAATTTCCTGCCAGCCTTCGCCAATGTGAATACAAGATGTACTTCCTTATCATGGCACTATGGGGACATTTGTTATCTTACAGCAAACAACACTACAATACAGAACAGCTGTTTAAACTTTATTAGTTGTTCCCATTTGGTTATCACCATTACCAGCTTTATGCTCCATGTAAAATGCAGAATTATGTATACAAGTTCAAATAACTAGGAACTTCATTTACATCAGACCTGGACTGACTCAAAAGGAATTTAAAAACAGCTTTTAGCTGGTTATAGCAGAGATGACCCGTACCTGCCAATAGTGGGAGTGGGGGTGGGGGGAGAGGGCAGAGAGGGCAATAACTTTAGCAGAGGTTATTGAACATGCTCATTCCATGTGAGCATGCTCAATACAAGCCAAGCAGCAAATCGGGGTGCTGGGGGGGTACATGACCCTGTGTCCCTACCATGGGTTGCTTCTGGGTTAAGCCAATATTATATACCTTTACATATCACATTTAATGGCCTATCCAGCAGATCACATTTTGCCATTTTTAAATATTTAAACTTTTCTAGCACAAATTGGCACTTATGACAGTTCTATGCCACCTTCAAATAGGCAGAATTTGACCACTAATGAGAGATGGTATAATTAGATTTGAGGGGAAAAAACGGGGGGGAAAAGAATCACATTTACATTTTATCACTGATGTTACAGAGTTTAAAAAGTTTCACGTTTCTCGTCTGTAAGAGACTCACGATAAAATGACCTTATTCTCCATTTTTGCTACATAACTTAACACTTTTGGCATCACTAGTTTAAAAAAAAAAAAAGAGAGAGAGAGAGAGAGATACTATAGAGCAGTGGTTCCCAAACTTGTTCCGCCGCTTGTGCGGGGAAAGCCCCTGGTGGGCCAGGCCGGTTTGTTTACCTGCCGAGACCGCAGGTTCGGCTGATCGCGGCTCCCAGTGGCCGCGGTTTGCTGCTCCAGGCCAATGGGGCCTGATAGAAGCGGTGCGGGCCAAGGGAAGTACTGGCTGCTGAGGGAAGTACTGTAAACAACCGGCCTGGCCCGCCAGGGGCTTTCCCTGCACAAGCAGCGGAAAAATTTTGGGAACCACTGCTATAGAGGATAAGTACAAGTTGTGATACCAAGGGTTCTCAGGACAAATATTTTGGTATTCTGTTCTCATACTTTTTCCTAAAATACTTAATGAGCTTTAGGAAAAACAAATAAATATGCACATATACACATCCAAATCATTGTAATTTATTTACTGCTAGCTAGTAAGTCTGTTGTGAAAAGTGATACTTCTATGTTTGTTAATATCAATCATTAAGCCTTGGCAAGCCTGGGGACAAATTAAGCCCTGAATGGAGGGCCAGGTGAGGCAACAGGGGGCTGGAGCCTGAAGCCCCATGGCTGGGGAACAGGGCCTGGGGACAGAGCCCGAAGTTGTGCAGACGGAGCCCGCCACCCCAACCCAGGGCTGAAGCCCAAAGCATGAGCCCAACTGCCTCTGGGAAGGTGAGGAACTCACTGACTGCCTGCTTCTCCGGCATTGTGACCCAGATGTCTCCAGAGGGGGGGACAGGACCCAACCCCTGATGGCAGCCCCAGCAACCAACATCAAGGCGGTGGCATCCAGGAGCAACAGGGAGGGGCCACTACTTTGTCCCCCGGCCCCATCACAGCCCAGGAGGCTGTGGCTGCAAGAAAAGCCCCTGGTGGCTGCATGTGATCACGGTGGCCACATTTCAGAAACGCAGCCATAGAAACTACTTCATGGACAATTGTCCTTATAGCAAGGTTTTGAGCTGAACACCAAAGCAGAGAGCATAGAAGCACTTTAAGGCAGAATCTCTGTAAATGTGTATATCATTTTAAAATGATACTTACACTCCTATTTCCCTGAAAAACTTTGGCAAAAGAAATTGGAAGAGATCAGATATTTTTATGGACAGGTTTGTCTCATATGAATTACTATTTAGCATGTGCATGATAATACCACCTTCAAACCCCTTCTCACAGCCCACTCTTTCACCTCTCTTTTCAGCACTTAGTTGTGTGCCACATTAACAAACATGTTTAAGAGTTAGAAATAAAGAATAGAAAACAAAATCCCAAATAAAGCAGACAATTATATACACACTACAAAAACAGGCTACCTTATACTATGTATATTTCCCCCATCTCTTTTCCACCCTCACTCACTTGTCAGTGTCCTTGTACATCACATCTAACTTAAAATCAAATCACGTTCACCTTCCCATGGAAGGTAGCAGAATACTGAACAGAGTGAGACTATACATGAATAAGGTGAGAAAAAGCTAGTCCTTAAGGCAAAATCCCTTGAGCACATACTTAACCTTAAGTAGATAAGTACTCCCATTGAAGCTGCAATCCCACAATCACTTTTTACCGTATGTAGTGCTCACTACAGTGAACTGCCCCACTGTCGACTCACTAGGTCAGTCAGACTTCGCAACAGCAAGTGCTACACACACTGCCCCTAATTCAGCAAGTAATTTAAGAACACACAACCTCAGTGAATCAAAAAATGGGACAGTTCATGGCATGGTAAGCAATGCACACCAAAGTGTTTGTCTGCAGAGCTCTCAATCTAAGAGCCTAATCCTGCAATAATCCTTTCCCAGAGAAAGAAGTGGGAGAGTGCGCGGGAGGGGCCATTTAGGAACACAGGTTACTCAAGTCCATGACATTCACTGTCAGTCAGCTTTTAAGGGCAGGGACTGTTTTTATTTTGTGCTTGTATACTCCCTAGTACAATAAGGTCCCTAATCCTGAGCAGGGCCTAATAGACATTATGGTTACACTAGGAAATCTTCTTGTTCTCAGGGTAGCCTGCCACTTTAAGAAACTGGAGTATTTTTGGTGTTGTCTTTCCCGAGAAGGAATTATTTCCTGCACTGAATATTCCTGAGTGGTATGAATGGGAGTATGACATGGAGTGTGAAAGACAGTAAATTATTTTGTTTTCTTTCTTCTGTACTGAGGCAGTGTTTTCTCTCTCTCTGTTTATCCCCCAGAATTAAGAGACTCCCCACACAAGGAAATATTGGTATCAGTTTATCTCTACCAATGCATAGGGCTGCCAACTTTCTAATGGCACAAAACCGAACACCCTAGCCCTGCCCTTCCCTGAGGCCCTGCCCCTGTCCCACCTCTTCCCTGAGGCCCCGCCCCCACTCATGACTTTCCCCCTCCCTCAGTGGCTCGCTCTCCCCCACCCTCGCTCACTTTCACTGGGCTGGGGCATGGGGGTTGGGTGCGGGAGGGGGTGAGGACTCCGGCTGGGGGTATGGGCTCTGAGGAAGGGCCAGGGATGAAGGGTTTGGGGTGCAGGAGTGGGCTCCAGACTGGGACTGAGGAATTCAGAGTGTTGGAGGGGGCTGTGGGTTGAGGTACAGGAGGGAGTGAAGGCTCTGGTGTGGGGGTGTGGCTCTGGGGTGGAGCCAGGGATGAGGGGTTTGGGTGCAGGTGGGGGTTCCGGGCTGGGACAAGGGCACAGGCTTACCTTGGGTGAATCCCACTCAGCGGCACAGCGGGGCTAAGACAGGCTAGTCCCTACCTGTCCTGGCACCATGCTGCACCCCGGAAACGGCCTGCAGGTCCGGCTCCTCGGCGGGGGGGGCGCAAGGGTCTCCGTGCACCACTCTGGCCTGCAGGCACTGCCCCTCCAGCTCCCATTGGCCGCAATTCCCCGTGGCCCCCTCGCCTAGGAGCCAGACCTGCTGGCCACTTCCGGGGTGCAGCGCAGAGCCAGGACAGGTAGGAACTAGCCTACCTTAACCCCGCAGCACCACTGACCTGACTTTTAACGGCCCAGTCAGCACCGCCACCAGGGTCCCTTTTCGACCAGGCGTTCCAGTTGAAAACCAGACACCTGGCAACCCTACCAATGCATATCTCCAGGGTAGATGCACTCCAGCACTGTAGTATGAGACTTGAACTGGTGCAGTTTACCTCATATAATCCCCATAATATACCTGTGCAGCCCACATACACTGAGGAACTGCATTGGTTTGAATATCACCCATATAGACCAGTGCTTAAAAAAAAAAAAAAAACCTAATAGGCAAATATAACAAGCTGATGTGGGAACTGGTGGTTGCCTGGCTACAGCTAGCTAGTCAACTAGCTCATCCTTGATTACATCACAGGTGCAGCAAACTGGTAAATCACCAAGAACCTGAGACAGGAAACAAGGAAATGAGCAGGAACCCTCAGGAGAAAGTGAGGCTGGCCCACAACGCTTTGGAGTGAGGACCTTAAGCCAGACCTAATTAGTAAGCCTCATAGCACTTCTGGGCCAAATATTTATGCTAATTTTCTTGCTATTCTTTTGTCCCCATATTGGGGAAGGTTAATTTTATTTATTTTTTATCTTGTTTGGTCTGGAGCACCTTTTCCTTTAAAAAGAAAAAGCTCTGCTTCTTGGTCTCTGTGACAAATAGCATCAGGCTAGGATCCCCCAAATTACTTTAGACTTCTAATTATTCCAAGCAAAGACCCATCTATTATGACTGTCATAACTCATGATGCATCCAGATCGGAGCAGAAAGATTTGTTTTCTCCCTTTCTCTAGATTATTTGAAGAAAGGTACAAAATGCAACCCACTAACACCACACGTCATAACGGTTGGCTTTTCATTTTTTAATGAAAGAAAACTATTCTCCTGGTCAAGCAAGGTTATGCCTATGCATGTTACTATTGGATATGCAAAGAGTGGCAGATTTTCACACTTCCCTGGAGGAAGAATGTTGCCTCCACATCAAATCTCAACCATGAGACCTGTGGAGTGGCAATTCAAAAAACGCTCTTCTGCTCAGAAGCAGAGTGTAATACTAGTGGGGTCACCAGGCTGATTTTAAAATACTGTTAGAGGACATTTTCTTTTCATAACTAGGACTCTAAATCAACACACAAGGTGAAAACTGAACTCTTCTCTTGTTGCACCTTCTTTCACTGGATAAACTGGAAGAAGAGAGTTCCTTAACTCTCAGTAAGCACCACAGTAACTTCAGATATGAGATTTGGCCAAAGGAAACATTCCTTGTGAACAAAACAGCAGTAAAGCTGCAGAGTTTCCTAAGTGAGTATTTGAAATTAAGATGAACCATCGAGAGGAAGGTAGCTGGCCCAAGACAATGCATTTAGGATAATATGGCCTGATTTTTGGAGGGGCAGAGAGCAATCACAACTCTTGTTGAAATCAATGGGAGCTGCTGCTGCTCAGCATCTCTGAAAATTAGGCCAGAAAGTCTTTCTATTTTACTAGCAATTGCCCCCTTTTCAGTCATTTGGAATTGCATTCCTCCAAGCACATAAATGGGTAGTCATAGTCCACAAAACTCACACATTAAAGATACACAATACAATTACTAACTGGAATACACTGCTTAAACATGCTGTGTGTTAATGATTCCAAGTAAGAATTGTTAATTCAATGCAGACATGGCCATGGCCCTTAATGTTAATAAAAGAAAGAAACATGAACAACTCCACGTTTGTGATGCATGCAATGAAGAAAGTCACCACTTAACGCCTACAGTTTTATGCATTTGTTTTGAAGGGTTTTTCACTTCGTTTTCATGGCATGAAATGCCTATTTTGCTTTAAATTCACTTAATAGATTAGTTGAAAAAGGATGCCAATAATTCAGTAATTTTTTTTTTAAAAAATCCTCTCAGCAATACATGTAACTGAAAAAGTCAAAGTTCTTTTGCATTAAGACCACCAACTTTGGGGTGAGTGTTATGATTTCTATATTACTTGTTTTTGTTCGGGTTCTACAGATAGAATAACTTTGTTTTTCAAGTTTCCTGAGTAATTATGGCCTACTGGTAAATTTCATTTGCCAAATGCACACATAAAAACCAACCGCACATTGGTCAAGCTAATCATCCTAATTTAAGGCAAGCTTGCAAGAAACAACTGAAAAGACCCAAGTGGCTTCATGGATCAGTTTTATTTTCCGAGACTAAAGGGTTCTATAAATGAGCTCATATCATTCAGCTCTTAAGAAATACAGTACTATGAAATAACATGGAAAGAAACTAGGGCTCCAGGCCTGATCTTCATTCAAGCACATAAGCCACACATGGGAGCGCAGGTCACTTAGTTCCATTCAGCCAGCAGTTTCTTGAAACAAATGTAGTTTATTAAGAAAGACATTATAATTAAAAATATATTATGCTCTTAACTTAGGAATAGATTTTATAAGCGTACCTAAGAATCTCCATATATTGTTAAGAGAAAAAGTGTAAGTATTATTTTTCTTCCAAACATAGTGGCCAAACAATCTCTAGAGATTTGTTAGCTATCATTTAATTTTGGCTAGGAAACAGAAAGTTTGCAACCATATATTAAGGCCAGATCTACAGTACAAAATTTTGCCGGTGTAGTTATCTTGGTCAGGGGTGTGATCTGTGACTGACAGCAGTGTCAGCAAAAGCCCCTAGTATAGATGCAGTTGTACCAGCAAAACTTCATTTTTGGAAGAATAGCTTTTTTTGCTTGGAGGGGTAGAATAAGCTATGCCGACAAAAGCGCAGTTTTGCCAGTATAAGCTGCCTCCGCACTAGGAGTGCTTTACAAGTGCAATATATTGGTATACCTACACTGTCAAAGCATTCCTATTAGAGATCTGACCTTAATTTCTCCTCCAGTTTCATACACTTACAACTTTACAAAATAATCATGTTTTGCTCTGAAACTATTCATGCTTGATCTCTGTTCAAAGTGAGGTTCTCTAAAACTCTAGGGGGAAAAAAAAAAATACCCCACACCTTGCTCTCTAAATATATATAAATAGCAACCACCATCCCCCACCCTATAAACAAACACAACTTAAATAAAAACAAAACACTGACTTTAAGCATGGGTATCAATTCTGCAAACACTTAAACAAAAGCTTAAATTTACACATACAGATAGTCCCATGCACATTTGCAAGATTGGGGTCTTGGCATCTAAGGAGGTCTCTCTAAAGAGTTCAGCTTTGTCCAGTTTTTTTTTTCTTTTTTGGGGGGGGAGGATGTTATGTAACAGTTTTAAGGGACTGAAAAGTCATTTCATAACATCGTAAAGAGCATCTGCTATGAAATCCCCCCAAAAAATATCAAAATGGGCCATTCTCCATCACCACTGATTTGTCACACGCATGGACTGTTTTTGTTTGCTGACAGATCAAGTAGCATGAAGGAGACTGTTAACGTCACAGTGCCACACAATTAATAGCCTTACCCTGTATGTACTTCCTCTCATAAAAACAAATCCAGAACGCCTCCCTCTCCCCAAAAGAAAAACTGCTCAAACTTCAAAAAGTCACAGGCATGAAATGTCAGACTCCCAAAATTTCAGGATGTTTTCAAAATTTTTGCTGCATTTTAAAATGTGCATATTTTAAACTTTCATTAAAAAAAAAGTACATTTCTTTCTTTTTCCTGTACCAAGATATAGGCATCACAATATAAACAATTGTGCTAATGCCAGCTACACCCGACACAGAACTAGCAACTGTGAACCCTTCATTTGTCACTTCTAGACTGGCCTACTGCAATGCGTTCACCTAGTGGCCAATCTTAAAGGCCACCCAGAAGGCAGAGCATGCAGTGGCCCACCTAAGCAGGGCCAACAAATACAACCACATTACACCAGTACTCTGCACTCTATATTAATGCCCTAGCTCAGCAGGGATGTTTCTATTGCTAGTTCCTTCTATAGGTTTGATCTTGCATGCACCACCAAGAAACATTCTTTCTAAGATCAGGCTTAAATGGAATCTCATCACCATCAGAGGGCACTGCGAGACAAACATATTTAGCTTGTATTTAACATACGTTTTTGCACACAATGTATTTAATCTAACTAGCCCTCTAAATTGTTCTCTCAGTTGTTTCTTGTAAGCCTACCTTAAAATAAGATGATTACCTTGTCCATGGACTTCTGGTGTAAACACATATATGAAATACATAAAAAGGTTTGGAATCAGGCAATCAGACTCTGACTTTTACTTTCGCCAATGGCATTATTTTGCGTTGGCAGACAACCTATATGCTGACGTGTTAAAATCCAGTTGTTCTCCAGAAGCTACTGGAAAAGGTGGCCTTATGTCAGGCACCACTGGATTAGAGGTTAGAAAGCATATCCCCATCAATAATTTATTTTTGTAAGACCTAGTATTCAAATGGAAAGGCAAAACAGCAATCAAACTCCTCCCTTCCTAAAACTAAGGTGTACGTGTAAGGTGTATATATGTGTGTGTCTCTCCATATTTGCACGCGCAAACTGCCTTGTTTTAGCCCCTAGGTATGTTACTCAGAACTTGACTGTTGCCAGCCACCACATGCAAGAACATGGGCATCAGCTCCAAAGAGGAATGTTTTCTGTGCTCTCAGGAGGAGAAAAAGACTCAAGAGATAAAAACAAAACTCTGAAACCTAACAAAACTACAGTAGCTTAGTAAATATTACATACAAAAATCTAGAATACTCAAGTTGCAAAATCTCAAAAGTTACTTTTATTTATTTAGGTTTGTAATAATAGATACCTATCCAAGGCTCTAGGCCCTCTAATATAAACAACTAGACAGCAAATATAATTAAGTTAAATCTCAGCAGCATTAAAATCAGTTCCACAGAAACTCAATCAGCCAGCCAGCAACCTACTTGTACATAATATTGGAAGTATACCCTCAGCAAGCCACAAAAATCTCAGTATGTGGGCTATTTTGGACATGGATGGGAGAGCACGTTGCAGAATTTCAGAGCCCTCACAGAGGATGCCATGCCAGCTGTCCTCCCTCTTTTATAACAAGAAGCATCCATCTTGGTGGCCTCTGCTGTGGCAGTATGGCATGAGGAGAGAGGTAATCTTTCAGATAGTTCAGAAGTGCCAAATTTAAATGTACTTGTGCAACCTTAATTCAGCTTCCATGTGCATTAGGGTTGCCAACTTTTTAATGGCACAAAACTGAACACCATTGCTCACCCTTCCCTGAGGCCCGGCCCCTTTTCAGATGCCCTGCCCCCACTCACTCCATCCCCCTCCCTCTGTCGCTTGCTCTCCCCCCACCCTCACTCATTTTCACTGGGCTGGGGCAGGGGTTGGGGTCCGGGAGTGGGATGAGGGCTCCAGCTGGGGATGCGGGCTCCGGGGTGGGGCCAGAAATGAGCGGTTCAGGGTGCAGGAGGGGGCTCAAGGCTGGGGTGTGGAAGGCAGTGCAGGCTCCTGGAGGGAATTTGGGTGCAGGAGGGCGTTCAGGACTGGGGCAGGATGTGGAGGGGCTGCAGGCTCTGGGAGGGAGTTTGGGGTCCAGGAGGGGGCTCCAGGCTCTGGGCTAGGGATGCAGGCTCCAGGATGGGGCCAGAAATGAGGGGTTCAGGGTGCGGAAGGCTGCTCTGGGCTGGGGCTGAGGCAGGGGGTTAGGGTGTGGTGAGGGTGAGGGCTCCGGGCTAGGGCCGGGGATGTAGGGTTTGGGGTATAGGATGGGGCTCCGGGCTGGGGTAGAGGAGTTCAGCATGCGGGAGGGGATTCCAAGCTAGGGCAGGGGTTTGGGCAAAGGAGGGAATTTGGGGTGCAGACTCCAGGAGGGAGATCAGGGCTCGGGTAGGGAGTTGCAGTGTGCGAGGGGTTTCGGGGTGCAGGCTCCAGGAGGGAGTTTAGGTGCAGGAGGGGCTCAGGGCTGGGGTGTGGAAGGGGTAACGGGGAACAGCCTCCTAGAGGGAATTTGGTTGCGGGAAGGGGTGCAGGGCTGGAATGCAGGCTCCAGGAGGGATTCTGGGTGCAGGAGGGGGCTCAGGGCTGGAGCAGAGGGTTGGGATGTGGGAGGGGGTGCGTGGTCCGGGAGGGGATTCAGGGTGCGGGCTCTGGGCACACAGGAGGCTCAGAGAGGCCTGGGAACACGCCCAGTGCATTTGCTATGTAAGTAGTTCTATGGGTCCAGGCATGCTCAGCAGAAACGTGTGAAAGTTCACCTACTGCTAGCACACCTGCTTGTGGCCAGGCATGGTATAGTGTCTCTCTCACTGTCTGGAACTTCCTGCCAATGGCTGCTCTGGTCTTTTGGTGGTTTGCCTCTTCCCATAACTCAGCCTTCTGACCAAATCAGAATTTACTCCACTCCTTCTGGGGTAACAAAGTCCTACAAATAAACAGTCCAATACCCTTATAACAAGGCCTCACACTCTATTCTCAGGCATCTCTGTCATCCTTGTGCCCTTCTTTGGGCTCACGGCTCTTTGGTAGTGGCTAATAGAGGAACCTGAGCTCTCTCACTATATAGGGTTCCAGCAGAGAGACCCTATCATCAACAGCCAAGGCCTGCTCCTTTGGACTACTTGCTGCAGCTTCCCTGGGCTTCTTTCTACTGGGGCCTTTCTGAGTACATCTACACAGCAGCTGGGAGCGAGCCTCCCAGCCTGGGCAAAGAGACTCGCACTAGCAGGGCTTGAGCTAGTGTGCTAACATGGACATTGTGGCTCTGATGGCAGCTGGGACTCTCAAGCTCACCTGACCCTCCTGGGTCTGAGATCAAATGGCCATCCCAAGTCTCTGATATCCACAACCCTATTTTTAGCATGCTAGCTTAAACCCAGTTAGCGTGAGTCTGTCTACCTGAGCTGGAAGGCTCACTTCCAACTGCAGGAGTAGACACACCCTGAGAGTCCTGGCCCTGAGAGAAGGGTGAGCCTAGAGCCTGTGGGGGAAAAGGCAAGAGAGGGCATGTCTACACGGCAATAAGAGAGCTGCAGCATGGCCATGGCTGGCCTGGGTCAGCTGACTCAGGCTCACAGGGCTCGGGTGCAGAGCGATAAAATTGCAATGCAAATGTTTGAAATTGGCCTGGAGCCCGGGTTCTGAGACCACACGAGGGGGAAGGGCCTCAGAGCCTGGGCTCCAGCCCAAGACCAATGTCTACACTGCAATTTTATACCCCTGCACCAGTGTCCTGTGAGCTCAAATCTACTGACCTGAGCTCTGAGACTCAGTGCTAGGGTTTTTATCGTAGTGTAGACATATCCTCAAGGCCCTGCCCTGGAATCACCTAACAAACATCCCAAGATAGAAGTATATGAACACAAACCAATGTCCAAATCCTGCCCTTCGATCAAGGTTTACCACTGGAGCCTGCTCCACTGTCAGTGGCTGTTGTCTCTCTTGACAGCCTTCTCTGCTCAACCAAGGATCTCAGGGCTAACTCTCCCTCTGCCCCAGGCTTCCTTCTCACAGCCTCTCTATTCTCAGAGAGTGACTGCAGACTCTCCTGCTCTCAACTTCCCGTTTGTAGTCTCAGTTATGCTTGGTTCTCCCTCCAGGTACAGCCTAGTGTGTGAACTGGCCATTGTGGGGTACATACCCCATCACACAATGGAATGTTCAGTGATTTTAGCAGCAATCTTTACAGAGCATGATCAAATGCTGATTTGCAGAGGTTTATAACTCAGTCAAAATTCAGGGCATTTTCTTGGAGATAGTACAAGGTACCTCACTAGTATGCAGGCTATCCCCTTGCCAAATTTTAAGTTCTTGCTCCAAACATGGAGGTGTTAAGTATTTTTAAAGAAATTAATGGAAAACGCTTATACTGGCAAAAATGGTTTTTCCCCCCCTAACTTTTTCTGAAACTTTCCAAAAAACTTCATCCTGAGGCAGAGTGGAAGCATGAAAATGTGCAGATCAACTAATTAGTTTGGCAAAATTATAAGTAACTGAAAATAGGGGCTTATAATGGAAAGTGTTAGGCTACTTTAATAATAGACATCACTACCAGCTCCACCCAGAATGCCAAAAAAACCTGTTACCAGCACAACTATATTTAGTAATCAAATCATCTGAAACAATTTATAAACAGTTACCGTTTCTTTTCTCACAACACACCTGGAAATCAAAGAACCTATGCAAATAAACTGTGGTAACTTTGATTTGAAAATTTATATAGAATTATACAAATAAATCACCACCACAACTGCTCAAACAAAGCAAAACTAGAACAAATTAAAATATTAGTTATGTAGCTTTTAATTCCTGTTTATCTGTTTTTCCAGATCACACATATCCAGCTGGATAGGAACAAGAGTGACCAAGAAAATTTAAGGAAACTTTTTCCTGATGTGAACAACACAGGGATACACAGCGTTCTCATTGGTAAAAACAAAAGCTAAGGGAGCAATTACAGTTTTCAATTCAAATACCCCTTCTGGCACCACTGATAGTTATATTTTCTGTCTTTGACACAGTTATAAGCAAGTACTTCCCATGACTTTCAAAAGCAAATTCACAATATTCTGATCAGTATGTGAAAAACAATCCCATTTGAGCTTCATTATTTAGGTCTGTGTGCCAAGTCTCATCAATTCTCACAAGCAGAATATATATATATATATTTTTAAAACAGTCTGTGTAGAAATACATTTTTCAAAATAAAAGAAACAATGCATTGTTTTGATGGCACTGCCTGGAGCTCTTTATCTGATTGTTATCAAAGTATGCTCGAGAATTGATCAAAGCAGCAATGACAACTCAATGTTCTTTAAAATTATGTACCACTGCATAACTAACTTCCCACTCTTGTCTTGTGGCCTCTGGCTCAATGTGTCATTGGGAGTATCCTCAAAGGTCAGGCGATTTCTAAAAACCCTCCATTACACAGTGGCAGCTGTAAAGATGGGAAAGGCTGGAGTGTGGAGACAGGGTAGCTTAAATCTATCAGCCTTACCTCCCATGTGCCACAGGAAAAAATCACTTATCACTTTTCCCTTCAGGTGCAAGGTTTCTCTCAAAAGTATTATATGTACTATTATTCTGTAAGGAGTTCTTTAGGATGTGGTGGTAGCTTGTCCACATTTAAGAACAAGTCTTGCTTCCCGCTATAAACCTGATAAGAGTCCTTTGGCCCTCTTCCCTTTTTAAAGTACTCAATTTAAAGCACTCATACAGTTTAGAATTTGCCTTGTGTTGTCCGTGGCTGGCAGATAGTTGTTTTTTTAAATCATGTGTGAGGTTATTCAGCCATGCCATTTTATGGATATGGGATACAGAAAAAGGGTGTTCAACATAGTTTGAAAATTCTTCCTTTTTGCCATATCTGCACTACATAAACAACTTTTCTGAAAGACCCCAAACAATGTTTACTGGAAACATCTTGGTGAGATCCAGTGCAGAAAACCAATTTTGAGATGCTGAAGAGCAATGTATTTCAATGCTAAATTAAATGAGCTTAAATTAATATTTAAATTAAATGTTTCAATGTTAAAAATTTATCAGCATCCAGCAAACCTACTCAGGGCCATCTGGGGCTTCAACAGTCCTCATTCTGGTGAGTTCTGAAACCCTCAGATTCACATCTCAGTAACATTGTCCCAATACGTCTTCAAAACACACTCCTCACAGATGGGGGGAGGGGAGGGGGCGAGGGAAAGCTCCACAGGAGCAAGACTCTTGGGCATTGGAGAGCTGAGGCCTGCAGTAACCCAACGGGTCAAAGATAATGGAACCAAAGAGGGACAGGAAGCAAAATGTGGCCCTGCATTACTCCCAACAGTAAGTAGAAGGGAGCCTAGCTCCTTAAGTCCTTGGTTAGCCCACAGCTGGGGAAGCCCTTTGCCCTGTTGAAAGCTAAGCTTTTCCAAAGCAGGGGCTCTGCTCCAAAAGGACATAGGAGCTCCACAGGGTAAGCCACTTCCTCAGGCAAGACTCCATACCTAGGCATGTGTACTTTACATTACAAAGAATAATATATACCTTCCAAAAATCACCTTGAAAGGTTCACATCAGTGGAACAGTATGAATCCAGGAGGAATACAAGGAGGAGGAAAAATGAGTAAGTCTCAGGTAGAATGCCCAATAGCCAAAAAAGGGGAACAGAAGCATGTAAAAGGCAGAGAAAAAACAGCAAGTGACTTTGTTGGGTGCCTAGAAACTATGGGGATGGATTTGGTATAATAACCCAGTTACAACAAAATTTGTAACACAAAGACCTTATAAAGCCCTTTCTCCCATGCTCCCAGTAAAGCAGCACTCCTCCAGAGTATTTTAAAATGACTGAAGAAGCACACAAACTTCCTCATCCTGGCATGATGCCCTGGCCTACTGGGAATACACCTTAAGGCTATTAACAGCCACACAGGTGGAGAGATCCTGGCCCAGAGGAACATACACCGCTCAGAAAGTCTGCACATTCCTGCAAAGTTTAACATCCACAAGTGGAGTCCTGCAAAGCCAGGAGCATGCAATGCTTAATAGCTCCACAGGTGCTAACCGGGTGGCTCTTCTCCCCCTTGTTCCACCTGCTGAGTTTAGGAGTTCCCAGTGTTCTTGCCAACTCCATCCCAGTCTAAGGGTATGTCTACACTAGAAATGAACGTCAACCCATATTAGGTCGACTTATAACCACCGCAGTAATTATTGCGGTGGTTCATGTCCACACTACCCTCGGGTCAATGGTGTGCATCCTCACCAGGAGTGCTTCGACTGACCTAAGAGGAGCAGTATGAGGAGCTGAGAGCCTGGTTTCTTGACCCCCTTGGCTTCTTGGCCCCCTTGCCTGCTCCCCTCTGGGAGCCCGGTAGCATAGTCAATTTAATGGCCGCAAGCTGTGAAATTGACAAGACATCCGGGCTCCTGGTGGGGAGCAGGCAGGGGCGCCAAGAAGCCCCTGGTGGCTTTCCCCTGGCTCCCACCCAGGAGCCACAGGGAAGCCACCCAGGGCTTCTCTTCCCCATTCCCTGCCAGGATGGGGGGCGGAGGAGGGGGCAGGAGGAAGCCAGCCGGGGCTTCTTTTCCTGGCTCCCGGAATGGGGCCCCTCAGGCTTCTCACCCTGGCTCCCAGCTGGGAGCCAGGGGTTTCTTGTCAATTTCACAGCTCCTGCCATGAAATTGACAAGAAAGCCAATGTAAGGAACACCATGTCTATGTTTGGACCTAATTACATTGGCATGAGCCTTGCACCTCTCACTGAGGTGAAGCTATTATGTTGGTGTAGTAGGGCACTAACATCAGCAAGAAGAAGGCTGTAGTGTAGACACTGACATAATTAGGTGGACACAAGCTGCCTTATGTTGCTCTAACTGTGTGGTGTAGACCAGCCCTAAGGGAAGGAGAGAGAAGAAAGTCCTACAGAAGTCCTACACATGGCAGGATTGATGGAGCAGCTGAGATCAGAGGAGTCTGGAGTGGTTAGAAACCAGGATTCAGCCACTGAGTAGGTAGATGACACTGCCTGGAACAAAAAAGGGCAGAAGAAAAGAGTGTGGAGCAAATATGCATATAAATGTGTAGTATAGCCAATAAATTTCAAAATACAAGGAGCACAAACATGTCCACAGGGAACTATCGTTCTGAGTAAAATCTTGGGCAACGGACAATAATGATTCAAGAAGGATGCTGATAAATTGGAGAGGGTTCAGAAGAGAGTCAGAAGAATGATTACAAGTTTAAAAGCCATGCCTTATAGTGATTGAGTTGCTTGAACCTGTCTATTTAGCTTAACAAAAGACAATGTTAAGGGGTGACCTGATTGCTGTCTACAAGTATCTACACGGTGAACAAATATTTAATAATGAGCTCTTCAATCTACCAGAAAAAGCTATAACATGATCAAATGGCTGGAAGTTGAATCTAGACAAATTCAGACTGGAAATAAGATATGCTCTAGGAATTTGGGGGAAGTTCCATGGCCTGTATTATACAGGAGATCAGACCAGATGATCACAATGGTTCCTTCTGGCCTTGGAATCCATCCATCCATTAGGATACTTATCACTGAGAAATTCCTAAATCAAAGGTTTTTAAAAAATTAAGTCAATTACCAAAGAAAAACATTGTTAACCTGGAAATAATCTATTAGTAACTAAGGGTAAAAATCTTTATTAAAAAACAGTTATCAGAAAGACTAATACTGAAAGATCAGGCAATTGAGAGTTAAGGTTAAACTTAAGACATATTATAAAGTATGAAAATGCAGTATATTAATAGATTTTTAAGGACAGAGGGAACAATAACAATTGTCTAGTTATCAACGCCTACAATTCAGAAGTGCAGATCTACTCTGAAAACTGGCTCAGGTGGAAAATTTTTTTTTAACTTATAAACAGAACACAATGCCATTTATTTTTCAAACTGCCAGCCCTGCAAACCCAACATGGGATCTGAAAGTAAAGCTGAGTTCTTTCCTCCTGGTGCAACATCCCCAAAATTTATAGCCACATTTTGTCTTCAGTAAATTCTGTAAAACTCCATTTTTCTCAGTAGACCTGTACAGCTGCATTTAACTGTTCATATAACAAACATTTTGGAACAAATTCTGCTGATAATGCACAATGAGCAGACTCCAATTCACACATTGTTCATGTTGATTCTGCAGAATCATCAGGAGTAAGAAGCAATAAAACTTATTGTACTCTACAGAAGATATGATTGACTACATAAAGTAAAACATATTTACAGGACAAAGAAGAAGAAAAACCAGAGACTGAGATTTGTCCTTCCCAGAGAGGTTAATTTAATCAGCGACCACAAAACCTAGCAGGCTGTACACCTAACTGTACTGTGGCTGTTCTAACTCTGGCCTTCTTTATGACAATAAGGAAGACTGCGAAGAGCATTATTTAAAAAATTCCTGATTAGACAAAACACCATATTGAAGTTGATCATTCCCCAGCCTTCATTAAGATTCTCTGGTTAACAGTTTTATAAGTATTATTAGATACTGGACAAGTATACCTATATATACACAAAATTCCTAGGCCTAAACCATTAAAATAATAGCACTTAAGCGAAAAGAGCCATGTTTAGAATGAAGTACCATTACTTAGTATCAGAGACATCTATGAAATCAGTTATAAAACAGATGAAAATGTGAGTCATTTTTGATACAAGGGCAGCAGTTTTTCCAGTTTTAACCCATCAACATACATAGGCTGTGTACTACTTAAAGCTCTCAGCAAAGTGCTTGATCCAAAAACAACGTTTTATGAAGAAAGTACAATAGAAACAGAGAAGGGAAGATTGGAGGTTAATGTCATTTACAGGATAGAGTTAAGGTTATTTAGGTGAGAATGCATTTTCATATTTCAATTTAGTCTTGACTCAATTTCCTGGGTTTCCAGATTATAGTTAAAAATGTTAACTATAATGTTCTTGCAAGATTTTCAGCCTGTAAGTTACTGACACATACCCGCAAATTTGTACAGGAACAGCTTTCAAGATAGATCTTAAAGCAGTCTTCACTGGCAGATTAAATGACTGCTATGCACGGTTTGCAAAGCCCAGTGACATTTGGAATGAGATGTAGTGTAGAAATCTACGTATATTGCCCTTTGTTGGCTACACTAGTACAATGTGTTCTACAACCCCTTATTCATGCAGTTTTAAAATTTTGAATTACTAGTTACTTATAAGTTAAGTGCTTTTTGTTTAAATACTATTGGAACAGCAAAATCTATTTAGATGTTTTTAAACTGGACACAACTATTGTTTTAAATTTCAAAAGTGTTAAAATTATGATAGTTTTTTCCAATTGCTTTAGATATTTTCTTTATTCATTCATTTCAGGTTTATTGAATTACAATAGAAAACAAAAACATTTAACAGATGGATTTTTGCAAATCTGCTATGCAACCCCATAGTAATTAACCTGAAAACTAGGAATATCAAAGGTTTCTACTAAGAGAGAGAGAGAGAGAGAGAGACAGGTTTGGGTTTTATATGTTCTATCTATATTATCTGTTATACATGTTGGTAATGATGTATTAGCTCCATTAAGCCCTACAGAAACCTGTCTGAGAAAATTGTTGGAATAAAAATGTACACTCTAGATAAACATTTTCATTTAGGAAAAATATAGCTATATCATTGCAGATTATATTCCTAGCACTACTATTTTTGCTATCAGTGTACAATGGTATTATAAACCTTTTGTTGTGCGCTAAGAAATACTGTATAACACTAACAAAGAGGCTTTCAAAAGCTCCTCAACAGGCAGGAAGTGGCACAGAACTGTGGAAAGAAAATAACCATAAAAAGCAGTAAGCAGACAGAGAATAGTGCACTGCTCTGTACACAGAGATGACTCATTTTGACACACTGTACAGGTCAGAGTCTACACAGAAAGGCTTTAGTTTCAAGTTAAATTTCCAGGAATTTACTAGCATTTATTTGTCTTCTTTGTCTTCACTTCCCTACCCATCATTTAAATTCACAGTCTGTCAGAAGTGTTAGTAGTTTTATTAAAAGTTTAACTTGAACAGAAAATCCATGAGAAAAATAGATTACTGCAAAAATTCATACAGCTTCTCAGTAATAATTTATAAAATAACTGTCACTACCGTTGGGCTTTACACAAAGGATTATTGGTACAAACTACTGCTTTCTGCTTTGTTTAGTTCTGTAAGCCAAAATTCTTCCCATAGTAAGCATCCATCTGCCATTTTGCATTTCAAGTATAACTCCTTTTAAGAGATGGTTCTCCTTTTGAATTTCTTAAGATGGAAAAAAACTTAACACATCTCATTCTGGCTTGATGTCAGAAATAAATTTATGCAAGGAGACATGTAAGAAGTTCTCTTTTCTTCCAACAATCCCAAAACCAAAAGCATCTCTTTAAAATAGGATCCTTTTAACATATGTCCTTCTTGTACGTATCTTGGAGTCAAATCTGCCTTGTAGTTTATGAAACCTTAGGTTTTAACAATGCATCGTAAAATAGCAGCTATATATAAAAGAGTAGATGAGTATTATATTAGAGTAGCTAGAGAAATAGAAGTGTAGTTGTTGACCTTAATTGATTACTTCCTAAATTTCAGCATTTGAGGAAAATGTTATTAAAATAAAACAGAGCAACCTTAATTTTTTTTCCTCTATGATTCTTATACTTTTTAGGCTGAATTACCTGGAGAAAAGTCCTTTAAGAATGAGGTTTTCAAAATAATGGGTTGAATTAGATTAGTGTACTTTTTGCATTATACGAGATTTTTCAAAGAGAGAAAGATCAGCTGTATCCCCCGCAATTTTTATGGAAGCAAAAACTAAGTGAACAAAGTGACACCACAGTTGTTTGAGTTTTTTCAAAGTAGTGTTTGATAGGCCTCCCTCTACACCTCTTAAAAACATCAGACATCCTGACAATCACTACTGAGTCCAGATTCTAAAGCTTTGGAGGCAATAGGTATATATTACTGATTACCCAAAATCTGTGCTACAACCATTTTATCTTTTCCTTGCTTTCACAGAAATTAGTGGAATTGTCAATAACTCTTCAAATACATTTCATGGATAACTTTAAATATTAAATGGAGGTTCCACTTCTGCTGGAAAGAGCCTAAGGGGAAAAAATATGACAAACTCTGTTGGGTTGACTTTCAGTTTTATATGGTACATATAGTTTGGCTGGAAATTAAACTTACTAAACAGAACAAGCATTTTATAGACATTGTGTTAACTGAAGAGAACAAATCTAAAATTAAATGCCAATCTACTTTAATAGAAACAATATATTTTGTGTTAAAAAACAATTATGCCTGACTTTATTTAGTGGACAGTGCTCCTTTAAGTAGTTATGCACTTGCAAAGTGCAATGCTTGTGCAACCTAACCTATGTTTTCCTCAAATGCCCACAAGTCCAGTTACTTACAAACACCACACTCCTGGATGGGTGCCTGACATACCAAACCTGCCCCGTCGTGCATATTTTTATACGTTACTAAATTAGGAAACCAGAGTAGACTAAGTCTATGCCAACTCTGAAACAGAAAAGGGTCCAGTTTGTGCCTTGCATTTAAAGCCAGGATCAGTATAAGTTATTGAATCTTTAATAAGAGGCACCAAAGTAATTTAACCTAATAAGAAGCAGCACTGAAGAGTAGTGAAAAGAAGGAGAAACCTCAAGATTTATAATACAGATTCTTCTTTGCAAGTCTAAATCAAGATACTGAAAATTAATTCAAAAAATTAGGCAGATTGTATATTTTAATTCCAAGTTCTAGAATGAGAATAGAACGTTGGCATGCCATACTCTTCTAAGCAGTGAAAATCTCTTTCTTTTGCAGAGAGGAAAGGAAAAGAAGCTATTTAAGCACTACTCCTTCAGGGTGATTTATTGAAATACCTAATATTGAGCTCTGTTCAGAAATACTAAGTAGGGCATTCAAGACTTTTTGACGAGAAAAATACTGAGAAGTATTTCAGAATATGTTATCTGTATGAATTCTCAATACATATATTGTACATATGGCAACTTACAAAATGAGAAAAAGGGACAAATATGTAACTTTCCAGACTTAAAACTTCACTTAGCAAACTGCTAAGCAAAACAGACTTGGTGGTAATCAAGTGGTAACGTTCCTAGGATTATTTTATAACTGTACAGTGGTGATCAAAAGTTACAGCTTGATTTACATTTTTAATGGTGGAAGGAGTGGGGGTGGGAGGTGAACCCTTCTGATCTGTTACCACAGGAGTCTATTTATATGGGGTGAGGTCCTCAGATGGCTATCCGTACATTGTTGTTTTGAAATTAATCTTCATCCCCCCTATTTAGCCTTCTGCAAAAGTGAGTAGTTTCAGCTGCAAAACATATTTTATTCACCTTATTGCTATACTGAGGCTTCCCACTACTCATTTCACATTTTTAAACCGAAGTACACACTTTATTCCAGAAGAGTTAGCATATGCATATATCAGTGTGACATGCAAAAAAAATATTTTACATACAAACCATCAGTTAAGTACCTGAACATACATATTGCACTTTCAATACAGAGAAGACAGACATCTTCTCTCTTCCAATATTTAATACAATAAACTTCAAAAAGGTGTGTTCTTAAGAGAGGGACTGGGAGCCAGGAACACCCAAGATCTCATCCTGGCTCAAACACAGATCATTTCTGTAGCCTACAACAAATCACTTACATTAAATTCTTTCTTCTCCAGCTGCAAAATGAGGTTAACACACTCCCTTACCGACTTCACACGGACGGTCTTAGGATCAATTCATCTTTGTAAAGTACTTTGAAGAAAAAGTTTTACATCGATATAATTATATTTTAATGTTTAAATTGACTTCATTTTACTTCTAAAATAATTTGCCTTAAAAATATCAAGGGGGCGGGGGAAACAATGGGTGAATTTTAGAATCCAGCCTGGATCCAATACATGGTACCAAGGCAGTTAAATATTATGGCAGTATGTACTTTAGAAATGCCAGAGGCAGATAAATACTGTTTCCTTTTGGTTTAACAGAGAGGAAGTAAAATGGCAGGCGGGGGGGGGGGGGAGGGGGGAGGGCAAGATGCAAGTCTCTAAAGACAGTAAAGGAATATCAATTTGAGATGGAAACCACATGATACTGCCTTATACAGAAAAGGAAGGGAATTTGCAAAACCCGCATTTGACTATTGCAAAGAGTTCTGCACCTCTCTTCAACCACATCATGTGTTGCAAAACCATCATCAAGCCGCAATTGCTCTTTATGAATCAAATGAAGAAACTGCTGTCTGTATCATCCCTTTGCGTAAAAAAAGTTATATTACCAGACCACGTACTTTTTGCCCTGACTGAGGACTCAACTCTTATTGTTAATCAAAGTATGAAAAGCTAAATATGACCAGCGAAATTTGATTTGCTCCAACCAAAGGTATTTACTAATAGTTTTCTTAAATGTTTTTTTAAAAAGCAATGCACACATTTATTGAGAGGGAACTTTGCCAAAACATGGGTTGGAAGCATAAACCATGCACAACTCTTTTGTTTAATTACTTCACTTTCCTTCAAAACTTGGCAAAACATTAAGCTTTTCACTTACTAAATCTATAATTAACTATAACATTTGCTGAATAAACATAACCTCATTTTTAATTAAGTCAGAGCAAGATGCTATAACTTGCATCTAACAAGCAACATGTATCTCAAGTAACATGCAATAAAAACACCTGTCTTGTCATACATGAAGCCTTAACTGTAACTACAGTGAACATATTAACACACCCTCACTTTAATGACATCTAGTGCCAAAACCTGGATTCGTTGACTTCAGTGCAACCGAAATTTAATCCCTAAAATGGAAACAACACTTTATCCTCAAAACCTTATGATTTGAAATCAAGCTGAACCTTAACAGTAGCCATGTCTACAGGAAAGGATCACACATCAAAAATACCTGTGACCTAAATTTAAGGTCTGGACAAAATATCTATTCAACAGTTTGCAAAGGAATTTAGGTGGAACAAGTGATATGATGCAATGCTTCTTATGTGGAAAAGGCCACTAATAAAAAGTAGATATTAAGCTTAAAGTTTAAAAAAAAAAAGGGTGTTAAAGAACTCTGTACGTAATTGTGAATGAGAAACTGAAGCTAAACCTTATTACAAACTAAGTAACTGTTTAGAACTGGAAGATCTGTACAGACAAATTATAGTATAATTGCAACAGGCACGAATAGTGGAAAATCTAAGCTAAGAGAAATAATTCTGAACTAGAACTTGTAAAGCAAAACTTTGAAATGAGAATAAGAAATCTCTAAACAGAGTACAAGTTAGGCTATGCACAATAGCAGGTATTAGGGTATGCAAAAATCAGTGTACAAATTCACTGCCAAAGCTGCTTTAGAGGATATGATTTTCTTAGCTATATGAAGAATCAGCATTGCCCATCAACAGAGATAATCTATTTAGGGAGCCAGTTTTACCCCCACGGCCCTCAAGAATTTAGGAGATAAACTGGTACAGTTAATTGTAAGTATCAGAGAAAGTTTACTTGATATTCAATGATACTGTGTACAAATACCAAGCAAGACGGGTTATTAAACCTGAAAACTTCATAAGTTACACTTTATTAAATAAAATGATTTGAACATTCATCAGAAAAGAGCTCTGAGAACTTTGCAAACCTTATGCCTCACAATACATTTGTTTCTTATTGCTTATCATCATCAGGAATTCTTTGAAGCAGTGCTGCCTTTGTAAAGATGGCTGTGGTGGAAGTAGGATCCAGATACTGATGGCTGCCATTTCATGTGAAGATTCCCATCTAGTCACTAACCCTAACAGCAGTACATTCAAAAACTTACTTGAAGAGGCTTTTTTAAAACATTTTCCTTCTAACCAAATTTTATTGCAATATATTATGAAATTTTGTATGTTTATTCTGGACAATTTCCTGCCCCCACCCTCAAAATTGAGCACTTTTGTTATTTATATGTCGGTATGTTTTGCCATCAGCCCTGCTACTTCATTTGTGGGGTAAATAAGGTTTTATAACAGTTTAAAAAAGAAGAAAAGGAGGTCACACTGATTTAATGGCTGAGTCTGAATTTAACCAAGGTGTCTTGAGACCAAACCAAATCATCTAATCTTTGTATGACACTGACTCTGTCATCTTTAATAAGCATCAAAGGAAAATTAGGTATATTGTGGTAGTGTCAAAATGGGCTAGATGCTTTCCAAATAAGAGGAACACAGTCCATGCCCGCCATACGGCTCATCTTTTCCCTGAAAGTTTTTTTTTTTTTTAAATAAAGCTACTTCTGTGTTTTGTAACACAAGTCTAAAGCTTAGTGCTAGCATTTAATGAGGGCAGAAATGTGAAAGCAGTATTTAAAAACAATAGTGAGACAACTGTTTATTGTGATTTAGATTACTCTTAACGTTTGCTAACCTCCTAAACAGCTACAATGAAGGAAGAGGACATAGTTTAGCTCAAAAACATTAAATGTGCTAGAATATTCCTGTAAATGTTTCATCACCCACACGTTATTACAGTCACACTGTCCTGAAGTCACAATTAAAACTTTTATCATCATCACCAAGTTCATTATGAATATTACTGAGCATGGGACTTCATTCCACTAGGTGCTCACAACTTCATTAGGTGTTGAGGGCACTTAGTACTTTGGAAGGTCAGGCCAAGAGTTCTTAAATACGCTTTTTTCCCATGTAGAGACATTATGCTATAGGTTAGCCTGTCTGGTTACAGAATGGCTGATCACTGCTTGCTGACTTATTTGGATCTTCCATTGTGACCTACGATGCTTTCTGCTATTCTAGTCACAGTCTTTACTATTAGTTATATGGTACTTGTGTAATATGTACTAATGGCAAGCAAATACACTTTACTTAGGACTAAGCCAGAATTTAAAAAAAAAAGGGGGCACCAGGGCTGATAGGTGACTAACAATTTACCATCTCATGCACTTGCAAGCCATTTCGTTTCTTCTAACGAACTGTATTTTAAGTCACAGGTTTTTCAGTTCTACCAACTACTGGTAGGTAATTTGGATGGTTATTCTATAACACCCTCTGATTACCAAAAGGAGGGAAGAAGCAGCTGTCCTTGCCTAACAGCATTTACTATCCACATAAAGAGAGGTAGTTGGCAAAAAAACATTAAAACAAGAAAAATCTTTTATGCTACCATGAAGTTAGAGCTCAGTTTCATCCATTTTATTAAATCTGCTAGCTTTCCAGCATGAATACTGCACAACAGCTCACTATGAGGTTCACATGCTACCTGTACCCCCAATGTAACTAAAAGAGACTAGACCATTTCAAGCTATTTAACAAAACTTCATGTAGTCAATCTCCCTTAGAATTCTTAATTTATTTCCTCCAGGTTTTAAAAATCCAACATTTCATTAATTAATCCTCCTTGCAGAGTTCTGTGAATAAAAACGTTCACAATCTTTTGTGATGACAAGACAAAAGCTATTCAAATGTACTTATGAAGTCCCCTCCACCCCTCCAGGAAGCATTATGGGCAGAAAACATTCAGTGCAACAGAGTAGCAGAGCTAACACTTCACAGAAATGAAAGATTCATTTTGCTCAGACTGATAATGCACAAGCTGCATATCGTTCAGCCATACAGACAGCATTTTGAAAAGGAAGTGGTTAGTAAGAGTAGCATTAAGCTGTTTATGTACATAGACCCTACATCAGCACCACAACACCTAAATGCTGCTGGACTCTCTGGCATACAAACAAGCTACTGTGCATCTGAAATGTACATGCACCCAAGGCTTTGAGTGCACAAAATAAGGAAGCTTAATATCCAAAATTACATATAATTCACAAGGAAATAAATGCAGCTTGCCTACACAGTAATACTAGTTCCTAATCAAACGTGGTAGACACAATCAACCCTTCAGTAATGTAAATTATCCTTTTCAAAGTCTCCTTTTTTGGAACCTTTTTAAGTTTATGTATGAAGTTTTGCAGGAAATGTGTCAGTTTTTCTTTGAACAAATCTTTCTTTCATGGTATGACACCACAAGGTAAGTTATCGATAAGGAACACAAACTCAAAAGAAAGAAGCATCTATCTGAAAACTGATGAACATTTTACTTGCTTTGTGGCATAATGTTTACAGGTTTATGTAATTTCAATCCATACACAGTTGTGTACATTTATAATTTCTAATCACCACCACTTTTTGCATTAGTCTGTAAAGCTTACCTTACAACAGCTGAAAAAACAGAGGGAAAGGACAGCTCAATTTCTGTGCTCAAAGCTTTAAGCATCTTCCTAAAGAATGCAAAATTTGTGTTTTGCAAACGCAGGAAAAACATGTTCAAAATTTAGTTAAAATTCCAGCCAAAAGCTAATCCTGTTAGATTAAGTAAAGAATTTTTTGAAATGCTGACCTTACATGCTATCTTCTGCACAGATCAAAACACAGTAAAAAACAAAGCAAGGTTTTAAAAAACCTCAACAACTTGATAAGAAAGCAGCTTCATTTTGGGGAAAGTTACTTTTAAATGCTTTGATACGCAAGAAATAAAATAAAGCCATTGAAAAACTGCTGCGGGTCAATCTTTTTTTAACAGTATGTCAGATTTCTTTTGGACTATACTTGTTTATTTACCTCACTGTGGCGATAGATGACAAATTTTGTTCTAACTACTTAATTAAAAAAAGCTACAGGAGTAGTGTCTCTTTAGGAAACAGACATGGGAGAGATGGGACAGAAGAGTAAGAGAAGAACTGAATCCTTTAAATTCTGTGAAACAGGAATTAAGGTCATTTTGCCATCGTGAAATTTGTTGTTACCGTGTTATGTCTCCTTCAAGAAGCTTGAAATATTATTGATATAATAGCAAAGAATATCATAGAAGATCCATATGAAAAAAGAATCCTTCAAACATTTTTCTATCCGAAGTCCACCATCAGAAATAGCATGCTACTGGGAAGATTACTACTTTTTATTTGTTAAACACAGAGTATGTTTGGCACTATATAAAACTGAGGATAACAGTCCCCCTGCCCATTCTACTGTAAAAATTTACTGGCATCAGCCTTTTTTTTAAATCACAGAATTGAAGTGTACATCGTAAATACATGCACAAATTTAGTTTTAGGCCAGATCCATTTGTCACTGCTCTGAACCCCTCACCTGCAGGTAAGTATTTCAGTTGGTTGTTGGCCAATCGAAGGTGACGTAAAGACCTCAGGTGGCCAATCTCAGGGCACACAATTTCAAGAGCATTGTCACTTAGGTCCAGAAACTGCAGTTTAACCAAGGAGCCAATAGCTAGTGAGAGAATAGAGACAAAAACAAACAAACAAAAAAAAAGAATGTGACCCAGGAGTAAAGTTAAAACCTTAATAGGACTATGAGATGATAGAAGGCCTCAATATCTAATTCCTATGTCTGAGCGGACTGTGAGGTATTAAAACCATTGGTCTCATAGCTGAATGTCATGGGAGCTAAGTATTTGTAAGCGCTTCTATTGATAACAAGCAATATTGGGGGTATAGAAATATGAAAAAAAATAAATCACACATAAGAAACCATAGATTTTGATATTTTTCCAACCATGATTCTCCCATGAAATTACTTTTTACTTTTCTTTGCCATCACCTCTATCTAATTTACTCACCCCAGACTGGGAATTTAAAGTTTTCTTTTCTGAAGGTAGGACATGTTTGCTCCACAATAAAATGAAAGGAATAGAGAGGCCAATGCAATTATTGATGCTTTAGGTTTAAAACTACCAATTATGACCAAGCAAAATGGAAGTATTGTACGTAATAATTGGCTTAGAGAGCAGGAATGATTCTGGAGAGTTGTTTTATTGATAAGTGCCATTTAGTCTTTTCACTTCCTGTAACTGGAACTAGAGCGAACAACATGTAGATGCATCTCAAAGTTTAATAAAATAGTAAAACATAGTACAAGCAAAGATATCAACATTCTAAGGACTACAGTGGTGTATTTCTGTGGATATCTTTAGAATTTCATGGGAACATAACGAAAACAGGCCTTTTTACTGAATGAAATAAAATATTTGATAGTTTCTGCCACTTATTTTGAAGTTAATAGGGCACTTACCTTCAGGTACAACAACTATGTTATTTGAATGAAGGTACCTGAGGGGAAAAGAACAAACAACAACACCTGTTACCCTCAAGGACTTTGGCTAGATAATCAGTTGGCAAAATGTTCAATCTGAAATGGAAAGAGAAAAAAACCTTCACAGCCATTTCTCTTTCTGAGTATGACAGTAAATTGTACAACACTAATTAACGTATCCCAAGGTTTCACTTGTATCATATTTAAATCATGAACAAATATTAAGGTCAAGCAAGTCTTAGCTGATGATTATTAGAATATTCAAATGTGATCCACATGATCATTGTACTCACAACTATTTCATTTCAAGCAGTTGTATGCAATTTTTCTTCATAACAATTAAAAATCCCAAGGTAGAAAAAATAAATCAGGAGTCACCAGATTGCACTAAATTCTGCCATAGGTCCTCTCCTGCTGTGTACAGGGAAAACTAAACAAATAAATCAACTATGTATACTTACAGTTTCACAAGCATGCAGAATCTGCTTGTCATGATAATGTGCTTTTTAAAAAATATTAGTAAATTAAATTTTACAAAAGCTATTTTCAACCAATAAATACAGTGACAAGTCCAGACAAGTTTCAGTAGCTATTTTAAGGTTGATAAAGTGCTTTTAGGGCTCCCTGGTGGTAAACACCCACAATTACTGCAATTTAAGAAGAGCTTAATCCATATCTTTTAAACTGTAAAGTTCTGCTTGAAAACAGAAAGACTATATAAAGTTTGTAGGCAAGCAATCAATACCTGAAAATAGAGTTACCTTGTCTATTCTCAAAAGATAATGAGTACTTTGATGATTTAAGCATGCGTGTAAAAGATTTGAACAAGCAATTTTTCCATTATACTGTGAAACAATGTTTCCCAAAAGCAGGGTCATATCCCTCTGGGAAGATCTAACTGGTGAAGTGAGGACACAGACTTTTCAATGTTCTGCATAGTCTCAGTTTTCTGTTTTTTAAAAGTATGTCTCTCGCGCTTGTGGTTGTAAAGAATACCTTCACAATGGAAACCATGTGTAACTTACGCAGAGACGTCTGCCTGTGTTTGAAGACAGCCTGAAACAATAGTTCTGAAGTGTGAACTCTCCCACTCATTTCAGTGGGTGGTAAGTATGATCATTAAATGTTGACCCTGAAAGTATTTCACTGCTCAAAACACATAAGAAAGCAGAAGTATCATTACAAAGCTCTGTACCAAAAAAAGTTTCCCTGAGTGAGGAGTGCACCCCTGGTGGGAAGCATGGAAAATAATTACACTAAGATGAGTAGATCTTTAAAAACAGATGGTGGTATTGCAAGGGGGATATATTCCATTTCATTTTCTGGAAGGGGAGCTCAGCTTTCAAGAGTATAGGAAACACTGCTTTAAAGTAAAGAGGCATATTTACAGTAACAAATCAGCATTTTAAATATGAACCTATTGGCAAATTATTCTTTTTAAAATAAAATCTATATATTTTATTGTTCCTTTTTACTTCATTTTCTGCTCTAGCCCCAAACCAATTATTATCTCAGCTAACAATTTAAATTGTGTTATATGAACTATAGAAGCTGCAGAACAATTGCGATCACCTACATATCAAATACATGGGATAATGATAGCACAACAAAGCTTGGTGGTCGTGAGATAACTAAATCTAGTAAATATATATTAATAGACTTCTTTTGCTTATTTGCTGCTTCTTAAATTGACCTCCTCCAAGCAATGTTAGGCTTGCTCTTCTAAAGGCATCATCAGATAATACTAAAAGTTCCTGATGCCTGGTGACAAAACATCAAACACTCTTAAATATATCAAATACAAGAAAGTTGCTGTGCTATTCCAGTGTATGTGAACCCAAAATATAGGGCAAGATGAGGCAAGATTGTCTCTTCAGCAAGCTGGAGACTGCAATGACCTACAAAACAGTTAAACTATGTTGTGGACACGAGTCCTAGAAAGGGTGTGGTTTCAACAGCCAAATTGAGAAGACATGCTCAGATTCAGAAGACAGATAACTTATACTACTCAAACACCCCATGCTTCCTTTAAGTTTGAATTTACAGTAGGTACTTCAAAAACACATTGCATTACCAAACCATCCATTAAGATCGGGTCATCTCTGTCATATAGTAGTATGGGAGGTAAGGAGAGAAAGCATATTTAAAGTTCAGTTCTATTGAATGATGGTTATTTGGTGAACTACATCAAATATAGGTCTCAAAAAAATGTAACATACTTCTACTACCCAAATGGGCTATACCTAATTGCAAAGGACAATACAACAAATGTGATGCCTCCCCTAGCTGGATCAAGGTGCACAGCCCTGGTATGAAGACCAGTACACACCCCTTTCTTACCACATGGGGTGGAGGAAATCAACATTCCCTCATAACACAATCTGAACAAGAAATTATGACACAGAAAGGAATTTCAGCATGGGCCTGAATGTAGCTAGAAAAACCACATTATACTAAAAAGGAAAAATGTATACAAACACAGCATTCTTATTTAAAAAAAAAATTACACTGATTAGCATAATAAATTTAGTCAAAACTCCAACACTCACAATTCCACGAGGTTTGGAAGCTTCTGTGCAAGGTTTTCTGGCTGAAAAAGAAAAGTTAGAGATTTGTTATTTTAAAAACTAACATGCATCCTACTCATTTTAATAACCATGCCAACAAGTTATATCACAAGTGTGTTTCAGTAGAACTGTGTTTTCAACTAACGCCAACCAAAATCAGCAACACTCAGCCTTGGGGATGGAAGGATGAGAAAATGGAGCACCTTATGTCATTCTTTCATAGTCTAGAAGTGACACTGATGGAATCTAGACCAAACTGCATCCAGCCCTCCAAGGTTGGAAGAATGGATTATCAATACTCAGCTTTTGAAAGGAAATTAAAGGTAAGGGTTTGGGGATGAGATAGAGGGATTTCCTAAGCACCTGCTGGAAAGAAAATGTTTACTGACACAGCAGTAGTAAAAAGCAGGAAGCATGCAAAACCATCTCCTAAACAACATATATTTTCTTTGTAATACTGCTGAGTAGCAGGACAAGACCTGCATTCTCTACAGTTTATTCAACACCTCTGTACCAGAAATATCAAACTCATCACATTTCTTTATGCCTGTCAAGATGCACGTCCTTTCCTGTATTCTGACTCACCCCTGGGTGTGCATGCCTGTTTCTGGATAGTCTTTTTAAGAGTAAACAAACATTATTGCAGTCAACACTCAATATGCTTTTTTAATAATTTTAAGACAAAGCAGGTTAGATTTTCTCCTGCATCTAAGCTCCATTCAGTGCAAGAAAGCAAAGGGTAGCGAGGGATATGGCACAACTCTCTGATTCTGAGCTAGTCTGAATAGAAGTTGCTCGAACTCAAACCTGCAGTTTATTGCCCTTGGGTTCCATGTGGTCCCTTTTCCTCCCCTGACACATTCCCTATACCCCAGAGGGAAGGGAAATTGGTATGGGAGCTAACAGATGGTCATCTGAAAGCTTCTCATAAGAGGGAAAACGTCAGCTGGCTAGTATGGCCAGAAATTGGCCATTTTGAATTGCTTGAGTTGTGCAAATGAGCTGAGTCAGACATCAGAATTGTGTTTGAAGCTGTGTTAATTGGATGTATTTTAGCCTAGTGCGGAAACATGTTAGCCTGAAGCGTAATAGGGTTTTTCAGTCATGTTTAGCTAACTCAACTGAGCTAACATGCTTGCAAAACACACCCTTTTTGCCAATCAAGACAGGTTTTCCTAGGTTTTCTTGGAAAGGGCAACTAGCAGGAATTTTAGGAGAGGTTGGAATATGTTGTGCTGGAAGCCATATTGAAAACCCTTATTCAAGGTTAAGAAGATTGTATTGCTTAGGAAATCTACTTTAAATGCAGCAACTGCATTTTGATTTTAAAATTCTGGTTTTAATTATATGGAATGCAGAGTTTAGACATGCAGAACTGGAAATAAGTTTTAATGAAGAACATTTAACAGCATACAGTATGACAGCACAATCACAGAGTTTGGCAGTTTTCATGTTCATTCTTCATCTAAATTTAAACAATATTGCTTCTTAAAACACTCTTTTTAGGTAACATATTTCTCCACAATTTGAAAATTGTAAAACATAGGCAAGATATGCATATTTCTCATACATAACAATGATGCAGAACATCCCTGATTAAAGTGCAAACCTCAGCTCAGCCTTAACCATGAAGCAGCAACCAGCAACTCCATAATTGAGTCAATTTTCTATATGAAAGTGTCCTCAAGCCCCAGAAGAAACCAGGAGATAGCTAAGCAGTGGTTGCCACCTGCTGGAAAGTTTGTATTACAATACATTCATTTTCCACATAATATACATGAAGCTCCCTAATATAGCACAGAAAGGTTTTTGCATGATCTTCTTTTCCTTGTATATTTTTCTTGGTGTTAACCAAATAAATGCAGAAACTAGCTTGACCCTTAAAAACCCAGCAAACAGTTTTTGCTTTAAGTTCCAATGGAAGAAAAGTTTCAATCCAACCTAACTCTAGATCAATGTTAATGAATTCTTGCCCTAAACTATTTATTAGTCTAACAGATACTCCTGGTGTGTCTATTTTAATGTAGTATTTTCTCTTCAACCCCCACTTCCCCAAAATTTACTTGTTGGCTTTCCCTTGCAATGTGAAACAGCTTAAAAAACAAAATGTGTGATAACAGAGGGTCAAATACAGGAATGAGGTAATGAATTTGAGTTTTAAAAGCTCACAGCAGAAATCTTGCATATCTTAATGAGAACATGAGCAATGACAGGGTATTACTGCACCTTCTTCAAAACAAATTAAAGTTTATCATGGCACTTTACAGTGACGTTAAAATTAGAAGTTCACAGATTCTGCACAGCTGCCTCAGTAAAAATCAGCTAAAAGCCTGTGACAAATATAACTTAGGTTAATAATTTGGAAAATGGAAATCAGGGATATCAACAGGAAATGTGTTTCACAAAGCAGGTGCACAATAACCCATACCCTGCAGGGAAAAGATCAGATCATGCCAAGTAATTGTCAGTATTGGTTCACAATGATTTGCAATAAGAAGGGCTGGAACGTTATTGGATTGTGTTTTGTGGTTTTTTTGGGATTTTTGTTTAAACAAAAGCTTAGGTTACCCCAGACATTTCTACATTCGTTGGATAGGTGGTAGCCTATAGCCACAGGTTTTACCAGCCCCAAAGGCCAGCTCAGAATCACAGCCTAAAACTGATACTTACTGCCTTTTCAATGACACACATAGCAAAGTAAATACTATCTCGCAGAACAAGAGAAGGTAGACCAGACTAATGTGCTACACCTCTCAGGGGAGTTTTATCAAACAATAAATAGGAAGAAGGAGTATGAGACTTGTGGGCAAAATCTGTAAGTCTGAAAAATCACACTGAAGCTCAGTGGTGAACACAGAGCACAAGAGGGTGAATATACCATAAGACTACTCAGTGAATTTTTATGCCCTATGCATTCAACTGGTAGGTTTAACTCAATTTATCTGAAGCCTTATCTAGTTCCTTGACTGCGGGCTGGTCTTCACTACAGGGAGACTGACGCTGCTGCAATTGATGCAGCAGGGGTTGATTTAGTGTGTCTAGTGAAGACCTGTTAAAATCAGCCACAGAGTGCTCTCCGGTTGACCCCGGTACTCCAGCTCCCGGAGAAGATTAAGGTAAGTCGACAGGACAGCGTCTCCTATCGATGCAGTGCAGCGAAGACACTGAGATAAGTTGACCTAAGCTAGGTCAACTCCAGCTACATTATTCACATAGCTGGAGTAGGGTAACTTAGGTCGACTTACCCCGGTAGCGAAGACAAGCCCTGAGCTAAATAAGGCCCTTAACTCCTTCAAATCAGGCACAGCAACTGGATATGATAACATCTTGCCCGAATTTCTTAAGCACTTTGAACCAAAGTCATCATAGTGGCTCATTAAATTTCTATATACGGGTCATTATTGAGAAGAAGCTACCATGCACTACCATGTCAAGCAAAGGTTATAGCCATTCTGAAACCGGACAAGGACTCCTATAACATGGCAAGTTACCACCCAGTATTCTTGCTCTCAGCGTGTTTCAAAGTTTTTAAGCATTTGATCCGCAAATGAATCGCTCCAGAGCTGGACGATATCTTGGAGGTTACACGGGCAGGGTTCAGGAAAGGACAATCACCTGTGATCAAGTCTTGGTCTTGACCATCTTTCTCTAAAATCATTTTTAACAAAATCTAAAGATAGGAGCAGTCTTCCTGGACTTGACTGCTGCTTATGACACGATTTGGCACAGAGGCCTTCTGTGTAAACTCTCTCAAGTGGCCTCGCATTGGGTGGTCGAAGCAGTAGATCTCTTCCCCCAAAACAGGTGGTTCAGAGTACACGTAGGCAACCGTTGCAGTTCCTGGAAGTGTCAGATAAATGGTCTTCCTCAAGGTTCAGTTCTTTCACTAATATTATTTAACGTGTACATCAATGACTTGCCAGCAACAGTCTCATGCAAGTTTATCTTCGCCGATGACATCTCATGCAATTACCAAGCTCAGGTCTTCTCAGAAATCGACCAGATCCTGAATGATATGAAGCTCATGGCAGACGACTGTAGTTAATGACGCCTGTAGCTGAGCTTTGCCAAGATAGTTTCTAACATATTTCCTCTGCTTAATGCAAGCACAAGCCACGAGTTAAAAACTATCTGCCCAGTGGGTTTTGACCTGCCAAGGCACCTGTGGTTATCCCTGAACTGGTTTTGAACAGGACAGGGCAATTGTGCGGCCAATCTCTTCAAATGGGATTTCTCTAACAACCTGCAACGTAGATGCAGTCAAATTCAGACTGTGTTGCGTATCCGTGACGAGTGCCCGCTGAGTAGTAATCAGTGGTTCACAGTCAAACTGGAAGGGCATATCAAGTGGGGTCCCACAGGGATCAGTTCTGGGTCCTGTTCTGTTCAGTATCTTCATCAATGATTTAGATAATGGGATAGAGACTACACATATAAAGTTTGCGGATGATACCAAGCTGGGAGGAGTTGCAAGTGCTTTGGAAGACAGGATTAAAATTCAGAATGTCTGGACAAACTGGAGAAATGCTCTGAGGTAAATAGGATTAAATTCAATAAGGGCAAATGCAAAGTACTCCACTTAGGAAAGAACAATCAGTTGCACACATACAAAATGGGAAATGACGGTCAAGGAAGGAGTACTGCAGAAAGGGAACTGGGGGTCATAGTGGATCACAAGATAAATATGAGTGAACGTGTGAGACAGTTGCAAAAAAAAAAGCAAACATCATTCTGCAATGCATTAGCAAGAGTGTTGTAAGCAAGACACGAGAAGTAATTCTTCCACTCTACTCCATGTTGAGGCCTAATTTAACATGGAGTATTGTGTCCACTTCCGGATGCCAAATTTTAGGAATGATGTGGATGAATTGGACAAAGTCCAGAGAAGAGCAACAAAAATGATTTAAGGTCTAGAAAACGTGACCTAGGAGGGAAGACTGAAAAAAATGGGTTCATTTAGTCTGGAGAATAGAAGACTGAGAGGGGACGTGATAATTAGAGCTCTGCATGGATATAAAATTTGTATCCGCAGCCAATCCACGATCCACAAAAATGGTCTGCAGATATTCACATCCGCAGATGCAGACATCCACAGATATAAAGTAGCTATCCATGAGTTTTTGCAAGGCTCTAATGACAACAGTTTTCAAGGACATAAAAGGCTAACAACGAAGAGAGAGAAAATTGTTCTTCTTAACTTCTGAGGCTAAGTCAACAGCAATGGGCTTAAATTGTAGCAAGGGAGGTTTAGGATGGACATTAGGAAAAACTGCCTGTCAAGGTGGTTAAGCACTGGCATAAGTTACCTAGGCAGGTTGTGGAATCTCCATCACTGGAGATTTTTAAGAGCAAGTTAGACAAACACTTATCAAACAGCTATCAAATGGCTCAGCACACTGTGCATATACTGAGAGACCTGAAGCCCACAAAAAATCTTATCCATCGGATATTTGCACTTCCAACATATATAACACAATGTGGTGTTTAAATCTTCTCAATGGAGCCAGGTCCTGAGTGGTGTTCAGCACCATTCAGGATCAGCCTTTCTGAAAGACCAGTAGCAGGCTACAAAAATGCACTTCATCGCTCTTTTCAAATCAGAATTTATCAAACTACTATAAACATACAGACAATAAGAAGTATAACAACTTATCATACCAGGGTGGTCAAGGAGTTTCTTTTCATATAGAGTCTTTCCAGGTACTGCAGACCCTCATCTTTCAATAATTCCAAAGGAAAATGATGCAGATTTCGGTAATTTAAGAACAAGTTCTTGTGCCTTTCCAGCTTTGCTTCAGAGATCATTTTACAAAGTTCTGATGCCATTATTGACTTTGTCCCAGGCTTCACATTAGAGCTCTACATCTTCTGAATGCACACCCATTTCTAAAGAGAAAGCAAGAAAAAGAAAACATTGTAGCAATGAGATACTCCATGTTGTTAACATTAGTTGTATTGAGTAAGGAACACAAGCCAAAATAGGGAAAGAACAGGTTGAAGACTATTTAGATAAGTTGGCAGGGCCTGATGGAATTCTTCCTACAGTACTTAAGGAACTACCTGAAGCAATCTCAGAATCATTAGCACTTATCTTCAAGAACTCAGGGAGGATGGGTGAGGTCCCAGAGGACTGGAGAAGGGCAAACATAGTACCTAATTTTAAAAAGGGGAACAAAGAGCACCTGGGGAATTACAGACCTGTAAGCCTAACTTTGAGACCTGGAAAGATATTGAACAATCAATCTGAAAGCACCGAAGGGATAACAGAGTTAAAGGGAATAGCCAGCATGGATTTCTCAAGAACAAATCATGTCAATCCAACCTAATTTTCTTCATTGACAGGGTTCCTGCCTAGTGAATGTGGGGAAGAAGTAGATATGATATAACTGGATTTTAGTAAGGCTTTTGACACAGGGTATGTCTACCAGCAACTAGACACTGGTGGTTGGCCCGTGCCAGCCGACTGGGGCTTGTGGGGCTGCTTCGTTGCTGTGTAGGACCCTGTGCGGTGGGAAGGTCTCTGAGCCCAGACTCCACCCTGAGCCCAAATCTACACTGAAATGAAACAGACCTGCAGCCCAGGCCCCACGAGCCCGAGCTGGCCAGCACAGGTTTTTCTTTGCTGTGTAGACATACCCACAGTCCCACATGACATTCTCATAAGCAAACTAAGGAAATGTGGTTTAGATGAAATAATTATAAAGTAGATTCAAAACTGGTTGAAAGACTACTCAAACAGTAGTTATCGATGGTTTCTATCAAGTTGGGAGGGCATATCTAGTGGGGTTCCGCAGGGGTCAGTTTTGACTGTGGTACTAGTCAATATTTTCATTAATGACTTGGGATAAATGGAATAGAGAGTATGCTTACAAAATTTGTGGGTGGGGATGAATGGGTGTATGGGGGATGGAAGGTGCTATACGGCCAGGTGGGGAGGATGAATAGGTCTATGGGGGGGAAGAGAGGTGCTGCTTGGCCAGGTGGGAGGATGAATGGGTCTATGGTGGGGCGGGTGAATGAATGGGTCTATGGAGGAGGTGGGAGGTGCTGCACTTCTGGGTGGGGGGGACGAATGGGTGTATGAGAGTAGGAATGCAAAGTTCTTCAGTTAGGAAGGGAAAAATCAAATGCACAACTACAAAATGGGAAATAACTGGGTAGGTGTTAGTATTGCTGAAAAGGGTCTGAGGGTTATACTAGATCACAAATTGAGTATGAGTCAACAACATGATGAACTTGCAAAAAAGGCTAACATTCTGACATGTATTAGCAGGAGTGTTGTACATAAGGCACAGGAGAGAACTGTCTACTCAGCACTGGTGAGGTCTCAGCTGCAGTACTGTGTCCAATTCTGGGTGCCACAATTTAGGAAAGATGTAAAGAAATTGGAGAGAGTCCAGAGGAGAGCAACAAAAATGATAAAAGGTTTAGAAAACTTGACCTATGAGGAAAGGTTAAAAAAAACAAGGGGGGGGGCCTTCAGGTTTGGGGAAAAAAACAACAACAACTAAAAAATGAAAAGTGCTAAGGTAACAAAACTAAAAATCAATCAAGCCTGAACACCCACATACTTCATTTTACTTCTGCTGTATAGTGTTAACAAATAGAATTCTGTTTACGCTTCCTTCTACAGTGTAATACTATCTTGACTAGCATTGCTATAAATAGGAATTTATTTAACAAAAAACAGGTATCCAGAGTATGAATTAGGAGCCTAGCTTAGGTAGTCTGTTCAACTGTCTATTTTACCAATGTGCCAGGGACTTATGCAGACAAGTATACATCCATAATGAAAGAACAGACCAGGGGGCTATCAGCTCCAGTCTACCAACAATATTTTCTGTTTGCTCGCTTAACTTTTTCTTGATGGAGGCATTTTTAACCACGAGTAGTCCTGGAAGATGACCAGCTACCCAGAAATCAATGTGAACCTTATCTACTGAACAGTAATTGTAAATGCAACTTTATATCTCAGATAAAATTAGGAAGTGGACTCCTTGTATAGATCAAACTACTTTATCAGTTTCAGTAATGCTCTTGAGCTCCAGAACAAGCTTTCACAGTCCACATTCTTCTGTAGAGTTAGATAACTATCTTTTTTGTAGGCCATTCAGAAATGTGAACCACAGCTCAGACATAACATCCCTCATGCACTTCAGTGCCCTTCACCTCCAAATTGGCAGCCTGAGTTATGGTCAAGTCATTTCTGAAAGAGAGTCATAATGTGTGTTCCCTGTAAGCTGCGCGCTTGTGCAGCTGCCCATGAGACCTTCAAATGCCGCCCAGCTGATTAGCAGAGTGCGCACAGCCAGCAGCATGGGTTCAGGTGCCCCTCCCCACCATTGCTCCATCCTGCAGCTTCTCCTGGGACCCTCCTGCTGGCTGTGCAGATGGGGTGGGCGGGGGAAGGTGCTGAGGTCAGGGTGTCCCCCTCCCTCCACCTCTGTACCCCATCTCCACAGAGCAGGGGATAGGGGACACAGCCTGACTCAGGACTCAGAGCTGCTGCGGTGAACAGTGAGTGAGCGCCTTTCTTAAAGAGACAGTGCACTCTTTCTGAGATTTCCCCAGCAGCAAGCTCACACAGTCTCTGTCTCTTTCCCTCTCACACCCACACCCTCTGTCTCTTTCACACTCACTTCCCAACACGTACTTATATTATTGTTGTTGTTACTTCTTTATACTTCCTGCCATCCACATATATTCCCTGTAATTTTATTCTTTCAAAGTGTGTTATTTTAGTGTTTTGACTAGTCTATGCACTTCATAATTTTTATTTCTCTTACACTTAAATTTAATTCTTTGAGTAGTGAATTCTAAAATGCCTAACCTGTGCTGGCTGGAGTAATTATCCTATGGTAACTTTTGTAAAAATATATATTTAGGTTTTTTGTTTCTACTGGTGGCGCACATCCGCACATACCTCGATGCAAATAAAATTTATTCCACACATAGATAGAAAAAATTAGAGGGAACATTAGTCATAACTATTTTATGGCTGTTCAGTTACCTGTACAAAGTAAGACAGCATCAGTCCAATTCTAAGTGAGCCAGCATCCACATCAGAAACAGCATTACTATAATTGACAGTTCATTGTAGGCAATCTTAGGGCACGTCTACACTGGCAGTGTTACAGCGCTGGGAGTTACAGTGCTGCTCAGAGAGCGTTGAAGGGAAACCGCTGTTGTGTGTTCACACTGTCAGCTGCCTGCGCAATAGCGTGTTCACACTTGTGGCACTTGCAGCGGTATTCGGAGCGGTGCACTCTGGGCAGCTATTCCACAGAGGACCTCTTCCTCTTCTGCCACTAAGAGTTGTCGGAAGGCGGAGGGGGTTGCAGGGCATCCTGAGTCCTACCCCAATGCCCCGTGATGCATTACTTTGCATGCCAGCAATCTCTGTGCTTCCGTCCACATTTGGCACCATCTTTCAATGGTTTGTGTACTGCGTGCCCTGCCTCTTCGGGCTACAGGAAAGGATCTAGAACCGTTAACCACTATGCTGCTCACACTGACCAACGCATCACGAGTGGCAGTGAAGTTATTCCTTAAACTACAAAGGCAAGAGGAGTGTGATATTGATCTTGCCACGTGTAGTAGCTACAACATGAGATTGCTTGTGGCATTCACGGAGGTGCTGACCACAGCGGAACGCCGCTTTTGGGCCTGGGAAACAAGCACTGAGTGGTGGGATCACATCATAATGCACATCTGGGATGAGGGGCAGTGGCTGCAGAACTTTTGGATAAGGAAAGCCACATTCATGGGACTGTGTGATGAGCTCGCCACAGCCCTGCAGTGCAAGGGCACAAGAATGAGAGCGGCCCTGTCGTTGGAGAAGCGCGTGGCGATTGCACTGTGGAAGCTGGCTATTACAGATTGCTACCCCATTGGTCACTAACCAGTTCAGAGTGGGAAGGTCTACCGTTGGACTCATGTTGACGGAAGTCTGCAGGGCCATTAATCGCATGCTGCTCTGAAAGACCGTGACTCTGGACAACGTGCGTGACATTGTAGATGGCTTTGCACAAATGGGCTTCCCAAACTGTGGAGGGGCGATAACTGGCATGCAGACCACCTAGCCACCAAGTACATTAATCGCAAGGAGTATTTCTCAATGGTTCTCCAGGTGCTTGTGGATCACCGTGGGCGTTTCACATACATTAACGCAGGCTGGTCTGGATAGGTGTACGACACGCATCTTTTGGAACACTGGCCTGTTCATCAAGCTGCAAGCAGAGACCTTCTTCCCGGACAAGAAGATCACTGTAGGGGAAGTTGAAATGCTCATTGTGATCCTGGGAGACCCTGCCTACCCATTAATGCGGTGGCTTATGAAGCCACACACAGGGCAACTTGATAGTAGCAAGGAACGGTTTAAGAACAGGCTAAGCAAGTGCAGAATGACTGTTGAGTGTGCTTTTGACCATTTAAAAACCCGCTAGCGTTGCCTCTGTGGGAAGCTGGACCTGGCCGATGACTAATATTCCTATGCTTATAGACGCGTGCTGTAAGCACCATAATATTTGTGACGGGAAGGGTGAAAGCTTCATTCGAGGCTGAGTTTGAACAACCAGAGACCAGGGCTATTAGAGGGGTGCACCATGAGGCCATAAGGATCAGGGATGCCTTGAGGCAGCAATGTAAAGCTGAAAGCCACTAATATTTATTGCTATGCTTGGGAATGCAGTGCTTGTAATGCTAGGAGGGGATTGGTGTAGACAATGCAATATGTGGGTTTAACATAATTAGATGTTGCTTTACAGGGCTCTTTGTGCTCTCATTTAATAGAATAAAGATGGCTTTCAAACCATCACAATTCTTTTATTAAAAAACAACAATCGAGGAGAGAGTCAAACCAAAAAAAACCAAACAACACATCAGCAGTAAGTGGAAGAGGGGAAGGGAAGGTCCCAGGAGGAGGTGGGACGGCTAAAGATTTGTGTCTGTCCAGGGATCATATCCAACCTTCTCCTTTGGAGTAAAATGCAGCAGGTACTGTACTTCCGCAGGGCCAAACTGCAGCGGGATGGGTGTTGAGTGCACTGGGAGTCCGCAGTGCTGGATTGTGAGGGGGGAGGAGTGGAATGCCGCGGGTGTAGACTGGAGCCAGAAGGTTGATAAGAGTGTGCTGGCGGTGTCTGGGGGGAGCATGGAAAAGTTTTGCGACAGCGGCTGCAGGGATGCTAGCTCGGTTTGCAGAGCTAGCATCGCCTGAAGCATGTCTGCTGGCACTCCATAACTTTTAAGAGCTGCTCTGTGGCTTCATTCTGGTGTGCCGCATTCTCCTTTCAATCCCTCTTCTCGCTGTCCCGCCACTCCTTCAATTCCTGTTTCTCAGTGGCAGAGTGCATCGTTACATCACGCAGAAAGTCCTCCTTAGTTCTTCTTGGCCAACTTCTAATTCTGCGCAGCCGTTCAGCCGCTGATAACAAAGAGGGAGGCTGGGCTCCCAAAGTCATCTCTGTGAAGTTTAAATGCAACATTTTACCGAAGTGTTATTGTTTGCAACACAAAGAACACTGATTCAGTGATTTAAAACACAGCCACTACTCACACACCTGTCACTAACTGGCAGACCCAGGCAAGCACACATGAGCCACAAGACCCCCAAAAATGGTGAGTAGTTGTAGAGGCAGAGTAAATCACTCTTCCTGGACCGTGCTATACACTGGACACATGGCTTTTGGGGAGAGCCAGCACTGTAGGGGGGGCCTGATAATCATTCCTGTCCCCACGCTTTCCACAGGATATGATCATTATGGAAGATATCTCACTGCTGAGCATGAGCAGGGAATCAAGGGAGGGTCTTCTCCAAGCCAGCGGCTTCTGCCCTGGCACCTATGCAGCATGCCTATGTGCAGCAATGGTCTGCCCCACCTCCACCCCGGGACAGTACAGTAGCACAGGAAAGTTATCGTTAATGGGGCAAGAAACAAAGCAGCTCTGTCGAAGAACCTGCGGCAGTGGATTGCCCAGTATCTCCAGGAGAGTTTCCTGGAGATCTCTGAGGGAGATTCCCATGAAGTGAGGGAGTCAATCAACAGCCTGTTCCACCGCTCAGACTAGGCATGCAGTGGGAGACAAGCCTGCTTTCTGCAACCTTCCTGCCCCCAACAACTCGCTTCAGTGATTCCCAAAATCAAATCCATTTATCAGGGGCCTCCTCACCAGTTTGTGCTTCGCCAACATCCAATAGCTGTGACTGGCTAGCCTCTTCCCAGGTAGAAAAGAGCTCCTGGCTGTGTGCATCTCTGACCTCTAGATCCCCCTCCACATTCTCGTCCAAGATTTCCTTCTCCTGGCTTGGTCCACTTTCAATTGGCATGCGAGCCACTGAAGAATCCACAGTGGTCTTCACAGTGGAGGTGGATTCGCCACCGAGTATCGTGTCCAGCTCTTTGTAGAATCGGCAGCTCGTGGGCACAGCATGA